>NW_028270153.1:13701007-14906007 GCF_037043375.1 Chiloscyllium plagiosum | reverse complement strand
AAGAGGAAAGCTTAGTCTTTCAGAATCAAAATTCAGGCAGGTAGCTCTCCCAATCCCCTCAAAACAAACTGACAATCCCTCGCGCCCGTGCTCACTCCCCGTTCCCCCAAACTCAGCATTTCCTTTGCTTCTGCTGAGTGTTCAAATCGAGGCTCACTGGGAGCCAAAGCTCAGCAACGTGAAGGAAATCCCACTTCGGCGCCAACACCACCCCTCCCTCCCCTGAAACACACACAGGCACAGGCACACACATGTACACAGGCAACACATGCACAACACACGCGCACACACACACACGTTCATGGACAACACATGCACAACACGTACATGTACACGGGCAACACACACGTACATGGCAACACACTCACAACACACACACACACATACACAGGCAACACGCACAACACGTACACAGGCAACACACGCACAACACATACGTACACAGGCAACACACACACAACACACACGGGCAACGCACACACACACAACACACACGGGCAACACACACACACAAACACGTACAGGGGCAACACACACACATACACGTACAGGGGCCACATGCACAACACGCACACGGGCAACACACACGGGCAAAACACACACGTACACGGGCAACACGCACACAGGCAACACGCACAACACACGCACAACACGCACAACACGTACACAGGCAACACGCACAACACACACAACACACACGTACATGGGCAACACACGTACACGGGCAACACACACACGTACACAGGCAACACACACACACATACATGTACAGGGGCAACACGCACAAGGGCAACACACATGGGCAAAACACACACGTACACGCACACGGGCAACACGCACAACACACACGTACAACACACACGTACATGGGCAACACACGCGCGAACACACACGTACTCGGGGAACACACGCACAACACACACGCACACGGGCAACACACATGTACAACACACATACACGGGCAACACATGCGCAAACACACACGTACAACACACGTACATGGGGAACACATGCACAACACACACACGCTTCACGGGGAACACGCACAACACGCATGCACACGGGCAACACGTACACAACATACACACGTACACAAGCAACACACGCACAACACACACGTACACAGGCAACACACGCACAACACACACGTACACAGGCAACACACGCAACACACACGTATACAGGCAACACACGCACAACACACACGTACACAGGCAGCACACGCACAACACACACGTACACAGGCAGCACACGCACAACACACACGTACACAGGCAACACATGCACAACACACACGTACATGAGCAACACACGTACATGGGCAACACACGCGTGAACACATGTACACAGGGAACACACGCACAACACACACCTACACAGGCAACACACGCACAACATACACGTACAACACACGTGCACGGGCAACACATGCACGAACACACACACGCTTCACGGGGAACACGCACAACACACGTACATGGCAACACACTCAACACACACACACGGGCAACACACATACAACACGTACAAGGGCAACACGCACAACACACGTACACAGGCAACACACGCACAACACACACACACTCATGGGCAACTCACGCACAACACACACACATACGGGGCAACACGCACAATACGTACACATACACGAGCAACACATGCACAACACACACGTACACAGGCAACACATGCACAACACACACGTACAACACACACGTACATGGGGAACACACGCACAACACACACGTACATGGGCAACACACACACACAACACACACGTACAACACACGTACACGGGCAACACATGCGCGAACACACACACACACACGTACACGGGGAACACATGCACAACACACACACGTTTCATGGGGAACACGCACAACACACACGTACATGGCAACACACTCAACACACACACACAACACAGGTACACAGGCAACACACGCACAACACACACACACATGGGCAACTCACGCACAACACACACACATACACGTATGGGGCAACACGCACAATACGTACATGTACACGAGCAACACACGCACAACCCACACGTACACGGGCAACACATGCACAACACACACACATACACAGGCAGCACACATAACACACGTACAGGGGCAAAACACGGACAACACACACACGTACACAGGCAAAACACACACGTACACAGGCAAAACACACACGTACACGGGCAAAACACACACACGTACATGGGCAAAACACACACACGTACACGGGCAAAACACACACCACACACACATGCACGGGCAAAACACACAAAACACACGTGTACACAGGCAACACACACACATGTACACAGGCAACACACAAACACATACACAAACACACGTACACAGGCAACATGCGCACAACACAAACACGCATACATGGGCAACAAGTGCACAACACACACATGTACACCACACACACGTACACAGGCAATACACGCACAACACACACACAGACAGGCAACAGATGCACATGGGCAACATATACACGCATACCTGTACACTGACAACACACACAAACAGCGCACAGGCACATGGACACAGACACAGTTTATAATGCAGTCCGGGCTTCAGTGATCAGTTCCTTTATATTCATTAACAGAGTGACACGGGTAACAGACATTTACTGCCAAATAGACTCTTACAACATGAAATGGCTTGAACTTGATCATCAGAATATACAGTGTTGGGGTTTCATTTTGCCGGTGGTGGTTAGAAACAAAGACTCTCGAGTTACCACGGGGTTGGATAGGGGAGCTGGAACTAATGCTAGTATCTCTGTAACGTTATTGGATTCAGGATGTAGAGCCTGGTCTGAAACACAGCTAGAACAGTCAAAAAAAAAACTCCCTGCAATAACAAAATAATGATCACCAAACTATAACACCACGGATAAAAATCCTCTGGTTTAATCATGTCTATCCGAAGAGGAGATCTGCTGCCCTGGGCTGTCCTACACGTAACTCCCGACCCAGAACAATGTTGCTGATTTTGCACTGCCCTCTCAAAATGGGCAACCAATCACTCAAGGCATATCTGACCAATCAGATGGGTCAGTAAGCTCAGTTGGCTGGACAGCTGGTTTGTGATGCAGTGAGATGCTGGCAGCACTGGTTTGTCTCCCTGAGATCACCATGAAGGTCGCATTTTTTCAATCTCATTCCTTGCCAAATCAAGTAACGAATCGTGGAATCCCTACAGTGTGGAAGCAGGCCGTTCAGCCCATCAAGTCCACACCGACCCTGCAAAGGGAATCCCACCCAGAACCATCCCCCGACTCTAACCCTGTAATCCTACATTTCCCTTGACTAACCCACATAGCCTGCACATCCCTGGACACAATGGCAACTTAGTGTGGCCAATCCACTGAATCTGCACACCTTTGGACACAAGGAGAATGTGCAAATGCCACACAGTCAGTCGCCTGAGGTAGAATCGAACCAAGGTCCCTGGCACTGTGAGGCAGCAGTGCTAACTATTGAGTCACCATGTCATCTACAACAGTATTGCACACAAAAGGTGTAGTTAGCAGGATTTGAGCTGCCACAGGAAACCCTAATGGATTGCTAATCCATCACCTTAACTACTACAGCAAGGGTGACCATGTAATCACACTGTCAGGGTGGTTTACATATTCATGCCCTTCAGGGAATTAAACTGCCTTGCTTACCTGGTCTGGTCTACATGTGACTCCAAACCCACAGCAATGTGATTGACTGTTAAGAGTCACATGTAGACCAGACCAGGTAAGCAAAGCAGTTCCCTTCCCTGAAGTGGCTGTTACAGGCTTGGCTTTCATTCATTGACTCTGGGCAATAAATGCTGGCTGAGCCTGTAACACCCACATTGCATGAGCAAATAAAGAGCAGAATCTCCCAGCTCATAGCCCGTCATACTCCGCAGTCTGCACCTCAGTGCACACTCTTTCCCTCCACCATCCCCACACAACCTTTAACCCTTCTCTCCTTAAACTCCATTGAAATTCCTCTATTTCTCAGAAAAAAGCTTCACAACTTATCTCCGACCAAGTCTTTATTTTATGTCCTTTTGTTTGATGTTGGCTTTGCTCTTCACACTCTCATTCTGTCCCTGCTGAAGTCCGCTTGTATGTTCCACTGAAGCCCAAAAGGCACAGTCACACAGAAAGTTATTCAAACAAAGCCATCACTGCACGGCTGATTTCAGCGAACTTTGACCCAAAGCAATAAACCAACACTTTGATCTACGGGAAGACTTTTCCGTTCAGGTAGGGAAAACACAAATCTGCATTTCCTGCAAGACCAAAGACGTCTCTTCCATTTGGAAAATGTTGTGTGAATTTCGGTACATATCCAGAGATAGTGAGGAGCATCAATGCTGAAAGGATACCAAGCAAACCCGCCTGTTGTGTTGTACTGCTTTGACACTGTGCTGTTACCAGCAATGAGTAAAATGAACGCACTGCATTATATGCAGCAGTCAGATACAGGGTATTCACACACCATTCCATAACCTTGGCCAGCCAACATATCACCAATTGAAGATAATTTACTTCATCATAAAGAAACATAGTTGGTAACATTCATGCATGGGAATAGGCTGGAAACTAATTATCAGGGTAAAAGAAAAACAAAACTGATAGGCTTGCTAACTGTCGAACTTGGACTGAAGGGTCTGTTTCCATGCTGTACATCTCTATGACTCTAACGGCAGAGATTGGCACTATATCAAGTTATTCAAACTGGGACCTGAGACTCAGATCCTCATCGGTACAGAATCTCATTTGCTGCAGACAGGGCAAGGCAAGGCTCTCATTGCCTGGTGTAAAACCAGGTCAAGTTGATTATGTTATCTACTGGGAAATTAACATTGTGTTTTGGCCAAAGACCACCATCTATAACACCATAAGATTTAGCAGAAGTAGGCCATTCAGCCCATCCACTCTGCCTTTTAATGAGATCATGGCTCATCTCATCATCCACTTTCCAAACTTTTCCCCAACCCTCAATTCCCGTAAAATCTACCTCGGTCTTGAATATGTTTCATGATCAAACCTCTACAACCAAAGAATTCCAGAGATTAACTCCTCTCCAAGGAGAAATTCCTTCTCACCTCGGTTTTAAATGTATGACCCCTTACTCCGAGATTATGTCCACTGGCGCAAGGCTCTTCCACAATGGAGAAACAACCTCTCCACATCACCTCAGAATTCTGTACACCTCATGAAGGTCACTTCTCATTTTTTAAAATTCCAACGAGTACAGGCCCAACCTAATCAGCCTCTCCTTGTAAGCCAGTCTCTCCTACTCAGATCAGCTGAGTGAACCTTCCCTGGACTGCCCCCAACACCAGTATACCTTTCCTCAGATGGACAGCCTGGGAAAAGTTGCCCCAATAACCATAAAGCGACAATCCAATAAGGACACAAGAGGGAAGACCCAATAAAAATGTTTATTTTCTCAAGTAAGGTTCTGCTTCCAACTATTTGCAGTCACATAATTACAGCGTTTCTGTTCAATTATCAGGAATAACACACTGGACAGCCAGCCACAGTAGCAGTCTTTATAAAGCTGCCTTTGTAGGTTTCTTTTAGTCAGTGTCAGACAAAGGAGGATCAGTATCTGAGAACCCATTCCCAACAGTAGACATTAGCCAGCTGAAGCTCCCTTTATGCTCATGTCCAGTTAATAAATCCTGGATTGTGGGTTCTCAAACTAGCTTCAAAGAATCAAAGGTAACAGTTCAAAATGCTCAGCAGTCGAGAAAACACACTTGGATAAGAGTTGGAGTTTGCAGCCTCAAAGTCTCCCCATAGGATCTCAGACACTATTCCAGAATCGCACAATCCCTATAGTATGGTAGCAAGCCATTCAGCCCATCGCCACCACAGCCCTCCAAAGAGCATCCCACCCAACACCCCCACCCTGTAACCCTACATTCCCCATGGCTAACCTACACATCCCTGAACACTACGGGCAATTTAGCACAAGCAGTTCACCTGACCTGCACATCTTTGGACTGTGGGAGGAAACCGGAGCACCCGGGGGAAACCCACACAGACACGGGGAGAATGTGCAAACTCCACACAGAGAGTCGCCAGAGGGTGGAATTGAACCCAGGTCCTGGCGCTTTGTGCAGTGCTTACCATTGGGTCACCCTGCTGCCCTCTTGGAATTCTGTCGGAATCCAAGCTGCCAGTTTAAAGAAGTGACAGCGAGGCTGGTCTTCTGTCAGCTTCTGAACAAACCTTCAAGTGATCAGTAAGGCACTCACGTCTTTCTCCAAAACAAAATGCTGTCTGTTCCTCCTGTGATAGGACACAGACATTCCCTGCAGTCTACTCGAATCGTTGCCCTGACATTGTCCTGTCAGGAGGGCCAGTGCTTTGGAACAGCCGTGCTCTGAGCCAAGTTGCTCCAGTCTTGTTAAAACCAGCACCGTGCCAAGAGTTTGGTTCATTCCCATGCTCACACCCTGATCTCAGAGATAAAACACAGGAGAAATCCAACCCTGTCCATCAGTCTGAGCCAATTCACCAGCAAAATGACGCATATTGACAGTGCTGGCAAGCGAGAGGCAAGGTAACTCATAGTCCTACCAGACCGGAGGGCTGCTCTCTCTTTACAGAGTCATGATGAGGAGGCGCCGGAGTTGGACTGGGGTTGACAAAGTCAGAATTCACACGACACCAGGTTATAGTCCAGCAGGCTAATTTGAGATCACAAGCTTTCGAAGCACTACTCTTCCGTCAGGTGAAATGGTGGCAGTTTAACCTGATGGTCTCAGGAAAGGGGAGAGTCTGAGAAGGAGAGGGGAGAGTTTGAAACGAAGGCTCCATCACGGTAACCTCAGCCGGTGCCAGAATTGAACTCACGCTGCTGACATCCCTCTGCATTGCAGACCAGCCATCCAGCCAACTGAGCCACCTAAACGTCTCTATCAAGTGATGTCATACTCACCAAAGACAAACTCATTGAACAGCAAATGTCTGATGCAAAAGACAGATTTGAAGGAATGTCCGACAAGGAAGAAAGCAAACAGAGCCCAGAGCAGGTTAGGCAGGGAATTCCAGAGCTTAGAGCCTTGAAAACGTAGCTTCAGATCTGCAACATTGGAGTGATTAACACTGGAAATGTTCACAAGGAGCACAGGTATTTTGACAGGGTTCTGGGGTTGGAAGAATTTTCAGGAACTGGGAGTGGCAAGACCATGGAAGGGTTTGAAAATAAACAGGAGGCCCATCTGCTAGATTAAGTATCAATTCCTTCCACCATGGCTGCATAGTAAGAGCAGGCATACCGTCCACAAGATGCACCGCAGCAACAGGCTTACTTGAGAATGACATTCACCATCTTTAAGGGCAAGGATAGACAATACACCATCACCAAATTCCCCTCCCAAATCCCAATCCATCCTCACCTGAACCACCTCTATTCCTTCATCGTCACCAGCAGTAACTTCAATGCAAGGAGTGCAACAGCCCAAGAACGCAGACCTGTAACACCTTCCATAGAACAGCTAGTCAGCAGTTAATTCTAGCCTTGGCCGTTGACAGCCACAACTGAAGAAATGTTTGCAAAAGTCACGGAAAAAAGCCTTTGATCAGCACACGTCAAATCTACATCGCCTCTAGGATCCTACGAACATGCAGCGAGTACGTTTTCATGTTTAAAACCTACAGGCTGTAACCCGAGCCTAGGATTGAGATGACACTCGAGAGTTGTGTGATCTGCCGTACTGCTATATAAAGCAGTCACCTGAAACTTTTCATCCAGCAACACACGTGCAGGTATCCATTATCCTATATTTACTGTCTGGTCCTGATTGGAGGAATCCATTGCCCAAAGGAAATTTTTAATTCACTAAACTATTCTTTCTTCCACATTCATTCACATTTCCAATGTCTTCTGTTTCACTTCCCTTAACGTTCTCAGATGGTTAGGAAGGAAAAATGGTGGTTATGTAATATCTGCCAGAAACCCGGGGTGCCTGGAAGAACTCTTTACGTGCAATCGCCTACGTTTCCTTGTCACGTAGTCACTGTTGCAATGGAGGAAGTCCAGTTGCCAATGTATGCATGGCAAGATCCCACAAACACAATGGAGAATGACCAAGTATTATTATTTGGGATTAAATACTAGGGCTATTACTCTCAGCTCCTCTTCAACATGGCCAATGGATCCACCTGAGGAGCATGTGGAGCTTTTGTGTTTTTAAACAGCTTTTGCAAAGGACAGTACCTCCGATAGTGCAGCACTCCTTCAGAACCGGATAATAACCAGGAGAAAAAGCACGCTCTCAGTCGCTCCAACGCGCATGAATGCTCATCATGTTGTTTCCACTAGAACAAGGAAGAAGCACACATCCACTATCAGCTGCACAAGTGGGACCCAAACATACCAACACCTTCACCAAGTTAGGTTCAGTCTATTTTTCAGAAACGAGCAGATGAATGGATAGACAATTGGGATAGTTTTTTTTGCAGATAGAGTCATACAGCGTGGAAACAGACCCTTTGACCCAAACAGTCTGTGCTGACCATAATTCCCAAACTCGTCCCACCTGCTTGCATTCGGCCCATATCCCTCCAAACATGACCTGTTCATGTACTCATCCAAACATCTTTTAAATATGGTCATCGTATCCACTCTCTGCGCAAAACAATTGGCCATGTCTTTATAAAATCTTTCTCCTCTCACCTGAAAATATGTCCGCTAGACTTGAAATCCCCTACCTTAGCGAAAAGACACCAACCATTCACCTTATCTCCACTTCTAATGATTTTATTTACCTCTATAAAGGTCACCCCTCAGCCTCCCACATTCCAGTGAAAAAGGTCTCAGCCTATCCAACATCAACTTATAATTTATAATTTTACTTCCAAACCGATAATGACTAATGACATCAACAACGACGGATGACAAATTATTGTTTTGACCTTGCCCAAATAAATCTTGCCATGTGGATTCTTATGAAAAAAAACCTCATGAATTGAATTGAATTGAATTGAACTGAATTGAATTTATTGTCACATGTACCGAGGTACAGTGAAAAGCTTTGTCTTACGAGCAATACAGGAAGATCACTGAGTTAAATAACATAGATAAGCAAATAATAGGTAATCCGCGGCAAAAACAAAAACACAGGTACAGGCAAATGTTAAAAGTTTGAGAGGCCATTCAGTATTCTAACAACAGTAGGGTAGAAACTGTTTTGAAACCAGCTGCTGCGTGTGTTCACGCTCCTGTACCTCCTCTCCGATGGTAGAGGTTGTAGAAAAAAATTGCCAGGGTGGGATGGATCTCTGAGAATGCTGGCGGCCTTTCCTTGACAGCAGGCCTGGTAGATGGGTTCTATAGATGGGAGGTTGGCCTTTGCGATTGTCTGGGCCGAGTTCACCAATCTCTGTAACCGTCTCTGATCTTGAATGGTACAGTTGCCATACCAGGTAGTGATACATCCAGACAGAATGCTCTTGATGGCACACCTATAAAAGTTAGCAAGAGTATTTGCCGTCATGCCAAATTTCCTCAGCTGCCGAAAGAAGAAGAGACGTTGTTGGACCTTTGTAACCAGTGTGTCCACATGAAGAGTCCAAGGAAGCTTGTTGTGGATGACCACTTGTGCTTTTCATAATGGTTTCTTCAGCAACAACTGCCCACTGGAACCGCAGTCCATGACATTCCTGTGATGCAAATGACTCCTGCTATGAGGGGAGTAACTCATGAGGCAAAGTTGGACAGGCCTAGCCCATTTAGAATTAAGAGGAATTATAGGAGATCCTTTTGAGATGTACAGGATCCTGAGGTGACAGGATGGATGCTGAAAGGACATTTCCTTGTGTGGGTGAAACCAGAACACAGTTTTTTTTAATAGGCATTTTTATTGAAAAAAAAGGAAACTTTTTAACATTTTTTACAAAATTACAAAGGAATACAAACAAGTATAAACACTAACATACAATTAAATATAAAAAAAGAAATAAATAATAACCAAAAACACAAAAAAAGGAAAAAAAAAACAACTAACTACTAATCTATTCTACAAACAACCAAAACATAAAATAGGATATCATTCATTACTAGCGAAAAATAATATAATAATTAAATAATTAAGTACATACTCAAAATGGATTAACATATAGTCATAATGAACCCCATATTTATACGGGATTCCTCCCGGGGGGCCCCCGGACCAACCAGAACCACTACCACAGCCAGGCAAAAGCCCTTGCCAACATGGCCGAAATATCTGTGTCGATGTAGTTCAGAAAGGCTTGCCATATTTTCTAGAATAATTCAGTTTTTTGGTGCAACATATTTGAGGGGAAGTCAAGGGGGATATATTCCACGATTAACCTGTGCCAGGTCGAAGGTCCTGGAGGGCCCTCAGCTATCCAATTCACTGAGATATTTTTCCTTGCGCAGAAAGAGAGAATGAAAAATAGTTTCCACCCGTGCACGTGTAGGGAGGGCAGATTTGAGAAGCCCAGGAGAAGAGACACTGGGAACGCATTTAACGCAAAGGCGAAGGAGGTTTTGTTTTCTTTGTCAGAGGATTGCGAATTAGTGGAATACCTTAGCCCACAGAGAGCAGGGGAGGCCACTGAATACATTCGAAATAAACCAATTCTTGAGAAACAAGATTATTAGGGGGTAGTTGGGCATGTGGGGTGGAGGACCCAGCTGGATAAGCCATGATTTTGCTGAATGATGGAGCAGGCACTCGGAGCTGAACGGCTTCATCCTCCTCCAGATTCATTAGGTTCACGAGCCGGTGCTGGAACAGCAAGTGTTGGCCAGGTATCTGATGGGGCACGTCAGGGGGCCCAGCCCAGAGGGCTGGATCAAATCCGCTTCCTCAATTATTCCAGCCATGGTCGCTCACTATAAATAGAGGCAAGCTGATAACGTGCTGAGAGAAGGCTGCAGTGACTGGCAATACCTTCTTTCAGATGGGCAATGAGACAGCTGTTGTAGCTGCATAGTCAGGCCAATGGGCAAAATTACTCTGCACTGACCAAAGAACAGGAGAGATCACCACCCAAAGTGTCAATCACCATCGTCCTTCAACCATAGTCACCTAGGCATGAATCTTACCTCCCGCATACAGGGTGGCACAGTGCCTCATGGTTAGTACTGCTGCCTCACAGTGCCAAGAGCCTGGGTTTGATTCCAAACTTGAGTGACTGTCTGTGTGGAGTTTGCACGTTCTCCCCGTGTCTGTGTGGGTTTCCTCCGGGTACTCCAGTTTCCTCCCACAGTCCAAAGATGTGCAGGTTAGATGGATTGGCCATGCTAAATTGCCCATAGTGTGCAGGGATGTGTAGGTTAGGTGTATTAGTCAGGGGAAATGTAGAGTAATAGTGTAGGGAAATGGGTCTGGCTGGGTTACTCTTCAGAGGGTCGGTGTAGACTTGTTGGGCCAAAGGGCCTGTTTCCACAATGTAGGGATTCTATGATTTAAACTGCAAATTCTTCATTGGTTTGGGCATATCTTCAGGATGGAATATGGTCACATACCCAAGGGCTCTCCAGATAACCAGTGGGACATCCAATGTGCCAGCTCAAAGGGCATGCTGGGTGCACTGACTCTCACAACCGAGAGTCACCAGCTGACAACACAGGAAAATGACAACACCACAGCGACCAGTGGTATAAGGCTTGGCAGCATCAAAATAAAAACAATCCATACCGACACTGGGTTGATTCGGCTTGGCACTCGTGGCACAGCCTGCCTTGACCGAATGTCCTGTTCTGCTATCGGGTGCCAGAGGTGCCATCTGAAGACCCCGACTACCCCCCACCATCTGAAATGCACTGCTACCTGTCCGTCAGCTTTCACAGATGGAAGGACGCCAGGTATTCTTGAAGTGTGGCTCCTGTCGTAGCACAGTGAAAACAAGCAGCTCACTCTACACACAGCCAGCAAACATGATACTGCACATGTACGTTGGCAAAGAGCTAAACACAGGCTGAGTGGAACTCCCCAACTTTTCATCAAAACAGTACCACAGACTTATTTTTGCATAATCTTGAGGGGAGATGGAGTTTTCAGTATAATGGCTGCTCAAAACAGCACGTTTGACAGAGCAGCACTCTCTAAGGTAGGCCCTGGAACATCAGCGAGCGAGAGATGGACCAAAATCTCACGACTCCCAAACACTTTGTGGCAACGTAGCTCCAGATTTGGGCTTTCAGCCGAAACTAACATGATAATAACAGAACAGTACAGCACAAGAGGAGGCCATTTGAAACAATGTTTTGTTGCCTCTCTCAAAGGGAACCCAATCAGACCCATTCGTGCTCTTCCCTCTCATTTTCACATTTGTTTTCTCCCCCCCACCAAGTCCCTATCACTATTTTCAAAGTTACCAGTGAATCTGCCTCTACCAGCTATTCAGGCAGTGCATTGCAGATAAAACTTTCTATCTAAAAACTTTTCATGTCACTCAACCTAGTTCCAGAGTGGTGACTGTGGGTGTAATTCAGGACCTCCTCCCAACCATAGAGGGTGGCACAGTGGCTAGCACTGCTACCTCACAGCACCAGGGACCCAGGTTCAATTCCAGCTTCGGTGACGGTCTGTATGGAGTTTGCACATTCTCCTCGTGACTGCGTGTGCTTCCTCCAGGTGCTCCAGTTTTCTCTCACAGCCCAAAAATGTGCAGGTTAGATGAATTGGCCATGGTAAATTGCCAAATAGTGTCCATGGATGTGCAGGCTGGGTGGGTTAGCCATGAGAAATGTGGGGTTATAGGATGTGGGCCCGGTTGGGATGCTCTTCGGAATGTTAGAGCAGACTTGATGGGCCGAATGGCCTGCTTCCACACTGAAGGGATTCTATAACAAGCTTGAATTAATCTTTTTCAGAACATTGTAGAGTCAACTCGATATCACATTAGCTCAATCCTTTACAAAATTAATCCATTTGATGCTGATAAATTGCCAGTGTAAATTACACCATCGAGTCTGGAATGGATCAAATGCCCCCCTTTCATGGTGTCATGACCCAATGATGGAGCTCTCATGGCACAGTGCGTAGAGTCCCAGCCTCTGAGCCAGGAGCTTCAGCTGCCAGCTCCACTCTGGGACTCAGAGGCCGAGGGAGACATATTCGGAAAGCAGCCAAACAGGTGGAGGATCAACCTGCAAAGCCTTCCAACACATGCTGCTGACTGACAGGAACAGTGAGAGAAATTCCTCGTCAGCTATGTGGGAGCTAAAAATCAGAGCCTCGGCCATCCCTGTTCATAGCTCCGTGCTGCAACAGGTATGTAACATTAGCTGTTACATATGTAACTCAGTGTTTGTGGGTATAAGAGAGAGAGATAGATAGAGAGATAGATAGATAGTCAGATAGATAGATAGTCAGAGATAGATAGTTAAAGATAGAGAGAGACATATAGACAGAGACAGAGAGAGAGACAGAGAAAGAGAGAGCCAGAGAGAGAGAGAGATTCAGAGAGAGTTGGGGAGAAGGGGGGTGCAAAGGGAGGGGGAGGGGGTGAGAGAAACAAAGCTCGGATGGCCTGGTGACCAGCATGAATCAGACTGGTGCTAACAGCACAGGGTTCGATTCCGGTTCTGACTGAAGTGGATTTGCCTCTGCTGTGGTTGGACACCAGGGTTTTGAGAGCTGGGCCTTCAGACAGAGAATGCGAAAAGGAGATGCCAACTCCAATGGCAATAGGGTTTCCAATATTCAGGAACATGGCAAAAAAAATCATGATCTTCCTCCAGCATTAATCAGAATAAATACAGCACTGTCCACTACCAGACAAGAGCTATTTGGCATGTCAGAAGAACGATGGGACCCAATGGTCTCCAATGCTGCCAGCTTCCATTTTGTAATTACTGCCTCAAATCTAGGCATTCCTTTCATGATGCATTTCAAATTAGGTAGCTACGTAGGTGAAATGAATCACCAGTCCCAACATAACGGCATGGCATGAATGTGTGTGTGTGTGTGTGTGTGTGTGTGTGTGTGTGTGTGTGTGTGTGAGAGAGAGAGAGAGAGAGAGAGAGAATGTAGGGTTACCAATAATTTAAGGCCAGCCACAAACTCAGCCAGCTGAGTTCACAAATATCAACAAAATAAGGAAGAGGAAGAGAATTCTCAATTCACATTCCAAATTAAAATGTCAGAATCAAGATGAGACATGTCCACATGTAACACTGAAACAAAACAAACACACGCACAAAAGAATGACTGCCCTTCCTTTCAGTGTTTGCTAAACATGTTCAGGCCCCTGCAATTATATCTGACTGAGATGATGTCAATCCACACCCAGTTTCTTCCCCTTCACATCACCTCCCTCCCCCCCCCCCCGCCGCGCCAAGAGACAATTAGTGTCCCTGAGAGAGGAGAGGAGAGGAGTGTGGCAAGAGGAAGATGGAGGTTTTGAGATATTCCTCATGTCGAGTCAAACAAAGCATTGTTTTTTTGCCTGAATCTCCTCTTCTACAGCCAACACCACATTTCCAATCCCACCCCCACCACCCTGCCAACAACTATCGACCAGAACGTGTTTCGCTGCAGAAGACCATAATCCTGGCTGCGATTTCCATACAATCCCAACTTTCAGAAGGCAGTTTCAATGATGCATTGCTATGCACACGCTTCCCTTTGGCACCCAGAACATTCTTGCCATTGGTAATGTGGGGAAATCCCGTGAGGTAATAAAACCTCTCCTGTCAATGGGTTTGACAGTGGAAGAGAAGGATAGTGAGAGAGGTGACCACAATCACCCCACGTCAGACAGATTACAGAATTCCCCAACACGGCTCACTTCTGGGTGCTTCCACAGAGTGCGCACATTGTGTATGTTACTGACATCAGCCAATGTCACCACAGCTAAACATCAGGTAATGTGCTATTTGTAACATCAATGAGTTACCTTAGGAAGATTACCCCTTCTTCTAGTTTGCCTGCTTACATACACATTATCTTCTGTACCAACAGTATTTGGACATTCAGGTAACAGACTTCCTCCATCAGGGTGCCATGGCACCACCCACGCTCCCTCCCCAAGGGTTCTAAGCCACACAGGTTTCTACAAGTATCTGCTGACCTCCCCCTGTCCTTCCAAACACTCGGCTTAAACAGTCATCCTTTCAGTGCCAGCTTAAGCAAGAAGCATGGGGCTCTTCCAGCACAGTGGTGATGTCCCTGCCTCTGAGACAGGAGACCTGGGCTCAAGTCCCACCTGCTCCAGAGGTGTGTAAAAATATCTCAGAGCAGGTTGATTAGAAAATACCAAAAGAAGAAGCATTGCTAAGCTATCCAACAATGTGAATCCTCACCGGTCAGTTAGATCCCATCGTCATTCTGACTCTACAAGCTTTCTGGCAAGAATGACTTGATGATATTCCAGAGCCAGAGCTCAGAAGCCCCTCTCTATCCCGGGAGCAGCTGTGATGGTGTGTGCAAGATCATAAACCCGATCCCAAAAACAGCCAATTCACTGGAGAACAGGGGGAATAGAACTGGAGATGTTCCTGGTCTTTACTGATCTGTAGCAGACTGAAAAATACATTTTCAATGTCGCACTACAGGCAGGTTACAGCAGGTCTCTAAAATCTGTTAACCTAGCCCCCTCCATAATAACAGTCATCAATGCTGTGTGGTATAATTAACACCCAGGTACTGTATGAATCAGGCTAAATTACTCATATGACGGGAGCTTGTGCATAGCCAATCTCTTTCAACAACTTTTATCAAATCCAAACATTTTCAGCAACATAGCAATACCCCCTCCCAATAAAAAAAACACATCCATTTATTCAATCCCTGTGGACCTGATCGACCATTCAAACTGGGACTATTGATAAAGGGGTTAGGATCAAAATCAATCGGATTACCGGAAGGTGCCCGTGCCTGGTTCCCAGTGTTTGGATACGGATTATAGACAAATCTAATTCGCTTTTTAAAAAAAAAGTCATTGCAAATTTCCACCCTTCCTGAAGGTTTGTGTGTGTTGGGGAAGCACAGTTCACGAGACACAAACACTGACAAATGTAGAACAACTTCATGGGAGACCGACTGGGACGACATGAAGGTTTAACGATATAAAATGTGGCAACTTGCAGATTCCGGGAGGGGGTTAAAACTTGAGGACTGAGAGCAGGAAACCCTCCTGTTGCTAACAAGGCGACAAAAGAATGTAGCCGAAAATTGCGAACTCCCGGGGCCAACTGGATATATTCGGAACAATTTCACTGAAAAAATATAGCAAAACAGGAATACCTCTCTACTCGGTTACTTTTTGGTTATACACGTAACAAAGGTTACAGGGAGGGGGGAGAAATGAACAATATTCACAGACTGCCCCAAATCTACCCTGAATCCAACAACACCGACTCCTTTCTGCCTTTCAGAACACAGTCCAACTCATCCCAAGTTTTTATAAAGGGTTTTCACTGAACAAAATCCAGAAGGAGGAAAAATAAATGCTTGGAAGAAAATACAAACCAAGGGTTGCTTGCAAACTCTCAAATTTAGAATCGGTTAAAAAGTTTTTTTAAAAAAAGAAATACAATCCAAATGCAGCACCAGAGTTTTGAAAAGCAGCATTTCTCTTACCTCTCAGCCATTTTTGTTACATAGCGAGCGGAGGACGTGTGTTACTGGCAGCACTGAGCGAGAATGCTCCAGCCCAGCTTCTGAACAGTGTCGCGGATGTGAAATGTGATCCTGCCGCCTCGCCAGGGGGAATAACCCACACAGACATGGAATAGACACAAAGAACCAACTGCCAGAGATCCAGCACTTGCAGAGGAGAAGCTGTACAGTATTGGGTGAAAGAAAACATCATTAAGTCAGTCACTGCTCCCCTCTGCTGGTGGGGAAGATTGAGCTCTTGTTAAAAAAAACATCCATTCAGCAACAGGTTAAAACTGAAATAGAGCTGCAAACGCACTATTCACTCTTGGGATGTGAGTGTCAGTGACTGGGCCAGCATTTATTGCCCAGGAGACAGTGAGGACTGCAGATGCTGGGGGTCCCGCAGGGTTCAGTGTTGGCGCCGCAGCTGTTCACGTTATATATTAATGATCTGGATGAAGGGACTGGGGGCATTCTAGCGAAGTTTGCCGACGATACAAAGTTAGGTGGTCAGGCAGCTAGTACTGAGGAAGTGGGGAGGCTGCAGAAGGATCTAGACAGTTTGGAAGAGTGGTCCAGGAAATGGCTGATGGAATTCAATGTGAGCAAATGCGAGGTCTTGCACTTTGTAAAAAAGAATACAAGCATGGACTATTTTCTAAACGGTGAGAAAATTCGTAAAGCCAAAGTACAGAGGGATCTGGGAGTGCTAGTTGAGGATTCTCTAAATGTAAACATGCAGGTTGAGTCCGTGGTTAAGAAAGCGAATGCAATGTTGTCAATTATCTCAAGAGGGTTGGAATATAAAAGCACTGTTGTGCTACTGAGACTTTATAAAGCTCTGGTTAGGCCCCATTTGGAGTACTGTGCCCAGTTTTGGTCCCCACACCTCAGGAAGGACATACTGGCACTGGCCCTGGAATAGTAGGTCTAACATATGAGGAACGGCTGAGGATCCTGGGATTGTACTCATTGGAGTTTAGAAGATTAAGGGGAGATCTAATAGAAACTTACAAGATAATACATGGCTTGGAGAGGGTGGACGCTAGGAAATTATTTCCGTAGGTGAGGAGACTAGGACCCGTGGACATAGCCTTAGAATTAGAGGGGATAAATTCAGAACAGAAATGCAGAGACATTACTTCAGCCAGAGAGTGGTGGGCCTGTGGAATTCATTGCCGCAGAGTGCAATGTGGGCGGCACGGTGGCACAATGGTTAGCAATGCTGCCTCACAGCGCCAGAGACCCGGGTTCAATTCCTGCCTCGGGCGACTGACTGTGTGGAGTTTGCACATTCTCCCCGTGTCTGCGTGGGTTTCCTCCGGGTGCTCCGGTTTCCTCCCACAATCCAAAGATATGCAGGTCAGGTGAATTGGCCATGCTAAATTGCCCGTAGTGTTAGGTAAGGGGTAGATGTAGGGGTATGGGTGGGTTGCGCTTCGGCGGGTCGGTGTGGACTGGTTGGGCCGAAGGGCCTGTTTCCACACTGTAAGTAATCTAATCTAATCTAATCTAATGAGTGCAGTGGAGGCTGGGACGCTAAATGTCTTCAAGGCAGAAATTGATAAATTCTTGATGTCACAAAGAATTAAGGGCTACGGGGAGAATGCGGGTAAGTGAAATTGAAATGCCCATCAGCCATGATTGAATGGCGGAGTTGACTCGATGGGCCGAATGGCCTTACTTCCGCTCCTATGTCTTATGATCTTAAGGTCAGAGTCAGTAGATGTGAAGCTGGTAGACGTCAGACAGCCTCCAAAGAGCAGGAGAGTCAACGTTTCAGGCCGAGACCCTTCATGATAAAGGGTTTCAGGGCAAAACGTTACCTTTCCTGCTCCTCGGATGCTCTCTGACCTGCTGTGCTCTTCCAGCTTCACGTCTATTGCCCATCCCTAATTGCCTCTTGAGAAGATGGTGGTGAGCTGCCTTCTTGAACCGCTCTAGTCCCTGTGCTGTAGGTGGACCCCACAATGCCCTTAGAGAGTGCATTCCAGGATTTTGTCCCAGTGACACTGAAGGAACGGTGATATGTTTCCAAGTTGGGATGGTGAGTGGCTTGGAGGGGAACTAGCAGGTGACTGTATTTCCATGTATCTGCTGCTCTTGTCCTTCCAGATGGAAGTGGTCATGGGTTTGGAAGGTGCTGCCTGAGGATCTTTGGTGAATTTGCATGGTGGACCTTGTAGATGGTACACACAGCTGCTACTGAGCATGGTGGAGGGAGTGGGCACATGTGGATATGTGCCAAACAAGCAGGCTACTTTGTCCTGGATGGTAGGAGAAATTGAGGACTGCAGATGCTGGAGATCAGAGCTGAAAAATGTGTTGCTGGAAAAGCGCATCTGGTCAGGCAGCATCCTGCTCCTTGGATGCTGCCTGACCTGCAGCACTTTTCCAGCAACACTTTTGTCCTGGATGGTGTCAAGCTTAGCTGCACCCATCCAGGCAAGTGGGGAGTATTCCCTCACACTCCTGACTTGGACCATAAGATACAGGAGAAGAATTAGGCCATTTGGTCTGTCGAGCCTGCTCTGCCATTCATTCATGGCTGATATGTTTCTCAACCCCATTCTCTTGTCTTTTCCCTGTAGCCATTGATCCCTTTACTGATCAAGAACCCGCCTACCTCTGTCTTAAATACTGATCTCCGCAGACTTCTGTGGCAATGAGTTCTGCAGGTTTCCCACCCTCTGGCTGAAGAAATTCCTCCTCATTCTCAGTTCTAAAGGATTCTCCCTTCACTCTGAGGCTGTGCCCTCGGGTCCTAATCTCTCCTACTGGTGGAAACATCATCTCCACTACTACTCTATCCAGGCCTCTCATTACACTGTAAGTTTCATTCAGATCTCCCTCATCTTTCTAAACTCCATTGAGTACAGACCCAGAGGCCTTTAATTCCTGGGATCATTCTTGACTTGTTCCGTGTAAATGGTGGACAGGCTTTGGAGAGTCAGGACATGAGTTACTCATTGCAAGATTCCTAGCTTCTGAGCTTCACTTGTAGCCATTGTATTTGTACGGTAAGTCCAGTTGAGTTTCTGGTCAATGATAACCCCAAGGATATTGACAGTTGATTGTAATGCCAATGAACATCAAGGGACAGTGGTTAGATTCAGAAGGTAAGTGGAAAAAATAAACTAAAAGAAAGAAAAAGAGTGAGAAAAGAAGAAAGACAAGAAAAGCAGTCAGAGTGGATGAGCCCTCTCTCAGGAGCTTTACTCTGCACAGAAATTGTTAGTTTTATTTAGACATTAAACTAGAAAACTAAGTCCATATCAAGTAATTTGCACCTTGTGTTTTATATCCCACATATGTGGTAATTTCATATGTTGGGAGATGAAAGATTGCCTGCAAGAATATACTGAAAGAAAACAATGAACTCAGGCACAGGAATACACAAGTTAAAAGTATTTCAACAACTGGTTTTGAGTAGAGAAGAGAGAAAAGGCAAATGAATTTGTGACAATAAGAGCCAGTACTGTCTCCCCTGTTTTTCTTATCATCTCAGAAGACAGTGCTCAGTGAAAAAAAACAAATTGAAAATACATTATTCTCAAAGACCTGATTATTAAATGTCACCAATGCTGAGACACCAATCAACAATTAAAACCTGAGGTTTCATGTTAAAAACCTGACACCACAAGGACTCTAAGCATCAGAGAGGAGATTCATTTGGATGCCTCTTTAGCTGAAGTATGGCAGCTAAGAAGAGAGATTGGATAGAGTAGGGTTGATTTCGTTCGAAAAGAAATGGCTGATGGGGGAACTGTTTGAGATCCACAAAATAATGAGGGGTAGAGATGATTTAGATTGGAAGAAATGTTTCACTTTAGGAGAGAGGTCAATGCAGAGGACTGTGAAACTTTGCAAAGGAACACAGATAATTTAAGTGAGTGGGCAAAGGTCTACCAGGTGGAATACAACGTTAATAAATATGAAGCCATCCATGTTGATAGGAGTAACAGTAAAAAGGACCATACTTGAATGGTAAAAAGTTGGAGCATGTTGCTATGCAGAGGGACATGGGTGTCCTTGTGCATGAATCACAGAAGGTTGGTCTGCAGCTACAACAGGTAATTAGGAAGGCAAATGGAATTTTGTCATTCATTGCTAAAGGGATTGAGTTTAAAAGCAGGGAGGTTATGTTGCATCTATATAGGATGCTGGTGAGGCCATACCTGGAGTACTGCATGCAGTTTTGGTCTCTTGAGAAAGGATGTTCTGGCACTGGAGGGGGTACAGAGGAGGTTTACTAGGTTGATTCTGCAGTTGAGGGAGTTGGTTTATGAGGAGAGACTGAGTAGACTGGGAGTATATTCATTGGAATTTAGAAAAATGAGGAGGGGGATCTTACAGAAACATACAACGTTTGTCTAGGGTATAGATAAAATAGACATAGAGAGGATGTTTCTACTGTCAGGTGAATCTAGGACAAGAGGGCCTCAAAATTAGGGGGAGCAGATTTAGGACTGGATTGAGGAGGAACTTCTTCACCTAGAGGGTTGTGAATCTATGGAATTCCCTGCTCAGAGAAGTGGTTGACGCTACTTCAGTAAATGTTCTTCAAGCTAAGATAGTTTATTTTTCAACAGCAAAGGAATGAAGAGTTATGGTGAGAGGGCAAGTAAGTGGAGCTGAGGCCATGAAGATGTCAACCATGATCTTATTGAATGGTGGAGGAGGCTCGACAGGCCTGATGGCCTACTCCTGCTCCTGGATCTTATGTATGTTCTTACAAGCAGAGGCCATTGATTTAAAGTAAGGGCCAAGAGGCTGAGAGGGGATTTAAGGAAGAAATCTTTTCATCCAAACAGTGGTAGATGTGGGAATCATGAAAACACTTAATCTGCATTTCGGTGAATGCATGAGGTGTGATAGCATACAAGGCTACAGGCTAAGTGTTGGAAAATTGGAAGAGAGTAGAAAGATGCTCGATGACTGGCATGGACATAATGGGCCAAAGGGCCTCTTTCTATACTGAATAACTCCATGACTGTTACATTGGGTAGCTGTCATTCTTCCTGTCAGTAACAGCTACTCCATCCCTGTTACAATTATTACCTGTGTGTGTTTGATGTCACATTTTAAACTTCCTTAGAATTAGTAAGTAACATTATTCCTCTTTCATTCATTTAAGAATTTGGCCCTTTGTTTTTTTCTCTAGTTAACTGCATTTTATTGACATGTGATATAGCTACATTCTAATCATAAACAAAAATATAAATTGACTGAGAGGGAGGTAAAAGAAAGGGAGCCAAATGACCCCTCCCCTCTGGTTGTCATATGCTTACGTACAGAAAGCAAGATTGATGTTTCTGTACATTACAGGCCTGAGGGAATAAGACATTAAACAATGGTCCAACTGCACTGTCAGGTGGATATACAAGGCAGGGGAATTCTCACTAGTTTCCCGACCAATATTTACCCCTTAATTAACGTTGCAAAAGAAAGATTATCTGGTCACGAGTTTTAAAATACGGTTTAATAATTATGTGGATGAGCCTCTAAGGAATGTTGTGACATACCTATGACCTCAATAATCATGTATTAAGACTCTCCTAGAAGATTGGAATGAGTGCAGCTCAGAGCATGGAGCTCTGTTTCCCTATCAGCTTGTCCATATTCTTCATAAACATCAATTGGAATAAATATTGAAGTCTGGCCTGAGTTCATACGAAGAACAGACGGACCCACAGTAAGATATTTATCATATTGATCTTTGTGAGAGTTACGTTTCCTAAATTACAACGTGACTACAATTCAAAACATTTTATTGGTTTGAAAGTGCTTTAAACCTCCCATGGTTGTGAAAAGCAGCCAATAAATGCAATTCTTTCCTTCCTAACCATATTTCTTAACACATGAAGGAAAGCAGCGTTCCCAGGTTTAAGATTCTGCAAGCTAAGCAGCTATGGAATCTACTAGCATGATTGACTGCTCCCAGAAGAGGTGTCAATAATGGTGAGCATAACAGAAACATAAAAACATAGAAAATAGGAGCAGGAGTAGGCCATTTGACCCTTTGAGGCAAAAGTGAGGTCTGCAGATGCTGGAGATCAGAGTCGAGAGTGTGATGCTGGAAAAGCGCAGCAGGTCAGGCAGCATCCGAGGAGCAGGAGAATCGACTTTTCAGGCAAAAGCCCTTCAAGAGTCCCTTTGAGCATGCTCTGCCATTCAATTATGATCACAATGGATTGTCAACTCAATGTCCTGATCCCACTTTCTCCCCATACCCTTTGAGCCCAAGAACCATACCTAACTGATGATCTCATCAGGCAAGATCTGGTGCAGCTGCACTTGGAGTATTGCATATAGTTCTGGTCACCATATTATAGGAAGGGTGTGGAAGCTTTGGAAAGGGTACAGAGGAGATTTACTAGGATCTTGCCTGGTATGGAGGGAAGGTCTCACAAGGAAAGGCTGAGGGACTTGAGGCTGTTTTCATTAGAGAGAAGAAGGTTGAGAGGTGACTTAATTGAGACATAGAAGATAATCAGACGGTTAGATAGGGTGGACAGTGAGAGCCTTTTTCCTCAGATACTGAAGGCTAGCACAAAGGGACATAGCTTTAAATTGAGGGGTGATAGATATAGGACAGATGTCAGAGGTAGTTTCTTTACTCAGAGAGTAGTAGGGGTATGGAACGGCCTTCCTGCAACAGTAGTAGGCTCGCCAAGGGTACTTAAATGGTCATCGTCTAAACATATGGATTAAAATGGAATAGTATAAGTTAGATGGGCTTCAGATTGATTTTACAGGTTGGTGCAACATAGAGGGCCAAAGGGTCTGGACTGTGCTGTAATGCTCTATGTTCTAAGAGTGCAAATATCAGATTTTCTCTGTCAAAATAAACTTTAGCAATTAAACCTTCACTCACAGAAGGTGAGTCAACTTAATATGTGTGTATTTGAATTTCATAAGTTTTACAACTTCATGGAATTAATTTTGCCTTCTCAATTAACTTCTGCCCAGTCAAGATACTCAATATTTCAGATACTCGATCAGACGTAACAAACCCTCCGGCAACCGCAGTGACTTGCCAGCCATCAGCCAGTCACTTTCCCCAAGGTGAGGCTTTCCCTGTGGATATCAAGACCACACAAATGTGCTCACACAAGAAACTACATGAGTTGTGCTTGCCTCAACAGAAACAGTCCTCCTGAGGAACATAGGATTGGGCCAATAGCCAATCTCCTTTTCCAGAGTGGGGTTATCCAAAATGAGAGGGTTTAAGGCGAGGGGGAAAGATTTAAAAAGGAAGTGAATGGTAACTTTTTCAAGCGGAAGCTGTTGTGTGTAGGGAAGCGTTTAGAAAGATATGGGCCAAATGCCAGGAAGTGGGACTAGATCAGTTTAGGATATCTGGTCGATATGGACAGGTTGGACTGAAGGGTCTGTTTCTGTGCTTTATAACTTTATGACTCTAAGTACGTACTTGGTAACTTGGTCTTTTCTCAGGGAGGTCTTTGATTTTTCTCCATTTAGTGAAATGATGTAAATGTTCATTGTCTTCACATTTACTGTGTGCTCTGCAACTGCAGTCAATGTGTCCAGGAGGGCTAAAGCAGAATATGTGCCTGGTCCATCATAGAACTGAATGGGAGAATGGCCATGGAGTAGCTCTTATCCTGGTGGTGGTTTCACGCAGAAAGTGGGTGGGACACCGTGAAGTGTCATTCCTCCACAGGTTCTACAAATACGACAACCAACCAGTCAATTGTTGAAATGTCCTAGATTACTGAAGTCCGACCCCTCACATATTGATTTGCCAGGTATTTGGCACAGTTAAATTGCTCATTTTCAAATTTTCAAGATTAAATGTCTCAGAAAAGAGACACATTAATCTCAATGAATACTCACTTCTCCCCCCCCCAAAGAAGGTACCATTAATGGTTCGTGAACTGAATTTGGGAGGAATAGGGGGAGCGTGAGTTGGACTAACTGGACCACAGGCACTCTACAGAGAGCTGTCACAGCTTACAGACTGAATGGACAGCTCACGATAAAATAAACTAGCATCAGAATGGAAGAGTACCCTCCTCATTCATCCCAGTAATTCACAATGTTATAAATGCAGCGCTAAAGTGAACTTCTAATCGAGTGTAGATAGTTCTCTTGTAGATAGTTCTCCAGATTTAAACTGAAGTGAATTTGGAGAAAAGTCCACTTTAAGAGAACAACACAACAAGTGATAAATAAAGTATGAAATCCAACTGAACCAGAACTACTTTGAAAGGAAGGATTGCTGAGTGGAGATGAAACTTCTACTGCTTTGGGGAACTGGTAGGCAAAATCCAAAATCAAGTTTAAGGACTTGGTAAAGCAACTACTGAGGAAACCTCTGCTCCCCTGTTAGCTCCATATAGGACTGGATTTTATGTCCCATTTGGGACAGAGATAGGGTTAGGGGGAGGTGTCTGGTTAGGTTCTCTTTGGGAGGGTTTCATGGACAGAATGGTCTGCTCCCACACTGTAGGGATTCCATTATTCTGGCTTTCTGCAGATGTTACACGCCCATCATGAAACCACTCTGCGAAAGGCCATGCATGAAGCAACTGGCTGAGGGGAGATCGGCTCGAGGTGTATAAGATTATGAGGGGCATAGGCAGAGCGGATAGAAAGCAGCTGTTCCCCTTAGTTGAAGAGTCAATAACAAGGGGACGTCATTTTAAGTTGGGAAGCAGGAAGTTTAGAGGGCATTTGAGGAAAAACATTTTCATCCAGATGTTGGAGGGGTAAGTTGAGGCAGGAAACCTTTAAAAAATACTTAGATGAGCACTTGGATTGTCAGAACATTCAAGGTTATGGGACTTAGTGCTGGAAGGTGGGACTAGGATAGATTTTATTGGTATACTGTCGATGGACTGTGGGGTCTCTTCTGTACTGCCCTGATTCTCTGACTCTGGATGGTTTACCATTAGCTACATGCTGGGGACCTGCACATCATTCAGGCTCAGCTTTCAATGGCTGAGTGGACCGGGTAAATTTGGATCTGCTTTTTTCCTTGCCCACCCAACAACATGTTGTAGCAGAGTCATCACTGGACAGTTCTTACATGGCCAGCGAGCAAAAGATTGAGCCCCTGCTTGATAATCAGTCAATACTGGATGCTTTGGTAACTGTGAGTTTGCTTGCAACCATTTAAAATGGGGACTACTTGTCAACCGATTAGCATCGCATCAAGAGACTGAATGATGTGGGAGGGAGGCAGCAGATCCCATCATCTCATGGGCCCACTGATCTGTGGGTCTAAAGTTGATCTCTTCAGCCACAGGAAGACCCACCAGAGAAACTAGTCATCTTGGACAGACATTATCAGCAGTCCTTCAGGTCGGGGGTGATGATGATAAGGATGATGTAATAGCATGGACAATATCTAGTGGCATTGCACCATCTTTGTTGGTGGCTCAGTCAAACACACTGGGGGCATGGATTCCAATGCAACAGTTGGTTGAATGTAAAGATAATGTTCTTAGGGATCTTAGCAGGGTCGATGCAGGGAGTTTGTTTCCTCTCACAGAGGGGTCTAGAGTGAGGAGACAGTTTTCCAATAAGGGAGCTTCAGTTTAAGAAGGAGAAGGGCAGGAACGTCTCCTTCTCAGAGTGTTGCTATAGTCTTTGGAATTCTCTTCTATGGATCTACGTATATAGTTCAGGACTGAGTTAGATTTTTGGTTGATGAGGTTATGGACAACACGTAGGAAAGTGAAATTAAGGCCAGAGATGGACCATCTGTGATCTCATCAGGTAGTAGAGCAGACCTAATGGGCTGACTGGCCTGATCCTATTTCTTATGATTCATCACATTGAGAACCCATTAGTCAACATTGTTAATTCCACCTTTGAAACTGTGACCACTCCACTGCATCTCTTGCCCTTCTCAAATCTTTCTGCAGTGCTTGACATGATCATCCATTCATCCTGAACCTGGTTCCCACTCACTCCCTTCTGCGGTCTCCAAACCAAGGACTCGAGGTCCGTGTTGTTTTGTGACTCACTGAATAGACTAGCTGAGTCACTATGTACCATCACAATTTGAAGACCAAACAAAATTCCTTTCAAGGCTCTGCTCGCAATACCTTTCCATCATTGTGAGTCATTGTGTCTTGCCTGGTCTTATCATCTCCCTCCTCTTCCTGAGGAATATGCAGCACCCCTTGAACTTATTTTAGGTTGTCTAAAAGGACTTATTAGAAAACACACCAAAACAAAATGTATGACACCAAGACACACAAAGAAGATATTAGCTCAGACAGCGAAAGGTTTTGTCAATGAAGTAGCTCTTAAGGTGTTTTTCTTTTCATTTCAAAGTGTACTTTATTCATAAAATAATCTTTATGTATATAGTCACAAATGCAGTTTGATTCTGTACAGTAGCATATCAAGGAAACTAACAGACACTGGAGTTTGACTCCATCCAAACAAACCAAAGGCATCTCTTACTTGAACCAGACTATATTTACATATATCTGAGGGCAACAGGAGGTTCTGGTAACTGAATGGACTCCCATTTAACTTCAGCAAGATGATCTCACTGCGCTGGAGTGTGTTAAGGTGGGAAAGCGAGGTCGAGAGGCAGGGAGAGTATTCCAGAACCTGGTATCTAAGCAACGAAAGGCACAGCTATTACTGCTGATGTGATTAAAGCAATTTTAAATTAAAATGAACCAGGAGCCAGCCTTCAAGGAGAGCAGATATCTCAGAGATTTGTAGGGCTGTAGGAGGTAACAGGAATAGGGAGGGGGCCAAGGCAATAGAGGGGTTTGAAAGCAAGGATGAGAATTTTAAGATGGAAATGTTAAGATGAAAATGTAGCTTCACGGGGAGCCAATGTTGATTGGCAAATATGGGCGTTTTAACAGAATGGGGCTGACTGTGAGCTGACACACAGGAACTGAGCTTTTGGATAAGGAGGTGGAACGTGGAGGGTCATTCAGAACTGCATTTGAATAGGTGAGTCTAGAATAGCAAGAATGTGGATTTCAGCAGCAGAGGAGATTAAATGGGATGAATTCAGGCCATTTTATAGCAGTCTCTGCATCTAATGCATCATCCTTAAACACTTCTGCCAACTCCAACTAGACCCCACCACCAAGAACATCTTCCTCTCCCCACCCTGCCCGCCTTTCGCAAGGACTGTTGCCTTCAAGTCCTTGGTTTGCTTCACTCTCCCCACCAACACCCCACCCCATCCCGCCAGGTTCCTCTCCCTGCAACCAGAAAAGATGCAAAACCTGCCAGTACACCACCCCTCAACTCCACCCAGGGCCCCAAAGAGTCCTTCCAGATGAGACAGAGGTTCACCTGCCTCTCTTCCAACCCAGTTTACTGCATCATGTACTTCCAATGTGGTCTTCTTGACATCGGGGAGACCGAACATAAATGAAGGAACGGTTCGCCAAGCATCACAGCCAGGCCTGCAGGAGCCGACCGGACCTCCCAGTCAGCGTCCACTTTAATTCCCCTTCCCACTCCGTTTCCGACATGACCATCCTCAGCCTCCTCCATTGCCACAGCGAATCAGAACGCAAATTGGAGGAACAACACCTCACCTACCATCTGGGTAGCCGACAGCCCAGAGGACTCAACACTGAGTACCCCAGTTTCAAATAGCCTCCCTTGCCATCCCCCGACTCCCTTCTTAGCCCCTCCCCTTCCTTCCACTCCACTGATTGACCCTTCCTGCCAGCTACCAACTGGATTCATCCCTCCCATTGACCAACCAGACCGTACCCTTTACCTCCCTCACCACCCAGTCTCCCCACCACCTTTATGTGCAGCTCCCCCAACACCCACCCTCAGTCCTGAAGAAGGTTTCCACCTGAAACGTCGACTTCACCCCCTCCTGATGCTGCCTGGGTGGCTGTGTTCTCCCAGCCTCCTGCTCGTCAACCTTGGATTCCAGTATCTGCAGTTTTTTTTGTCCTTACTTGGTCTAGCCTAATCGTGACTCCAGACCCACTGCAATATCGTTGACTCTTAGGTGTCCTCTGGGCAGTTAGGGATAGGCAATAAATGCTGGCCCAGCCAGTGACGCCCTCTTCCCATGAATAAATCAAAAAAAGGTTAACTGCTAATTATTTAATTAATGTCCATATACAGAATGAGGGAACAAAGAGCTGTTGTGGTGCAGTAGTAGTATCCCTATCTCTGAGCCAGGAGGCTCTAGTTCAAGTCTCACCTCCTGCAGAGGCATGTCATAACATCTATGAATTTTATGTTTAGAAACTACGTTAGATTGATGGAACTGCTGGGACTGAGAGGCTGGTCCATTGAAGAAAAACTCCTTTGAGCATGTCTCTTCATTCCTGTTTGACTGGTCTAGATGGAATCTATCGACATCCCTCAACATAAATATGAAAATGAATGCTGTGCCAACAGATGATGTCAATGAGGGACAGTATGCTCATGACAAACAGGATCTTCAATCCCATTCCTTACACGTCCCTGAAGTAAAGGTGGTGCTTGAGGAACATGACATAAGCAATCTTCCAAAACCTCCATTACCCGGTCTACTCCAGCATTGTCATTCTCTCTACCCAATGTGAATGTGCAGAGCGGCCCCGGACTGCAACAAGCCCTTGGAGTATTTTAATTTTGAAAAGTCAATATGAGAAACTAAGGAGATATGCACAGCTTTCAGCTCCTGACGAATGATGACTCGTCATTCTCAAAACTGGAGCGTCCAGTTCCAAACTAAGGACCACTTTAATATAATGATGTTTTATCTCGTATGGAACAGGACAATTAAAACCGACAGTGATCAAAGCCCATGTTTTATCTTCCCAAGCAAAGCTCAGACTTAGCTGAAGGAAATATACTGTTGACTCAACATGTTTTTATTTTGCATCATTTCATATACTTTAAAATAGATCAAGGACTAGCTTATATAACTGCACAAATTCAGCACGTCATTGGAGAACATTGGCTGACAGTTTAACACCTTCTCATTTCCTGAGTTTCAGCACTTGCTGGAAGAAAACATAACCAACCGTTCGAAAATAAGTATACTGAGAACACTCCCCCTTCCCACCCCCACCCCAGTTTTGTCTCATTTTTATGATGCGTTGGCTTTAGCTGGGCTCAGTTCCACATCTATCAGCACTGTTTTGCAAACTTCATTCAGCAACATCACTCAACAAAGTCTTAAACCTGCTGTCTGGCTCTGAAATCATTCCAGTTCTTATTCACCCATCACCCACAGGCAAATGGGACCAGTTTAATGGTGAAAACTGGGCGGCAAGGCAAGGCTGAAGGGCCTGTTTCCATGGTGTAGTCCTCAATGATTCTATGACCCAGTGGTTGCTGACCTACACTGGCGCCTGGTCTGATAATACCTCTGTTTTAAAGCCCTCATTCTTGTTTTTGGATCCAACCATTGCTTTCACTTTGTCCCATATCTGAAGTCTCCTCCAGACTTGAAAAGCTTCAATGTAATTGCATTCTTCCAATTCTGGACTCTTGCACATCGCTGATTACAGCCACTTCACCACTGGTGCCTGTGCATTCAGCTGTCTGGGCCCTCAGCTCAGGAACCTCTCCCCTAAACCTTCCCATCCTCACACCCTCAGTCCTCTTTGAGTTGGTCTTTAAATTGCCTTCTGCGATTCAGGGTCAGAATGATATTACTGACATCATCTTATTGAGCACTTATGGTGATGTTTTGCTCCATTAAATTCTTTATAGACACAGGTTGTCATTGCTGATGATCAGAAGGTGCTGACAAACTATTTGGTTACCTTGACCCTGACCCTACCTTGTCCTGAGCTCCTTCCTGCGGAGAATTGAGTAACAAATAGGAAAGAACAGGAAGGAAGAAAGAAGGGCTTGCATTATTTTACATGACCACATGTGAAAGTGCTTCCAAGCCAATGAAGTTTTTTTAACATGTCGTCAGCATTGTACTGTGGGGAAGATGCCAGCTAATTTGCACACAGCACAAATAGAAACATGTAAATGTTTTTCCAGGATGTGATTGAGAGATAAGAATTCATCAGGACACTGAGAATTGCTCCCGTTACACATTGATTTGGACCTGATTTACCACTCCCTGAGAAAAAGAACAGGAAATGACGTCACCATAGGAAATGACATCACCACAGGAAATGACATTACCAATCCAAAGAACCCAAACATATAAATAGAAAGCAGGAATCATCTGCAGTGTTTCATCCGGAGGCTCACTGAAGATGTTACCTTGTGTGGTGACAAAACATCTTAAAAATGAACCTTCCAGCTCAGCAAGCAAACCAAATTACTCCCCTTTCTCATAGAAATAATTACCATCCATCCACACAAGTTATCCTGTCTGGTATGTCTGACAGTGCAGCTCTCCCTCACTACTGTAATGAGAGGATCTGTTTGAGTTCTCATTCTAAAACACTTGAGTGAAACTTCTCATAGAATCCTTACAGTGAGGAAGCAGGCCATTCGGCCCCTCCTGACCCTTCAAACTGCATCCCGCCCAGACCCACCACTCTATCCTATCCTTATAATTCTGCATTTCCCTTGGCTAATCCACCTAACCTACACATCCCTGGACAATTTAGCTTGGCCAATCCGTCTTTGGACTGTGGGAGGAAACTGGAGGAGCTAGAGGCAACCCTCGCTGACACAGGAGAACATGCAAACTCCACATGGACAGTCACCTGGAGTTGGAATTGTAGCCAGATCCCTGGCGCTGTGGGGCAGCAGAGATAACCACTGAGCCACCGTGCCGCCCCATGACACTGACTTGAACCCAGACCTCTGTGACTGAGAGGTAAAGCGCTACCAAATGAGGAGGGGTTTTGCTACATTTGCCAAGGAAGAGCCACATTCCGGGAGATAACCAATTAAACACAAAAGTTCCTAGACATTCCTTGTCGACAACTTCCTGCCACTTTAAATGCCATGTGGCAGCATCCATAATGCAGTGCAACATGGTACTGATTAAATCCAGCCTCTTTAATAAACCTGTGGTTGCTTTCATTGAATTGATGACTGACATTTTTCCTAAAAATCTGGCTGAACACCAGCTGGCACAAACATGTTTTTTAAGCCAATGACTTGTGCTCAATGACTCATTCCCACGAAAATTGCAGACTTTCAGAACTGGTGTAAGTTTCAAATAGGTATAATTTTCAAGTTGTAAGTTGAGATCCTCATTCCATTTCTATCCCATTCAATAATACCGACTAAGTTAGTAAAAGAAAAATATTACAGATGCTGGAAGTCTGAAATAAAACACAAAGTGCTGGAGAAACTCAGCAGGTCTGGCAGTATGTGCAGGAGAGAAAAAAAAAACAAATTATCCCTTCTTTTGAACTGAAAGGAGCTGGGAGATTACATTTTTCTGTATCGTCAACAGAGAGGGATGAGGAGCAAGAAGTTCACAGCCTCTGGACTTCAAACTATGACCGATGTGTTCCAGTTTTCTTCCTGGTTTTTATTCATTCATGGGATCAGGGTAATGCCAGCAAGGCCAGCACTTACTACCTTTCCTATTTGCCCAGAGGGTGGTTAAGAGTCAACCACATTGCTGTAGGCCAGACCAGAGAAGGATTGGCAGTTTCCTTTCCTCAAGGAAATCAGTGAACCAGATGGGTTTTTCTGGATAATCCCTATAGTGTAGAAGCAGGCCATTTGGTCCGTTGAGTCTACACTGCCCCTCCTAAGAGCATTCCTCCTACCTTATCCCTGTAACCCAACATTTCCCACGGCTAATCCACCTAGCCTGCACATCCCAGGACACCAAGGACAATTTAGCATGGCCAATCCCTCGAACCTGCGTATCTTTGGACTGTGGGAGGAAAGTGGAGCACATGGAGGAAACCCATGTAGACACAGGGAGAATGTTGAAAAATGTGGTGCTGGAAAAACACAGCAGGCCAGGCAGCATCCAAGGAGCAGGAGAATCGACGTTTCGGGCATAAGCCCTTCTTCAGGATGCCCGAAACGTCGATTCTCCTGTTCCTCGGATGCTGCCTGGCCTGCTGTGTTTTTCCAGCACCACATTTTTCAACTCTGGTCTCCAGCATCTGCAATCCTCACTTTTTCCATAGGGAGAATGTGCAAACTCCACACAGACAGTGGCTTGAAGGTGGAATCGAACCTGGGTCCCTGGTGCTGCACTAACTGGTGCTGAGCCACTATGCCACTTAATGTTTTTTTTAATCCCCCAGAACATTCCCGAGGTCTCTGGATTAATAGTCTAGTGAAAATACCACTAGGCCGTCAATTCCCCTGTAATCTCCTACCCTCCCCCAGCCATGTCTTCTTTATGTTTTGCTGGCTTTGCTGTCAACAGAATTGTCTCCTTGTCTCCTTTTCACAGCTAACATTTATACGTATTTACAGACAAGGAATTGCGTGCAAAAAATCGTTAATTTCAAAAACCACCAATCAGGAATGGACCCGGACCATAGAACAGGCCGTCACCATAGGACAGAACAGGACCACACACCGCAAAAACATGGCACTAAAGGAAAGAAATGGCCAAACTAACACACAACAGAGAGGACACCACAACACACACCTGGATTAGAAACCTCTCCCACAGACAGCTCACAGACACGGAAAAAACAATACTGGCCAAGGGACTCAACTACAACCACAGGGACGCCAAGACAGCAGACTTCCTAGCAGCACTAGAATGCACACTCAGGAACAATGGACTTACAGAAGAGACACAACAAACAGTGAGACAAAGTACCGTACCTCTGATAACAAGGAAAAGACAAACACATAACCTCAACACCAAGGAGAGGGAAGCACTAAAATCACTAAGAAACAATAAGAACATAATCATACTACCAGCAGACAAAGGCAGAATGACGGTCATCCTGGACAAAGCAGAGTACATCCAAAAAGCACAACAACTACTTGCAGATACCAACACCTACCAAAAGAGGGAGCTTGACCCCACCCCACAGCTCACCAATAGGATAAACAACACACCGAGGAACCTACAAAAAGATGGACAGATAACCAGGTTTGATCTCCAGAGAATGAAACCTGAAAGCAAAACCACCCCCAGATTCTATGGACTACCTAAAGTGCACAAACCAGACATCCCACTCAGACCCATAGTATCATGACCAGGGACACCATCACACAAACTGGCTAAAGAACTACAGCAGAAACTGAAACACCTGATCAGCGGATCCAGACACACTATACAATCAACACAGGAATTCTTGGACATCATCAGAAATATACACATAGACAAGGAAGAAACCATGGTCTCATTCGATGTAACGGCACTGTTCACCTCTATCGACAAAACCCTAGCCAGAGGAACAATAGCCAACCTGCTGGACATACAGAACAGACAACAGGACGGTGAACCTATCAACAAAGACGGCATACTTAAACCACTGGACCTGTGTCTCACAACACACTTCACATTCAACAACCAAATATATGAACAAATCAACGGCACACCCATGGGCTCACCCATCTCTGGACTCATAGCAGAAGCGGTAATGCAAAGGTTAGAACAAACAGTCTTACTGCAAATTCAACCCAAACTCTGGGTCAGATACGTTGATGACACCTTTGTAATAATTAAAAACACAGAAATAGAGAACACACACCGGATCATCAACGCCACACTCACAGGAATCCGATTCACGAGAGAGGAAGAAAAGGACAACCAACTCCCATTCCTAGACGTGATGGTACAGAGAACACCGAACGGAGAATTCACCACAAAGGTATACAGGAAAGCCACACACACAGACCAAGTCCTAAACTACGAAAGCAACCACCCCAACACACACAAAAGAAGTTGCATCAAGAAGGGCCACAACACACTGCAATACACCAGAACTGCAAATAGAGGAAGAAGAACACCTATACAATATATTCGCCAAAAACGGATACCCCCGCAATTTCATCAACAGATGCCGAAGGGAAAGACAACAGAACAACATGCCACAATCCAAAGGACTAGCCACACTACCATACATCAAAAACATTTCTGAACTGACAGCCAGACTACTGCGACCACTAGGACTCACAACAGCACACAAACCAACAGCCACTCTCAGACAACAACTCACCAGGACCCAGAATGAGCAAAACCAAAGTAGTGTACAAAATCCCATGCAAGGACTGTACAAAACACTACATAGGACAAACAGGAAGACAGCTAACGATCCGCATCCATGAACACCAACTAGCCACGAAATGACATAACCAGCTATCCTTAGGAGCCACACACTCAGATGACAAGCAACATGAGTTCGACTGGGACAACACTACTATTATAGGACAAGCCAAATAGAGAACAGCCAGGGAATTCCTAGAGGCGTGGCACTCATCCACAGATTCAATCAATTAGCACCTCGACCTGGACCCAATATACCGGCCACCGCAGCGGACAGCTGGAACTGACAACCGGAAGCGGCAGATACAAATCATGGCAGAGGAAAGATCACAGAAGCACTTCACAGGCAGCTCCCAAGCACTGAGGATGTCACCTCGACAGGGGACAAAATGTCTGCAACACAAATTCCCAGCTCGGTGAACAGAACCACAACAACGAGCACCCAAGCTACAAATCTTCTCCCAAACTTTGATTTACACCTATTTTACACATCTATCTCTCTTTTATCACTGTCACACCCTCCACCTCCTCCATGACTTTCCCTTCCCCAGTTCCAATGCCTCATCGTCACCATGGACATCCAACCCTTGTACACACCCATCTGCCACGACAAATATCTCAAAGCTCCATTCCTTTCTCTCCCGCCGACCCAACCAGTCGCCCTCCACTGACACACTCATCCATCTGCTCCTCACCCTCAACAACTTCTCTTTCGAATCCTCCCACTTCCTTCAGACTAAAGGGGTAGCCATGGGCCCCAGCTATGCCTGCCTCTTTGTCGGTTATGTGGAACGGTCCATCTTCCACAGTTACACTGGCACCAACCCCCACCTTTTCCTCCGCTATATTGATGACTGTATTGGTTCCACCTCATGCTCCCACAAGAAGGTTCAACTTCTCTAACACCTTCCATCCTGATCTTAAGTTCACCTGGACCAACTTGGACAGCTTCCTCTCCTTCCTGGACCTCTCCGTCTCCATCTCCAGGAACTGACTCAACAACCATCTATTTCAAACCCACCGACTCCCACAGCTACTTGGACCACACCTCCTCCCACCTACCCCCAAACTCCTTTGCCCCCGTAAAAATGCTACCCCTCACTCTCAATTCTTTCGCCTCTACCATATCCACTCCCAGGAGGGGCAATTCCAATCCAGGACATCCTAGATGGCCTCCAATTTCCAAGACCACGATTTTCCCTCTCACATGATCAACAATACCATCCAGCGTATCTCCTCCACTTCCTGCACCTCTGCCCTTGAACTCCAGCCCTCCTATTGCAACAAGGATAGAACTTCCCTAGTTCTCACCTTCCACCCCACCAACCTCCAGATACTGCGCATTATCCTCCGCCATTTCCGCCACCTACAATCAGACGCCACCACCAGAAATATATTTCCCTCCCCACCCCTATCAGCGTTCTGCAGAGACCATGCCTTCCGTGACTCCCTCATTAAGTCCAGGCCCCCCATTAACCCACCCTCGACTCCCAGCACCTCCCATTGCCACCGCAAGAGGTGTAAAACCTGCACCCACACCTCCACCCTCACCTCTGTCCAAGACCCCAAAGAACCCTTTTCACATCCGGCAGAGATTTTCCTGCACATCTACTGTGTCTGTTGTTCTCGGTGTGGTCTCCTCTACATCGGGGAAACAGAACGTCAACATGTGGAGCATTTCAGGGAACATCTCTGGGACATGCACACCAAACAATCCCACCACCCTATGGCTGATTACTCCACCTCCCAATCCACCAAGGATATGCAAGTCCTGAGCCTCCTCCAAATGCAAGCCACCTGATGCCTGGAGGAAGAACACCTCATCTTCCACCTTGGGACCCTCCAACTACACGACATCGACGTTGACTTCACTAGTTTCCAAATCTCCCCTCCCCCCACTTCATCCCAGATCCAACCCTCCAACTCGGCACCGCCCTCTTGAACTGTCCATTTTCCTTCCCACCTCCCCTTCACTGCTCCACCCTCCCCTCTGACCTATCACAATCACCGGCCACCCGCATCCACCTATTGCCTTCTCAGTCACCTTTCCCCCACCCCATGCGCACCCCCCCCCCCCCCCCATTTATCTCTCAACCCCTTTCCCCTCCACATTCCTAATGAAGGGCGTATGCCTGAAATGTCAACCCTCCTGCTCCTTGGATGCTGCCTGATCTGCTGCACTTTTCCAGCGCCACACTTTTCGACCATTGCTCTAGGCACCCCCACAACATGTTCCACTTGCTTTTTCTCTCTGCTCCAGCATAAAAAGTAGCATTTTCCAGTTCCTATCAATTCCAAAAAATGTTAGACTGGACTTGAAATATTAATTCTGTTTCTCTTTCCACAGAGTTTCTTCCAGCACTATGGTTTTTTTTTATATGATGCAAGCACTTTGTGCAATTTCACATCATTTGCTCAGGACCTCCAATCTACTTTTATGGACAAATTTGATTTTGTATGTCATAGAGTCATAGAGATGTACAGCATGGAAACAGACCCTTCGGTCCAACCTGTCCAAGCCGACCAGCTATCCCAACCCAATCTCTTCCCACCTGCCAGTACCCGGCCCATATCACTCCAAACCCTTCCTATTCATATACCCAACCAAATGCCTCTTAAATGTTGCAATTGTACCAGCCTCCACCACTTCCTCTTGCAGCTCATTCCATACACGTACCACCCTCTGCGTGAAAAAGTTGCCCCTTAGGTCTCTTTTATATCTTTCCCCTCTCACCCTAAACCTATGCCCTCTAGTTCTGGACTCCCCAACCCTGGGGAAAAGACTTTGTCTATTTGTCCTATCCATGCCCCTCATAATTTTGTAAACCTCTATAAGGTCACCCCTCAGCCTCCGACGCTCCAGGGAAAACAGCCCCAGCCTATTCAGCCTCTCCCTATAGCTCAAATCCTCCAACCCTGGCAACATCCTTGTAAATCTTTTCTGAACCCTTTCAAGTTTCACAACATCTTTTCGATAGGAAGGAGACCAGAATTGCACGCAATATTCCAACAGTGGTCTAACCAATGTCCTGTACAGCCGCAACATGATCTCCCAACTCCTGTACTCAATACTCTGACCAATAAAGGAAAGCATACTAAATGCCTTCTTCACTATCCTATCTACCTGCGACTCCACTTTCAAGGAGCTATGAACCTGCACTCCAAGGTCTCTTTGTTCAGCAACACTCCCTAGGACCTTACCATTACGTGTGTGGGTCCTGCTAAGATTTGCTTTCCCAAAATGCAGCACCTCGCATTTATCTGAATTAAACTCCATCTGCCACTTCTCAGCCCATTGGCCCATCTGGTCCAGATCCTGTTGTCATCTGAGGTAACCCTCTTCGCTGTCCACTGCATCTCCAATTTTGGTGTTATCTACAAACTTACAAACTTTACCTCTTATGCTCGCATCCAAATCATTTATGTAAATGACAAAAATAGAGGACCCAGCACCGATCCTTGTGGCACTCCACTGGTCACAGGCCTCCAGTCTGAAAACAACCCTCCACCACCACCCTCTGTCTTCTACCTTTGAGCCAGTTCTGTATCCAAATGGCTAGTTCTCCCTGTATTCCATGAGATCTAACCTTGTTAATCAGTCTCCCATGGGGAACCTTGTCGAACGCCTTACTGAAGTCCAGTTTCAAAAAACTCCATCAAGTTTGTGAGACATGATTTCCCACGCACAAAGCCATGTTGACTATCCCGAATCAGTCCTTGCCTTTCCAAATACGTGTACATCCTGTCCCTCAGGATTCCCTCCAACAACTTGCCCACCACCGAGGTCAGGCTCACTGGTCTATAGTTCCCTGGCCTGTCTTTACCACACTTCTTAAACAGTGGCACCACATTTACCAACCTCCAGTATTCCTGCACCTCATCTGTGACCATCGATGATACATATATCTTAGCAAGAGGCCCAGCAATCACTTCTATGGCTTCCCACAGAGTTCTCAGGTACACCTGATCAGGTCCTGGGGATTTATCCACTTTTTCAAGACATCCAGCACTTCCTCCTCTGTAATCTGGACATTTTGCAAGATGTCACCATCTATTTCCCCACAGTTTATATCATCCATATCCTTTTCCACAGTAAATACTGATGCAAAATATTCATTTAGTATCTCCCCCATTTTCTGTGGCTCCACACAAAGGCCGCCTTGCTGATCTTTGAGGGGCCCTATTCTCTCCCTAGTTACCCTTTTGTCCTTAATATATTTGTAAAAACCCTTTGGATTCTCCTTAATTCTATTTGCCAAAGCTATCTCATGTCCCCGTTTTGCCCTCCTGATTTCCCTCTTAAGTATACTCCTACTTTCTTTATACTCTTCTAAGGATTCACTCGATCTATCCTGTCTATACCTGACATATGCTTCCTTCTTTTTCTTAACCAAACCCTCAATTTCTTTAGTCATCCAGCATTCCCTATTACCTACCAGCCTTCCCTTCCACCCTGACAGGAATATACTTTCTCTGGATTCTTGTTATCTCATTTCTGAAGGCTTCCCATTTTCCAGCCGTCCCTTTACCTGCCAACATCTGCCTTCAATCAGCTTTCGAAAGTTCTTGCCTAATACCATCAAAATTGGCCTTTCTCCAATTCAGAACTTCAACTTTTAGATCTGGTCTATCCTTTTCCATCACTATTTTAAAATGAATAGAATTACGGTCGCTGGCCCCAAAGTGCTCCCCCACTGACACCTCAGTCACCTGCCTTGCCTTATTTCCCAAGAGTAGGTCAAGTTTTGCACCTTCTCTAGTAGGTACATCCACATACTGATTATCTTGTACGCACTTAAGAAATTCCTCTCCATCTAAACCTTTAACACTATGGCAGTCCCAGTCGATGTTTGGAAATTAAAATCCCCTACCATAACTACCCTATTATTCTTACAGATAGCTGAGATCTCCTTACAAGTTTGTTTCTCAATTTCCCTCTGACTATTAGGGGGTCTATAATACAATCCCGCTCAGAACAGCTCCTCGCCAATCCTTTTGCATTTGAATGAAATACCCCTATCCAGCGAAACCACAGCCGGAAGATCTTAAGGGGACGGTAAAAGAAAATAAAAAAGTTAAAAATACATTGTGAAGCAGAGTTTCAGCGAGATGAGGGATGAGCTAAGGTTATCAACTGTTGGACTAAGTTACCACTCATCCCTTGTTGCGTGTAACCAAATGGTAAATAGTCTAGGAAATAATGAGTTTTCTTTAATTACCGGGTGAATAATTCTTCCTTCATACCTCTCCTCATTACTCTCTAAGTCTCCACATCGACTAAAAACAAAAGGCCCCTTAAAATTCGAATTAAAATTTGTCTGGCTGTTAACTGGACTTGGCTGTAGAGGGGCCCTCTCTACAAGCTCTTCCCTTCGAATTATGCCTTGATTATTCTGGACAATGTTAACAGCTGCCTCGTTCCTGCCCGAGGACAGCCTTGCCGGAATAATTCTGAAAGTCTCTTCCGTCTGAGTCTGAGTTGAGACGGATAGCCCAGTCCGTTTTTGGCTCACATATTTAGCGCACGGAGCCGCCAATAGCAACCGTGCGGGGCGGTTATTCTCCCGGTCTCCCACCCAAACGGATACTTTGGAATCGGCCATAATCGCCTCTGCCAAATTTGTTTCCAACCAGACCGAACGGTCACCAGCCGTCTCGTATCTTTTCTGAAGGTCGTATTTGTCGGCCTGGTCCGAGTAATGCTCAAGCGACGGAGAAAACCGTAAAAACAGCCAGTGGCGTATAGCACTGGTAAAATCAAGTTAACACCAAAGATAAAATCGATGGTAAGAACACTGATAAGACCAGACTAAAACAACCACAAACCATTTAAAATCGCCTTCCCATCAAGAGCTTCCTCATACAGGCCGTTACCAGGGGGAACCACGTGGAGGTTCGACCTTACTTTGTAATCGGTAAAAATACGTGTAAACGATCACAAAGGTGACTACGCAGGCCAATGACCTTAAAAACACTGTAGTCACATCCCCCCAAAAGGGGGGATCTCTCACATTCTGAGACAGTGCAAATACCAAGTAATGTAAAGCTTTTTGCTGTGATCTGCAAATTCAGCTCAAACACTTCCTCTGAGGGAGATATCGCAAATAAGTGCAGGAATGTGAGGAGAATCTGTTCTATACATTGAACAAAAGTGGATTGTGAAACCTACTTAATGTACAGCCCTGATTAATGCACAAAAATGTGTGGAGAATAGTTTACATGTTTTCACAGAATATTTCATATCAAGAGAAGCAAGAACAGCATCAACAAAATTAGCCTCACTGCAGCAAGCCTCAGAGTCAAATATGTTGGGTCAGAATTTTCTCAATCCAGTTGCACTGAAATTACAGCAAAATCTTCAAAATCAAACAGTAATCTGTGCCAAATGCTCTTGACGAAATCATTAACTTGGTCTGGGACATAAAAAACATAAGTAAAACAAGCCAAAGTCAACATCACTGAAGCCTGAGGGGAATGTGAAATATATATCATCTTCCTTCTGTAAGTCCCTCTTTAGCATACTGATGTTATGATTAATCACACATGAAAGCCATCAAAATCTCTTATTCACATTTGGCACAGTGTGTTGAAGAGAATGCAATTGTGAGAGCTTTTTTTTGAAATGTAGCTTAGATTGATGTCTTCAGGATAGTTTCAAAATGGTGGCACCGTCTGGTGGATTTATGATCTCATCTGCTTCAGGCCAAACACATCCTTCTCTCTCTCTCTCCTTTTTCATTTTTTTCTATCTTCTTTTTTTCATCTTCTGATATTCAGGGGAAGCCAGAGTGATACTCGGTGGGTTGTCACGTGTGGCGGAGGCGGGGCTGCAGGATTATTGCACATTCTCCCCATGTCTGTGTGGGTTTCCTCCGGTTTCCTACCACAGTCCAAAGCTGTGCCGTTCAGGTGAATTGGTCATGCTAAATTGCCCACAGTACTAGGTGCATTAGTCAGTGAAAAATGGATCTGGGTGGATTACTCTTTGGAGGGTCAGTATGGACTGGTTGGGCCAAAGGGCCTGTTTCCACACTGTAGGGAATCTAGTCTAATCAAAATGCTGGCCTAGCCAGTGATGCTTAATTCCTGTGAATAACAGGGTGACCAGTACTGGACACAGTATTCCAGAAGAGGCCTCACCAATATCCTGTACAACCTCAACATAACGTTCCAACCTTACTTATTGTCACATATACCTAGAAAGATACAGTGAAACGTGCTACGTTGCCACAGTCCGTCAACATTTTGAATTACAAACGAATAATAAGCCATTACTTCACTAGTTTCCAAATCTCCCCGCCCCCTAATTCATCCCAGATCCAACCCTCCAACTTGGCACCGCCCACTTGAACTGTTCTACCTAACCATCTTCCGTCTCACCTATCTGCTTCACCCTCCCTTCCGACCCATCACAATCACCCCCACCTGCATCCACCTATTAAATTGACTTCATTGTCTGTACAAGGGGTCTTTAAGCATGGCTCAGCATGAAGGGCTTTTGCCCGAAATATTGATTTTCCTGCTTCTCTGATGCTGCCTGACCTGCTGTGCTTTTCCAGCACCACAGTCTTGATTCTTATAATTCCAGCGTCTGCAGTACTCATTTTTGCGTAGTCATACTGACAGAGGACTGGTGAAACAGTTGACAATTTGTGGGCAAGTGGCAACACCAAAGATTGTGAGTTCACTAAAGGCTAACTTGCTTGAATGGGTCATGGTCATTGCCTCTACAGCCACAAAATCCTTCAGAAAAGCACATCTGGACAAACTCAGAGAATACCATTCCTATTAGAACCTATGAGAAAAAGAAAGCACATTTGAAGCAATTGTAACAGGCCAGCAACATCTGCAAATAATTGATACACAACAATTATTACTGCTGTTAACTTCAGCAGAACATCCAAATCATGTATGAGATGACCAGCATTTTATTTTGTTTTATTTATTCGTGGATGAGGGCATCACTGGCTGGAACGGCATTTATTGCCCATCCCTCGTTTTCCAGAGGGCAGTTAAAAGAATCTCATTGTTCTGGGTCTACAGTCACATGTAGGTAAGCAAATTCGCTTCCCTCAAAGACATGAGTGAACCCGATGGGATTTTCCCCGGAAAATAGTTTGATAGTCATCATTAGGCTTACTTCCACACTGTTATTGAATGTAAATTTAACCATCTGCTGTGGTAAGATTTGAACCCAGGTTTGCAGAATCAAGGATAATAGTGGGAAGTTGTGTGTGGAGTCAGAGGAGGTAGGAGAAGCACTAAATAAATATTTTTCGACAGTGTTCACTATAGAAAATGAAAATGTTGGCAAGGAAGATACAGAGATACTTGCATCTAGACTAGAAGAGATTGAGGTTCACAAGGAAGAGGTATTAGAAATACTGCAGAGTGTGAAAATAGACAAGTCCCCTGGGCCAGATGAGATCTATCCTAGGATCCTCTGGGAAGCAAGGGAAGAGATTGCCGAGCCTTTGGCATTGACCTTCAAATCATCAATGTCTACAGGACAATGCCTGAGGACTGGAGGAGAGGAAATGTGGTTCCCTTGTTCAAAAAGGGTAGTAGAGACAACCCTGGTAATTACAGACCAGTGAGTCTCACTTCAGTTGTTGGTAAAGTGTTGGAAAAGGTTATAAGAGATAGGATTTATAACCATCTAGAAAAGAATCATCTGATCAGGGACAGTCAGCACGGTTTTGTGAAGGGTAGGTCGTGCCTAACGAATCTTATTGAGTTTTTTGACAAAGTGACCAAGCAGGTAGATGAGAGTAAACCGGTTGATGTGGTGTTTATGGATTTCAGCAAGGCGTTTGATAAGGTACGCCACAGTCGGCTATTATACAAAACGCGGAGGAATGGGATTGTGGAAGACATAGCAGTTTGGATCAGTAATTGGCTTGCTGAAAGAAAACAGAGGGCTGTAGTTGATGGAACATGTTCATCTTGGTGACCAGTTACTAGCGGCGTACCGCAATGGTCGGTGTTGGGTCCACTGCTGTTCGTCATTTTTATAAATGACCTGAATGAGGGCTTAGAAGAGTGGGGTAGTAAATTTGCGGACAACACTAAGGTCGGTGGAGTTGTGGATAGTGACGAAGGATATAGTAGGTTGCAGAGAGATATAGATAGGATGTAGAGCTGGGCTGCGATGTGGCAAATGGAGTTTAATGTGGACAATGTGAGGTGATACACTTTGACCGGAGTAATCGGAATGCAATGTACTGGACTAATGATAGGATTCTTGGAAGTGCAGATGAGCAGAGAGATCTCGGTGTCCATGTAGACAGATCCCTGAAAGTTGCCACCCAGATTGACAGGGTTGTTAAGAAGGCATACAGTGTTTTGGCCTTTATTAAATAGAGGGATTGAGTTCCGGAACCAGGAGGTTATGCTGCAGCTGTACAAAGCTCTGGTACAGCCACACTTGGAGTATTGTGTATAGTTCTGGTCACCGCATTATAAGAAGGATGTGGAAGCTTTGGAAAGGGTGCAGAGGTGATTTACTAGGATGCTGCCTGGTATGGAAGGAATGTCTTACGAGGAGAGGCTGAGGGTCTTGAGGCTGTTCTCGTTAGAGAGAAGAAGGTTGAGAGGTGACTTAATAGAGACATGCAAGATAATCAGAGGGTTAGATAGGGTGGACAGGGAGAGCCTTTTTCCAAGTATGGAAATGGCAAACACAAGGGGACACAACTTTAAAGTGAGGGGAGATAGGTATAAGACAGATGTCAGAGGTAATTTCTTTACTCAGAGAGTAGTAAGGGTATGGAATGCTTTGCCTGCATTGGTAGTAGATTCGCCAAGTTTAAGTGCATTTAAGTCGGCATTGGACAGGCAAATGGATGTACATGGAATAGTGTAGGTGGGATGGGCTTCAGATTAGTATGACAGGGCGGCGCAACATCGAGGGCCGAAGGGCCTGTACTGCGCTGTAATGTTCTATGTTCTATGTTACCTGGGTCTCTGGACTAATAATCTCATAATAATGCCACTAGGCCATTAACTACCCCCATGATATCTTGTGACATCTATGAACTATTTTCCATAAAAGGATGTTGGGGTAAAATCTGTAGGAAGTCCAGATAATTGCAAAGTGCAACAGAACACTACGCAGCAGCATATGGACTGGAGCCAACCAAGGAACAATGCCAATAGAAGCTTTCAAAGAAGCTTCCAAATTTCCTTCCATGGTTCACACGCAGGTCAACAAAGTCAAAGAGGTAACTGCAACATTGCAGCTTGCAGACCCAAGTCAGCAAGTAGGTCTGGCAAAACTGACAGTCCAAATGACACTTTCAGAAAAGCTGAAGCCTTTACCCTCATTCAAGTAATATTCCCCAACATTTACCGAATGCCAAGACTGATACTGGTGATGGATAAAATATCATTCCTTTCAGTATCTTGCACAAGACATACTCAGGAAACTGGCAGAGTGTGATGCAGATCACATGAGATAAGCTAAAATCTTAGACTGGATCCGATATCAAATGTAATGGCATTATTCATCTTAACATGTCAATATAGATCCTAAGGATGGACACCTGAAACCTTTTACTTTGTGAGGAAAGTTTACAATATAACTATTATTGTTATTATTTAGGAAATTGGATTCTAAACGGGTTTTTGATTTTCATTTCTATCAAAAACAACTAATAGAGTCATAGAGATGTACAGCACAGAAACAGACCCTTTGGTTCAACTTGTCCATGCTGACCAGATATCCTAAATTAATCTAGTCCCATTTGCCAGCACTTGGCCAATATCCCTCTAAACCCTTCCCATTCACATACACATCCAAATGTCTCTTACGTGCTGTAATTGTACCAGCCTCCACCACTTCCTCCGGCAGCTCATTCTATATACACTCCACCCTCTGCATGAAAACGTTGTCCCTTAGGGCTCTTTTATATCTTTCCCCTCTCACCTTAAATGTATACTCTCTAGTTTTGGGCTCCCCAACCCTGGAAAAAAGATTTTGGCTATTCGCCCTATCCATGCCCCTCATGATTTTAGAAACCTCTATGAGGTCACCCCTCAGCCTCCAATGCTCCAGGGGAAACAGCCCCAGCCTGTTCAGCCTCTCCCTGTAGCTCAAACCCTCCAAATCTGGCAACATTCTTGTAAATCTTTTCTGTACCCTTTCAAATTTAACAATATCTTTCCTTTAGGAGGGAGACCAGAATTAAACTCATTATTCCAAAAGTGGCCTAACCAATGTCCTGGACAGTTGCAATATGACATTCCAACATCTATACTCAGTGCACTGACCAATAAAGGCAAGTATACCAAATGCTTTCTTCACTATCCAACTGCAATTCCACTTTCAAGGATCTATGAATCTGCACCTCAAGGTCTTTTTGTTCAGCAATACTCCCCAGAACCTTACCATTAAGTGTATAAGTCTTGCCCTGATTTGCCTTTCCAAAATTCAGCACCAGACATTTATCTAAATTAAACTCCATCTGCTACGTCTTGACCCATCAGCCCATCTGATCAAGATCCTATTGTACTTTGAAACAACCTTCTTCCCTATCCACCACACCACCAAGTTTTGTGTTATCTGCAAACTTACTAACCGTTCCTCCTGTATTCACATACAAATCATTTATATGACAAAATGCGCTGGACCCAGCACTGATCCTTGTGGCACAGGCCTCCAGTCCAAAAAACAACCCTCCACCACCAACCCCATCTGTCTCCTACTTCATGCCATTTTGTATCCAAATAGCTAATTCTCCCTGTATTCCATGTGATCTAACCTTGCTAACCGGTCTCTCATGTGGAATCTTGTTGCAGGCCTTGCTGAAGTCCATATAGAAAATGGACCCTCACCAATCCTCTTTGTCACTTCTTCAAAATAACTCAGCAAAGTTAGTGAGACATAATTTACAACACACAAAGCCACATTGACTATCCATAATCAGTCTGTGCCTTTCCAAATATATGTAAATACTGTCCCTCAGGATCCCCTTCAACAACTTACTCATCACTGACATCAGGATCATCGACCCAGAGTCCCTGGCTTTCCTTACCACCTTTCTTAAATAATGGCATCACATTAGCAACCTTCCAGTCTTTTGGCACCTCAAACGTGACTATCAATGATATAGATTTCTCAGCGAGGGGCCCAGCAATCACTTCCTTACCTTCCCACAAAGTTCTAATGTACACCTGATCAGGTCCCAGGGATTTATCCACCATTTTAAGATGTCCAACACCTCTCCTCTATAACATAAACATTTTTAAAAATATGTGAGGAACAACAGTGTGGCCAGAGTGAGGATAGGGCCGATCAGGGATAGTGGAGGGAACTTATGCCTGGAGTCGGAGGAGGTCCTTAATGCATACCTTACTTCAGTATTCACTAGTGAGAGGGACCTTGATGTTTGTGAGGACAGTGTGAAACAGGCTGATACACTCAAATAGGTTGATGTTAAGAAGGAGGATATGCTGGAAAGTTTGAAAAACATGAGGATAGATAAGTCCCCTGGGCCAGATGGAATATACCCAAGGTTACTATAGGAAGTGAGGGGAGAGATTGCTGCACCTTTGGCGATGATCTTTGTGTCCTCACTGTTGACTGAAGTAGTACCAGATGATTGGAGGGTGACAAGTGTTACTCCCTTGTTCAAGAAAGGGAGTTGGGATAATCCTTGGATTACAGACCTGTCAGTCTTACATCGGTGATGGGCAAATTATTGGAGAGGATTCAAAGAGACAGGATTTATGATTATTTGGAAAAGCATAGTTTGATTAGAGATAGTCAGCATGGCTTTGTGAGTGGCAGGTCATGCCTCACAGCCTTAGTGAATTCTTTGAGGATTGATGAAGGTAGAGGAGTGGATGTGATGTACATGGATTTTAGCAAGGTGTTTGATTAGGTTCCCCATGGTAGACTCATTCAGAAAGTATGGAGGCATGGGATACAGGGAGATTTGGTTGTCTGGTCCATAGAAGACAGAGGATGGTAGTAGTTGGAAAGTCTTCAGCATGGAGTTTGGTGACAAGTAGTGTTCTGCAGGGATCGGTTCTGGGACCTCTGTTCTTTGTGATTTTTATAAATGACTTGGATGAGGAAATGAAATGGTGGGTTTGTAAGTTTGCTGATGGCACGAAAGTTGGTGGAGTTGTGGATAGTGTGGAGGGCTGTTCGAGGTTGCAACAGGTCATTGACTGGATGCAGAGCTGGGCTGAGAAGTGGCAGATGGAGGTCAACCTGGGAAAGTTTGAAGTGACTCATTTTGGAAGGTCACATTTGAATGCAGAATACAGGGTTAAAAGACAGGATACTTGGCAGTGTGGAAGAACAGAGGGATATTGGGGTCCACATCGATTGTTCCCTCATAGTTGCCACCCAAGTTGATAGAGTTGTTAAGAAGACATATGTTTGCTGTCATTAGCAGGGAGATTGAGCTTAAGAGCCGCGAGGTTATGCTGCAGCTCTATAAAGCCCTGGTTAGACCACATTGGAATATTGTGTTGAGTTCTGGTTGCCTCATTATAGGAAGGATGTGAAAGCTTTAGGGACAGTGCAGAGGAGATTTACCAGGATGCTGCCTGGACTGGAGGGCATGTCTTATGAAGAAAGGTTGATGGAGCTAGGGCTTTTCTCATTAGAATGAAGAAAGATGTGATGTGACTTGATAGAGCTGTATGAGATGATGAGAGACATAAATAGAGTGGATAGTCAGATACTTTTTCCCAGGGCGAAAATGGCTATCACAATGGGGCATAGTTTTAAGACGATTGGAGGAAGGTGTAGGGGAGGTGTCGGAGGAAGGTGTAGGGGAGGTGTCAGAGGTTGGTTCTTTACACAGAGAGTGATGGGTATGTGGAATGCACTGCCAGTGGTAGTAGTAAAGTTAGATACATTAGGGATATTTAAGTGACTCTCGGATAGGCACATGGATGATAGTAAAACGTTGGGTCTATAGGTTAGAGTAGGATAAAAGGTCGGCACAAAATCGAGGGCTGAATGGCCTGTACTGTGCTGTACTCTTCTATGTTCTGTATAACTCTTTATTTCTCCAGGTTCTCTTGCTTCCATATCCTTCTCCACAGTAAATACTGACAGGAAACACTCATCCTTCTCTTGCAGTTACCACATATAGATGGCCTTGTTGAGGAGCCCTATTCTCTTCCTAGTTACTCTTTTGCCTTTAATGTATTTGTAGAATCTCTTTGTATTCTCCTTAACCCTATTTGCCAAAACTCTCTCATGTCCCCATTTTGCCCTCATGATTTCCCTCTTGAGTATACTCCTATTGCCTTTTTACTGCTTGAGGGATTCACTCGGTCCCAGCGTCTGTACCTGCCATATGCTTCTTTCTTTTTCTTGGCCAGAGCCTCAATTTCTCTCGTCATCCAGCATTCCCTACACCTACCAGCTCCATCCTTTACAATGACAGGAAAATACTGTCTCTGGATTCTCATTATCTCATTTTTGAAGACCTCCCACTTTCCAATCGCCCCTTTACCTGCGAATAGCCTCCCCCAATCAGCTATTGAAAGTTCTTGACTAATACTGTCAAAATTGGCCTTACTCCAGTTTAGGACTTTAACTTTTAGAACAGGTCTATCCTCTTCCATCATTATTTTAAAACTAACGGAATTATGACCCGAAAGTGCTCCCCCAGTCACTTGTCCTGCCTTATTTCCCAAGAATAGATCAAGTTTTGCACCTTCGCTTGTAGATACATCCACATACTGAATCAGAAAATTTTCTTGTACACACTTAACAAATTCCTCTCTATTCAAGCCCTTTACACTATTCCAGTCCCAGTCCATGTTTGGAAAGTTAAAATCCTCTACCACTACAACCCTATCATTCTTACAGGTATCTGCGATTTCCTTACAAATTTGTTTCTCAATTTCACACTGACTATTGGGGCGGTCTATAATACAATCCCAATAAGGTGATTATCCCTTTCTTATTTTTCAGTTCCCCCAGATAGCTTCCCTGGACATATTCCCAGGAATATCCTCCCTAAGTACAATGGTAATGTTATCCCTTATCAAAAACGCCCTCCTGTCTTGCCCCACCCCCCTTTCCATCTTTCCTATAGCATCTATACTCTGGAACATTAAGCTGTCATTCCATCCCTGAGCCATGTCTCTGTAATTGCTATGATATCCCAGTCCCATGTTTCCAACCATGCCCTGAGTTCATCTGCCTTATCTGTCAGGCTTCTTGCATTGAAATAAATGCAGTTTAATTTATCAGTCTTACCTCATTCTCTGCCTTCGTCTTACCTGCCATGACTATTTGATTTTTCCTGTTCTCAACTGTACCAGTCTCAGACTTAGCTCTTTTCTCACTATCTCCTTTGCCAACCACCGTTCCCCCCGTCCCCCGACCCCGCTGCCAATTTACTAGTTTAAAGTCTCCTCATTAGCACTAGCAAATCTCCCTGCCTGGGTATTGGTCCCCTTCCTATGCAGGTGCAAACTGTCCTTCTTGTACAGCTCACTTCTACCCAAGAAGAGAATTTTTTTTTAAAATGGGTCAAAAACTTATTTTCAGCAAAACAAACACAGTGTTTTCAAGAAATCACGTGAGTTGAGCCAAATGCCTAGAGAAACTATCTGGTGGGATAATAGGTGAAATGTTTACAAAGTTGAGCTTTTATGACCCAGAGACAGATGGAAAGGCCAGACGCAGATTGAGTTTGGAAGGAAGGATCCACCCCAGCAGATGTGCTGTTCAGCAGGCCAAAGTTATTGAAATAACTGGAAAAAGCCCTGGAGATTTTTTATTTCTTAGAGTTTAATGAGAGAAGTCAATGTTTTAACCTGGTTTTGTGACCTCAGGGAGACAATCACTACAAACACTACAAACACCAAATTATGATGAGCCATTAAAACTGGTGGTTGATGCCAGCGATGTTGGCGACGGTGCTGTGGCATTACAGGAAAGGGATTGAACAACCAGTCAGTTACTTTTCCCAAAAGCTGAATTTAGACCAACAAAAATATTCAATGGTGGGGAAAGAGACCCTGGGCCTGGTGTTGACTCTACAACATTGTGGAGTCCACGTATCCAACAACTGTGCAGAGATTGTTATTCATATGGACCACAATCTTGTAAACTTCCTTGAATGAATCCATAATAAAAACTTGAGATGATTTCATTGGTATAGATGTTACAACTAGGCGTTTATGAATCCCTGACTTACAAACACTCAAACTTATGAATGTGATCCAGTATAGTGGTGTAATTCTAAACATCAGACGTGCAAATATTTCCTGCACTTGCAAATGGCTGCTTTATAATGTCCTGCATTGTCTTCAAACTTGTGCACAAACCGACTTGCAAACAGACTCAGGAACGGAATCCTTTTGCAATCCAGCAACTGCCTGCATTTGAAAGAAGAAACAAAATTATGCCAGATGCTTTTTCAAGAGTAAATACATCAGAAACATGTCGTGATCAGCATGGACTTGTGTAGAATATGACAGTTATTATAATCCTTATCTGTTTAATGGAAATATATTATTGTTACCAAAGTAAAATACAACTAGTGATAAGAGGGAACTTTAATACAAATTGAAAATGCCTCTAAAAGATCATTTTTCATTTTTTTCTGGGTAGATATGATGAAGGATTTAATATATTATTATTCGAGCAATTGGATTGTAAAGTAGAAGGAAGTCACTTTTTGCTTTTTGCTTTTATCAAAGTGACTTTTTTATGAGTCAAAAACTCATTTTTAAGCAGTACAAAGGTGGCATTTTTCAATAAATCATGTGACTTAAGTGAAGCCACAAGGGAAGTGACCTGGTGAGATTGCTGAAGTACTTACTATGTTAAGATTTTATGACCTAGAAACAGGTGGAAAGACCAAATGCCAGAAGCATAGTTCAATTCAGGAGATGGGCTGCACACCAACCGATGTGCTGTTTAGCACCCTGATCAAAAAAAAATGAGAGAAATGGCTTTTTTTAAATAGTCATAGCCATGGAGTCACACAGTATAGAAACAGGCCCTTCAGTCCAACCTATCCACATCAAAAATGTTCTCAAACTAAACTTGGGGTTTATCCCTCCAAACCTATCCTATTCATGAACTTAGGCAAATGTCTTTTAAAAATTGTAACTGTACCTGTATCCACCACTTCCTCTGATTATTCATTCCACACACGAACCACTCTCTGTGTAAAAAAGTTGCCCCTCATGTCCTTTTTAGCTCTTTCTCCTCTCACCTTAAAGATATGCCCTCTAATTTTGAACTCCCACACCCGAGCGAAATGAACCTGGTCATTCACCTCCTCTATGCAGCTCTTTTCTCAGAGTTCAATGAAAATGTCAGTGAGTTAACTTGGGTTTCTGTGCCTCAGGGATAGATAGAGGGAGAGATAGATAGAGAGAGATGGAGGGAGATGGAGGGAGAGAGATAGATAGAGAGAAAGAGAAAGGATCACATTTGGTGAGACAGAGAGGATTCGCACTGAAACAAATCATTCACTTCATTACTTGAGAAAGAAATTAATGAGTAAAGATAGAAGAGAGATTTCACTGCGGTTGAGTATCTGCAAATGTATTGCTGGGAAAAGGGATTGGATCCTTTTGCTACTTATGCATGCATCTTTATAACAGCTACTCCTTTCCTTTTATGTAATAAATTTATGTTATTTTTGCAGAATATATCTGCCAAGTAGATTATCAAGCCGGGGTTGTCTCTGGAGTTTTACTTGTTGAGTATTACCAGCAGCTGAAATCATAATGGATTGAAACAGATTGACTGGCTATCATTGGTCGAGGAGAAAGTGAGGACTGCAGATGCTGGAGATCAGAGCTGAAAATATGTTGCTGGAAAAGCGCAGCAGGTCAGGCAGCATCCAAGGGGCCGGAGAATCGACGTTTCGGGCATAAACCCTTCTTCAGGAATCCTGGAAATACATTACCTCTTTTCCTTATTACCCCGAATTGAATGGTGTCATACACACACTGTTATTATAACTGTGAAGCAACCTTGCAAGATTTTGAGATAGTTATGTGTTAAGTGTATATGTGACTCCTCTAGGCAATAGTTTACACTCACTGCAGCTCTCATGTTTGGGAGACATATCCTCAGTTCTTCTGTCTCTCCCAGCCACCACCCAACACCTTGGGCATGATGCATTGTTGGGGAGAAAGCAGAAAATGGAACAAGCAAATGGTATGAGTATGTAGACAGGTACCCCCAACTTGAATCAGGTGAAAATGTGCAAGTTTGAGACTTTTACACAAATGCATGGTCCTGGGGAGAGATACTGTGTCATTTTGTCCAGCCAGAGTCCTATACTGTTGAAATGAATATTGGTCAAATCCTGTGAATAAATAGAAATAGATGATACATCTGAACTACATATAATCATACTTGTAGGAGAACACTTGGCTACTGGAGCAATCATCCTGGACAACAACCAGACATCTGTGTTAAATGATGCACATTCACCCATGATGATAAATAGCACACTGGAGAGTTAAGCTACACAGCCAAGTTGTAATAACTATACGAGGACAAGATATGGACACATCGTACATTCATCAAGATGTTACTTGAATGTATAGAAACAATTTAAACAAAAATTGGCAAAGTGTCAATTTTGAAGAGTTTCATGGAGCATTTCTCCCCAGGTATCTCATGCTCTTCACCACCATTTACCTCATTAAGTATGCACCACTGTGGCACCTTGCTTGTACTATCTCATGCTCACCAGTTGGGGCAGCAGCCCCCCAGTCCTGGGAGCATCTGGGATTCTGATCACCGGCGCCATATTTAAAGCCCAGATGTGCCCCAGGTCAATCACTGGTGACCAGGAATAGCCCTTTACAGCAGACGTAGTGGGATGGCAATGAAACAGGGCATATAGAGTCAGAGAGTCTTGCTCTGTCCTCTGAGTATAGGAGTTGGGACACCATGTTGAGGTTGTACAGGACATTGGTGAGGCCTCCTCTGGAATACAGTCAGTTCTGACATAATGCGATAGTTCTGGTCTCGTGCGATCTCGCTTTGTAGGTAAGTTGTGCAATAGCCGCACCATTTAAACTAATGGGGCCAGAATCAAGTTATAGCCAATACAGGTAAGGGAGGTTTGTGTACTCCAAATAATGGTCTAAATTCTTCAATCCCTTTAAAGCCAATTCGCGTTGAAGAAACATGCGTTATAGCAGAACCGACTGTACTGTGTCCAGTTCTGGTTGCCCTGCTATAGGAAGAATATTATTAAGCTGGAGAGAGTTCAGAAGAGATTTACCAGGATCATGCCGGGTATGGAAGGTTTGAGTTATAAAGAAAGGCTGGATAGGCTGGGAATTTTTTCTCACTGGAGCTTAGGAAGTTTAGAGACAACCATATAGAAGTTTATAAAATAATGAGGGGTATAGATAGTGTTTATGGTAATTGTCTCTTCCCTAGGATGTGGGATTTCAAGACAGGGGGCGCAGCGGGCACAATTGTAAGATGAAAGGAAAGAGATTTAAAAAAGACTTTAGGGGCAAACATTTTATACAGAAGGTGGTTTGAGTATGGAATAAACTTCCTAAGGAAGTGGTGGATGTGGGTACAGTTACAATATTTGAAAGACATTTGGAGGGGATCCAAGATGGTGGCGATCTAGGGAGATCGTATTGCAGAGCTCCACACCATATTGCAAGTGGGATGAAGTCCAAACCCGCCCTATCCAGCCCACCACGATAGCCTGCGACTCTGGAAAGGTCGTGGAGTCCCAGGAAACCGTCAGAGAGCAACTTACCTCGGTTTTCGCCGCCCAGGGATGTGAAGAAGGGAGGAGGTACATCCAAGGCCGGGCCCACGGCCCAGTCTGCAGGATCTTCAGACTCGATTTCCTACCAGGCCCTGGTGAAGGAGCTCGCAAAATCTCGTGTGATATTGGGCAAGTAAAGCTGGCCCCAATCTCTATCATGCTGCAGAAGCATGAACAGCACCTGGGTGACCTGGACAAAAGGATGGATGAGGTAGAACAGAGAGTCACAGTTGTGGAAGCTGATACTGGTTCCTCCAAGGATACGATCCAGGCCCTGGAGACGCAGGTCCATAATTTGTTTGACTAGGTTGATGACCTTAAGAACAGGGGCAGGAGAAAATATATTCGGATCGTCGGTCTGCTGGAGGGTAAGGAAGGTGAGCGGCCGGTGGAATTATTGAGGACTGGTTGCTGAAATTCCTTAACTTGGAGGCTGGAATGGGAAGTTAGGAGATTGAGAGGGCTCACAGGGTCATGGTGCGGAGGTCAGGTCTGGGTCAACATCCTCGTCCTATCTTGGTGTAATTTCAACACTATAGAGCTAAGGAGGGAATTGTGGAAACTTCCAGAATCCAAAGGAATCCAAGGCCCTAGTTTACAATGGTTCTAAGATCATATTCTTCCAGGACTTCTCAGCAGCAGTGATCAGGAAAAGAAAATCCTATGATGGTGTCAAGAAAAGACTGAGGGAGCTCGGATCCAGTCCTCTCTGAGGTATCCAGCGGTGCTTCCGTTCACCTTAGATGGGTCTCTATATCTCTTTGATATGTCGGAGAAGGCAAGAGACTTTGTGGACAAATTAACTTAATCTGAACAATTTAGTATGTACAAATAGTAGTGTTGTTTGGGTATGTCTTTACTTTTCTTTGAAAAAAAAACAGGAAGTCCAGTCAGGGCTTTCTTTTTCTTTTTTTTAAATTGGTAATAATCTGGTCTAAACTATTCTTGGGGGAGGTTGGGATATGTACTTTCAATTTCTAAGTTATACCAAAGGATGGGTGGGGTACTTTGCTTTTTTTTCCAAAATTTCTTTGTTCACATTGTTATTTCATGGTGTATTTTCTTTCTTTTCTGCTTGTGTTTGCAGTGTGGCTCTAGCTAGGAGGAGGGAAAATGGTTGGGATGGCTAGATGCCTACTCATGGACAGTTTCAGGTATTTAAATACCCTGGCTGCAGTATTGGCAGCGGGATGGGAAGTTGGGTTCTGGGATGTATAGATACTCCCTTTGGGCAGGGGGTGAGTTCCACTATTCAGTGCCATTGGCGCTTTATACGTTGGTTTGTTTTAATGGTTTTTGTGGTATATAGTCTTTGATAGCTTTGTTGGTTTGTTAACTGTAGTGGTTTTAGTTTATGTAGTTTTTATGTTCAATGGATCTTGCAACACTAAGGCTAAGCGATTTGTAATCCGAGTTCCTCCTCTCTGGAATCTAAATGTTACTGCAGAGGGTTATGGCTAATGACTTAATTAAATGGTGTACCTGGAATATCAAGGGGAGTCACTCACCAATTAAGAGGAAGAAGGTACTCTCAGGTCTTAGAAAGAAGAAGGTGGATATTGATTTATTACAGGAAACACACTTGGATGATAGGGAGCATTTGAAACTACAGCAGAATGGCTTTGATCAGGTTTACGTTTCATCTTTTAATACCACAAGTAGGGGAGTGGCTATATTGGTTAGGAGGAATCTCCCATTTAAGTTATTAGAGTTTGTGAAAGACACACACGGGAGGTTTGTAATCCTCAAAGCTCTGATAAACAGGGAAGAATATGGTGTTTTAAATGTTTATTTCCCTCTGGTCCATCCCTTCAAATTTCTGGTAGATGTGTTCTTTAAATTGATCACTCTCGAGTCCCGGCATATCATTATAGGGGGAGATTTTAATTGTCTTATGGATCCCAAAGGCCCCCAATACCCTTTATAAACAATTAGTGGATCTGTGTGCAGAGTTATGGTTAGTGGACGTCTGGAGGCGTCTCCACCCTACAGGCAGGGATTTTAGTTTTTTTCCAATCCACACAGATGTCACACCAGGATTGATTTTTTTCCTGACCCACTGGCAACCCTAGACTTGGTGACATCTTTTACGATTGGTAATATTACTATCTCCAATGACGCCCCAGTGTACCTGTTGGTTAAGGATATTACAGTGGTTCTGAGGCACTGGTGAATGGATCCCTTTATCCTTAAGGATAATATGTTTGTGGAGTACTTCTCTAAGGAATTTAGGATGTTCCTAGACATTAATTCAGGCTCGGTCAGTAGCCCGTCTGTCCTTTGGGAAACTGCCAAAGCCTATGCCGGGAGTTAGTTATTTCCTACTCTGCCAGTAGGAAGTGGTAGTAGGGTGAGCAGCAATGTCTCCTCGAAGCACAGTTGAAGGCAGCTGAGAAGGTTTACTTTGACAGGCTCTTGTTGGTCAAGTTACAGAGGATTATGGCGCTGTGGTCTGCATTGAATTCTGTGCTCATGCAGACAGCAAAGAAGGAGCTTACTTTCACAAAACAAAGGTTATATGAGCATGGTGACAAGACGGGCAACTACTTGGCATATCTCACCAGGAAAAGGAATGCCCCTCAAACCATTATGTCGATTGGGAAAGGGTCTGGGAACCTAACATGTGAAGCCAAAAAGATTAATGCAGCATTCCAGAGATTTAACTCTGAATTATACCACTCTGAGGGTTGTGAGGAGGGGCGGGCCAAGATGGAGTCCTTATTCAAGGATCTGGAGCTCCCAGGTGTGACACCCGAACAAGAGTCTTTTCTCAATGCCCCCTTATCAGAGCAAGAGGTGAGGAGGCTGTGAAGGAGCTTCAGATTGGAGAGGCACCCGGTCCTGAAGGACTTCCCAGTGAATCCAACAAGGAATTTATAAACATATTGTCAGGCCTGATGCTCAACATGTTCAATGACTTGTACAGACACGATCGTCTCCCGCCATCTCTGAGAGAGGCCAATATTTTACTTATTCTTAAAAAAGGGAAGGTCCCAGAGGACTGTTCTTCGTACAGGCTCATTTCACTCTTAAAAGTGCATTTTAAAATCCTCTCTCAGACTCTTGCGTTAAGGCTGGAGACTGTTTAACCTTCTATTGTTAAAGAGGACCAGACGGGCTTCATAAAGAGACGCAGATCCTCCAATAATGTTAGGAGGTTGCTTAATGTAACTCAAGCGTGTCAACAAGGGTCAATACAGGGATTGGTGATTTCTCTAGATGCAGAGAAGGCCTTTGACCGAGTTGAGTGGCTGTACCTTTTCTATACTCTGGAGCAGTTTGGCTTGGGCGAAACCTTTATAATATGGGGAAAGGTTCTCTACAGTGACCCTCTCATTGTGGTCATCACCAATGGGGTACGATCAAGCAATTTTAACATTTTCAGGAGGAGCCGGCAGGGCTGTCCCCTTTCCCCATTGCTTTTCATGTTGGTGATTGAACCATTGGCAGAGGCCAGTCGTAGGGATCCCAATATATCGGCTTCAGAAGTGGGGTCAAAATTACATAAGATGTTGTTGTACGCAGACCATGTTCTCATTTTTGTCAAATCCAGCAGTTACGGTGCATCACCTGATACAATGCATCAGCTCGTTTGGCACCTTTTCGGGGTTCAAGATCAATTTTGCTAAATCAGAGGCTATGCCTGTGGGTGGTCTTACAAAGGTGCAAGGTCTTGAGGGCAAATCTCGAATCCCTTTTAAGTGTCACAGGGTTTTAGTGCATTTGGGCACATTTATCACCCCAGTTCTTGATCAGTTGTTTAAAGCTAATTTTGTTCAGTTTTTCGACAAAATCAAACAAGACTTTCAAAGCTGGGAGACACTCCTGGTCTCATGGTTCGGTCGGATAGCACTTATTAAGATAAATATTCTCCCCCATTTGTTGTACCCTATACGAATGCTCCCTCTGATTTTTGAAAAGCAAATGTTCAGGAGACTGAACAGCTGGTTCAGTTCTTTTATTTGGCATCATGAGTGGTCCTATATTAAATTAGCTAAACTACAATTGCCTCACAGACTGGGGGGGGGGTGGATCTATCGGACATTAAAACTATCAACTAAGTTTGCTTTTATCTTACGTGAGATCCTCTTTCAATATTGTTAGATATCGAAACCTCTCAGGCAAGGTGTCCGCTTACTAGCTTACTGGTTTTGGACAAAATGAGGACAGTTAGGGAATATTGCCATAACACAATAGTTATTAACACTGTTAAAGAATGGAGGGCAATTCACCAGAGGGAAGGCAATATTGCCAAAACATTTTTTCTTACACATACACTGGGTTTTCAACCGGCGATGATAGATTTAGGATTCAAACATTGGGCAGCCAGGGGTGTGCCTTGCATGGGTGATTTATTTGAGGGAGACACAATGATGTCTTTTGACCAGTTTGCACAGAAATATGAGCTACCTAGTAGGGACCCCTTTCATTTTTTTCAAGCTAGGGAATTTATTCAAAAAAAGACTACACTTTTGACTATTCCCTACAAATCCAACATAGGAGGGCGCTCAGTGCTAAGAGTACACTTTCTGTCAGCACTTTATATCATCAATTATATAATCTATGTACATGGCTCCAGATCATTTGTCAAAATTTAAACCAGGGGTATCTTCAACATGTCCCAAGTGTAAACTTAGTATGGGCTCTCTTCCCCATTGTCTCTGGTCCTATAGTAGGCTTCAAACATACTGGAGCGCTGTGGCAGGTGCAATAGATGGGGATTTTGGGTGTAAGGGTGGAGAAGGACCCTATCTCTCTTCTTCTTGGCCTGCCCAGTGTGTTCCTTGTAGATATGTATAAAAAAAAATTTTTCAACATCTTCGCTATCAAGAATACCTTGATAAGTTGAGTGTCCGAAAATCCCCACGGGCCTGTTGGGTTGGCGAAGACCGTTATGGAGCATATCCCCTTGGATTTCCTCACAAGTATGTTCACCACAAAAGTGAGAATTTCTGTAAGACATGGCGGCCCTTTTTGGAATACCTGGACACAGATTTGTCTGCCACACTAATAAGGGCTTTTATGTAACCGTAATGATTGTGCTTTACAAGTCCAATATCCAGAGAGGGGGAGCTGCGAACATATGAATAGGTGAAAATTAATGCTTTTGATATTCGAGAGTTAGTGCTTTGTTTTGCTGAGCTGCATAATTATTATTTATTAGTTTGTTGTTAGTTATTATGTATTTAGTTGGCTTTTTTAAATATATATATATTATACATATTTATGCATTTGTTCATGAGGGTGGTTTGGGTTTTTTACGTTTGTTTTGGTGTGGTTTCTTTGTATTGCTTTGAATTGTATTGTTTTGTATTTGTTGTAATATTAAAAAATCTATTTTTCAATAATAAATATATTTAAAAAAAAGATATTTGGATAAGGACATAAACAGGAAAGGTTTGGAGGGAAAAACACAGCAGGCCACGCAGCATCCGCGGAGCAGGAGAATCTGAAGAAGGGCTTAAGCCTGAAACGTCGATTCTCCTGTTCCTCGGACACTGCCTGGCCTGCTGTGTTTTTCCAGCACCATATTTTTCAACTCTGGTACTCTAGCATCTGCAGTCCTCACTTTCTCCAAGGTTTGGAGGGATATGGGCCAGGAGCAGGCAGGTGGGACGAGTTAAGTTTGGGATTATATTCGGCGTGGACTGGTTGCCCAAAGGGTCTGTTTCTGTGTTATGTCCTGCACATCCTCAACATGACGTCCCAACTCCTCTACTCAAAGAACGAAGCAATGAAGGCAAGTGTGCTGAACACCTTTTTAACCACCCTGTCTATGTAAATGTCTTGGGTGAATCTTCATGGGAAATAGAGACTCACAGTTATAAATATATTGCCATCATCACGTTTGATGGACTGTCATAGTAACTGCAGCTCCAAGAATCGAGCTACAGCAGTTACCCGGCCTTGGTACCACACTGTATTGGAACCCTGTCTCAGGGAGTGCTACTCTTTCCCTAATGCCCGGCATAACATCACCTCTCTTCATTGTTGAACGTAGGATCACTGTGTATTGTAAAGCCTACAAACAATTATTAACATCAACTTCTATTAACAGGAGAAATGAAGAAGGAGCAAACAGAAAAATCTCTGGGATAAAATAGGGCCTTGTCTTTTGAGCTCTCACCAATTTACAGTGACTGCATGAAGACTTCACTTTTTTTTGGAAGTGGCTGCCTGTCTGTTGTACCTGATGCTGCCCCACTTCATCATGGTGAAAGTGATGTTCCACTTGCTCTGTGTCCTTACCTAGCTCCTCAGAAGACTGCTGTCCCAACCTCCCAACCCTTTCACACCCATCATGTCCTCTCTGCCTGCTCCAGTCGTGTCAGACACAGCATGCATCTAGGCCTAGATTGTACAGCAAAGCCTCCCCATCCAATCTAAGCAGTGCAACCTTGTCTTCTTCAAGGTCTATTGTCTTCTCTATGATGGACAGGTGGAAGAGTGGGTTGCATTGCATCTGTGTCATTCCTGATGAAGGGCTTATGTCTCCTGCTCCTCGGATGCTGGCTGACCTGCTGAACTTCTCCACACTTTTTGACTCTGATCTCCAGCGTCTACAGTCCTCACTTTCTCCCTGCATTGTATCTATGCTCATTCTCTTCCACAGTTGACCATCCCAATACGTGGGAAACCAGTCTTCCACATTCTATCTTCTGTAAACTTGAGGTGATCCAAAACTCTGTTACCTATGGCTTAACTTGCACCAGGTCTTATTCACCCTGTGTTCAAATTAATCTCACCTTGGTTTTAAAATGTTCAACACTGCTTTCAAAACTATTTCTGTAACCACCTGTAGCTTCAGACCCCTCCAAGGTACACATGCTCCCCTGATTCTGGTCCAATTTTAATTGCCCCACTTTTTGTAGTTGTGCTCTCATTGCTGTAGGCCCCAGGCTCAGGGGTATCCTCTCAACACCTCTCCACCTCTCTTTCTTGCTTTAAGACAGCCTTTAAACTTTGCCTCTTTGACTTAGCTTTTGGTCATTTCACTTATTATCCAATGTGACTTTTCGGTGTCATACTTTGTTTATTAATGCACCGTGGGACATTTTGATATGTTTTAGGCTCTTTACAAATGTAATTTGTTGTGTTTATTGATACACAATATCTTCATCCAATGCATTTAGAAGCTTGCTGATGATGTTTTCATGGTTTTTATGGGCCATTAATACATGAGCTTAGAATTTTATACAAAGTTACAGATAGCAAGTTTTGAGAAGATTTGTAGCTTAGGTTGAGGTTCTGGATATAGATTTGCTCGCTGAGCTGGAAGGTTCATTTTCAGGTGTTTTGTCACCATACTAGGTAACATCTTCAGTGACCTCCGGTGGCTCTCAAGGAAACTCAAACATATAAATAGAAAGCAGACTACACCACTTCAGTTGGAGGCTCACTGAAGATGTTATTTAGTTTGGTGAAGAAACATCTCAAAACGAGCCTTGCCGCTCAGTGAGCAAATCTACATTCAAAGTTACAGGTGTTAAATTTTGGTATTCTTATCCACAGTTACTTAAGATCGGCAGTTGGCCATTTGGAAATAATTTTCAGACTGTTCACGGAGTCTCTGAAAAAGCAGCAGTTCAGATTTAACACATTAGTTAATTAGACAGAAAGTGTATGGGACCCCTGACAATTAAGGATGGTTTACTCATTCTCGAGAATGAACAGAAGGTTGGCACAGAGTGCGTTGGTCTCAGTAAAGCTTGAAGGCTGCATCTGCTCTCAAGTCGAAGTGAGAGGAAACTCTTCCCTGGTCTTCCTCCTCCTTTTCTGGTCCATCTTTCATCGGGGTGAGATAGAGGCCGAGTGAGCACTGCTATGTGATGTCCCCTTCACTCTAAGGCACTGGCTTAGAACGCAGAACATAGAACAATACAGCGCAGAACAGGCCCTTCGGCCCTCGATGTTGCACCAACCTGTGAACTATTCTCAGCTCGTCCCCCTACACTATCCCAAAATCATCCATGTGCTTATCTAAGGATTGTTTAAATCTCCCTAATGTGGTTGAAGTTGACTACATTAGCAGGTAGTACATTCCACGCCCTTACCACTCTCTGCGTAAAGAACCTGCCTCTGACATCTGTCTTAAATCTATCACCCCTCAATTTGTAGTTATGTCCCCTCGTACAAGCTGACGTCATCATCCGAGGAAAAATGACTTTCACTGTCTACCCTATCTAATCCTCGGATCATCTTGTATGTCTCTATCAAATCCCCTCTTAGCCTTCTTCTTTCCAATGAGAACAGACCCAAGTCTCTCAGTCTTTCCTCATAAGACCTTCCCTCCAGACCAGGCAACATCCTGGTAAATCTCCTCTGCACCTTTTCCAATGCTTCTGCATCCTTCCGGAAATGTACACCAGAACTATACACAATATTCCAAGTGTGGTCGCACCAGCATTTTGTATAGTTGGAGCATGATATTGCAGCTCGGAACTCAATCCCTCTACGAATGAAACCTAACCTACCATATGCCTTCTTAACAGCACTATCCACCTGGGTGGCAACTTTCAGGGATCTATGTACTTGGACTCCAAGATCCCTCTGCACATCCACACTACCAAGAATCTTTCCATTGACCCAGTACTCTGCCTTCTGTACTGGGCAGAAGGTGCATCACCAAAGTGCATCACCTCACATTTAGCTGCATTGAACTCCATTTGCCACCTCTCAGCCCAATTCTGCAGTTTATCCAAGTCCCCCTGCAACCTGTAACATTCTTCCAAATTGTCCACTACTCCACTGACTTTAGTGTCATCTGCAAATGTGCTAATCCATCCACCTATGCCTGCGTCTAAGTCATTTATAAAAATGACAAACAGCAGTGGTCCTAAAACAGATCCTTGTGGCACACCACTAGTAACCGGACTCCAGGCTGAATATTTTCCATCAACCACCACTCGCTGCCTTCTTTTAGAAAGCCAGTTTCTAATCCAAACTGCTAATCACCCTCAATCCCATGCCTCTGCATTTTCTCCAACAGCCTACCATGTGAAACCTAATGCTGAAGTCCATGTATACCACGTCAACTGCCCTACCTTCATCTACATGCTTGGTCACCTTCTCAAAAAACTCAATGAGGTTTGTGAGACACAGCCAGCCCTTGATGAAACCATGTTGACTATCTGAAATCAAATTGTTGCTTGCGAGATGATTATAAATGTTATCACTTATAATCCTTTCCAAAACCTTTCCTACAACAGAAGTAAGGCTCACTGATCCATAATTACCTGGGTCATCTCTGCTGCCTTTCTTGAACAAGGGCACAACATTTGCAATCCTCCAGTCCTCTGGTACTAAACCTGTAGACAATGACACCTCAAATATCAAAGCAAAAGGCTCTGCTATCTCTTCCCTAGCTTTCCAGAGAATCCTCGGATAAATCCCATCCGGCACTGGGGACTTGTCGACTTTCACTCCTTCTGATAACACCTGTTCATAATTAACTTCGATCCTTTCTAGTCTAATATCTCATACCTCATTCTTCTCCTCTACAATATTCTCCTTTTTCTGAGTGAAAACCAATGAGAAATGTTCATTTAGCACCTCTCCGATCTCCACAGGGCACACACTCAACTTCCCATTTCTGTCTTTGACTGGCACTATCCCTCGAGTTGAAAAATGTAGTGCTGGAAAAATACAGCAGGCCAGGCAGCATCCGAGGAGCAGGAGAATCAACGTTTCAGGCATAAGCCCTTCTTCAGGATTCCTGAAGAAGGGCTTATGCCCGAAACGTCGATTCTCCTGCTCCTTGGATGCTGCCTGGCCTGCTGTGTTTCTCCAGCACTACACTTTTCAACTCTGGTACTCCAGCATCTGCAGTCCTCACTTTCTCCTGGCCCTATTCCTACCCTCGTCATCCCTTTATTCCTCACATACCTATAGAGAGCTTTAGGGTTCTCCTTTATTCTATTTGCTAAAGACTGCTTGTATCCTCTCTTTGCTCTTAACTCCCTCTTTAAATCCTTCCTAGCTGATCTGTAACTCTCCACCACCTCATCTGAACCATCTTGCCTCATCAACACATAAGCCTCCTCCTTCTTGTTAAAAAGAGATGCAATTTCTGTCATAAACCACGGTTGCCTTACCCCGTTTTTAGGCACTGGCATGTTATATTACACACTTTATGTTACATTAACCACTGTCTTGAATCCTTTTATCGAATGAGCACGGGATGGACCTGGATGACAAGATAGCCACCTCCCTCTTTGCCCAATTCCAGTTTTGTTTCTAAAGATCTGCACTGATAATAAACTACAGCAGTTTCTAATTTAATAATCTGGACTGTCAACATAGAACCCTCACATCAGGCATGTTGGCCTTTCAATGCATTGTTTATGCTATTGCAGAGAGAGAAGATCATGTGGAATTTTGCTGTTGAGTTTTAAAAAGTAATTTAGTGGCTCATAAAAGCATACATTCATAATTTTCTATAAAGAAGTAACATTTATTAGATTTTGGAGATCACAGTTATCTGATACAGGCAGTCGGTCGTTTGTAAGTAATTTTCAAAGGGTTTATTAAGTTTGTTCAAAGCTGTTTCAACATTAATGTATGAATGAATTTCATAAGTTCTTTGTGATGCAGAAACTATTAGTTTATAAAGGGATCCAATGTCTTACATATAATTAACTGAAAACAGGAACGGGGCAGAGTGGAGAGGGAACCAACTCCCATTTTTGTGATAAAAGGCCGCCAAAATGAACGAAAGTGAGAACATAATCCCACACAATAGAAATGGAATTAAACATATTTGGCCCGCTCAGTCAGTGACTTTAATTGCAAAGGATGGAATCGTGGAGGGCTAAAGAATCCTAGACAATAAAAATGGAATTATTCTTATTCACTTACTGTAAGCTGGAGGTCCTGGTAATAATGCAGCCCTGCTAGTTGGATGTGATATTCGCTCCTGAACAAGATGAATTCCAGATATTTTCAAAACCACTAAGAGGGATTTGAGCCCAGGAACTGGCCAAATAAAAGTAAATTTTATTCCATTGAACAATATCAGGGCAGACTGAAGAATGAGGCCTATGATGAGTAGACAGTTAGGGTATGTGAATAGGTCTACATTACAGAATTCAATAAGTAATTAAACATTGTCCTGAGCAGAACACAAACTGTCTCACACTCACAATCTCTCTCACATACCCATACACACACTCATATATTTTCACATGCTCTCACATGCACTCACTCACACTCCCTACCTTACACACAGTCATTCACTCACTCACACTTTTATACACTTGTGCTCTCTCTCAAACACAATCATACTTACATACTCTCTCTCAAACATCCAAAGACACACAAACTCATTCTCACACTTGCATACTCTCTCACACAGTTAGGCACACTCACAATTACACACTCTCATTTATACATTCACACCCATGCACAACTTAACATACACACTCAAAGTCTTTTGCACACCATTTCAAACATACACTCTCACCCTGACACATACTTACACACTCTGTCATTATACAGTTAATGGCAGGACCCTGAACAGCAGTGATGGATAGAGGGATTATGCAGTACACATTGTTACATCACAGGGTAAACCCCCTGCTTAATTTAAACCAGCAACACAGGAAAGATTTATCCCATGCAATAAACTGTGAAAGTTCAAGATGTCAAGAACTATTTAAAGTAAAAACTAACAACTTTATTTCTTAAAGTATAACAGAGAATAATTAACTAACAACTATTTGCAACTCGTTCCTCTAGCCTATCATTTACTTTCCCTTCTAGAATACGAGTCCGATAAACCCTCCCCAATTAAGATTTACTGAAAAATTCAAATTTCAAAACCAGCCAGTGGTCGAATCTTCTCTTTACACCTTCCTCTGTAGATTTCTCCAGGTCGGTGTTGATGTTCTCTGTGCAAACTTCTTCTCTAGACAGGTACCTCTCAGATAATTTTGACTAGCAGCCTACATTTGTTGGCCTTTTAGCAGTTCTCCTCCCAACTGTTCAATTTTTCCCAGTCTTATACCCCTAAAGCATTGGATTGTATCATTGGCTTTTAGTATTGTCAATATACTCAATTCAAACTCGATTGGAGTTTGTTTTTTTTGGGGTATAATTTAAACTGATTGGCATAATTCAAATTTGTTTTGGTCTCCAGACAACCAGGCTACCCTAGCTGCTGGGCCAAAGGTTACATTGTATCTTGTTCAGAACACTTGGTGCTGTCAGGTAGTTCTGCTGGCTTTTAACTTTCTTAAAGGTACTGTACCGCGGAGATCCAAGATGGCGGCAACTCAGCAAGTCTGAGTCTATAGTGCTCCTCCCAAGACCTAGGCAAAGTGGGCCCCCCTCCTCCACCACACTCACCAAATCATTTAAAATAGTTTTTACTTAATGTAATTAGTGGTTCATTCCTAAATTTAAACAGTTCAGTCTCCTGTAAAGATGACTAGGATGAAAGGAGCCCGCAGCTCTCAGCAGGCAGGATCCCCTTCCCCACCCTCCCCAGCTGCAGCAGAGGCGTCCGCAGCTGCCCTGGGGGACATACCTACGGTGGTGAGCCTCATGGAAATAATCTCCAAACTCGATGCGAAGATCGATGTTTTCATTGAAGAGTCCCGAAGTCGATGAAATTCATTCTCGGCTGCGCTACAAAAGCACGGCCGAGACATCGAAGAAATTGAGTGCCGAGTCGGAGGGGCGGAGCTAAAGGCCGCGACCTCTGAGGCCATTGCAGAATCGGCCGTGGATCGGGTCCGGACTCTCGAGCAGCAAGTCCCGACCTTAGGGAATCACATTGATGACAATGAGAATCGAGGTTGTCGAAAAAATATTCGTTCGCTGGGCCTTCCCGAACGGGAAGAAGAACGCCAGCTTACAAGGTTCCTTGAACAGTGGCTTCCACAGTTATTGAATCTGGAGGCTGGATCAGGCCAGGTAAGGGTAGAATGGGCCTACCAGGTGGCAATACGCGGGCCCGGCTCGAACCAGCGTCCCCGCCCGGTCCTGTTCCGGTTACAGAGCTATAACGCGAGGCAGATGCTCTTGGAAGCCTCCAGAAATCTTTGGAAAGATCCCCAAGCCATGACTTATAAAGGATCCAAGATTATGTTATTTCAGGACTTTTCCCCAGCTCTGGTCCGAAAGAGGAAGGCGTTTGATGAAGCGAAGAAGCGTTGAAAGGATTTAAACATTCAATACTCCTTGCACTACCCAGCTATACTACGCTTCAGCCATGAAGGGTCCGTGTATAACTTTGGGTTACCAGAGAAGGCCAAGGAACCTTTGGACTCTCTTAGATAAATTATAAGAGTTAATTGATGCCCGACCCCCACCCCGGTTTACCCCCTTTTTTTCCTTTCATTATCTTACTGTTTAATATTATCTCCGGGGGGTGGGAAGAAGGGTTTACTTATTCATTCTTTACTTAGCGATTTTCTTTCCCCTCTTTTATTTTATTTATATATAGGCCAGGGAGTCTAGTTAATGTAGATGGAGGGGGAAGGTGGCTACCTTATCCTGTTTTATCTTTGTCCTTGGGAGCCGGGTTGTTTTCCCCTGTTATTTTGTATTAATATATTTAATTATTATTTGCTGAGACTGTAATTTTATAGTCATATATGTTCCTATATGATATTAACATTACCAAATATATCCAGGTGTTGGTGTGGGTGGGGGGGATGGGGGTATAGGGTACTCACTGTTAGTTCTAGTTCAGTAGTATACTTGAATTTTCTTTATCTATCGCGGGGTGCCTGGGTCAAGGGTGGGGCATTGGTTGGGAGGGGTTATGATGGGTTTTTTGGAAAGTAAGTGATGCCCCCTGGGAATAAGGGGAAAGATCTCCGTCTAAATACATTTTATACTTTTTTTATTATTTAGAAATAGTTTTATTATTATATTGATCTGAATGTATTAAAGAGCTTTTAGTTTTGTGAATTTTATATGCTCTATGTTTGGGATGTTTTGGATAGGGTTTCTTCTCCGGGGGGGTCTCGGACTTGCCCGGTGATTATGGGTAATCGGTCGATTAAATGGTGCACCTGGAACATCATGGGGAGTAATTCACCAATCAAAAGGAGGAGAATATTATCAAACCTCAAGAAAGAGAGGATCAATATAGCTCTCCTGTAGGAGAATCATTTATTGGATAAAGAAACCTGAAATTACGACAGGGAAGAGATTATTTTCCATTCTCTCTTTCTGTACAGGGAAAAACCAGGTGGCTGAGGGCCCTCATGGACTTTTCATTTGGCACAGAATAATTATGGGATATACTCCCTCTGACTTCCTTACGGATATGGTGCATCTGGAGAAAAAACAAATTATTCCATAAAATATGGCAGCCCTTCTTGAATTACACAAATACAGATATCTCGGTCATCCTACAAGGGCCTTTATTTAATTGAGAGGGTGAACCTGGCTGGTCCGGGGCCCCTGGGGAGAGGAATCCCGCATGAATATGGGTTTTGTTGTGATTTGATATTAACACATTCCGAGCACTGCTCAATTTATGTGTTATCCGTTGCGTTTTTCTTTTCTCTTGAATAATGTAAGAATTTTAATGATACACTCTGGTTAGTTGTAAGTTAGATGAGTAGTTAGTTGAGTTTTGTCTTTTTTTTTCTCTCTTGGTATTTCTGTTTTCTTGTTTGACAGATTTTGGTGATCATTTATTTAAGATTTAACCGTATATCAATGTTTATACTTGGGTCTTTTTTTTAGTTTTCTTTTGTAAACTTGTAAAAACGTGTTAAATTTTCAATAAAAATATTATTTTAAAAAAGGTACAGTACCCCTTACACCTTCATAACAAAGTCCATAGCTCCCTGAAAGTGGCCACACAAGTAGATAGAGTGAGAAAGAAGGCGTATGGGATGTTTGCCTTTACTGGATGGGGAATTGTATACATGAGTCAGGATGTGATGTTGCAGCTTTATAAGACTTTGGCTAGGCCACACTTATGGTTCAAGTTTTGTCACCACATTACAGGAAGGATGGAGGTTTTGGAGAGAGTGCAGCAGAAGTTTACCATGATACTGCCCGGATTAGAGGGTATGAGCTATAAGGGGAGGCCAAAAAAAATCAGGTTGCTTTCTCTGGAGTGGCAGAGGTTGAGGGCAAACCTGCTAGAAGTCTATAACATTATGAGATGCATAGTTAGGGTTGACGGTCAGAATCTTCTGTCCAGAGTTGAAATGTCTAAATATCTACTGGGGACATGCATTTAAGGTGAGAGGGGGAAAGTTCAAAGGAGACGTGAGGAGCAAGATTTTTACACAGAGAGTGGTAGGAGTCTGGAACACGCTGCTAGGGGTGGTGGTGGAGGCAGATACAATAAGGGCATTAAATGGTTTTTTAGATAAACACATTAATATACAAGGAATGGAGAGATGTGGACCAAGGGCAGGCAGAAAGGATTAGTTTAATTTGGCGTCATGTTCAGCAGGCTGAAAGGCCTGTCCCTGGGCTGTACTGTTCTGTGTTCCGTGTTCCATGTTCCAAAAGAATATGACGACAGGAACAAAGGTAACATTAGGTTGTACAGGGAAACTAAAGAAGGAAAATCTGTCCATATTGGATGAAAATGTTTAAAGCATTGGAAAAAATTTATTCAGTGCACTGGTTGTTTGTGCTGAATCAGAAGTAATCCAGAGACACGGCTCTGAAATGAAGGAAACCACAAGCTACAAGTAAATTATAACAACTTCACACCTAAGAGTCATATAATTGAGAAACAGGCAGCTGTCTGGGTTATGAACTTGGTTGAAACATTTGAAAAGGAAATGGAAGAGATTCCAGATTTAACAGGCAGCACCAGGACACAGGCCTGGAGCCAAGGCGCGATTGGGAAGTAAGGCAGCTGCGAAATAACAACGCAAAGTAAATGGCATGAATGATTGTTTCTCATTCCTACTGTCCTTTTCATTACATGGTCCAGACTATTGCCGTTCGATTTCTCTGGTACCAAATATGAGAAAAGAAAGTTTAAACTCTAAACCTTCTTACCAATTCTGCTGCCACTCAATGCTGTGCATGCTCCAGCTTGTACTTATTAAACTTTCTGCTCTCCGTTTAGGATGACGCATTAAGCCTGGGCCCCATCAATACTTTGAAGTGAAAACTAAAAACAAATCGAAATGTATTTATAACTTAATTAGCATCACTAAAATAGATGATATGCAGATGATATTGTTACTTATGGGATCTTGGCATTCATAGGTTCATACAGCACAGAAAAGGCCCTTTGGCCCATCGGGTCTGCACCAACATACCTACCACTAAAACACCCCAATCCCAAATTCCTGCACTTGTCACATATCCTTGCATGTTGGGTGTGTTACAGAAGTTAAAGAGAGCAAGTTAAATAGACAAGGCAGGCAAGAATACGGCAGGGAATGAGGGAAAACTGATTAATTAAACTGCATTAATTAAACTTCATTAATTAAAATGCAAAAGGCCTGACAGATAAGGCAAATCAACTCAGGGCATGGATAGGGACATAAAACTGGGATATCATAGCTATTACAGAAAGATGGCTGAGGAAGGGACAGGACTGACAGCCCAATGTTCTGGGGTAGAGCTGCTATTGGAAGGATAAAAGGTGAGGCAAGAGAATAGGGTGAGAGGCATTTTGTTTGGGGTAAACATCATGGCAGTACTTAGAGAGAATATTCCTGAGGGATCGTCCAGTGAAGCTATATGGGTGAAATTGAGAACTAAGAAGGAGGTGATCATTTGGATCATTTGGATAAGCACCCTGAATAGTCAGTGGGAAATTGAGGAGGGAAATTGCAGGTAGCTGTAAGAATAATAGGGTTGTAATAGTAAGGGATTTTAACTTTCCAAACATATACTGGGACTGCTATAATGTGAAGGGCTTGGATGGGGAAGAACTTAGGCAGAAGTGGGTATTGCAGATGTTGGAGATTAGAGTCAAGATTAGAGTGGTGCTGGAAAAGCACAGAAGGTCAGGCAGCATCCGAGGAGCAGGAAAATCGACGTTTCGGGCAAAAGCCCTTCATCAGGAATGGAGAAGAATTTTTTAAGCGTGTTCAGGAAAACTTTCTCAATCATTATGTAGGTGGCCCTACTAGAGAAAGGGCAAAACTCAACCTCTTCTTGGGAAATTATGCAGGGCAAGTGACTGAGATGGAGCACTTTGGGGCCAGTGACCATAATTCTATCAATTTTAAAATGGTTATTGAAAACGATAGGCTTGGTCTACAAATTGGGGGAAGGCTAATTTTGATGACATTAGACAGGAACTTTCAAAAATTGGAGGAGGCTGTTTTCAGTGGTGAAGGGATGTCTGGCAAGTGGTAGGCTTTCAAAAGTGAGGGAACGAGAGTTCAGGAAGAACATGTTCCTATTAGTATGAAGGGAAAGGCTGGCAGGAGAAGGGAGTGCTAGATGACTAGAGGTTTTAAGGCTCCAGTCAAGAAAAGGAAGGAGGCATATGTCAAGGAGAAACAGTTGGGTTCAAGTGAATCCCTTGAGGGGTACAGGGGTCGAGGAGCACACTTAAGAGGGAAATCAGGAGGGCACATAGGGGACATGAGATAGCTTTGGCAGATATGTTAAGGAGAATCCAAAGAGATTTTACAAGTATATTAAGGGAAAAAGAGTAACTGGGGAGACAATAGGGCTCCTTAAAGATCAATAGGGCCATCTATGTGCGGAACCACAGGAGATGGGTGAGAACCTAAACAGATATTTTGTGTCAGTATTTACTGTGGAGAAAGACATGGAAGTGGGGGATCTCAGGGAAATATATAATGATGTCTTGAAAAGAATCTACACTACAGAAAAGGAGGGACTGGAAGTCTTAAAATGCATAAAGGTAGATAAATCCCCAGGACCCGATCAAGTGCATCTCAGGACATTGTGGGAAGCTGGCGACCCTATCAGCATATATTTCCCTCTCCACCCCTATCAGCATTCAGGAGAGACCACTCCCTCCGCGACTCCCTCGTCAGGTCCACACCCCCCCACCAACCCAACCTCCACTTCCGGCACCTTCCCCTGCAACCGCAAGAAATGCAAAACTTGCACCCACACCTCCCCCCTCACCTCCCTCCAAGGCCCCAGTGAATCCTTCTATATCCCTCACAAATTCGCCTGCACCTCAACACACATCATTTGATGCATCCGCTGCACCAAATGTGGTCTCCTCTACATTGGGGAGACAGGCCGCCTACTTGCGGAACGTTTCAAGGAACACCTCTGGGACACCCACACAAACCAACCCAACCGCCCCGTGGCTGAACACTTTAACTCCCCCTCCCACTCCACCAATGACATGCAAGTCCTTGGCCTCCTCCATCGCCAGACCCTGGCCACATGACGCCTGGAGGAAGAGCGCCTCATTTTCCGCCTAGGAACCCTCCAACCACACAGGATGAATGTAGATTTCTCCAGCTTCCTCATTTCCCCTCCCCCCACCCTTTCTCAGTCCCAACCCCCGGATTCAGCACCGCCCTCTTGACCTGCAATCTTCTTCCCGACCTCTCCGCCCCCAACCCCTCTCCGGCCTATCACTCTCACCCTCACCTCCTTCCACCTATCGCATTCCCAACGCCCCTTCCCCAAATTCCCTCCTCCCTACCTTTTATCACAGCCTGCTTGGCACACCAGCCTCATTCCTGAAGAAGGGCTTATGCCCGAAACATCGATTCTCCTGCTCCTCGGATGCTGCCTGGCCTGCTGTGTTTTTCCAGCACCACATTTTTCAGCTCTGGTACTCCAGCATCTGCAGTCCTCACTTTCTCCAAGAAAGTACAGGGACCCTAACAGAGATATTTGTATCATCAGCAGCCATGGGTGAGGTGCTGGAAGACTGGAGACTGGCCAATGTGGTGCCATTACTTAGGAAAGTCTGCCAGGAAAAACCAGGGAACTGTAGAGCAGTGGATCTGAAGTTAGTAATAGCTTAGTTATTGGAGGAGATTCTGAGAGATAGACGTTATCTGCATGGACTTTAACAAGGCCTTCAACAAAGTTTCTGCATGGTACACTGGTTAGAAAGGTAAAATCATATGGGATCCAGAGAGAGCTACCTAATTGCAAATAAGATTGGCTTGATGGTAAGAGTCAGAGGATAAAGGTAGGGAATTGTTGTTCAGACTGGAGGCCTGTGTACAGCGGGTGTGCCACAAGGATCAATGCTGGATCCAGTGTTATCCATCATTTCTATAATTATTTGGATGAGAATGTAGGAGGCAGATGACACCAAAACTAGTGATATATTGGACAGTGAAGAAGGTTATCTAAGAGTACAATGGGATCTTGATCAACTGGGCCGATGGGCCGAGGAATGGCAGATAGAGTTTAATTCAGATAAATGTTGCATATTGGTAAGACAAATCAGAACAAGAATTACACAGTTAACAGTAGTGCCCTGGGAAGTGTTGTTGAACAGAGAGAGAGACATGTGGGTGCAGGTACGTAGTTCCTTAAAAATGACATCACAGGTAGATAGGGCAGTGAAGAAGGTGTTTGGCACGCTTGCCTTCATTGGTCAGAGCATTGAGTACAGGAGTGGGTACATCATGTTACCACTGCGCAAGACATTGGTAAGGCCAGGTTTGGAGTATTGCATACAACTCCAGTTGCTTGTCATAGAAAAGATGTCATTAAACTGGAAAAGATGTTACTGACTGGAGGGATTGCGTTGTAAGGAGAGGCTGGATAGGCCAGGACTTTTTTTCCCTGGAGCATAGGAAGCTGTGGGACGACCTTGTAAAAACTTGAGGGGCATGGATGGATAAGGGAATAGCCAAAGTCTTTTCCCCAGGGTAGGAAAATTAATAATGAAAATAATGAATTGAACAGGTATTTTGTTCCAGGCTTCACCAAAGAAGATATAAAAACATCCCAGAAACAGCTATAAATCGGGATGTGGAAAGGAAGGTGGAATTCATGATTACCATAATCACCAGAGAAATGATACAGAGTAAACTGTTAGACCTGGTAAGTTCCTGGGAGATAATGGATTTCATCCGAGGATCTTTAAATAAGTAGCTATCGAGATAGTTGAAAGGTCTATTTTGGTTTTTGTATCTTCTGGTCTAAAACATCACATGATAGGCCAATGCAAAACATCTTCAAATCCTTTAATGCCATAAGTTACTTTTTGAGAAATGGACTAACAAAACTCAAACAAGGACAATGTGCATCACATTAATATCACTTTCTATAAGAAACTGGGACATTTTCAGAGAAAGCACAGATGTTTGAACCACACAAGTAATAGTGCTTATTTGCCCAGAGGTTTATACCTTACAACAAGCAGCTTTGGAATAAAACACCAAATACCAAGACATACCTTCATTAGAACAGATCCTTTGAGGGGAAGCAATAGCCTGGTGGTATTATCATTGGGCTATTAATCCAGAAATAATGGTAATGTTCTGGAGGCCTGGGTTCAAATCCCATCATGGTAGATGATGGAGTTTGAACAATTCTAAAAATCTGGAATTAAGAGTCTAATGATGAATCCATTGTTGTGGAAAATCCATCTGGTTCATTAATGACATAGAGTCAGGGAAGGAATCTGCCATCCTTACTTGTGACTCCAGACCCACAGCAACGTGGTTGACTTTCAACTGCCCCCAGTTAATTAGGGACAGGCCATAAACGATGGCCAAGCCAGCAATGCCCTTGTCCTGTGAATGAATAAACAAACGTCTTTATACAATGATATCTCCCCTTTGGAAAATACAAATTAATTTTTCCGAGGGGTAACTGGCAACTCAACTGAACTAGTTAGGACAAAGACATTAATGATTTTTCAAGTAATTTCAAATGTGGCACAAGGACATGTGTTAGTGCATTATCAAAGAAAATGCATTGGTTGAACAGAGTGAAAAGGTAATTGCCTGATAGAGAACTGCATAGGGCAGGTAAAAAACTGCTTAAAGTCAAAGGAATGTAGAGGGTACTCATAAACTACAAAGGCTGACATCATGTGGAACAGGTGTGTGAGATCAGAAACCGATACTTCTCATTTCCAGGCCAAAAAGTAAGCTGCGCTGTCAATAATCAGATAGTTGGTTGATGAACTTTAACCAGCTCAGACGTAAAACACCAGTGATCAATGTAAGTCACCTCAACAAGAGGATAACTTCATAGATCTCAGAGGAACATTTGCTGAACCTAAGGGAAAATATATGCTTATATAAGGTGAATTATGTTGATTCTGACAATTATTCATGACTGAGCAATCCGAAAGATATAATTGGTTTCTCAGGTTTGGAGATATTTTTCTTCCATTCATTCACTCAGGACATGGACTTTTATTGCCCATCCCTTGTTTGCCTTTGAGAAGATGGAGGTGAACTGCAGCAGTCCATGTACAAGTAGCTGCCTGAACTGCTGTGCACTTCCAGCACCACTGATCCAGAATCTGGTTTCCAGCATCTGCAGTCATTGTTTTTACCATGTACAAGTAGATAGACCCACAATGAAGTGAGGGAGGGAAGGTGAGACTTGGTAGCGATTGTTATGACTGGGTAGCTTGTAGGCCATTTCAGTGGGCAGTTGAGAGTCAACCACATTGTTGTGCCTCTGTGGCCCATGTAGGCCAGATTAGGTAAGGAGGACAGATTTCCCTTCCCTGAAGGACAATCGTTCAATTGTCTTCCAACTATGGACACATCTTCAAAGTCTGACCATCTGACATTTTTGATATTGCAAACATCAAGTGGATTAGTAGACACATGATATAGTGAAATCAGGTGTTTGAAGAAGCAGTACTAAAATAATTCGATCAGCGCTACTGGTTATGATTAAAAATGATAAAATGGCAATGTTACCCAAAAGCATACATGCAGGAATGGAAGGATCCCAGACATGTCTACTTCACTACAATATTAAAAGGAGAGATTACTTCTTTCCAAACACAACTATCTTCTCTGACATGATCCAAGGAAACTAAAGATTTTCCAACAGAATTAAAGGTTCAACCATGATATTGATGTCAGGGGATATTTTCTGCAAAAGGGCATTTGGGAAATCAAATACCCACTTACATTCCACTATATGTACCCGAAGGTTTCACACTGGAGCAACAGATACAGCCAACTGATCAAGCATTTATAAGATCAGAGACTTCGGGGTAGATGTGGGCAGAGATCAATCAACTTCATTTCTTTGAAACAATTGATTTGATTTGATTTGATTTATTATTGTCACTTGTACCTAGGTACAGTGAAAGGTTTTGTGTTGCGTGCATATAGGAAGATCATACTGTATTAGGGTAATAGAACAGAGCAGGGAATACAATGTTAGGGCTGCAGAGAAGGTTCACAAAGAGTGAGACAAACATTAAATTTGAAATTTGAAAGGTCCATTCAGAAGTCTGAGAACAGCGGGGAAGAAGTTGTCCTTGAATCAATTGGTACGTGTGTCTAAGCTTTTATATCTTTTGTCTAATGGAAGAGGTTGGAAGAGTTTCTAACCGGGGTGGGAGGGGTCTTTGATGATGTTGGCTGCCTTCCTGAGGCAGGGAGAAGTGTAAGTAGTCAATGGCTGGAAGGTTGGCTTGTGTGATGGACTGGGTTGTGTTCACAACTCTCTGTAGTTTCTTACCATCCTGGGCTGAGCAGTTGCTGTACCATGCAGTGATGCATCCAGACAGGATGTTTTCTATGGTATATCCATAAAAATTAGTAAGAAGTATAAAGAATTTCATAATCTGGAATGTATTTGGGAGTGACTATGTCAATGGCAGTTAGTACCTAAAAGTATTAACATACATAAAGAGATAAACTCTGCCCATCAGGATATAAAGGATTGTTCTTCCCCTGCACCCACCAAATCCATTTTAATTTAATTCCTTTGCTTTCTTCAGACATCTCTTCACTTTTATTGTTGTTGCACTGCCCCCTGATGGGCATTGCCTGCATGATTTTCGCTTAATTAGAAACACAGGTGATTTGGTGATTGGAAAAACCATTCAGTGTTGCATAAAAGCATCTCTGGATATAAAACAAAAGGACTGTTCCTGGGAAGAGCTAACCAGTTCTTATGTGCAGTCTTATTGTGTATATTAGAATGTTTCAGTTGCAGTAATGTATATCTGATGTCTCACAGCAGATCATTATGTATTTTAGATGTAACTAGATATTAAGTAAAAGGTAAAGTTTCTGTAGTCACATTGGACATAGGACTGCTCTGTGATTAGAGACAGATAATTCGTGATGGTCTCACCTGATGGGTCATTATGCCTCAGGCAAGAAGAGAAATTGAGAAGGAGAGTCCTCATAGTAACATCAGTTGATGTGAGAATTGAACTCACGCTGTTAGTGTTACTCTGCACTGCAAGCTAGCTAACTAAGCTAACCAACCTCTAATATTAAGTAATGTGTAATAAATCATTACTGTTTATTAAGATCATTGGGATGTCTGGTTGGCACAGAAGGGTTGGACCATGCTGTTAAATCTATGACTCTATCAATTTACTTTCTGCTGAAGAGTTTAATTGGACGTCCTTCCGCACTTGTCTTCAGTAGCCCAGATTAATACTAATGAGAATGTTGGTGTCAGTGAATCAACCCAAGGCATCAAAGATTGTTCAGGTGTATGATCATATCATTATAAGATAGTCACAGTGGTCAGACATTTGCCAAATGTAAGGGTAACAAGCAACAGGATAAAGGGCGATCTGCAGATATAGTGAAAGCAGATTTCCAGCAGACATTTTTACAAGGTGGCAAACTAACGTTCACTAAAATGAAAGCTTATGGGTTTGATGGTAATTGGATTAGATTACTTACAGTGTGGAAACAGGCCCTTTGGCCCAACAAGTCCACACCGACCTGCCACCCACCCAAACCCATTCACCTACACCTAACACTACAGGCAATTTAGCATGGCCAATTCACCTAACCTGCACATTTTTGGACTGTGGGAGGAAACCAGAGCACCCGGAGGAAACCCACGCAGACACGGGGAGAATGTGCAAACTCCACACAGCCAGTCGCCTGAGGCAGGAATTGAACCCGGGTCTCCGGCGCTGTGAGGCAGCAGTGCTACCCACTGTGCCACTGTGCCAACCGTAATGTTTTAACATGGTTAGAGGACTGGTTAGCTAACAGCAAACACAGATCAGGTATAAATAAGTTATTTTTGGTTCAGTAAGATATAAGAAGGTCATATTCTTCCCGTGTCTGCGTGGGTATCCTCCAGGTGCTCCGGTTTCCTCCCACAGTCCCAAAATGTGCAGGTTAGGTGGATTGGCCATGCTAAATTGCCCAAAGTGTTAGGTGAAGGGGTAAATGTAGGGAAATGGGTCTGGATGGGTTGCTCTTCGGAAGGTCGGTGTGGACTTGTTGGGCCAAAAGGCCTGTTTCCACACTGTAAGTAATCTAATCTAAAAAATGTGTGAAACTATCTTCCTCAAAGTCGGATGGAGGAAGGAGCATTGAATAATTTAAGACTGAGGTCAGTGGATTCTTGGTAAACAAGAGAAAGGATATCAGGGAAAGGTAAGAATGGGGAGTTGAGGTCATATTCAGGTCAACCCATGAGCTCATTGAATGGTGGGGGAGCTTGAAGAGGCTGAATGGCCTATTCTTGCTCCTAGTTCATATATTCATATGTAAGGCACTCACAAGTCTGACTTGGAACTACATTGCCGTTCCTTCACTGTTGCTGGGTAGAAATCCTGGAACTCCCTCCTTCATAATGCTGTCCATGAATCTATAAACCATATGGAGTGCAGTTGTTCACCACCTCCTCAGAAGCAAGTAGGAATGGGGAACAAACGCTTGCCTTGCCAGTGAGCACTTCAAAAAGTAATACCTTGACTTTCTGAGAAGGTGGTGGGCACTATATAAATACAAGTTGTTTCTTCAAATGTATGCTTTATAAAGCATTAATTAGGCTGAAGGCCTGTTCTGTGAGATGCATTTACATTACTTAAATTCTCACATTCAGTCAGCAAGCATTCAGTGCAACACTCTGGCTGTGAAACCTGTACAAAGCAGAAAGCACATGTTGCAAACAGTTTTCCACTATTCCAAACACCTAATTCATACGCACTCATATTAACAGTCACTTTGCTTTTGGTAAATTTTATCAATTTTTTGACCCAGTTATTTCACTGCAGCACAAATACTTATCCATTTCTCGGTCCTTTTCCGGCTGAAAAATGGCAGGTCCGGAGAAATAAATGTGTGTATTAACAAGAAAGTATTAAAGAATCAGAACATGTCACTATCTAATTTAATGTCAAGTGCTGATGTACAGAAATTGTACCACTCAACTCATTAACCACGCAATTACTGAGGCATGCAAATTGTAAAAACTCAGCTTCAATTTGTTTTAAAGATTATTCTTAAATTAATATCATAGATTTGAGCTGGTAGGGATTTTGAATAAGTTTTTTTCATGTATTGTGCCATGACCAGTAAGATACTTGAAAGGGAGATTATTTCATTATGCAATTTAATTATTGTCTATTAATCCGAGTCATCTTACAACTTTCCCAACACTTTGCTTTTTGCTTCCTGTCTGGATTCATCTGCACTAAGCCACTAATCTTGAACTTTGCTGAATCTTTCTGAGCTCTGTGTTTCCTACAGTGTTCAATATCACACATCAGCTGGTTATGTCATAGCTGAGACTTCACCCAGTCCTACTCCCACGTGCATTAGCATCCCTTGGAGTGAATAAATGTATGCATTCATACGCCATGTGTGCAACATATGTACATCAGTGTGTGTCATATCCTTTCGACTGTAGCACACTGTTTGACCTCGAAACATGTCAAAGATGAGAACAAGAACTGGCTTCATGATTCAAAGCAGCATATCTTGCTTTCAGCTGGTCTGAAAAAGGTTTACTCTCAAATGTTGTGATGCAAAGACTCCAAAGTACAAATTATAAATAGGCTTTAAAGGCAATGAAAATCACTTCTGGGGACAGAAAAGATTGAGAATGTTCCCAAAAAGGAAGGTAAGACTTGCTTTTCTGTAGAGCTGCGATGTAATATGATCATGGCTGATTCTCAATCTCAATGCCATATTGTCCTTTTCTCCCCATACCATATGATGCCTTTAAAATCTAAAAAGAATCTATTTCTTTCTTGCATACATTCAGTGACTTAGTCTCCAAGGCTTTCTTTGGGAGAAAATTTCACAGGTTCACAAACTTTTGAGTGACAAAATATTTCCTCATCTTAGTCCTAAATGATCTGGTCTGATAGTGTGACTCTGGTTCTAGATTCCCCAACAGGGAAATGTCCTCCTGGCATGTGGTCTGTCCAACCCTATTAGAATTGGATAATTTCAATTAGATACCATCTTACCATTCTAAACTCAAGCAAATATTTCAAGGATCACAATTTCCCCTGCCACGTGGTCAACAATGCCGTCCAGCGCATCTCATCCACTTCCTGCACCTCCTCCCTTGAATCCCACCCCTCCAACCACAACAAGGACAGAACTGTCCCGCCCCCGGTCCTCACCTTCCACCCTACTAATCTCCGGATACAGCACATCCTCTGCCATTTCTGTCACCTACAGAGAGACCCCACCATCAGAGATATATTTCTTTCCCCACCCCATCAGCATTCTGCAGAGACCATTCCATCCACGACTCCCTCATTAGGTCCACGCCTCCCACCAACCTATCCTCCACTCCCAGCACCTTCCCTTGCCACCACAAGAGGTGTAAAACCTGCTCCCCACACCTCCCCCCTCGCCTCCATCCACGGCCCAGAAGGATCCTTCCACATCCGGCAGAGATTTTTCTGCACATCCAAACGCCTCATCTACTGTGTCCATTGCTCTTGATGTGGTCTCCTCTACCTTGGGGAGATAGGACGCCAACTTGTGGAACATTTTACTGAACGTCTCTGGGACACATGCACTAAACAAGCCCACTGCCCAGTGGCCAACCACTTCAACTCCCCCTCCCACTCGCCAAGGACATACAAATCCTGGGACTCTTCCACCGACAAATCCAACCCACCCAACACCTGGAGCAAGAACACCTCATCTTTTGCCGTGGGACCTTCCAAACACACGGCATTAATGTGGATTTCATCAGTTTCCTCATCTCCCCTCCCCCCACCTCATCCCAGATCCAACCCTCCAACTTGGCACCACCCTCTCAAACTGTCCTACCTGTCCATCTTCCTTCCCACCTATCTGCTCCAACCTCCCCTCTGACCCTTCCCCCCAGCCCCAACACACCCTCCTACTTATCTCTCAGCCTCCTTCCCCCCTCCACATTGCTGATGAAGGGCTTATACCGAAAACATTGATTCTCCTGCTTCTCAGATGCTGCCTGACCTGCTGTGTTTTTCCAGCACCACAATCTTCGACTCTAGTAAATACTGGCACAGTTGAACCAATCTTTGTTCATAGAGTTAGATTAGATTCCCTACAGTATGGAAACAGGCCCTTCGGCCCAACAAGTCCACCCTCCAAAGAGTAACCCACCCAGACCCATTCCCCTACCCTACACTTACTCCTGACTAATACACCTAACACCATGGGCAATTTACCCGACCTGCACATCTTTGGATTGTGGGAGGAAACCGGAGCAACTGGAGGAAACCCACCCAGACACGGGGAGAATGTGCAAACTCCACACAGAGAGTCACCCAAGGTGGGACTTGAACTTGGGTCTCTGGCGCTTTGAGGCAGCAGTGCTAGCTACTGAGCCATCATGTTGATATTCCTGCCCTTCCCAGTATCAGCTGAGTGAACTTCCACTGCACTCTCTCAAGGGAAAGTATATTTTTTCTTAGATAGGGCAATCAAACCTACAGGAGAAAGTGAGAACTGCAGATGCTAGAGAACAGAGTTGAAGATGTGGTGCTGAGAAAGCACAGCCAACCAGGCAGCATCTAAGGAGCAGGAGAATCGATGTTTTGATCAGGAATTCCTGATGAGGGACTTATGCTCGAAACGTCGATTCTCCTGATCCTCGATTCTGCCTGACCAGCTGTGCTTTTCCAGCACCACACTCTTCAATCAAAACTGCTTACGATAATCCAGGTCTGGTCTCACCAAAGCCCTGTATAACTGTGATAAGATATTCCGACTTCAGAACTCAAATCCACTTCTAATGAAGGCTAACATACCATTTGCCTCCTAAATGCTTCCTGCACCTGCCTGTCGACTTTCATTGACTGGTGTACAAAAACACCCAGATTCCCTTTGTGTATCCACATTGCCCAATATATCAGCATTTAAATAATACTCCTCCTTTCTGTTCACATTTAACCATGTTGTACTGCATCTGCCATGTGCTTGTCTACTCACTCTAAGTGTGTCAATCACTTTGAAGCCTCCTTGCATTCTCCTCAGAACTCAATCCCACCCAATTTCATGTGATCAACAAAGGTTGACATGTTACATTTGGTTCCCTCATCCAAGTAATTTATACAACATGAATTATATAGTGTGAATAGCTAGAGCTCAAGCACTGATTCGTGTGGTACCCTGCTAGTTACTGCCTGCCATTCAGTAAAAAAAATTTATCCCCAATCTGTTTCCTGTCTGTTGACCAATTCTCAATCTGTGCTAATATATTACTCTCTATCCTGTGCGTCCTTTTAAAAGGAAACTTACCAAAAGTTTTCTGAAAATTAGTTATGCCATAGCCACTGCTTCTATTCTACTAGTTATATTCTCAGAATAGAAGGGCTTATGCCCGAAACGTCGATTCTCCTGTTCCCTGGATGCTGCCTGACCTGCTGCGCTTTTCCAGCAACACATTTTCAGCTCTGATCTCCAGCATCTGCAGACCTCACTTTCTCCTCATATTCTCAGAATACACCACTAGATTTTTTAAGCATGCTTTGCCTTCCAAAAACTGATGTTGGCTCTCCAAATATTCTGTCATCACATCTTTTGTGGTAGACTCCAGCATTTCCCCATGACTGATGTTAGGCCAACAGGTCTATAATTCTCTGTTTCCTCTATCCCACCCTTTTTAAATTTTGGGTTTATATCTTCCACCTTCCAATTTGTAGGAACTGCTCCTGAGCCTGCTTAAGTTTGGAAGATGACCATCAAAGGATCCAATATTTCTAGGGTCTCTTCTTTCTTGTATCCTGGGATATAGATTATTAGATCCTGGTGTTTTGTCCACCCCATTAATGTCCCCAGCAAAACTTTCATACTAATACTGACTTCCTTCAAGTCTGCCTCTCACTAGACCTTTGGTTGCCTAAAACTTTTGGAAGTTTATTTGTGCCCTTTTATGTGAAGACAGAAGCAAAGTCAGTGATGGCCCCAAAAGCTGGGATAAATTCAGAATCCAGCAAGGACGATTATAAAGGTAATAAGAGAGAAAGTAAAGCTACAAAGACAAACTAATGAGAAGTATGAAAACTGACAATATGAGCTTCTTCAAACATAGAAAAAGAAAGAAAGAGGTCAAATCGAACAAAAGCTGCTTAGAAAATGAATCTGGGGAGATAGTTATGGGGAGAAAGTGAGGTCTGCAGATGCTGGAGATCAGAGGTGGAAATGTGTTGCTGGAAAAGCGCAGCAGGTCAGGCAGCATCCAGGGAACAGGAGAATCGACGTTTCAGGCATAAGCCCTTCTTCAGGAATGAGGAAAGTTTGTCCAGCAGGCTAAGATAAAAGGTAGGGAGGAGGGACTTGGGGGAGGGGCGTCGGAAATGTGATAGGTGGAAAGAGATCAAGGTGAGGGTGATAGGTCAGACTGGGGTGGGGGCGGAGAGGTCAGGAAGAAGATTGCAGGTTAGGAAGGCGGTGCTGAATTTGATGGATTTGACTGAGACAGGGTGGGGGGAGGGGAAATGAGGAAACTGGTGAAATCCGAGTTCATCCCTTGTGGTTGGAGGGTTCCTAGCCGGAAGATGAGGCGTTCTTCCTCCAACCGTCGTTTTGTTGTGGTCTGATGATGGAGGAGTCCAAAGACCTGCATATCCTTGGTGGAGTGGGAGGGGGAATTGAAATGTTGAGCTACAGGGTGGTTGGGTTGGTTGGTCCGGGTGTCCCAGAGGTGTTCTCTGAAACGCTCCGCAAGTAGCCGGCCTGTCTCCCCAATATAGAGGAGGCCACATCGGGTGCAGAGGATGCAATAGATGATATGTGTGGAGGTGCAGGTGAATCTGTGGCGGATATGGAATATATGGTTTATGGTTTATATGGTTTATACAGCAAACAGCACAATGAACAAATTTTTACAGCAGATTTGACTTGGATATCAGATGATCAACAGCAACATTTCAATCCTTTTGCTTTCAAAGAAGAAATTTCAGTTCCTGCGATAGAGGTAGAACTAAGAAAGCAGTAATCCTTCAGTTATTCGACTGATGTGATTTGACTTACTGTTGTCACGTGTACCTAAGTACAGTGAAAAGTTTTGTTTTACGAGCAGTACAGGCAGATCACAGCAAACAGGACATACAGATTGTAGGGTGCTTACACAGAGCGAGGCAGCATACTGCACAGGCAGCATACAACAGCAAGGTCAACATTAGATTTGAAATTAGAGAGGTCCGTTCAGCAGTCTGATTAAAGCAAGGAAGAAGCTGTTCTTGAACCTTTTGGGGCATGTGTTTGAGCTTCTGTATCTTCCACCTGACGGAAGAGGTTGGAAGAGGGTATTACCAGGGTGGGAGTAGTCTTTGATGATGTTGTAAGCCTCTCCGCAGCAACAAGAAATGTAGATGGAGTCCATGGATGGGAAGTTGGCTTAGAATCTTAGAGATGTACAGCATGGGAACTGACCCTTTGGTCCAACTTGTCCATGCCAACCAGATATCCCAACCCAATCTAGTCCCATTTGCCAACACCCGGCCCATATCCCTCCAAATGCTTCCTATTCATATACCCATTCAGATACCTTTTAAATGTCGCAATTGTACCAGCCTCCACCACTTCCTCCTGCAGCTCATTCCATATACGTACCACCCTCTGTGTGAAAACATTGCCCCTTAGATCTCTTTTATATCTTTCCCCTCTCACCCCAAACCTATGCCCTCTATTTCCGGACTCCCCCACCCCAGGGAAAAGACATTATCCTATCCATGCCCCTCATGATTTTACAAACCTCTATAAGGTCGCCCTCAGCCTCCGATGCTCCAGGGAAAACAGCCCCAGCCTGTTCAGCCTCTTCCTATAGCTCAAATCCTCCAACCCCGGCAACATCCTTGTAAATCTTTTCTGAACCCTTTCAAGTTTCACAACATCCTTCCGATATGAAGGAGACTAGAACTGTGCACAATATTCCAAAAGTGGTCTAACCAATGTCCTGTACAGCCACAACATGACCTTCCAACTCATGTACTAATGCTCTGACGAATAAAGGCCAGCATACCAATGTCTTCTTCATTATCCTATCTATCTGTGACTCCACTTTCCAGGAGCTATGAACCTGCACTCCAAGGTCTCTTTGTTCAGCAACACTCCCCAGGACCTTATCATTAAGTATATAAGACCTGCTCTGATTTGCTTTCCAAAATGCAGCACCTCACATTTATCTAAGTTAAACTCCATCTGCCATTCCTCAGCCCATTGGCCCATCTGATCAAGATCCCATTGTTCTCTGAGGTAACCTTCTTCACTATCCACTCCACCTCCGATTTTGGTGTTATCTGAAAACTTACTAACTGTACCTCCTATGTTCACATCCAAATCATTTATATAAATGACGAAAAGTAGTGGACCCAGCACCAATCCTTGTTGTACTCCACTGGTCACAGGTATCCAATCTGAAAAACAACCCTCCTTCACCACCCTCTGTCTTCTACCTTTGAGCCAGTTCTGTATCCAAATGGCTAGTTATCCCTCTATTCCATGAGATCTAACCTTGCTAACCAGTCTCCCATGGGGAACCTTGTCGAACACCTTACTGGAGTCCATATAGATCGCATTCTTCCGTGATAGTCTGAGCTGTGTTCACAACTTTCTGTAGTTAGTTCTGGTCCTCAGCAGAACAGTTACCACACCAGGCTGTTATGCATCCCAATAGAATGCTTTCTATGGTGCATTTGTAAAAGTTGGTGCGTGTCCTTGTGGATATGCTGAATTTGCTAAGCCTCCTGAGGAAGAAGAGGCGTTGTTGTGCCTTCTTCACCGTCGCATCTACATGGGAGGAACAGGACAGATTATTGTCGAGAGCACAGCCAGTCAGGCAGCATCTGAGGAGCAGGACAGGCGCGTTTCGGGCATAAGCTCTTCATCAGGAATGTTTATTGGTTATTGTCATTCCTTGGAACTTGACGCTTTCTAACCTCTCCACCTCAGCTCTGTTGATGTAGACAGGGGTGTTTTCCTCCTTTCTTCCTGAAGTCAATGATCAGTTCTTTTGTTTCACTGACATTGAGGGAGTGGTTATCATTGCACCATGACACCAAGCACTTTATCTCCTTCCTGTATTCTGACATGTCATTGTTTGATGTCGGCCTACAAAGGTGGTGCCGTGAGCAAACATGTAGACATTTGGCCACACTGTTGTGGGTGTACAAGGAGAACAGTAGGGGGTTGAGTATGTATCCTTGCAGTGTTGAGGGTTATCATGAAGGAGATGCAGTTGTCTATCTTCACTGATTGCAATCTGTGGGTCAGGAAGCTGAGGATCCGGTTGCACAGAGTGGAGCCGAGACGTAGTTCTCGGAGTTTTAAGCTTAGTCTGGAGGGGATTATGGTGTTGAAAGTGTAGTTAATGAGTAGGAGCCTGATGCAAGTATCCTTGTTATCCAGATGTTCCAGGGATGAGTGTACGGCTAGGGAAATGGTGTCCGTTGTGGACTTGTTTCGCTGGTAGGCAAATTGCAGGGGATCGAGGCAGGCTGGGAGGCTAGAGTTGATGTGGGCCAAAACCAACCTCTCGAAGGGGTCTGAACCAGGAAGGCTTTCACTGAGGGTGAATTAAGACTATCAATCTTCTCAACAATCTTCTCAATCTTCAATTCAGGGGTATCAGCGGATTGCGGTTAAAGACTTGCTTGAACAAAATAGAGACGTGATGCATGTGAATCACTGAAGCCAGAACAATGGCAATTTAATCAGGGCAGAGTTAAGAATAAATTTCCTGGTCTGAAAGAACATTCCCTATTGACCTCACATCACCAACACACTGAAAATTTCACACTGTTTGAGTGATGTCAGGATATATGAAAAAACCTCTCGTATAGTGATTCATGACTGCACGGGTCAGAAATTGAAAGTCTGATCTCTTATGCCCAGGTACAGGGCCACACACAGTCTCAGTTCACTGAAAGGAAGCACCTCGGACAGTCAGGACTGTTGCAGTGCTGCAATGGTCAGCCAGCATTGACTTTTATGCTCCAATCCTGGACTTGAACCCATTGAGTGAGCCACAAACAAACAGTGAGAATGCTGGAGAAACTCAGCAGGTCTGGCAGCATCTGTGAAGCGAGAAACAGACTTTTAGATTTGAGTTTGGCATGACTCTTCAGTGTCTGCTGTATTTTGCCTTGATGGAAGCGAGTCACAACTGACACTTAGGATGGAAGCTACATCCACCAGCAAAAAGAGGCAGGTTTGTTGGTTTTAATATCATTAAGCTGTTAAGAGTCATAGAGATGTACAGCACAGAAATAGAGCCTTCGGTCCAACCCGTCCATGCCGACCAGATATCCCAAAACAATCTAGTCCCACCTGCCAACACCCGGCCCATATCCCTCCAAACCCTTCCAATTCTTATACCCATCCAGATGCCTTTTAAATGTGGCAATTGTACCAGCCTCCACCACTTCCTCTGGCAGCTCATTCCATTCACACACCACCCTCTGCGTGAAAACGTTGCCCCTGAGGTCTCTTTTATATCTTTGCCCTCTCACCTTAAATCTATGCCCTCTAGTTGTATGACACTTGATGTCTTCACAGCTTTACCATATCTCAGCATGAGCTTTCAAGAGAAGAAGAGCAATATCCGAGGGTTGGGAAGTTAATAAAGAAAGTTTCTATTTTATTCCAATTTTTGCATTGACAACGTGCACCTCATTTGTGTAAAATCTGATGGCCTGTCTCAATGCTTCAAGAACTAGAAAAGCAGTTGAGTTCTTTTTTCTGTGGCTGTAGATCAGAATTGAAGTTTACAGAAGGTAATGCTGCAGTGACGCTCTGAGCTCAGAGGTAGTACTGCACGTTATCAGTCCAAGTAAGTTTGGAGGAATGCCTCAGTGTAGCAGAAGTTTTGTCCTACTTCCAAACATATTACAGACAGTCCCTGGGTTGCAAACAGCTTCTGTTCTTAAGTCTGTTTGCAAGTTAATTTGTAGGCAAGTCAGAACACAACACAAGACAATGTAAAGGAGCAATTCTGAAGTACAAGATATATTTGTATATCGAATCTTTGGCATTATCAATTCATAAGTATGGATGCTCGTAAATTGAATGTTTATAACTTGGGGACTCCCATATAGCTTTCATTTAAAATTGCTGGAGCCATTAGAATCCCAGTATTGGCTAATGTGATGATTGGGATTTTTCCAGCAGAATTTTATTTTTTTTCAGTCAGGTCATGTGGGAGAGGCGTGAAGACTCCCAGAGTGTGCACCATGAGCCCTGTTGAAAATTATTGCAGAGTGCTTTCAAGTGAACTGTTGAAAAAGTATTAGAATCAAAATGAAGGCTAAGGGGGCTGTTTAATATCAAAAAGGGTTTGAATAGATAATTAATATATAAAGAGAAACTGTTTCCAAGTGTCTATCCAACAGAAGACACCACAGAACATGATAGGACCAGGAAGAGGTCACTTGGCCCCTTATATAAGATCATGGCTGATTTGATGGTATCCTCAAATTCAATTTTTATCTGTCTCCCATCCCCCAAATTAATTTACTCTTGTATAGATAAATAATCTGCCTGTCACAGCCTTAAATGTATTCAATAATTCAGTCTCCCCTGCTTCAGGGGAGGTAGGGTGGGGGGCTGGAGGGGCGGGGGGGCTGGGGAATGGGTGGGTGCGATGTGGCAGTGTATTAGAGTTTCAAAGATTAACCATTTCCAAAGAAGAGGCATACTGGACTCAAAAACGTTAACTCCTGTTTTTTTCTCCACAGATGCTACCAGATCTGCTGAGTTTCTCCAGTACTTTCTGCTTTATTTCAGATCGGCAGCATCCTCAGTATTTTAGCTTTTATGCAAATGAATGGTTCTGGTTGTTGAAAGTCAGTCATCGCAGCTCCAGGACATAACAGCAGGATCTTCTCAGGGTAGTGTTCAAGACGCAACCATCTTCAGCTGCTTTGTCAATGACTTTCCCTTGATCATAAGGTCAGAAGTAGATGTGTTAGCTGGTGATTGCACAATGCTCACCACCATTCACAACACCATTGATACTAAAGTAGTCCATGGCAAGCTTGGGCTGGTAAGTGACAGGTAACTATCGCACTACTCAAGTACTAGTCAATGACCATACCCAACAATAGAGAATCTAAGCATCACCTATTGATGTTCAATGGTATTATCATCAATAAATCCCGCCCTATCACCATCCATTGGCCAGAAATGGTGCTGGATTAGACATATAAATACTGTAGGTCAGAGGCTAGGTCAAAGGCTAGGAATTCTATGCTGTGTAACTCACCTCCCGTGTTCCCAATCCCTCTACATCATCTACAAGATGCAAGTCAGGAATGAAATACTCCCCAGTTACCTGGAGGAGTACAGTTCTAACAACTCTCAAGAAGCTTGATACCATCCAAGACAATGCAGACTGCTTAACTGGCACCCCATCCACTACCTTCGACATTCACTGCCTTCATCACCGACACAGTTTGGCAGAAGTGTGTACAGCCTCACAAAGGTTCCTCCAACAGCACCTTGCAAACCTGTCACCTCCTTTAGTTAGGACAAAAGCAGCTAATGCAAAGAAACACCACAACTTGCAAGAGCCCCTCCAATCCCACACCATCTTGACTTGGAACTACATTACTGTTCCTTCAATGTTGTTGCGTTAAAAATCTGGAACGCCTTTCCTGAAAGTACTGCGAGGGTCCCTACACCTCAAGGACGTCAGCAGTTCAAGAAGGCAATTCATCACCACCTTCTCCAGGGCAATTAGGAACGGGCAACAAGTTCTGGCCCAGCCAATGACACCCACATCCAATGAACAAGTTTCAGTAAGTGCTGAGTGGTGCTAGGTGGTCTGAGTCTTCTCAAAACAAGGTGGCACAAGGTTCTCGCCAGCTCTCCACACAGCACTGAGACTCCAAGATTCTGACCTTTGAACAATATAGTCTCCACCCTTTTAAAAAATATTCTTTCATAGGATATTGGTATTGACGGCCAGGCCAGAATTTGTTGCCCATCCTCTAATTGATCTTGAGGTGGTGATGGTGAGCTGCCTGCATGAACTACGGCGATCTACAGATTGTAGGGACACCAACATTGATACAAGGAGAAAAGTTCCATAATTTAGGCTCAAAATAAGTGAAAGATAACACGATGCATCATAACAAATATCAGGATTTTTGTGCAAAGTGAAAAGGGATAATAAATATAGCTTAAGTCGTGGAGCTTAATAATAATAAATTGAAGCGTTTCAATATCAAAAGAAATAGAAGGTTCTGTTGGAAGGGATGGAGAATGCTCATGTGTGGTATGAGAGTTGTCATAGTGGATAACTTTAACTTCCTCAATATTGACTGGGACTTCCTTTGAGTAAGAGGCTTAGAAAGAGCAGGATTTGTAAAGTGCATCCATGAGGGTTTCTTGAAACAGTGTGTAGATAGTCCAACTAGAGGAGGGGCCATACTGGACCTTGTACTAGCTAATGAGCTTGGCCAGGTAACTGACCTTTTAGTGGGAGAGCACTTTGAAAACAGTGATCACAACTCCTTAAGTCTTAAGATAGCTATTAATAAGGATAAGTCAGGACCTTGCAGGAAGGTACTAAATTGGGGGAAGGCAAATTATGTCATTATTGGGCGGGGAGTGTTAACTGGGAGGAGCTGTTATCAGGCAAGTTCACATTTGACATGTGGGAATAGTTTAAAGACTTGCTGATGAGGGATTTAGACTAGCATATTACAGTAAGAAGGAAGGACAAGGATGGCAAGGTAAGGGACCCTTGGATGATGAGGGAGGTTGTGAATTTAGTCAAAAGGAAAAAAAGAAGCATATGTGAGGTTTAGGAAGCTAAACTCAGACAGGGCCCATGAGGAGAATAAGGAAAGCAGGAATTAGGATAACAAGAAGGAGCCATGAAATGACCTTGGCCAGTAGGGTTAAAGAGAATCCCAAGGCATTCTGCAGATACATTTAAAGCAAGAGGATGATTAGGGGAAGGGTAGGACCACTCAAGGATAAAGGAGGTAGACAATATGGGGGAGATCCTAAATGAGTATTTGTATTGGTATCCACCCAGGAGAAGGATATGGAGGATAGTGAAATTACTGTGCAGCATGCTAATATGCTAGGGCATTTTGAGATCAAGAAAGAAGTGGTGTTGGATCTCTTAAGATGGATGTGTCCCCAGGTCTCAATGATATCTACCCCTGGTTATTGATAGGAGAAGAGATTGTTGGGGCTTTGACCAAGGTCTTTGTATCCTTGCTAGCCACTGGAGAGATTCTGGAGGACTGGTGAGTAGCTAATGTTGTTCCTCTTTCTAGAAGGGAAATAGGGATAATCCAGGAAACTATAGACCGATGAGTCTCACATCGGTGGTTGAGAAGCTATTAGAAAGAACTCATAGGGATAGAATTTATGCACATTTGGAAATGCATGGCCTAATTAGGGACAGTCAGCATGGCTTTGTGTAGGGAAGGTCATGTCTTATGAACTTGATTGAATTTTTTGAAGAGGTGATGAAGGTGATCAATGAGGGTAGAGCAGTGGGTGTTCTTTAATGAATTTTAGTAAGGCTTTTGACAATGTCCCTTATGGTAGGCTCATCCAGAAGATTAAGATGTGTGGGATCCAGGGAGACTTGGCAGCATGGATTCAGAATTGGCTTGCCCATAGAAGACAGAGGGTACTGGTGAAAGGGTGTGTTTCAGGCTGGAGGTCCATGACTAGTGGTGTTCCACAACCAGGACTCCTGCCCACCCTCTGATGACCCCTTCTGCCACCTCCAACACATCCCATCCACCAGGACACCCCGTGCTGGCCTCACACCCGCCCTCGATCTCTTCATAGCCAACTGCCGCCACGAATTGACCGCCTCAACCTGTCCACCCCTCTCACCCACTCCAACCTCTCACCCTCGCAATGTGCAGCCCTCCACTCCCTCCGCTCCAACCCCAACCTCACCATCAAACCGGCAGACAAGGGAGGCATGGCGTAGTTTGGCGCACCGAACTTTATATTGCTGAGGCTAAACGGCAGCTCGCAGACACCTCCTCCTACTGCCCCCGTGACCATGACCCCACCTCCCACCACCAAACCATCATCTCCCAGACCATACATAACCTCATCACCTCAGGGGATCTCCCATCCACTGCCTCCAACCTCATAGTCCCACAACCCCGCATTGCCAGCTTCTACCTCCTGCCCAAAATCCACAAACCTGACTGCCCTAGCCGACCCATTGTCTCAGCCTGCTCCTGCCCCACCGCACTCATTTCTGCATACCTTGACACGGACCTGTCCCCCTTAGTCGAAGAACTCCCCACCTACGTTCGGGACACCACCCAAGCCCTCCACCTCCACCATGATTTTCGCTTCACCGGCCCCCAACGCCTTATCTTCACCATGGACATCCAGTCCCTATACACCTCCATCCCCCACCACAAAGGCCTCAAAGCCCTCTGCTTCTTCCTTTCCCGCCAAACCAACCAGTACCCTTCCACTGACACCCTCCTTCAACTAACTGAACTGGTCCTCACTCTGAACAACTTCTCTTTCCAATCCTCCCACTTCCTCCAAACCAAACAAGTAGCCATGCGCACCCGCATGGGCCCCAGCTATGCCTGTCTCTTCGTCGGATATGTGGAACAGTCCATCTTCCGTTGCTACACTGGCACCACCCCCACCTTTTCCTCCGCTACATCGATGACTGTATCGCGCTACCTTGTGCTCCCACGAGGAGGTTGAACAGTTCATCCACTTTACTAACACCTTCCACCCTGAGCTCAAATTTACCTGGACTGTCTCAGACTCCTCCCTCCCCTTCCTAGACCTCTCCATTTCTATCTCGGACAACCGACTCAACACGGACATTTACTATAAATCGACTGACTCCCACAGCTACCTAGATTAGACCACCTCCCACCCTGCCCCCTCAAAAACGCCATCCCATATTCCCAATTCCTTCTCCTTCGCTGCATCTGCTCCCAGGAGGACCAATTCCAATACCGAACAACCCAGATGGCCTCCTTCTTCAAAGATCGCAATTTCCCCTCAGACGTGGTTGACGATGCTCTCCACCGTATCTCCTCCAATTCCCGCTCCTCTGCCCTTGAACCCCGCCCCTCCAATCGCCACCAGGACAGAACCCCACTGGTCCTCACCTATCACCCCACCAACCTCCAGATACATCGTATCGTCCTTCGTCATTTCCGCCACCTCCAAACAGACCCCACCACCAAGGATATATTTTCCTCCCGTCCCCTATCAGCATTCCGGAAAGATCATTCCCTCCGCGACTCCCTCGTCAGAACCACACCACCCCACCAACCCAACCTCCACTCCCGACACCTTCCCCTGCAACCGCAAGAAATGCAAAACTTGCGCCCACACCTCCCCCCTCACTTCCCTCCAAGGCCCCAAGGGATCCTTCCATATCCGTCACAAATTCACCTGCATCTCCACACACATCATTTACTGCATCTGCTGCACCCGATGTGGCCTCCTATACATTGGGGAGACAGGCCGCCTACTTGCGGAACGTTTCAGAGAACACCTCTGGGACACCCGCACAAACCAACCCAACTGCCCCGTGGCTGAACACTTTAACTCCCCCTCCCACTCCGCCAAGGACATGCAGGTCCTTGGCCTCCTCCATCGCCAGACCATAGGAACACGACGCCTGGAGGAAGAGCGCCTCATCTTCCGCCTAGGAACCCTCCAACCACAAGGGGTGAATGCAGATTTCTCCAGCTTTCTCATTTCCCCTCCCCCCACCTTATCTCAGTCCCAACCATCAGACTCAGCACCGCCTTCTTGACCTGCAATCTTCTTCCTGACCTCTCCGCCCCACCCCCTCTCCAGCCTATCACCCTCACCTTAACCTCCTTTCACCTATCGTATTCCCAACGCCCCTCCCCCAAGTCCCTCCTCCCTACCTTTTATCTTAGCCTGCTTGGCACACCCTCCTCATTCCTGAAGAAGGGCTTATGCCTGAAACATCGATTCTCCTGCTCCTTGGATGCTGCCTGAGCTGCTGCGCTTTTCCAGCAACACATTTTTAAGTTCTGATCTCCAGCATCTGCAGTCCTCACTTTCTCCACTCTGCTGTTTGTGATGTATATAGAAATGACTTGGCTAAAATTGTAGACAAGTGAGTGAGTAAGTTTGCAGACGATACAAAGATTGGTGGAGTTGTGGATCGTGTAAAAGGTTGTCAAAGGATACAATGGGATACAGATCAGTTGCAGATATGGGTGGAGAAATGGCAGATGGAGTTTAGTCTGTGTAAGTATGAGGTGCTGCACTTTGAGAGGTCAAATGTTAAGGAAGCGTATACAGTTAGTGGCAGGACTCTGAACAGCATTGGTGTACAGAGGGATCTTGGGGTTCAAGTCCATAGTTGCCTGAAAGTGGCCACAGAAGTAGATAGGGTGGTAAAAAAGGCATATGGCATGCTTGCCTTTATTGATCAGAGAATTGAGTACAAGAGTCAGGATGTCGTTTGCAGCTTTATAAGACTTTGGTTAGGCCACACTTAAAGTAGTGCATCCAATTCTGGTTGCCACATTACAGGAGGGAAGTTAGCGAGGGTGCTGAAGAGGTTTACCAGGATGCTGCTTGGATTAGAGGTTATGAGCTAGCAGGAGAGGTTAAAAAAAACCTCAGGTTGTTCTCTCTTGAGGGCTGAATTGAGGGGAGACTTGACAGAAGTCTATCATTTTATGAGATGCACAGATAGGGTTGACAGTCAGAATCTTTTTCCCAGAATTGAGATGTCTAAAACTTGGGGAACATGCATTGAAGGTGAGAGGGGGGAAAGTTCTAAGGAGATGTGGGGGATAAGTTTTTTTACATAGAGTGTGGTAGGAGTATGGAACGTGCTGGGATGGTGGTGGTGGAGGCAGGTATGATAAGGGCATTTAAGGGATTTTTAGATAAGCATATGAATATGCAAGGAATGGATGTATATGGACCAAGGGCAGGCAGAAGGGATTAGTTTCATTTGGTGTCATGTTCAAAACAACAATGTGGGCTGAAGGGCCTGTTCCTGTGCTCTACTGTTCTATGTTCTAAGTACTGGTATGGACCAATGGTGTGTTTTGTTAATCCTAGGTAACATATGTAAACTCTTGCACTGGGACTTGACAAATGGCTTTCCACTGCAGAGGTAAGAGTGGTTAACCAAGGAGGCAACCTGACACAAAAAACAGGTCTTGAGGTTTTCGATGAGTCTGATGTACCTCCCTGAAAGCATATAAACTGCATTTTGGTTTTATGATGTGGAGTTGCCGGTGTCAAACTGTACAAAATTAAAAATCACACAACACCACGTTTTAGTCCAACAGCACTAGCTTTTGGACAGCTACCTGATGAAGGAGCAGTGCTCCGAAAGCTACTGCTTCGAAATAAATCTGTTAGACTGTAGCCTGGTGTTGTGTGATTTTAATTTTGTTTTTTACAGTATTTGTTATCTTTTATATTTCTAATTAATCCTATAATATTGTGAGAATTACTGCTGTGATGTGTACAGACTCCCTGCTGTAAACTTCAATTGATGATAAAGCATCATGATGACAGAACATAACTGCAGCAAATGCATTCTTGTAGCAATATGAAAGAAAACAGATGTAATTATTTTACAACACTTGAGCTGAAGAACGTTTTTACTTGAGAACAGAATGTAAACACAAAACAGTGTTTCCAAATACTGTTAAATCACAAAACAAGTGATGACATAGGAATTGCTAATTGAATGAAGATCAGTGTCCATTTTGTTTGCCTGCTGTCTTCTTGGTAATTGAAGTACACAGAGCTAATGGAGCTGTTGACATTGTCTGAGCAACTCTCACCACAGACCAGTGTGGTATCTGAGGCTTTCTGTAATATTGCTCACCATGAGTTATTTGCTGACATCTCTACCCATTTTTAGGGTAGAGATATGCTTGGCCCATTTGGTTCAGTGAGGAGAAAGTGAGGTCTGCAGATGCTGGAGATCAGAGATGGAAATGTGTTGCTGGAAAAGCGCAGCAGGTCAGGCAGCATCTAGGGAACAGGAGAATCGAAGTTTCGGGCATTAGCCCTGGTCCTGAAGAAGGGCTAATGCCCGAAACGTCGATTCTCCTGTTCCCTAGATGCTGCCTGACCTGCTGCGCTTTTCCAGCAACACATTTCCATCCCATTTGGTTCAGTGTGGTTGAAGAAATGAAAAGAGGTATTTATCTTCAATAAGATGTAGATATTGACAGAGGGTCAGTTAGACTCGCAACGTCAGCTCTTTTCTCTCCTTACAGATGCTGCCAGACCTGCTGAGATTTTCCAGCTTTTTCTCTTTGGGTGTAAATATTGCATGTTCACAGCTAAATATAAATTACACTGATGATAGTCAGTGTTACAGAGGCTATGAGGAGGACCTGGATGGGGTCTTACTCTTGCGAGATTCTAAGATATTCTCCCACCAGGTCTACAAACATCATCAGAGTGCTTAAGGCACTCTTCAGTACTAACCCATTCAGGCACTTACACTCTTAAACATCGTCTCCCTCTTAGGACTTTTCTCTTAAAACTAATGTTATACATTTTTTTCTTTTTATTCATTCATGGAATGAGGGCATCATTAGCCATGTCAGTATTTATTGTCCATCCCTAATTGTCCAGAGGGCAGTTAAGAGTCAATCACATTGATGTAGGCCAGACCAGATAAGGATGGCAGTTTCCTTCTCTAAAAGACATTACTGAACCAGATGGGGTTTTCAACAATTGGCATAATTAGACTCTTAATTCCAAATTTTCTTTCATTGAATTCAAATCCCATCATCTGCTGTGGTGGAATCCGAACCCAGGTCCCCAACACATTACCTAGGTCTCTGGATTAATAGCCCAGCAATAATACCACTAGACCATCACCTCCCCAATTATTTGAGTATATAATTATATTTTCCACTTCCCCATTACCTGCCCACCACTACCCAAGTTTCTGACTTCAAATTTAGGTGGTCTGGAGGTTTCCCTAGTCTCCCAGAATGTATTCTCTTTGAGACTTGGAAGATTGGTTTACTCTGTGTTGGAAATTGTTGAGTGTGTTTCTGTTTCTGGCAGTGTGAGGACTACAATTCCCTTGAGACTGGACAACCTTTAATCTTCTTTGTAAAAAATATTTTGTCCTGCTGAAACAGGAAATTACTCCAACATCTGTAGGACCTTTAATCTCATGTCTTTCTTTCACAGAGGATGATTGCCATGTTGAAACAGGTAATTTCTTTTATTCAGTATCCTAGATCTCTGAACCAGGCAATTCTTTCTTGTCCATATCCTGAATCTCTGGGCATCGGTCATTCCTTCTCAGTCGTGGCCTCCATGGGTTTTTATGCAGCATATCTTCAACATGTTGGCAGATTTTTGATCTTATTCTGACATTAAATCTGTCTTGATGTGTGTGGACTCTTTACTTAAAGTTGCTGATTTGCTTGGACATTTTTATGCAGTCTCAGTGACTGCAGAATTCAGTCTCAGTGACTGAAACCACCATGTTTGTCTCCTCCTTTCTGCTATTTGAAGATTGCCTCTTACTTGGCATGATCTCCATCACTGTTCCTGGGTGGTCTTCCAGGAAAATGAAATTCTATATTGAACTTGCATCTTATGATACACATCAAACTTACAAACTATCGCAATAATTTGTTCCCCAAGCTGTTACCTCAGTTGAAGATGCATCAGTGAATTGAAGTGGGCTATCTGGTTGCTAGTGTTTGCTGACAAACTTTGCTGATCTTTACCATGTGAGATCACTTTTGTGTTGATTGCAGTTGCAAACATTTCTGCTAGTGCAATCGTGTTGCATATTTCCATCTTGCTGACAGTATAAAACAAAGTTCTTACGCCAACAAAGCTAATCATTCTGTATTCATGGTCCTGCCATGAGTTTAGGGAACACGATGAAATCTATTTCCATTCATCTGTTGACGGGTTGTTCCTTTAGCAAATGTCCCTTGACCTGCTGTTCCATTACATGATGTTCCTGCTTTTTTTTCACTGAAGCCAGTTTGACTCCTTCCACCAAGTCAAGATATGTATTCATACTCAAGAATGAGAATTCTTGATTGTGGAGTATGTATACGTTTTATATTATCTGATATCTTTGTACTGGAGAATTGTTTGTAGCATATCTTTAATCTTAAGTGGTGTATCTCCTGAACCATTAAATTGTGTGTGAACTGATGCAGAAAAACCATAGTGACATTATATCAATGTTGAAATTAGTGAGATGCCCATTGATATAAGTATTCTTTTGCCAAAACACTAGATCAGAATCACCTATTTATAGAGATGTACAGCATGGAAACAGACCCTTCGGTCCAACCTGTCCATGCCGACCAGATATCCCAACCCAATCTAGTCCCACCTGCCAGCACCCAGCCCATATCCCTCCAAACCCTTCCTATTCATATACCTATCCAAATGCCTCTTAAATGTTGCTATTGTACCAGCCTCCACCACATCCTCTGGCAGCTCATTCCATACCCGTACCAACCTCTGTGTGAATAAGTTCCCATTAGGTCTCTTTTATATCTTTCCCCTCTCACCCTACATCTATGCCCTCTAGTTCTGGACTCCCCAACCCCAGGGAAAAGACTTTGCCTATTTACTCTATCCATGCCCCTCATAATTTTGTAAACCTCTATAAGGTCACCCATCAGCCTCCGACACTCCAGGGAAAACAGCCCCAGCCTGTTCAGCCTCTCCCTATAGCTCAAATCCTCCAACCCTGGCAACATCCTTGTAAATCTTTTCTGAACCCTTTCAAGTTTCACAACATCTTTCCGATAGGAAGGAGACCAGAATTGCATGCAATATTCCAACAGTATTTCCCTGAGGAATAATTTAGACATTTCTATCGTACACTCTTCGAGCTCATTAGCCTCTTTGTTTGAGTAGCTATATGACTTCTTGCTTTACTGTGACTGTAAATTATGTTGGCAAATTTTCTGAAAGTAATGTATTTTGTTAAAAATAAGGATTCTTTTTTAATAGCTGGGCACTACCCTTGCAATTTCCTTGCTCCACAGAGTTTACAAAGATAATTAGCATCTGGTTGTAGACATTTTCTAATCAATCTGTCCAGAGATTTTATTACCCACCTCTGAAACAGGTGGGATTTGAACCCAGATCTCCTGGCTCAGAGCTAGGAACACAGTTACTGCACCACAAAGGTTCAACACAGCTGGTGTCTATTGCACGCACAGTGCTGGTTTGTCACATGTATCACATCATTAACAGTGCTCTGTTTTATGTTTTAGAGTCAGAGTTACCCAGTAAGAAAACAGACCCTTGGTTCAACTCATACATACCGATCAGATATCCCAGTCTGACCTAGTCCCACTTGCTAGCATTTGGCCCATACCCCTCTACACCCTTTCCATTCATGTACATGTCCGGATGCTTTTTAAATCTTGTAGGTGTACCAGCCTCCACCATTTCCTCTAGCAGCTCATTCTATACACGCACCACCTCTGCGTGATAAAATTACCTCTTAGGTCCCTTTTAAATCTTTCCCCTCTCACCTTAAACCTACGAAGTCTAGTGTTAGATTCCCCTATCTGAGAAAACGACCTTGGCTATCAATTCCCCTCATCATTTTATAAACTCTATAAGGTAACCCCTTAGCCTGTATCTGTTGTGGTTTTGAATTTTAAGCACTGATTAGATTCTGGGGTCTCCTCTGATAAGGTTGATCTTCTTGATGATGATCAATCTTTGCTGCCTCTGGACTTCAGCTTCACTCAGCGGTTGCGCAGCTTTCTTCAGACTCAAATTTACATTTGATTGTCATGAGTCGAAGAAGAATAATGAACAATTCCAAAATAATTCTGTTTCTTATGAACCCTGAATTTAAATCACCATTGACGGGTCTGGGAAGGGGAGGGAGGAGTCTGAGACGGTCCAGGTTAATTTGAGGTCGGGGTGGAAGGTGACTGTTCCACATATCCGAAGAAGAGGCAGGCATAGCTGGGGCCCATGCGGATGCCCATGGCTACTCCTTTGGTTTGGAGGAAGTGGGAGGGTTGGATACATCGATGACTGTATCAGCGCTACCTCGTGCTCCCACGAGGAGGTTGAACAGTTCATCCACTTTACTAACACCTTCCACCCCGACCTCAAATTTACCTGGACTTTCTCAGACTCCTCCCTCCTCTTCCTAGACCTCTCTATTTCTATCTCGGACGACCGACTCAACATGGATGTTTACTATACACCGACTGACTCCCACAGCTACCTAGACTACACCTCCTCCCACCCTGCCCCCTGTAAAAACACCATCCCATATTCCCAATTCCTTCGCCTCCACCGCATCTGCTCCCAGGAGGACCAATTCCAATACCGAACAGCCCAGATGGCCTCCTTCTTCAAAGACCGCAATTTCCCCCCAGACGTGATCGACGATGCTCTCCACAGCATCTCCTCCACTTCCCGCTCCTCCACCTTGAACCCCGCCACCAGGACAGGACTCCACTGGTCCTCACCTACCACCCCACCAACCTCTAGATACATCGTATTATCCTCCGTCATCTCCGTCACTTCCAAACAGACCCCACCACCAAGGATATATTTCCCTCCCCACCCCTATCACCACTCCCTCTGCAACTCCCTCATCAGGTCCACACCCCCCACCAACCCAACCTCCACTCCTGGCACCTTCCCCTGCAACCGCAAGAAATGCAAGACTTGCGCCCACACCTCCCCCCTCACTTCCCTCCAAGGCCCCAAGGGATCCTTCCGTATCTGTCACAAATTCACCTGCACTTCCACACACATCATTTACTGCATCTGCTGCACCCGATGTGGCCTCCAATACATTGGGGAGACAGACCGCCTACTTGCGGAACGTTTCGGAGAACACCTCTGGGACACCCGCACAAACCAACCCAACCGCCCCGTGGCTAAACACTTTAACTCCCCCTCCCACTCCACCAAGGACATGCAGGGCTTTAGCCTCTTCCATCGCCAGACCATGGCAACACGACGCCTGGAGGAAGAGCGCCTCATCTTCCGCCGAGGAACCCTCCAACCACAAGAGATGAATGCAGATTTCTCCAGCTTTCTCATTTCCCCTCCCCCCACCTTATCTCAGTGCCAACCCTCGGACTCAGCACCGCCTTCTTGACCTGCAATCTTCTTCCCGACCTCTCCGCCCCCACCCCCTCTCCGGCTATCACCCTCAACTTAACCTCCTTCCACCTATCACATTCCCAACGCCCCTCCCCCAAGTCCCTCCTCCATACCTTTTATCTTAGCCTGCTTGGCACACCCTCCTCATTCCTGAAAAAGGGCTTATGCCCGAAACGTCGATTCTCCTGCTCCTTTGATGCTGCCTGACCTGCTGCGCTTTTCGAGCAACATATTTTTCAGTTTAGAAGTTATCTTGTTCAGCTTCTGATTCAGCTATTCTGTTTCTTAAGAATTGTTTTCTCCAAGATATCTAACTCTGATTTATTTGGCCCATCTTTGAAATCAAATCTTCTTAGAAATAATATTTCTGATGCCATCTTCCTAATATGATTACTTATTTCCATTGCTTAAAGGAATTTAGTTTTGCATCAATATTTGTGATTCTACAGTTGCTGGAGGGTTTTCCTGTACTTTCCTTGTCAAAATGGTAGGACTCTGTGGAGTGTAGCCAAACAAAGAGACCTTGGGGTGCAGGTGCATTGTTCCTTGAAGGTGGAATCACAGGTGGACAGGGTGGTGAAGAAGGCTTTTTGACATGCCTGCTTTCATTGATTAGAACATTAAGTATGGGAGTTAAGACCTCATGTTACGGCTGTACAGGACATTGGTGAGGCCACTTTTAAGAATACTATATTTAATTCTGGCCTCTCTTCTATAGGAAGGAAGTTGTTAAAATTGAGAGGGTGGAGAAAAGATTTATAAGGATATTGCCAGGACTGGAGGGTTTGAGTTAGACAGATAGGCTGAATAGGCTGTTATTTTCCCTTGAGCATCAGAGGCTTAGAGAGGTTTATAAAATCATGAGTGGCATGGATAGGATGAATAGACCAGGTCTTTTCTCGCCAGGGGAGGGGAATCCAAAACTAGAGCCCATAGGTTTAAGGTGAGAGGAGAAAGATTTAAAAAGGATCTGAAGGGTAACTTTTACATGCAGAGGATGGTGCATGTATGGAACGAGCTGCCAGAGGTAGTGGGAGGGGTGGGTACAATTACAACATTTAAAAGTCATCTGGATGGTTATATGAATAGGAAGGGTTTAGAGGGACGTGGGCCAAGTGCTGGTAAGTGTGACGAGGTCAGATTGGAATGTCTGGTCGACATGGACAAGTTGGACCGAAGGGTCTGTTTTCATGCCATATGACTATGATTCTATAAAATGAAGGTCCCTGCCTTTTGCAATATTATGATCACAGCTAATGGTAATAATGGAAAAGCTGGATTCCAGCAGGAACCCTGGCTTGCTGGACTTTTTTTTGCAGTTGGTTAACAAAGTCATTAATCACTGAAACATATGCACACACAGATTAACAGAAGAAATAAACAAACAAAGCAATAGAAGACTTATTAAGATCCTATCAGAAATAACAACACAAATTTTCAACTCGTTTCCCAACATCGCCCATTACTGAGACTTAATCCCACAAAAAATATAATTCCTATCTCAGCCTTTTAAAATATTTACTTTACTGATTTGCCCAAGTTTCTTTTTCCTGTGCTATGGAGACAATTTTATGATTCCTTGCCAAGTCTGCTGGCATGAACCTTTCAAATTCTGACAGTCTAAGCCTTCTTAATTCTATCAACTCAGATCTTTCAATTTAAACTCTCCAGGCTTGAAAGTTTCACAGACTAGAAAACACTTCTGCAGAGGTGTGTGGTTACCTGAATGGATTTGATTCCACTGTCAGGGGAAAGTATTCTACATTCTGAACTAAACTCTGAGTTTTTCTGAAGTAAATTATTGAGCCTTCTGTTCTGAAGTCAAAACTAAACTCACAGTTCTGACAAAGGGTCACTGGACTTGAAACATTAATTGTGTTTCTCTCTTTACAGGTGCTACCAGACCTGCTGAGTTTCTCCAGCACTTTCTGTTTTATTTCAGATTTCCACCAACCACAATTCTTTGTTTTGTAAAAACTAAATTAATTGTCTTAATGAGTTTACTTTGCTTGTCATAAAACCAACAGTAGAAACATTTTATCCATTAATATTCCAGGGGTTCTTCCAGGCACTTGCCTGCAATTACATACTTTCATGGAACTGATGCATTTATGTTACTGTCCCAATGACTTTCAGATCTGAAATCCATCTGCCTCTATGTTTAAATCCAAATCGAAATATACAATACATTTTTAGTCCAAGCAAATAAAATGGAAGATTTCCATCTTTTCTGAGGCGTCTTTTGATGAACCCCACTGTTTACAGCCTAACTCAATGATTCCAGTTTCGTTAATGGCTTTATTGAATGAATTGTGCTCTGTGCAAAATTAAGAACTGTGCCCATTTTAATTAAGGATTCTTCTGACTGATTTTCACCTGGGGCTCCAACAATCCTCTCTGAAAGTTACAAATTTTGCATGTGCGATTCCCACCATCTGCAGTTTCAGTAAATGTTTTGGGGTTTTGATGGCCTAATGGTATTATTGTCAGATTATTAATCCAGTCACTCAGGAAATGTGCTGCGGAACCAGGTTCAATAAGAAATCTTGAATTAAGAGTCTAATGATGACCATGAAACACAGAAGATAGGAGCAGGAATAGACCATTCACCTGCTTTAGTCTGCTCTGCATTCAATATGATGATGACTGATCATTGAGCTCAATGTCCAAATTCCACCCTCCCCCCATATCCCTTCATCCCTTTAACCACAAGAGCAAATTCTACCACCTTTTTGAAAAGACATAATGCTTTGGCCTCAACCAGTGATTTCCACAAACTCTGGGTGAAAAAACTTATTCTGATCTCAGTCTGAAAAAATTTACCCCTTATGCTTAAACCATGACCCCAGTTCTGCATCCTCCCACCAGCAGGGACATTCTTCCTGCATCTAACCTTTCCAGTGGTGTTGGCATTTTATAGATTTCCATGAGATTCCCTCTCATTTGGGGCAGCACGGTGGCTCAGTGGTTAGTACTGCTACATCACAGTGCCATGGATCTGGGTTTAACTCCATCCTCGGGTAACTATTTGTGTGGAGTTTGCATGTTCTCCCCATGGCTGCGTGGGTTTCCTCCGGGTGCTTCGGTTTCCTCCCACAGTCCAAAGATGTGCAGGTTTGGTGGATTGGCCATTCTAAATTACCCATAGTATCCAGGGATATGTGGGTTAGGTGTGTTAGCCATGGGAAATGGAAAGTTACAGGGATGGTCAGGGTAGTGTGCTCTTTGGAGAGCTGGTGTGGAGTCAAATGGCCTGTTTCTACACTGTAGGGTTTCTATAAATACAATCCTCATCAATTTAATCTCTTCTCATGTGCCAGTCAAGAAAAGATGTTTCCAGTTTTGCACCATTTAACTTGTTTTGTTTTTTCATGGGTCACAGGGATTGCTGGTGTTTGTTGTCATGACTGCCCTAGCACTGAGTGATTTACTTAGCCATTTCAAAAGTCACTTAGGTGTCAACCACATTGCTGTTCACCTGGAGTCACAGGTACGTAAAAAAGGCAGATTCCCTTCCTTAAAGAACATTAATGAACCAGATGGATTCTTATAACCATCATATATTTAAAAAATATACTTTATTTATAAAATTATTAGGATCTCTATACAATTGGTCATGCCATTCTTGTGCACACATTACATTGCTTTACATACAGACATCAAAGTTTATTTTTCCTATATACAAGTCTGTACATTTACTAAACAGCTCTTCTGCTGAGGCATCAGCGGAGCCCAAATGGCTGGGTGGGCCCCCTGTTCTTCTTAGGCAGGCAGATGTTACACAGTGGTCTTTCCCCAATGCGCCTTGGCGGCAGCTGCCCCAAGCTTCAGCGTGTCCCTCAACACGTAGTCCTGGACCTTGGAATGTGCCAGTCTGGAACACTCAGTTGGGTTCAACTCCTTGAGCTGGATGGTCAACAGGTTTCGGACCGCCCAAAGAGCGTCTTTCACCGAGTTGATGATCCTCCAGGCACAGTTGATGTTCGTCTCGGTGTGCGTCCCGGGGAACAGGCCGTAGAGCACGGAGTCCCCCGTCACAACACTGTTTGGGTGCTCGGGATGAACCTCAACAAACACCACTGCAATTCCCTCTAGACTTCTCCTGCATAGGCACATTCTTATAATCATCTGTGATAACTGCCATGGTTATCATCAGTTAGATTAACTTCTGAAATAACTACACGAAGGCTGGTATCCTGTCACCAAGTCACCCTTTATTTACATGTGCACAGTACATGACACTGACCCAGCTAGCACAGAGCCAGCTCCTAGAATGAGCAGACCCCGTGACCCTCCTGCTTATATCTGTCAGCCAGGACTCCCTACTTGGACCAGGTTAACAGCCCCAATCAGGGAACTCATATTCTAATGAAGTCCACCTGCTGACCTTTTACAATCACTACAGCTTCATACTCCAGATTTATTATTTGAATTCAAATTTCCCCAGCTGACAAGGTGGAATTTGTACCCATATACTCAGAACATTAGCCTGGGCCTCAGGATTACAAATCCAGTGATATTACTCTACCCCATTAAATGAAATTTAAGATTTTATTGAATTTACCAACTTCTCCAGTAAGAAACGGTTGTCGGTGAAAAAACCATTTGGTTCACTCATGTTCTACAGAAACTAATCTCTGCCGTTCTTATCGAGTCTGACCCACATGAGAGCTGAAAATGTGTTGCTGGAAAAGTGCAGCAGGTCAGGCAGCATCCAAGGAGCAGGGGAATCGACGTTTTGGGCATAAGCCCTGCTTCAGGCATAAATTATGCCCAAAACGTCGATTCTCCTGCTCCTTGGATGCTGCCTGACCCGCTGCGCTTTTCCAGCAACACATTTTCAGCTCTGATCTCCAGCATCTGCAGTCCTCACTTTCTCCTAGAAGATTTTGACCCACATGAGAGTCCAGACCCAGAGCAATCTAGTTGACTTTTAACTGCCTTCTGGGCAATTAGGGATGGACAATAAATGATTCCAACATTCTGTAAATGAATAAAAAAACATACGCTGGTCCAGCTGGCAAATCCCATATCCTCTGAATTAACTAAATAAATTATTTCCAATTTCACTGAAATGGTTATAATGGATCTCGTAACTTGCATCTTCTGTTTGACTTTGTTTGCTTACACTTTGAATATAACCCTTTATTACTACGATTCTGGCTTTGTAATGCGTCCAGGTCTGCAAACTTGGTTTGAATTACTTCGGTGGCTACTGATTATCCTCACTATAGGCGTGCTTCATCATGTTGCTTGCTTTAGCAGTGACGTTTGGTCTAAGCTGTAGGTCCAGTCCAGCTGATCCAGCCTGTAATACTGTGCTCATGTAAAAACATAAAATGCTGGGGAAACTCAACAGGGCTGGCAGCATCTGTGGAGAGTGAAACAGAATTAATGTTTCAAGTCCAAAGACTATTCTTTGGATTCTGCACCAGTTTTAATGTCCAACCTTATCATTCAGTGATTTTAACTTTATTCAAAGAGCTCCAATGCCCATGTATTCTCCAGCTGAACCCCAATTCAAGATCACTCTACAAATTATTTGCACCCTGTGTAATCTGCAAATGCCGTGCAGACTAATACTCCAACTTCCAAGATGTTTCTAACGTACCTGCTGTAGTGTTTGTCTTACCAGAGGGGAAAGTGTTTTACTTCTGACTGTAGATTCGGCCTTGTTGAATATTGCCATAAGGTTTTCTTCAGTAAGATTGTTCAGCTCTTTCTGCTGCTGACTGTCTTCATAAGCAGAACACTTAAAGGTGACTTGTCAGACCTCTACTGCTGTCAGCACGTGGCATGAGGCAGTTAAATAGAATCTGCACTGCTGCTCATCATGTTATATGAGCAAACTTCACCACACACCACCATGTTATACACTTTTTGCACTGCTGCTCACCATGGGTAGGCTTGTCGACACACTTCTCTTTCGGGTAGAGACCTACAGGGTCACATATCCTGATGGAGTAGAGGAAAATCACTTGGTGTCTAATAATGCTACTCCAAGTGCTGAACGGCCTCCTCCTGTCCCTATTTTTACAGGAGCAGAAGCGGGGTGGAGAGGCATAGTGGCTACCTCCTGTCCCTATTTCTTACAGGAGCAGGGTGGAGGGCTGAGCAGCCTTCTCCTGCCCCGACCTATCTCGAACTGGGTATCGTTGATTATATGTTAGCGACTAAGTTCCACTGATGGGATACAAACAATACAGACTATGAGGAGGATCTGCTTTGAGATCCTAAGCTGTTCTTGCACCAAGTCTGCAGAATACAGACTTGGATATAGCACTTGGGGCTCAAGGCATCAAAGGATGTGAGGGATAAGCAGGGACAGGTTACTGACTAGGATGATCAGCAATGATAATAGTGAATGACAGAGCAGGCACGGGATGCTGATAAACCTACTTCTGTTCTTATTCATTATTGCACAGTAAGCTCCAGGAGGCTGAGCTACCTATTCCTCATGGTGAAGCAGACTTGAGGACCTGAATGACTTATTTCTGCAGTGATGAATTAATATCTTCTGTCCATGTTTTATATAGTGGAGCAAGGCTCGAGGGGGGTGAATGATCTCCTCTTCTCCTTACATCAGATAGCAGCATGCTTGAGGGGCTGAATGGTATCCTCCTGTCCCTATTTTGTTAAACAGAAGTAGGCTTGAGTGGCTGAATGACCTCCTCCTTTCCTTACAACCTTTCATCTTAAAGGAACAGTTTCGAGGGGGTGAATGGCCTCCTTCTGTCCCTATTATAGAAGCATGCCTCCTCCTGTCCTTATTTCATATCGGAGCAGGGTGAATGGGGCTGAATCGCCTCCTCCTCTCCAAATCAAGATGTACAGGACAGAAACAGACCCTTCGGTTCACTTCATCGATGCTGACTGGATATCCTAAATTAATCCTGTCCCACGCAGGAGTCCTCCCGCTTTCTCTCGGGGATCTGGGGTGGAGGGTGCTGCACGCAGCAGTCCCCTGCAACCGCAGATTGAGGTGGTTCACGAACTCCCAGCCCAACTGCTTGTTCTGTGGTGCTGCAGAGTCCGTGGACCATGTATATATTGGGTGTGGTCGGTTGCACTCCCTTTTTAGTTTTCTAGAGAACCTTCTCCTCTGCTTTTGACTGCACTTCAGTCCCACGCTCCCGATCTTTGGGCACCCAGAGTGGAGGGGGGAGGGTAGTTCAGAGGATCTCCTCATGGATCTGCTCCTGGGCCTGGCCAAACTGGCCATAAACAGGTGCAGGCAGCGGGCCACAGAGGGGGTCACTATGGCCAATTGCCTGGCCCTCTTTCATGGCTATGTCCGAGCCCTGGTGTCCTTGGAGAAGGAGCACTCAGTGTCTATCAAACACCCTCGAGCTGTTCAGGAAGACGTGGCACCTCAGCGAGTGGAGTGCTTTATTTCTCCCTCCAATTCTATTTGGATTTAATCCCTGCCTTCTCCTTCAATTTTTTGATCACCCACTATTGCCCTTTGATGAGAAGGGCACTGCCTGTCACTGGCCACCGTGGTGTTTCTTTTCTTCCTGTTGGTGGAAATTGAGTAAAGATTTGTACACGTGTTGTCTTTCACTGTGTCTCACACCTGCACACACACGACATGGGTGGTGGGGAAAATATAAGCACTACTGCCGTTAGGTGGTGGTGTGGGAGTAAAGTTTTAACGGAAAAAAAAAACTTGTTCCATTTGCTAGCCCTTGTCCCATATGCCCCAAACCCTTCCTATTCATATATATTTCAAGATGACTTTTAAATGTTGTCATTGTACCAGCCTCCTCGACTTCTCTGACAGCTTGTTCCTGTCCCTATTTCTACAGGAGAAGGCTCGAAGGGCTGAGCAGCCTCTTCCATCCCCATTTTTTATGGGAGCAGGGTGGAGGGGCTGAGCGGTCTTGATTAGATTCCCTACAGTGTGGAAACAGGCCCTTTGGCCCAACCAGTCCACACCGACCCTCCAAAGAATAAACCAGCTAGACCCATTTCCCGAACATTATGGACAATTTAACATGGCCAATTCACCTGACCTGCACATCTTCGGACTGTGGGAGGAAACCAGAGCACCTGGAGAAAACCGACACAGACACAGGGAGAATGTGCAAACACCACACAGACAATCACCTGAGGCTGGAATCAAACCTGGGACCCTGGTGCTCTGAGACAGCAGTGCTAACTACTGAGCCACCGTGTTCTCCCAGCTCTTTTTCTTATAGATGAGGGAGTGGGTGGAGAGCTGAGCGGTCTCCTCCTATCCCTATTTCTTACAGGAACAGGAGTGGGGTGGAGGGGCTGAGTGGCCGCCTCCTCCCCCTCTTCTCCCTATTTCTTACAGGATCAGGAGTGGAGTGGAGGGGCTGAGTGGCCTCCTCCCCATCCCTATTTCTTACAGGAACAGGAGCTGGGTGGAGGGGCTGAGTGGCCTCCCCCATCCCTATTTCTTACAGGAACAGGAGCAGGGTGGAGGGGCTGAGTGGCCTCCTCCTGTCCCTATTTCTTACAGGAACAGGAGCGGGGTGGAGGGGCTGAGTGGCCTCCCCCATCCCTATTTCTTACAGGAACAGGAGCGGGGTGGAGGGGCTGAGTGGCCTCCTCCTCTCCCTATTTCTTACAGGAACAGGAGCAGGGTGGAGGGGCTGAGTGGCCTCCTCCTCTCCCTATTTCTTACAGGAACAGGAGCGGGGTGGAGGGGCTGAGTGGCCTCCTCCTGTCCCTATTTCTTACAGGAACAGGAGCAGGGTGGAGGGGCTGAGCGGCCTCCTCCTGTCCCTATTTCTTACAGGAACAGGAGCGGGTAGGAGGGGCTGAGCAGCCTCCTCCTGTCCCTATTTCTTACAGGAACAGGAGTGGGGTGGAGGGGCTGAGTGGCTTCCCCCATCCCTATTTCTTACAGGAACAGGAGCAGGGTGGAGGGGCTGAACGGCCTCCTCCTCTCCCTATTTCTTACAGGAACAGGAGCGGGGTGGAGGGGCTGAGTGGCCTCCCTCATCCCTATTTCTTACAGGAACAGGAGCTGGGTGGAGGGGCTGAGTGGCCTCCCCCATCCCTATTTCTTACAGGAACAGGAGCGGGGTGGAGGGGCTGAGTGGCCACCCCATCCCTATTTCTTACAGGAACAGGAGCGGGGTGGAGGGGCTGAGTGGCCTCCCCATCCCTATTTCTTACAGGAACAGGAGCTGGGTGGAGGGGCTGAGTGGCCTCCCCATCCCTATTTCTTACAGGAACAGGTGCTGGGTGGAGGGGCTGAGTGGCCTCCCCATCCCTATTTCTTACAGGAACAGGAGTGGGGTGGAGGGGCTGAGTGGCCACCCTATCCCTATTTCTTACAGGAACAGGAGTGGGGTGGAGGGGCTGAGTGGCCACCCTATCTCTATTTCTTACAGGAACAGGAGCGGGGTGGAGGGGCTGAGCGGCCTCCTCCTCTCCCTATTTCTTACAGGAACAGGAGCGGGGTGGAGGGGCTGAGCGGCCTCCTCCTCTCCCTTGCACCTTGCGGTCTTCTGGCCAGTTGCTATGGTGATTCGGCCGGTTGCTGTGACGATGACGGTTTCCGGTGCCCTCCCTCCCGTTGCGCGACGTCACGTCCGCCGCCGGCCGCTAAGGAAACGTGGCCTTTTCCTCAGGCTCTGGACAAGGGGGAGGGGGAAAAAAAAACATGGCGGAGATGGAGAGCCCGCTGCCCGCCGACAATACCACCCTGAACGATACCGAAACCATCGCCGCCAACGCCACGGCCCGGTTCGTGGCGACTCCCGAAGGGTCGGCGGTGGCCTACGGGAGCCTGGTGCTGATGGCGCTGCTGCCCATCTTCTTCGGGGCCCTGCGCTCGGTCAGCTGTGCCAAGTCTAAGGTGAGGTATTGGGGCGGGTGGGCTCAGGCTGGGCCGGGCCGGGCTGGGCTGGACAGGTACCACCTCCTCCTCCTCCTTCCCTCTAATCCATCCACCAGCATCCAGCAGACGGGTCGAAGTTTTCTCCTGTTCCTTCCAAAAAACAAACTGAGCCACAGTAAGCTCACAAAGAGCCAGGTCTCCAACCCCAAGCAAACACTGTATATACACACACACAGGGCTGGAGAAACTCTGCAGGTCTGGCAGCATCTGCAAAGAGAGAAACAGAGTTAACTCTTCAAGTCCACTGACTGAAGAAGGGTCACCGGACTCGAAAGGTTAGCTCATATTTTCTCTTGGCAGAAGCTGCCAGACCTAACTTGCTGTGTGTGCTTCTCTTCAAATTGTGTAATGTTTTATTTGGATGCCTGTATGTTTGTGCTTTTAGTGATACTTCCAGGGGGAATGGCACAGCAGCTGAAGAAACCAGCTTGGGGGAAAAAGGAATTACATTTTTAATGCACAGTTCACAAATACAGGATGTACTTCTCAAGTATACCCTTTTGGTTTCATGCAAGTTACCTATGCCTTTGTCACTGTTTAAATTGTTTGCTATTTTGTGTTGGATATCTATATACTTGGTTACATTGTTTTATATATTAGAAGGCGTTAGAAAGGATATAGGAGAGTTCAAGGGAAGTAACCTAGTTAGGAATCCAATCATGATATTGTGGAGAAGCAGGGGTTGCTCTGAAAGAAGAGGAAAATATAATGATGTCAGACATGTTGAGAATTGTGAAGGGTCTGGTTGGATTAGATTAGGGAGGAACTGTTCCTATTGACAAAAATATTAAGAACTGAAGGACACATACAAGGAGAAAATGAGGACTGCAGTTGCTGGAGAGCAGAGTCAAAAAGTGTGGTGCTGGTAAAGCACAGCCATTCAGGCAGCATCTGAGAATCAGGAGAGTCAACGTTTTGAGCATAAGCTCTTCATAAGGAATGGGTGGGGTGGCCCAAGGGTGCTGAGAGATAATTGGGAGGGGGTGTGGGGCTGGGGGCAAGGTAGCTGGGAATGCGATAGGTAGATGATGGTGGGGGTGGTGGTGATTGGTCAGAATAAGGGTGGAACGGATAGATGGGAAGGAAGATGGACAGGTAGGACAGTTCAAGAGGGTGGTGCTGATTTGAAGCTTTGGAACAGAGATAAGGTTGGGGGAGGAGAGATCCTGAAGAAGGGCTTATACCCGAAATGTCGATTCTCCTGTTCCCTGGATGCTGCGCTTTTCCAGCAACACATTTTCAGCTCTGATCTCCAGCATCTGCAGACCTCACTTTCTCCCCGGAGGAGAGATCAGGAAACTGATGAAATTGACATTGACCCATGTAGTTGGAGGGTCCCAAGGTGGAAGATGAATTCTTCCACCAGTCGTCAGGTGGTTAGAATTTGGTGGTGGAGGTAGCCCAGGACTTGCATGTCAAAATGCTTCTGTAGAAACGTTATCCCTTATTTCTGATTTCTCCACCTCTGCCGCATCTGCTCCTAGGAGGACCAATTCCACTCCAGAGCATCCCAGATGGTCTCCTACTTCAATGATCGCAATTGCCCTTCCCACATGGTCAACAATGCCCACCAGTGCATCTCCTCCACTTCCTGCAACTCTGCCCTTGAACCCCACCCCTCTAATTGCAACAAGGACAAAGCCTCCCTGGTCCTCACCTTCCACCCCGCCAATCTCCAGGTATAGCCATTTCCATTAACTACAGTCAGACCTCACCACCAGAGATGCACTTCTCTCCCCACTCGTTTAAGCATTCTGCAGAGACTATTCCCTCCGTGACTCCTTTGTTAGGACCATCACCAACCCACCCTTCACTGTCACCTTGCCAACATAAAACCTGCACCCACACCCTCTCTCACCTCCATCCAAGGCCCCAAAGGATCCTTGCGCATGCAGCAGAGATTTTCCTGCACCTGCAAACACCTGATCTACTGTGTGCGTTCCTCTCGATGTGGTCTCCCCTACATTGGGGAGACAGGATGCCAATTTGCAGAACGTTTCAGAGAGCATCTCTGGGAGACATGCATCAATCAACCCCACTGCCTTATGGCCGAAAACTCTGTCAAGGATATACAAGTCCTGGGTCACTTCCACTGCCAAATTCTAGCCACCCAACAACTGGAGGAAGAACACCTCCTCTTCTGCCTTGGGACTGTCCAATCACACTGGATCAATATTGATATTCTGAGAATGTGTTGCTGGAAAAGCGCAGCAGGTCAGGCAGCATCCAAAGAACAGGAGAATCAACGTTTTGGGCATAAGCCCTTCTTCAGGAATGAGGAAAGTGTGTCCAGCAGGCTAAGATAAAAGGTAGGGAGGAGGGACTTGGGGGAGGGGCTTTGGAAATGCGATAGGTGAAAGGAGGTCAAGGTGAGGGTGATAGGCCGGAGTGGGGTGGGGGCGGAGAGGTCAGGAAGAAGATTGCAGGTTAGGAAGGCGGTGCTGAGTTCGAGGGATTTGACTGAGGCAAGGTGGGGGGAGGGGAAATGAGGAAACTGGAGAAATCTGAGTTCATCCCTTGTGGTTGGAGGGTTCCCAGGCAGAAGAGCGCCTCCATGGCAACACGACGGTTGGAGGAAGAGCGCCTCATCTTCTGCCTGGGAACCCTCCAACCACAAGGGATGAATTCAGATTTCTCCAGTTTCCTCATTTCCCCTCCCCCCACCTTGTCTCAGTCAAATCCCTCGAACTCAGCACCGCCTTCCTAACCTGCAATCTTCTTCCTGACCTCTCCGCCCCCACCCCACTCCGGCCTATCACCCTCACCTTGACCTCCCTCCACCTATCGCATTTCCAAAGCCCCTCCCCCAAGTCCCTCCTGCTACCTTTTATCTTAGCCTGCTGGACACCCTTTCCTCATTCCTGAAGAAGGACTTATGCCCGAAACTTTGATTCTCCTATTCCTTGGATGCTGCCTGACCTGTGCTTTTCCAGCAACACATTTTCAGCTCTGATCTCCAGCATCTGCAGCCCTCACTTTCTCCTCCAATATTGATATTCACCAGTTTTCTGATCTCCCCATCCCCTACCTTATCCCAGATCCAGCCCTCCGAATCAGCACCGTCCTTTTAAAATGTCCTACCTGTCCATCTTCCTTCTCACCCTATCACCATCAACCCCCCCCCCCCCCCCCCCCCGTCTACCTGTTGAATTCCCAACTCCAGCCTAACGTCCCTCCCATTTATCTCCCAACCACCTTTCCCCACCCCTCCCCCATTCCTGATGAAGAGCATCTGCTCGAAAGGTCGATTCTCCTGCTCCTTGGATGCTGCCTGACCGGCTATGCTTTTCCACCACACTTTTTGACTTTGACACTGATACAAGGTGATTTTGGTAACAGGTAACTATGACGTTAGGAAAATCTTTTACTTATCTGGTGAGTGGGTGCAATCTGAAATTCACTGCCTAAGAGTGTGGTGGAGGCAGATTTTATCACAGCTTTCAAAAGAGAACTGGACAGTTGGTTGAAGAGGAAACGTTTGGTGGTGACGGAAATAAAGTGGAGGAGTGGAAGAAGTGATTTGCTCTTGCAAAGAACCAGCACAGATATGACAGCCCAAACGTCCTCACTCTCTGTTTTAATCATTCTGTTGATTCTGTGTATCTTTGATAGTAAGATGATAGGATAGGTGAACAACATCTGCAGTCCTCACTTTTGCCTAATTGAAAGAATATGACCATTTATATGGTAGCTTTCCAAGCACATGTTTCTGGTCATCCAAAGTGTAGCTGCTGTTGTAGTCATCAATGAAGTGGAGGATCATGAATATCATGCATAGAAGCTTGAAGTTCTAGTGAATCTTTATAAATTGCTAACGAAAACAGATATTGCTGGAAAAACTTTGCCGGTCTGGCAGCATCTGTGAAGAGAAAACATAAATAAAGTTTCTGAGAACTTTATAAATTGCAAGTTTGGTCCCAGTAAAGTTGTTCTCTCCTTCTGGGCAATGCTTTGGAGAGCATGCAGAAGGGATTTGCTTAAATGGTTCCAGGAATTTTAATTGGATAAACTAGAAAAACTGAGGTTATTTACTCTTCCTGGAGCAGGGACAACTTGAGAGCAGATTGGATGGATGTGTTTAAAATTGACCAAAGGTAAGATGAAATTGAGAGACTGCTTCCAATGTGTGAAGGATCAGAGGGTACAAATATGAGGTGGTTGCTTAAAGGACTGGAAATTACACAAGCAAATGTTTTGATATACTGTGATTAATTTCAAAGTGCATTGTCTAATGTGTGGTAGGAACAGATTATATTTTAGTTTTCAAAAGCAAATTGCAAGAGGAAGCATTTCAGACACTGGGGGAAGAATGGAAATGCGGGATGAGCTAGTTGGGGTTTTTAGCTGCCTCCTGTGATGTATTGTTCTTATCCTATCTCTACTTCATCTTTCCTGTCTAAACAGTGTGTCTTACCATGTCTTTTATTGTATTATCCATCTTAGGAAATTTATGTGCTACTCAATTAAAAGAAAGTTGAGGATATACTTAATAAATCAAATAGATGACATCAGGTGAGATGCTAACCTATTAAGCACCATTTCATTGTTCTCAGAATTGATAGCATATTTACTGTTAGATTTTAAGGCGATACATTTTGAGATTTGTTCTGATAACCAGTTCAAAGAAAGTATTGTGCACTGTATGGTACAATCAGTCCAGCCCATTGCAACTTTGTAAAGCATCCTAATTAGTCTTTCTCTCCTGTTCTTTCTCCATCGCTCTGCAAATGTACAGCCTTACAAGTATGTCTGATTCCCTTTGGAATTCACTATTAAATCTGCTGTCACTGGGGTTTGTTGCAGTGAATTCCTGACCATAACTTACTGCATAAGAAGAGGTGTCCTCATCTCTTTTTAATCAACTATCTTCCATAAAAGCATAGCTGCAAGGTGTAATATTCTGATGTTTGACTTTACTTTTAAGGCCCTCTTTAGCTGTCTTTCTCCCTTTACTGAGACTAGATTAGCATTCCTGCACAAATTGCCAATGGTGCAGGCTTGGCTTTGTGGTCTTGATGTGGCTACACCCATGTTGTTAATAGAGTGGGAGTTTGTGGATTTTGATCCTGTGACAATGAAGGAACAGCAAAAAAATTCCAAGTTAGGATGGTTTGTGGCCTGGATGGAACTTGCAAGTGGAGGTGTTCTTGTGCATCTGCTGCTCTTGTTTATCCAGGTGATACAGGTTGTGGGTTTGGAGGAGCTGTGGAGGAGCATTGGCTGCAATACTTCTTGTGTAGTACACAGCATTGGTGAATGAGCTGCTGATAAAGTGGACTGCTCTGTTCTGGGTGGTTTCAAGTATTTAGATGTTATTTGAGCTGCATTCATCCAGCCAAGTGGTGTATTCTGTTGAACTCTTAACTTGTCCTTTGTAGATGGCGGGCATGCACTGTGAAGAGTCAGAAGGTTACTTTCCATAAAATTCCCAACTCTGATCTACATTTGTAGCCACAGAATGTATATGGCTGGTTCCAGTTCATTTTCTTATTAATGTTAGTGGAGGAGTTGATTATTGTAGTACTGTTCAATGTTAAGGGAAGGTGGTAGACTATTGCTTGTTGGAAGTGGTCTCTGTTTGGCACTTGCAACGTGTAAATATTTCTTCCCACTTATAAATCCAAATCTTGATATTGTCAGGATTTTGCTATGTATGCAAGCTTCTGCTTCATTTTGTCAGGAGTTGCAAATGGTGCTGTACATGGTGGAATCAAACATCTTTACGTCTGACTTGATAATGGAGGAAAGATCAGCATTGAGGTCACTGCAGATGCTTAGACCTCAAGCTGTCTAAAAAAACTCTTACAGTGATGTTCTGTGTTGAAGATGACTGGACTCCTAAATCCTCTTCCTGTAACCAGAAAAGTTTTTTTGTCCTGTGAATTTCGATTTTCATAGAATCATAATAGAATCCCTATAGTGTGGAATAGGCCATTCGGTCCATTAAGTCCACACCAACCCTCCGAAGTGCAACCCATCTAGACCCACCCCCTACCTTATCCCTGTAACCTTGCATTTTTCTTAGCTGATCCACCTAGCCTGCACATCCGTGGACACTATGGGCAATTTAGCATGGCTGATCTGCCTAACCTGCACATCTTTGGACTGTGGGAGGAAATTGGAGAACCCAGAGGAAATCTGTGCAGACATGGGGAGAGCATGCAAACTCCATACAGACAGTCATTCGAGGTTGGAATTGAACCCAGGTCTCTGGTGCAGTGAGGCAGCACTGCTAGCCACCGTGCCACTTAGGGTCTTGATGCTACACTTGGTTAAATGCTGCCCTGATGTCAGAGGCAATTACTCTTGCCATTCATGTAGAATTTGGCTCTTTGTAATAAGGTCAGATGGTGGCTGGCCCTGGAGGAACCCGAATGGAGTGTTGGTGCAAAGGTTAAGTGACTCTCTCGATAGAACTGTGGGCAACCTACCCCTCACTTTGCTGATGATTGAGAGAAGATTGATGGCACAGTAATTGGATGGATTGAATTTGTCCTGCATTTTATGTATAGGAAGATCTCAAGTCATTAGGGAATCTAGTCTAATTTTCTGCCTTGTTTCTTCAATACCAATGTTGTAGCTATACTGGAACAACTTGGTTAGGTTTACAGCGAATTGGGGAGCACAAGTCTTTAGTACTGCCACCAGCTGTGATCAGAGCCCATAGTCTTTGCTATATTTAGTGCGCCTAACTATTTCTTGATCTTGTGGATTGAATTGCTGATGTTGTCTGGCTTCTGTAATCTCAAGAGAAGGCTATATTGACTGATCAACTTAGCATGTCTACCTGAAGATGGTTGTAAGTACTTAAACCTTTTCTTTTTTACTGATCTGGTGGCTGTGCTAACATTGAGGATCAGGATAGTCCAAAAGTCTCCAGATTCCTAATTTAATTCTAATCCTCCATTCACAACTGTGTGTGGCAGGATTGCAGATCCTTGATCTGATTAAGTGCTGACGTCTGTGCTTCTTTCTCTTTCATGCATTGAGTGCTGTGTTTTTGCTTCAGGCTGTCACCGCTTGGAGCTATGTGATGCTGCTCCTGGCATCCCCTCCTACGCACTTCATTGAACCATCATGGATCTCCTAATTTATTAGTAATGGCAGAGTGGAAGATAAACCTTTCCAAGAAGTTGATTATGTTGAATACAGTTCCACTGTGCACATCATGTGTATCCAGTATTTGACCTGCTGGATCTGTTGTGAATCCAACCTTTCTAGTGTAAGACAAATCGTGCAACACAATGGATTGTGTTCTCAATGTGTAGATGGGATTTTGTTTCTTCAGGGAACATTGATGGTCACGCATATCAGTGTAATCATGGAAAGACCCAAATGCAATGAGTTGCTTGGTGAGACTGTGCTCAAGTAGATTTTTATCTGACTACTGGCTGTAGGTGAAAGGTCAAGATTAAGTGGTGCTGGAAAAGCACAGCAGGTCAGGCACATCTGAGGAGCCGGAAAATCGACATTTCAGTTAGGAGCCCTTCATCAGGTGCCAACTGTCTTTCAAGGCTCAGTCTGTGGGGCTGTTGAGCTGCCCTTTGTGATGGGCGACAACAGCTTATAATGCCTGTGAAAGGCCTTAGACAATATGTTCGAAACCATTTAACCATTATAAACTCCTCTTGTCTTTTATGATTCTATTGAAGACAGAAGTAGATATAGCTCTTGTGCTTAGTGATCAATGGGCATGGAGGGGAGGGAGGTAGTGAGGGGCATTATTAAGGTATTGAGCTCAGTGATCAGCCATGAGGGGTCTAATGGCCTATTCTGTCTTCTATTTTTCTATGTAAAACATGACATGCAGGTCAGTAAGGAGTATTTACTCAATTTTTTAAGGAGTGTCTTGAGGACGAAAGTAAGATTTGAGGGGGGGTTCTAGAGCTTGGGACTTAAGCAACTCAAGATTTAGTATCAGTGAGTGAGTGACTGATAGACCAGAATTAGAGGAGACCAGATATTTCGGATGATGGTGGGACTGATTTAAGACTAGAGGTGGTGAAAGAAGAGACCATGTTGAGATTTGAAAAGAGGTGTGAGAATTTTGCAATCCAAACAACTTCTTGGCTGGGTGGCTTGTGTAGTCGAACTAGTATGGGTGATATTGCAAATTAAATCACCAAATTTCCAGAGGCACAAGCTGCGGTGCTTTGGATGACCTCCAGTTTGAGGGTAGGATTTGGAAGCCCAGCCAGCAGTACATTGGAATAAGTCAATCCAATTAAAACAAAGGGCATTCTAGTCTCCTGTTACAAGTATTTTCAGTATGAGAGCACCAGTTCTTCCAAGTGTTGCTCAATGTGGAATTGCATGATTCATCAGTTGAAGTAGCATGTTTGGTGATGATAACAAGGTTTTTTGACTTTTTGGTGAAATGCTATGAGACTTGAGGGATGTCTGTAATCAGTGTTCGAAACTCCCAAGGCACCTCCATGTCTGGGTCTGTCCTGCCAGGGCACACAATGTATCCAGGGAAGGTACTGGTGAAGTCGAGAGTGTTGGCAGGAAGGTCTGACTCTGTAAATGTGGTTTATTAGTTTTTTGCTTGATTAGCCTGTTTTCCTAATTTTGGCATGTCCTTGGCTGGTAAGGAATTTGCAGCTGGATGTGTGCCTTTAACATAATCAATGCCAGAGTCAGTGTCAGGTAATACTTCCAATTCTTTCTTAGACTCTTTTGTTTTGTAGCTTTTGTTGCAACTGAATGATTTGTCAGATCATTTGAGAAGACCATGTATGAAATTCAAGTCTCACACCCAATCCAGTAAGTCCATCTGACAATATAGTTAACTACAGATTGCTTTATGAGGAGCGATTATGTCAAATAGATCTGTGTTCTCTCTCGTTCAGAAGTGATCTCATTGAAATAAATGATCAGTTTCCGTGGTTAGAGAATGACCCTGCAGAATATGGTAAAATTGGGATAAGAGGACAGCCATTTGGGATTAGGATGAGGATGCATTTCTGCATTGTTACTAAACTTTGAAATTCTCTTCAAAGTTTGGGTGAAGATTTGTAGCTCGGGTGCTCGTTGTTGTAGTTCTGTTCGCCGAGCTGGAAATTTTTGTTGCAAACGTTTCGTCCCCTGTCTAGGTGACATCCTCGGTGCTTGGGAGCCTCCTATGATGCACTTCTGTGGTGTTTCCTCCGGCATTTATAGTGACCTGTCCCTGCCGCTTCTGGTTGTCAGTTTCAGCTGTCCGCTCTAGTGGCCTGTATATTGGGTCCAGGTCGATGTGTTTGTTGATGGAGTTTGTGGATGAGTGCCATGCTTCTAGGAATTCTCTGGCTATTCTCTGTTTGGCTTGCCCTATAATGGTAGTGTTGTCCCAGTCGAATTCATGTTGCTTGTCATCTGCGTGTGTGGCTACTAAGGATAGCTGGTCGTGGCGTTTCATGGCTAGTTGATGTTCATGGATGCGGATCGTTAGCTGTCTTCCTGTTTGTCCTATATAGTGTTTTGTTCAGTCCTTGCATGGGATTTTGTACACTACATTAGTTTTGCTCATGCTGGGTATCGGGTCCTTCGTTCTGGTGAGTTGTTGTCTGAGCGTGGCTGTTGGTTTGTGTGCTGTCATAAGTCCTAGTGGTCGCAGTAGTCTGGCTGTCATTTCTGAAATGCTCCTGATGTATGGTAGTGTGGCTAGTCCTTTGGGTTGCGGCATGTCCTCGTTCCGTTGTCTTTCTCTTAGGCACACACACAGACCAAATCCTGAACTATGAAAGCAACCACCCCAACACACACAAACGAAGTTGCATCAAGACACTAATCAAAAGGGCCACAACACACTGCAGCACACCAGAACTGCAAAAAGAGGAAGAGGAACACCTATACAAGGTATTCGCCAAAAACGGATACCCCCGCAATTTCATCAACAGATGCCTAAGAGAAAGACAACGGAACGAGGACATGCCGCAACCCAAAGGACTAGCCACACTACCATACATCAGGAGCATTTCAGAAATGACAGCCAGACTACTGCGACCACTAGGACTTATGACGGCACACAAACCAACAGCCACACTCAGACAACAACTCACCAGAACGAAGGACCCGATACCCAGCATGAGCAAAACTAATGTAGTGTACAAAATCCCACGCAAGGACTGCACAAAACACTACATAGGACAAACAGGAAGACAGCTAACGATCCGCATCCATGAACATCAACTAGCCACGAAACGCCTCGACCAGCTATCCTTAGTAGCCACACACACAGATGACAAGCAACATGAATTCGACTGGGACAACACTACCATTATAGGGCAAGCCAAACAAAGAACAGCCAGGGAATTTCTAGAAGCATGGCACTCATCCACAAACTCCATCAACAAACACATCGACCTGGACCCAATATACCGGCTACTACAGCGGACAGCTGGAACTGACAACCGGAAGCGGCAGGGACAGGCCACTATAAATGCCAGAGGAAACACCACAGAAGTGCTTCACAGGAGGCTCCCAAGCACTGAGGATGTCACCTAGACAAGGGACGAAACATTTGCAACAAAAATTTGAAATTCTCTATTCCTAGCAGGTTGGATGCTCTGTTGGCTTTATTCCTGGTTGCCAGATTTTTAATGGAAAAAGATAACTAAATTATGTACAGTAAAGTTGTTTTCCTTGGGTTTAGTTTTGAAATAATTTTGACCAGTTCCTAATTTCTGTACTCTCTTTTTCCAGTTTAGGTGTGCCTCATACATCTTGTTGCCACAGTAAGCCTCACACTACCAGTGATTGATGTGTCGCACCTTGAATTTGCTCACTGTATTTCAAAAAAAAGTGAGCAATGACAAGGTCCTAGCATCTCGAGTCCACTTTGAGTTTAATTATTTCAGATAAAACTGACATGATTGTCCCTACTGTATCACTGCAGATGGAATTATGAAAATATACTTTTAGGAGTAGAGATGAGTGACTGGAAAAATTCATACCTTTGTCCCTACTAGTAGCTTTATTCATTTAATTTGATCATTTCTCTGAAGACTAAGGCAGCAAACAAATTCCTTGATCGTTAATTAGTTGTGAAAGACTTGAGTGTTACATATAATGAAGATTTTTTTCACTGTTTTTTGTGGAGTTCGAGCACTTGCATGTGTAAAACCTTGGCATCCCAATTACCTAGGATTGGATAAATGATACTTGGCACTTTTATTTTATTCTCACTGTCTTTTCCATGTTGTAAACACAGTGGGTTTGAGATTATTTGCTTGGCTGGAGTTAAATGTTTTCCATAAATGGGTGTTGTTGTTTTAAGCCTATCAAGATAAAAATGAAACCTCTTTGGTGATGAAGGAAAATGTATTTTGCTTCAACTTAATTTGCCTTTAGTTAAAATATTTATAAAAATAAATTCTGACCTGAACATCTATTAAATATTTAGCCTGATCTTGAACAAATTGTATAACCATTTTCTTTTTATTGCAGAATTCCTCTGATATGCCAGAGACCATTACAAGTCGAGATGCAGCCAGATTCCCCATCATTGCCAGCTGCACACTGTTTGGCCTTTATCTATTTTTCAAAGTAAGAATACTTGTCATATTGTCCCTCAATTTAAGTGCTTAGTCTTGATTTCCATTATCCTTTGCCATACCAACAGCACTACACTAAGTACTAAACTAACTGCAGCGTTTTCTGCTTTCAGATATTTTCTCAAGAATATATCAACTTGCTGCTGTCCATGTATTTTTTCATACTGGGTATATTGGCTTTGTCTCACACTTTAAGGTATGTGGTCTCAGTCCTGTGGAGGAAAAATGAATCATTTGCTGTGCAGCAAATGTTTATGGTTTGTTGTGTGTGCAACATAACAGTTTAACTCTATGCTTCAATAAAGAGCTCTGGTTGATTTAGTTGACTGGCATTTTAGAGAGGAAATGTTTTCTGATCCTGGGTACATGGGAAGGAGAGAGGAATGAGGTGGGCAAAGAATGCCAAGGCCCCTTTTAACTTCTTGCTGTCTGAGAGTTGACTTTTATTGTCTAATAGTATGGTGCCAACTAGAGCTCTTAAAATCGAGTTGTTCATTGTCGGGGGGTGTTTTCAAGTATGTAGAATCATACGGTAAATGAGAGGTTGTTTGGCCCGTCAAGTCCGTACTGTCACAACTGCACTAAATCTAGCACTTTTGGGGGATACCTATCTTTAATTTTTACTTGTATTTTTTGAAGGAAGCCTCCGTTAAATAGAAGCTGAATGTAAAGTGAAGCTGTACAGGCAAAATAGAAAGAAACAGGGAGGGTTCGTTTTCTGAGGAAGCAAAAACAAAGTGAAAGTTAGTAATCAATACTCCTAGCAAACTGAACATGTTTGAAACGTATATAAGAGAACACCAATATGTCCAAGCTGGGTTTTCAATGGTCAAGTACTGACTAGCTGAAGAAAGCAAGCTGACAGGCTAGATCAGAGGTTGCTGTAGCATTTTGTTATTTGAAAATAACAATCAATCAATGCCCATTTAAGCTGAGTTGAGCAGCTTTCGCAGATGTCTGCATTTTGTGGCATAGTCTATGTCCGTGGAACCCATTGAGTGCTGCTGTTGGCTAGGGGTCACAAGAGCTCCGAGAATGAGAGTAGCTGAAGTTACACTTGAGGAAGACAAAGTCGGTAGTATTTTGTCACTGAACGTGGTAACTGAGATCTGAGTGGATTGCTGAACTAATTCATGGGGTGGCTCAGTGGTTGGCACTGCTGCCGCTCAGTGGTTGGCACTGCTGCCTCACAGTGGCAGGGACCTGGGTTCGATTCCAACCTCAGGTAACTGTCTGTGTGGAGTTTGCACATTCTCCCCGTGTCTGCGTGGGTTTCCTTTAGGTTCTCCCGTTTCCTCCCACAGTCCAAAGTTGTGCAGGTCAGGTGAGTTGGCCACGCTGAATTGCTCATAGTGTTCAGGGATGTGTAGGTTAGGTGCATTAGTCAGGGATAAATGTAGGGAATGAGTTTGGGTCGGATACTCTTCGGAGGATCGGTGTGCACTTGTCGGGCCGAAGGGCCGGTTTCTACACTGTGGGGATTCTATTCTATTGTAAAGGATTGCTTTGATTCTATCTGTCATTTAAAGCATGATTTATAGTTTAGATTTGACGAGAGTTTACTTATCAATTTACGTTTACTACATGTTTATTCTGGATGTTAAAGCTAGGGTTGATAGTATTTGGTGTTTGCTTTGATTCTTGTACAGTTTAAAAATAATTAAACTGAGGAAACTCATGGCTTGTTTCTTCAGTAAATACTCGTGATTTCATGTATTTTTTTAAAACGTGACTGGATTCCCCCAAGATTGTAACACAGTCCTCACAAGCTGGGAGAAATTTAGAACTCTGCTTGGCAAACAGTATTTGATCTACAAATTTTAAATGTCAGAAGTTAGTATTGGGTGACAACATTTTGAAAAATTAACTGCACAATGCCAGCAGGGATGTTAAATGCATCTGACTGAAACTTTGGAAAATTTGTTGCATCTATGGTTCAGCAACTTGAAGAAACTTGAAAACGTGCTTTTAATAAAATTAGAGGTAGAAAAAGGACCACATAAGTTTAAGGAAGTCAGAAATTTTGAACTGAAGTGAAATCCGACTTGTGCACCTACTCCTAGTAAGCTGATTGGAGAAAACTGAGACATTATCAACACTTTATGCTCTGGAATACCTGGGCCTTAAAAGTCAATTTTCAGAAAAACATTCCACCCTCGTAACTGCTTTTTACGTTTATCAGATTTTTTTCCTCTTCCCAGTAAGGTAACTTGAACTGACGTATGATTCCTTGGAAATTAGTGACCCTCCAAAGTGGCTTTCTTCAGGTATGACCTGAGGCAGTGAATCTCTGGTTATTCACCCACTGCAGGGATTTGCTTTAAGTCACAGCAGAGCCTGACTTTTCACTGCTTTAAGAGGACCTTCCAGTTAAAGCACTCGGTCATCAGCAGAAGGGTTGTCTTTGCTTTGTCAAGGCTGGTTTAAACTAATTGTGCCTGTACTGTCACCCCAGCCCCAACTGGATAATTCAGCAGAGAATAGAGTTGCACTGAAAAATTCAGAATATTTCAGTACCATTATATATGTGCATTTACCCAATAAATGTTGGGTTGAATTTTTTTTACATGGTTTGTCTGTTTTGTGAATTCTGCAATGATGGTGTTAGACTGACTGTCTTTGCAAAAGAGAACTTTAAGATTGGTTTCTTTTGCGAGTTTAAGGGTGGTGTGTGTCCAGGTTCAGCACTTCCTTCCCAAAGGATTCTGTTTGAAAACAACTACTTAAAGAGTGAGTAACACTGCATGTGCTAAGTAATCTCAAAACACTCCATTCTGTTTGAAAGATGTGTACCCTTGTTCACACCAAGTTGAACTATGGGAAATTAATACTTCTCATAGAATAATTAAGTTATAATTGATACTATATCAGAATATAACTTCCTTGTAATCAACAGCACATAGATTTTCAAGAAATCTGAAGTAATATTCTCATGAGTGAATTGATGAATGGAGTGCTATAAATAATTGAGACAATCACAGTAATCAACACAATTGCTAAGTATGAGTGTCCGAAAGATGTACTACTTGGCAAAGATGGTTACTTGATATTTTCACAATGTTCGGTGCTTGATTAAACATCTCCCAGAACTCTCCTCCTCTGTAATGATATTTCATTATACTGCATGCTTTTTGCCTGCACAGTTTCTTTTGGCATTACTGCATGGAGAACAATGCACTTAATTTCACTTTTTTTTTCAATTTCTGATCCCCTTCACCAATTTATACTTGTTACCTCACATCACTTCTCATTTCTCAGACCTGCCCAGTAAGCACCTTTCCTTTTACTATCCAGTACATACAGGACTTTTTAAAAGCAAGGTTGACAAACAGAACTGCATGAAGTAATTATAGAATTTGCTTGCCTTTTGCTGTGCACTATTGCACTAAATCCCTTGTCCTATTAGACAACTAGCAATTGTATCATGTTTGACCTTTGTAACTGTGTTGTAGATAGCTACTCTGTTTGTCTATCATCTAATTGTATGGAGGGATAGGCTAAAGGGGCTGAATGACTCGCTCCTGTTTCTCTCTTCTCTCATTTAAACCAATTGGCTGCCTCTTTCTTTTTCTTCAATATCTCCATCTATTTCCGAGAAGGAATTCAGAGACGTTGCTATGCATTGTAAATTTAAGCACTATTGTTTTTGGGTTCGCTATATTCCTGTTTTGAGGAAATTGCTTCATCCTTATCTTCAATGAATGCATATCCAAAGTGTTTAAATACTCCGACAAAGACCTCTGCACTTTCAGGTACATGAACAGCTGCGTGATTTGTCTTGAGTATTTATTTGCAATGACACTTGATAAAATGTCTTCTAAAGGGTTATTACAGAAGATAGCTGCTTGTGTTGTTCAGGGTGATATATTAGCATGGATAGTGGATTGACAAGCTAATGTGAAACTGTCAGAATAAATGGGACATTCTCAGGTTAAGAAATTGTAACTAATGGAGTGTCATAGAGATCAATTTTCAAGCCTCAGATTATTTAAGATCTATTTCAATTGCTTGACTGTTGTAGCCAAATTTGCCAATAATATCAAGATGGTTTGGAAGGCAGATTGTGAGGAGGTGAGAAGGAAGATAGATTGGTTAAGTGTGTGTGTAAAATGTGTCTCATGGGAAAATTCAAGGTTGTCTGCTTTGGTAGGAAGAATAGAAAGGTCAAATATTATATGTTTTGAGACACTGCAGAATGCTCAAATCAGAGGATCTGAGTTTCCTTGTAAATGCACCATAAAGGGTACAGTGGTACACTAGTTAATTACAAAGACAAATGAAATGTTGGTGTTTGTTATAACGGAGAATGGACTGTAAAATTAAGGAGCTTTTGCTACAACAATGTAGGGCATTGATGCAACTGCACCTGGAATATTGTGTACCGTTTGATCTCCTTAAAGAAGCTTATATTTGCATTGGAACTGTTCAAATAAGGTTCACTTGGCACATCCCTGGATGAAGGGTTTGAGTTGTGAGATCAGGTTCACTGGGTTCAACCTGTACTGTCTTGGTTTTGGAGAATGCAAAGTGATCTTATTGAATCATTTAAGGTCTGAGGGAGCCTGACAGGGTGGTTCCTTTGTTCAAGGAAGGTAGGAGGTACAGGCCAGGTAATCACAGACCAGTTAGTCTGGCATCAGTGGTAGGGAAATTCATTGGAAAATTTTTGAAGGACGGGATTAATCAATACTTGGAAAGGCAGAGACTGATCAGGGATTTAAAAAAAACCCGATAGAACTGCAGATGCTGGAAAAACTTAGCAGCCTGGCAGCATCTGTGGAGAGAAATCAAAGTTAATATTCTTGGCCCAGTGACCCTTCCTCAGAACACTGATCAGCTGTAGTTAGCATGTATGGTCCAAAAGTTTAGAGCCAAAGTAAGTGGCAAACTGGATCCAAACTTGGCTTACAAACAGGAGGCAAAGGTTTTGGTGTTGATTGAGAGTTGTTTTTGTAATTGGAAGCTGGTGACTAGTGGTGTAGATCAGGGTTTAGTGCTGGGACCTTTGCTGTTTGTTATGTACATTTAATGACTTGGATGTGAATATGGAAGGGAAATTTGTAAGCATGAAAATTGATAGTCTTATTTAAGACCAGGGCTGTAAGGCTAAATGCCTATTGATCAGCTGGTAAATTGGACAGGGTAATGGCAAATGGAATTTAATCCTGATAACTGTGAGGTGATGCATTTTGAGAGGTCTAATAATGGATAGGTATGGTCCTTCAGGAGTACTTAATAATAAAGGTACCTTGAAGTATGTAGATCCTTAAAGCTGTTAGCACAGGTGGACAAGATGGTGAAGAACGCATGCAGGCATAAGAATATAGTAAGGCTTTATAAAATACTGGCTATGCAACGGATGGAATACTATGTGCAGTAATGGTCACGCACTATCAGAGGATGTTATTGCACTGGAGAGAATGAAAAGGAGATTGCCGAGGATGTTGCTAGGGCTGAAAAGTCTCGGTTACTGGAGATGCTGGATAGGCTGGGTTTATTTTCCTGGAGGGATGGGATCTGATTGCGGTGTACCACATTATGAGAGACATAGCCGGAGTAGATTATGAGAATCTTTTCCCCAAAGTAGACTCCTCTGCGACCAGTTAGCATAGTTTAAGATGAAGACTAGGTGGTTTAAAGGGGACCTGAGGAAAATGTTTTTCACCCAAAGTGGTAGAGGCAGGTATTCTTGCAACATTCAAGAAACATGTGGATGAGCACATAAAGTGCTAAGGCATGATAGGCTATGGATCAAGTGCAGGTAAATTGGATTAGTGTAGTTTGGTGGGTCGAACCTCTGACTCTATCATGACCGCTGAGAGGATGCTTCCTCTCATAGGGGATTCTTAAAGCGAGACAGTATAGTTCAAAAATTAGGTGTCTCCAAATTAAGACTGAGATGAGTAGTTTCTGCTGTTTGTTATTTTAGTCTTTGGAGTTCTCTACCGTAGTAAAAATTGGAGACTGGGTCATTGCCTAACATGGCTTTGAATATGCTGGTCGTTCTGATATAATGTGTGTTTTGTTAACACGAATTCACTGTGATGTTGTTGACAAATTTGGAACACTGTTTCTAAAGTGTGGACTTTTAAAATGTGTTGGCTGTAACAGAATTACATCACCAATACTTTAAACGCTGTTTGTAAAGTGTGATTTATCTATAATGTGGGGCTGCACAAGAGTGCAACTGTGAGGTTACAGAAGAGCTACCTGTATTCAGAGTTTTGATTCCTCAAGGAATTGAGGTTAATGGGGAACTGACAGGAGAGGAGTTAAGGTCGCAGTCAGATTATCAATGGTCTTAGAGAATGGAATCAAAAAGTGTGGCGCTGGAAATACACAGGTCAGGTAGCATCTGAGGAGCAGGAGAGTCGACGTTTCGAACATAAGCTCTTCATCAGGAAGGTAGCTAAGAAGGTGATAGGTGGATGCAGGTGGGGGTGATAGTGATAGGTTGGAGCAGAGTGTGGAGTGGATAGGTTGGAAGGAAGATGGACAGCTGGGAGAAGTTCAAGAGAGAATGCCAAATTATAGGGTTGGATCTGGGATAAGGTGGGGGAAGGGACGATGAGGAAACTGGTGCAGTTGACATTGATGCTGTGTGATTGGAGGGTCCCCAGGCAGAAGATAAGACGTTCTTCCTCTAGATGTCGGGTGGCTAGGAATTGGCGGTGGCGGCCCAGGGCTTGCATGTCCTTGGTGAAGTGGGAGGGGGAGTTGAAGTGGTCGGCCACAGGGTAGTGGGGTCATTTGCTGCGTGTTTGGAGGAAACACGCAGCAATCCCATTCTCTGAAACGTTAGAGAATGGGATTGGCTTTGTGTGCCAGTATGTTGTCTTCTATTTTTATTTATGATCTTATCTTTTAGTACTTGAAATGTGAAGCAGGTGAAGTGACAAATGTTTGATAAAGGACAAGCTAATCTGAAAAGAAATATGTAAAACGTTTAGCTTCTGACATTTTTGGCATTGAGATGAGATTGCTGCTAATGGAAAGTAATTTTCAAGACCAAACCATGCACTGCGTTTTGTTGTTGTTCCAAATACAGTGAGGAAAAACAAAGCAGAAGAGAAAATTATCTGAGTTGATCCTCTGTGCTGTCGTTGTAACATTTCCTGGGTTCTTTGCTGGTTTCAGGCACCTGAGCTTGGTTCATAGCATGTTTGCTTCCGAATCATCAAGTTGTAAGATCTCAAGACGAAAGTGAGGATTGCAGATGAAGGGCTCCAGCCCAAATCGTTGATCTTCCTGGTCCTCGGATGCTGCCTGACCTGCTGTGCTTTTCCTGCACCACTCTAATCTTGACTGTAAAATCTCAACTCCCAAGTTAAGCCCATGATCCATAGCCAGATTCTTGTTGCAATCTTGAAGGAGCAAACAAGGAACAAGAGTAGGCCCTTTGACCCTGCTCTGCCATTCAAAAACTCAGTTCAGCCATGATGTTAAACCTCAACTCTGCATTTGTGCATATCCCTGATAATCGTTTATCCCCTTGGTCATCAAGAATCTATCTTAAATTCTATCTTAAAAATATTTAAAGATTCTGCATCCATTGCGTTTTGAGGAAGGAAATTCCACAGATTCCAAACCCCCTCAAGAATTATTTTCTCATCTGTATCTTAAATGGGCAACCCGATTTCTAGATTCTCCCACATCCACTAAGTCCCTTCAGAGTCGTCTTTTTTCTCTTCTAAACTCCAGAGGATACAGATCTAGCCTGTGTAGACTTTCCTCATTAGATAATTCACTCATTCTCTGTTTTAGTCGAATAAATCTTACTGCTTCCAACATATTAATATCCTTCCATAAGTATGGTGTCAGTACTGTACATAGTACTTAGAAGTGTTCTCACCAACATCCTGTGTAGCTAAAGCATAATCTCCCTACTCATGCGTTCAGTTCCCCTTGCAATAAAACATTGCATTCTATCAGAAGACTCAAAGAAAACAGTGGTATTCTGTAATAGTTTCAAGTCAGGCCCTATTCTTCTATTAAACAGGTGTAAAAGATCCCATGTCAGTATTTGAAGAATAGAGTTTTATTGGTGTCCTGAACAGGATTAAGGCTTCACAGTCTTCCACAAAAATTCACTGCCATTTATCTCATTTGGTGATTAAGAGCACGTGGCTGAAAGTTAACTGTTGTATTTGCTTAACCAGTGACTGCACTTCAAAAATAATTCTTAACCATGGATTTACACAAAGCTTTCTGTCCTTTATCCTTTTACTCTGGATTAAAGAGTGATGACGCGAACTTACAAACATGGAGCAAATCAATTTTTTCCTGTTAAAGTACCTTGACCGACACAGGTTTGATACCTCAAGCATTCTGAAACATCATAGGAACAAGTGTAGGCATCCAGCCCCTCAAACCTCAAACCTGCACTGCCATTCAGTGAGATCATGGCTGATCTGTGCCCTAACCTTTGGCCTACATCTATCAATACAATTGCTTAAAAATTAAAATCACACAACAGGTTATAGTCCAACAGGTTTATTTGGAAGCTCTAGCCTTCAGAGCGGTGCTCCTTGCTTTGGAGTGATAATGGAAGAGAGTTTGTCAGTCTCCCTGGAGTTTCTGGGAGGGAAGAAAATTTGATCACTTAATGTAATCTGAGAATGAACAAGTCCTGAGAAATGTGTGGTCAATGTCTCACTAGTTTATACCCTTTGATTCAGTTTAGCGGAGACTGAACTATTGAAGGAGATGGCAATGACTAGATCAATTTACTTTGAAAGGGAGGCTTTTATTCATACCATCTACAGAGGAACCTCGATTATCTGATCAAGATGGACAGGCACTATTCCGTTCGGATAATTGATTTCCTCTGGGGCTCGGAGCTTTCTGTGATGTGTGCTCCCTAATCAGGAGACGAGGCAGCAGCACATTGTGCGCGAGCCCCCGCCCCCCTCCAACCCTGCCCACCCCCTAACACCATCTGCCTCCTGCCTGTCCCACCCTGCCCGCTGGCAACCCAGTCTGCTCCCACCCTGCTCCCAACCAATCCCTCCCTTGGCAGCTGGACTGGGCACCATAAGTCAGGCTAGTGCTGCCTTTGTGGGGACACGCACACGCACATCCTTTAACTGCAACATTTTGACAGGTTCCACCTCTGCCCTATACAGGACAACAGAGAGAGGGCAGGATGTCAGTAATTTGGAGATGTGCCTGGATTGTCCAGGACTGTTCTCGACAGTATTTCAGTGAGCTGAGTTCGTTTTTAATCATTGAATCTATAAACAAAAGAAGCGATCAGGGCTGAAACACCTCTTTGTAATGTTTCTATCACGACCTCTGGATCCCCTTCGGATAATCTGATATTCGAGGTTCCTCTGTATTTCCTTTTTTGTCAATTTATCTCTCCCTGCACAGGCAAACCTCAAATAGATAAACTATTTATTGCACTTGGCAGCTGAGTTCACATATTTCTAATGAGACATCACGACAATTGAGCATTTTGCAAGAGCAATCATGGGCTTGAATTTCACTTGCTTTCTCCTGTTCCAAACCTGGCTTGTTGAGACTAAATGGTGGTAGTTTTGTAAAGCAACTCTAGACACTAACTCAAGGCACCCCCAGGCTTCCACTTACTGAGCATGGTTGTTTTGTGATCTGTACAGCTATGAAATCACTAAAGTAACAAGGATTGGTACTATTTGCATTTTCCTAACAAGTCTAGTGTAGTTGGCACAGACTGGTAATGTTGAACATGCATTCCCAGCTGCGTTGTGTAGATATGAGTATTTTGCTGAATGGTGACTTGGTTTCAGACCAGAAGGAGGGTGGTATCTCAGCTATTGTTGTACATCTCTTCATAGCTGTATGTGTGACCAGCATTGATGATGGTTTGGAAACTTGCCTTCTTCCCGGTGCAGTCAGGGCTGGCCACAAAGTGTTTAACATTTGAAAAGGAATTTGTCTTGTGCCATATTCTAGTTTTCAAAGATATGATTAATCTTCAGTCATTTATGTACAAATAGAACTCTTAAAATCTTGATCAATAAATTATACTTCTTTTTGTTTCAGTCCAACTATGAATAAAATTATTCCTACCAATTTACCAAACAAACAGTATCAGTTGCTGTTCACTCAGGGAACAGGGGAAACAAAGGAAGGTAAGTAGTATGCCTTTTTGCTGTGGTAATATTTTAATAAAATAATCTCTCATTTGCAAGGAATTTCAATGTAGAGAAGTGTCTTATGCATACTGCTGTGCTCCACTGTTATAGAAGAGAAAATGAGGTCTGCAGATGCTGGAGATCAGAGATGGAAATGTGTTGCTGGAGAAGCGCAGCAGGTCAGGCAGCATCTAGGGAACAGGAGAATCGACGTTTCGGGCATTAGCCCTTCAGGAATGAATGTACATTCATTCCTGAAGAAGGGCTAATGCCCGAAACGTCGATTCTCCTGTTCCCTAGATGCTGCCTGACCTGCTGCGATGCCCGAAACGTCGATTCTCCTGTTCCCTAGATGCTGCCTGACCTGCTGCGCTTCTCCAGCAACACATTTCCATCCACTGTTATAGAGCCTTTCAGCCCTGGGTGATCGTATTGACTTGAGGATGAAAGATTGTCAATCACCTTGAATTCAGGGGTTCTTTCTCAGGCTGTTGTGACTGTCTTCTTTCCCTTTAAAATATGGACTATTGTTATACTACAACAAACGAAGGGTACTTTGTAACTGTTGTCTGCTTTTGAGGGGCTGTTTCGGTTTTGTGTACTTGCCATCCATATTTAATCTAGAGCGTTTAGTTTAGCTGTGGAATATGGTTTTGTGCACAGCATCCCCTAGGTGTTATCTGGTCGTAGAGCTGTACAGCACGGAAGCAGATCCTTCAGTCCAACTTGTCCATGCCGACCATATATCCAAAATAAATCTAGATCCATTTGGTAGTATTTGGCCCATTTCCTTCTAAACCCTTCCTGTTCGTGTACCCATCCGCATACTTTTAAATGTTGTGATTATATAGGCCTCCCCCACTTCCTGTGGTGGCTCATTCCATACAGCAGCACCCTCAGCGTGATGCAGCATCATTTTTATCTTTTGCTGTGTAGTAGATTGATAAAGGAAAAGAGCCGGCATAGCTGAGTGTGCTTCTGCATTTAAATTGTTTGTATCTTTTCTGCCTTTTTTGCCCATAACTGTTGAGGTATCAAAGGATTGTGTACCAAGTCAGTACTTGAGATAACCTGCATAGTGAGTGATGGCAGGTTAGTCAACCAGAGAGACTGTTCCAGCTAAAGCTGTTCATATTTCCTACACCTGTACATTTGTAGGGGTGAAAGTAGGATTGTGACACTGGTGAAGCTGCATTAACACTGGAGCAAATAGCTCCTCCTTCCAGGTTTTTGACTTAATGACACAGGATATAATCTATATGTCTAAATCAGGCTGGTGTTGACTTAAAGGGAGTGATGTTTTCACCCACAGTGCTGCTTGAGTGTGCTTTGGTCTACAGGGGTTGCAGCAACTCACCACTGTGTACTCGACATTTGGGTACGAGGTTAGCCGGCAACACCCATATAAATGAATATCTTTTTTAAATGAGAGGTTCTGACAGAGGAATGTAATGTCAAAGGATCTGGGTAGGTCACTTCACTAATTGTTCATCTTGCAGCAATAGTGTGCTGATCATGGTGGGGGTGGCTATTACATTAGCTTGTTGAAACAAATATCAAGTAAATTGACTGATGGATGTTGCTGACAATGAGACTGACTAGTCTTATTGCTTGTATTTGGAAATTTCTGCAAATGGGCATGAGTAAGGAGAATTTTGCAGAGTTAACCAGTTTGAGGTTGTTCAAGTCTTCTGGTGTGATGGCTCAGTGAAGCAATTGAATCTGATTTTCATCTTAAACTTTGAAGGACATAGTGTGATTGACATAATATAGGAATACAATCCTGCAAAGAGTGGAAAAACTTGTTTTAAACAGCATCAGTTGGATTTTTATGATTATCTAAAAGCATGCACATTTGTTTTTCCGTTGTTAGAGCTATTGAAGTGACATTGGCAGCTTTCTGTGATTCAGGTTTGAGCTCAATAACTGGGTACCTGAAATCGTAGACTCCAACAAACAAGAGGAATTGGATAGCAGTGACGGATAACAACAGCTGACTGCTTTCTTTTTCCCTCATTCCAATCCAGGGATGTTCAGACCCTATTGTGAAAATTATCTAACCAGGTGCAGGTTAGAAATCTGATCATGTAGGTGCTGTGAGCATGAATGGTACAAAGGGGAGCCTGGGTTGTATTAAATTCCATCAAATCTTATTTGAGATTTGTAATGGTCTTTTAGCAGGAATTTATGATAATGCTGTCTTTGGGATAGTCACCTCAATCTTTCAGATCCACTTTTCAAATGCCTAGGAGTGATGCAAGCAAATCCAGAATGAGAGAGTGATGCTTTTTTAATTCTGTGACTGACTTCCATTGGAGGCAATAAGTATGAAAATTGGCTCAAGGCGTGTCTTTTCTAAACCAGTGCTTTTGAGCGAATGAAACACCAGATGTCAGAGCAGATATAGACATTCAGCCCGTTGAATCTGCTCTACCATTCAATCATGGCTGATGTGTTTCTCAACCCCATTCTCCTGCCTTCTCCTCATTGTCCTTGATTCCTTTATTAATCAAGAACCTATCATCTATCTCTGTCTTAAATACACTCGGTGATTTGGGCTGCTCAGCCCCCTGCGCAATGAATTCCACAGAGTATCCATTCTCTGGCTGAAGAAATTCCTCCTGATCTCAGTCTAAAGGGATTGTCCCTTCACTCTGAGGCTAGAATCAGACTCGGGTGCTAGTCTCCTACTACTGGAAACGTCGTCTTCATGTCCACTCAATCCAAGCCTTTCTGTGTTGTGTATGTTTGAATCGGATAGTCTCTCATCCTTCTAAACTCCATCGAGTATAGACACAAGAGTTTTCAATTCCTCATATGACAAGCCCTTCATTCCCGGGATCATTCTTGTGAACCTCCTCTGTATCCTCTCCAGTATCATCCTTCCTTCGAATCGGGGCCGAAAACTGCTCTCTCCATTCCAAATGCAGTCTAATCAGAGCTTTATACTGCCTCAGCTGTATGTTTCTGTCCTTGTATTCTAGTTTTTTTGAAATGAATGCTAACATTGCATTTGTCTTCCAATTTGCCAACTGAGCCTGCAAGTTTAGCTTAAAAGAATCCTGAACTAGGACTCGTAGGTCCCCTTGTGCTTCAGATTTCCGAAGCCCTTCTCCATTTAGAAAATAGTTAACGCCTCAATTCTTTGTACTAAAAGGCATAACATCCTACTTTACCAAGTTTGTATTTTGTCTGGTCCTTTTTTGCCCTCTCTCCTAGCTTGTCCAAGTCCTTTTGCATCCTCCCTACCACATCAGTGCTTTCTGAACCTCCACCTACCTTGGTGTTATCTGCAAACTTAGCAACAATACCCTCAGTTCCTTCATCCAGATCATTAATGTACAATGTGAATAGTTCTGGTTTCAACACTGACCCCTGTGGAACTCCACTAGTTACTGACTGCCATCCTGGAAAAGCCCCCTTTATTCCCACTCTCTGCCAGTCAGCCAATCCCCTATCCAAGGCAGTACTTTGCCTAACACCGTGGCCTGTTAGCTTATTTTAGAAGCCTCCTGTGTGCCACGTTGTGAAAGGCCTTCTGGATACCCAAATGGATCACGGCCACTGGCTCTCCTTTGTCTAACTTTCTCGGTATTGCCTCAAAAAAAATTATAACATTTGTCAGGCATGACTTCCCCTTGACCAGGCCGTGCCAATTCAGCCCTATTTTACCATGTACTTCCAGTTACTCTGCAATCTTGGCCTTAATAATGGATTCTCAAATCTAACAAATCACCAAAGCCAGGCTAACTGGCCAGTAGTTTCCTGCATCCTGCTTGCTTCCCTTTTATTGGGTGTTAGATTAAACCTTTTTCAAGTCCTCTGGCCCCCCTCTCTGACTCCAGTGATTCCTCAAAGATCACCACTTATGCCTCTACAATCTGCTGTACTATCTCCTTCAGCTGCATTTGAACAATTATTTAAATTGCAGTTGCTAAGAAAAAGTTAGAATAAGCCTTCAGAATTATAGCCCTGATATCCTGAGCTGAAGATGATGCATTGACAATTTTTCTGCCAGTGTGCTTTTCAAACTGGTCTGTTTTGATAATACTGAAAACATTCAATTATTTAGAGGATGATTTTGGAGCCTTTCTGACCCATTTTATATAAAACATTTAAAAACATATTATAGCAGAGCTGGATGACCTGATGAACAGCAATTAAAGAAAATGTAAACACTTGATTTAACCAGGATGTAATTTGTTATATTTTCTTAGAAATAGTCAACTATGAGTTTGACACAAAAGATCTCGTGTGCTTGGCTTTGAGCAGTGTGATTGGAGTCTGGTATTTGCTGAAAAAGGTAAGAATAGTTCAGAACTGTGTACAGGTAACCAGGTGCTACCACACGAATGTTTCAAGTTAACCCTTATCAAGGGCACTGTCCTAATGGGTCAGACAAGTATATGCAATAGTTGTTGAAAAGCAGACCAAGAGATCATGTTTAGACCATAATTGGTCTTGAATCCCTAAGATAGACATGATTGAAATTATTGATCAAGCTATCCGCTTGTGTCTGTGATTATTATCGGTAACTAGGCCATCCTTGTTCAGCCACCAAGAGAAACTGAAGACGCGCACCATCACCACCCCAGGCGCAATGTCATTTTTGGTCTTGGCTTATCTGAATGTTACCTTCACTTATTGTCTCATTCACAGTTATTAATTGCTGCACAGTATATTTTCCCTTTGTTGCTTCCCCTCTCCTAATCAAATAGTTGCTGACATTATCTGTCAGGATTGTAGCATAAAAATTGGCTACTTGGGCTTTGTATTGTAGGCATGCCCATGAGATTATAGTTGCTATATGTGCCTGCACCTTTGGGATAGAAAGATTGCTGGGAGATTTATCTCTATATAGATCCTCTTAGATAGGATTAGGGAGTGAACTAAATAAAGTAGGCTGTTAACATGCATCAAACTAGGTTTTTGGGTCATTTGGTAATATCTAATGCAAATCTCGATGCCATTATTGCTAATTGCTCTCTTTATTATTGTAACTGCCTGGGGAGTAGCATGTAGAAAATTGGTATTGTGCCGAATCAGATAAAATGATATAACCAGGATGTGAATGTTTAAAGGTACATGATGAACTTGACTATAGGTCCTTAATGGTTAGAAAATTAAATGTATGTATGCATTTGGCATTCGATTCTGTGTACTCTGTTAGATTGTAGTTGAACTTAAACATTTAGCAGAAAACAATTGGCAGGTATCCATTCTGAGCTGCTTACAACTGGTGATTGCTTGTAATGTGCAATTAATGTTGGATTTTAACATTTTTTTTCGTTCAACTAAAGTGATCATAAAATATCCAGAGAGCAGTTCAAGCTTTTAACTGGTGCAATCAGAAGAAGTAGAGTTTCATCAGTCTTGTACTTAGGCAGGTGGTGGGGCCAGAGGTGTTTAAAAAAATATAATAGCTCCACAATTGATGCATGAATTGACATTTAGATGCAACGTTCAATTTTGGAATGAAAAATGTGAATAAAACAGCATAAAATCCCATTCTAACATTCATTGTTCATTGAAAACTCTAGGTATAAAAAAAGCTGAATTTGCTTCAATAAAATATGTGTTGAGTTTAATTTGTCATTCTGCTGTAGTAGCACTGCTCCACAGATGGGACTGAGATATATATGTCTAACATGTTGAGCCAAGCCACAGCCTAGGATTTGATAGGCATTGGATATGGCAATGCACTGCATGGTCTGGAACTGTTTTATACCTATTTTAACTTGCCAAGTCATGCACGGGGTGTATTGTTGGATATGTATGCAAGCACAGCTAGCTAACTTACTAAAAGTGTTAGCCTTTTACACTTTTTCCAAAGCTGCTGTTGTATGAAATCTTGATGCCACGAGTGCAGCAAGTATGCTATGGTAATTGTACAAGTATTTTTGTACTTAAGACTTTCAACTGTGCTGGAGTATAACCTGACTGGCAGTGTTTGAGTTAATATTAAAGTGTTATTGGAGCATGCCATAGTACGAATTTGAATAAGTTGAGGGGGAGAAAAGAATCAGAAGTTTGGTTCACGTAGTGCGTTGTGATTGTCAATGTCTTTTTCTCTAATGCTTCATTGGCATTTTGTTTCAGCATTGGATTGCCAACAATCTGTTTGGATTAGCGTTTGCTCTTAATGGTGTTGAACTCCTGCACCTTAACAATGTCAGTACAGGCTGTATTCTCCTCGGTGGACTTTTTATCTATGATGTATTCTGGGTAAGTGGTTTCCCTTTTGTGTCTATTTGATATTTTTCTACATCTTTCTTGACCTGAATACACGTGGCTTGCTCCTTCGGCTTAATTGAATGATGATTGCAAGTGAAAGGAAAACTTTGCTAAATGTATGGAAATTTAGCCGTTAGTGTTGAGTCACATGTTGAGCATAAATATTCATAGACTGCTTGGATTGAAAGCCCTGTTTTGTTTGCTGTAAATTTTATTTACAACTTGCATTTCACTTGAATGTGAATTGGATTTAACATTTGTACTGGATTTAACCATCTGAATTTGCAATATGACTCTTTGGAGCCATTCTACCAATTAGTTCAGTACAATTCATACAGAATTATGTGCATTTCTGAGAGGGAGGATTTATTCGTTCCGCTCTGAGAGGGCAAACAAACATCTTGTAGGACAATATTTAAATGTACAAGTGTACAATTCCACAGAGGTCAGTATCCCATCACCATTTACTTACAAATGGAGAGTCCTTGATGCTGATCCAGCTCCCTCGGAGCCAGCTCTGACTGGACAGAACCTCTGACACACCACTTTATATCTGATGGCTAGGGCTTCCTGATTGGACCACGTTAACATCCACAGTCAGAGCAGTCATATTCTGAGATGTCCACCTGGCTGACCTTGTTACAATCACTACAAACATAGGAGACACGTTTGTCTCCTATGTTATTAAGTTTGTCGATGACACCAAAATTGCTATAGTGGACAGTGAAGAAGATTATTTAAGAGAACATTGGGATCTTATTCAACTGGGCCAGTGGGCCTGTCAGATAGCATTTAATTGAGATAAATTTGAGGCATTGCATTTTCGTAAGACAAACCAGGGCACGACTAACACAGTAAATTGGAGGGCCCTGGTGAGTGTTGTTGAACAGAGCTTTGGGCTGTAGTTACATCATTCCTCAAAAGTGGCATCCCAGTTAGACAAGCTGGGTGAACAAAGCATTTGCCACCCTTGCTGTCATCACTCAGAGCTTTGGATGCACATGTTGTGACGTCATGCTTCAGCTGTATGGTAAGGTCACATGTTGAAGTACTGCATACAATTCTGGTCACCCTGCTACAGGAAGGATGCATAGACTGACTTTTTTCCTTGGATTGTAGGAGGCTAAGACGTGATCTGAGATAGGTTTATAAAATCATGAGGGGCATTGATAAGGTGAATAGCCAAGGTCTTATCCCCAGGGTAGGGAATTTGTACGAGCTGTGTTATTTTAGTGTTGCATCCTAGTTGCAGATTAAAAATGTATTTTCTGTGTTGCAATGTTTAATATTCATTTTTACTTCAAATAAGAATGGAAACTGAGCCTTCGAATCACAATGTTAGTTGTTTCTCTTTTTGATCTTGATTGTCCATTAACTCTTTATCAGGTAGAGCTACGATATTTTGGTCCTTGGGAGTTCTTTCGGTTTAAATTCCGTTAAACCAGATGTTTAAACTAGAACAGCTTTTTGTTTTCTTTTATAGGTGTTTGGCACAAATGTCATGGTAACTGTTGCCAAGTCGTTTGAAGCACCAATTAAATGTAAGTACTTCTAGCAACTGTACAAAATGGATAACTACATCCAAAAGTTTAGGTTTCTAATGTCATTGTTTCTCTTCAACCTGAGATGAAGTTTTGAAATATTTAATGAACTCGTTTAAAAATCTGTATTTAGTTTAATTCATTTCTTGTAAAAATGAAAGTAGAGAAAGAAATCTTCCAACATTTGTTAATTTTATGAGAAGCTACAAGAGATAAACCTAATTTGTGTTTTTTGCCAAATACCTAATGAATTATCATGGAAGTACTAATGCGCTCGTTTCCCATGTTATTTGGCTGATTATTGAGTTGCTTTAATGAGGATTAAGTGCTCAAATCACTCTGCATTGTCAATGATTTTTGTACCAGGATTCTATATTAATTCCAACCCCTGTTTTCTATTGAAAGGTAAACAAGGATTGCAAAGTGAGGCAGGTTTATGTCCTGTAGATGAAGCAATGCTAGTTTCTGTCTTTGTGTTGAATAAGCCATTCTCTGGGCTCATTGACTGCAGCTGGAGGGCATCCAAAGGCAAAGTAAGGAGGAACTTCAACCCAAGTCCTTCTGACCAATTGCTAGCTAATAACTCTGTTGGAAGAGTACTTTTGAATTATAGCTGGAGAGAAGATGAAGTTTAGCTGTGTGATTGTCTGCCAAGCCTCTATATACAGATGCATGAAAAGTTGCTCGGAGTAATTTGTTCTTCATTAATGGGATCTAGATCTTGCTGACAAGTGAGCGTTCATTATTAATGTTTAACTAACCTGGAGACAGTGGTGGTGAGCTGCTGCATTAAACCACTTGTAGTCCATGTGGTGAAGGTAGCATCGCATAAGAACAGGAATCCACCATTCAGCCTGCTGAGTTTGTTCCACCATTCGAGATGATTACAGCTGATCATCCACTTTCAATATTTTTTTTCCCTACACTCTTCTTGTACCCTTTACCATCATTTGATTTTTAGAAATCTCTCCATCTCTAATTTAAACATACTCAATGTCCATAGTTTTCACTGCCCTCTGGGGTGGAGAATTCCAAGGATTCTCAACACTTGGAGTAAAATGTTTCTCCTCAACCTGGTCCCAAGTGCCTTCCTCCTAATTTGTGTTCGACTGTCCAGTCAGAGAAAATATCTAGGCTGCATCTACCTTGTCTACTCCTTTAATTATTTTCTAAAATTTAGTGAAGTCACATCTCTTAAAATTCTAGACTCTACAGGGTCAAATTACCCAAATTTTGTTCACGGGACAGTCCCACTAAGTCTAGGAACGAGTCTGGTGAACCTTTGTTTTGGTACCGTAAGTGGGACCTCAGGATGGAGGAGAGTTAGGTCATCCACTTGGCATCTTAGTCACTTCAGCCTTCTCCCTCTCTTTTGACCTCTCCCATTGCTACCTCATTTATAGATCTACCTGTTGTTGTATCTTAGATTCCTTGTACTCCTTGTTGAACCCAAGTTAGTCTTCCAACTTGATAGTAATAGTGAAGTGAACTTTCAGAGCCAAGCTTGGACTCAAAAGCCACCTGAGAGCCCATAAATGGATCAGCAGAACGAAGACCGTCATCCTCGACCTCGAGGGATCGCCATGACCAGCAACTGACTGAGTGAAGAAAAAATTGTATTAGGCCATGAAATTACAGATCTGTTAATGGCCCGTGGTCCCTCAAAAATTCATTACTTGAGCTTCTAAATATGTTCTGAATCTGATCCCATTTAATGCACGTTATCATCACCGACATTGGCGCCAGCGTCCAACACATTGGAGCTGTCCTCAGCCTTTTTTGCTTATGTTCTTTAATGGGCTATGGGTGTCATTTCAACATTTATTTCCAATCTGTGTTTGTCATAGAGTTGTACATTACAAAAACAGCCCCTGTGGTCCAACTCATCCGTGCCAACCAGATATCGTAAATTAATCTCTTCCCGTTTGCCAGCATTTGGCCTATTTCCATCTAAACCCTTCCTGTTCATATGCTCATCCAGATGCCTTTTAAATGTTGTAACTGCGCCAGTCTCCACCACCTCTACTGGTAGCTCATTCCATATGAACAGCACCCTCTGGGTGAAAAAGTTACCCCTTAGGTCCTTTCTAAATCTTTCCCTTCTCACCTTAAAGCTATGCCCTATTGTTTTGGACTGCTTGACTCTAGGGAAACCACCATGGATTCTTCACCCTATCTGTACCCTTCATGATTTTATGAACCTCTATAAGGTCACCCCCAGTCTTCGACGCTCCAGGGAAAATAGCCCCAGCCCATTTAGCCCCTCCGAGTAGCTCAAACCCTCCACCCTGGCAACATCCTTGGTCATGCCTGACATATTTGCTAGAATTCTTGGAGAAAGTAATGAGCAGGTTAGACCAAGGAGAGCCAATGGATGTTATCTACCTGGACTTCAAGGAGGCCTTTAACAAGATGCCACACAGGAGGCTGCTGAGTAAGATAAGGGACCATGGTGCTAACATGAATTGAAGATTGGCTGTTTGGCAGAAAGCAGAGAATGAAGATAAAAGGGTCTTTCTCAGGTTGGCAGCCGGTGACAAGTGGCGTTCCATGAGGGTCAGTGTTGGGACCACAACTTTTCACTTTATACATGAATGGTCTAGATGAAGGAACTGAGAGCATTCTGGCTAAGTTTGCAGATGATACAAAGATACGTAGAGGGGCAGATAGCTCTGAGGAGGTGGGGAGGCTGCAGAAGGTTTTGGACAGGTTTGGAGAGTGGTCACTGAAGTGGCAGATGGAATACAACATTGAAAAATGAGGTCATGCACTTTGGTAAGAAAATAGAAGTGTGGACTATTTTCTAAATGGGTAAGAAATTCAGACGTCTGAAGTGCAATGATGGCATTTATTTTGAGAGGATATGAATATAAAAGGCTGTATAAGACTCTGGTCAGGCCACATTGGCGCAGTTCTGACCCCCGTATCTCACGAAGGATGTACTGGCCCTGGAATGTCTTCAGAGGAGATTCGCAAGAATGGTACTAGGAGTGAACAGCTTAATATATGAGGAACGTTTGAGGACTCTGGGTTTATACTCGATGGAGTTTAGAAGGATGAGGGGGTGGATCTAATTGAAATTTACAGAATTCTGAGCATCCTGGACAGAGTGGATTTTGGGAAGATGTTTCCATTGGTAGGAGAGACTAGGATCTGAGGGCACAGTCTTAGAGTAAAGGAAAGACCTCCTAGAATGGAGACAAGGAGAAACTTCTTCAGCCAAAGAGTGGGGAATCTATGGAATTCGCTGCCATAGAAGATTGCTAAGTTCCTGATTGTCAAGGGTTACGGAGAAAAAGCAGGCGAATGCGATTGAGAAACTTATCAGCCATGATTGAATGACCTGAGCAGACTTGAGGGGCTGAATGGCCTAATTTCTGCTTTATCTTATGGTCTTCAATCTTTTTCTGAACGCTTTCAAGTTTCACAATGTCTTTTCTGAATTGCATGAAGTATTCCAAAAGTGGCCTAATCAATGTCCTGGACGGCCACAATATGATCTCCCAAATCCCATTTTGAACTGTTGAAAGTGTGGTTGTTCGATTCAACTGAGTGACTTGCCAACTATTTCAGAGGGCAGTACTGTGTTATGGACCAGGCCAGATCCCTCAAAACATTTCAAGAAAAGTGGCCCAGAACCTAACTTTGCTCGTTGTTTTAAGCAGGTGTGAAGTGGATATTGCAGGAGTAATGCAGCTGGCCCAACCACTGAGTTTAGAACAAAACAGAATTTTATTTGCAACATTACCGAATGAAACACCAAAACAGAGCAGGATGTAGAATAATTTAACCTATCCAAAAACTGAACGGGTTATCCTAATTTAATGATGCTGTACCAAATACTTGCAACAATCCCCTTTGCAAAAAAAACGAAAAATCCAACACAGGAGGTTTTTCGAGGAGAGAGAGAGAGGTGGCAGAGAGATTCAGCATGGACCACCTTTTCTGTAGCTGTTTCTTGGACCAGCAGCCTCCAAACTGACTGCTTTCAGTGAACAACCAGACCAAATTAAACCAGAGAAAAGCTGAGCTGGGAGTATTGGTCACTTTCCTTTCATTGTACAAGAATTCTTTTTAGAAACTTGAAAGCATTCTCAAGTAGTTAAACCCAGATCTTTAGGAATCCCTGCTTTTGACCCCACTGGCAAAAAAAAGCCAAGGACAGCATAACCTTGTTAAAGAGCTGCATTGTTACAAATGCTAGTGGCATCAGAAGTGCTAAGATTATAATTGCTTTCAAAGGAGGATAAGAACATTATTTTGGAAAAGAAAAGCTGATTGGAGAAATCAGTACAAACGTGAATGGTTTAAGCTGTCTTACGAGGCTGCAGGCAATTATATTAAAAAGGATAGCACTTGGCATCTGGGATTTTACTGCAAACAATGAATTCTATTGTTCCCTCCATTTCTTTTCCTGCTCTGTGACACTAAAAAGGAATTGTTTTGCTATATTAATTGAAAAGTCAAATGTAGGCTTGTAAAAGTATGTAATATAGCCCTTACAGTATCATAATGTAGCCCTTCTGTGAAATGTGTACATTATATGCTGTCTCAACTATTGCTTCTGAGTAAAAAGTAGTTTTGGTGTTGTCCTTTTAGCTGGTACACAATCAAACAGATTATTCATGTGCAACTACCACTGGCAAGAAACACTTGCATTTATATCGTGCCTTTCACGACTACCAACCGTCCGAGTGTGTTCAAACAACTAAATACTTCTGAAGTGTAATCGCTGTTGCAGAAAGTTTGGCAAGTAATTTATAAACCACAGTCTGAGCTGTTTTTCGTGTCAATTGAGGGATTAATTTTGGGTTCTTATGGGGCAGTGGTACTCTGAATTGTGGTTCAGGATCCCTTGGTCCACAGGTAGAAACCATACAAATGATACAACACAGAGGAGAGCCATTTGGCCCATCTTGTCCATGTTGACAGACACATGGTTGCCCTTTGTAATCCCCTGTTCCTGCACACGGCCCCTAGCCCTGCAGCTTATAGCACTTAGGATGCAGATACTTGTTGAAAGAGTTTAGCATCTCTGCCTTCACCACCAACTCAGATTGTGAATTCCAGACGCTCATCACCCATGTGTGTCATGATATATCTGAACAGGTTAATAAGAAAATCTCTAGCCAGGTTAGTTATCCTCCTCATAGTAATACTGTTGGTATTATTGAGTCCACCCAAAGGACAGAAAAGGCCTCTGATAAATCATCATCTGAAGGACAGCAGCATGTTCAGTGCCATGCTGAAGTGTCATTCAGGGTCTTGCTCAAGTCTTGGAGTGGGACTTCAAGTCACAGCCTTCTGGCTCACGTGAATGTGCTACCAGTTGAGCTACAGATGACACTTATGAAGTGATCAATTAGTTTTATGGAATCTTTTGACGAATGGGATTAATGTATTACCTATGGTATGTTTCTAATAATATCAATCACCATCTGGCAATGAATTCTAACACACCACTTCAAAGTAGTTTCTAAATTAGTTTTCAGAGCAACATTATCAAAGCTGCACAACATACACCCTGTAGAGGGAGCTGTGCCACACTGGAATCAATATGGTTCAATTTAATATTTGCCAGATTCTCCTCTTCCTGGATTTAAAATTTACTACTATGCTGTATTTCACTGAAGTAATCAGGTTTGCCCAAAATGCTGAATGGAATTTTGGAGAGGTTAAAAGAAATGTGGCTGTTATGAAAAAATTAGGTGCACTTGATGTCAGCTTGTGTATAATAAATGTACTTGTAGCTACTTCTCTCTCTCAAATTATTGCAGCTCGTCAGCTGGTAAAAGCGCCACTTGTGGTGCAGGGAAAATATCTACCTTTAGCACTTTTTCTGGCCCATAGACTTGCTCCACAGCTAGAAGTGTTGTACTCCTGTCAACAGGTATGTCGGTGACTATGGCAAAAGTGGACTGAAGGCACACTCTTGGTATAGAAAGTTCTGTGCTTGTGAGGAATTGGGCTTTTTTAAAAATTGAATTTGGATGATTAAGATATTTTCTAATCAACCATTATAGAGATGTTATTACACACCTTTGGAACAGGTGCAACTTGAGCCCAACCTCCTGGCCCAGAGGTAGTGACATTACAGCTGAACCTGAACATTTAGTTTTCCTATTCACGACTTGTTTGAAGTGTACAATTCTGTACCATATGTCAAATTCAATTATGTTAGCCACTATGAATCTTGTCTTTCTGTAAATTTAACCCTGATGTTGAAATCTGTCACGGCCTAATTTGATATAATCTGCAGTCTTTTGAAATTGAGGGCAGATTGTCAGAACATAGATGGCAACAACTTTGCGTATTTTTAAGGTAACAAAATGTTCAGGTTGTAAGTATGCTTGCTGAGCTGGTAGGTTTGTTCTCAGACATCTCGTTACCATGCTAGGTCACATCATCAGTGAGCCTCTGTTGAAGCGCTGGTGTTCTGTCCTCCTTACTATTTATGAGTGTGGGTCTGTTAAGGTGGGTGACATCATTTCCGGTTCTTTTTCTCAGAGGTTGGTACATGGAGACCAAGTCAATGTATTTATTGATAGAGTTCTGGTTTGAATGCTGAAATGTTGCTCAGTCACAGGAACATTATAGAACAAACTGCATTACTATGGTTGGAAGATTGTATGGCTGCAGGAGATTAGAGATTGTGAGGGATGAGGCCATGGAAGGAGTGGCAAACATTCAAGAGAAATTTAAAATCTAGGATTTTTTTTTAGATTAGAGTAGATTACTTACAGTGTGGAAACAGGCCCTTCGGCCCAACAAGTCCACACCGCCCCGCCGAAGCGCAACCCACCCATACCCCTACATCTACCCCTTACCTAACACTACTGGCAATTTAGCATGGCCAATTCACCTGACCTGCACATCTTTGGACTGTGGGAGGAAACCGGAGCACCCGGAGGAAACCCACGCAGACATGCAAACTCCACACAGTCAGTCGCCTGAGGCGGGAATTGAACCCGGGTCTCTGGCGCTGTGAGGCAGCAGTGCTAATCACTGTGCCACCATGCCGCCCACGAATTGTTGATGTTGATACGATGAATTGGCAGAATCTAACAGTGGCAATTTTTTTTCTGATGTAGGGCAGCTTTGCATTTGACATTTTTTTTAAAAGACAAAAAAAAACAGATAAAGTGCATTGGAATTGACGATATAAGGGACTGGTTTATAGACAAACTGCTAAAATAAGCCCTTACGTAGCTGTAATTCATACCTGGATCAGGGCACTATTATTTTGCATTTTTAAACCCTCATAGTTTCTCAGTGGGGGTGTGTGCAGGGATATATAATAATTGTAATGACTATTGATTTAAATTTTCATTTTGAATTTGGCATACTCCAAGCTTTTAAAATGTGATTTATGTAATTATAATAAACTGCTTCTAAGATTCAGGGCCTTAGTGGCTAGATTAGAAGCCCCTGTCTCTCCTACTTCCTCTAAAAGCAAAGGAGAGTTTATAAACAGATATTTTGTTTTTGATCAGTTTGTCTGGGCTGGTAGCCTGCTGCTTACCAATACAGCTGCAAGAGGGCAGAAATAGAAACTGTCAGCAAAATGCCTGTTATTACTCTCGCTGGTGGTTGGATTCCAGATGGCTTGTGGTTGGGCAGTATCACTGTGCACAGCGCGAACTGGAATGAGATTGTCAAAAACAAACATTCCTGTTGTAGGCTGCAGGATACCCCAGCTGCTCTGTATTTATACAGTCTGGCACAAGAATGTACATAGCATACTGTGAAAGTTTGTTCCTTTATGATAGAGTTTCTATCCCTTCCTCCTCGCCCTCCACAACATTATTACCAAACTTCTCAGTGGCTCAACTAAAGGCACTGACTTGTGGTTTGGGTGTTATCCGCAGGCGCCTGTGGCCCTTCACTAACTCGCCTACAGTGGCGATTCTTCTTTGTTTAATGGCAGTGGTAAGTATTGGCAGGCTATTTGTTTGTGATGAGGGTGGGGGAGAGAATCATCTGAGTATGTGATCCAGTACTTGCCTGACCTCCATTTGTAGCAAGATCGCTAAATAGTCTATGGGAGAAAATGGTCAGACTTTTCCAGTGTCAACCGTAGCTCAGATGGTAACAGTATCACCTCGAGTCATACAGTATGTAAACAGACTCTTTGGTCCAACCATGTTCGCAAACTAAACTAGGCCCAGCTGCCTACGTTTGGCTCGTATCCCACAAAACCATCCAAATATCTTTTAAACATTGTAAAGTACTTGCATCCACCACTTTCTCTAGCAGTTCATTCCATATGAACCAGTATTTTTTTAAAAAGAAGTTTCCCCTCATCTTTTTAAAACTTTCTCCTCTCACATTAAAAATATGCCCCCTGGTTTTGAACTCCCCCACCCCAGGGAAAAAGACTCTTGTTATTCACTTTTTCTATGTTCATCATGATTTTATAATCCTCAATGAAGTCACCCCTGACCATCCTTCACTCCAATGAAAAAAAGTCCCAGCTTTTCCAGTCTTTTTTTTTAATCTCTCAAACCCTCCATTTCCAGCAGGATCTTGCTGCCTATTTCCCTCTGAATCTGCTCACATCCTACCAAAAGGTTCAAATAAAATATCCAGATTGACCAAAAATTAATGCTTAGGTGCGGACAAATACTGAGAGGACACAGGCTGTGAATGAATATGGACAAGTTTACTGAGTGGGCAAAAATTTCGCAGAAGGAAGATAATGTGAGCAAGAGTGAATCATTTAGTTTGGCCTCTTTTACATGTCCTCGGTTTAGGGCACACAAATAAAGGCTGATGCTTCTGTCTAGTCATGAGGGGGATGTTGTTCTGTTTTCTTTTAAATGTGTGACATTTAACCAAAGCCCCTTCAGGTCTTCAGGTGGATGTAAAAGATCCCATGGCAGCAGCTTCCAAGAAGAGCAGGGGAGTCAGCCCTCCATGAGCATCACCAGGCAATGGGTTTATCGGGCTGTTATCACATTGTTGGTGGAAACTTGGATGCTGAAGTTGGTTGTTCCCCTTCAACATGAGTTCATTTAATTGGCTGGAAGGCATTTTCCAGTAGCTGTCATTGTAGGTTCCCCTCCCTCCCAACACCCAAGCTGAAAGGTAGATGGAAAGTTTGTCTTTTACTTCTGGATTTCATTTTCTGATTTTTTTTTCTTCTTAGTGGTTTTCCCTCAAGATCTTCTGGAGAAAGGACTTGCAGCCAATAATTTTGCAATGCTTGGCTTGGGTGATATTGTCATTCCAGGTAAGAGTGTTCTCCCTGACTGAAAATTCAGTATGTCTCCTACTTTGAAACTGTTTCTCCATCTGATTGGTCAACTTCCAGAGTCATACTTCTCTTAATTTTAATCTGTAACCCTGAATGTTTTGTTTCTGCAGCAAGCTCCAAGATTTTCTTGGAAGGCTAATATTAGAATTTGGATATTGATGCCAAGTGCCACAGCGTCAGTGTGGAGTTACAACTCTGAATCTGATTACCAATTTGACTTGAGTATTAAAGCAAAAAGTGTGAGACTTTGTTCAATCTTGCATTGCTTGCTATTAGTCCCATCAGATATAATATGGCTCCTGTCCAATGCAAAACAGGATTCAAATAATACATGAACCTACTAACATTGTAAAGGCTGACAGCTGAACTGATGGATGAGGAAAGATTGAACAGGTTGGGGTCTTTTCGTATTCCTCTAGCAGAGTGAGGTTTTTAAGATTAAAGGAATCTGACTGAGTAGACACAGATGTCAAAATATTTATAGTTTTGGGGAAGAAACTTTACCTGCAGAGTGGCGAGAACATGGAAAGGGGTGTCATAGATGCATTAAAAGCGAGGCTAAGTAAGTGCACAAGGGAGAAAGGAATAAAAAGTTACGATGAAATAATCGAGTGAAAAGGGGGTTCAAATAGAACATGAACCAGTTCGGCAGAATGACTGTGTCCACCATGCATTCTATGTGACTTTTCCACTTCCTAGTCTGAAGAATGATACGTGTGAAAGTTGGAATGTGCTGCATGCTAATGAGCTCTTAATGCTCTTGTATGAGAGGAAGTGGACCAGCTGGAATTTTTATGATAATAGTATCATGATGACTAACACTGAGACTAACTTTCAATTCCAGATTTCATTAGTTCATACCAGTTACAGTGATGAGATTCGGTTCAATAGTCGGGAGTGGTGTAAGTGATGGCACGTGTATGAGGTCTGAAGCTCACTTTGGGATCAGCTACAACCCCAAGATTGTAAAAAAGACTGGCTTAATCTGAGTGTTGCCAGGGCAGGGATGGAGTATGAAGTTAGGGAATGGAGTTGGGAGAGTGGACTAAAAATGTAATTGTTCAAATAAGCTGCAGGCATGTATTTCTCCTCCGTGTGATACGTTATTGTGATCTGTTTCCACATGTTTCACAACTTGCTGCCAAAAAACATCATTTGTTGTGATTTGAGCTGAAGGATTTGAGTTAATTAAAGTAATTGGCTGTCTGTATTTAACCTTGAACTTGAAGCATTCACTGTCTTGTTTCTGGAGAGAGGTTGCTTCTAATTACTCACTGATAATCTGCAAATCTGTGCAGATGCAGATGAGTGAAAAACAAGCTGCTGTTCAAGAGGTGCTGTTTCCAATCATAGGTGATTGTTGTAACAAAAACCTTGTCAGGGAGTTGGAGAATTATTTGCGTACTGCCTGACTATTATCATGGCTAAGGGAGAAAGATAACTAATTAAAACAAAAATATTCCCGCTAAATAGCAAGATCTACTTTCTATGTTCTCTTGCCCTGTCCAAGCCATTGCTCTGCCTCATCATTACGGCATTTGTACTCAGCGTGATGTGTCTTGACTGATTCTGTTATGGCCAGTTTTAACTATTGGAGCCACACAGGGTGTATTGTTTCTCATTTCCTTGTGACAGTTCCCCTATCCAGGCTGATTCAGTCATGGGTTCTGCAATAGGATACTGGAGTATATCCTGAAGAATATAAGGTTCACAGTTAAGGAATTGTTGAAACTGTTCAATTCAGCTTTGATGAGTTGCATCGTCATCCTTCAGTGATACCATCCCCTTGGCAAAGTGGATTTTGTCCTTTTGACCATTGTCTAGTCAATTAGCCTAGGTGCCTTTAAAAAAAACATTACATTTTATGATTGTCAGCATACTGTTAGATCTCAAGGACATTCCCACCACATGTCCTTTTATCTGATGGATTTACCTTTTGAGTATCAATGGTGAGCTGTTGAAATGCTGCTACTTGACTTGCAATCGAGGATTCTGCTAGCAGGGAGTGGAGTTTGCTAACTTGGTTCAAGGAGGTCACATTTCAGCATTGCTTTCATCCAACTGATCCTGATGATGACAACACTCACCCTATCATCTGGCCATGAAAGTCTAGTACAATTGACTTTATCTGATCCCATTGTTCTGGAATTTTGTTTGATGTGTGAGGATGTTTCAGATTGATTGTAAAATGAAATTAGAATGTCTCTTTGGCCTGGCTACTTTTGAGTGGAATAAATTGATCACTTGGGCCATTTGTGGACATTACTCCCCTCCCCTAGTCACCTTTTGAGAAGATGATGGTAAGCTTCCGGATCGTACTACAGTTTATTTCCCGTGCCATTCGGGAGGAGTTCCGGTATTTTAAACCAGCGACACTGAAGGAATGGCAATCTGTTTCCCAGACAGTAATTGATGGTTTGGAGAGTAACTTGCAGGTAATTTTCCTATGCATCTGCTGGACTTCTCTTTCTAGATTGTAGTGGTCATTGCCTTGAAAGGTGCTATCTATAGACCCTTGGCAAATTACTTCAATGCATATTGTAGATGGTACGCTCTGCTGTTGTGCCGGTTGTGGAGGGAGTGAATATGGTGCTATCAAATGGGCTGCTTTATCTTGAAAGGTGCTGAGCTTCCTAACTGTTGGAGCTGCATTTGCAAGTGGCAAGTATTCTATCACATTCCTAAATTGTCACTGTGTGGGTGTAGGTTTGCTTGCTGAGCTGGAAGGTTCATTTTCAGATGTTTTGTCACCATACTGGGTAACATCATTGGTGAGCCTCTGGATGAAGCTTTGTCACTTTGTAGATAGTGGACAGGCATTGGGAAGTCAGGAGGTAAGATACTTGCTATAGGATTCCTGACCTTAACCTGCTGTTGTCGTCACAGTGTTTATATGGCTAGTCTAGTTCTGTTTCTGGTCAATGGTAACCCTCAAGATGATGTTATTGGGGTAATGCCATTGAAGGACATAGGATGATTGTTAGATTCTCTCTATTGTTGGACATGAACATTGCCTGCTACTTGTTTGTCATGAATGCTACTTGCCACTTGTCAGCCCACACCTGGATATTTCACAGGTCTTGCTGCATTTGGACTTTGACTGCTTCAATATCTGAGGAATTGTAAATGGTGCTGAGCATTGTTGATTAACTGTGAGCATCTCCACTTCAGATGTTTATATTAAAGGAAAGGTCACTGATTAAACAGCTGAAAATGGTTGGGCTTGGGAGACAGCTCTGCAGAGCTCCTGCAGAGATACCCTGCAACTTGATATGACTGACCTCCACAACCACAGCAACCTTACTTTGTACCAGGCATAACCAGCAGAACATTTTCATCCCTGATTCTTATTGACACCAGTTGTGCGAGAGCTACTTGATATCACCCTGTGTCAAATGCAACTTTGATATCAAGAACAGTCGCTCTCACCTCGCCCTGGAATTTAGTTCTTTTGTTCATGTTTGAACTCAGGCTGTAGTGAGGTCAGGAATCAAGTGATTCAGGCAATACCCAAACTCCGTGTCAGCGAGCAGGTTATTGCTATGTAGGTGCTGCTTGATAGCACTGAGTGATGAGAAGTAGGAAGTGAAAACCTTGAGGTTTAATTGTTTCTATTGAAAGCTGTTGTTTCTAATTTCCACCAATGTACTATTGAGAAAAAATGCAAGGTCATCAGATTTGCAGATGATAGAACATAGCACTTCTCAGGAATGGGCCCTTCAGCCCATGATGTGCTGAACACGACGCCAAATTAAGTTAATCCTTTCTGCCTGCCATATTCCTCAGTTCTTTTGCATTTTCGTGTGCTTATCTAAAAGTCTTTTAAAGGTCCCTATCGTATCTGCCTCCACCACCACCCCTGGCAGCATTTTCCAGGCTCCTATCACTCTGTGTAAAATAAAAACTTGCCCCTTACATCTTCATTGAAATTTCCCCTCTCACCTTAAATGCATGCCCCCTAATTTTAGACATTTAAACTCTGGGAAGATGATTCTGGCCATCAACCCTGTCTATGCATCTCATAATTTGATCGATTTCTATTAAGTCTCCCATCTGCCTACACTACTCCACAGAAAGCAATCCAAGTTTTTCTATCCTTATAGCTCATACCCTCTAATCTTTGCACCCCCTGTAAGGCCTCCACAGCCTTCCGGTAATGTGGCACCCAGAATTGAACACAATACTACAAGTGTGGCCTAACCAAAGTCTTATAAAGTTGCAACATGACATCTTAATTCTTGTACTCAATTCCCCGACACGTGAAAGCTAGCGTGCAGTACGCCTTCTTTACCTCCCTATCTACTTATGTGATAAACTGGAAATGCAACAGAAACTGAGGAAGCATTGTGATTTGGACAAATGTGCAAGTGGGAGAAATAATTGCAAGTTAAATTTCATGTAAATAATTGTGCAATACTTTAAAAAAAATGAAGTGGATAACTACTTAATGGTGTTGAAGTAGCTAAGAGTCGAGTTGATGTAAGACTTCATGGCTGTTTCTATTTGCTCTGTGCTGATAAACATGTAAGAATAGCGTGGATTTGTTGGAGACTAATAGTGAATTTATTTGGGAATACATGTTTCCCACACCGGAATGGCCATTATTTATGCCCAAAAAGTGAATACATAATGGAACTTGCAGCATTGTTTCATGTCAAAGACTGTGATGCTGGAAAAGCACAGCCAGTCAGGCAGCATCTGAGGAGCAGGAAAGTCGACGTTTCGGGCATGAGTCCTTCATCAGGAATCTCATGTACAGAGGCTCTTTCTTGTGTCCTTTCACAGGATGTGGGTGTCCCTGGGAGATTATTTATTGCCTTCGACAGAGATGGTGCGACACCTTTACTGCAGCCCATCTGGTGCGGTTGCATGATGGTGGGGAGTATGCTGCAGGAGTTTGACCCAATGACAGAGAGACAATGGTGATGTTCCACGTTAAAATGGTGTGTGGGGCCCGGAACAATATCTGGCTTATGGTGATTCTGTGATTTGTTACTTTTCTCAGTGGAGGAGGATGTGTGTTTGGAAAGTGCTATGAAGGGAAGTTTTGAGTTGCTGTGTTGCATTTTCTAGAAAGTGCCAACAATGTGTACTGTGTAACTAATGGAGAGAATAAATATTAAAGGTTTTGGATAGGGTGCTATTCAAGCGGGCTGCTTTGCCCTACAAAGCGTCAAGCTTCTTTTAATGTTGCTGGAACTACACCCATTCAGGCAAGTGGAGAATATTCCATTCCACTTCTGACTCTGTTTTGTTCCAAGAACATTCAAGAAGCTCTGACATAGAAGGTAAAGCAGGCCACTTGATGGGCGCCCTATCCATCAAGTTCCTCATTCATTCCCTCCACCATTAGTACAGTGGCAACAGTTTGTGCCATCTTCTAAATGCATTTCGATAACTCACCAAGATTTTTTTGACAACACCTTCCAAACCCAGCTAAAAGGGCAATGATAGCAGATACATGTGTATGCCACCACCAGCTATAGGTTCTCCTCCAAGCCACATACATCCTTACTTGCAACTGGAGCCATTCTTTCACTATTGCTGGAACAACTACTTGTGAATAACACGCCTCACTGTAGGTGTATCAACTCCCCATTGACTCCAGTAGTTCCAGAAGCAATAGGGATTGACAGTAAAATGCTAGCTTCGCCAGCGGTACCAAATCAGGGAGTGAAGTTTTGTAAATGGCCAGTTTCTAGCCAATGCTAAGCCTCAGGATGCTGATATTGGGGGATTTGGAGGTGGTAATGCCATTGAATATCAGAAAGTGATTGTTAAATTCTCTTTTGAGCTATGGTCATTGCCTATCGCTTCTGTAGCATGAATGTTGCTTTCTATTTCTCAGCCAACATCAGCTGCTGTCACGCATGAACTTTGCGTGCTTCAGTGGCTGAAGAGTTTTTCTGGGACTCCTTGATATAACACTACATTAAGTCTGGCTTTGACACCAAAGGCAATTACTTACCTCCCGTCACCTCTAAACTTTACCTCTATTAGGTCCTGGGCTGTAATGAGTTTAGGAGCTGAGGTTCTATTGGAACTCAACCTGCTCATTGATATTCAGTTTATCATTGTGTATGGGCTACTCGATAGGACTGACAATGGCATCTTCCTTCACTTTGTGGATTGCAAATATTATGGGATGTAATTTGCCAAATTATCTTTATCCTACTTTTTGTGTATAGGACATATCTGGGCAGCGTTCCACATTACTGATAGATGCCAAAGTTATGGTTGCACTGGAACAGCTCAACAAAGGGGCACGGCTCGTTCTGGAGCATGCATCCTCAGTGCTAATGTTGCAATGTTGTCAGGGCCCATTGTTTTTTGCAGCATTCAATGCCTTCAACCCTTGTTATCATGTGGAGAGTCAAATTGGCTGTAGGCTATAATCTGTGATGCTGGGGATTATGGGAGGAGGCAAACTTGAATCATCTGCCTGGCACTTCTGACTGAAGATGGTTGGTTGTAAATGGTTAAGCATTGTCGTTTTTGAAATCTTGGACTCCCGAATCCTGGAGAATTGGGATATTGTGAAGCTACCTCCTTCTGTTGGCTGTTTTGATTGTCCTCCAATTTGTGGATGTAACAGAATTGTAGAACTTAAATGTGGTAGGTTGGTAACAGTATCAAGTTCTTCTACTGTTTGTCGTGCAAGTAGTCCCTATTGTTGACGTATGAAGCATCAGTTTGCTATGTCAGACTATCTAGCTTCTCCTGGCATGCCCTCTGCACCCTTTGTTGAGCCTGGGTTGTCCCCTGGCACAACGCTGACAGTAGAGTGGAAGGATATACCGTGTCATGAAATTACAGATTGCGGGTGAATACAATTATGCTGATGGCTCAGAACACCTCATGGCTGCTCAATTTTGTGTTGCTGCATACGTTTGAAATGTGTTCCGTGTAACATGGTGGTAGTGATTATTGGATAATACAAATTTAACATGATCTGGGTGCCAAAAATATCCCAAGGTGAAATTAATTGACTTTAGAGTGACTAAATTCAATGAAATAATGATAAAGTTGATACTAAAGATCAGGGTTATTAGTGGATCAGTAGTTATTGAAGAGTTACTTGAAAGGGAATAATTTGCCGTTGTATGGGGGAGTGGGACTAAATGCATAGGTCTTTCTAAGAGCTAGCACAGGTTTAGAGGACTTTGAGCTCTGTGTGCTCTCCGATTATTTATCAGGCATTTCTTAATAGAATAGCTACTTAAAACATGAAATACTTCTCTACTCAGTACAATGGAGTTTAAATCATAGACTCAGTTATGTAAAGAAGGGTGATCTTTTAAGTTCTGAGAAACTTAATTATTATCTTGTGTTCAACAGTGGCACTGTGAGCCATAGGAAAGCAATTTGTAATTCCATTGGGGCCACAGTAGTACATTTATTATTGAACCTGAGTGTGGGGCTGGGAAAATGATCCCATTTTCCTTCCCTTGAGCTTGTCCAGTGATTCCTGTGGAAGTGACGAGGGTGCATCGGTTGCTGGGGAAATTGTTTGAAATATCCTCTATAGTTGTATGTCTAATGCTAACCCTCGCTACCTCAGCTCAAGGATGAAGAATTGCCTTTTGCGGGAGGTAGCTGAAAGCTTCTATAACTCGTTGAGGTCAAATGTGTCACCAAATGTGCAAAAAGTCGAGCCCAAGTCTAACTGACTTCAAGCCCAATTGTTGGGGATAAAGGGATGCTGCTTTAGCCACTTGAGCACCCATGTATCTCTGAAGTAATTTACGTATTCAAGTCTGGTGTAGATGGTTTAGGTATTTGGTGACCCTTCAGTGTAAAGTTCTTTCCAAGATTAAAGTTACCTCAAATCACATCTCAATTCTATTTTGTGAGCGGAAGCTAATTCTGTTTCTTTTCCTAACCTTAGGTATCTTCATTGCTCTTCTACTTCGTTTTGATGTGAGGTAAGCTGTTAAAGTGCATGAATAAACAGAATTGAATATGGTCAGAATCGCTCTCTCTTCACAAGGGAAGCTTTCTGCCCTATAATTGAATTAATATTGGATTTTCAGTTTGTTAATCCTCATAAAACTGAACCACACTATCAGTTACCAGAAATGTAAAGTAGTGGAGCTGGAAAGAACGAGTTTAGGTTTTAAAGGAAGATATTTACAGCTTAAAGGAGGTAGATATTGCCAAAAGTAGTAATGTTTTAACTGTAACTAGAAAGAGACTGAGAGTTGGCAAGTTCTTGTGTGTATGGCTAATCATCTAGCCTACACATCCCTGTACACTGCAGGCGATCTAGCATGGCCAATCCACCCAACCTGCACATCTTTGGACTATGGGAAGAAACTGGACCACCTGGCAGAGAAACACTCAGACGTGGAGAGAACTTGCAAATTCCATACAGACAGTCACCCAAGATTACAATTGAATCTGGGTCCCTGGCAGTGGTAACCACTGTACCACCCTAAATTTGTAAATGAGACTTATTCTTTATTTCATTCTTACGGGCTGCCAACTAGTTTGATGAGAATTTTGTACTGAAATTGAGACTAATTGTGTCTTGTCAGATCAAAATTCTGCCGAGTATAATTGGTACAATTTGCAGGATTTGCTAATCTGTTGTTTCTTTTTTTTTATCCCCGATCTCTTGTCCCTTCTGGCCTAGCTTGAAGAAGAACAGCCGGACGTACTTCTACACTAGCTTCTTCGCTTATGTCTTTGGTCTTGGACTTACCATTTATGTAATGCACACTTTCAAGCATGCTCAGGTGAGATGTGCTTAATGGCCTCCTACTTTAAAGCTTTTAATTCTAGTTGCATTAACTCAGTTGTTTGCAATTTTTGCATCCTGTGTCGATTGCTGCATTGTTAACTTCGACTTTTATTATCATCCTATGACAGATCACTAACACATCCTGTCAAGCGTGTCACTACTGATCTTATTTTCTAACTGAAACCACCTACTCTGTCTCAAGTTGTCAGTCTTCCTCAGGCCATGTTATTGGATGAAGTGTAGACATTGAGAGAACTGTATTTCAGTTTGGATTCGTGTTTAGCACTTCACTTCTTTCGCTCTTTGTTCACAATCGTCATTCTAGGTTCAGCATATATAACAGCAAATAGGGATTTTATTCCTTGCTGTTGCTTCCTTCCACATTACTTTCTTGTTGTTAGATATTCAGGTGAGCCTATAAGATTTTTTTTAGGTATATTGATACTGCAAAGCAGCATTTAAAACATGAACAAAGATGTTACTGAGACGAGAGGGTTTGAGCTTTAAGCCAAGGCTGGATGGACTGACTTCTTTCCCTGGATCGTTGAAGCTGAGGAGTGACCTTTGAGGTTTATTAAACCATGAGGGGCATAAATAAGGTGAATAACAAGGTTTTTCCCCCAGGGTAGGGGAGTCCAAAGCTAGAGGGAATCGGTTAAAGGTGAAGAGGGAAAGATTTAAAGGGACCTGAGGGGCCTTTTTTGTACAGAGGGTGGCGCATATATGGAACAAATTGCCAGCGGAAGTGATGGAGGCTGGTACAACTATAACATTTTAAAGACATTTGGACAGGTGCATGGATAGGCTAGGTTACGAAGGAAATGGGTCAAACGTGGACAAATGGACTAATGCAGTTTAGGAAACCTGGTTGGCACAGATGAGTTGGGCTGAAGTGTCTGTTTCTGTGTTGTGTGCCTCTATCTTGCATGCTGACAAAAATAGGAGGCATATATTGGGGGTGGGGGGGAATTTTTTTCCCAGTACCTATTTGCTACTAGAAATTGTCTAAGAATTTATCAGGATAAATTGACTTTGGGGGTCTCTGTCCGAATAGAGAGTTTTATTTTTGTTCGAGAAGCAGCATCACATTGACCCAAACCCATTTAACTTCTCGAAGGTCGCCACAGCAAGGAATAAAATCTCCAGCATCAATAAATGCTGTGCAATTCTGTTTTGCAAGACCTGCTTTCCAGGAAAGTGAACTGCTCTCATTGCGAAATGTGATTGAATCCAAATTGACTTGAAAATATTTGTGCAAACCAAGTTTCATTATGCAATAGCGTAAACTTCACTAAAGAGTACTCTATTCTGTATGTGTTACTATTTGGCTTAAACTATGGATGTCGAGGATGTAAAGTTTTCTTTCGTTCTTGCTTTTAATTGTCAGCCTGCTCTACTGTACCTGGTACCTGCCTGCATTGGATTCCCAGTTACTGTTGCTCTGGTTAAGGGAGAACTTACTGAAATGTTCAGGTAAGAGCTTGCATTGTACTGTAGTTGCTGAGGAATGCAGCGCACACAGAATGTTGGCTGGGGTGTACTCAATGGCCACACGTATTTTTCTGTGCGGTTCTGTATTCTCTCGAACAAAAAGTACTTGATCGGTTCTGATTTCTGTGTGACACAACATTTTGGTATTGTATATATAAAAGGCACGCTTGCGTCCTATGCAAATTGAAGGCTTATTTCTGTTTTACCAAAATAATGTTTCACTTTCATTTGTGGAGGATTACCTGGAATTTTATCACAGATATAGAGAATATTAAGAGTTTCGGAACCATGTAACTGCAAATTTTAATACATATTTGAATTTGCCACTCCCTGTGGAACTTCACTTGAATTCCCTTAACATTTTGCATGCTTCCAAGTGACTATCCTCTAAGTAAAGGCAAATAATTTACAAACTGACATGACAGCGTTATGGCAAAATGAGTTTCACTTAAATCACTTCATTTATGGAGTCTTTGCCAAAATGTTATCCTGTAATGATATTGATCAGCTCAGTTAGCTAAATGACTACAGTGCCTGGTGGCAAATAAAGTCAATAACACAGATTCTGTGTCCCTGACCAGCTTTGGTAGTTCATGGAGTCCTGACTCTTCACCCTACCCCTTGCATGTGGAGTGGTTACTTCAAACTGTAAATAACTAATTGTCTCGAATGAGGAGATATGCCAATGATCCTTTGGACTATGGCTCTTTATGTCTTGTACAGAATATCCTCTGAGACAATCTTGTATTATAAAGCAGATACTTCTGATGCACTGATGGACATTTATATCACAGAAGGAGACCATTGGACTCATTGTGTTATTACAGCAAATATCAGGCCAGATGGTTGCTTTTGGTAAATCTGAAGTCACGTGCATAGTATCTGACACGCTGGTATCTTTTGGACAGTCTGGTTTGCACGGTTTAACAGGGCATACCTCAGTACAGAGGAACCTCGATTATCCAAAGGGCACAAGTGGGAAGTATTTTGTTTGGTTAATGGAATTCTGGATAATCGAATGTCGGATAACATAATTTAGCTGAGCATCGGAACCTTGCTATCTTGCCAGATAATTCGATATTCTGTAACTGAATTCCAGGCAATCAAGGTTCCTCAGTATATTGAGCATTGGAATAAAGTCATATGATGCTGAAGTTAATAACTTGACTTCTCCAACAGTCCAATGAACCATGTGCAATTGCTGAGGTATTGCCTAAACAAACTAATGTTGCTGCTTCATATTTAAGTTTTAGGTTTTTAACATAATGACAGGGATGGCCTTAGCCCCTCTGGAGTTGTGAGGTTGGGTTGGAGACATCCGGGTCCCACTCTAAATCCTTTTCTACTTAAAATGTGCACGAGTGTGCTGGATGGAGATTGAATCAGGCATAAATAGGATCCCCTCTTCAGTCATTCAGTCAAATAGCCAACCAATGAATACTGAACCTGTTCCAGGTCATTTAAGGGACAGTTCAAGGGGGATATGCAGAACTTTACTCCTCATTAATGACGAGTGGCAATATTCATCATTGTGCAGAAGGGAGGATAGGTGGCACTGGTCAGTAATTGTCACTGCTACAGTTTTGAAACCTTACTAGTGCAGCGTTGATGTGTTTGCAGCTTCTTTATTCTATCATTTCACCCCTGGCCTTTTCATTTGAGAAGTTGACTAAAGGGTACTAATCTCTGCATTGAGGGTACCTATTTAGTTTTGTTTATTAAAATTATTCGGGTGGGTTGTGTTTGAGGGAGACAAGTACGTTACGAAGTGCAGCATTGATTAAGGTATCAACCCCAGTGTCTAGAGGACCTAGGCATTCATTCATTCAGTTTTCTTTCAATTTTTGAACAGCCAACAGAATAAATGTGTTGGTCTGTGAAGTTACTGAGGAGATGTTATCTCTTTGTTTACCAGGTTGGCACTGTTAGGTTTGCCAATGTGATAATGGAGGGAGGGGAGAAATGCTCCTACTTTAAGCATGCTGAATTATTTTTCTTCCTCTGTTTAGGGATGTTACTGGGCAAAATCACACTGAAAGCATGCTGAATTACTCTTATTTTTGTCCATCAAATGCCATCTAGTTAGCTCTGCATTGATTTATTTCCCTACCATAAGAGACAGCGAGGCTCTGTTGTCTTAAAAATAAAATAACAAGGACCTGTGCATGTATAAAACCATTTGGAGTCGTAGAGATATACAGCATGGAAACAGTTCCTTCGGTCCAACCCGTGCATGCCGACCAGATATCCCAACCCAATCTAGTCCCAACTGCCAGCACCCGGCACATATCCCTCCAAACCCTTCCTATTCATTTACCCACCCATATGCCTCTTAAATGTTGCAATTGTACCAGCCTCCACCACTTCCTCTGGTAGCTCATTCCATACCCATACCACCCTCTGTGTGAAAACGTTGCCCTGTAGGTCTCTTTTATATCTTTCCCCTCTCGCCCTAAACATATGCCCTCCACTTCTGGACCCCACCACCCCAGGGAAAAGACTTTGCCTATTTACTCTATCCATGCCCCTCATAATTTTGTAAACCTCTATCAGGTCACCCCTCAGTCTCCAACGCTCCAGGGAAAACAACCCCAGCCTGTTCAGACTCTCCCTATAGCTCTAATCCTCCAACCCAGTCAACATCCTTGTAAATCTTTTTTGAACCCTTTCAAGTTTCACAACATCTTCCCGATAGGAAGGAGACCAGAATTGCATGCAATATTCCAAAAGTGGCCTAACCAATGTCCTGTACAGCCGCAACATGACATCCCAACCTCTGTACTCCATACTCTGACCAATAAAGGAAAGCATACCAAACGCCACCTTCACTATCCTATCTACCTGCGACTCCACTTTCAAGAGACCTGCACTCCAAGGTCTCTTTGTTCAGCAACACACCCTAAGACCTTACCATTAAGTGTATAAGTCCTGCTAAGATTTGCTTTCCTAAAATGCAGCACCTCGCTTTTATCTGAATTAAACTCCATCTGTCACTTCTCAGCCCATTGGCCCATCTGGTCAAGATCCTGTTGTAATCGGAGGTAACCCTCTTCACTGTCCACTACACCTCCAATTTTGGTGTCATCTGCAAACTTTCTAACTGTATCTCTTATGCTCACTTCCAAATCATTTATGTACATGACAAAAAGTAGAGGACCCAGCGTTGATTCTTGTGGTACTCCACTGGTCACAGGCCTCCAGTCTGAAAAACAACCCTCCACCTTTGAGCCAGTTCTGTATCCAAATGGCTAGTTCTCCCTTTATTCCATGAGATCTGACCTTGCTGGCTAGTCTCCCATCGGGATCCTTGTCGAACACCTTGCTAAGGTCCACATAGATCACATCTACCGCTCTGCCCTCATCAATCCTCTTTGTTACCTCCTCAAAAAACTCAATCAAGTTTGTGAGACATGATTTCCCACGCACAAAGCCATGTTGACTATCCCGAATCAGTCTTTGCCTTTCCAAATACATATACATTTAATGATTGCTAGTGAATTTTCTGCATGCATGGCACTTGAAACACTGAGAACAAGCTACATTTCTAAAATGCTAAATTCCTAAGATTAAAATGGTTAGATTTCAGCCTGCATTTGTGAGATCAGACAAAGCAGAGGAGTACTTTCTACTCAAATTGCTTGCTGTATGTCTTTCTCAACTTATGGTTACAAAAATACAGGCTGCTTGTACTGAAATATCATCAAATTTGTTGCCTTGCAGAGCTCACCACAGACTCTGTGCCCAGCCGCTAGTGTTTTTCTGCAATAATGCTTTTTCTGAGATTAGACTCCTCCTGACTAGCTCTCAAGCCAGTATGAAGTTGTAAGAAGCAGAATCAGTGGCAGGTCTCCGTGTGGCAACGAATTTAATACTTCAATCCAGGTATCATATTTTTGTGCTGCTTTCAAAAAAAAAAGATGGAAAACATTTAGAATAGAAAATACTCTTTTCTATTTGTCTTTGCCGTAGACTTTCCTTCCCCTTTCAATACACTGTTAATGAAGTTTGCCATGGAGTTTGCCATCCCAATGTACTGTAACAGGGTCTTAGAATTTTTCTCAAGGCTCCAAAGTGTATATTTAATTTCCTAACCATGTAATTCCTCAAATGTGCGCGTGCATACATGGGTGTGCATGCCCCCTGAGTTACTCAATGTTTTGAGTCATTGTGTGTGCCCTGACAGTTTGGGAGGCAGGAGAGGAGTGTGGAGTATTTGAAATTCCAAGAACCTAAGAGAGAGCTTGAATGTGCCATTTGAAGCCATGAGGCTGCTTTACCATTCAGTAGGATCATGGCTAATCTGATTGTGGCATCAGTTTCACTTTCCTGCCTGCCCCTGTGACCTTTGACTCTCTGTTGATCAAATCTCTCACATTGAACAACATGTCTGTCTGTAGAAGAGAATTCCATAGAGTAATGACCCTTGGAAGAAAATCCTCTGTCTTAACTTAGACTTGGTTTTATTTTAAAACTGTGCCCCTCGTCCTGTATTCCCCAGGTGAGAAAACATCCTCTCAGAATCCACCCTGTCAAGCCCAGTCACAATCTTGTGTTTCAAGATAAATATCTCTCATTCTTCAAATCTTAAATATAGACTCACTCTGCTCCACATCATCCCTCCTTGGGAAAGATAACCAAATCTGTACACATTACTGTAGGTGAAGTCTCACTAATGCTCTGTACAGTCGTAGCAAGACTTCCCTACTTTTGCAATAAAGGCCAAGATTCCATTTACCTTCCTGAGTGTTTGCTGTACCTGCATTCTGACTTTCTAATTCATTACAAGTGACACTGGTTGTGTTGAACATTAAAATCTGTTGCCATTGGCCACAAAATGTAGGATTCTAGTCTTGAGTCTTGTAAATCAGTAACACACGCACTCTCTCTCTCTCACAGACACAGACACAGACACACACACACACAGACAGACAGTGTGTTCCCCACGATGTGCAGAATTAGCAGGTGTTTTTGTGGTGTACAGTTTACATAGGAACATGACATGCCTGAGTCTGCTCCACCTACCTATCTAATGGCTGATTATCCACCTCAGTGCTATATTCCTGTTCTAACTCTGTATCCTTTGAGTGTTATGATTTGCCAAGGGCATGTTAGTAAGCTGACATTTGCTTTTATCACTCAAGGCAGAGGTTACAAAATCAGGGAAGTCATGTTAGTGATGTTGTCATTAATCCAAAAACTGTCACTCTCTGTCTTGGATATACTCAACAACTGAGTTTCCACAGCTCTATGAATTAGAGGATTCCCCACCCTCTGAGTGAAGAGGTTCCTCTTCATCTCAGCCTTTTAAGTGGCTTGCCCTTATTCAGAGATTGTCTCTCCTGGCTCTAGAATCCACAGCTAGGAGAAAGGTCTTGCCTGAATCCATTCTGTCTGCCCCTTTCAAAATTTAAACCTGAGATCAAACCTCTCATTCTTTGAAACAAAGAATAAAAAAATCGAGAATTGTTATGGAACAGAAGACAGCCATTTGGCCTACTGTTTCTCCTCAATCTTTCCTAGAAGGGCAGTCCTACCACCCCACAAATCATCAGTCTGGTAAATATCTGCTGCATTCCTTCCATAGGAAACATATCCTTCCTTAGACAAGTGGACCAGAGTTGCATTTTGTACTCCAGGTGTGGTCTCACCAGTGTTTTATATGATTTAAGCAAGACATCTTTGCTTCTGTATGCAAATTCTTATAGGATAATGGTTAACATACTGTTTACCTTTTAAATTGTTAGCTGAATCTGCATGCGAGCTTCTCAGAACAAGAACAGCTGAGCCCTTCAGATTTGAGCACTTTCCAATCTCTCGCCGTTTAAAAAGGATTTTGTAGCTTTGTCTCTCCTTCCAAAGTGGATAACCTTTCACTTGTCCACATTTCATTCCATCTGTCATGCGTTTTGCCCACTCAGCCTGTCTAAACCCTTTTGAAGTCTCTTCGCATCCTCCTCACTCTGATTGTCGCCAAGTTTTGTATCGTCTGCAAACTTGGAAGAATTATAGTTGGTCTCTACATTTAAGTCACTGATACAGATTGTGAACAGGTCGGGCCCAAGCGCTGATCTTTGCAGTTCCCAACTGGTCACAACCTTTGAAAGTGACCCATATATTTCTAGACTTATTTTCCACCTATTAACCAATACGCTGGTCAGTTAATGCAGTTGGCTGGACGGCTGGTTTGCAATTCCGTGATGCCAAAAGCACAGATGCAATTCCCGCACTGGCTGAGGTCATCATGAAGGATGCACCTTCTCAACTTCGCTGTTCACCTATGATATAGTGACCCGCGAGTTAAACTCACCACCTGTCATCTGTAATGAGAGCAGTCCCATGGTCCTCTGGGGCCAAGGCAGTTTACCTTAATCAACCAATCCTCATTCAACACTAGTGTAATACCTCAATTTTATATGCTTTGATTGCTTTCTAACCTCCTGAGCGGGACTGTATCAAAAATCTTCTGCAAATCCACTAGTTTTGCCTTACTTACACTGCTAGTAACTCCTCAAAAATAATGCTCAGGTTTGTCAACTTTCCCCTTCATAAATGCGTGTTGACTCTGTTAGAATTTTGAAAGATGATCAATAATGTATCCACTACCTCTATAGCCATCTCTTCAAACGCACTAATGTAAGGTCAGCAAGTCTGAGGATCTGTCTAGTTTCAGCCCCATTGATTTCTCCAATGTTACTTGTTAATATTAATTTTTTCAGTTCTCCACTCTTGCTAGACTCTTAATTATGTCAGGGAGACTTATTGCATCTTCCTCTGAAGACAGGTGCAAAGTACTAATTTAGTTTCTCTGTAATTTCTTCTTCCCTTTTATAAATTGTCTTATTTCTGCCTTTAATTGATCCATATTTGTCTTTGCCAATTTGCTCATCTTATGTACCTATGGAAGCATTTACCTTTTTTCCTTGTATCTTGCTATTTTATATTCAAGTTCTACACTTTTATCAGTTTCTTGTCTTCCTTTGTTGAGATCAAATTCTTTCAATCCTCAAGGAACTTTTTTTTTGGCAATATTCAAAGAAGTTTATGAATTTATCTTTAACTTTGTTTGTTAGCCATGGCGCGCTCATGTTTCCTAATAGGTGTTTTTACCTTTTTAAAGTAATGTATATTTTTGAAAACAAAACATTAGTTCTTTAAAAACCAGCCATTGCCTATCTGTCTTCAAACCTTTTAATGTATCTTTCCAGTCCATTACAACCAACGTCGTCCTCATGCCTTTATAACTGCCCTTGTTTAGATTAAAGATATTTCAGTTTGAAGCACATCTTTTTAATGGAACATTCTATCACACAATGATCACTATTCTCTAAAAGTTCATTTAAGATTATTAATTAGCATTGTCATTACATAATGCTGGATCTAAAATAACCTCTGCCTTGTTTGGTTCTGAAGCATTTGCTTCTGAAAACTCTTGCAACCACACGCCAGGAACTCTCTTTCCACAGCATTGGTGCTCATTAGACTTACCCATTGTAAATTCAAATCACCTATGATTACCTCATTTCCCCTTGTTCCGTGTACCTCCTTTTTTCTGATCTATATAGTGTCCTACTTGTTTGGCAGCCTATAAATTCACGTTTGCTGTCCTTACTGTTTCTTAGCTCCAGCCAAACAGATTCCACATCCTGTTTATCTGGTCAGAGATCCTCTCTCACTAATACACTGATCCTGTCCCTAATTATCAGTAGCATCCCACCTCCTTTTCCTTTCTGCCAATGCCTCCTGAATGTGTTCCTAGTCTTGGTAATTAAATCCTATCCTTTTACTTCTAGTGCTATCATTTCATTTGTCTTCATGGGATTGCTCTGTACCTGCAGATCAGGTGTTAAAATTCTCCCATTTTAATGCTTTCCATAATTCGACCCAGATTAATTCAAGGTTTTGATTTAAAACTTCCAGCATTTTCTTTCAGTTCTATTTGAATTTCCTCTTGAGATTCCATCCCCTGATGAACATATTTAAACCCTCACCAAAAGTACTAGAAATCTCCCTGCAAAGATATTAGTCCCAGTTATACAATCATACAGCATAGAAGGAGCCCTTTGACCCATCAAGTCGATCCTGCCAAAATTACACTAAACCTACACTAGGTCCACAGTTTTGAATGTTAGACATTTCTGCGAAAGTGTAATCCACCCTCTTTGTACAGATCCCAGTGCCCTAGAAATTTAAAGCTAGCTCTCCTGAATCATTTTACCAACCATTTGTTAATTTGCTCAATCTTTCCATTTCTGTACATAGTAGCAAGTCGTACTCGGAGCAATCATGCCATTACTGCCTCCTTTTCAACCTTTTTGCCAAGGTCGCATAATTCAGGACCTTATCCCACCTTTCAATCAATGTCAATTATGCCAAAATGGACCTCTGGTTCCTTACCCTTCCCAAAAGAATATCCTGCAGTTGGTCAGTGACATTGCCTTGTTGGTGTCAGGGTTGAATGTGCCATCCTGGAGTGGCCATATCTATGGCTAAAGGAACCATGTTTCCCTCTCTTTCGGAATCACAGTCTTTCCTCTCCCATCCCCAGATTTATATAACTGGGCCACTTGTGGTGGCATGAGCTTTCCCTTTCTACATGTTTCTGAACTTGGGGCCATGGCAGTAACTAAAGTGGAAAACCAGCTGGTGAGTGTAATGGACTTGATGGATTTTGCTCTACCAGCCTGGACTTTCTAGACAGCTAAACATTACACGACACCAGGTTATTTGGAGGCACTAGCTTTCAGGGTGCACCTGATGGAGGAGCAGCGCTCTGAAAGCTAGTGCCTCTAAATAAACCTATTGGACTATAACTTGGTGTTGTGATTTTTAACTTTGTACACCCCAGTCTAACACCAGCACCTCCAAATCATTTCTAGACAGCGTAATTCCCTCTCTGCCTGCCTAATGTTGATCTGCTTATAGCAGGAAGTTTGACCATGTAGGTGCCAAATAAGGTTTTCCACGATCTAGGTGCCAGAATCCTCTGAGTCATATTGCTGACACATACAATTACTGCTTTGTGTGAATGAAGATCACTTTTGTGAGCTGCTTGTGCCTTTTGGAATTATATTCCAATGAGTCAGTGCCACAGTGGGGGAAAGAAGTAACATGATTTAAAAAGCACTTCGAGGAGACGATCATTCTCTGGGTGAATCTGTAAGATCTGACTTAATGTGAAAGGCCACAACAGCAAAGAATTCCTCAGCTTGTTGATCATTAGTACTCAGTAGGCCAGCTGCATGGAAAAATTTGTACTCTTGTGTTCCCAGGGAATCGAGGCGCGCTAATGCCAAATGAGCACCTGCTTGTTGCTTTGATGTTTAATTAATCCAGAGACTCCGTTGCACACTGAAGGCGACCATGTTCTGATCCTATAGTGAACACCTGAAATTCAGCCTACAGCTGTTTGCAGATGAAAAACAAGGAGGCATTTTTTTGTTTTGGTTCTCAAACTGCATTGCAACAGCTGAGCAAAATGTTTTTTTTTTTGCGTTGGAAGAGAGAAATTGAAATCACAGGGTTTATAAGAAGCAGGGACCTACATCAACAACCCAGACATTCTCACAGTCATGGTTTAAAAATGAGAACCAAGTAGTTTGCTTGCATTCAGTTCTGAATTTTAATATGGATTGGTTGGTAATTTTTAGTTAACTTGAGAAACCATCTTATTCACTCTATCTTTGATTCACATACAGTGCCTCTCCACTGCTTTTGCATCCTGATTATTTTGAGATTTGTTGATAATATCCATATTCCAAACTCAGCATGGCTTGCCAACTTGGCCAGCCTGTTGGAACAGGTGGCTGTGGACTTTGTAACTTTTGAAGAACTGTGTCTTTCTTGTCCAATTTGAGTATCTTAGGTTTGCTTTAATCCCTCAAACAAGGGAACATTATTTGGTTCAACTATTTTAATTTATATTTTTAAAAACTGGCTTATTTTTATTTTAATTTTCTTCCTCTACCCGATGTGGAACTATATTGTGAGTGTTCACTATTCTTTTTTCTTCCTCTTAAATATGTTGTTCACAATTTTGAACTCGTGTACCACTGTTACACTGTTGGTTATTATTAATTGTACCCTTTGCTGATGCCCCTTGGTAACTTGAGTGGCTCAGAATTTTTTCCTCCCATTGCCTTTCAAGGCACTTTTTTGCATGTCCGAGACCTTGAACCAAGACTGTGAGGTCAATTGCACAGTCGTACAAGAACCTCTGGTGATATTTGAAGAAGATCCATGGAGTGTCCAGGCAGCCCCGGCCAGCTTTTATCCCTCAACCAACATCACCAAAATAGTTTAACTGATTATTTGTCATTGTCTTGTTTTGAGACCGGGCTGTATCCATGTTGACGTTCCCCATAAATGTAGCTAATTATCAAACAGGTTTTGGGCTGTGAAATATTTTGAAATGTGTTGAGATCTTGAAAAGCAATAAACTAATGTAAGTTTTTTTTTGTTTCTTTTGTTGGATGGGAGTGTTTTGATATGGTGTCCTCAAAAGTTGTTTTTTAAATTGGCGTAACCTAATTTATTTGCATGTCTTTCTGGAGTTTGCTCCGTAAAGTGGGACATGGCAAGAATTAGTATGTTTCTTGATGTTCAGTAATACAGGGGTAGGGATTCATTTTAATTTGCTGATTTCTTAATAAATTGAATACTTGAGTCTAAGCATTTGACTATCAAGTGGTTAAACTCACCTTGCTTCTTGAAGCGTTAAGTCATTCATGACAGAAGATTGTTGGGCAGCTGCGTTGTCTGATCTCAGCAAAAGCATTAACTGAGACATTAAAATTAACTCTGGGTATGTGAGAAAAAAACAGCCCAAGTTCCCAATTGTAGTTGCTATCCAGTGACTTATTGCACATTCATAGTACATTAGCTGGAATGATCTTCATAACCACTTTGTAACTTTGCTTAATATAAAGAAGGACCCATGAAATCAAACTACAGCAATATTTAGTATCTACAGGAAAATGCAAAAGAGAAATGCCAAAATATGCTTCTACATTTAAAAGCTCCTTTTGACATTTGGGCTGTTAAGCAAATCATACATGGTACTTAGCTTTGTAAATGGGTCATTGAATATTTAACAAGTCACACTAAGCCTTTCCAAATCCCTGGTTAGAACTCAGCTGGAGTGTTGTTTATAATATTGGGTGCCATGCTTTTGGAAGCACATTAGGCCTTTGGGGATGGCAGACAAAACTGGTTTACTGGAATGTGATTGTGACTGAGTTTGATTTGGATTGAGACTTTACGAAATCTGGGATTGTTGACCTTAGCGCAAATAAACCAAGAATTTTAATCAAGCAATGGGGGTGAAACTGTTCCCCCTGAGCAAAAGGTCTGTTGCCTGAGGTCAGATTTATGAAAGTTGGCAAAAGAACTTGAGGAATTGAAGAGGTTTTTTTTGCTTGTGTTAAATTCTGGAACATGGCACCTGAGGATGGTAGGAGCTGATCTATGTGATAGATGCTGTATAAATGTAAGCTTAACGCCGTTATTCTCTGTTGCCACACTTCTTCACACAAACCTTTTGTCTGTCGCTAATCAGGTTTTTGGCATTGCACAGCAAATCCCTGTATACGTTAACCTTTGTTACTGCACTGATCCTGCTTGTTTTGTCATACTTCAGGGAGGTCAGTTATTTTATGCAGAAATGTTTTTTTGTAGTGACCTGGATGGGACCAGAGAACTGGTTTTCTTTTCTCTTGCATGTTTTGTCCTAGTATCTGAAGAGTTGACTCTTAGTGCAGTATTCTGAGAGCTATGTCAAATTTTGTGCTCAGGTGGACACTTCACACATCAGCCTAGGTGCAGATAGAACAGTGATTTTTTTTTGACCATGGAGAGCAATGTGGCCATGCCCTCGTCTGTTCAATCCCAGCAACACCCGCACTTGCCAACAAAAGTTTGAGTCGTTAACAGTCAGCAGCTTGATAAGCCTTTTATCTGCTTAACCCACGAGTTAGAGCTCTGCGGAATTGCGCAAATCTACTGTTTAAACTCTCTGATAACCCATCTGATAAAGCATTGCAGTAACTCTGATTGAAAGACCATGATTTCTAATATTTTCTTGGAGTTAGAGAGCAGAAGTGAAGTGAAGCAATGTACTGAAAAATTGTACAATCACCTAACTTTACTTAAGCAATTTTATGCATATCTGGAAACACTTTTATCTAGGTGAGCTTTCCCTACCATTGACTGACTGATCTGTTCTCTTAGGCTGTTGGATATCTCGCTATCTTCTCCACAGAGTAGATAGGAATAGAAGGAAAAGCTGGTCATCAAGGTGCAGTATCCAGTCCGAGTTTCCAGTAGGTTTATAATGGATAAATTGAGGCTGATAGACTTTCTTTGTACTTGTGAAGGCTCAATATTGGTGAATTCAGTTTTAATGAAGCTGGGGCTCCTTATTGTGTTTCACCCCTCTATTTGCCCAATAAAAGACTATTAACATGTTGTTTTCACACACAAAGGCCGAGGAAATGTGTTCTTTCCCACATTTTCAAAGAGCAGAATGATACATAGTGAAAAGGTGTAAAGTGCTCATGGAACGTAAGCTGAAAGATGAGGGTTTTTCCTTTTGTCTTTGCTAAATGTAATTCTTCTTCAGCTGAAATGTGTTGGTGCATACTAAGGTACAGACACTACCTTGGGGGGCGGCGATAGTATAGTGGTATTAACACTGAACTGTTAATCCAGAGACACAGATAATATTCTGGAGACCTGGCTTTGAATCCTGCCATGGCAGATGGTGGAATTTGAATCTAGTAAAAATCTGGAATGACGAGTCTACTTGTCGCATGTTGGAAAAGCCCATGTGGTTCACTACACTTAAGGAAAGAAATTACCATCCTTATCTGGTTTGGTTTAGATCTGACTTCAGACCCACAACAGTGTGGTTGACTCTCAGCAGCTATCTGGGCAATTAGAGTCGTAGAGAAGTACAGCATGGAAACAGACCCTTCAGTCCAACCTGTCCATGCTGACCAGATATCCCAACCCAATCTAGTCCCACCTGCCAGCACCCGGCCCATATCCCTCCAAACTCTTCCTATTCATATACCCATCCAAATGCCTCTTAAATGTTGCAAATGTACCAGCCTCCACTACATCCTCTGGCAGCTCATTCCATACACGTATCACCATCTGCATGAAAAAGTTGCCCCTTAGGTCTCTTTTATATCTTTCCCCTCTCACCCTAAACCTATGCCCTCCAGTTCTGAACTCCCCAACCCCAGGGAAGAGATTTTGCCTATTTACCCTATTCATGCCCCTCATAGTTTTGTAAATCTCTATAAGGTCACCCCTCAGCCTCTGACGCTTCAGGGAAAACAGCCCCAGCCTGTTCAGCCTCTCCCTGCAGCTCAAATCCTCCAACTCTGGCAACATCCTTGTAAATCTTTTCTGAACCCGTTCAAGTTTCACAGCATGTTTCCGATGTGGAGGAGACCAGAATTGCAAGCAATATTCCAACAGTAGCCTAACCAGTGTCCTGTATAGCCGCAACATGTCCTCCCAACTCCTGTACTCAATACCCTGACCAATAAAGGAAAGCATACCAAATGCCGCCTTCACTATCCTATCTACCTGCGACTCCACTTTCAAGGAGCTATGAACCTGCACTCCAAGGTCTCTTTGTTCAGCAACACTCCCTAGGACCTTACCATTAAGTGTATAAGTCCTGTTAATGGAGAGAGGTAATAAATGCTGGCCGAGCCAGTGATGCCCACATCCTGTGAATAAATGTAAAAACTACATTCCCTTTGCTTTCTCTAGACAGCTGATTTTTCCTATTTGTATGACCTCAACTTGACTCTTCACCCTGGGAGGTTTCATTTATTGAGCTTGATGCTGGCTGCAAAAATGCACTTGAGGGTTGTTAAATAATGTTGCGACCAGGATCAGAAACTTGAGCCCTTGTTTCCTCTCTTGTCAAATTGCAAAACGTCTACAATTTATTGTTACAGATCAGAAAGTTTTGATGGTATATCTATCCTACCACCAATTAGTTAACTCAGTGGTGCAGTGTGTGAGTCAGAAGCCTCCAGCATTTTGGACTAGTCAGAAACAGATTTGGTTTTCAAGTGCATTCTGTAACTGATGTTTCATTGACTTGTTGCATGGGTCTGTGTGGTTATTATGCTTTCACTGTACTTTTCCCCAGTCAATAGCAAATTGGCATTCAGAGAAAGCCTTTCTATCATCCTGGTGACTGGACGAAAAAGGGAATGAAGGGTTATCTTTTGCTTATTTTATTTGTTCACCATTCCAATTAAAAGTTCAACATTTTTGATTTCCAGGGTAGCAACTTCAGTTAATAAATCCAATCGTGTATGCATGGCTGTCCTAAACCAGGCAAGTAGGTTTTGAAACCTTCTAAGAACGAGATTCCTTCCAAATAATTATACTTGGTTCTAAATTTATAAAGGAATTCTGAATGCCATGGTTTGTATTAATGGGAGTTTTGAAATTTCTTCGCATTTGCTTTTTTAAAAACGTTTGTTTGTGCACACTCTTTCTTAATAAAAGTTCCTTTTATTTGTTCTCTTCTTTCCCTATCCCTCTTTCTTTTTCACTTTCTGTTACTCAATCAGCTACGAGTCTTCAGCTGAGATCATGCCACACACGCCAAGACTCACCCACTTCCCCACTGTCTCGGGCTCCCCTGCGAGTCTGGTCAACTCTATGCAGCAAAAGCCCAACTCCCCCCGCCGAAGGCGGACGAACCCGAGCCCCATGTAGTCATGTGACCGGGCTTGTGGAACTGTCAACGGGTCAGGTACACCAACGTCTTGCCATGCTTTGCCTGTGTATTATTTCCAGCATGTTGCTGCAGAGCAAGCTTGTTTAACTTCTGTGTTTATTTCCTTTCTCCTTGTGCATAGTTTCAATTTTAAAGAAGTGTTTCTCATTGAAGGTTGACCTGTTTAATGCACTAATGAGCAGCTTCAAATGCATGCCCTTAACATGACCCTGAGCAAAGCTTAGCCGCTGTACTTGTGGGATGTGTGTCACAATTGCTAATTCTTCAGCATGGCCATCTCTGTGCATCCATTATGCTGGTTGACTTTATTTCAGAGTTCACTCCAGTACTTCTCAAGCAGATCATTAAAGTGAAAGAGCATACAGCCCCCATGAGCTCTGTTGTTTCACAAAGACAGAAATAGCTGGAGAAACGAAGCAGGTGTGGCAGCATCTGTGGAGAGGAAGCAGTGACTCCTCTTCAGAACTGATTGTGGCTAGTGTTATGGACCAGGCCATTAGTCAGAGGAAATGGGTCTGGGTGGGTTACTCTTCGGAGGGTCGGTGTGGACTTGTTGGGCCAAAAGGCCTGTTTCCATACTGTAGGGAATCTAATCTAATCTCGGCCAGACCCCCGTCAAAACATTTCGAGAAGGTAGCCCAGATCCTAACTTTTCTAGTTGCTTTGAGTAGGTGTAACCGTGTGCTTGACCACAGTATCAAGAAGCCTTTTTTCCCAGACGCATTCCTTTCTCCTTCACAGCGTCTGTTCCATAGATGTTGGATTTGATCTTCAGCGGATGGAAAATCACTTAATTGTCAGACTCCATAATTGCACTTATGATGATGCACCTTATTAATAGCAATGAACAACTTCTTGCATGTTGGTGCTTGAGCTGTCCTGTAATAGAGTGAGAGACATTACAGCACAGAAGCTATTCCATCAATTTTCATAGAGCAGTACAATAGTCCCATTCCCCTGCTGTATCCCATAACGCTACAAATTTATTTCCTTGAAGTGCCTATCCAACTTGAAATTATTGTTTGCTGCTAACACTCTGGTGCAGAACGTTTTTTAAGTCTCCAAAGAGTGTTTCTTGTTTGAAAAAAGTAGACTGATGACCAGTTTAATTCTTTTGAGCCAATGCCAGGAGGTGAGGAAGTGAAACCAAAACAGAAGTTGCTGAGAAAGCTCAGCAGGTCTGGCAGCATCAGTGAAGACAAATCCCGGTTAACGTTTCTGGTCTGGTTCTGAGGAAGGGTCACCGGATCCAAAATATTAACCCTGATTTCTCTTCAACTGCCAGACCTGCTGAGCTTTTCTAACAGTTTCTGTTTTTGTTTCTGATTTACAGCATTCTCACTCCTTTTTGGTTTTTATTTGGTAAGTGAAACCTGCTTCACGTATTTAACCCCAGTTTGAAGGTTGTGATTGAGACCCTAGCTGCGTATGGAATTGAACATAGAAGTTGTTCTCAATAAAAACGAAATGCTGGAAATTCTCAACAGGTTGGGCAGCAGGAGATCATCAGACATAACATAAGCAGGCCATTTGGTCCTTTCAGCTGCTCTGCCATTTGACAGGATCATAGCTGATCTGATTGTGATCTTAACTCCACTCTCCTGTTCCCCAAAACCCTTGTGTCCCTTGTTAGTCAAAATATATCTAACTCAGGCTTGAACATATTCAGTGAGCCAGCTTCCACTCCTCTCTATGGCGTCTCTGCTGGGCAAAGCAGTTAACATTTCTGGTGAAAGCGTTAACTCTTTCTCTGACAGTGGATGCTGCCTGACTATCGAGTATTTGCAGGACTTTCTGCTTTTATTTGAGATTTCTATTGCCTGCTGTACTTTTTTAAAATGAAATTTGTCCTGTGATTTTAACATCCCACCAAGACTGACTAATTCAGCTCTCTCAGGCAGATCTTGCATTTAACTGGACTTTGTACATTTATCACCTTGAAGTGATTTTATGTTAAGTTTGAAAGACAAATTTTTGACATTTCAAATGAATTCAAAGTGAAATAGTGAAGCAGAAGTGTTGTATTTGAGGGACACTCGAGTTTTTAGATTAGATTAGATTACTTAGTGTGGAAACAGGCCCTTCGGCCCAACAAGTCCACACTGACCCGCTGAAGCGCAACCCATCCAGACCCATTCCCCTACATTTACCCCTTCACCTAACGCTACGGGCAGTTTAGCATGGCCAATTCACCTAACCTGTACATTTTTGGACTGTGGGAGGAAACCCACACAGACACAGGGAGAATGTGCAAACTCCAGACAGTCAGTCACCTGAGGTGGGAATTGAACCCGGGTCTCTGGCGCTGTGAGGCAGCAGTGCTAACCACTGTGCCACCGTGCTGCCCCTAAATTATAGACTTGGTCCATAGGGTTTACAGGGCTTTCTGTAAGTGTGAACAGAAATGTTGAGATCTAATCTGCTTCACCATTTGATCATGACTGTTATGTTTCTCATCCCCATTTTTCTGCCTTAGAATCACAGAATCCCTACAATGTAGAAACAGGCCCTTCAGCCCAACAAGTCCACACCAACCCTCTGAAAAATAGCCCACCCACACCCATAATTGTGGATTATGCCTTCTCCCCATAATCTTTGACCCCTTTACTAATCAAGAACCTATCTATCTCTGTCTTAAATGTACTCAATGCCTTGGCCTCCACTGCCCTCTGCAGCAATGAATCCCACAGATTAACCACATTCTGGCGGAAGAAAGTCCTTCTCAACTCAGTTTTAAAAGGGTGGCCCCTTCACTGTGAGGCTGTGCCCTCAAGGTCCTCATCTCTCCCACTACTGGAATCATCTTCTCCACATCCACTTTATCCAGGCCTCTCAGTATTCTCTAACTTTCAACCAGATTCCCCTCCCACTTCTAAACTCCATCGAGTACGGACCCAGAGTCCTCAACTGCACCTCATTTCTTGAGCTGTTCATTCCTGGGGTCATTCTTGTAAACCTCTTCTGGACTCCCTCCAAGGTCAGCCCCTCCTACCTTTGATATAGGGTCCAATACTGCTCTTAATATCCCAAATGCAGTCTCAACCGAGCCTTATACAGCTTTAGTTGTATATCTCTACTGTTGTATTTTACCCCTCTCAAAATTAATGCCAGCATTGCATTGCCTTTTGAAATGCCAACCCAACCTGCATGTTAACCTTTTGTGCTTCAAGTTTCTGAAGTCTTTCCCTGTTTAGAAAATAGTCTATACTTCTTCCTGCTAAAGTGCATAACCTTATACTTTCCCGCACTATATTCCATCTGTCACTCTTTGCCCACTCTCATTAGTCTGTCCAAGTCATTCTGCAGCCTCCTCGCTTCCTCAACACTACCTGGCCCTCCATCTATCTTATGTCATCTGCAAATGTGACAGCAATGTCCTTAGTTTCTTCATCCAGATTGTTAAACATGAATATTCTGGCCCCAACACTAATTCCTGTAAAACTCCACTAGTCACAGTCTGACATCCTGAAAAAGACCCCTTTATCACCAATCTGCCTTCTGCCAGTCAGTCAATCCTCTTTCTGTGCCAGGACCGAACACCATGGGCTGTTATCTTATTTAGTGCCTCCTGCGCAGCACCTTGTCAAAGGCCCTCTGGAAATCCAAATAGATCTTTGTCTAACTTTCTTAAACCTTCTCAACGAATACTAACAGATTTCATAGAATCAGAGGATCCCAACAGTGTGGAAGCAGACCATTCAGTCTGTCGAATCCACATCAACCCTCTGAAGAGCATCCCACCCAGACCAATCCCTCAAGCTTTTCCCTGTACTTCCCATGGCTGATCCACCTAGCCTACACATCCCTGGAATCTCTTGGCAATTTAGCATGGCCAATCCACCTAATCTGTATGTGTCTCAATTGTGGGAGGAAACTGGAGAATCTGGAGGAAGCTAGGAGAAAGTGAGGTCTGCAGATGCTGGAGATCGGAATCGAGATGGTGCTGGAAAAGTACAGCAGATCAGGCAGCATGTAATTCTGCAAGCACAAATTCACCCCACAAACTTACGTGGGTGTGTGTGTGGGGGTGGGGGTGCGGTTATGAGTGTCTGAGAGAGAGTGTATGTGAGTGTAAAGGGGTATAAGTCTGTGAGAGGGTGTGTGTGGGAGTGTATGTGTACACTTCCACACACACCCTCTCACAGACTTATACCCCTTTACACTATCTCTCACTGCAGTCTCTTCTGTCGGTTCTGTATCTTGTCCATAAACTCGTTCCCCATTGCCGCTATAAAGATCAGTCCTGATTTTTGAAGTTTCAACTCCAAAAGATGTTTTTTTTTGCTGCTTGCATCGCACAAGCACAATTCTGTATACTTATTCTTTCCCACATCAGTACTTTCTCCCATTAATCTTCATGCTTTAATATCCACCTTTGGGGTCATCTCATTGCTATTTCCTGTTTTACTTTATTCAAATTTTCAGTTGTGATGGTATCTCATTACATTATTCATATGTGCCTAAAGCAGTTAACAACACATACATTGTCTACACCATTAAGTTGCCTTGAGCTAAAACCTAACTGAATGTAAAGAAAAAGTAGTCTAGCCTCAAGTCATTAAGCATCAAGTGATATCAGTTACCATTGAGAAGTTAACACCACTGTGATACTTCTAGCCCAAAAGAAAAGCTGTGAATGTTAGTTGAAATGCAACTGCGGGAAGTGGAGAATGTGCAGTAAGGTTCATTAGCAATTCAAGTGGTTATCAATAAGCAGGTTAGTATGAGAGGTGGGAGCTGAAATTGAAATGGTCTGTCTTTTTCAGTTGCTGAATGATCTATTTTCAGCACTTTTCTATTGCCTGTACCTGTGTTTTAATATAACCTTAGTTAACCTTTTTTCCTTGGAAAAGGCTGTTTATAACATCAAACTCATTGTGGTTTATCCTAGAGGTTCAGAGCAGTGTAAATTTAAGGTTTGCATGATTGCCAGGTAATAGTAATCTTCTCATTGTGGCTCTGTAACTTGACATTGTCTTTAAGTGAAACCAATAGCCTTTATGTGGATAGTTTACCTTGGGCAGTCAGCAAACCACTAACTTATCCTGTCATTGAGTATCAAAGGAACCCCATCTCTTTGTTTATACTTCCCACCATTGACTTATTGAACTTGTAACCAGTCTGCTCACTACATCACTTGCTGCGCTGAGAGGGGAATGAAAAGCCCATTCGATTGTTGCACCATGTGCTGTTAGTGTGCAGCCCTCTTGACTGTACTATGGAAGTAGAATTGACTGAAGCAACCCAAACTGTACAACGGCAAAGAGAAGTCAGTATAATGGAGCAAAAGAATGTTTGGTGAGATGTAAGTTCCTTTTCCGCAGCAGATTGTGGTCTGGAATACACTGCTAAAAAGCTTTGTGGAAGCTGTTTATACGTAGTCCTTAAACGGCAGTCGATAAACATTAGAAGGAGATGATTCTCAAGGTATGAGGAATGGCATTGACTAGCTAGTTTTTCCTAACAGCTGCCTAAACACAGTGAGCTAACTGGGCTCCTTGCCTGCTGTACTATTCTATAATAAGGAGAAAGTGAGGACTGCAGATGCTGGAGATCAGAGCTGAAAATGAGTTGCTGGAAAAGCGCAGCAGGTCAGGCAGCATCCAAGGAGCAAGAGAATCGACATTTTGGGCATGAGCCCTTCTTCAGGAATGAGGAAAGTGTGCCAAGCAGGCTAAGATAAAAGGTAGGGAGGAGGGACTTGGGGGAGGGGAGTTGGAAATGTTATAGGTGGAAGGAGGTTAAGGTGAGGGTGATAGGCCGGAGTGGGGGTGGGGGCTGAGAGGTCAGGAAGAAGATTGCAGGTTAGGAAGGTGATGCTAAGTTCGAGGGTTGGGACTGAAACAAGGTTGGGGAAGGGGAAATGAGGAAACTGGAGAAATCTGAGTTCATCCCTTGTGGTTGGAGGGTTCCTAGGCGGAAGATGAGGCGCTCTTCCTCCAGCCGTAGTGTTGCTATGGTCTGGTGATGGAGGAGTCCAAGGACCTACATGTCCTTGGTGGAGTGGGAGGGGGAGTTGAAGTGTTGAGCCATGGGGTGGTTGGTTTGGTTAGTCCAGGTGTCCCAGAGGTGTTCTCTGAAACGTTCCGCAACTAGGCGGCCTGTCTCCCCAATATAGAGGAGGCCGCAGCGCATGCAGTAACTGATGTGTGTGGAGGTGCAGGTGAATTTGTGGTGGATATGGAAGGATCCCTTGGGGCCTTGGAGGGGAGTAAGGGGGGAGGTGTGGGCGCAAGTTTTGCATTTTTTGCGGTTGCAGGGGAAGGTGCCAGGAGTGGAGGTTGGGTTGGTATGGAGTGTGGACCTGACGAGGGAGTCACGGAGGGAGTGGTCTTTTCAGAACGCTGATGGGGGAGGGGAGGGAAATATATCCCTGGTGGTGGGGTCTGTTTGGAGGTGGCGGAAATGACGACGGATGATATGATGTATATGGAGGTTGGTGGGGTGGTAGGTGAGGACTAGTGGGGTTCTGTCCATGTGGCGATTGGAGGGGCGGGGCTCAAGGGCAGAGGAGCGGGAAGTTGAGGAGATGTGGTGGAGAGCATCGTCGATCACGTCTGAGGGGAAATTGCGGTCTTTGAAGAAGGAGGCCAGCTGGGTTGTTTGGTATTGGAACTGGTCCTCCTGGGAGCAGATGCGGCGGAGACGAAGGAATTGGGAATATGGGATGGCGTTTTTACAGGGGGCAGGGTGGGAGGAGGTGTAGTCTAGGTAGCTGTGGGAGTCAGTCGGTTTATAGTAAATGTCCTTGTTGATTCGGTCACCCGAGATAGAAATGGAGAGGTCTAAGAAGGGGAGGGAGGAGTCTGAGACGGTCCAGGTAAATTTGAGGTCGGGGTGGAAGGTGTTGGTAAAGTGGATGAACTGTTCAACCTCCTCGTGGGAGCACGAGGCAGCGCCGATACAGTCATCGATATAGCGGAGGAAAAAGTGGGGTGTGGTGCCAGTATAGCTGCGGAAGAAGGATATGTGGAACAGTCCAACGAAGAGGCAGGCATAGCTGAGGCCCATGCAGGTGCCTATGGCTACTCCTTTGGTTTGGAGGAAATGGGAGGATTGGAAAGAGAAGTTGTTCAGAGTGAGGACCAGTTCAGTCAGTTCGAAGGAGGGTGTCAGTGGAAGGGTACTGGTTGGTACGGCAGGAAAGGAAGAAGTGGAGGGCTTTGAGTCTTTCGTGATGGGGGATGGAGGTGTACAGGGACTGGACGTCCATGGTGAAGATAAGGCGTTGGGGACCGGGGAAGCGAAAATCATGGAGGAGGTGGAGGGCGTGGGTGGTGTCCCGAACGTAGGTGGGGAGTTCTTGGACTAAGGGGGACAGGACTGTGTCGAGGTATGCAGAAATGAGTTCGGTGGGGCAGGAGCAGGCTGAGACGATGTGTCGGCCGAGGCAGTCAGGTTTGTGGATTTTGGGCAGGAGGTAGAAACGGGCAGTGCGGGGTTGTGGGACTATAAGGTTGGAGGCGGTGGATGGGAGATCCCCTGAGGTGATGAGGTTATGGATGGTCTGGGAGATGATGGTTTGGTGGTGGGAGGTGGGGTCATGGTCAAGGGGGCAGTAGGAGGAGGTGTCTGCGAGCTGCCGTTTAGCCTCAGCAATGTAAAGGTCAGTGCGCCAAACTACCACCGCGCCTCCTTTGATAGTGAGGTTGGGATTGGAACAGAGGGAGTGGAGGGCTGCACGAGGGAGAGAGGTTGGAGTGGGTGAGAGGGGTGGAGAGGTTGAGGCGGTTAATGTTGTGGCAGCAGTTGGCTATGAAGAGATCGTGGGCAGGTAAGAGGCCAGCATGGGGTGTCCAAGTGGATGGGGTGTGTTGGAGGCGGGAGAAGGGGTTGTCAGAGGGTGGGCGAGAATCCTGGTTGAAGAAGTAGGCGCGGAGGCGAAGGCGGCGGAATAATTGTTCGATGTCTTGCCGCGTGTTGAACTCGTTAATCCGGGAGCGTAGGGGAATGAAGGTGAGGCCTCTGCCGAGGACTGATCTTTCATCCTCAGAGAGGGGTAGTTCTGGAGGAATGGTGAAAACATGGTGGGGCTGGAGCTGGGAGTGGGGGCGGGGACAGAGATCGGGGCAGGGGTGGGGTTCGGCATGGGGGCGGGGTTAGGCGTGGTGACGGAGATCTCAACGAAAGATGAATGGGAGCGCTTCTTGGATGAGGGGGTTGGTGAAGACTTAAGAGTTCTTCTGAAGGAGTCCAAATAGCACTTTCCATTGCTACCATCATCCAAGTCCCATAGACAGCATTAAGATCGCTTCAAGTACTCCATTTGATGATCTTTGAGGGCTAACCATTACAAGAACACTAGAGGGAATTTCCCTCTTCTGCCGTGAAAAGCACTTCTGCAACTGTTGGGAAGATATAATCTCAACTTCCCCATATCCTATCTCTCCTACACCTGTTGCTAAGCTGTCCCCTGCAGAAACATTGACAGCTGCACTTGTAATTTGCCTTTTTAAAATCAAATGTATCTCCGCCTTAGAGAGTTCAAAGCTGGAGATCGTAAAAATTGTACTTGCCAAACCTTTTCCCCATTGTGGCCCCATTTTTAATGCTTTTCAAATTGTCCACCCAATTGTGGGTGGAATAGTTGTGCAAGGGGTGGTGGCAAGAGAGAGTCAGTTCGCACTGTTTAGAAACTCTGAACTTTGCACAATTGATCTTGTTGGAGAAAGTGAGGTCTGCAGATGCTGGAGAGTCAAGTTGTAAAGTGTGTCGCTAGAAAAACGCAGCAGGACAGGCGGCATCCAAGGAGCAAGGAGCAGGAGAGTTGACATTTTGGGCATATGAAGGGCTAATGCCCAAGACATCTGACTGTCCTGCTCCTCGGATGCCACCTGACCTGCTGTGCTTTTCCCAATGACACACTTCAACAGTTTGATCTCCATCAGCCATAACTAATTAGTAAACAATAAATCCAAAAACAGAATTTAGTAGAAACTTATTTACTCAAAGATTGTGGTTAAAAGATCCACAATTGAACCTAAGGGTAGTAGAGGCGTTTGGTATTGATGTCTTTAAGGAGAAAGTGGCTAATACCTAACAGGAAAAAAATAGATATGTTTGCAGGTGGAGTGGAGGAGGTTTGTGAAGATTGTTGATAGTAACACTGCTCATTTGGGGCTGAATAGCCCGATTCTGAGGTGAACTCCTATTGAACATTGGAGGAGGCTCAATTGATCTCATTTCCTTCCATTTCTCATAAAGGGCACATTTGTATCCTGGAAACCAGAAATGAAGAGTCATCTAGACTTGAAACATTAGCTTGCTCTCTCTCCGCGGATGCTGCCTGACCTGCTGTGATTTTCAGCATCTGCAATAACTTGCTCCGCATTCGTAGTTTGTTCCCCTCCTGAGCCTGGGGCTGCTGAGACATGTACATTGAACTGGTTTGGTAATGTGGAATACTGACCAGAAATCAAATCCTCAGCCTCCGATCTTAAAACCCTCAATGAGAAGTGTGTTTTTCTTTCTCTTTTGTTCTTTTTAATAACATCATTTTTTTTTGGCCATCATTGTTATTCTCTGCAGATTCAATTCTTGATGTGTTATTCAAGGCAGCTAGTTATAAAACACATGGTGAAGTGCTTCATCAGACGAGACAGAGAGATAGGAGGATCACGCTGCATCAGTCATTTTAATTCCTGGAAGCCAGCGCTGTAAAGGATATTGGGGAAAATGACAGCATTTCACCTTCTATCTACCAGCATTTTGATTTTGATAAATCTTCCAGATGCATTTAACTTCTATTTTGTTTCAAACGTAGGTATGAAGAAAAAACTGCCCTGTGTGACAAAGAGCCTTTGGATGAAGCCACAGACGATTTGAAAGAAAGCAAGAAGGAACAGTAACTGGAGAGGCCATGGATCAATCAATTTCTTTTTAAAAAAAAAAGTCCTCACTCCGAACTGCCTGCTTTGTGTTCAATTCGTGCAGATACCATATTGTACTGACATGGTCATGTGTGTCTTGCGTCCCTGGCAACTCATGGGGAAACAAAAGTATTTTATTACATCATGCTAGAGTGCTAGTTATTCAGTTGTTCTTGTGTTTTCTATGAATGTGCCAACTAATTTGTTTTTAAAGAGAAAAAAATAACCTGAGGGGTTGCACCAGTGCCTATCTGTATTTTTTAATTTATTTTGAATGGATTAAATTGATCATGACTTTTTGAATTCAAAGGTGCCAGCATTTTGTTTTGTTTTACAAATAAATGCAGAAAACTGAAGTTTTTAAACAGCTGTACACTAGTCCATGTTGTAAGATGTGTATTTTAAGGGAAAAAAATACCTCAGCTGTTGTTTTTTATGTGACTGCTTTGGCTCATTGTGTGTTTTTAAAAGTGAATTTGGGGTTTACATACACCACTTTTTTCAACACGGTGACGAATGACAAATTTATAGCACATTATCTTGTGCACATAGAATACCCATTTGGGCTGTTTAATCAGGCAATGATGGGGGATGAAGTGCTTATACATACTGTAGTTTTATAGATAAGCTAAATGCTGGAACTGCTTTTTTTTGTTTAAACTAATGGACAATCTTAATTTTTTTTCTGCATTTGTTTTGCAAACAAAAGATGATCTGAGCTCCCTTTTTACAGTGGCAGCAGATGAGATACACAGATTGTTAATGGCAACTTAAAAGAAATATTCTTTGTAGCTTTAATTCGAACAAGCAGCATAAATATCAACTGATATGAATATATATGTACTAGCCAATAATGTGCTGTCTGTCTGACTGTGGCTGATATAATTAATGTAAGCTTTCACCATGGGGTTAAAGCAAACATGTAAGTTTGCTGACTGTGTATGTTAATATCATGTCTGTAGAAGTGTTTGTGGCTTATAGAAAGCCAGGGTCTGATGCAGTGCATGTAGCAGTCATTTTATTTTGCGTTTTGAGTTCTGATTTCCTTTTCCACAGGAAGGCACTGACTGATCCCTCCTGTGCCTTGCTCAAGTGAGTTAACCATGTATGCTCCTGAACGGTGTGTGTTGTGAATGGTGGAAGAGGGGTGAAGGGTTTGGCATCCGAGTCTGTCTGACCCCTACTCTCTCTCTTGATAGCCATCTGTTCCAGCTCAGGCACTCATGCGTTGGTCAGCATCGCAATGCTTTTGTCAATTGGAACGGGAGTTAAAAAAAATCCTAGAATATAAGTTGTTTTCAATCTGCAAAACTCTTCTTTCCTGATCTGTACATTTCAGTCTCTCTCGACATAACACAGGCGTATCTTTAATTCAATGAACTGTTGGAAAAATTTGTAATCTTTCCTGGACAGCCTACACAAAGTCTCCACTGCTGCCACCATATGTATCAAGGTAATTTAGAACGAATCCTGCTGGTTGTTTTCTCCATTTAGGAATAGGCTTTATGAACGTTTCTCTCTTTCCTCCCCATCCCCTCCCTGTTTTAACCTCAGCTTTTCTTCAAGGTTCTGCTAGTTTATCTTTGTCCATTTACACTCACTTGGCCTACAGAGGGAGCACAACTCAGGACCTCTGACAATAACATCTGCTTGGATGCTTCCCTGCCCAGTGGCACTTTGGTTATATAAGAACATCTTGCAGTGTCACAGGGATTTTGTTTACCCTGTCCATGATTTTGTTTACCCTTTCCTCCTCTCCCCCTGGTGCAGAGCTTTGTGCTTGGAGGTGCAAGTTGAGCTTTAGAACTTGGAATGGACCCCCAGGTAGAGTAGAAACGTCAGCGTTTAAAGGACGATATACTGTGGTGTGAGACAGAGCAAAAGGCTTTGCTGAGTGAATGAGGTAAGATGATCTGAAAAACCTTCCTCACCAGTATTTTATCTTTGTAGGTGTATTACTCCCAACACCCCACAGTAAATCAGCACTGGTATGTTTTCATAAATTGAACAGGCCATTGCTGTATCATAAATGCAGCATCACTAGCTTTTAGGAGTTTGCTCTGTAACAAGAGACTGTTGACAGCTGTCACTATGTTTGCATTTTTGACGGATGCTCTATGTTAGAGTTCATACCACATAATTTCAAAACCCATGCCTGATTCCCTCTTGTTTTCCCACTTTTAAATGTTGGGTTTTGGGAATCCAGGAGGACTGGGAGTCTTGTGGGTGGATGGGAAATCCTGGAGATGGTTTAGGCAAGACAGGGTAGATCAATGGATGGTGCCCTAACTTTAAATATTTTCTGAAAATAACTACTGAGCTTTGACTTTTCATATTTCTTCTCTTTTATCCCAGTCTACAAAAGTGGCTAATGATGTCTCTGAAAATCACTTGTGAAAATTATAATAGATCATTCCAGATGGTGTGATCAGCCCCTGCTAAATTTTCTAGCTCATGATAAAAGCTTAAGGTTAAGCTCATGGTCTATTTTAATGTCAACTATTTACAGGTAACCATATTTTATTTTAAACATTCAAATTGTTCAACATTTGTTCTGAGTAGGAGACTTCCAATGAAGCAGTATCCTTTCTGAATACCCATGTCTCTACATGCTCAGTATTCACGTGTGTAATTGCAATGTAACAACACTGACTTAGACTTTGAAAAGTCTGCTCAGTGCTAAATTTAGATACTGGGCAGTAACCTGACCTCACTCTCACTCTCCTGGCTTCTTAAGTTGTCAATCCAGGGGAAGTGTGGGAAACATCACTCTTAATGCAGTACTCGGTGCTTGTGTGAAGCTATGGAAGAATACTGGATGGAAATTTCACTCAGCATCTTACTGCACAGCATCTGATCAGAATCTGCTTCATTCTAATATTGGGAGCTCTGTATTCCTTGCCCGAGTGCTAACACCTTTCCTTGATGAGGACAATATTTTTAAAGTAAAGTGTATGTAATCTAGACTCTTACCAGTTCTGTAACAGAATAAGGGCTGTTGATGGAGGAGATCTTATAGGTGTGAGAAGGGTATACTGGGGATTTCTTGTTGTGTATTTAGTTGAAAGTTGATTTTAAAAAGGCAAATTAATTCTCACATTTGTAGCTGCTCAGTCTGCTTGATGTCATTTGGATACTCTTCCATTTGTTGGAGAAGGGACTTCCTCTACCCTCCCTTTGTTCTTATCCTAATCAGTGGGTTAGTTACTCCATGTATTTTAGACTCAGCTGTCTTTCTCTGGATTGGAAGTTAGGTGTGGTTAAAATTTTTTTTAAAACACCATTCTGTTTCTAACAAGGGGATTTAATTTTTTAAAAATGTTTCTGAACTTTGTTCACATTCTGGAATCTGTCCTTCCTTTCCCTCCCTGGCTTTTTCATTATTGTAGTAAGACGTGCTTCTCTTGTGAGAAGCTGTGATCCATTTGCAATAAATTGTGGCGTGCACCACCATCAATATGCATTAAACCTTGCTGCCGTCTCATTTACTGCTATTAATAAAATCTGAGTTCATGTGAGAAAGCTTTCTCGAAAGAAAATACTTGTTTAATCGGTTTAACTCTGTCTCGGGGCAGGATTGGTGAAGGCATTGTTTATTTTATGTAAGTTGTCTCTGTGCTCTTTTTATTTAGATCTCAACTGGGGTGACATTACTGTTGATTTCACTATCTGTAGCTGGGGTACTTCCCAACAAAAAAGACATCAAATACTGATTGGGATTAACATCCCTGATGGAAAGTTTAAATGCTTCCTAATCTCTACTTTCTTTGTTAATGTACAAAATTCTTCTTATTCCTTATCATTTAGCAGGTTCTGTACACATTCCTTTTCTCGGAATGTCTTTTTAGATTTATGTAGACTTTTTACAGCCTCTAATTAGAAAGCAATTGGGGAATCCAATTTGGGAAATGTAGCAGCACTTTTGAGCATGTCAAAGTCCCACAGACTGCTCTATGGTAACATACAATAGGTCAGGCAGCTTCCAAGGAGCAGGAGAGTCAACATTTTAGGCATAAGCTCTTTATTTTAAGGAAATGTAAACAAAAGATGGATGATGTGCCTTGTACAGTCTTTATTATTTAAATGACAAATCTTCCACACTACGTGATCTTCTCCAGTTGTCCCTGAGAGGTGTGATTAGATTCCCTACAGTGTGGAAACAGGCCCTTTGGCCCAACTAGTCCACACCAACCCTCTGAAGAGTAATCCACCCAGACTCATTCCCCCTGACTATTACACCTAGCACTATGGGCAATTTTGCATGGCCAATTCACCTAACCTGCACATCTTTGGACTGTGGGAGGAAACCCACGCAGACACAGGGAGAATGTGCAAACTCCACACAGTAGCCCAAGGTCCCTGGCACTGTGAGGCAGCAGTGCTAGCCACCGTGCCGCCCTGCCCGAGACATCAGCTCTCCTGCTCCTTGGATGCTGCCTGACCAGCTGTGCTTTTCCAGCACCACACTTAACTGATCTCCAGTATCTGCAGTCCTCACTTCTTCCTGCTGTATAATGATGTTTTGATAAATGCTGGGAACCTCAGGAAAAACCCTCTTGCCCTCCAAAGTGAAGTATACCAATAGATCGCTTATATCCATCCACCTGGAAACTGCTGGGGCTCTCGTTTTAATATCGCATTCTAACAAGTGTGCCTAAGTGTAAGGGATATGTCTTGACCTTGGGTTCAAAAGTGAATTTACCGCCAGTAAAGACTGGCTGCTGGCACCCTGGAATCCAGTAGTTGCTACGAAAACAATCCTGTTTTTTAAGATTCTTCATGACCTTCCTCTGTCATATCTCACAATCACCTTCATCATTTATCCCTGTGTTATTGAACAGTGTTCTGCTAACATTTAAGTAACCTTTTCCTTTTGTAACTTCCAATAGTGAAGCCTTTCGCAATCTTCCTTTTACTTTCGCATTCCCTCTTTAACGAGGTCCACCACTTTTTTGTACAAAACCTTTATCCTTCTTCAAAACCACCTTTGACCAAGCCTTTAATTCTTTCCTAACTTTAAGACTCTCTTCCTAACACCTCATTGAGGCACCTTGGGTGATTTTCCTCTATTAATAGTACTACATAAATGTCAATTGTTGACTGTACCAGAGCTAAAATCGGACTAGAGATCAAAGCTGTTCTCCTCTTGTGTTGCTCAGACATGGTATTTTGTCAACTGAGCCACCAGGGGGCAATCTTTGAGCATTTTGAGGGATGAAATAATAGACTTGGTTTGAGAATCAGTTCACAAATTCTATTCCTTTTAGTATGTTTGTCCTCTGCAGAATTTTGAGGACCAACATTTAAAATTCCATACCATCAGTACTACATATGCAACAACTCCTTTAAAATGAGCTAAGGAGCTTCAAGGCCAAATGAACTACTACTCATTTAGAGCATTTATTTTATTCTGAAGCATGCCTTTCCATTGTTCTCTCTCCTGTTTAAGTATCCACAGTCCACAAGGTGAGTGTACGCCAAGTTGCCCGGCCTCGGTTGTAAACAAGACATAGAGTTAGAAACCCCATGCTTGAGACCACAAGGTGCGCCAGTGCACTGCTGACGCAGAGTTATACAGCATGGAAACAGGCTATCTGTGCCGACCAGATGTGCCAATCTAACTTCAACCTATTTGCCAGCATTTGGTCTGTGTCTGCCTAAACCCCTTCTATGCATGTACCCAACTGTAGCCTTTTAAATTGTGTAACTGTGCCCACTTGCTCTGGCAGTTTGTTCTGTACACTCAGCACCCTCTGTATGGAAAAGGTTGCTCCTCAGGTCCCTATTAAATCTTTCCCCTATCACCTTAAACCTGTGCTCTCCAGATTTAGACCCGTACCCTGACAAAAAGACCTTTGGTTCATTGTTTTATAAACCTCTATAGGGTCACCTCTCAGCCTCTGACAGTCCAGGTGCCTTCCCTTACTGGTAACATTGATCTGTGGCCCTATTTGTCCATTCAAATAGAAATATGAAGATGCTTCACTGAGCAGGGGCAGGGGGTGTTTCCTCGTTGTTGACCAACAAAGCCATTTGTTTCTGTGTTTGGGAGCTCTGGCTAGGCTCAAACTGACTACTATGGAACCAAGTTGACTCACTGTCCGTCAACACCCAGGACGTGTGATCCACTGTCCTCTCCCAGAAGTGAGCCTTTTATCCTGAGTCAGGAGCTGTTTTGTTCCAGATTTCTTCTGCCTGCTGACTGTTTCGGCGCGCGTGTCTGTTGTGGGGCATGTTGGTGGTTTGGGTAAGTGTAGGCGCCCAGGCGATTGTATCTGAACTAGCAGCATCAGAAGCTGGGCTGGTCACCCTCCAAAGCATTCTGCTGACAAGCTCTCTCCCCAACCCCCTCACTCTACCCCTGAATGTGGTGTGAATCTCTTCCCCAGAGTTGGACTATGGTATTGGTGGTGAAGCACATCAGCACATCCAGAGAACATGGTGTATTTTTATTTAGGTTGTTCTTTTTAAAAGCTTTTTACAAGACTGGGGACAGTCCTAAATCCTGCCTTGCGGAGGGACTTAATGCCAGCAATCCAGCTGATTTTTTTTATTTACAGAGCCAAGGATCATTCCTTTCGCCAATCCCTGGTTTGCACCACTCTCCCCATCAAAATCCCCCTTCCCCCAAACCGCAGGTACCTTCCCCTGCAGCCAGAAAGGATGCAAAACCTGCCAGCACACCACTCCCTTCACTCCATCCAAGGCCCCAAACAGTCCTTCCAGGTGAGACAGAGGTTCACCTGCCTTTCATCCACCTAGTTTACTGCATTAGGTGCTCCCTCTGTCTTCTCTACATTGGGGAGATCAAACATAAACTTAGGGAATGGTTCGCTGAGCATCGCAGCTGGGCCTGCAGGGGTCAACCTGGCCGCCCACTCACTGTCCATTTCAATTTCCCGCCTCATACCCTTTTTGACATGACCATCCTTGGCCTCCTCCATTGCCACAGTGAATCCGACCGTAAATTGGAGGAACAACACCTCAACTTCCACCTGGGCAGCCTACAGCCTGGAGCACTCAACATTGAGTACCCCAATTTCAAATAACTCCTCGCCATCGCCCAACTCCCTTGCCAGCCTCTTCCCCCTCATTACATTTCTCTAAGCAACGCTTCCTTCCAGCTGCTAACTGGATTCATTCCTCCCATTGACCAACCAGGTCTTACCCTCAACCTGTCTTCACCTATTCCCACTTCGTCACCCTGCCCCTGCCACCCCCTTTATCTGCAGCTCCCCCAGACCCACCCCCAGTCCTGAAGAAGGGTTACACCCAAAACATTGACTTCTCCACCTCCTGACGCTGCCTGACTTGCTGTGTTCTTCCAATCTCCTGCTTGTCTGCTTTAGATTCCCGCATCTGCAGTTTTTTTTGTCTCTAATTAAGGAGGGTAGTTGAAGCAGGGCACTTCACAACCTTTTTAAAAAATACCTTGATAAGCTACTTGAAATAACATTTAAAACTATGGGCCTTGTGCTGGATAGCACAGTAGGCAATGTATTTTTGGCAGACTGGATGGACAAAATGACCTGTCTTTTTGATTCCAACAGGGGTGGCACAGTGGCTCAGTGGTTAGCACTGCTGCCTCACAGACGCCAGGGACCCGGGTTAACTTTCCACCTCAGGCAACTGTCTATGTGGAATTGGCACATTCTCCCTGTGTCTGCGTGGGTTTCCTCTGGGTGCTCCGGTTTCCCCCCACAGTCCAAAGTGTGCAGGTTAGGTGAATTAGCCAAGCTAAATTTGCCATTGTGTTAGGCACATTAGTTAGGAGTAAATATAGGTTAGGAGAATGAGTCTGGGTGGACTTGTTGGCCTGAAGGGCCTGTTCCATACTGTAAATAATCTAATCTAATCTGAAATGTGGATTTTAATTAATTATTCACTAGAGGGAGCTATTGAGCTACAAAATAAAAATCAATCCAGTTTCCCTTATTCCCAGGGAGTGCAAAGAAATAGTCCATTTGGACTGACAAAGCATTACCCCAAATCATTCAGTCCTCAGGAAGAGGAATCTTTCATGCAATTTAGATGTATAGCACAGAAATAGACCCTTCAGTTCCAACCCGTCTATGCCGACCAGATATCCCAACCCAATCTAGTTCCACCTGCCAGCACCCAATCCATATCTCTCCAAACCTTTTCTATTCATATACCCATCCAGATCTCTTTTAAATGTTGCAATTCAAATTGTGAACATTTCCTTTAAAAGTAATCTCCATGATTTATTGTGAAAATGAACAATGCCCATCTCTGTCTTAGTAAGTTAGAACAAGTGGAGGTTCTGATTCAGTTGTTTGTAATGGGTATTACACACTGGCAGTTTCTAAGCTTGCTTTTGAAAAGGGTTGTATTAAGTAAAAGCATTTTAACAGAAGGGATTTTTTGCTCAGTCATGGCATTAACCAAATTGTATTGTTTTCCGACACGTTTGTTTCTTTTAGGAGATCTGTGGTGTACTGGCAATCATTTTCATGTAACAGATGCAAAGGCTTCACTAACACAACATCAAGGGCTTTTGTGACACAGTGGCAGTGTCCCTACCTCAGAGCCAGGAAGCCCAAGTTCAAGACACACCTACTCCAGAGGTGTGTTTATAACATCTCTGAACAGGTTGGTTAGGAAATATAATCCTAATGGTAATGCTGAGAGAGTGGGACTGTCTCCATTGTGACAAAGGTTCGTGAGGGCAATTTCAACTAAAATTTAAGGTCTTGAATTGGAAAGGTGATTTCCTCAAAATTGGTCATAAGAATCCGAAAGGCATTAAGAGAATTTTCTTCACGCAGAGATTTAAATGCTTTGCCACGGGCAAAGTTTAAAAAAAAATCACACAATACCAGGTTATAGTCCAACAGGTTTAATTGGAAGTACTAGCTTTCAGAGCGCTGCCCCTTCAGGTGGTTGAACCTAATGAACCACCTGATGAAGGAGCGTCGCTCCGAAAGCTAGTGTGCTTCCAATTAAAACAATTGGACTATAACCTGGTGTTGTGTGATTTTTAACTTTGTACACCCCAGTCCCACACCGGCACCTCCAAATCATTGTCACAGGCAGTTATTGAGGTCATGTGCATATTTTAAGGGGAAAATTGAAGATTTTGACATTGAAGTATCCAGCCTATGGGAAGCAGGCCCAAGGATCTCAGAATGGTTACAGCATAGAAGGAGATCACTTGATCCATTATGTCTGTGCTGTCCACATAAGCAATGCACTTAAAGCCATTAGCTTGCTGTCTCCCCTTACCCCTTCACTGTTTTCCTTTACAAAGTCAAAAATCTCACAACACCAGGTTATAGTCCAACAGGTTTACAGATATTTGAAACCACAAGCTTTCGGAACCCCCTGCTCCTTCCTAACAACTAATGAAGGAGCAGTGCTCCAAAAGTGCCCCTTTGGCACAGTGGTTAGCACCGCTGCCTCACAGCACCAGATACCCGGGTTCAATTCCTGCCTCAGGCGACTCTCTGTGTGGACTTTGCACATTCTCCCCGTGTCTGCATGGGTTTCCTCCGGGTGCTCCGGTTTCTTCCCACAGTCCAAAAACGTGCAGTTTAGGTGAATTAGCCATGGGAAATTGCCCGTAGTGTTAGGTGAAGGGGTAAATGGGTGGGTTGCTCTTTGGAGGGTCGGTGTGGACTTGTTGGGCCGAGGGGCCTGTTTCTATTTTTAAAAACTTTCAAATAAACATGTTGGACCATAACCAGATGTCGTGTGATTTTTGACCTTGTCCACCGCAGTCCAAACACTCATCTCGTTCAACTCAATCCAACACGTCCATGCTGACCAGATATCCTAACCAAATCTAGACTCATTTGCCAGCACTTGGCCCATATCCCTCCGAACCCTTCCTATTCATATACCCATCCAGATGCCTTTTAAGTATTATTGTACCAGCCTTCACACACACCCGCAACCCCCACACTCCTTCACAACTTCCTTTGGCAGCTCATTCCATACATGCACCATCCTCTGCTTGAAATAGTTGCCCCTTAGGTCCAGAGAGCAATTATCAGAAATTTTCCATTGAGCCTTCTAGTAGACTACAGTAATTACACACACATGTACATTAAGGATTACAGTAAAAGATAGGCCATCCAAGGCCCTAAAGGAGCCTTCCACATCCATCAAAGTTTTACCTGCACATCCCCTAATATCATCTATTGTATCCGTTGCTCCCGATGCGGTCTCCTCTACATTGGGGAGACTGGGCGCCTCCTAGCAGAGCGCTTTAGGGAACATCTCCGAGACACCCGCACCAATCAACCAAATCGCCCCGTGGCTCAACATTTCAACTCCCCCTCCCACTCTGCCGAGGATATGGAGGTGCTGGGCCTCCTCCACCGCCGCTCCCTCACCACCAGACGCCTGGAGGAAGAACGCCTCATCTTCCGCCTCGGAACACTTCAACCCCAGGGCATCAATGTGGACTTCAACAGTTTCCTCATTTCCCCTTCCCCCACCTCATCCTAGTTTCTAACCTCCAGCAACTCAATCCCCTGACTTGTCCGACCTGCCCAGCTCCTTTTCCACCTATCCACTCTACCCTCTCCTCCCTGACCTATCACCTTCATCTCCTTCCCCACTGACCTATTGTACTCTATGCTACTCTCTCCCCACCCCCACCCACCTCTAGCTTATCTCTCCACACTTCAGGCTCTCTGCCTTTATTCCTGATGAAGGGCTTTTGTCCGAAACGTCGATTTTGCCTGTCCTCGGATGCTGCCTGAATTGCTGTGCTCTTCCAGCACCACTGATCCAGAATCTGGTTTCCAGCATCTGCAGTCATTGTTTTTACCTCATCAAAAAGAAGAGCTGCATTACCAATTTTAAGTATTTTATTGATGTTGGTTGAAGAATAAATATTTGATAGGTGGACACTTGGAGACCTCTGCAGCTCTTTTCTGCATTGAGAAGTAAGATCTTTTACCTGACAATATGGAGGATAGCAGTTTAGCATCCGAAAGACTGCACTGTTGACTGTATACCTCTTCTGTGGTACTGTATGAGAGCAAAAGTGCTGATGTGGAACTTTGGACCCATCGCTCTCTGATTCTGGTAAAAATTGTTAGCATGAAGCTATGACTCTGGGATGTTGGATGTAGAGATGAAAAGAAAATTAAGTATATATTAGGATATAAAAGTAAGGAAGTGTTGTTCCAATTATATAATCTGAAATATTGTGTCCAGTATTGGTCTCCTTAGTAAAGGAAGGATGTGGTGACTCTGCAGGCAGTTCAGAGGAGGTTCAACAGTTTGATTGCAAGGATGACAGGTCTGTCATATGGGCAGCGGTTGAGTAGCCTGGGCTTGTGCTTGCTGGAGTTCAGAAGAATGAGTGAGGGATATAAAATGCTAAAGGGGACCAAAAAGTGGATGGTGAACAGATGTCTTGAATAAGACATCATTGATACAGAGTGAGAGGGGGGAAGTTCAACCTGAGATGAGGAGAAACTACTGAGTCATAGAGATGTACAGCATGCAAACAGACCCTTCGGTCCAACCCATCCACGCCGATCAGATATCTCAACCCAATCTAGTTCCACCTGCCAGCACCCGGCCTGTGAATCTGTGGAACTCAATGCAGTGGAGGCAGAACCAATCAACAGATTCAAGAAAGAAATAGATATGTTTCTGATGAAAAATGGGATAAAGGGCAATGGGGAGCACGCAGGAGAGTGGAGTTGAGACTAGGATTAGATCTACCGTGATCATGTTAAATGGTGGAGTGGGCTCAAAGCGCTGAATTGCTGACTCCTGTTCCTAATTTCTATGTTCCTCAGCAGCCTTAATGGACAGGATGTGGAGTTTGAAATCATCTGAGTTAAGGAAGCTGCGTCAAGGGTTCAGCCATAAGGAATGATTTGGCAGTGAAAACAGACACACTGATTAGACCAAGTCTTCATGTCTTACTGGTGCATGGTAAGTCTGATAGAATTTCTGAAGAAGGGTTTTACCCAAAATGTTGACTTCTTTACCTCCTGGCTTGCTGTGTTCTTCCAGCCTCCTCCTCGTCTACTTTGGACTCCAGCATCTGTAGTGTTTTTGTTTTGTCTCTGTTAGAGTTAAGGCAGGGCTATGAGACACGGTGAGGGTTAGATTAGTATTTATAGAGGCAAGCTGATGTAATTACATATTGTTCTGCTATAATGTGGGTTTCGTTAATGCAAATTCGCTTGAATGCAATTGACAAATTGGGGACTCTGTTTCTAAAGCGTGAACTTTAAATCACGTTACAGCCAACATTTTAAAAGTTAAAATCACACAATATCAGGTTATAGTCCAATAGGTTTATTTGGAAGCGCTAGCTTTCGGAGCGCTGCTCCTTCATCAGGTGGTTGTAGGAGGAGTGTTGCAAAAGCTAGTCCTTCTGGTGTTGTGTGATTTTTAACTTTGTACACCCCAGTCCAACTCTGGCATCTCCACATCGTCACGTGATTGCATTGCCAACACTTTAAGCACTGTTTCTAAAACACCGGTTTTCTAGACTGCAAGGTTATATAAGAACGCAACCATCATGTTATGGAAGAGCTAACTGTATTGTGAATGATGATCCAACCTGAAGACCGAAAGCCCTGATGTCTCTGCAGCTGACTGAGATAGGGTGGGGCAAGAGAAACCGTTCCTGAGCACGCACATGGCTGCATCGGCACAAGAGGGAGGAGGAGCCAATGGACAACCAAAGAGAGGTGTCAGAGGTGGATGTGCCCAACGACAGACCAATGCAGGGGGATTAAAACAGCCCGCTCACTGAGGACTGAGTCAGTGTATATTTTTCACTTTGGCCAGGCTGTCAGTCCAAGCCACGAGAGTAAGACTTGAACTGAAAAGTTTTAAACAGGGAGCTTCTAGAGGGAGTAGGCATACTGTCAAGCATTTCAGGGAGATTACTTCAAGTCTTGGGGTACAATCATCCTGACTGAGCCTGGTGTCACTTTCTGGTAAATGTTTAATGTATCTGAGATGGAAGGTGGTGGAGAAATGGTAATGTCACTGAGCTAGTAAGTGAGAGACCCAGGCTGGTAATTCAATGAGTGAATCTGGAGTTAAAAGTTAGTCTTTGTCAGGGTTAAAAATCACACAACACCAGGTTGTAATCCAATAGCTTTGTTTGGAAGCACGAGCTTTAGAGTGCTGCTCCTTCATCAGGAAGCTGTGGAGCAGGAATATAAGACAGAATTTATAGCAAAAGGTCACAGTGTTATGCATGAAACGGATTGTTCAATATGTCCTATCATTGCATGCATGACATTGTGATCTTTTCCTATAAATTCTGTCTTATGGTCCTGCTCCACAGCTACCTGATGAAGGAGCAGCACTCAGAAAGCTAGTGCTTCCAAACAAACCTGTTGGACTATAACCTGGTGTTGTGATTTTTGACTTTATCCACCCCAGTCCAACACCGGGACCTCTGCACTTTGTCAGGGTGACCGTGAAACCATCTTCAATTATTGTAAAAACCCATCTGGTTCTCCAATGTACTTTAGGAAAGGAAATCTGCCGTCCTTACCCAGGCTGGTCCACGTGTGACTCCAGACTCATGGGAATGTTGATTTTTAACTGCGCTCTGAAAAAAAATCTAGCAAACTACTCATTTCAAAAGTAATTGGGGATAGGCAAGAAATTGCAGGCTTTATCTGAAATGCCCACATTCCATGAAAGAATGAACAAAGTCAATTAGTAATGTTTCCTGCCCTTTTTCAAAGGAGATATTACATTTTATTTTTGTCATCTGTTAATACTGCAGAAACAGGGAATGTTTAACTTCACCTCCACCTTCTCCTACCTTATCAGGTGAATGAGATGTCCATCACTAAGCTCCCACTTCTGTTTTCCCTCGTCATCTTTTTCATAAGCAGCTTCTTTTAAATTCACCTCCGAATAAACGTTACTTCACCATTCCTAACCACTCCCCAGTTTGGCTGCAACTCCACATTCCCTGCACACTCTGAAACTCTTTAATTGAGCTGTTATCTTTCCGAATGGGGCAAGTTGTTTAGTTACAACATGCTCTGTTTCCTCACTCTTTTGATGATAGTTACAGAAGGTCAACTTTCTCATTAAGCTCTGCTATTGAATGACAATGAAGAAAACTTGCATTTCAAGGCATAGAGTCACAGATGTACAGCACAGATACACTTCGGTCTAACTTGTCCATGCCGATCAGATATCCTAACCTAATCTAGTCCCATTTAGCAGCATTTGGCCCATATCCCTCTAAACCCTTCCTATTCATATACCCATTCAGATACCTTTAAATATTGTAATTGTACCAGCCTCTACCATTTCCTCTGGCAGCTCATTCCATACACGCTCCACACTCTGTGTGGAAAAAGTGGCCTCAATTATATCTTTCCCATCTCACCCTAAACTTATGCTCTCTGCTCTGGACTCCCTCACCCCAGGGAGTCAATTTATCCTATCTATGCCCCTCATGATTTTATGAACCTCTATAAAGTCACCCCCGAATCTCCGATGCTCCAGGAAAAACAGTCTTCTAGAGCACTTTTCCCAATCACTGTCCATTTTGCAGCCAATCAGCTGCTTTTGGAGTTGTAGACACCTAACGTAGGAAGCACAGCATTGACTTTGCACAAAGCAAGCTCCTACAACCAGCAACGTGATGAAGTTGCATTGTTTATACATTCACAGGATATGGGTATCACTGGCTGGGCTATCCATAAATGTCCTTGAGAGGTGGGAGTAAGCTGCCTTTTTTGAATCACTGCAGTCCATTTGGTGTGGATGGTATCCAGCCTCTCGAGTGCTGTTACCCATTCAGGCAAATGGGGAGTATTCCATCACCTTCTAGGCTTGTACCTTGTAGATGTGGAAGGCTTTAGAGAGTCAGGAAGTGAGGTACTTGCCACAGGATTCCTAGTCTGACCTGGTCTTGTAGCCACTATATTACTAGGGCACATCCAGTCGATATTCTGGACAGTAGTAATGCCCAGCATGTTGATAGTGCAGGATTTGGCAATGGTAGCCCCATTCAATGTCATGGGGCGATGGTTACATTCTCTGTGGTTGGAGATTGTCATTGCTTGGCACTTGGGTGGCATGACACTCCTCATTCCAAATCTAGATGTTCTGTAGGTCTTGCTGCTTCAGTATCTGAGGAGTTGCGAATAGTTTTGGATGTAGGTTTGCTCACTGAGCTGGAAGGTTCATTTCCAGATGTTTCATTACCCGATTAGGTAACCTCTTCGGTGGGCCTCAGGCAAAGGATTGCTGAAAATTCCTGCTTTCTATTTATATGTTTGGGTTTCTTTGGGTTGATGGTGTTATTTCCTGTGGTGAAGTCACTTCCTGTTCCTTTTCTCAGGGGGTGGTAGATGGGGTCTAACTTGATGTGTTTATTGATAGAGTTCCAGTTGGAATGCCATGCTTCTAGGAATCCTCGTGCGTGTCTTTGTTTGGCTTGTCCTAGGATGGATGTGTTGTCCCAGTCAAAGTGGTGTCCTTCCTCATCCATATGTGAGGATACTAGTGCGAGAGGGTCATGTCTTTTTGTGGCTAGTTGGTGTTCATGTATCCTGGTGGCTAGTTTTCTGCCTGTTTTTCCAATGTAATATTTGTTACAGTTCTTGCATGGTATTTTGTAAATGACATTAGTTTTGCTCATTGTCTATATCGGGTCTTTCAAGTTCATTAGCTGCTGTTTTAGTGTGTTGATGGGTTTGTGGGCTACCATGATGCCAAGGGGTCTGAGTAGTGTGGCAGTCATTTCCGATGTGTCTTTGATGTAGGGGAGAGTGGCTAGGGTTTCTGGACACGTTTTGTCTACTTGTTTGGGTTTGTTGCTGAGAAATTGGCGGACTGAACGTTGTGCAAACATCTGCGAACATCCCTACTTCTAACCTTATGATGAAGTAGCTGAAGGTGGTTGGATTTGGTCACTACCCTGAGGAGATCCTGCAGAGGTGCCCTGGAGCTGAGATGACCAACCTCCAACAGCCACAACCATCTTCCTTTGGGCCAGATGTGACTCCAACTGAGGCAGATTGTTTAATCCATCGGCAGGGCTGTTGGAGTGGAATAACCCCTATTCTTTGAAATGGTGTTAGTAAGACCTTTTTATATTCCTGAGATGACCACTTAACGTAACTGAGAGTTACTCTACCTACAACAAAACAGGTCGTCATTAAAGTGATTTCATTGCATCACGGCCTCATTACCATGTCCCATGACAGTGGCTATTTAAGTAAAGTACATTGGGAACTGAATGATGAGATGAGTTGGCAGGTGTGCTTTCATCTCTCACTTGGGTTTGAATCCAAAGTTTGGACAAAATAGTTTTCTAATTAATGTTGTGCCCACGCTAGTCCTCCGAAGGGTGGTTTCACCGAGTACTATGCCCCCTAACTTTATCCCCCAGCCTGCAGCTGCTTCCTTTTCAGATAAGAAGTGAATTATCTTTCGCAGGCTTCAGCTGACCCTACCTTGACCATGTTCTTGTACCTTCCAGACCCTAACCGCTCACTGTGTGGGAATGTTCTTCTTTGTGTTGCCATTGCTCCTTCTGCCAATTTCATGAATTTCATTTCTACTAATGAAGCAATGATCAATACAAGACAAACATTTGTAACACTGGCCATTGAGATGGATGGGGCTGGTTATTGCCAGGGGAAGAGAGAGCTGTCTTTTGAGTTAGGGATTGAGACAAAGCATTATGCAGAATTTCAAAGGCAGACGTATAGATGACTGTATACAGAGAGTGAACACTGGCACTGGTTATCATACAGTAGAGACAGCTATATCCACATGGTGTACACTGCGACTTATCGTACAGTGTAGACTGTATGCACTGTGAGCACTAGCATTGGTTATTGTGTAGTATAGATGGTTGTATGCAAGGTGAATGCACTTAATACACACAGCGAACTCTGGGGAAATTGTCCATTCCCAAGTACTTTTAAAATACTGCGTTCAGTTCTGGTCTCCTTGCTTTAGAAAAAAAAAAGTGTTATTAAACTTGAATGGGTGCAGAAAGATTTACAGGGATGTTGTCAGGGTTTGGAGGGTTTGAGCTATAGGGGGAGGCTGAACAGGCTGGGGCTGTTTTCCCTGGAGCGTCGGAGCATGAGGAGTGACCTTATAGAGGTTTACAAAATCATGAGGGGCATGGATAGGATAAATAGACAAGGTCTTTTTCCCAGAGTAGGGGAGCCCAAAATTAGAGAGCATAGGTTCAGGGTGAGAGAGCTAAGATATAAAAGGGACCTAAGGGGCAACTTCTCCATTCAGAGGCTGGTGCATGTATGGAATGAGCGGCCAGAGGAGGTGGTGGAGTCTGGTACAATTACAGCATTTAAAAGGCACCTGGATGAGTATATGAATAGGGTTTGCCACTCTGTTCCTGTTTTTTTTAACATTCGTACTAAGCTCCGCATTTCTAGCCGGGATATTCACTCAAATTCCGACGTGTCGCCAAGCCCAGTGGGGAGATGGGTTTGGTGCCAGTGGAGAACGGGCGTGGCCGAGTTGATGGGAAAGAGTGGCCGTGGGATCTGTTCCCGGGATTTTCTTGGGATGGGTGTCTGATCAGTGGGAATTGTTGCTCGGTTGGGGGAGTGTAATAGGGAGTGTAGTTGAAGATGGGTTAGTGATGAGAGTCAGAGGGTCACCTTAATAGTTATCCCGAGTTTTGAGAAGATTTGTAGCTCAGGTTGAGGTTCTGGATGTAAACGAATCTCATGAAATAATCCATGTGTTAGAGGAGGTTTTTAATTGTCTGACCTCTCTTGGGTAATAATTAATGGAGAACAATCGAAGCATGTCATAGACTCCCTGAAGGCTTCCCTCAAGAAATCAACACAGAGAGAAGCTGACTTGAAGGAAGCTTCTGTATGAAAGGACATGATTCTTGGAGAGCACCCATTGATAGGAGAAAGAAATACCAGTTGTATACGTGCCTGTAGGATTGGGCTCATCATTCCAAGATGGCATTCCAAGATACTGTCTGTGCTCCGGAGACTGTCCACTCCAGGTCGGTAGCATCCTTCTCTCCCTTTCCTTTTCAACTTCTTTTTCTTCATCTTCTTGTCAGCAGTGGAGGAGCCTGGGGTCAGACTCAGGCCGTGAGACAGTGGATGCAGCACCGGCTCCTGGTAGTGATGTGTCTGAATCAGGGCTCTCAGTGATGTTGGAGATGCAGAGGCTGTGGAGCCAGAGATTCCTGGAGCATTGGCTGGACCCAGAACAGGGACTCATTGCAGCCTGGAAACTGGAACAATGCCTCTACTTTCTCAGGAGGCAAAGGAAATCCAGCCCGTCCACAAGAACCCTTACCACCTTTTGTGGATGCACCACAGAAAGCATCCCATCCGAATGTGTCACAGCTTGGCAGAGAAACTGCCTTTCCCAACACCAGAAAAAACCTACACAGAGTTGTGAACACAGCCCAGTCCATCACGCAAACCAGCCTCCCATCCATTGACTCCATCTATACTTCCTGCTGCCTCGGGATAGCGGTTGTGCTGTGGTCTGTCTCTCAGTCGGTACTGCAGGGTACGGTGTGTAGCGGTCTGTATCTCAGTCGGTACGGTGTGTAGCGGTCTGTCTCTCAGTCGGTACTGCAGGGTACGGTGTGTGGCGGTCTGTCTCAGTCGGTACTGCAGGGTACAGTGTGTGGCGGTCTGTCTCTCAGTCGGTACTGCAGGGTACGGTGTGTGGCGGTCTGTCTCACAGTCGGTACTGCAGGGTACAGTCTGTAGCGGTCTGCCTCATAGTCGGTACTGCAGGGTATGGTGTGTAGCGGTCGGTCTCACAGTCGGTACTGCAGGGTACGGTCTGTCTCACAGTCGGTACTGCAGGGTACGGTGTATGGCGGTCTGTCTCACAGTCGGTACTGCAGTGTACAGTGTGTAGCGGTCTGTCTCACAGTCGGTACGGTGTGTAGTGGTCTGTCTCACAGTCAGTACTGCAGGGTACGGTGTGTAGCGGTCTGACTCACAGTCGGTACTGCAGTGTACGGTCTGTCTCACAGTCGGTACTGCAGGGTACGGTGTATGGCGGTCTGTCTCACAGTCGGTACTGCAGGGTACGGTGTGTAGCGGTCTGTCTCACAGTCGGTACTGCAGGGTACGGTCTGTCTCACAGTACTGCAAGGTACGGTGTGTAGTGGTCTGTCTCACAGTCGGTACTGCAGGGTACGGTGTATGGCGGTCTGTCTCACAGTCGGTACTGCGGTGTACGGTTTGTTTCACAGTCGGTACTGCAGTGTACGGTCTGTCTCGCAGTTAGTACTGCAGGGTACGGTCTGTCTCACAGTCGGTACGGTGTGTAGCGGTCTGTCTCACACTCGGTAAGGTCTGTAGCGGTCTGTGTCTCAGTCGGTAAGGTCTGTAGCGGTCTGTCTCACAGTCGGTACGGTCTGTAGCGGTCTGTCTCACAGTCGGTACGGTCTGTAGCGGTCTGTCTCACAGTCGGTACGGTCTGTAGCGGTCTGTCTCACAGTCGGTACGGTCTGTAGCGGTCCGTCTCACAGTCGGTACGGTCTGTAGCGGTCCGTCTCTCAGTTGGTACTGCAGGGTACGGTGTGTAGCGCTCTGTGTCACAGTCGGTACTGCAGGGTACGGTCTGTAGCGGTCTGTGTCACAGTCGGTACTGCAGGGTACGGTCTGTAGCGGTCTGTCTCACAGCCGGTATTGCAGGGTACGGTGTGTAGCGGTCTGTCTCACAGTCGGTACTGCAGGGTACAGTGTATGGCGGTCTGTCTCACAGTCGGTACTGCAGGGTACGGTGTGTAGCGGTCTGTCTCACAGTCGGTACGGTCTGTAGCGGTCTGTCTCACAGTCGGTACTGCAGGGTACGGTCTGTCTCACAGTCGGTACTGCAGGGTACGGTCTGTCTCACAGTCGGTACTGCAGGGTACGGTCTGTCTCACAGTACTGCAGGGTATGGTGTGTAGTGGTCTGTCTCACAGTCGGTACTGCAGGGTACGGTGTATGGCGGTCTGTCTCACAGTCGGTACGGTGTGTAGCGGTCTGTCTCTCAGTCGGTAAAGTCTGTAGCGGTCTGTGTCTCAGTCGGTACGGTCTGTAGCGGTCTGTCTCACAGTCGGTACGGTCTGTAGCGGTCTGTCTCACAGTCGGTATGGTCTGTAGCGGTCTGTCTCCCAGTCGGTACGGTGTGTAGCGGTCCGTCTCTCAGTTGGTACTGCAGGGTACGGTGTGTAGTGGTCTGTCTCATAGTCGGTAAGGTCTGTAGCGGTCTGTCTCACAGTCGGTACGGTCTGTAGCGGTCTGTCTCACAGTCGGTACGGTCTGTAGCGGTCTGTCTCACAGTCGGTACGGTCTGTAGCGGTCTGTCTCACAGTCGGTACGGTCTGTAGCGGTCTGTCTCACAGTCGGTACGGTCGGTAGCGGTCCGTCTCACAGTCGGTACGGTCGGTAGCGGTCCGTCTCTCAGTCTGTACTGCAGGGTACGGTCTGTGTCAGTCTGTGTCACAGTCTGTACTGCAGGGTACGGTCTGTAGCGGTCTGTGTCACAGTCTGTACTGCAGGGTACGGTCTGTAGCAGTCTGTCTCACAGTCGGTACGGTGTGTAGCGGTCTGTCTCACACTCGGTACGGTGTGTAGCGGTCCGTCTCACAGTCGGTACTGCAGGGTACGGTCTGTAGCGGTCTGTCTCACAGTCGGTACGGTCTGTAGCGGTCTGTCTCACAGTCGGTGCGGTCTGTCTCACAGTCGGTACGGTCTGTAGCGGTCTGTCTCACAGTCGGTACGGTCTGTAGCGGTCTGTCTCACAGTCGGTACGGTCTGTAGCGGTCTGTCTCACAGTCGGTACGGTCGGTAGCGGTCTGTCTCACAGTCGGTACGGTCGGTAGCGGTCTGTCTCACAGTCGGTACGGTCGGTAGCGGTCTGTCTCACAGTTGGTACTGCAGGGTACGGTGTGTAGCGGTCTGTGTCACAGTCGGTACTGCAGGGTACGGTCTGTAGCGGTCTGTCTCACAGTCGGTACGGTCTGTAGCGGTCTGTCTCACAGTCGGTACGGTCTGTAGCGGTCTGTCTCACAGTCGGTACGGTCTGTAGCGGTCTGTCTCAGTCGGTACGGTCTGTAGCGGTCTGTCTCACAGTCGGTACGGTCTGTAGCGGTCTGTCTCACAGTCGGTACGGTCTGTAGCGGTCTGTCTCACAGTCGGTACGGTCTGTAGCGGTCTGTCTCACAGTCGGTACGGTCTGTAGCGGTCTGTCTCACAGTCGGTACGGTCTGTAGCGGTCTGTCTCACAGTCGGTACGGTCTGTAGCGGTCTGTCTCACAGTCGGTACGGTCTGTAGCGGTCTGTCTCACAGTCGGTACGGTCTGTAGCGGTCTGTCTCACAGTTGGTACAGTCTGTAGCGGTCTGTCTCACAGTCGGTACGGTCTGTAGCGGTCCGTCTCAGTTGGTACGGTGTGTAGCAGTCTTTCTCGCAGTCGGTACGGTCTGTAGCAGTCTTTCTCGCGGTCGGTACGGTCTGTCTCTCAGTCGTTACTGCAGGGTACGGTGTTGGGCGGTCTGTGTCACAGTCTGTACTGCAGGGTACAGTCTGTCTCTCAGTCGGTACGGTCGGTAGCGGTCTGTCTCAGTCGGTACGGTCAGTAGCGGTCTCTATCACAGTCGGTACGGTCGGTAGCGGTCTGTATCACAGTCGGTACGGTCTGTAGCGGTCTTCTCACAGTCGGTACGGTCTGTAGCGGTCCGTCTCTCAGTCAGTACTGCAGGGTACGGTGTGTAGCGGTCTATGTCACAGTCTACTGCAGGGTACGGTCTGTAGCGGTCTGTCTCACAGTCGGTACAGTGTGTAGCGGTCTGTCTCACGGTCGGTACGGTGTGTAGCGGTCTGTCTCACAGTCGGTATGGTCTGTAGCAGTCCGTCTCTCAGTCCGTACTGCAGGGTGCGGTGTGTAGCAGTCGGTACTGCAGGGTACGGTGTAGCGCTCTGTCTCTCGGACGGTAATGCAGGGTACGGTCTGTAGCGGTTTGTCTCACAGTCGGTACTGCAGGGTACAGTGTTTAGCGGTCTGTCTCACAGTCGGTACTGCAGGGTGCAGTGTGTAGCGGTCTGTCTCACAGTTGGTACTGCATGGTGCAGTGTTTAGCGGTTTGTCTCACAGTCGGTACTGCAGTGTGTGGTCTGCAGCGGTCTGTCTCTCAGTCGGTACTGCAGGGTACAGTGTTTAGCGGTCTGTCTCACAGTCGGTACTGCAGGGTGCAGTGTGTAGCGGTCTGTCTCACAGTTGGTACTGCAGAGTGCAGTGTGTAGCGGTCTGTCTCACAGTCAGTGCTACAGGGTATGGTGTGTAGCGGTCTGTCTCACAGTCGGTGCTACAGGGTACGGTGTGTAGCGGTCTGTCTCACAGTCGGTACAGTCTGTAGCAGTCTGTCTCAGTCGGTACGGTGTGTAGCGATCTGTCTCACAGTCGGTACTGCAGGGTGCAGTGTGTAGCGGTCTGTCCCACAGTCAGTACAGCAGAGTACGGTGTGTAGCGGTCTGTCTCACTGTCGGTACTGCAGGGTACGGTGTGTAGCGGTCTGTCTCACAGTCGGTACGGTCTGTAGCGGTCTGTCTCACAGTCGGTACTGCAGAGTATGGTCTGTGTCTCAGTCTGTACTGCAGGGTACGGTGTGTACCGGTCTGTCTCTCAGTCAGTACTGCAAGGTACGGTCTGTCTCACAGTCGGTACTGCAGGGTATGGTGTGTAGTGGTCTGTGTCATAGTCGGTACTGCAGGGTACGGTCTGTCTCACAGTTGGTACTGCAGGGTGCAGTGTGTAGCGGTCTGTCTCACAGTCGGTACTGCAGGGTACAGCCTGTGTCACAGTTGGTACTGCAGGGTGCAGTGTGTAGCGGTCTGTCTCACAGTCGGTACTGCAGGGTACAGTGTGTAGCGGTCTGTCTCACAGTCGGTACTGCAGGGTACGGTGTAGCGGTCTGTCTCTCGGTCGGTACTGCAGTGTGCGGTCTGCAGCGGTCTGTCTCACAGTCGGTACTGCAGGGTACAGTGTATGGCGGTCTGTCTCACAGTCGGTACTGCAGGGTGCAGTGTTTAGCGGTCTGTCTCACAGTCGGTACTGCAGGGTACGGTGTGTAGCGGTAGTCTCACAGTCGGTACTGCAGGGTACGGTCTGTAGCGGTCTGTCTCTCAGTCGGTACTGCAGGGTACGGTCTGTAGCGGTCCGTGTCATATTCGGTACGGTGTGTAGTGGTCTGACTCATTGTCGGTACTGCAGGGTATGGTGTGTAGCGTTCTGTCTCTCAGACCGTACTGCAGGGTACGGTCTGTAGTGGTCTGTCTCACAGTCAGTACGGTGTGTAGCAGTTTGTCTCACAGTCGGTACTGCAAGGTACAGTGTGTACCGGTCTGTCTCAGTCGGTACTGCAGGGTACGGTGTGTAGCGGTCTGTCTCACAGTCGGTACGGTGTGTAGCAGTATGTCTCAGTCGGTACTGCAGAGTACGGTGTGTAGCGGTCTGTCTCAGAGTCGGTACTGCAGAGTATGGTCTGTGTCTCAGTCGGTACTGCAGGGTACGGTGTGTAGCAGTCTGTCTCACATTCGGTACTGCAGGGTATGGTCTGTAACGGCCTGTCTCACAGTCGGTACGGTGTGTAGCGGCCTGTCTCACAGTCGGTACGGTGTGTAGCGGCCTGTCTCACAGTCGGTACGGTGTGTAGCGGTCTGTCTCACAGTCGGTACGGTGTGTAGCGGTCTGTCTCACAGTCGGTACGGTGTGTAGCGGTCTGTCTCTCAGTCGGTACGGTATGTAGCGGTCTGTCTCACAGTCGGTACTGCAGGGTACGGTCTGTAGTGGTCTGTCTCACAGTCGGTTCGGTGTGTAGCGGTCTGTCTCTCAGTCAGTACAATCTGTAGCAGTCTGTCTCACAGTCGGTACTGCAGGGTACAGTCTGTCTCACAGTCGATACTGCAGGGTATGATGTGTAGCCCTCTGTCTCACAGTCGGTACAGTGCGTAGCAGTCTGTCTCACAGTCGGTACTGCAGGGTTCGGTGTTTAGTGGTCTGTCTCACAGTTGGTACGGTATGTAGCAGTCTGTCTCTCAGTTGGTATGGTGTGTAGCAGTCTGTCTCACAGTCGGTACGGTGTGTAGCAGTCTGTCTCTCAGTCGGTACGGTGTGTAGTGGTCTGTCTCACAGTCGGTTCGGTGAGTAGCGGCCTGTCTCACAGTCGGTACGGTGTGTAGCGGTCTGTCTCACAGTCGGTACTGCAGGGTACGGTCTGTAGTGGTCTGTCTCACAGTCGGTACGGTGTGTAGCGGCCTGTCTCACAGTCGGTACGGTGTGTAGCGGCCTGTCTCACAGTCGGTACGGTGTGTAGCGGCCTGTCTCACAGTCGGTACGGTGTGTAGCGGCCTGTCTCACAGTCGGTACGGTGTGTAGCGGCCTGTCTCACAGTCGGTACGGTGTGTAGCGGTCTGTCTCACAGTCGGTACGGTGTGTAGCGGTCTGTCTCACAGTCGGTACGGTGTGTAGCGGTCTGTCTCACAGTCGGTACGGTGTGTAGCAGCCTGTCTCACAGTCGGTACGGTGTGTAGCGGCCTGTCTCACAGTCGGTACGGTGTGTAGCGGTCTGTCTCACAGTCGGTATGGTGTGTAGCAGTCTGTCTCACAGTCGGTACGGTGTGTAGCGGTCTGTCTCACAGTCGGTACGGTGTGTAGCGGTCTGTCTCACAGTCGGTACGGTGTGTAGCGGTCTGTCTCACAGTCGGTACGGTGTGTAGCGGTCTGTCTCACAGTCGGTACGGTGTGTAGCGGTCTGTCTCACAGTCGGTACGGTCGGTAGCGGTCTGTCTCACAGTTGGTACTGCAGGGTACGGTGTGTAGCGGTCTGTGTCACAGTCGGTACTGCAGGGTACGGTCTGTAGCGGTCTGTCTCACAGTCGGTACGGTCTGTAGCGGTCTGTCTCACAGTCGGTACGGTCTGTAGCGGTCTGTCTCACAGTCGGTACGGTCTGTAGCGGTCTGTCTCACAGTCGGTACGGTCTGTAGCGGTCTGTCTCACAGTCGGTACGGTCTGTAGCGGCCTGTCTCACAGTCGGTACAGTCTGTAGCGGTCTGTCTCACAGTCGGTACGGTCTGTAGCGGTCCGTCTCAGTTGGTACGGTGTGTAGCAGTCTTTCTCGCAGTCGGTACGGTCTGTAGCAGTCTTTCTCGCGGTCGGTACGGTCTGTCTCTCAGTCGTTACTGCAGGGTACGGTGTTGGGCGGTCTGTGTCACAGTCTGTACTGCAGGGTACAGTCTGTCTCTCAGTCGGTACGGTCGGTAGCGGTCTGTCTCAGTCGGTACGGTCAGTAGCGGTCTCTATCACAGTCGGTATGGTCGGTAGCGGTCTGTATCACAGTCGGTACGGTCTGTAGCGGTCTTCTCACAGTCGGTACGGTCTGTAGCGGTCCGTCTCTCAGTCAGTACTGCAGGGTACGGTGTGTAGCGGTCTATGTCACAGTCTACTGCAGGGTACGGTCTGTAGCGGTCTGTCTCACAGTCGGTACAGTGTGTAGCGGTCTGTCTCACGGTCGGTACGGTGTGTAGCGGTCTGTCTCACAGTCGGTATGGTCTGTAGCAGTCCGTCTCTCAGTCCGTACTGCAGGGTGCGGTGTGTAGCAGTCGGTACTGCAGGGTACGGTGTAGCGCTCTGTCTCTCGGACGGTAATGCAGGGTACGGTCTGTAGCGGTTTGTCTCACAGTCGGTACTGCAGGGTACAGTGTTTAGCGGTCTGTCTCACAGTCGGTACTGCAGGGTGCAGTGTGTAGCGGTCTGTCTCACAGTTGGTACTGCATGGTGCAGTGTTTAGCGGTTTGTCTCACAGTCGGTACTGCAGTGTGTGGTCTGCAGCGGTCTGTCTCTCAGTCGGTACTGCAGGGTACAGTGTTTAGCGGTCTGTCTCACAGTCGGTACTGCAGGGTGCAGTGTGTAGCGGTCTGTCTCACAGTTGGTACTGCAGAGTGCAGTGTGTAGCGGTCTGTCTCACAGTCAGTGCTACAGGGTATGGTGTGTAGCGGTCTGTCTCACAGTCGGTGCTACAGGGTACGGTGTGTAGCGGTCTGTCTCACAGTCGGTACAGTCTGTAGCAGTCTGTCTCAGTCGGTACGGTGTGTAGCGATCTGTCTCACAGTCGGTACTGCAGGGTGCAGTGTGTAGCGGTCTGTCCCACAGTCAGTACAGCAGAGTACGGTGTGTAGCGGTCTGTCTCACTGTCGGTACTGCAGGGTACGGTGTGTAGCGGTCTGTCTCACAGTCGGTACGGTCTGTAGCGGTCTGTCTCACAGTCAGTACTGCAGAGTATGGTCTGTGTCTCAGTCTGTACTGCAGGGTACGGTGTGTACCGGTCTGTCTCTCAGTCAGTACTGCAAGGTACGGTCTGTCTCACAGTCGGTACTGCAGGGTATGGTCTGTAACGGCCTGTCTCACAGTCGGTACGGTGTGTAGCGGCCTGTCTCACAGTCGGTACGGTGTGTAGCGGCCTGTCTCACAGTCGGTACGGTGTGTAGCGGTCTGTCTCACAGTCGGTACGGTGTGTAGCGGTCTGTCTCTCAGTCGGTACGGTATGTAGCGGTCTGTCTCACAGTCGGTACTGCAGGGTACGGTCTGTAGTGGTCTGTCTCACAGTCGGTTCGGTGTGTAGCGGTCTGTCTCTCAGTCAGTACAATCTGTAGCAGTCTGTCTCACAGTCGGTACTGCAGGGTACAGTCTGTCTCACAGTCGATACTGCAGGGTATGATGTGTAGCCCTCTGTCTCACAGTCGGTACAGTGCGTAGCAGTCTGTCTCACAGTCGGTACTGCAGGGTTCGGTGTTTAGTGGTCTGTCTCACAGTTGGTACGGTATGTAGCAGTCTGTCTCACAGTTGGTATGGTGTGTAGCAGTCTGTCTCACAGTCGGTACGGTGTGTAGCAGTCTGTCTCTCAGTCGGTACGGTGTGTAGTGGTCTGTCTCACAGTCGGTTCGGTGAGTAGTGGCCTGTCTCACAGTCGGTACGGTGTGTAGCGGTCTGTCTCACAGTCGGTACTGCAGGGTACGGTCTGTAGTGGTCTGTCTCACAGTCGGTACAGTGTGTAGCGGCCTGTCTCACAGTCGGTACGGTGTGTAGCGGCCTGTCTCACAGTCGGTACGGTGTGTAGCGGCCTGTCTCACAGTCGGTACGGTGTGTAGCGGTCTGTCTCACAGTCGGTACGGTGTGTAGCGGTCTGTCTCACAGTCGGTACGGTGCGTAGCGGTCTGTCTCACAGTCGGTACGGTGTGTAGCGGTCTGTCTCACAGTCGGTACGGTGTGTAGCGGTCTGTCTCACAGTCGGTACGGTCTGTAGCGGTCTGTCTCACAGTCGGTACGGTGTGTAGCGGTCTGTCTCACAGTCGGTACTGCAGGGTACGGTCTGTAGCGGTCTGTCTCACAGTCGGTTCGGTGTGTAGCGGTCTGTCTCACAGTCGGTACGGTGTGTAGCGGTCTGTCTCACAGTCGGTACGGTGTGTAGCGGTCTGTCTCACAGTCGGTACTGCAGGGTGCAGTGTTTAGCGGTCTGTCTCACAGTCGGTACTGCAGGGTACGGTGTGTAGCGGTAGTCTCACAGTCGGTACTGCAGGGTACGGTCTGTAGCGGTCTGTCTCGCAGTCGGTACTACAGGATACGGTGTGTAGCGGTCTGTCTCGCAGTCGGTACGGTCTGTAGCGGTCTGTCTCAGTCGGTACTGCAGGGTACGGTGTATAGCGGTCTGTCTCTCAGTCGGTACTGCAGGGTACGGTGTGTAGCGGTCTGTCTCTCAGTCGGTACTGCAGGGTACGGTCTGTAGCGGTCCGTGTCATATTCGGTACGGTGTGTAGTGGTCTGACTCATTGTCGGTACTGCAGGGTATGGTGTGTAGCGTTCTGTCTCTCAGACCGTACTGCAGGGTACGGTCTGTAGTGGTCTGTCTCACAGTCAGTACGGTGTGTAGCAGTTTGTCTCACAGTCGGTACTGCAAGGTACAGTGTGTACCGGTCTGTCTCAGTCGGTACTGCAGGGTACGGTGTGTAGCGGTCTGTCTCACAGTCGGTACGGTGTGTAGCAGTATGTCTCAGTCGGTACTGCAGAGTACGGTGTGTAGCGGTCTGTCTCAGAGTCGGTACTGCAGAGTATGGTCTGTGTCTCAGTCGGTACTGCAGGGTACGGTGTGTAGCAGTCTGTCTCACATTCGGTACTGCAGGGTATGGTCTGTAACGGCCTGTCTCACAGTCGGTACGGTGTGTAGCGGCCTGTCTCACAGTCGGTACGGTGTGTAGCGGCCTGTCTCACAGTCGGTACGGTGTGTAGCGGTCTGTCTCACAGTCGGTACGGTGTGTAGCGGTCTGTCTCTCAGTCGGTACGGTATGTAGCGGTCTGTCTCACAGTCGGTACTGCAGGGTACGGTCTGTAGTGGTCTGTCTCACAGTCGGTTCGGTGTGTAGCGGTCTGTCTCTGTCAGTACAATCTGTAGCAGTCTGTCTCACAGTCAGTACTGCAGGGTACAGTCTGTCTCACAGTCGATACTGCAGGGTATGATGTGTAGCCCTCTGTCTCACAGTCGGTACAGTGCGTAGCAGTCTGTCTCACAGTCGGTACTGCAGGGTTCGGTGTTTAGTGGTCTGTCTCACAGTTGGTACGGTATGTCGCAGTCTGTCTCACAGTTGGTATGGTGTGTAGCAGTCTGTCTCACAGTCGGTACGGTGTGTAGCAGTCTGTCTCTCAGTCGGTACGGTGTGTAGTGGTCTGTCTCACAGTCGGTTCGGTGAGTAGCGGCCTGTCTCACAGTCGGTACGGTGTGTAGCGGTCTGTCTCACAGTCGGTACTGCAGGGTACGGTCTGTAGTGGTCTGTCTCACAGTCGGTACGGTGTGTAGCGGCCTGTCTCACAGTCGGTACGGTGTGTAGCGGCCTGTCTCACAGTCGGTACGGTGTGTAGCGGCCTGTCTCACAGTCGGTACGGTGTGTAGCGGTCTGTCTCACAGTCGGTACGGTGTGTAGCGGCCTGTCTCACAGTCGGTACGGTGTGTAGCGGCCTGTCTCACAGTCGGTACGGTGTGTAGCGGCCTGTCTCACAGTCGGTACGGTGTGTAGCGGCCTGTCTCACAGTCGGTACGGTGTGTAGCGGCCTGTCTCACAGTCGGTACGGTGTGTAGCGGCCTGTCTCACAGTCGGTACGGTGTGTAGCGGCCTGTCTCACAGTCGGTACGGTGTGTAGCGGCCTGTCTCACAGTCGGTACGGTGTGTAGCGGTCTGTCTCACAGTCGGTACGGTGTGTAGCGGTCTGTCTCACAGTCGGTACGGTGTGTAGCGGTCTGTCTCACAGTCGGTACGGTGTGTAGCGGTCTGTCTCACAGTCGGTACGGTGTGTAGCGGTCTGTCTCACAGTCGGTACGGTGTGTAGCGGTCTGTCTCACAGTCGGTACGGTGTGTAGCGGTCTGTCTCACAGTCGGTACGGTGTGTAGCGGTCTGTCTCACAGTCGGTACTGCAGGGTACGGTCTGTAGCGGTCTGTCTCACAGTCGGTTCGGTGTGTAGCGGTCTGTCTCACAGTCGGTACGGTGTGTAGCGGTCTGTCTCACAGTCGGTACGGTGTGTAGCGGTCTGTCTCACAGTCGGTACTGCAGGGTGCAGTGTTTAGCGGTCTGTCTCACAGTCGGTACTGCAGGGTACGGTGTGTAGCGGTAGTCTCACAGTCGGTACTGCAGGGTACGGTCTGTAGCGGTCTGTCTCGCAGTCGGTACTACAGGATACGGTGTGTAGCGGTCTGTCTCACAGTCGGTACGGTCTGTAGCGGTCTGTCTCAGTCGGTACTGCAGGGTACGGTGTATAGCGGTCTCTCTCAGTCGGTACTGCAGGGTACGGTGTGTAGCGGTCTGTCTCTCAGTCGGTACTGCAGGGTACGGTCTGTAGCGGTCCGTGTCATATTCGGTACGGTGTGTAGTGGTCTGACTCATTGTCGGTACTGCAGGGTATGGTGTGTAGCGTTCTGTCTCTCAGACCGTACTGCAGGGTACGGTCTGTAGTGGTCTGTCTCACAGTCAGTACGGTGTGTAGCAGTTTGTCTCACAGTCGGTACTGCAAGGTACAGTGTGTACCGGTCTGTCTCAGTCGGTACTGCAGGGTACGGTGTGTAGCGGTCTGTCTCACAGTCGGTACGGTGTGTAGCAGTATGTCTCAGTCGGTACTGCAGAGTACGGTGTGTAGCGGTCTGTCTCAGAGTCGGTACTGCAGAGTATGGTCTGTGTCTCAGTCGGTACTGCAGGGTACGGTGTGTAGCAGTCTGTCTCACATTCGGTACTGCAGGGTATGGTCTGTAACGGCCTGTCTCACAGTCGGTACGGTGTGTAGCGGCCTGTCTCACAGTCGGTACGGTGTGTAGCGGCCTGTCTCACAGTCGGTACGGTGTGTAGCGGTCTGTCTCACAGTCGGTACGGTGTGTAGCGGTCTGTCTCACAGTCGGTACGGTGTGTAGCGGTCTGTCTCTCAGTCGGTACGGTATGTAGCGGTCTGTCTCACAGTCGGTACTGCAGGGTACGGTCTGTAGTGGTCTGTCTCACAGTCGGTTCGGTGTGTAGCGGTCTGTCTCTCAGTCAGTACAATCTGTAGCAGTCTGTCTCACAGTCGGTACTGCAGGGTACAGTCTGTCTCACAGTCGATACTGCAGGGTATGATGTGTAGCCCTCTGTCTCACAGTCGGTACAGTGCGTAGCAGTCTGTCTCACAGTCGGTACTGCAGGGTTCGGTGTTTAGTGGTCTGTCTCACAGTTGGTACGGTATGTAGCAGTCTGTCTCACAGTTGGTATGGTGTGTAGCAGTCTGTCTCTCAGTCGGTACGGTGTGTAGCGGTCTGTCTCACAGTCGGTTCGGTGAGTAGCGGCCTGTCTCACAGTCGGTACGGTGTGTAGCGGTCTGTCTCACAGTCGGTACTGCAGGGTACGGTCTGTAGTGGTCTGTCTCACAGTCGGTACGGTGTGTAGCGGCCTGTCTCACAGTCGGTACGGTGTGTAGCGGCCTGTCTCACAGTCGGTACGGTGTGTAGCGGCCTGTCTCACAGTCGGTACGGTGTGTAGCGGTCTGTCTCACAGTCGGTACGGTGTGTAGCGGTCTGTCTCACAGTCGGTACGGTGTGTAGCGGCCTGTCTCACAGTCGGTACGGTGTGTAGCGGCCTGTCTCACAGTCGGTACGGTGTGTAGCGGCCTGTCTCACAGTCGGTACGGTGTGTAGCGGTCTGTCTCACAGTCGGTACGGTGTGTAGCGGTCTGTCTCACAGTCGGTACGGTGTGTAGCGGTCTGTCTCACAGTCGGTACGGTGTGTAGCGGTCTGTCTCACAGTCGGTACGGTGTGTAGCGGTCTGTCTCACAGTCGGTACGGTGTGTAGCGGTCTGTCTCACAGTCGGTACGGTGTGTAGCGGTCTGTCTCACAGTCGGTACGGTGTGTAGCGGTCTGTCTCACAGTCGGTACGGTGTGTAGCGGTCTGTCTCACAATCGGTACGGTGTGTAGCGGTCTGTCTCACAGTCGGTACGGTGTGTAGCGGTCTGTCTCTCAGTCGGTACGGTGTGTAGCGGTCTGTCTCACAGTCGGTACTGCAGGGTACGGTCTGTAGTGGTCTGTCTCACAGTCGGTTCGGTGTGTAGCGGTCTGTCTCTCAGTCAGTACAATCTGTAGCAGTCTGTCTCACAGTCGGTACTGCAGGGTACAGTCTGTCTCACAGTTGATACTGCAGGGTATGATGTGTAGCCCTCTGTCTCACAGTCAGTACAGTGCGTAGCAGTCTGTCTCACAGTCGGTACTGCAGGTTTCGGTGTTTAGTGGTCTGTCTCACAGTTGGTACGGTATGTAGCAGTCTGTCTCACAGTTGGTATGGTGTGTAGCAGTCTGTCTCACAGTCGGTTCGGTGTGTAGCGGTCTGTCTCACAGTCGTTCGGTGTGTAGCGGTCTGTCTCACAGTCGGTTCGGTGAGTAGCGGTCTGTCTCACAGTCGGTTCGGTGAGTAGCAGTCTGTCTCACAGTCGGTTCGGTGAGTAGCAGTCTGTCTCACAGTCGGTTCGGTGAGTAGCTGTCTGTCTCACAGTCGGTTCGGTGAATAGCAGTCTGTCTCACAGTCAGTTCGGTGAGTAGCTGTCTGTCTCACAGTCGGTTCGGTGAGTAGCTGTCTGTCTCACAGTCGGTTCGGTGAGTAGCAGTCTGTCTCACAGTTGGTACGGTGTGTAGCGGTCTGTCTCACAATTGGGGCGGTGTGTAGCAGTCTGTCTCACAGTCGGGACGGTGTGTAGCGGTCTGTCTCACAGTCGGTACTGCAGGGTTCGGTGTGTAGCGGTCTGTCTCACAGTCGGTACTGCAGGGTACAGTGTGTAGCGGTCTGTCTCACAGTCGGTACTGCAGGGTACGGTCTGTCTCACAGTCGGTACTGCAGGGTACGGTGTGTAGCGGTCTGTCTCAGTCGGTACATCTTTAAGCGTAATGCTCATCACCACATCATCACAAGTGACTTCAGTTCATCAAAGATCTCAGGGTCTAACTTACCTCCCCCATCACTTCAAACATGACAATCTACTTGAAATGTGTTCCTCTGTTGTGACCTAAGGTTAGCCCAGATCTTATGTGCCTGAGGAATTTTTTTACCAAATAGTTGTAAGAAATGTTGGATCCTTCAATACAATGAGGTCCACAATCAGTCTCTTATTTTACAAGAGTTAACAAACATTGTCCACATCAGCTTTACCTCCATGTTAAAGGCTGAAAAGCACAGCAGGTCAGGCAGCATCCGAGATTCAGAGCCTAATAGTGGAGTGAGGAAATTTAGGAATACGTCAAGCCTAAAACTGCCAAGTGAGCTGAAATGACAGAGAGCTGTGGGGTTGGAGGAGATCGCTGAGGTATGGAGGGGGAAGGAATGTACAGGGGTGAGATTTTTCAGTTTGAGGTATTGCCAGATTGGGAGCCAAGGTAGATTCGTGAAAAGCAAAGCAGATAGGGGATTGAGTTATCAGGAGGAAGGGATGGGTTGAGGACAAACAATCAAAGCCTCAAATTATGACCGAGATTTCAGAGGGAGAACCAGCTTTGTCTCCTTGGCAAACTCTTTAGCTCAAATCTGATCCTGGCACAGGCCTGAGAAAAATAGTGCATTGCTGTCAATGATTTACAGTAAACAGTGTAACAGGGTCAGCTCAATGTCCTGCTACCACTAAGATGAACAATTCCTCTCAAGCACACAGACAGAAGAAAGAAAATTGTAGAATAGTTAAAGTAACTTGTAAATCCTGACGGCCGAGGTATAATCCTTCTCTTAAAGAATGCTGATTGACCCTTACTTCCTTTGAAATTGGATATTTTCCTTAATAAATCCAGCACTGGAGCGGGTGGGACTTGATCGCCAGCAGTTCGCCTGGCTCAGAGGGAGGGACACTGCCACTGAATCACAGGCGCTCCTGCTTGCTTTTTGATATTCTTTTATCGGAATGGATGATGCACCTGTTCCTTGCAAATACTCAATGGATTCATTAGGAATCACCTGATCTATATAATCTCTTGTTTAATTCTCCCCACAACTGGGACCATCTTTACTGCATCTATCCTATCGAAACCTGAAAAACTTGTATCAAGTCACCCCTTAGACTCTTTCCTTTTGAAACCTGTCAAAGCAGCCCCGCTAGTTATAATTATTCAGCTCCTTTATGTGTCTTATTACCTCAGCAGTGGCTGCATGGTGGCTCAATAGGCAGCACTGCTGCCTCACAACGTCAGAGACCTGGGTTCAATTCCCGCCTTGGGCAACTGTCTATCCGGGTTTCCTCCGGGTGTTCCGGTTTCCTCCCACAATCCAAAGATGTCCAGGCCAGGTGAATTGGCCCCGCTAAATTGTCCCATAGCATTAGTCAGGGTGGAGGAATGGGTCTGGGTGGGTTACTCTGAGGAGGGTCGGTGTGGACATGTTGGGCCGAAGGGCCTTTTTCCACACTGTAGGGAATCTAATCTAGTCAAAGTGAAAAGGAAGGACTTGCATTTGTGTGGCACCTTTTGTGACCTCACAACCTTTGAAACCATTTTCCAGCCAATTGGAATGTAGTCAGTGCTCCAATATATTGGAACCTGCTGTGGCGTTGTCATTGAAGGGAGATGTTGGAGCTACGAGACTAATAAACCAGAGTTTGGTTAATGTGCTAGAGAGGTAAAATCATAGAATCTAGGTCATAGTGTCATAGAGATGTACAGCACAGAACCATAACCTTCAGTCCAACCTGTCCATGCCGACCAGATATCCCAACTCAATTTAGTCCCATTTGCCAGCACCTGGCCCATATCCCTCCAAACCCTTCCTATTCATATACCCATCCAGATGCCTTTTAAATGTTGCAATAGTACCAGTCTCCATCACTTCCTCTGGCAGCTCATTCCATACACGTACCACCTTCTACATGAAAAAGTCACCCCTCAGAACTCTTATATCTTTCCCCTCTCACCCTGAAGCTATGCCCTCTAGTTCTGGACTCTCCCACCCCAGGGAAAAGACCTTTTCTATTTACTCGTCCATGCCTCTCGTGATTTTATAAACCTCTATAAGGTCACCCTTCAGCCTCCAACGCTCCAGGGAAAACAACCCCAGCCTATTCAGTTTCTCCCTATAGCTTGATTGCCTCCACAGCAGCTGATGGAATTTAAATTCAATGAATAAATTTTTATCATAAACACTATCAATTATTGTAAAAACCCTAATGCCTTTTAGGGAAGGAAATCTGCCCTCCTCACTCGATCTGACCTAGAGTCATATAGCACGGAAACAGATTCCCCCCCCCCCCCCGTCCACCCCGTCCATGCCGACTGTAATCCCAAACTAAATCAGTCCCACATACCTGCACTTGGCCCATACCCCTCCAACATTTCCTAGTCATGTACTTATCCAATTGTATTTTAAATAGTGTAACTGTACCCACATCCACCACTTCCTCTGGCAGTTCATTCCACACATGAACCACTCTCTGTGCTTAAAAAAAGGCTCCCCCAATGCTACTTTTAAAATCTTTCTCCTCTCACTTTGAAAACATGCCCCCTAGTCTTGAAATCTCCCACCCAAGGGAAAATGACGCCTGCCATTTACCTTATCTATACCCCGCATGATTTTATAAACCTCTGTCATGTCAATCTCAACCTCCTAAGCTCTTCACCTCTCCATATAACTCAAAGCTTCTATTCCCAGTAACATCCTGGTAAATCTCTCCTGAACCCTCTTCAGCTCATCTTCCTCTAACAGGGCGACCAGAACTGGACACAGTACTCCAAGCCTCCGTGTGAATGCAGACCTATAGCGATGGGGTGGTTCCCAGCTCCCCTTCGAAATGGCCAGGCAAACCATTCAATTGTTGTCAAGGTGGTCGCTCGCTGCTGCTTTCTGGAGAGCAATTAGGGACAGGCATTAAATGCCAAGCCTTGGCAGAGATGCCCCCATCCTGTAAATGAATTTTTAAAAAAAGAACAGGAATGTGTGCAGAATAGTCTGTCCCACCTCCCAGTCCACCACAGCTCTGCCTGAATGTTGAAACTTTGCTCGGGTCTCCCCAGTGGAACGCCGAATGGGAGTGCACTGGGCAGAGCAAGACAGAGAGGATGCCAGTGTCACATCTGCACACCAGCTTCCTCAATGGTGTCCGAACAATCAGCTGAACAGCTGTGATATGTGTTTCAGCTCGGACAGATTCCAACATCCCAACTCACCCTGGAATTGAATCAAATCCCCTCAGGATATTGGCAGGGAAAAGAAACTTTGCTCAGGCCAAAACAAAAAAGCTTATTTTTAAATCAATTATCTTCTGGCGCCAGTCAGTGACACATAGGCAAGCGAGAGAGAATGAAGTGATGTTGTTGGAGGGGTGGGGGGGGAGCAATTGCTAGTTTCCACCTGAAGTTTCCCCTCGAGTGTAAATGATTGAGGGGATGAGCTAATCAGGGTGCGTCGAATATTAAATAAGGATCAGTGGATGAGAAGGAAGGGAAACCATTTTCTCCGAAGTGAGGAGCAGGAACGGAAGGCTTGTAATCTTAACATCAGAGCCCGGCCCGTTAGGAATTAATCAAGACGGAGGTTTAAAAAAAAAGTGGAAATCCGGCATTATCTGAAAGGCCATATTGAGGACATTTGGAGCATTCAAGTTGGCAGACTTTTCTGAGAAGAGGGTTTTGTGTTTTTACAGAACAGAGAATTCCCTCCCCCCACCCCACCCCATATTGGATTGATATGGAGCATAGGTTCACTTAACTTGGAAATTTCAGATAGGTTCACTTCATTGATCATTTGCAGTTCCACTCAGAATCATGGAGTCATAGAGCTGTACAGAATGGAAACAAGCTATTTGGTCCAACTCATCCATACTGACCAGATATCCAAAATTAAACTAGTCCCATTTGCCAGCCCTTGGCCCATGTCCCTCTAAACACTTCTAATTCGTATACCCATTCAGATGCCTTTTTAAATGCTGTAATTGTACCAGAGTCCACCACTTCCTCTGGCAGCTCATTCCATACACGTACCACCCTGTGCGTGAAAAAGTTGCCCCTTAGGTCTCTTTTATATCTTTCCCCCCCTCACCCTAAAACTATGCCCTCTCGTTCTGGACTCGCCCACCCCAGGGAAAAGACTTTGTCTATTTACCCTATCCATGCCTCTCATGATTTTATAAACCTCTATAAGGTCACCCCTCATCCTCCAACGCTCCAGGGAAAACAGCCTCAGCACATTCAGCCTCTCCCTGTAGCTCAAATCCTCCAATACTGGCAACATCTTTGTAAATCTTTTCTGAACCCTTTCAAGTTTCACAACATCCTTCTGATAGGAGGGAGACCAGCATTGCACGTAATATTCCAAAAAGTGGCCTAGCCAATGTTCTGCACAGCCGCAACATGACCTCCCAACCCCAGTTCTCAAAGCTCTGACCAATAAAGGAAAGCATACCAAATGCCACCTTTACTATCCTATCTACCTGCGACTCTACTTTCAAGGAGCTATGAACCTGCACTCCAAGGTCTCTTATGTACAACAGTGTTGATGCAGCCTAGACTCCTCATGGACCCAACCTTGTCTGTAGTTCCTGGACATACTCAGCATTTCATGCACCAGTTTGATTCCTGGGATGGCAGGACGGATACATGAAGAGAAATTGGATCATCTAGGAGTATATTTACCAGGGCTTAGAAGACTCATGGAAGCCCATAAAACTCTAACAAGTTTTGACAAGGTAAAAGCAAGAAAGGTGTTCCTGATGATTGGTGAGTCCAGACCCAAACGTCACAGTCTAAGGTTTACAGGGTAGGACTGGGATAAGGAGAAATGTCTTCATCCAGAGAGTGGGGAGCCTGTGGAATTCTCTGCCATGGTCGAGGCCCAAATATTGAATGTTTTTAAGAAGGAGTTTGATATAATTCTTTGGGTTAAAGGGGGTCATAGGGAATGGGGAGGCAGCAGGAACAGGCTACTGAGTTGGATGATCAGCTGTGATCATATTGAATGGCATAGCAGACTCAAAGGGCCGAACGGCCTATTCCTACTCCTGTTTTCCTGTTTCTAGTAACACAGCAAAGTATTAAGAGGGATGGAACAATACCAGTAAATAGGTACGGGTCACCATGATTTATCTAACTACTGTAACAGGCTCTGAATTGTCTATGTTAAGAGTGTGGTGCTGGAAAAGCACAGCTGGTCAGGCAGCATCCAAGGAGCAGGAAAACTAACGTTTCGGGCAAAAGCCCTTCATCAGGAATGTTCAGGAATTCCTGATGAAGGGTTTTTGCCTGAAATGTTGATTTTCCTGCTCCTCGGATGCTGCCTGACCTGCTGTGCTTTTCCAGCACCACGCTCTTGACTCTGATTTCTAGCATCTGCAGTCCTCACTTTTGCCTGGTCTGAATGGTCTATGCCTGTTCCCAAATCAGGCTTTTCCTTAAACTAAAGCAAGTTTCCAGGACCAAAGCTTGCTGTTGAACTCAATGTTCAATGTTGCGAGACTCCTTTAAATTCTCACGTTCTACTCTCAGCGTCAGCGTGGGCTAACTATAGAAACACTAAAGCAAAGAAATGTGGATGCTGACAACCTGAAACAAAAACTGCAATTGGTGGAGAAACTCAGCAGCTCTGGCAGCATCTGTGGGGAGAGAGAGAAAGCAAAGTTAATGTTTTGGGTCCAGTGACCTCCTTCAGAACTAAAAGTAGCTAGGAAAGTTTGGTATATATATTGATGCGCAGAGAAGATTACTAGGACCTCCCCTGGTATGGAAGGATTGTGTAATGAGCAAAGATTAACCAGGTTATGACTCTACTCATTGCAGTTTAGAAGAATGAGAGGCGATCCCATTGAAACATATTGGATTCTTAAGGGGCTTGACAGGGTCAATGCTGAGAAGATGTTTCCCCTCATGGGAGATTCTAGGACCAGAGGACATCATCTCTGAATAAATTTCAGACTGAGATGAGGAGGAATTTCTTCTCTCCAGAGAGTTGAGAGTCTTTGGAACTCCTTGCCACAGAGAGCTGTGGGGCAAAGTCCTTGAGTATATTTAACGCTGAGATAGGTAGATTCTTGATCACTCAGGGAAATCAAGGGTTTAGGAGAAAGGGCAGGAAAGTGGACGTGAGGAATGTTGGATCAGCCATGATCCTATTGAATGGCAAAGCAGGCTTGTGGGGCTGAATGGCCTACTGCTGTTCCTATTTCTCATGGTCTTATGGACAGGGGTATTCGGGGAAGAGGGGTGAGCAGATTGGTAGAGTGGTAATGACTGGGGTTCATACTCCATAATGGTAGGTGGTGAAATTTTAATTCAATCACAATCTGGAATAAGAAGCTAGCTAAGGGTGACAATGTCATAGCAATCAATTGCCATTAAAACCCATCTGTTTCTGAAATGTCCTTTAGGAAAGGAAACTGCTGTCCTTACCTGGTCTGATCCGCATGTGACTCCAGACCCACTCCAATTCTTAACTGTTGGGATGGCATTGTCATAACCAGTGATGCCTATGTCCCATGAATAAATAAAAAATGAACAAAGTAATTGTGAAACTTGAAAGGGCTCAAAAATGATTTACAAGGATGTTGACTGGGTTGGAGGATTTGAGCTATAGGGAGAGGCTGAACAGGCTGGGGCTGTTTTCCCTGGAGCATTAGAGGCTGAGGGGTGACCTGATAGACATTTATAAAATCTGAGGGGCATGGAGAGGGTGAATATCCATGGTCTTTTTCACAGGGTAGGGTAGTCCAAAACAAGATGGCATAGGTTTAAGGAGAGAGGGGAAAGATTTAGAAGGAACCTAAGGGGCAACGTTTTCACACAGAGGGTGGTGCGTGTATGGAATGAGCTGCCAGAGGAAGTAGTGGAGACTGGTACAGTTGCAACATTTAAAAGGCATCTGGATGGATATATGAATAGGAAGGATTTAGAGGGACATGGGCCAAGTGCTGGCAAATGGGACTAGATTAGATTAGGATATCTGGTTGGTATGGGCGAGTTGGACTGAAGGGTCTGTTTCTGTGCTGTACATCTGTGACTCTATGACTGCATAATTGACCATCCATTGCCATTACCATATCAGGAAATCTGCTTGTGCACAATGGCTATTCACCTGAGAAACCGTCACACGTCAAACCTCAGAAGCATACCCTGAAGCTGTGATATTCTTTCTTCATGCTCAGTCTCAGCTGGCTGTGACATGTGCCATCACAGAGACACCGAAAGAATCCATTTGGCCCCTCGAGGCTGTTCAAGCATTTGAGTAAATCAGTGCATTCAGCTGAAGAGAGAATTTAACCAGAGAACTATAATAAAAGTAATGTTGGGGAAATATTCAAGCAATCGCTGGGTTCTTTATTCATTTACCACCGCACTTCAAAGAACCTCATTGTATTTGAAGTGCTTTGAAAAATTTCTGAGTTGTGATGACGTGCTGTATATCCATGCAGGCATGTTTCAAATTCTATTTTATAGAGTATTAAGATATCTTTCTTTCTCATTATCTTATACTTCATTTGTTGTAGGGTTTGATGCCTCACTCAGCAGGAGCTGAGTGGAAATGAGTGGAGCTGAGCGTGTACTGTCTCCATTTACAGCTAAGGAGGGGACACTGAGTTACAAGTGTTAGCTTGACTCGGAGACAGCCCTCTGCCTCCATCTTTGTTCAAGCACCATTTGACCATGCAACCAGGTCAAATTCCTCATTGTATTCCACACCCAGGCTCCTGCCAATTCACAGAGGCTGGGGATTCTGCAGCAAGTGACTTACCTCCAAGCTCCCCCAAAGCCTTTCCTCCATCTCTCGGGCACGTGGAGGGACTGTCTGATGAGGAGAGGTTGAGTAGGTTGGTTCTGCACTCACTGGAGTTTAGGAGAAAGAGAGGGGACCTTATTGAGACGCACAAGGTTCTTAGGGGACTTGACAGGATAGGTGTCGAAAGGTTGATTCCTCTCATGGGAGAGTCCAGGAACAGAGGATATAATTTCAGAATAACAGATCGCAAATTAAGACAGAGATGAGGAGGAGGGCAGCGGATCTGGAATTCTTTCCCACAGAGGGCAGGTGAGTCTCGGGTCATTAAGTATATTCAAGGCTGAGACAGACAGATTTTTTTAACCAGGAAGGAAATCAAGGGTTATGGAAAAGCGCAGCGAGTGGAGTTGAGGATTATCAGATCGCCATGATCTCGCTGAATGGCAGAGTAGATTCAATGGGCTGAATGGCCTTCTTTTGTTTCTGTGTATTTTCGTCTAAGTCATGAGCGTGATAGAATACTCCCTTCATTCAACAATATTCAAGAAGCTGGATACCATCCAGGATGAACCAATCTGCTGGATAGGGACCTCCCCCACCAACGAAACGCAGCAGCAGTAACTATCACAGAATGTGCTGCAGCAACTCACTAGAGTCCTGCTACAACACCTTCTAGCGCCACGTCCTCTCCCAGGCGCTGACAGATACCACCACCAGCATGTTCTCCTCCAAACCTCCGCCTCATCCCGATTTGCAGCTATCTTTCCAATCCTTCACTGTGGCTGGGTCAAAGTCTTGGAATCACACTGCATCCTGGTGTCCCTACACCACAGGGACTGCAGTGATTCAAGAAAGCAGACCACCACCACTTTCTCCACGATAACTAGAAATGGCAGTAAATGTTGGCCCAGCCCACAATGCCCAATGTTTTAATTTCAAAAATATACTTTATTCGTACAAGTATCTTTATATACATAGTCACTGAAGCAGTTTGGTTCTGTACAGTAGCGTATGAAGAAACAAACAATATTGGAGTTTCATTCTATCCAACAAACAAACCAAAGGCATCTCTTACTTGTACAAGATGCCCATGTCTCGTGACTGAATGAATAAAATTAATTCTGCTCCCTATTTTGTTGCTCAGTCTTCGCTGGATACAAATTGTCTACCACATTTGTTACATTGACAGTAACTGTTTCAACAATACTTTTATTGACAGTAATTGTGTTTCAACAATACTTTTATTGACAGTAACTGTTTCAATGATACTTTTATTGACAGTAACCGTGTTTCAACGATACTTTTATTGCTCATAAAGTGCATTGGGATGTCTAGCTTTTCTTATTCAAACTGAGTTCTGGTTATTAATCACATACCTATACAGCTTGGTACAAGATTGAGAGCAGCTCGAAACATCCACTTTGAGATCAGAGCTCAGTTCCAATTATAGGTGATTGTCATCGAAAGGCAAACTATATGTGATTATGACCCTGGACTAGTTCCTCTGAGTGGCTGGCCTGTAATGTGTAAGTCTGATGGTGACTAAGTCTGGGTCAGTCTGACTGAGGGGGTTTTCCCTCACTCGAAAACTTACAAACCTCTCACTTGACATTGATAAACCTATCTGTATTCCCTGGCAGTGTTGAGGAAGGGAGGGAATGGATCGTTAGTGAAGGTTAGGAGTCTGTCTGAAAGATTTCAGTACACACTACACAACTGCTCAAAAGTGGCATGCAGGAAATAACTTATCGAGAGTGAAGATTGATGGAACATAGTAGTTTATTATCTCTGTTGGTCCTTGATAATCCTGTCTGATGTGGCCTTGAGACGGTTCCAGTGGCAGAGTGCTGTCTCTGACTCTACGTAGTTCATGGGTTTTTCTTTTGACACTTACCAATCATCTTTTCCAGGAGTCTTTTTAATCAACCTGATAACAGCCTCTTTCACAACCTTTGATCACTATTTCTGTTACTGAAGCTTTTCCTTTAAGTTGTGTGCTATGTGCTTCCAATTAGTAATTCTGCATTGGACTACAACGAGTTGAAGCTTGGTTTTGACACAGGGATTGGGGTGGGTAACACTGTGATCCCGTTGAGTTTCACCGAGCATGAATCTTTTGCAACTTTCCTCTGCTGCAGGATTGAGCCAAGCTGGTCCAGTGCTGTTGGCTGGTGGACAGTCCCCCCACCAGCAGTGTGTCTTATAGCTGGCTTGCTCCTCTTTGCACTGGTACATGTAAGGAGTCACACATAAAACCAGGAAGGAAGAAAGCCTGTAGCATAAAAGGCCTTCAGATGGAGAAAGGAGAGAGAGAGAGATAATGCAGGGACTAGAAAGACCTCAATGCAGACTCTTGGAAGATACCGAGACCATTGCTCATGGAGGTCAGTGCCCACATTCTGGTCCCTGGCAGCAGGGTGACATAAAGCATTGGGTTAAGGCCAGTGAGTGTATGTTCAGAGGACAACATCCCAACCTTCATATTACCTGCCCCTAGTTGCTCTTGAACTGAGTGGCTAGATTTTCTTATTCAAACTGAGTCCTGGTTATTAATCACATATTCATATGGCTTGTACAAGATTGAATGCAGTTCGAATCACCCACATTGAGATCAGAGCTCAGTTCCAGTTATAAATGATTGTCATCGAAAGGCAAACTATGTGTGATTATGACTTTGGACTAATTCTTCTGAGTGGCTGGCCTGAAATGTGTAAGTCTGATGGTGACTAAGTCTGGGTAAATCTGACTGAGGGGGTTCTCCCTCACTCGAAAACTGACCATCCCCTCACCTGACATTGATAAACCTACCTGTATTCCCTGGCAGTGTTGAGGAAGGGAGGGATGGATTGTTAGTGAAAGTTAAGAGTCTACATTGCTGTGGGTCTCAGTCACATTTAGGATGAGCGATTTCCTTCCCTGAAGGGCCCCAGTGAACCAGATGGGCTTCCCCATGGCCATCAGCAATGGTTTCTCTTTCATCATTAATTTCTTAATTCCAATTTTCTCAAAAATTGAATTCAAATTCCATCTGTCCTGGTGGGATACCACCCCAGGGCCCCAGAACATGAGCTTGCACTCTGGATTAATAGTCCAGCATTAGTACCACTAGGCCATCGCCTCCCCCCAAGATGCCTGCCTCATACCCACTTCATGATGTTTCTTCATGCCTCTAGCTATTTGCCTGTGGTGGACATGTCATCCGAACACCGTCCAACACAACCAGAGATATTCTGCCTTCGTTCTTACATGATGAGGTGACAGACAGGAACAGAGAGCAGAGCAGAACCAGCCATGAATAAGGACCCAGCCTCTCCCAAGCTCTGGAAATAAGGGTGGCACATATCTTGGCAGTTGGCATCACTGACAGCGTCCACGTTGATAGTCCCTCTACTTCCATATGTCCCTCTCAACTCCCTGCTCAGCCTCATTTATTTATGTGGCCGGAGATTACCAGCCAATGGGGGCATCTCTGGCACTTGCTTGGCATACTTTGCAGCCCTTCCCAGTCTGGGGCTCTGCATTGATGCTGTCAGGAGAGGCTGGAAGCATGGTGCAGTTAAATGTCAATGTCTTCCTGGTCCCTATACACACACACACACACACACACACACACACACACACACACTCACTCACTCACTCACTCACACACACACACACACACACACACACACACACACACACACACACAGTTTTGAGTTCTCCCTAACAGTATTCCCTTCATTTGGGAATGTGGGTAATTTCTATAAATTGCATAGAGCAAAGTTGCCATTAATGTTTTCATTTTACATTGCTGCCATTTACATTACTCATCCACTTAGCCCCTTCCCACATGGATTTAGCCAATTTGCTTGGTCCAAATCCTCCTCTGTTTTACTCGAGTTAACCCTTTGGAAATCTGGTGCCACCCAAGTTATCCGCTTAGTTTGCAGTTTCATAATAGTATATAAACGTGGGAGGAGGTGGCATTATTATACTGACATCTGCAGCTTATGACAATAATTACACATACTCCTCATCACACTCATGACAGGTAAATCCATAACTCCCAAGCTTACGGAGTTGCCAAACTATTTAAAAAGGCGGGGTCATATTAGCAGGTTAGTTTTCGACACCTTTACCTTAGGCTCTTTTTGGGTTCGTCCAGAATCCCACTCTGGAGAGCTCAGCACACAATCTAGGCTGGCTCTCCCAGTGCAATGCTAAAGGTGTGTTGTGTTGTTGGATGAGATATTATACTGAGGTCCTGTCTGTCCTGTCAGGCAGAGGTGAGAGATCCCACGGCACTACAGCAGGGCAATTCTCCCTGGAATTCTGACTGATATTTACCCCTTGACTTACATTACATTACTGAAGAAACATGATCTGACTTTTTATTGCATTGCTGTGTGCAGAAACTTGCTAATCATGTTTCTTACATTAGAATAAAATGCAAGAGTGTGTTTTATTAAAAATAGTTGCCACGGACGCTGGATACCTGAGATAAAACCAGAACCAGCAGCACTTGTAGAGAGTGAAACAGAGTTAAAGTTTTTAGTTGACATTTTCGGTTCATACTGGATTCAAAATGTTTACTCTGTGTCTCTCTCCATTCTGCTGCCAGACCTGCTGAATATTTGAATCGACGTTTCGGGCATTAGCCCTTCTTCAGGAATGCCCGAAACGTCGATTCTCCTGTTCCCTAGATGCTGCCTGACCTGCTGCGCTTTTCCAGCAACACATTTCCATCTCTGATCTCCAGCATCTGCAGACCTCACTTTCTCCTGCTGAATATTTCCAAAACTTACTTTTTTTTAATTCAAAAGTACTTTGTTTTCACCCTGTGTGTGAAAAAGTTGCCCCTTATGTCTCCTTTATATCTTTCCCCTCTCACCCTAAACCTATGCCCTCTAGTTCTGGACTCCCCCCACCCAAGGGAAAAGACTTTGTCTACTTATCCTATTCATGCCTCTCATGATTTTATAAACCTCTATAAGGTCACCCCTCATCCTCCAACGCTCCAGGGAAAACAGCCCCAGCACATTCAGCCTCTACTTTAGCTCAAATCCTCCAATACTGGCAACATCTTTGTAAATCTTTTCTGAACCCTTTCAAGTTTCACAACATCCTTCTGATAGGAGGGAGACCAGCATTGCACGTAATATTCCAAAAAGTGGCCTAGCCAATGTCCTGTACAGCCGCAACATGACCTCTCAATTCCTGTACTCAATATTCTGACCAATAGAGGAAAGCATACCAAACGCCTTCTTCACTATCCTATCTACCTGCAACTCCACTTTCAAGGAGCTATGAACCTGCACTCCAAGCATTTTGCCATTTCTCGATATATAACACCAAGGAACTGGGAAACAGATTTCAGTCCCTTAAACTTTGGATGTTTCATGTTTAGAGTGGTGCTGGAAAAGCACAGCAGGTCAGGCAGCATCCAAGGGGCAGGAAAATTGATGTTTCGGGCAAAAGCCCTTCATCATTGGTTATCTCTCAACCAATACTAAACATTGCTCATAGATCATGTGCTTACAATGGGGGCTTCCTATGCACAAATTGGCTGCTGCAATTGGTGATCTAGCAGCAGAGGCTGCCCTCTCTTATTGCCTAAGTGTTTCAGAAAATGTAACAGGCTTCATATAAATGCAAACCCTTCCTTTATCTGGTACAAAGCAGGGCAGCCAAAGTGTATTGCATCACCCGGGGGTGCTCTGTGCTGTTGGACAATGCAGCAGAAATATGGAGCTATGGGATGAGGTCTCAAGCTTCCAAAGGTGAGGTCAGGAACAGTTTTGGGGATGTTGATGCCTTCTTTCACAAAGCTGTCTTCCATAGAGACCAAAAGAACAGTAGATGCTGGAATCCAAAGTAGACAGGCAGGAGGCTGGAAGAACACAGCAAGCCAGGTAGCGTCAGGAGGTGGAGAAATCAACGTTTTGGGTGTAACCCTGCCTCAGGACTGGGAGTGGGTGTGGAGGTAGCTTTGTGACCATCTCACCACTCAAAGCCTACAGGTACATTTTAAACCCTCCAAATTTGGACCCAACTTTGATGCTCCATACTTGCTATACCTCCAATACCTCCACCAACAATTCTCTCTCCAGACTCTCCGCTACACCCTCTCAGCTATGTGGAGGCACCTCCAATCCCTCTCCTCTACCCTCCCCCAGTTCAAGGCCTCCCTTTCCCAAACGCGTGGAGGACCTCTACAGTTCCGACATGACCATCCTTAGCCTCCTCCATTGCCACAGAGAATCAGACCGCAAATTGGAGGAACAATACCTCATCTTCTGCCTGCGCAGCCTACAACCTGGAGGACTCAACATTGAGTTCTCCAATTTCAAATAATCTCCCTTCCCATCCCCCGACTCCCTTCCCAGCTCCTCTCCCTCCCTGCCACCAACCGGATTAATTTCTCCCATTGACCAACCAGGTCATACCCTCTGTCTGTCTTCACCTATCCCCACTTCATCATCCTGTCCCCACCTTCCCCTTTACCTACAGCTCCTTCTACACCTACCCCCAGTCCTGAAGAAGGGTTACACCCGAAACGTTGACTACTCCACCTTCTGATGCTGCTGGGGCTTGCTGTGTTCTTCCAACCTCCTGCCTGTCTATAAAGCAGTCTTCCTCGCAACTTTGAATCCACTTAATTGAAATGATTGAATGACTTACAAAGATGTTGCCAGGGTTGGAGGGTTTGAGCTATAGGGAAAGGCTAAATGGGCTGGGGCTGCTTTCCCTGGAGCGTCAGAGGCTGTGGGGGTGACCTTATAGAGGTTTACAAAATCATGAGGGGCATGATTTGGAGATGCAGGTGTTGGACTGGAGTGGACAAAGTTAAAAATCACACAACACCAGGTTATAGTCCAACAGGTTTAATTGGAAGCACTAGCTTTCGGAGCGACGCTCCTTCATCAGGTGGTTGTCCACAGCCATGAAACCCGATTGAGTATTAATCCCACTGCGACTTCACGGGTTCAACATCAACTGCATTTTCTGGGAATGTTCGGTTGGGTTGGGAAGCTCGCTAGATTGGCAGCACCGCTTACTGAGGGCAATTTCCACTGATATCTCAACACCCACTCCTCCTAGAACCAGCGTCTTCAGCACTGTGTCGAAAGGGAACCAATCTCATCCCTGCATGTACCACCAGCTTGGCAATGGAACCATCTGATCCCAGACCTCAGCATCACAGCAAGTAACATTCCTCTCCCACTAGCCCCATGCTACTCCACACTGTTTGTTCACTCATCCTGTCTTTTCTTGCTCCGTTCTCTTATCGATTTGCTTCTGGTGGTGAAAGAGAGACAGAAAAAGCAAATGCACAAAAGTCCGGGTGGAGACACGGAGATTGAGTCAAAAAGAAAGGACGCTAGCATCTCCCAGCTCACCACGTTGCTTTGCGTGGATTGATTGCACCCTCCTCACACGATACTGTCCTCTCTGTGTCCGACTGCAGGTGTGTTCCTTTCAATCCTTTGGAGAATTCTTGTCTGCACACTAAAGCTTCCAGCCTGGGAAGATTGATGCTCGGGCTGTTGCTAGGAGACTATCTCTCACCATAGCGATTGGAGTCAGCTGTTAAGCAGCCGCCAGCTGTGTTGACTCCTCTATTCAACTCTCTCTCCTTGGTGTGTCCCACTTCAGCACTGCGCCTTTCTCATCTCAATAAAAGGGACTGGGGGGGGGGGAACGCGGAGGTCGGTTTTGGTGGGAGGCTGAATCGGCGTTTCACATTTTGATTTTGCAGACATCAGAAAAGTCTTACAGAGGTTAATAGAATGGCGAGAGGTATAGACAAGGTTAATGGGTAGGGTTTTTTTCCCCAAGATGGGGCACTTCAAGACTAGGAGGCACATTTTTTAAGCTGAGATTTAAAAAAGCCATGAGAGGCAAATGTTTGACACAGAGGGTGGTTCGGGTGTGAAATGAACTTCCTCAGGAAGTGGTGGATGTGTGTACAGTCACGACGTTTCAACGATAATTAAACAAGTACATGGGTAGGAAAGGTTTGGAGGGATATGGGTCAGGAGCAGGCAGGTGGGACTAGTTTAGTTAGGGATTTTTCCTCCGGTCTCTACAAGAATCTTAGTGAGTCTGTCTCTCTCACTGCAACCCCAGGTCATCTCCTCTGCCCTGAAGCTCTTCAACCATGTACTCTATGCTACTTTCTCCCCACCCCCACTCCCCTCTCATTTATCTCTCCACTCTGCAGACACCCTGCCTCTATTCCTGATGAAGGGCTTTTGCCCGAAACGTCGATTTTCCTGCTCCTCAGATGCTACGTGACTTGCTGTGCTTTTCGAGCACCACTCTAATCTAGTTAGGGATTATGTTCAGCACAGACTGGTGTTTCCGTGCTGTAGTACTCCAAGTGCAGAAGCAGGCCATTCAGCTCATCGAGGCCGCTCTCCCATTCAATAAGATCATGGCCAATCTGTTTGGGTTTCAAATTCATATCTATGAAACATCATTTCCCTTTGACAATCCATGTTGGCTCTTCCCAATTATCTTGAGATTTTCTTTGTTCACAACTATAAACTCCTCAATGGTTAATTCTAAAACCTTCCCCAAGCCAGGTGTGAATCTCGCTAGCTTATAGTTTCTGCTTCCTTCCCTGTTAGGATAAAGAAGTTACATTTGCGACTTTCCAATCTGATGGAACTTTTCCAGACTCTGGCAAACTTTGAAAAATTAACATTAATGCACCTACCACCTCATTCCCAGCTTCTCTTAAGTACGCAGGAGAAAGTCCATCATGATTTAGAGGCTTCTAAGCTTAGATGTCATTAGTTTGATCAGCACAACTTCCCTGGTCATTTCGGGAATAATACCATTAAGTGTTTAAGCCCTGTGCCAAGAGCAATTTTCCACCGCTATTGATGTGGAGTTGCTGGTGTTGGATGGGGGTGGACAAAGTCAGAAGTCACATGACACTAGGTTATAGTCCAACAGATTTATTTGAAATCACAAGCTTTCGGAGCTCTGCTCCTTTGTCACCTGACTATAACCTGGTGTTGTGTGACATCTGGCTTCGTCCACCTCTACTTGGATTACCAATTGTCCAAGAATGGTCAGAAATCTCCAGGAATTAAAGATTGATCATCTGCTTCATGAAACTCAGTAATAAAATCATAACAGCATGAAAATAACTTGTTTTATTTCAATATTTGAAAGCAATAATTTGCATTTAGATAGCAGCTTATGAAGTATAGTCCCTCTTATGAAGTAGAAAACACAAGTCAATTTGTGCACATCATACTCCCAGACTAGACCAGCCGATTTAATGATTCAGGTTGAGACATAGATAGATATTGTTATGAGAGTAGTGAAAGCAGGCGATCAGAGTTCAACTTTTATTCAACCATTTGGATTTTAATAGCTGAAACTTTCATGGTCTAAAACATGGGTTTTGAAGGGACATTACTGATTGAACGTGGCTGCTGAGATCCATTGACAAAGGCAGGTAACCCACATGGAATGCATGAAACTGACTGCCTCAAAGTGACTATTTCAATCAAGAGGTACTGAAACTCAATGAGGCATCACGATACTAGTTTTACTCTCTTTTACATGATAACTTCACAAAATGGAAGTGAAAGGTTACTTGTGGAATGTTCAATTTAATAATGGAGCTAAACTTGAAAAACACAAATAAATCATATTTCAACAGCTTACTTTGACCCAAAAAGCAGTGAGGAAAAGCAACGTGAACTGATAACAGCAAGGATACTGGATGCTCCTCTCTTCCTCTGTCTCTCAATCTCCCTCCAACTCAGAAACTATCCAACGAGCATCTTAGAACAGCAATGGTGATTCACGGGACATCTATAGCTTTGTCTTTATAGAGGAACTACAAAGCAGCTAAAGAGTTAGACTCAGGGTTTTATATTCTCACAACCGAAGTTTCTTAAAAATACCTTCCTGTCTATACCAGATACACTTCCCCTCTGTAATTGTAAATTCATAACCTGGGTATGTGTGTGTGTGTTGTCATGTTTTGTTATTTCTCAGGGGCATGGGCAATAAAATTTCTCTTTCAGGATTACCCTGGAATTAACTTTCCTTCATTTTTGACCTGGCTAACCAATCTCAGTTGAAGTGGGATAACCAAGTGCTCAACAAGATAAAAGAATAAGATGTTTTGTTGTGACTGACCAAGATGGAGGTATTAAAGTGACCTTTCTTCACCCCATTGTTACGTGATGGATTGACTCGACTGACACGATCGATTACAAGATAATGCATGGCTTAAAAAGGGTGGACGCTGGGAAACCCATGGCACAGCCTTAGAATTAGAGGGGGTCAATTTAAATCGGAAACGAGGAGACATTTCTTTAGCCAGAGAGTGGTGGGCCTGTGGAATTCATTGCCACGGAGCGCAGTGGAGGCTGGGACTTCAAATGTCTTCAAGGCAGAGATTGATAAATTCTTAATCTCGCAACGAATTAGGGGATATGGGGAGAGTGCAGGTAAGTGGCATTGAAATGCCCATCAGCCATGTTTAAATGGCGGAGTGGACTCGATGGGCTGAATGTCCTTACTTCCATTCTTCTGGCTTATGGTCTTATGGACTCCATCAAAGCGAGCTCCCCTATATGTCTTCAGGCAGTGCTGCAGGGGGTGGGGGGGGGGGGAGGGGGTGCCTGAGATGGTGTACAAGCCTGAGTTCAGTTGGAGTGGAAGCTTTAAACCAGTGATGGTAAACTTTTAACTTTCTGAATTAGATATGAATGTAAACACAAAGCCAAGACTGTCATCTTTGCTGAACCCTTCTGTTCACTAGTTACAAAGATATAGCCTTTACTCCCTTGCAAGTAAACATGACAAAGTGTGCTTCCACATTGTACACAATCAAACTGTTTCCCCAGTCAGATAAACTGAGGTTAGGAACAACTCCATTCCCATTCAATTCATTCATTTTACTGTAAACATTCCCAGGAAAGAGACCTCGGAGTGCAGGTTCATAGTTCCTTGAAGGTGTAGTTGCAGGTAGACAGGATAGTGAAGAATTCTGGATCAGTGGTGCTGGAAGAGCACAGCAATTCAGGCAGCATCCGAGGACAGGCAAAATCGACGTTTCGGGCAAAAGCCCTTCATCATTCCTGATGAAGGGCTTTTGCCCGAAATGTCGATTTTGCCTGTCCTCGGATGCTGCCTGAATTGCTGTGCTCTTCCAGCACCACTGATCCAGAATCTGGTTTCCAGCATCTGCAGTCATTGTTTTTACCAGGATAGTGAAGAAGGCATTTGGTATGCTTGCCTTTATTGGTCAGTGCATCGAGTATAGGAGTTGAGAGGTCATGTTGCGGCTGTACAGGACATTGGTTAGCCACTTTTGGAATACTGCGTTCAGTTCTGGTCTTCCTGCTGTAGCAAGGATGTTGTGAAACTTGAAAGGGTTCAGAAAAGATTTACAAGGATGATGCCAGGGTTGGAGGATTTGAGCTACAGGGAGAGGCTGAATAGGCTGGGGCTGTTTTCCCTGGAGCATTGAAGGCTGAGGGGTGACCTTACGGAGGTTTATAAAATCCTGTGGGGCATGGATAGGGTGAATAGTCAAGGTCTTTTCCCTGGGGTGGGGGAGTTCAGAACTAGAGGGTGTAAGTTTAGGGTGATGGTGAAAAATATAAGAAAGACCTAAGGGGCAACTTTTTCACGCGGGGGTAGTGTGTGTATGGAATGAGCTGCCAGAGGAAGTGATGGAGGCTGGTACAATTACAACATTTAAAAGGCATCAAGATGGGTATATGAATATGAAGGGTTTACAGGGATATGGGCCAAGTACGGGCAAATGGGACAAGATTAATTCAGGTTTATCTGGTTGGTGTGGACAGGATGGACCATAGGGTCTGTTTCTGTGCTGTACATCTCTATGACTCTATGAGTCAGCGCCTTGCTTGTCATGAATAGCTGAGGGATATGCTGTTTGATGTGATTCCAGTCACGGTGAAATTCATACATCACAGAAGTAACTTGTGTGTGATGGATTTTATGATGACAGCACGGCTGGCACAGTGGCTCAGTGGTTAGCACTCCTGCCTCACAGCGCCAGGGACCCAGGTTTGGTTCCCACCTCGGGCGACTGTCTGTGTGATGTTTGCACATTGTCTGCGTGGGTCCCCTCGGGGTGCTCCGGTTTCCACCCACGATCCAAAGATGTGCAGGTCAGGTGAATTGGCCGTGCTAAATTGCCCATAGCATTATGGTGCATTAGTCAGGGGTAAATATAGGGTAGGGGAATGGGTCTGAGTGGGTTACTCTTCAGAGGGTCGGTGTGGACTTGTTGGGCTGAAGGGCCTGTTTCCACACTGTACGGAATCTAATCTATGGGCGAAGGGAGGAAAGGGTCTCGGGGGTTATGATGGGAGACACTGTGAATAAGGTGTTTGGATCATGTCCATTTACAGTCAGCAACAGCAACCCAGCAGTATCTTATTCAACGTGCCAATCCAGAGTAAATAATTTCATCCAGATTTTCACAAACAGAATAATATTGGTAACTTGACTCTTGTTTCAAGAATGTGGAGGTGCTGGTGTTGCACTGGGGTGGACAAGGTCAAAAATCACACCACCCCAGGTTCTAGTCCAACAGGTTTATTTGAAAGCACAAGCTTTCAGAGCGCTGCTCCTTCTTAGCGCCTGAAGGAGGAACGAGGTTCTGAAAGCTTGTGATTTCAAATAAACCTGTTGGACTGGAATCTGGTGTGGTGTGATTGTTGGGCTCTTTTTGCGAGAAAGTGAATGTTTGGGAAGGTGACCCCCTCGTATAAGATGTCGTGCCAGGATTTTTCAGACCTTTTCCCAGTGTGCCTCCAATTCGAGGCTTCAATACTGCGGTGATCCCTCAGTGAGGGTAGTGAGGGGAACTGGGATGAGGGAGTGAGAGTAGGAACCTGTCTGTCTGTTTGAGAGTGCTGCTGTTATATGTTGGTTAGAGCTTGACGTGGGTCTCTGCTGCCTCAGAGCCCCGTGACCCCACCCCAGTACAGTGTCCTGGACCCTGCTCTGGGAAGCCTCTGCGTTGAGACATTTGGAATGGTAATATGGGACACATCAGACTGAATGTTAAATGAACGGTCAATGGCAGGACCTTGCACCAAATCGGAAACCATGGCTGAAGGGGGTCGGCCACAAATTACCAGTCGAAGCATTGACAGGAATGGAGAGGAGACCTGGGAAGATGCAGAGAGTGCGGGTAAGTTGAATTGAAATGCCCATCAGCCATGGTTGAATGGCAGAGTGGACTCGAAGGGCCAAATGGCCTTACTTCCACTCCTATGGTTTATGGTCTTATGGAGGTGCTACGGGACAGGATCTGAGGAGACCCCCCTCTCAAACTAAGCTGGAGTGGATGGCAGTGCCTGAGGGAGGAAGCTGCTTCCTGTTCCCAACTTGGATGCAGTATAGGAGAGCCCTCAGGGGCATGGGAGAGGGCAGTGGCATCACATGTTCAGGTGCCAAACCCCACAGCCTGACTAAACTGGTGTTTTTGGGCAAGGGGTAACCACAGCTCCACTCCTTCCTCTTCATGCAGGCACCTCCTCACATCCCCTCCTGAACTGTTCCAACTCAACTTCCTCCACTCCCCCACCCTCCGCCACCCTTGCAAATTTAAGTCATGTGGTTGCCTTCCACAAATATCGGCCCTCCCTCCTTTTCACAAAAGGATTCACTCATATTCTGGTTTCTTCCTTTGCAGAAGAAGGAAGCTCACAATTTCAGGGAGTTACAGAAAGTGAGAGTAGTTCTGTTCTGAAGAAGAGTCCCTGGACTCAAGCCATTGACTCTGTTTCTCTCTCCACAGATGCTACCAGACCTGCTGAATTTCTCCAACACTTTCTATTTTTGTACTATCAGAGATGCCAAGAATTTGACCCAGTGACAGTGAGGGAACATCAAGATAGTTCCAAGTCAGGATGGAGGGCAGCTCATAGAAACATAGAAGATAGGAGCTGGAGGAGGTGAGTCGGCTGATCATCTGACTCAGTCCTGCTTTCTCCCCATAACCTTTGACCCCATTCGCCCCAAATGCTACATCTAGCCAAATCTTGAATACATTCACTGTTTTGGCATCAGTTCCTTCCTGTGGTAATGAATTCTGTGGGGTCACTACCCTTTGGGTGAAGAAACATCTCCTCATCTCCATCCTAAATGGTCTACCCTGAGTCCTCAGAATGTGACCGCTGGTTCTGGACACACCTACCTTTGGGAATGTCCTCTCTGCATCCACCCTATCTAGCCCTATTAGAATTTTATAAGTCTCTATGAGATTCCTCCCCACCCCATTCAACTCAGAAAGGAACTTGCAGAGGGTGGTGTTCCCATGTGTTTTGCTGCACTTGTCCTTCTGGTTGGAGTGTGCTGTTGAAGGAGTGTGCTGTTGTAGTGCACTGTGTGTGACATTAGTATTGGGACAGTGAATGCATCTATCTCAAATATGCCAATCCTTCCATTACAGTAGCAGAAAATAAGTCTTATATGATTATGTTGTGTTTGTACATTGACATCCACAAAACATAATTGAAGGTTTGGGTAATTAGGCAAGTCACAATATATCTCTTGATCACTACCACATTTTCAATGACCCCTCCCCTCAAATTTCCCAGAATGAATGTTCACTGTACTCTGGGTAAGATTGTGGAGTGCTGGCAATAGAGTTCCACTGTCTATAACTCTCTGACCAAAGTTTGACAAGTAAGAATCCATTTGTGGAAGCAATTTGGCGAGCAGTGGAAATCTGTGACCAAGCGCCCTCTCCTCTGGCGACAGACAGAGAGCTTCTCCTCTGTCTCTTATCTCTGTAAATGTGTTCCCCGTAATAGAGTAAACCACTTTGATACCAATTACCCACGGGCCACCTAAGCAAACAGTGGCCGATTGGGAAGGGATATAGCATAACGAAGGAGCCCAACCCATAGAGTCAGTAAGTCTAGACTCCAGATGTGAACTGGTAGCCTCGCCGATACTCAGTAAATATCGCAAGCAGATGTAGCAGATTCAGCATGAAATTAAAGGAGCGGAAACATGGAGCCCCACAGTAATGATCTCCATTATGAGAAACTCTCATTCTGGATGTAAGGATTAAAAACTGCGGCATCCGCTATTGGTTGGCGGGCAGAATTGAAGATGTAGACACACCAGGTTAGTGACACACAAGACTATTACAACCTGCTGTTTGGGAACACATTGAATTGCTACATGAAAAAGAATAAGATATGTCTTTTGATCATGCCATCACACCACTGATCTGTCTCATTGCACTCCAGACATCTCTCCCTGACATCTCTGTGTTTCCATCCCTTTACTGTATCACTCTGCCTCCCACTAAACTAAATACAGCCCTGGGCTCTGGGATTTTCTCCCAGAGTCCTTCTGTCTCTCCATTTCCTCTAATAAACCCTTTAGAGCACCCATTTACACTGAGACATGCAAATTAAGAGCAGCAATAAGTCATTCAGATCTTTCAGTCTGCTTCAGTAGTCAATAAAATCATTGTGCTCTCAAATTTTCTTTCCTCTCTTACCCTGACAACCTTCCACTCCCTTCTTGATCAAGAACGTATCTGGCTCTGTTTTAAAACTAGTCAATGGCCCAGCCTCCATGAACCTCTGGGGAAGAGAATCTCACCGCCTTGAGACTCTCTGAGTGAAAAAAAGTTACCCTCATTTCTGTCTTGAATGGGAGATCCCTTAATTTTAAACGTTGTCCTCCATTTGTGGTCTCTTGCAATGGGAAAACATCCAACAAAAACCTCAAGGAACTGCGGATGCTGGAAATCGGAAGCACAAACCGAAACTGCTGAAGAAACTCAGCAGGTCTGGCAGCATCTATGGAGAGAAAGCAGTGTTAATGCTTCGGGTCCAGTGACTGTTCATCAGAATTTTCACGTCCACCCTGTCAAGTCCCTGTGAAGGTCTTCCATATTTAAAATAATACCCTTCATTCGTCTAAACTCTAGTGGACACAGGCTTAACAACTCGAGGACACCTCTTCCTACTGCCCCCTCGACCATGATCCCACCCCCATCACCAAACCATCATCTCCCAGACCATACAGAACCTCATCACCTCAGGAGATCTCCCACCCACAGCTTCCAACCTTATAGTCCGGGAACCCCGCACTGCCCGGTTCTACCTCCTTCCCAAGATCCACAAGCCTGACCACCCTGGCCGACCCAGTGTCTCAGCATGCTCCTGCCCCACTGAACTCATCTCCACCTACCTCGACACTGTCCTATCCCCCCTAGTCCAGGAACTCCCCACATACGTTCGAGACACCACCCACGCCCTCTACCTCCTCCAAGACTTCCGTTTCCCCGGCCCCCAATGCCTCATCTTCACCATGGATATCCAATCCCTCTACACCTCCATCCGCCATGACCAGGGCCTCCAAGCCCTCCGTTTCTTCCTCTCCAGACGTCCCCAACAGTACCCTTCCACCAACACTCTCATTCGTTTGGCTGAACTGGTCCTCACCCTTAACAATTTCTCCTTTGAATCCTCCCACTTCTTCCAGACCAAAGGGGTAGCCATGGGCACACGTATGGGCCCCAGCTATTCCTGTCTCTTTGTTGGCTACGTAGAACAGTTGATCTTCCGTAATTACACTGGCACCACTCCCCACCTCTTCCTCCGCTACATTGATGACTGCATTGGCGCCACCTCGTGCTCCCACGAGGAGGTTGAGCAATTCATCAACTTCACCAACACATTCCACCCTGACCTTAAATTTACCTGGACCATCTCTGACACCTCCCTCCCCTTCCTGGACCTCTCCATCTCCATTAATGACGACCGACTTGACACTGACATTTTTTACAAACCCACTGACTCCCACAGCTACCTGGATTACACCTCTTCCCACCCTACCTTCTGCAAAAATGCCATCCCGTATTCCCAACTCCTCCACCTCCGCCGTATCTGCTCCCAGGAGGACCAATTCCACCACAGAACACACCAGATGGCTTCCTTCTTTAGAGACCGCAATTTCCCTTCCCACGTGGTTAAAGATGCCCTCCAACGCATCTCGTCTACATCCCGCACCTCCGTCCTCAGACCCCACCCCTCCAACCGTAACAAGGACAGATCGCCCCTGGTGCTCACCTTCCACCCTACCAACCTTCGCATAAACCAAATCATCCGCCGACATTTCCACCACCTCCAAACGGACCCGACCACCAGGGATATATTTCCCTCCCCACCCCTTTCCGCCTTCCGCAAAGACCGTTCTCTCCGTGACTACCTGGTCGGGTCCACGACCCCCCTACAACCCACCCTCCCATCCTGACCCTTTCCCCTGCCACTGCAGGAACTGTAAAACCTGTGCCCACACCTCCTCCCTCACCTCTATCCAAGGCCCTAAAGGAGCCTTCCACATCCATCAAAGTTTTACTTGCACATCCACTAATATCATTTATTGTATCCTTTGCTCCCGATGCGGTCTCCTCTACATTGGGGAGACTGGGCGCCTCCTAGCAGAACGCTTTAGGGAACATCTCCGGGACACCCGCACCAATCAACCACACCGCCCCGTGGCCCAACATTTCAACTCCCCCTCCCACTCTACCGAGGACATGGAGGTCCTGGGCCTCCTTCACCGCCGCTCCCTCACCACCAGACGCCTGGAGGAAGAAAGCCTCATCTTCCACCTCTGAACACTTCAACCCCAGGGCATCAATGTGTACTTCAACAGTTTCCTCATTTCCCCTTCCCCCACCTCACCCTAGTTCCAAACTTCCAGCTCAGCACTGTCCCCATGACTTGTCCGGACTTGTCCTACCTGCCTATCTTCTTTTCCAACTATCCACTCCACACTCTCCTCCCTAACCTCTCACCTTCATCCCCTCCCCCACTCACCTATTGTACCCTATGCTACTTTCTCCCCACCCCCACCCTCCTCTAGCTTATCTCTCCACGCTTCAGGCTCATTGCCTTTATTCCTGATGAAGGGCTTTTGCCCGAAACATCGATTTCGAAGCTCCTTGGATGCTGCCTGAACTGCTGTGCTCTTCCAGCACCACTAATCCAGAAACAGGCTTAACCAATCCAATCATTTCCAATAAAATAATGCATCACCCCAGTTACCAGTCAAGTGAACAGCTTCTGATGCTCTTACATCCTTTCATGAGTAAGGAGACCAAGGCTGTACATCAGACTCCAGTTGTGGTCTCATAGTTACAGCGTATTAAAGAGCCCCTCACCAAACTGGGAGGTCCCACCTCATGGCCAGAAAGTTTCATCCAACTCGACTGCCATTACTATTAGACTGAAGAGTGAAAGTGTGGCATAGATGTTTTTCAAAATTATAGTTCACTTCTGAATATTTCACATTGTTTTAATTTTATACATGTGTGCATTGTTCTTACTGTTGAGATAGATTACTCAGAGAGCTGAGTGTGTTGGCATGCCTGATGGTTGTGGTGAGTTAGGGACATTTCTTTTATTGTGGAAGAAACAATGTGGTGTTTGTTCATCGCAGTGTTGAGTGCGGTACTCATCATTCTCAACGTGCAGGCCTGACACACATTTGGATAGTGAGAACTTTGTCCTTCAGGTTCTTTATTTCTTTTACTTTGACCGACTTTATGGTGAGAGGAGAGAGATTTAAAAATGACACGAAGGCCAAGTCTTTTACACAGAGGGTGGTTCGCTTGTGGAATGAACTTCCTGAGGAAGTGGTGGGTGTGAGCACAATTACAACATTTAAAAAGCCTTAGATAAGTACATGAATAGGAAAGGTTTGGAGGGATAGGGACCAGGAGCAGGCAGGTGGGACTAGTTTAGTTTGGGATTATGTTCACATGGACTGGTTGGACCAAAGGGTCTGTTTCTGTCCTGTATGACTCTACGACTGCCCCCCACCAAGACCCCAGCACAGCCAGGTCTCCAGGCCTTTCCCACTTCACTTGACTATGGCCCCAAACCACAATCCTCATGCCCCTTCAGGACTGAGCCACATTTCCCAGACCCAAGCCCCAGGCAGGGATCCTTTCTCTTGCTCCCTTTGCTTGTGCTATGGAGTTAATCAAGTAAAACCCCGTACCATACTCACAATGCACACAGCCAAATGGTGCAGGCCATCTTTGTGCAATCACAAAGTGGGTGCCATGAGATTTTCATGCACCTCACTGACTTCATCTTAAAGGCAAAACTTTATTGAACACAATTTCATGTCAATGGGTATCCTTGTCATGTAAATGTTTTACAAGTACACAATTTATTATTTACGATATAAAGCAAACACACCACAGACTGTATCATTGCACCTCATCCGAGAGCGAGTTGCACACACGGCTTAAAATTTCACCTTGCTCCTTATGTTTCCCATTCTTCAGGGCTGGATAAAACTCCTCCCCACCATCTCATGTCCTCTGTACATCTACCTTCCCATCTATTTTGGCGTCATCTGCAAATTTAGCGATGACCTTCAATCCCTCCATTCAAGTCATTGATCTGGATTGTAAGTATCTGAGTCTCCAGCACTGGTCCCTGTGACACTTTACTTTTCCAAACTGTTCAAAATCTTCCAAACTGCATTATACATGCTCCCTGTTTCCTGTTAGCTAACTGAGCTTCTGTTCTTTGCCAATACATTTAATATCAAGCGTGTGGTGCTGGAAAAGCACAGCAGGTCCAGCAGCATCCAAGGAGCAGGAGAGGGCCTTTTGTGATGTCAAGACCTTCCAACACTTTTGTCAAATTGTGTAGCCCTCCAAGATGTATCTTTCATGTCAGATATAATAAATTCTATCTACCCCCTCAAGTGGACGTTAAAGAGCCAAGGGCACAATTTACCTAAATGCAGGTAAGTTCTCCACTGTGTCTTGTCTACAGGTCAGGTGAATAGGTCATGCTAAATTGTCCATAGTATTAGGTGCATTAGTCAGGGATAAATATAGGGTAGGGGAATGGGTCTGGGTGGGTTACTCTTCGGAGGGTTGGTGTGGACTTGTCGGGCCGAAGGCCTGTTTCCACACTGTAGGGAATCTAATTCTAATTCTACTCCAATCAACATGTAAATCAGTCAGCTGATCAGACTACCTCCTTGCTGTTTTAATGGCAGCTTGATCTCTGCATTGATTGTCACATTTCTGACATTTTTAAAATTCACAGATGATACTAAGAAAGGTGGGAAAGCAGGTTGTGATGAGGAGATAAAGAGTTTACAGATGGGTATTGATCGGCTGGGAGAATGGGACGGAATCTGGCAGATGGAGTTTACTGTGAAAAAGTGTGAGGCTGTCCATTTTGGCTGGAAAAACAAAAGGGCAAATTATTATTTAAATGGGAAGCAGATTCAAAGTGCATCAGAGGGATCTGGGAGTCACGGTGCATGAATTGTAGAAAGTGGATATGCAGGTGCAGCAGATAATAAAAAAGGCAAATGGAATCCTGGCATTTAGGACTGGATTAGATAAGTAAAGAAATACTTTTCCAATTATGTAAGGCACTGGTGAGACCATACCTGGAGTATTGTGTCCAGTTTTGGTCTCCATACTTGAGGAAGGATGTGGTGACACTGTAGTCAGTTCAGAGGGGGTTCACAGGTTGGTTCCAGGGATGAAAAGGATATCATACCAGGAGTGGTTGAATAGCCTGGGCTTGTACTCACTGGTGTTCAGAAGAATGAAGGGGGAAGGGTCTGATTGAGGCAAAGAAAATACTAAAGGGGATTGATAAGGTGCATGGTGAACCGATGTTCCCCTGTGTGGGACAGTCTCGAACAAGATGGCATAGCTGTAGAGTGGGGGGGGGGGGGTAGTTTCAGAACTGAGAAGAGGAGAAACTACCTCTGTCTGAGGGTTGTGAATCTGTGGAAGTCACTGCCCCAGAGAGCAGTGGGGGCAGAATCAATCAACAGATTTAAGAAAGAGATAAATATGTTTCTGATGAAAAGCTTAATAAAGGGCAATGGAGAGCAGGCAGGAGAGTGGAGTCGAGACTGGGATTAGATCAGCCGTGATCATGTTAAATGGCAGAGCGGGCTCAACGAGTTGAATTGCTGACTCATTTTCCTAATTCCTAAGTTTCTATATTCCTGTTAAAACGTCATCAATGCTTCAAAAGTATTTAATTAGCTGTAAAGCTCTTTGGAATCTCTTGAATTGCAAAAGGTGATATATAAATGCAGCTCTTTGTTTTGCCTCAGTCTTTAATAGAGGATGAAACTTACTTCATCTGGAAAGGGATCATAGGTTACCTGAGGGTGAAGGTGCTAAACTATTCACGTTAGGTACCAGCGTGGCTGTCAAACAGATGTCAAATAGATTTAAATAAGTAAATCTCATGAGCCAGATAAGATACATCCAAGGAACTACAAGAGGAAATTGCAGGATCTCTGGCACAAATGTTCCTGAAATCACTGAATACGGGAGAGCTGCCTGGGGACTGGAGGAAAGGCAATATTTTTCTTGCTGCTTTTAAAAAAAAGATATCAAAAATGACCCAGGAAACTACTGATGAATAGGTCTGACCTCTGTTCTGTGGTAAAGCTGTGAAAACCCTTATTAAAGATAAGAAACAGGGAGTATTTGAATAGAAATAATATTGTATCGAATGACCCATATCACGCTTTCCAATTTAATCTGCTGCTGTTTCTTTGCGGGTGTGAGAGGGAGGCCTGATAGTGATTAATTGTGGATCAGCTTTCACTGACAGCTTGCTAAAGAGACCCTCACAAGAACTAAATAGGAATCGGTGGAAAATCTTTCTTACCATAAAGCAAAATAGAATCCCTCCAGTGTGGAAACAGGCCCTTCAGCCCAGCAAGTCCAAACCGACCCTCCAAAGAGTAACCCACCCGTTCCTCTATATTTACCCATGTCTAATGCACCTAACCTACACATCCCTGAATACCATTGGGCAACTTAGCAAGGCCAATTCACCTGACCTGCACATCTTTGGACTGTGGGAGGAAACCGGAGCACCCGGAGAAAACCCACACCGACACAGGGAGAATGTGCAAACTCCACACAGACAGTTGCCGAGGCTGGAATCAAACCTGGGTCCCCAGTGCTGTGAGGCAGCAGTGCCCACCTCTGAGCCACCATGCCATAATGACGTTGAGGGACCCTAACAGACGGTGTTGAAGTGATAGTCAGCATTTGAGAGAAGGTTACCAGTGGGATCTCAAAATCAGGCTTGGAACCTCTTTTGATTAATTCTTCATAAATAATCTGACATCAGGAATCTAACACGATGGCTAAGGATACAGAGCGAGTGGCAGACTGCAAAGCTGAACAGGATAGCTGGAGTAAGATTTACATATCCTCAGGAATGGGGCAGATCTGCGGTAGTGAACTCCAATGCAAAACAATGGAAAGTGTTTCAACATGGTAAGAAGTAGCCAGATAGGAGCGACGTGTTAAATGAAACGAAAATGTACAGAAAATGAAAGCAATTCTGGGAGGGATTCTGATTGACAGTGAATTGAAACTATCACAACAACAGCAATAAAGTAAATTATATAAAAGCAAAAACTATGGATGCTGGAAATCAGACTTAATGTGAAGAAAATTGTAAACTCTAGAATACAGTAACAAACTCAAGAGAATACTAGAGAAACTCAACAGGTCTGTCAGCATCTGGGGAGAGATAAGCAGAATTAACATTTCGAGTTGAAGTGACGCTCCTGAATGTGATGTCCATTGCTAGTTGCTACAATGCTGAAGGAAAAGATGAATGGGTGAAAGAATGGGGAAGAGAGCAAGAGATGGAGGAAGTGAACAATGAGGAATGCTTATGTAAACTGGCTGTGTTTTGACTGGAAAAGTGGAGGTTGAGGGGGAACTGACTGTTGATTTTTGGATTTGAAAGGGACTGGACGATGTCTGTAGATCAAAATAACTATTTCACTTTGGTCTGCATAAAACCGGAGGTCACAGCTTCCTTGTAAAAGTGATGAGGGGAAGATGAAATTCAAAATAAATCGTTGGGAATATTTCTGTAAGTGTATGGTAGTGGACACAATGCCTTAGGGATATGATTGAATCAGATATAAGATATGAGTCGATTCATTCAAAGATGAGATAGATTCTCATCAAAATCAAATTTTGTGATGCATGATGTCAGTACTTGGGAGACATGGCTGGATTGTGACGTAGAGTGATACCAACAGCATGGGTTCAATTCCCACACCAGCTGAGGTTACAATGAATGATTCTCCATCTCAACCTCTCCCCACACTGGAGGTGTGCTGACCCGCAGGTTAAACCATCACCAGTTGTCTCTCTCCAATGAGAGAGGAACTGTATGAGCTGTAAGGACTATGGTGACTTTATGTTTTACCTTTAATTGGAAATATTACATGTGGTGAGAGGAGCAGACTTGAAATGGCTTTGGTGCTTCTCCTCCGTAGGGTTTGGGAGGGTGGGGGGGTTTACCTCACTCTAGACATACGCCAATACTAGACACTTCTTTTATTCTGCCTTGGGATATCGGAATTCTGAGAAGCTTCTGGAGAAATTTCACTTGCCGTTACCAGAAATGGTGAAGACTATTGAAAAGGTTTTGAAAAGGTGCAACTGTTCCAGCACAGACCAGGCACTGACCCCAAGCTCTTTGTTATCAATATTCAGCACCTGATATGCTTACCCCGGAGCTAGAGAGGAGACACAAGATACAATGAGCCTCCACAACCTGAAATGTGTGACATATTAATCAATAGCTTACGATTCGGTCATGTGATTGTTTAATATGCCTGTTGTTTGTTTATTTATTTACTAGTATAAATCAAAACCCTCAGCCACACCAGTATCAGCTCAGGCTTTGATAGTTCCTGGCCACTTGTTAATCCTCCAGTGTCAAGAAACATCAGCTCATTCATAATGCAGCCCATACCCGATAGCCCTGCACATCGCCCCTCTGCTCAAATATCTACATCAGTTCCCAGGCCCTAGGTCCCAACATAAAACATTCCATCTCCTAAAACCCTTTGTAGCCTCATCTCGCTGTCTCTCTCTGTACCCTCCTACAGTCGTCCAAGACATGCTCCCTTAACTCTGCCCTCTTGTGTGACCCCAACACTGTGCTCCTCGTCAACTCTCTGCTGTGGAATTTTTTTCCTAAACCACCTCGCCTCTCAATCTCCCTCCTCCTCTGTCAGACCCACCAGAACACATATGCTTTTGACCCAGCTTTAAACACCTTGGTGTCGTGTCTGGTACTCGGTGAAGCACCTTGAGGAATTTCTCTACATTAACATTACAACTTGTTTGTTGCTCAACAATGAAGACATGTCTCCTCATCTCAGTCTGAATGGCCTACCCGGTAACCTTGGACTGTGATACCTGGTTCTGAACTCCTTCAGTCATCGGGAACATCCTTCCTGCATTTACCCTGTTTAGACCTGTTAGAATCATAGAATTATTCTGAAATTGTCAGAGCAAATTCCATTTAACTATTCCATTCATTTTAATTGCTTGATAAACTCTAGTCTTGGCATCAGTCCACCCATAATACAATGCTAGTTTTAAGTCTATCAGAAAGGGTTTTGCCTGGGCATGAGGTCTGCACATGGGTTGGTGATGTCTGGGTGTGGGAGGGTGGTGTCTGGATGTTGGCATGATGCCTGAGTGTGGAAGGTGGAGTCTAGGTGTGGTGAATGGGAACTGAGTGTTGGGGTGATGCCTGGGTGTGGGAATAGTGCCTGGGTTTGGGGAAATGGAGTCTGAGTGTTGGGGTGGGGACTGGGTGTGGGGCTGGTTCTGGGGTGTGTGGGTGATGCTTGGGTGTGATCGTGAGGCCTGGATGTGGGGGTGGTGCCTGGGTGTAGGGGATGGGCTCTGGGTGGGGGAGGTGCGGTCTGGGTGTGGGGTTTGGACTGTATACTGGGGGGAGGGGTGGGTCTGCAGGGGGCTAACATGTGGGAGTCAGGCCAGGATATGGGAGTGGGGCCTTGTTGTGGGGTTAGTGTGGCACCTTGGGTGTTGGCTGGAAGGGTGTGTCCCCCGTTGTGGAGGGAAAGGGTGGTGGTGACTCATAGCTCTGCCTGGACCCCACCTCAGGGCCCTCCAGTCTGGTTACTGAGGGGCTCCTTCACATCGAGCCTTCAACCCTCAGATAACCTGGTGACTTACTGGAAAGTCCCTGTTGACCTCCATTTTCACTCCCAGTGGACCATTAATTGCTTTAATTCATCCTGCTCTGACCATGAACTGTAGCCCTCCCGCCCTGACATCACCACCACACCGCCATCCCATACGACATTCTGTACAGACCCCGCACTCTGCTTCCTATCCCTGAGTGTGTTAAAAATGACCAACTGGTGAAGCAATGCTTGGAGGATGAGAGGGAATGTGTGTGTGTGTCTGCCCGTGTGTGTGTCTGCCCGTGTGTGTGTATCTGTATATGTGTGTTTGTATTTCTGTGTATGCATGTATTTATGTCTGTGTGTGTGTGTCAGTGTGTGTCTGCCCGTGTGTGTCTGCCCATGTGTATCTGTGTGTGTCTGTGTAACAAATGTTTACCACACTGATTCCTGGGATGACATGACTGACATGTGAAGAGAAACTGGATTAGTCAGGACAATATTCACTGGAGTTTCGAAGAATGAGAGGGGAATCCCACTGAAACTTATAAAACTGTAACAGAACTAGATAGTGAAAACACAGGAATGATGTTCCAAATGACCAGGGAGTGCAGAACCAGGAGTCACAGTCTAAGGATATGGGGACTGTAGTTAGGACTGAGATGGGGAAAAATTTGTTCATCCAGATCAAACAGTATGGAGGGAAAGTAGGCTCAGGAACTGAGTTGAATGGTCAGTCATGATTATACAGAATGGGGGAGCAGGCTAGAAGGGCCAAATAGTCTACTCCTGCTCCTTTGTTTCAATGTTTCTGGGAGTAATTCAAGGTGATTCAACCTCCAGGATTAATCCCAACAGAGTTGGCCACTCTGTCTGAGGGTCAGAACTGATTTAAGTTCATTCTGTGGGACTGTGCAGGAATGAGCTGACTTAAACCAGTGTATCGCAACTGGGCTACCTAAGATCGTGCTGCTCATCAGGACGCATTGGGTGTGTGACGCAGACTACAGTCAAATAGCCCCCAGTGAGCATCTCACTGCTGTGACCCCTGGGCCAGCTGCTTGGTGAAGTGAGGGACATTCTTTGAACTTTATCCCAGTCAGGAGTCTGAGCGTTATGGGGTGGTGTGGTGGGGGGGGGGGGGGGGGGGGGGTGCCGAGAGAGAGAGAATAACATATTTGTCCAAAAATACTGACAAGAACCTTATGGTGTTGGCTGGAGTGTGTGCGGTACAGAAAACTCAGTGTAGGCCAAAGAGTTGATTTACTGTAGTAGCCACTTTAAGTGGGCCTGAACAGTTCAATAAAGTTGTTGTTGTTGCTGTACAGCCTCTCCCCAGGGTATCTCCTCGTTCTGTTTATACAGCTTCTCCCTGGATGGCTCTGGATCACAGAGAGGCCTTACACCTGGAGATGTTTGAATAGAAAAATACAGGGCGGTCATTGCTGCAGCATATTTCTTGTCTTGATGAGTGGCTCCAGAAAGTCTGGCCAGTTGCTGGCTAGGATGTTAAGTCCATGTTTGCAACTTGCCATGTGTGGTGGCTGCTGCAGATTCCGGTCGATGCCGCTTAACCCTTTGAGGGCTGTTTTCCACACTTGGCTTACACACACTGAGACAGCCTAAGGAGAGTCCTTTCCTGCCACAATTAAAACTGCAAAAAAATGAAAGCCAACACCACAGTACAGTAATGCTTTTTTACAAGGCACTGTGAAGAAATATCTGTGTTTAATCATTTATAATTGTTGCCATGAAGCCTATAAACCCACTCTCTCTTTATCCCGTCATTGAATTACCACCTACTTAAGTCTGAGAGCGGGGTCCTGAGAGTTGGCGTGGTCTCGCCTCCATAACTCCACAAGGAGTAATCCAAACCCTGAATGCATGCCATGCTCCCATTCATCCCTCATCCCCCTCTGCTCACTGAACTATATTCGACCCCAATCCTCAATTTTTATCCTGCTTTCAGCACAGACACGAAAACTGAGAAATGGCCATTCGGCCCTTTGAGCCTGATCCACCATTCAACACTGTCACAGCTGATCCTCCATCTCAAATTTTCAATCCATGCTCCTTGATGCCTCACCATCATGTTGCCTTCATCCTGTCTATGAAGCCTCCCCCAGTCCTACAACCTGATGAGATATATCCATGATCCTCCAGTTCTTTGCTCCTGTGACGTCCCCTGGAATGTTGAACTCTGTTAAAGGTGCTATATACATGCAGGTTTTTGGCATGTACTTTGTAAAACACAATATGTACATGTGACATGACTCCCCTGATACCCAGAATCTGGCGAGCCCCTCAATATAATGTGTGAGTCCTCTTCACAACTACTAGCACAGATGAACTGTTTCTGTATCATATGTGTGCTGATGAAGTTCCATCCTTATGTCTGCCTTATTTTTCATTATGATTTTGGTTTTCCAGCTTAGTCAACCCCCTGAAGTCATGGGAGTGCACTTCTACAGGACAGAAGCACCCTTTGTATCTCTTCTGAGCAATTGTTCATCATATAATGACCACCTTTAACATATAATAATATGCATCATGTAATAAGTAAGGCTTTGACAAGGTTCCACATGGTAGCCTGGTTGGTAAAGTTAGTTAACATGGGATTCAGGGAAAGCTTGCCAATTGGATACAAAATTGGCGTGACGGTAGGAGACAGATGGTGGTGGTGGATGGTTGTTTTCGGACTGGAGGCCTGTGACCAACGGTGTCCCATAGGGATCGGTATTGGGTCTAGTGTTGTTTGTCATTTATATAAACGATTAGGATGTGAAAATAGGAGGCACAGTTAGGAAGTTTGCGAATAAGACCAAAATTGGTGGTGTAGTTGATAGTGAAGAAGTTAATCTAAGATTACAAAGGGATCTTGATCAATTTGGCCAGTGGGTTAAGGAGTGGCAGATGGAGTTTAATTTACATAAATGAGAGATATTGCATTTTGATAAAACAAACAAAGGCATGACTTATACAGTTAATGGTAGGATCCAGGATAGTATTGTCGAATAGAGAGATCGAGGAGTTCAGGTACATAGTTTGTTGAAAGTTGCGTCACAAGTAGACATGGTGGTTAATAAGGCATTTAGCACATTTGCCTTCATTGCTCAGACCACTGGGTACAGGAGTTAGGACGTCATGTCAAAGTTGTACAAAAACATTGGTGAGGCCACTTTTGGAATACTGTGTACAGGTCATTCTGCTGTAACACACATTTTGTTAATGCAAATCTGCTGTAATGTGATTTGATGAGTTGAGGAAACTGTTTCTAAGGCACAAACATTTGAAACGTGTGTCGGCTGTAACGCGATTACAGCGCCAACACTTTAAGTGCTGTTTCCGAAGCATGATTTTTCTGTAACATGGGGTTGCACAAGAGTGTATCTGTTCAAGTTGTCCTGCTATAGGAAGGATATTATTGAATTGGAGAGAGTTTTATCGAATCCCTACATTACAAAAGCAGGATAGTTGGACCATACCAACTCTCTAACGAGCATTCCACCCAATTCACTTAACCCTTTATTTCCCATGGTTAGTCCACCCAGCCTGCACATTCCCGGACACTCTGGGGCAATTTAGCATGGCCAATCCACCTAACCTGCACATCTTTGGAGTGTGGGTGGAAACCAGAGTACCTGGAGGAAGCCCACACACACACACTGAGAGATTAGATTCCTGTACAGTGTGGAAATAGTCCCTCCAGCCCAACAAGTCCACACCGACCCTCCGAAGAGTAGACCACCCAGACCCATTTCCATCTGACTAGTGCACTTAACACTACGGGCAATTTACCTGACCTGCTCATTTTTTGGATTGTGGGAGGAAACCGGAGCACCCGGAGGAAACCCACGCAGACACGGGGAGAATGTGCAAACTCCACACAGAGAGTCACCCGAGGCTGGAATCGAACCTGGGTCCCTGGTGCCGTGTGGCAGCAGTGCTAACCACTGAGCCACCGTGGCACCAGGATGTTGCTGAGACTGGAGAGTTTGAATTATAAGGAGAGGCTGGATTATTTGAGATTTTTCTCACTGGAGTGTGGGAGGTTGAGGGATGACCTTGTAGAGATTTATAAAATCATGAGAGGCACGGATAGAGTGAATGGATCCTAGGGTCATACAGATCCTTTGGTCCAACGCATCTATACCATACCAACCAAGTTTCCCAAACTAATACTGTCCCACTTGCCTGCATTTGGCCTATATCACTCAAAACCTTTCTTCTCATGTTCCTGTCCTTTCCTGTTGTTTAAATGTTGTAATCCTACCACTTCTTCTGGCAGTTCATTCAACACATGACCTGCCCTCTGTGTGAAAAAAGTTACCCCTCAGGCCCCTTATAAATCTTTTTCTTCTCAGTGTAAAATTATGCTCCCTCATTTTGAACCCCCCACCCTAGAGGAAATACCTTTGCCGTTACCCTCTCCATGCCCCTCATGATTTGATAAACCTCTATAAGGTCACCCCTCAACCTCCTATGCTCTAGTGAAAAAAATCCCAGTCTATCTAGCCTCTCCTTATAACTCAACCCCTCCATCCCCAGTAACATCCCAGTATATCTTTTCTGGACCGTCTCCAGATTAATAATACCCTTCCTGTAGCAGGATTTGGGAAGGACCAGCTGTTGGGTTTCACTCCTTCAAGATCTGAACTTGTTCTGCCACAAGTCCATATGACATCAGCATTGTGGGTGTTACCAGTGGCAATCCTCTGATGTAGTCCATTCAGAACTTTTCAGAGCCGTACACAACATCAGGTAAGCTATTTGGCTGCAGGAGCATCATGATGCAGTCAACTGCTGACAGTACTGTCCATGGGTGGACATCAGGACCAGAAATCCCAGCTGGATTAAGTTCATCTTCTCGTGATTTTGAGCTCAACTGTACACTCAGTTGCTTTGCAAGTTAAGAAAGCTCTCCTTCTAGTTTCCAAAGTTCTCTGTGGACTTGAACAATCCCATTTTCCGTAGCCACTTTGATCCCTACAACATTCCAAGATCCCTCCAACTCTAATCTTTGCACACTCCCATTCAAACATTTTGATGCCTACAACATTCTGAGATCTTCCCAACTCTGATCTTTGCGTATTCCCATTGATTTCTGTTCACCATTGGGAACACTGGGGCTGCATGTGCCTTAAGCTCTGGAATTCGCTTTTAAATCTCTCTGCCCCACTATCTTCTTTTCCTTCCCTAAGCAAATCTCTTTGACCAAACCTTCTGAGGTTCACCGTCAAACTGTGCCCGATAATGGAGCTGTGTAAGCACATCAGGATGTATCCACTGGGTTAAAAACCCTACATAATTACAAGTTGTTAACTCCCTCTGACCCAACTGGGGATCAAACCTTGGACCTGCTGGGCTCCAGCGCAGATTGAAAAGGTGAAGACTTCTTCCTTCAGGATTCATAATGGGGAGAACACCCACAAGTCCATCTGGCAGATTGCTAACAGGAGCCAAGTGGAGAGAAGGCACTTTGAGCTGAAGGAGCAGGAAGAAAGGGAGTCAGAAAATGATGAAGGAAACAAATTTTTTACACCAATGAAACCTGGCTTCAGGAGACAATCCGCAATGAAAAAAACGACCCGGAATTAAAAATAAAGGCTGCTGACACAGAGGTGAGACATGGAATATATTCCTCAAGTATATGTCCAAAATAGCAAGTGGTTCATGTGACCAGTCAGGAAGAGAATTGCCTTATTATATCAATGTTTGAGAGGCTACCGTGATTTAGGTATCAGGGGAGCTGTGTTCTATGCCTGTACTAATGTCCTTTAGGGGAGGAAATCTGCCATCCTTGCCTAGTCTGGCCTAAATATGACTCCAGACCCACTGCAATGTGATTCACGCTTAACTGCCCTCTGGGAAACTAGGAATGAGCAATAAATGCTGGCCTAGCCAATGACATCCTAATACCATTAATGAATTTAAAATAAGTATTGTGTTTTGCAAACCATACAGCAACAACTCACGTTAATATAGCACATTTATTACAGGGCAACATCCTGGAGCACCTCATAAAAGGCTTGGAGGAGAGTAGATATACCTTGTCAGGTTGTAGGTTTGAAGCAGCTTACAGAGATAGGGAGGGGGCAAAAGTTTTGAAAATGAGGCTAAATATGGAGGGCCAGAAGCGAATGTAGTTTAACAGGCAGAGGGCATGAATGGAATGATAATGGCAGGTGACAAAGCAATGGCAAAATTCGAAAACCACAAGGTCAGAGCAGCAAAGGGCGATTTGGGGAGCAGTGCAGCATGGAGAGATGTTTATTGGCCATTCCTGCAGATGGTGCATGGTTAGGGGGTAGACGAGGGAGAGTGGAGAGAGAGCTATTAACACAGTGACGAGGGGAATCCAACACTGGATGGCTTACACTGTGTAATTAAAAACACGTTTTCTTGAAAAACACAGATATAAATTCAGTAAGTGAAAGGTTACGATGACCAGATGCTGCCTGGGTCTCTCCTCCTCCCATCCCTCTCTGTATCTAGTGATTTAAAAAAGCATGAACCTTACAGTAATAAAGAAAACAAAGCAAAGCAGAAATAGATGGCTTCCTGAGTATATTTGGAATCCTAAGCTCTTGGGACAACTTTTATTTAAAGGAAAAAATTTCAGGCGCGCTTAACACTGTCTATTTACTCAGAACATTTCTCTGCAATGTAGATTGTTACAGTGTGGGTCAGCACTGAAAGGCTAGCCAAGAAACAAATCATCCTCATTTTGTTCAAGCAAAGATGAATTTGGTCCAATTTTGTTTGCCGTCTCCTATTTCAAGGCCCTTCGTGCCTCAATTTATATTACTTTCCTTATCCTTCTGTGGAATTAGACAGTCTGCATCCAACAGTTCATTCAAACCAGAACAGCAACCCTGTTTATTTGCCATGGGATCATGTTAAATTTTGCCACACTTCAGTCAGATGCTGCATCGATGTCAAGGGCAGTCGCTCTCACCTCCCCTCTGAGATTTAGCTCATCTGTCCATATCTGGGCCAAAGCTGTGATGAGGTCAAGACTGACCTGAAGGGTTTTGGTGTTCTTCCGAACTAACTCCTTAACCCATCACACCTTAATGTCTCCTTGCGTGGAATTTCTTTTGATGTGAAGCCCCCCCTTGATTGTGTTAAAGAGGCGACATAAATGCCAGTTGTTGTTGTTGTTGTGCAAAAGGACATGAACTTGTATGATTGGGCTGCTACAACTCTTGTCTGAAGTTCCTCTCTTTGGGCAGTGACTCTGCCGTCTTTGCAGTTAAACATTCTCCCACCGTCACCTGCACCCGCTCCCACCCACTACTGCTGAAGCCAGGAGCAAGACTTTTAATCAAAATTGTACCCCTGAGGACCAGCGAATAGGACCATCACCCTGAGCACAGGAGGGACAGAAAGTAGGAAAGGAAGAGTCAGCTTTCTCTTCTTTTTAAAGAATAGAGCTCTGGCCTGTTCGATCGTATTCCGAATGGGTATAATCTCTCAGTCTGTAATCAATTGAAGTTGTGGTCACCATCGCTGTTTTAATCTGTTCCTGAGACACTGTCACCAGCTGAGAAATAAATCAAACTGCTCTTTATGGACTGTGGACCATCATGGTATTTCCTGCACTGAAGGGAGACATTATTTGCGCCAAAAAAAATGCACAACATGCTCAGGAAATACTTTTATAAAATATAAAGGCTTCTTCAGGGCCTCCCTTCACTTGAGGAAATGCCAGCAGATGGTGTTGAGCTCACAGGGAGCAAAGTTTATTCTCCCTCTTTGTATCTGACAGGATTTCTGTGTTTGCAGTCTCTCCAGTTCCTAAAGTAGCTACAGCCTGACTCTTCACAAAGCTGTTTGCCCCCACCCTGTCCTCCTTCAATCAGTGCTGGAGAAACTCAGCAAGTTTAGATTACATTACATTAGATTACATTACAGTGTGGAAACAGGCCCTTCGGCCCAACAAGTCCACACCGACCCGCTGAAGTGAAACCCACCCATACCCCTACATTTACCCCTTACCTAACACTACGGGCAATTTAGCATGGCCAATTCACCTGACCCTGCACATCTTTTTGGACTGTGGGAGGAAACCGGACCACCCGGAGGAAACCCACGCAGACACAGGGAGAACGTGCAAACTCCACGCAGTCAGTCGCCTGAGGCGGGAATTGAACCCGGGTCTCAGGCGCTGTGAGGCAGCAGTGCTAACCACTGTGCCACCGTGCCGCCCACAATGCCACCGTGCCGCCCACAGTCCAAATGCTGCCAAGTTCTGGCAGCATCTGTGGAGAGAGAAACACAGTTAACATTTCCAGTTCTGTTTCTCTCTCTCTCTTTGCCGACAGACCTGCCGAGTTTCCCACATTTTCTGTTTTTATTTCTGGCTTCCAGAGTCTGCAGTATCTTTGTTTCAAAACTGAGTGAGATTCTGTTGGGGGTGATGAGGCCATATTTGTTCTGGTGGGATCTTGGTCCTGGGATCCACAGATCTCAAGGTTGGCACGGTGGCACAGTGGTTACCACTGCTGTCTCCTGGGTTCAATTTCTGCCTCAGGCAACTGTCTGTGTGGAGTTTACACATTCTCCCCGTGTCTGCGTGGGTTTCCTCTCACAGTCCAAAAATGTGCAGGTTAGGTGAATTGGCCGTGCTAAATTGCCCATAGTGTTAGGTGAAGGGGTAAATGTAGGTGAATGGGTCTGGGTGGGTTGCTCTCTGGAGGGTCGGTGTGGACTTGTTGGGCCGAAGAGCCTGCTTCCACACTGTAAGTAATCTAATCTAATAAAGACTGTTGTACCATTTGTAATTCTTACCATGAGGTTCACCTCCTCTAAGGCCAGGACCCTGCACTGCTAATCCATATCCACTTCAAGCCTAAACCCCCCCAGACTTCCTGAACATTATACACTCGCTCCACACCACCATTGACAGCAGCTGGCTACCATGAAGCCATTGTCCAGGCTACAAGCCAAAATTCTCTCCCTAAATGTCTCTGGCTCCCCTCTTTCACGGCACTTAATTAAACCTGATTCTTTCACCATACTTTTAGTCTCTGCTCGTAATGTTCCTTTCTTTGACTCAGTGGCAATGTCTGTCTAGTTATACTTCCCCTCAAGCACTTTGGTAAAGTGGCCAAGACTCTTCAGGATAATCCAACAAAATTTGAGATTGTCAAAGCAGAAGAAACATAGGAGAACCGACTGAAGATCACATCGAGTCACAGAGATGTACAGCACGGAAACAGACCCTTCGGTCCACTCATCCATGCCGAAGATGTCCTAACCTAATCCAGTCCCATTTGCCATCACTTGGCCCATATCCCCCAAACCCTTCCTATTCATGTACCCATCTAGATAATGAGGATTTTAAGGACAGTCGACAAAGGAGGTGACAAGATTCATTTAGAATCATAGAGTTTTACAGCACAGAAACACACTTTGGTCCAACTCGTCCATGCTGACCAGATATCCTAAACTAATCTAGTCCCATTTGCCAGCATTTGGCCTGTATTCCTCTTATTTTTCATGCACCCATCCAGGTACTTTTAAATGTAACTATGCTCACCTCCACCATCTCCTCTGGCAGCTCATTCCATACATGCACCACTCTCTCCAAGAAAAAGTTGCCCCTCAGGTCCCTTTCCCCTATCACCTTAAATCTATGCCCTCTACTTTTGGACTCCACTACCCTAGGAAAAAGACCTTCCCTGTTTACCCCATCCACGCCCCTCATGATTTTATAAACTTCTGTAAGATCACCCCTCAGCCTCCGACACTCCAGGGAAAACAGCCCCAGCCTATTCAGCCTCTCCCTGTAGCTCAAACCTTCCAACCCTGGCAGTATCCTTGTAAATCTTTTCTGAACCCTTTCAAGTTTCACAGCATCCTTCCAATAGGAACTGCATGCAATATTCCGAAAGTGGCCTAACCAATGTCCTGTACAGCTGCAACATAAAATCCTAAATCCTATACTCAATGCTCTGACCAATAAAGGAAAGCATACCAAATGCCTTCCTCACTACTTCCAATTAAACCTGGTGTTGTGTGATTTTTAACTTTGTCCATCCTAGTCCAACACTGGCACCTCCACATCAGGTTGCACAATATCCTTCCAATAGCAGGGACACTAGAATTGAACAAGCATTCTAAAAGTGGCCTCACCAATGTTTTGTACAGCCACAACATGAAAGAGAAACAACAAGATTCATTTCTGAGTACCACAGGTCAAACAAACCCCGGGTTTGTCCCTATTATGTGCTGAGTCATCTGGCCACATGGATGGATGCTCTGCAATTGGTCTCAGCATCTGGCTTGGGAGAAGAAAGGTGAGGAAAGCATTTGCAACGACTTGCTCTTCCTCATGACCTGTGGATTGGCAAAATGGACGCTGGAAGGAGCCAGAATTGGGGAAACCTGTGTGAGGTCTTCAGTAATCCATGAGGCCCAGGCAAGGTCATCATAGAATTGTTACAGGAGGTCATTTGGCCTTGAATGCTGTGCTAGCTCTTGTGAACACAACAGAGAAAGAGCTTATGAATGAAGAAATCATACCCCAGCCAATGTGAATGTTCACATTCCATGACAGAATTAAAAACAAATGGCTGGAAACTATCTTATAGTCTACAATACAAAAATGGAAAAATTAAGATATTCAAACACGATTGAGTTATTGTTTACTTGTATCATGAAATATCAGAAAATCATCAAGTCACACTGCTTTGTATTCGTTCTCATTGGGGTTAATTAGCTCAATTGGCTGGACAGCTGCTTTCCAATGTAAAGTGACAGGTTCAGTTCCTGCATTGCCTGGAATTACCACGAAGGCTTCTCCTTCTCAATCTCTCCCCTCACCTGAGGCATGGTGACCTCCAGGTTAAACCACCCACCAGTCATCTCTCTCTCTCCAAGAGACCAGCCTTATGCTCTGGTTAGACGATCCTTTTATCACAGGTCATGCTGAGAATGACAGACTTGCTCACCAAGTACAGACTTTCAGATGACATTTAACTGAAGGTCCTTCTGCCCTCACTGCTGGATGTAAACGATCCCAGGGCTCTCTGCTGAAGAAGCACAAGTTCCCCCATCAGTATTCATCCCTCAATCCATGCTGCCATCTGATCGTTGTCTCACTTGCTGCTTGTGAGAACTTGCTGTGAGCAAATTGACTGCCATGAATTAGAGTCATAGAGATGTACAGCATGGAAACAGACCCTTCAGTCTATTTGTCCATGCCAACCAGATATCCCACCTGCCAACACTTGGCTCATATCCCTCTAAACCCTTCCTATTCATATACCCATCCAAATGTTATAATTGTATCAGCCACTACCTCTGGCAACTCATTCCATACATGTACCACCTTCTGCATGAAACAATTACCCCTTCGGTCCCTTTTACATTTTTCCCCTCTGACTCTAAATCTATGCCCTCTAGTTCTGTACTCTCCCCCACCCCAGGGAAAATACCTTGTCTGTTTATCCTATCCGTGCCCCTCATGATTTTGTAAACCTCTACAAGATCACCCCTCAACTTCCGACGCACAGGGAAAACAGCCTATTCAGCCTCTCCCAAGAGCTAAAACCCTCCAAACCTGGCAACATCCTTGTAAATCTTTTCTGAACCCTTTCAAGTTTCACAACATCCTTCTGATAGGAGGGAGACCAGAACTGCACACAGTATTGCAAAAGTGACCGAACTAATATCCTCTACTCCACAGCAGTAATAACATCTTAAAGGTGCTGCGTTAAAGCCCAGTGACCATGAGGGGCACTATATAAATTCAAGTCTTCATTTTTCTCATTTGTTCGAGTGAAGCCGTGGGATTGGAAACAAGAGGCACTTTGCAGATCCAAGCGGATTCCACCAAGAATTAAAATGTTGCTATCTACAGTTACGCTGATAATCCGCAGTAATTAGCTTAATTATTGGAATTCAGTCCTGTGAGTTGAAAGTTAAAGACAGCTGAGATGATTTTGTAAGGTGCAGCACTGCATCCAGGGGTGAGGGTGGTAGGGGGAATCGATGCCTGTTGGGAAAAGGTGACATCAGGATTCTTGATCATCTCTAAGCTATTGTAGAGTACAGTCTCGGTAACTTCAGTAAAATGAAGCTCTGTGCATGATGTGTGTTGTGAGAGACTGTTCACACTGGATGTGTCAGCCTGGTTGAAACAATGGCATTGATCATTGTGCCAAATGATTGATTAGCAGAGATATAGGTAAGTGGGTGTGATTCTAGAGCCCATTATGGAAATATGGTTAAAGGAGATCAAATCTGGGTACTAACTATTCAACACTATGTCACTTTCTGAAGTTAAAAATCTCACAACACCAGGTTACAGTCCAACAGGTTTATTTGGAAGCACTAGCTTTCGGAGCACTGCTCCTTCATCGGGTGGTTGTGAAGGAACAGCGTTCCAAAAGCTAGTGCTTCCAAATAAACCTGCGAGACTATAACCTGGTGTTGTGAGAGTTTTAACTTTGTACACCCCAATCTAACACCGGCATCTCCAAATCATGACATTCTGAAAAAAGAGGCAGGAAGGAAAAGGTGATGGAGTGGCATTGGGAGTACAAGACAAAATAAGTAGGATAGCAAGAAATGATCTTAGATAGGATGATGCAGAATCCAATAGGTGAAAATGAGGACTGCAGATGCGGGAGATTAGAGTCGAGAGTGCGGTGCTGGAAAAACACAGCAGGTCAGGCAGCATCTGATGAGTAGGAGAATCAATGTTTCGGGGAAAAGCCCTTTATCAGGAATGATTCCTGATGAAGGGCTTAAGCCTGAAACGTTGATTTTCCTCCTCCTTGGATGCTGCCTGACCTAGTGTGCTTTTCCAGCACCACACTCTTGACTCTGATGCACAATCCATATAGTTAGAGATAAAAAATAAAAACGGGAAGAAAACATCAGTAGGTGTAGGCTACAGACCCCTCTAACAAAAGCAATGCAATGGCACAGAGAATAAATCAGGAGCTAATGAGGTCATGAAACAAAGGCATTCATGGGTAACTTTAACCTTCATGTAGATTGGGATAGTGAGATTGCCATTGGGTGACAGAGAAAAATTGACAGAGTATATGGGGGATAGTTCATTAGAACTACAGGTTGTGGATCCAGCCAGGGATCAGACTGGTGATGTGTCATGAAGTAGGTATGATAATTGATGTCAGAGTCAAAGAACCCTCAGGAAACAGTGACCATAACATGGTCAAGTTTAGCATTCAGTTTGAGAGGTAGGAATTTAGGTCAGAAACTATTGTGTTAAGCTTAAATATGGATCATTCCAAAGGAATGAGGGCAAAGCTAGCTGGGGAATGGAATCTAGCAGCAAAGATGGTTGGATAATGACAGACATTTAAGAGCAAAGGTATGTCCCAGTAAAAAAGAAGGATTCGAGGATAGGGATAAGCTAACCATAGTTAACCCGGGGAGTTAAGAACAGCACCACATTGGGGAAAAAAAAATCATAAATTGTGGCAAGTGTTATTGGTAACTGAGAGGATGAGCTAAGTTTTAAAAACTAACCAAAGACCACTAAAAGGCAGACAGCAGCAGCATCTTTAAACAAAAGGGAAAGAGGAACCAAAGTGAAAATAGTGCCCTTGGAGAATGAGGCTGGGGAAATAAGAACAGCCAAGCAGGAAATGACAGAGGAGTTGAATAAAGGCTTTGCATCAGTCTTCACAATAGAAGACACTGATAACATTTCAAAATTACCAAATGATCAAAAATGTGCAAGGAGGAGAGGAAATAAATACGATAGCTACCACGAAAGAGAATATGTCAGGGAAACTAATGGGGCTAATAATCGTAGGTCCCCTGAACCTGATGGGGTGCAGCCTAGGATTATAATGGAAGAAGCTGCAGAGATAGGGAATGCACTGGGAGTGATCTTCCAGGAATCCTTCAGTTTCTACGAATGTAATACCTTCATTTAGAAAGGAAGGAGCCAAAAACCAGGTAACTATAGGCGAGTTAGTTTAATGTCTGTTATTGAGGAAAATGTTAGAGTCTGTTATAAAGGACGTATCAGCGGAGCATTTAGAAATACATACTCTGATCAAACCGAATCAGCATGGTTTCATATAGGGGAAATTATGCCTGACAATCTTACTGGAATTTTTTAAGAAAGTAACAAGCAGGGAGCAGTGGATATAATTGCAGGTCACAATGATGTCTGGCTTAGAGGAGATGCTGTTCTCATGCATTAGAGAATCCCTTGGCCCAACAAGTCCACACCAACCCTCCAAAGAGTATCCCACCCAAACCCATTCCCCTACCCTGTTACTCTACATTTGCCCCAACTAATACACCTAACATACACGCCCCTGAATGCTATGGGACAATTCACCTAACCTGCATGTCTTTGGTTTGTGGGAGAAAACTGGAGCTCTTGGCAGAAATCCTTGCAGACATGGGGAGAACGTGCAAACTCCACACAGTCACCTGAGGCTGGGATCAATCCTGGGTGCCTGGTGCTGTGAGGCAGCAGTATTAACCACTGAGCCACCATACCTGCCCTTGAGCTTCTAGATGGTGCAAATCATGAAGGTGCTGTCAAAGGAGCCTTGGTGAATGGCTGCAGTGCAGCTAGTGAATGGTACACACTGTTGTTCCTGTGCCAAAATAATGGAAAGGAGTGAATATTGCAAGAGTTAGATCGGGCACAAATCAAATGGACTCTTTGTCCTGGATGGTGTCAAGCTTCTTGAGTGTTGTTAGAGCTGCACCCATCCAGGCAACTGGGGAGTATCCATCACAATTCTGATTTGTTCCTGACCTTTTCAGTAAGGAATCAGGAATCTAAGGTTCAGGGTTTTTGATCCACTGCACACATATCATTTGTTTCACTGGATGAACATTTAAATAAAAATAAAATGCAAAGATATGGGAAAGAAGCAGGAGATTGGCGTTGGGTAATTGAAGAGCTAGTGCAGGTCCAATGGGACGAATGGCCTCCCTATGCACCATAACACCTCTGTGATTCTGTGAGACTCTGGAGGACCAGCTAAAAGTTAGTTGACTTTTGTTGGGTTTGAGAAGCATTTGTGGGAGTCGGGAGGTGGTTCATCTGTCCATATTGCACCTGAGAGTGGATTATTTAATATTTAAGCATTTTCCTGTCACATTTGGCACCGAGTGTAACATTCTGATCCATTAAATACAAAACAGCTGGAGGACCAGGAGTCTGTTGACGGCTCGGACTAGTCTCTCCAAATCTTCATCATGTCCACGCAACCTAATTTCATCAATTGTACAAACATATAAATGTTTTGGCTGCCACTCCAGATTCAGACTAGTAGTTATCTGCTTGTCTTATTCATCAGAGATTCCACTGAGGGAATATGAGCAGCTGGGGACTAAATTAAATTAACAAAGAAGAGACTGAAATGCAATAAATGTTTGGACTATTTCCTGAGCCACAAGCAAGTTGGAGTAGGGTATATAAGATTCTCGAGTTGAAAGTATGGCTCAGTGATTGGTGTTTCGATTCATGGGTCAGCAGGCAAAATGGGGTAGCACGGTGGCTCAGTGGTTAGCACTGCCGCCTCACAGCATTAGGGTCCCAGGTTCAATTCCAGCCTCGGGTGACTGTCTGTATGGAGTTTGCACATTCTCCCCATGTCTGTGTGGGTTTCCTCCGGGTGCTCTGCTTTCCTCCCACAGTCCAAAGCTGTGCAGGTCAGGTGAATTGGCCCATAGTGTTAGGTGCATTAGTCAGAGGGAAATGGGTCTGGATGGATTATTCTTCGGACAGTCGGTGTGGCCGAAGGGCCTGTTTTCACACTGTAGGGAATGTAATTTAATCTAAAAATGGGAGCTGTACCATTCAGGCATTCCTCACCTGTACCAGTACAGACAAGATGGACTGAATGTCCTCCTGTGATTCTATAGAAGGTTCTGTACTTGAAGCACATAGTTCTCATAACAAAACGGATGAACGCTTGGCTCAGGCACAATAGCTCAGTGGTTAGTAATGCTGCCTGGCAGAGCCAGAGACCCAAGTTCGATTCCAGCCTTGGGTGACTGTTTGTGTGGAGTTTGCACGTTCTCCCTATGTCTGTGTGGGCTTCCTCCGGCTGCTCCAGTTTCCTCCCACATTCTGAAGATGTGTAGGCTGGGTGGATTAGCCGTGGGAAATACAGGAGTAGGGGGCTGGGTCTGGGTGGATGCTGTCGGTGGTTCAGTGTGGACTCAATGGGTCACATGGCCTGCTTCCACACTGTAGGGATTCTATGATTCTGGAAGTGAGAATGTATGATCTGATCACCATTACAGAGACATACCTGCAAGACATCAAAGTTTGGAAACAGAATATGTAAGGGTCCCTAATGTTTCAGAAGGATGAGATATTAGGAAATGTTAATTAATTATGACATTACAGTAATTAAGAGGAAATAATTTAATTCTACAAACCAAGATATGAATCAATTTGGGTACAGATAATAAATAACAAAGATAATAAGCCACTTAATATTTATTTTAGTAGTTTATAAGCCATCCTCCTGTTTAAAGGAAGAAATAATGAAGGCTTGTGAGAAGGGTTTGGCAATGACCATGCGTGATTTTAATCTACACATAGATTGGATGAATCGGATTGGCAATGGAGCTTGGAAACTGAGGTCATAATGATTTTAGGGCCGTTTCTTAGAGAGCAGACTGTGTTAGAGCTGGTAATGTACAATGGGATAGGAATAACATGTGGTCACATAATATAGGTACCCATCGGTAACTGTGATCATAACATGACTGAAAAGTGCACTCCGTTTGAGGGAGAGAAGTGTAACTCTAAGACTAGTGTTGTAAATTTGTGTAAGGGAGGGCAATTATGAGGATATAAAGACAGAGTTAGCTAAATTAAACTGGGAAATGAGATGAAGTGGTCAGTCAGTGGAGATATAATTGACAAATATATAAGGAGATGTTTCATAACAATCAGAAAAGAAACATTCAAGGGAGAAAGAAAGATTCTAGCAGGACACACTATCTGTGGCTAACTCAGCAGATTAGATTAGATTAGATTAGATTCCCTACAGTGTGGAAACAGGCCCTTCAGCCCAACAGGTCCACACCAACCCTCCCAAGAGTAACACACCCAGACCCATTTCCCTCTGACTGATTCACCTAACACTACGGGCAATTTAGCATGGCCAGTTTGCCTGGCGTGCACATCTTTGGACTGTGGGAGGAAACCGGAGCACCCGGAGAAAACCCACACAGACACAGGGAGAATGTGCAAACTCCACACAGACAGTCGCCCAAGACTGGAATCGAACCTGGGTGCTGTGAGGCAAGTTCAAGATAATATTAAATCGAAGGAAAATGTATACTATTCCACAAAAATCAGAGGCAGGTCAGAACACTGAACAGAATGTAAATATAGCCAATAATTCACCAGGTGAAAAGTGCAAATGAATGTAATATATAGAACATAGAACAGTACAGCACAGAACAGGCCCTTCAGCCCACGATGTTGTGCCGACCACTGATCCTCATGTATGCACCCTCCAATTTCTGTGACCATATGCGTGTCCAATAGACTCTTAAATGTCCCCAATGACCTTGCTTCCACAACTGCTGCTGGCAACGCATTCCATGCTTTCTCAACTCTCTGTGTAAAGAACCCGCCTCTGACATCCCCTCTATACTTTCCTCCAACCAGCTTAAAATTATAACCCCTCGTGTTAGTCATTTCTGCCCTGGGAAATAGTCTCTGGCTATCGACTCTATCTATGCCTCTCATTATCTTGTATACCTCAATTAGGTCCCCTCTCCTCCTCCTTTTCTCCAATGAAAAAAGTGAGAGCTCAGTCAACCTCTCTTCATAAGATAAGCCCTCCAGTCCAGGCAGCATCCTGGTAAACCTCATCTGAACTCTCTCCAAAGCATCCACATCTTTCCTATAATAGGGCGACCAGAACGGGACGCAGTATTCCAAGTGCAATTTAACCAAAGTTTTATAGAGCTGCAACAAGATCTCACGACTCTTAAACTCAATCCCCCTGTTAATGAAAGCCAAAACACCATATGCTTTCTTAACAACCCTGTTATATGCAAGTTATTGTGTGGCCCGGTGTTTCATGTGGTTAAGATTATTTACAATCTGGTACAACCATAAGAAATAGGAGCGTGAGCAGGCCATTCGGCCCTGTTAGCCCAATCTGCTGTTTAGTAAAATCATGACTGATCTGATTGTGGCCACAATTCAACTTTCCTGCCTGTCTCCCAGAATCCTTGACTCCCCTATAGTTTAAAAATCTTTCTATCTCAGGGGTGAATATACCTGAGGACCCAGCCTCCAGACGTCCTGGGACTGAGAAAATCATGTCTATCTGAAAGGGGAAATTGTTCCTCAGCTCCATCTTCAATGAGAAACAGCTGATTCTTATATATGCCTCCTAGTTCCAGATACTCCATGAGGGGAAACATCCTCTCAGAATCTGCTCTTGTCAGGCCTCCCTCCTCAGAATCATAAATGATTCAATAAGGTCATTTCCCATTCTTCAAATCTCCAAGGGGTGTGAGCTCAGTCAACATCACTTTCCTCATAAGGTGACCCCTTCTTCCAGGAATCAAACCAGTGAACTTCCTCTGAGCTGTCTTGAATGCAAATTGATTCCTCCTTAAGGAAGGACCAAACAGGCCTACACAGCACCTAGTCTTGTGCAGCAAGAACAGCATCTTACCAAGACCCCACTAATTTCACATTACTTTCCAACGGAGTTTGCTGTCTGCAGGCTGACTGCTGCTTTTGTGACATTACAACCTTGACACACATTCAGAAACACTTCAAGTGAGCGCACACCTGCTCAGTCTGTAAATTCTGTACATTTGAAGATGAGGAGATTGCTGCTCAAATGAAGAGCAAGTTTCACAAAGAAACTTTAAAGTTCATTCGGACCAAGCTCAAAACTCAGACTGCTGACCTCTTGGATGTATGTATCTTTCTGCCTTTTCGAAATCATAGTTCTGCTGTAGAATATCTAACTATAGTCGAGAGTATGGTGCTGGAAAAGCACAGCAGGCCAGGCAGATTCTCCTGCTCCTCGGATGCTGCCTGACCGGCTGTGATTTTCCAGCACCACACTCATGACTCCGATCTCCAACATCTGCAGTCCTCATTTTCTCCTAGTGGATATCCAACTGTAGCCTTGAATTTATGCTTGAAACCTTGGGGGTTTGGTGCTGTTACCTCATTAGCAGTGAATAAATTCTAAAGCAAGTTACTAAAGTCTCATTGGCTTAAAATGTATGAAAATGCTGACTGAAGGCTACCTTGGGTACTTCATGTGTCTGTGGTCCAAAGACATGCTCAATTATTTCAGCCAGTGGTGCTTGGATGACAGGAGTAAATTGCTGGAAAAGCTCAGCAGGTCTGGCAGCATGTGTGGAGAGAAATCAGACTCAACTGAAGGAGGGTCACTGGACCCGAAATGTTGGGTCTCTTGCTGACCACAGATGCTGTCAGATCTGCTGAGTTTCTCCAGCAATTTCTGTTTTTGTTTTTGAGTTCCAGCCTCCATAGTTATTTGGGTTTTTTTGTGTTTAGGGTCAAGCTGCTTTGTTTTTCTCCCTCGTTCTGTTTTCTCTATGTCTGTCTGGCTCTATCAGCATGCATAATTACATTTCGTAATCGAGAACAGAATTCCTGGCCATGATTTGCTCCAGTACAGAAGCCAGTTGATTATATCTACACGACTCCAGCTGATGACTAACCATGCTATGATCAAGGAACAAATTGGTGTGTTTGAAGTACTGATAATTAAGCCTTAAACTGTTAGAGGTTCACAACTCAGAAGAGATTTACAAGGATGTCTCCAGGGTTGGAGGGTTTGAGCTATCGGGAGAGGCTGAATAGGCCGGGGCTGTTTTCCCTGGAGCATCAGAGGCTGAGGAGTGACCTTATAAAGGTCTATAAAATCATGAGGGGGCATGGACAGGATAAATAGACAAGGTCTTTTCTCCAATGTGGGAGAGTCCAAAACTAGAGGGCATTGGTTTAAGATGAGAATGGAAAGATTTAGAAGGGATCTAAGTGGTAACCTTTTCACGCAGAGGGTGGTACATGTTGGAATGATCTGCCAGAGGAAGTGATGGAGTTTACAACATTTAAAAGGCAGCCGGATGGGTATATGAACAAGAAGGGTTTACAGGGATATGGGCCAAATGCTGACAAATGGGACTAGATTTATTTAGGATATCTGGTCAACATGGACGAGTTGGACTGAAGGGCTTATTTCTGCGCTCTACATGTCTATGACTCTATGACTTCAAGTTGCGAGAGAGCATATCTGAAAAGGTGTTATGCAAATGTTCGACATTTGTTCGTTCTTCCATTCCTCCTTTGGTTTGGGCACGTTGTTTGGAATGGGCAACCTGTCAAAGGGAATGGAAGGGAATGCAATGGGTGAATCACCTGAGTCAGGCTCCTGATGGGCATACCTCCAATACTTAGCTCACAAATAGCCAATAAATTGTGGTGGCTGTGACTGACTCCAGGGTAGGATTAAAGTAGCAGCAGTTAAAGCCTAATCCAGCAGTAAAACAAACTATAAATAAAATGTCATGCTCTCCCGAAAACAGTGTCGCAGGGCATATTTACTGCAAAACTGAAGACGCATCGATAGTGTCAGGAACATGCTGTATCCCAATACCCAGAAAGTGGCAAGCAACAGCCATTATCTCTGTTAATGACAAGCTTGGTTCCTGAGCACAGGAGTTGACTGACATTGCTTTCACGTTATACAATAGCCAAAATTGCAAGAAGCTTTTGCAGCTGGCAAGACTCCCAATGCATAATAAACAGAGTGTGCACGTGAGTACATTATTTTTAGAAAAGAGAATTTCTCTGTTTTTCCTTCTAGTTATTCGTTCAATCCAGTTCAGGAGGAAAAGCTATAGCGCCATATGCACTAACCCAGAGCTGTATACAGCCAATGATGTGTTTTTTAATCACTATCATTGCAAGGGGGGAGCGGTTAGCTCCATTGGCTGGACAGCTGGTTTGTAATGCAAAGTAACACTAACAACTCAAGTTGAATCCATGCACCAACTGAGGTTACCATGTAAGTACCGCCTTTCTCAACCTCAACCCTTGCTCGTAGCAGGTGAAGCACACCACCAACCATCTCTCTCTGATGACAGAGCAGTCCTCAGGGACTGTGGAAACTAGAGGAAACTTGGTAGCTAGTCTGCATACATAGCAAGATCCCACAAACAGTGTGACCATTAATGACCACTTTCCATGCTGTTGTTTGGGAATGAATATGTGGCACTGGGAAAATTCCCCATTTTCCCTCACAATACAGTCACTTGAGTTTCCACCGCCTCAGTTTAATGTCTCATCAGAGCCACAGCTCCTCCAACCTCGAGAATTCTTATAGCACTGCACTGGAGGCTCAGCCTCGGTGTTCTGCTTAAAGTTTCTGAAGTGAGACTTGAACTGACAATCATCTGACTTAAGGGTTTCACCAAAACACTACACCAACTCCTTATGTAAACACTGACTCTTCCAGGTATCTGGCTTGATGGATACTAACGTTGTATATATTCTCCATCCTCCTCCCTCGAAGGTGTTGAATTTATGAGAACACTGTTGCGTCATCCCCAGCACTGCTCTGAAAACTCTCCTCGGTCTCCATTTGTCAGCCTCCTTTGACAGTCATGTGGCTATTCCACCATGAAGGGCCCACCAGCTCAATGTTAAATTGCACCAAGTTCCACTGAGTCCATCTTAATTATATTAGACAGTGTTACTCAAACGTGAAGAGCCGTGGAATGATTGTGGCACAGAAGGAGGCCCTTTGGCCCACTGTGTCCATGCCAGCAAGCGTTGGGAGACAATGCGAGGTCTTGGCCTTACGCAGTCAGGACAGAGCCTGATACGACTAGGTCACAAAGTTTGAAAGAAGTGCTGGACAGGAGAGAGCAAGACTTATTTTATTGTTGATGCCTATGGACAGACTCAGTGTTTCTGTTCCTACAATCCCCCCACTTTCCCCCCCACTCCTCCCTTTCCATACTGCCCATTATAATGTGCTCCCGCCAAAAGAGCAAGTCAGGAAAGTAGGGACAAAACAAACAATTACATATGTAGCCTGTCTCCGAATGTGCAGAGAGCAGTACCGCTATATCTCAGAGTGTAAATGGCAAAGTCACTGTACACCCACTCTCTCAGTGGTCACATCAGGCAAGAAGCAAGGGTGAGATGGGGAGACGATCGCAGTGAACTCAGCCAGTACAGTAATTGAAGCTACACTGTTGGCATCACTCTGCATTGCAAACCAGCCATCCAACCTAACTGATCCCCATCACTGAGTGTAGTTACTGACGTCATGCAGGAAACAACAGCAGAGCGCCCTCCCACAAAGTGATAATGACCAGATAATCTTTTTTAGTGATGTTGGTGAACTTCCCCTGGGAAAATCAGGGAAAGCGCCCTTGCTTTTATTTGAAATGGTGCCATGAGACTGGCTGAGGCCTTACTTTAATGTTTTGCCAGATAACAGCGCCTCCAACAGTGCAGGATATCCTTAGCACTGCAGTGCAATGCCAGCCTCAGCTTTTGTGCTCAAGCCCTTGTGACTCGAGCTGAGAGATTGCCACCCACCGAACCACAGCTGACTCTCATCCAAAATGTACCCTCTCTAAAAATGCAGCATTTTCCCAATGGTCCACTGGAGTTTAACAGCACAGAAATAAGCCATTTGTTGGTAACAGAGTAACGCTCTTTAGATCATAAAGCAGCAGAGCAGATCTGGATGGGTTGGTGACTCAGTGGTTAGCACTACTGCCTCACAGCACCAGGGACCTGGGTTTGATTCCAGCCTCGGGCAACTATCTGGGTGCAGTTTGCACACTCTCCCTGTGTCTCCTCTGGATGCGCCCACCTCCCATAGTCCAACGATGTGTAGCTTAGCTAAGTTGGCCAAGCCGAATTGTCTGTGGTCCTGGGATGTGTGGGTTAGCAAGTGTATAAGATAGTGGCATGGGTCTGGGTAGGCTGTGTTTCGGAGGGTTGGTGCAGGTTCAGTAGGCTGAATGACCCAATTATCACAGAATCCATACAGTGAAAAAAAGGCCATTCAGCCCATCAAGCAGGAAAGTGGGGGTGAGGATGATCTAGTCAACCATGATCTTATGGGCCTGTTACTACACTATAAGGATTCTATGACAAATAGGCCATTCAGCCCATCAAGACTGCACTGCCATTCAACAAGATCATGGTTGATCTGGTCATTCTCACCTCCACTTGATTCCCCTTACTGAGTGAAAACTTCAGATTTGAAAACACTTAATGGCTCAGGCGTCGACAGTCCTCTGTGGCAAAGAATTCCACAGAATCACTGCCTTCTGAAAAAAGAAATTCCTCTGTTTTAAATGTGGAATCCCTTAATCTGAGATGATGCCCGGTGGTCCCAGGCTGTCCCACAAGGGGAAGCAACTTCACAGCATCTACTCTGTCAAGACCCCAAAGGACCAGAAGATCCAACTGAACATCTTTTAGAAAAGCAAACAATTCACCAGGTTAAAGGTGCTATGTAATTACAAGCTGGTACTGTCTGACCTGATGATTTTCATGGTTGAGAATTTTTTTTCAATTGGTATAACATTAGAAATAGAGGCAACAATGGGCCACTCAGTCCCCCTGGTCCATTCTTCAAAATGGCAACGAGTACTGGCCCAATCTACTCAACTTATCTGGATTACTCCCAGTGGGTGAGCTAGTGAGGGCAGGAATAGGAGGATAGAGCAGATGAATGCATGGCTGAGGAGCTGGTGTATGGGAGAAGGGTTCACATTTTTTGGATCATTGGAATCTCTTTTGGGGTAGAAGTGACCTGTACAAGAAGGACGGATTGCACCTAAATTGGAAGGGGACTAATATACTGGCAGGGAAATTTGCTAGAACTGCTTGGGAGGATTTAAACTAGTAAGGTGGGGGGGGGGGGGGGGGGGTGGGGTGGGACCCATGGGACCCAGGGCGATAGTGAGGAAAGTGATCAATCTGAGACGGGTCCAGTTGAGAACAGAAGTTAATCAAACAGTCAGGGCAGGCAGGGACAAGGTAGGACTGATAAATTAAACTGCATTTATTTCAATGCAAGGGGCCTAACAGGGAAGGCAGATGAACTCAGGGCATGGTTAGGAACATGGGACTGGGATATCATAGCAATTACAGAAACATGGCTCAGGAATGGGCAGGACTGGCAGCTTAATGTTCCAGGATACAAATGCTACAGGAAGGATAGAAAGGGAGGCAAGAGAGAAGGGGGAGTGGCGTTTTTGATAAGGGATAGCATTACAGCTGTGCTGAGGGAGGATATTCCCGGAAATAATCCAGGGAAGTTATTTGGGTGGAACTGAGAAATAAGAAAGGGATAATCATCTTATTGGGATTGTATTATAGACCTCCTAGTAGTCAGAGGGAAATTGAGAAACAAACTTGTAAGGAGATCTCAGCTACCTGTAAGAATAATAGGGTGGTTATGGTAGGGGATTTTAACTTTCCAAACGTAGACTAGGACTGCCATAGTGTTAAGGGTTTAGATAGAGAGGAATTTGTTAAGTGTGTACAAGAACATTTTCTGATTCAGTATGCGGATGTGCCTACTAGAGAAGGTACAAAACTTGACCTACTCTTGGGAAATAATTGAGAAGAAAGTGAGGTCTGCAGATGCTGGAGATCAGAGCTGAAAATGTGTTGCTGGAAAAGCGCAGCAGGTCAGGCAGCATCCAGGGAACAGGAGAATCGCGTTTCGGGCATAAGCCCTTCTTCAGGAATCCTGAAGAAGGGCTTATGCCTGAAATGTCGATTCTCCTGTTCCCTGGATGCTGCCAGACCTGCTGTGCTTTTCCAGCAACACATTTTCAGCTCTTGGGAAATAAGGCAGGGCAGGTGACTGAGGTGTCAGTGGGGGAGCCTGTGGGGGAGCCCTTTGGGGCCAGCGACCATAATTCTATTCATTTTAAAATAGTGATGGAATAGGATAGACCAGATCTAAAAGTTGAAATCCTAAATTGGAGAAAGGCCAATTTTGACGGTATTAGGCAGGTAAAGGAACAGAGAGAAAATGGGAGGCCTTCAGAAATGAGATAACGAGAATCCAGAGAAAGTATATTCCTGTCAGGGTGAAAGGGAAGGCTGGTAGGTAAAGGGAATGCTGGATGACTAAAGGAATTGAGAGTTTGGTTAAGAAAAAGAAGGAAGCATATGTCAGGTATAGACAGGATAGATCGAGTGAATCCTTAGAAGAGTATAAAGGCAGTAGGAAGGAAATCAGGAGGGCAAAAAGGGGACATGAGATAGCTTTGGCAAATAGAATTAAGGCGAATCCAAAGGGTTTTACAAATACGTTAAGGACTAAATGGTAATGAGGGAGAGAGAAGGGCACCTCAAAGATCAGCAAGGCGGCCTTTGTGTGCAGCCGCAGAAAATGGGGGAGATACTAAACAAGTATTTTGCATCAGTACTTACTGTGGAAAGGGTATGAAAGATATAGAATGTAGGGAAATAGATGGTGACACCTTGAAAAATGTACATATTACATAGGAGGAAGTGCTGGATGTCTTGAAACGCATAAAGGTGGATACTTCCCCAGGACCTGATCAGGTGTACCCTAGAACGCTGTGGGAAGCTAGAGAAGTGATTGCGGGGCCCCTTGTTGAGATATTTGTATCATCGATAGTCACAGGTGAGGTGCCGGAAGACTGGAAGTTGGCAAACGTGGTGCCACTGTTTAAGAAAGGTGGTAAGGACAAGTCAGGGAACTATAGACCAGTGAGCCTGACGTCGGTGGTGGGCAAGTTGTTGGAGGGAATCCTGAGGGACAGGATGTACACGTATTTGGAAAGGCAAGGACTGATTAGGGATAGTCAACATGGCTTTGTGCGTGGGAAATCATGTCTCACAAACTTGTTTGAGTTTTTTGAAGAAGTAACAAAGAGGATTGATGAGGGCAGAGTGGTAGATGTGATCTATATGGACTTCAGTAAGGTGTTCGACAAGATTCCCCATGGGAGACTGGTTAGCAAGGTTAGATCTCATGGAATACAGGGAGAACTAGCCAGTTGAATACAGAACTGGCTCAAAGGTAGAAGACAGAGGGTGGTGGTGGAGGGTTGTTTTTTAGACTGGAGGCCTGTGACTAGTGGAGTGCTAGAATTAGAGGGCATAGGTTTAAGGAGAGTGGGGAAATATATAAAAGAGACCTAAGTGGCAACCTTTTCACGCAGAGCGTGGTACATGTATGGAATGAGCTGCCAGAGGAAATAGTGGAGGCTGGTACAGTTGCAACATTTTTCGAGTCAAAATAAGATGGGTCATGATTTTATTGACCAGTGGAGCAGGCCAGAGGTACCATGTGACTGAGCCCTGCTCTTATTCCTTATGGTCTCACGTCATTTATGGGTCATTGTCTGGCAACTGTCTGGTCCCTATGAATTTGGCGTGTAGCAGAGGGAAATAGTAGCTGTGGGCAACAAGAGAAGGAGCGTGGAGAAAACAGATTTTTAAAAAATCTATCCAAAAAATGGCATTCCAATCATTTTCCCCGTTTGGATCCGCAGACTTGCTGGGGCCCAATCCAACAGTAAAACAGTTCCAGAAGTGTTAACCTAATATCTGCGAATGAATTATTTATTTTACCAGAGGAAGTACACTGTGTTCGGACCTGATTTCACTCAGTTTTCCTTGGGTTAGGGGAGTCCAGAACGAGAGGGAGTGTGTTTCGGGTGAGAGGGCAAAGATTTAAAAGGGACCTGAGGGGCAACTTTTTCACGCAGAGGGTGGTGTGTGTATGGAATGAGCTGCCAGAGGAAGTGATGGAAGCTGGTACAATTGCAACATTTAAAAGGCATCAAGATGCGTATATGAATAGGAAGGGTTTAGAGAGATAGGGACAAAGTGCTGGCAAGGGGGACTAGATTAGATTAGGGTATCTGATTGGCGTGAACAAGTTGGACCAAAGGGTGTTTTGCCATGCTGTACATCTCTATGACTCCATGACTCTGAGTGCTGGCACAGGGGACCAGATTAACTTAGGATATCTGGATGTCATGGGCAAGTTGAAGTGAGCTGTGCAGCTCTATGACTCTGCAGTTGGTATGATGATAATTTAAGGCACATGGTGACACTATTGTTACATATAAGGTGATTAAATCGTCTACTCAGAAAGGTACTGACCTCATTCCGAACCTCAGCACTGCTGAAAGACTGATGTAAGCGCTCAGTATTATGAGCTGCATGGATGTTACATTGTTAAGGAGGAATTTTGAGATAGCTCAGTGACCGCCAGATGTTGACTCAAGCTTTTCGTTTCAATCGAGCTTACAGAAATACACTCGCAAACACACAAACACACAAACACACACACCGACAGCTGGTGCAGGTGGAGTCTCTCACCCTGGGAAAATGAGGAAAGCTCTTGTGATAAATTCCAGTCTTGTGGACTCCTTCCTCTCCGCTGGCTCCATCCTCTCACAGATCAGACCGGTTGGAGCCACATGCAACTTCCTTTGATTTTTCTTTCGTATCCTGCCACACCTCCCTGATTAGGTTCTTCGAGCCTTACTGTTGAAGCTGATTTCCTGTGGGGCAGATGTCTCATAGAATCTCACTGAAAACATCTGGACAGAAAGACAGTATCTCTCTATCATGTCAACATTTGTTTTAAAACTGATTACATATCCCCTCTTTCCACTTATTTTAGTCTCAATGCCATCATCAGTTGTCACTTACAACTCCCCGTCAGCCCCCAAATCCCCACCCCCCCCAAACCCCCGCCATCCCGTTGACTGATGGGTCTGCATCTTTCAAGGGCACAAGGCCACAGGCAGCAGCTAGTGTCAAGCGCCCACCCTCAAAGTGGTTGTTCCAGACAACAACAACAACCCCTTACATTCATATAGCATTTTTAACATCCCAAGGATTTTATCAAGTTAAAGGTTGGTGGCAAGACAGCACAGAGCGACATGCGGGTGGCTAACCAACAGCTGAGTCAAACAACAATCGCAGAAGTTGCTGGAAGAGCTCAGTAGATCTGTCAGCATCTTTGAAGAAAAATCAGAGTTAATGTTTTGGGTCCAGTGACTCTTGCTCAGACAGGTGAGGAAAGGTCATAGAGTCACAGAGATGTACAGCACAGAAACAGACCCTTTGGTCCAATTCTTCTATTCCAACCAGATATCCTAAATTAATCTAGTCCCAATGGCCAGCACTCGGTCCATATCCCTCTAAAACCTTCCTATTCATATACCCATCCAGATGCCTTTTAAATGTTGTAATTGTACCAGCCTCCACCACTTCTGGCAGCTCATTCCATTCACACACACCCCTTTGCATGAAAATGTTACCCCCTAGGTCCCTTTTTATATCTTTCCTCTCTCACCCTAAACCTATGCCATCTAGTTCCCGCACCCTAGGGAAAAGACTTTGTCTATTTACTCTATCCATGCCCCTCATGATTTTATAAACCTCTATAAGGTCACCCCTCAGCCTCTGACACTCCAGGGAAAACAGCCCCAGCCTGTTCAGCCTCTCGCTGTAGCTTAAATCCTCCAACCCTGGCAACATCCTTGTAAATCTTTTCTGAACCCTTTCAAGTTTCACAACGTCTTCCCAACAGGACGGAGACCAGAATTCGGGTTACCGGGACCAAAATGTTGGCTCTGACATCTCTTCACTGATGCTGTCAGATCTGCTGAGCTTCTCCAGCAACTTCTGTTTTTGTTTCTGATTTACAGCCTCGCAGTTCTTTCAGTTTTTAGCTTAGTCAAAGAGTTTATTTTGTCATCAAGTCATTCAGCACGGAAACAGATGTTAAGGTCCAACCAGTCCACGCCAACCATGTTCCCAAACTAAACTAGTCCCACCTGCCTGCATTTGGCCCATATCCCTGCAAACCTTCCCTATTCATGTACCTATCCAAGCATTTCAACATTGCAACTGTACCTGTATCCACCACTTTCTCCAGCAGTTCATTCCACACACAAATCACTCTCTGTGTAAAAAAATTGTCCCTCGTATCCTTTCTCGTCTCACCTTACAAAATATGGCCCCTAGATTTGAACTTCCCCACCCTGGGGAAAAGACCTTTGCTATTCACCTTATTTATGCCCCTCATGATTTTATAAACCTTTATTAGGTTACCCCTCAATTTCCTATGCAGTGTGATGCCAACAGCGTGCATTCAATTCCCATCACCAGTTTGAGATTACCACAAATGACTCGCCTTCCCAACCTCTTCCCTCACCTGAGGTCTGATGGTCCTCAGGTTAAATCATTATCAGTTGCTTCTCTCTCTCTCTAATGAGATAACAGCCCTGACGTTCTGGTAAGACTATGGTGACACAACAAAGCAAAAAGAAAGGCAAGCCATCTATTGGCTGTTCCGAATTAAATCCCCACCCCCGAGAAAGTGTGTTTGAAGATGGTTTTAAGGAGCCTTACAAAGGAGACAAGAGGAATATATAAAGTTAGAGAGCTTCGTCAGGAAGGAACGCCAGAGATATGAAGGTACAGCCACCTTCGGAGAATGATCCAAATTGGAAATGCTCAAGGGTCCATCGTCTGGGGAACGCAGCTACGTCAGAAGATATCAGGGCTGTAATAGAAGAGGCCATTGAATGAAGGATTTTAATTGGGAGCCAATAAAGGTCAATGAACACAGAAGCGAAAGGAGAAGTGTGTGTGGTGTGAGTTAGGCTGGCAGAGAGAGAGTTGGATCGCTCTGAGCTTTTGCAGGACAGAATGTGGGAGGGCAGCCAATTGAAATGGTGAAGTGGGACACATTATCATGGCAATAATAGCCTTTGGGTGTTCAATGGCCAATTGTTAATTTAGATGAGTTCAAGAACTAGTCCTATTTGGCAAGCAGAGGGTAACTTGAGCTTGAATCTAGGCCAACTTCAGATGTTGAATTACTGCACACAATTCTTTCCCATCTGCAGTAGGGATCACCTGAACAATTTATTATTGCTCAGTTTTAGGATATTATGTGTCCATCCAAAACCTCTCTTTAACTCTGTGGATACCACAGATCATTCTCCAGCTCGAAGGTCTCTCTGTCTGATGGACTTTATCACTGGTACAGAGGAGAGTTTAAAACAAGGGAGCACAGCCTTAAAACTCAGACTGTTCAGGGGCTAATGTCGGGAAACACAAAAGGATGGTCAATACTCTCCCCAAAGACACGTTGAGGCTGAGGGTCAATTGAAAATTTTAAGAATGCGCATAGACAGATGGGTCAAAGTCCTGAAATGTGGGTCAAAAACCTGGAATTCCCTCCTCCATAATGCCATTATGTTCATCCCACAGCAGGTGGACTGCAGTGGTTCAAGAAGGCAGCTCACCCCCACCCTCTCAAGGGGCAACTAGGGACAGGCAATAAATACTGGCCAGCCAGCGACGCCCACATCCCACGAATGAATTAAAAAATTAAACTTTTGTTCTTCAAGGACATTAGGCAGAGAGGCAGGACAATAGAGTTAAGCCCAGTAATGTCCAGGCTAGGTGGGTTTGCCATAGTGAATGCAGGGTTACAGGGATGCTCTTTGGGGGGATGGTGCAGACTCACTGGGCTGAATGGCCTCCATCTGCACTTCGACATTCTGTGATTCCAACTTCCAGTCAAAGGTCTACATAGTAATATTGCGAACAATTTTGGAGCACATACCTCAGGAAGGATGTTCTGGCCCTGCTGCGGGACCAGAGGAGGTACACGAGAATGGTCCCAGGAATAAAAGGCTTGACATATGAGAACTCTGGGTCTATACTCAAATGCAGTTTAGAAGGATATGGGGAGACCTAATTGAAACTTATAGAATAGTGAAAAGCCTGGATAGAGTGGACTTTGGGAGAGACTAGGACCCGAGGGCACAGCCTTAGAGTAAAGGCAAGACCTTTTAGAATGGAGATGAGGAGAAACTTCTTCAGCCAGAGAGTGGGGATCCTATGGAGAAGGCAGGAGAATGGGGTTGAGAAACATCAGCTGTGTTTGAATAGCAGAGCAGGTTCGATGGGCCAAATGGCTGAATTTCTGATCCTATGTCTTATCATCTTATAAAAGCCTATTAGTTTTGTATTTGCAGAATGCTTTTTGAGAATGAACGGATTTGGTGTCCAATAGCAGGCACGTGGAGGCAGGGCAGTTGGCAGCATGCCAGCTCCTCCAGGATTATATAAACCCGGAGTTGGCAACCCACTTACAGTCATTCCTTCCTCAAGGCCTGTGGTGGTTACAGATAGATCGGGTGGCTGGGATTGGCCGAGCCTGCAGACTTGCCGTGAAAGTCTACCGCCTGGAAAATCTGGCAAAGCAACCTTAGTCTCTGCCAGTCACACTGCGTGTGGCAGCTTTGCTAGGCCGCCCAATGGAAAGAAAAGCCATTGAAAAAATTTCACACTGTGGACCCTCTATCTCCAGGTTTTCTGGGAGTCACTGGTACATCACAGAACCATGATTGATGTCAAAGGTAAGTCCCAAAATCCCCAAACTCTCCAGATGAGGAAGTGCAGTTGCTGGGACCTTGAGTGAGTGCAAACAAATAGGTGAAGTTGGGAGAAGTCACACAAATAGAACTCTAGGAATGTTCTTTGTGCAACAATGTGAGCTTGGCTGTTTTCCCTGTTTCTTAAAATATACCATGAACTCAGTGCAGAAACTCACTGCCAGTGTGAAAGTTCCCCAAATGTCTCGATTTAATGAACAACTCACTTCAGCTATGGTCACTAATTTAAGAAAACTGAGAAATGTGCCTGAGAGGTGATAGGAATTTTTTTTTCTAACCAAATGTCATACTGTTCAATGCTGACCAACACAAAAGTGGAAGTAGATTCAGTTGAACTTCCAATGGGGAACTGGATTATTTCTCAAAGGGGGAAGATCAGCACCTGAGCTATGGGGAAAGGGCAATACTGGGGGAATTCATTGAGTAGCTCTTTCAAAGACACAGCGTGGTGACACACCACCAAAAAAGCATAAGATTGCCGCTAGGAATCCTATTGTGAGTACTTCAGTTCCTAACTCCCCAGGTCATGTTCACCATCCAGAAGGCACAAGTTAGCAATGTGATGGAATACTCCCCAGTCCGCCATTATAACTCTTGCACCACCTCCTGTTCCGAATAATTCCATGATTCCCTGATGTGGGTCATCCTATCACTTTCCCCTCAGTTTCCTCCCCTTCTCTCCATTCTCATGAGGCCATTCAGTCTTTTCCATCCATACTAGTACTCCATGCAGAAATAGTCACTCCCGTTCCCATGATCTATCACCATGGCCCAGGAAATATTTTCCTTCAGGTTCCCATCCAACGTCCTTTTGAAATAATTGATCATCTTCGCTTTCAACGGCCAGCTGAGATGGTGAGCTTTGTCAGTCGCTGTATAAAACCCTTCTTAAATGAAAGCAAAAATGGATGCTGGAACGCTGAAACAAAAACAGGCAATGCTGAAGAAACTCAGCAGGTCCGGTAGCATCTGTGGAGCGAGAAATAAGAGTTAACAATTCAATTCTGATATGAATCTTCTTCAAGATGCAAGCACTAAAGTTCTGAGGAAGAGTTATAAAATGGCGGACTGGGGAGTATTCCAACACACTGCTAACTTGTGCCTTCTGGATGGTGAACATGACCTGGGGAGTCAGGAGGCAAAAGTGAGGACTGCAGACACTGGAAACCAGAGTTTGGATCAGAGTGGTGCTGGAAAAGCGCAACAGGTCAGGCAGCATCCGAGGAGCTGGAAAATCGACGTTTTGGGCAAAAGCTCTTCATCAGGAACGGCTTTTGCCCGAAACGTCGATTTTCCTGCTCCTCGGATGCTGCCTGACCTGCTGTGCTTTTCTTGCACCACTCTGATCTAAACCCTGGGGAATCAGGAGCTGAGGTACTCACAATAGGATTCCTAGGGGCAATCTTATGTTTTTTTGGTGGTGTGTCAATTCTTTTGGAGTTAATAATCACACACCAGGTTCTAGTCCAACAGGTTTATTTGGAAGCACTAGCTTTCAGAACGCTGCTCCTTCATCAAGTGGTTGTAGAGAATAAGATTGTAAGACACAGAATTTATAGCAATAAATGAACCTTTGGACTATAACCTGGTGTTGTGTGATTTTTAATTTTGTACACCCCAGTCCAATACCAGCATCTCCAAATCAATTCTTTGGGAGGTATTTTTGCCAAAAAGCCCACCAAGATTTCTCACTGTTTCATATCAAATGTGTCTCCTTTACTACCTACCCCACCCACGATGTTCCTCATGTCCAATTCCATTCGCATCATGCCCCCCTCCTCACTGATCCTAAAATAATTTGCCACTCAGCAGATATCCACCAAAATTAAGGGTTTCGCGAATTTCATCCACCGAAATATTGTCAGCCCTTGTATCCATGTCACCTTTAAAATGCCATTGTGCGCCCAGACAAGCCCTGTCAGTCTGCAGCTGCCTTGCACGGTTTAAGACATTTGTCCCAGAGATGGCAGACAGTGGGAAATGGCACTCCACTTTGGGACCTGAGTGTCCAGCTGGAGAGGATAGTTCAAACACAAGGCTTCCTCTTCCTCAGGGACCGACCGGATCTCCCAATCCCCTTCCCACTCCCTTTCCAACATGACCATCCTTGGTCTCCTCCATTGCCACAGTGAATCAGACCACAAATTGAAGGAACAACACCTCATTGTCTGCCTGGGCAGCCTATAGCCCGGAGGACTCAACACTGAGTATCCCAATTTCAAATAACCTCCTCTCCATCACCCAATTTCCTTGCCAGACCTTTCCCCTCCTCCCATCGACCCTTCCTTCTAGCCACCAACAGGATTCATTCCTCCTGTCAACCAACCAGGTTGTACCTTCTGCCTGGTCTTCACCTAGGCAGGGAGGCTGTGAGCATCCAGGAGGACTCAACACACCCTCAGACCATAGGAATAGGAACAGCAGGAGGCCTTACGGGTTCTCCAATCTGATTTGCCATTCAATGGGATCATGGCTGATCTGTGTCCACTTTCCTGCCCTTTCCCCATAACCCTCAACACCCCGACAGATCAAGCAACCAACCATTTCAGCCTTAAATATACACAAAGACTCTGTCCCCACAGCTCTCTGTGGCAAGGAGCTCCGAAGACACTCAACCCCCTGAAAGAAGAAATTCCTCCCGATCTCAGTCAGAAATCGGTATCCCTTTCTTCTGAGACAATGCCATCTGGTCCTAGACTCTCCCATGAGTGGAAACATTCTCTCAGCATTGACCCTGTCAAGCCCCTTCAGAAGCTTTTAAGTTTCAATCATTCTTCTAAGCTACATGACGAAAATCCTAAGCTGTTTAGCCTTTGCTCATAAGACAATCCCTCCATACCAAGGATCATCCTAGTGCACATTCCCAGCAAAATAGTAATGACTCAGGGTGAGTGAATGCTATGACAGTGAATGAAGAGCCTAGTCCAGTCTAGTAGCTGGGTGCATGTCCCTGAGCATCCAGTGTCCTTGGTGAAACATCGCAATGAGAGTGGCCGGTGCAGCTCAAGGGGCAACATTGAAGTGCAGAAGTGTCCTGTAGCAGATTGGAGGTAACACATTGAGGGTTCTAATGGGTTGTCACAAGCAATGATTCCCTTTAACTGGCATCTGTCTGCTTCTTAATAAGAAACTACCCATGACATTCATCAAAATGGGCATCTTAACACTAAGGTCATTAATTAATCCTGTCACATTACACAATAGGAGAAAGTGAGGACTGCAGATGCTGGAGATCAGAGCTGCAAATGTGTTGCTGGAAGAGCGCAGCAGGTCAGGCAGCATCCAAGGAGCAGGAGAATCGATGTTTCGGGTATGAGCCCTTCTTCAGGAATGAGGAGAGTGTGCCAAGCAGGCTAAGATAAAAGGTAGGGAGGAGGGACTTGGGGGAGGGGCATTGGAAATGTGATAGGTGGAAGGAGGTTAAGGTGAGGGTGATAGGCCGGAGTGAGGTGGGGGCGGAGAGGTCAGGAAGAAGATTGCAGGTTAGGAAGGTGGTGCTGAGTTCGAGGGTTGGGACTAAGACAAGGTGGGGGGAGGGGAAATGAGGAAACTGGAGAAATCTGAGTTCATCCCTTGTGGTTGGAGGATTCCTAGGCAGAAGATGAGGCGCTCTTCCTCCAGCCGTCGTGTTGCTATGGTCTAGCGATGGAGGAGTCCAAGGACCTGCATGTCCTTGGTGGAATGGGAGGGGGAGTTGAAGTGTTGAGCCACGGGGTGGTTGGGTTGGTTGGTCCGGGTGTCCCAGAGGTGTTCTCTGAAACATTCCACAAGTAGGCGGCCTGTCTCCCCAATATAGAGGAGGCCACATCGGGTGCAGCGGATGCAGTAAATGATGTGTGTGGAGGTGCAGGTGAATTTGTGGCGGATATGGAAGGATCCCTTGGGGCCTTGGAGGGACGTAAGGGGGGAGGTGTGGGCACAAGTTTTTCATTTCTTGCGGTTGCAGGGGAAGGTGCCGGGAGTGGAGGTTGGGTTGGTGTGGGCTGTGGACCTGATGAGGGAGTCACGGAGGGAGTGGTCTTTTCGGAACACTGATAGGGGAGGGGAGGGAAATATATCCCTGGTGGTGGGGTCCGTTTGGAGGTGGCGGAAATGACGACGGATGATACGATGTATCTGGAGGTTGGTGGGGTGGTGGGTGAGGACCAGTGGGGTTCTGTCCTGGTGGCAATTGGAGAGGCGGGGCTCAAGAGCGGAGGAACGGGAAGTGGAGGAGATGCGGTGGAGGGCATCATCGATCACGTCTGGGGGGAAATTGCGGTCTTTTGGGATCCTTCTTCCACCTATCGCATTTCCAATGCCCCCCCCACCCCAAGTCCCTCCTCCCTACCTTTTATCTTAACCTGCTTGGCACACATTACACAATAGCAAGTTGAATAGAATCTGTGGCATGGTCAGTTCCAAAGTGTGTGATCTAAGAAACTATCTCAAAAGAATTCCACAAACTCCACATCCACGCCGCTATTGCCAATTTGATTTTTCCAGTATATAGAGTCATAGAGTTACACAGCACAGAAACAGACCCTTTGGTCTAACTTGTCCACACCTGACCAGATATCCCAAACTGATTCTATCCTGTTTGCTAGCGCTTGGCCTATATCACTCTAAACCCTTCCTATTCATATACCCATCCAGACACCTCTTAAATGCTGTAATTGTACCAGCCTCTACCACTTCCTCGCGCAGCTCATTCCATACACACACCATCCTCTGCATGAAAAAAATTGCCCCTTAGGTCCCTTTTAAATCTCTCCCCTCCCACCTTAAACCTGTGCCCTCTAGTTTTGGACCCCCCTACACAGGGAAAAAGGCCTTAACTATTTAGCCTGTCCATGATCCTCTGATTTTATAAGCCTTTATATGCAGATTAAAATAACCTATGGCTATTGCTGTCTCTCTGATCTCAACTCAACTAATTAGATCCCCTTCAATGTGGAAACAGGCCCTTCAACCAACATGTCCACACTGACCCATTCCCCTAACCTATATTTACCCCTGACTAATGCACCTAACACTATGGGCAATTTAGCATGGTCAATTCACCTGACTTGCACTCCTCAAGCACCAAATATTTCTTTGAGTACATTTTGTGGGTCAATGTGTAGGGGCCTGGGCACTGTGACTTCTTTACCCACTATTCTTCATCCCTACCCAAAGTAATTCCACATCCTGATCTCCTGAACCAAAGACAATTCTAACTATTGTATCCTCTACCCTTTCCTAGCTTCCCATTGTTCATGAATGTCTTCGACCTCTCAATATTCAGGATCCTCTCTTTGTCATTTTGCAGCTGTGACCCCACTCCCCCCCCATCACCAAACCAACATCTCCCAGACCATACACAACCTCACGACCTCAGGAGATCTCCCACCCACAGCTTCCAACCTCATAGTCCGGGAACTCCGCACTGCCCGGTTCTACCTCCTTCCCAAGATCCACAAGCCTGACCACCCCGGCCGACCCATTGTCTCAGCATGCTCCTGCCCCACTGAACTCATCTCTACGTACCTCGACACTGTCCTATCCCCCCTAGTCCAGGAACTCCCCACATACGTTCGAGACACCACCCACATCCTCCACCTCCTCCAAGGCTTCCGTTTCCCCGGCCTCCAATGCCTCATCTTCACCATGGATATCCAATCCCTCTACACCTCCATCCGCCATGACCAGGGCCTCCAAGCCCTCTGTTTCTTCCTCTCCAGACGTCCCCAACAGTACCCTTCCACGGATACTCTCATTCGTTTGGCTGAACTGGTCCTCACCCTTAACAATTTCTCCTTCGAATACTCCCACTTCCTCCAGACTAAAGGGGTAGCCATGGGCACCTGTATGGGCCCCAGCTATGCCTGTCTCTTTGTTGGATACATAGAACAGTCCATCTTTCTTGTTACACCGGCACCACTCCGCACCTCTTCCTCCGCTACATTGATGACTGCATCGGCGCCACCTCGTGCTCCCGCGAGGAGGTTGAACAGTTCATCAACTTCACCAACACATTCCACCCCGACCTTAAATTCACCTGGACCATCTCTAACACCTCCCTCCCCTTCCTGGACCTCTCCATCTCCATCAATGACAACCGACTTGACACTGACATTTTTTACAAACCCACCGACTCACACAGCTACCTGGATTACACCTATTCCCACCCTACCTTCTGCAAAAATGCTACCCCGTATTCCCAATTCCTCTGTCTCCGCCGTATCTGCTCCCAGGAGGACCAGTTCCACCACAGAACACACCAGATGGCCTCCTTCTTTAAAGACCGCAATTTCCCTTCCCACATGGTTGAAGATGCCCTCCAACGCATCTCGTCCACATCCCGCACCTCCACATTCAAACCCCATCCCTGGTCCTCACCTTCCACCCTACCAACCTTCGCATAAACCACATCATCCGCCGACATTTCCGTCACCTCCAAACGGGCCCCACCACCAGGGATATATTTCCCTCCCCACCCCTTTCCGCCTTCCACAAAGACCGTTCCCTCCGTGACTACCTGGTCAGATTCACGCCCCCCAACAACCCACCCTCCCATCCTGGCACCTTCCCCTGCCACCGCAGGAATTGCAAAACCTGCACCCACACCTCCTCCCTCACCTCTATCCAAGGCCCTAAAGGAGCCTTCCACATCCATCAGTGTTTCACCTGCACATCCGCCAATATCATTTATTGTATCCATTGCTCCCGATGCGGTCTCCTCTACATTGGGGAGACTGGACGCCTTCTCACAGAACGCTTTAGGGAACATCTCCGGGACACCCGCACCAATCAACCACACCGCCCTGTGGCCCAATATTTCAACTCCCCCTCCCACTCTGCCGAGGACATGCAGGTCCTGGGCCTCCTTCACTGCCACTCCCTCACCCCCCAACACCTGGAGGAAGGACGCCTCGGAATACTTCAACCCCAGGGCATCAATGTGGACTTCACCGGTTTCCTCATTTCCCCTCCTCCACCTTATCCCATTTCCAATCTTCCAGCTCAGCACCGTCGCCATGACCTGTCCTACCTGCCAATCTCCCTTTCCACCTATCCACTCCACCCAGCTCTCTGACCTATCACTTTCATCCGCACCTCTATCCATCTATTGTACTCAATGCTACTTTCTTCCCAGCCCCACACCCCTCCTATTTATCTCTCCACCCCAGAGGCTCCCTGCCTTCATTCCTGATGAAGGGCTTTTGCCCAAAACATTGATTTTCCTGCTCCTTGGATGCTGTCTGACCTGCTGTGCTTTTCCAGCACCACTCTAATCTAGACTCTGATCTCCAGCATCTGCAGTCCTCACTTTAGCCCCTCTGTAATGGCTAACAGGTCATAGTTATTTACTTTAATGTGCATTTATTGAGTTGTTTACTTTGTTATAATGCTAGTGCATTCATTTTCTTTTGTTATCTTTCTAACATCCAGCCTCGATTATCACTGCATTCCTGAGATTTTTTTTCTTTCTCCTTCCTATCATTCCTTGACCCTTGCTTCACATGTTACAATTTACCTCTTTTACTCTGATGTACCATAGCTTTCCAAATGTGATTCTTAGTTCCTACTATATAGTGTAAAACCCTCTGTACTTCCCTCATTATGCAATTTTCTTTTTTATTCATTCACAGGATGAGGGCATCACCAGCATTTGATACCCATCCCTAATTGCCCAGTGGGCAGTTAGGAATCAACTATATTGCTCTGGGTCAGGGGTCACATGTAGGCCAGAGCAGGCAAGGATGGCAGATTCCTTCCCTGAAGGACATTACTGAACCAAATGGGCTTTTCTGACAATCGACAATAGACAATTGACAATGGTCATCATTTGACTCTGAATTGTTTTCATTGAGTTCAAATTCCACTATCTGCCATTATCTGGGTTTCTGGATTAACAGTCAAGCAATAATACCACTAGGTCATTGCCTCCCCCAAAAACAATAATCCCTGCACGATCCAGATGTAGTCTATCTCAACATTACAGTCCCTACTTTCCCCATTACTGGTGCCAGTACCCCATCAACTAGACCTATTTCTCCCACACCAATCTTTGAACTGTGCATTCATCTGTTTAATTTGATGTAATGTCTGTCAACTCACAAACAGCTCAGATAATTATCCAGCAATTATAACCTTTGAGGTTCTGCTCTTCAATTTAGTCCATGGCGCCTCATACTGTCCGTGCAGAACCTTTTTATCCTAGTTCCATTGAGCTTGTTGGTGCCTACACAACCTTTAGGTCCTGTCTCTCTTGCTGTTAGGTTCTTTTCTGCCCTGAGTGGATGTCCTAAACCCTGGCACCAGGCAGTCAAGACAACCCTTTGGACTCTTTGCTGCAGAGAACAGAGTGGGACAACACAGTGACAGAGTGGCTAGCTGCCTCAAAGCTTCAGGGACCCGAGTGCAGTTCCAATATTGGGTGACTGTCTGTGTGGAGTTTGCACATTCTCCCCGTGTCTGCGTGGGATTCCACCGGGAGCTCTGGTTTCCTCCTCCATTGTCCAAAGATGTGCCGATTAGAAGGGTTGCCTGTGCTAAATTGCCCCAGAGAGTTCAGGGATGTGTAGGCCGGGTGGACTAGTCATGGGAAATGAGGTTACAGGAATTGAGTGGGATGCTGTTCGGAGGTTTGGCGCAGACTCGAAGAGCTGAATGGCCTCTTTCTACACAGTCGTGATTCTATAAATAATGTCACTCCCCCCCGCTTTATATTATCACCTACTGCAATATGTTCCTCGTTGCTCCCCCAGTTTGAATGATCTCCTGTCCCTCATCCAAACAGACTGAGAGAACTTCAAATCTAGTTTCTTTATGATGACGAGGCCTCATTAAGGCCCAATCCAAGCAGGCCCCCGTCTCTTATTTTCCTTTCATTTTTTCAATCCGGCAGCTCTTTTCTATTCTTTAGCCTTGGTTAAAGTAGTCAGTTTAAGGCAGGACTCCACTCAGATCGACTGTCTCTCTCTCTCTCTCTCTCTCTCTGAGGGTTGCGCTGTAAGGCGGTGGAGGAGGTGGAGGTCATTGAGTATTTTTAAGGCAGCTTTAGATAGATTCTTGTTCAGGGGGAGGTCAAAAGGTATTGGGGGCAAGTTGGGAAATGGGTGAGCACAAACAAATCAGCCGCGATGTCACTGAATGGCAGGGTGGACTTGAAGGGCTGAATGGCCTACGCCTGATCCAAATTTGTGTCTTTGTATGACTGTAGCCTTGCATGACACTGTTCTCAGTGTATCCCAGCTCCAGCTAAATTCCTGACTTTAGGTTTATTTGCGGAGAATAAGCCCAACATTGATTCGGGGCAAGTTGTTGAGCGGGGTCTCAGTAGGGTTTCTCCCTCAGTATTTTCCCTTCAAAGCATCTGTACATTTTCCTCCATATACTCCCTGTGGTAGCTTGTTCCACAAACTATATCACTGCCTTTGGCGTTAAGTATTCTGGTCTTTCCAAATAGAGAAATAAGGCAAGATTTCTCAAGACAACAGCCGTGATCCGGAGATCTGCTGACCCAGATTCTGCAGAGTGGGAACAAACCCTACATTCACAGTACAGGCAGCACAAACAGTCTAATATTACAAATGAGCTGGATGCAGATGGAAGGGCTACAGTGACATGAAATCTTCCTCCCCCAGGGACAGGCTGAGGAAAACACGAGGGATAAAGCAAATTGTCTCTCATTTCTTGTCTCTTAGAAATGCTGACCACAGCTCCCTGTGAAAATCTGTGGTCTGCCTGGACGGATAGATTCGGTTTGAGGGAATTACCCTTCCTAAGGGTAACAGAACTGTCCTTGACGTAGGATTTTCCAGGATTGTCATACAGCACGGAAACAGACCCTTCCTTGCTTTTCAGTGGCTTAGTGATTAAGGCAAACAAAAATTCATAGAGGCATTAAAATAAAGTCAGGGGGATCTTTCTCCCATTTGAACACTATTATTAGTTACAGAAGGTGGGCAGCAAAAGCATTTCGTTGGGAAAGGTTACACAGTTGGATTTTAAGCTCACATTCTAGTTATGTCCTCTGGGCTTGCTAGTACAGTACTGAGCTACTGTACCCGAGAGGCTTAATGCTACTGAAAGGTTCACTAGGACCATTTCTGTATCAACCAGGTTCCTGTGGGTTTGGACTCACCTGTAGTCCAGACCAAATAAAGACGGCAGATTTCCTTCCCCGAAGGACAAGTGAACCAGACGAGTGTTTTGTTTTGACAATTCTGTACTTTTGTGATCATTATTAAGTCATTGAGGCAGCATTTTATTCCAGATTTAATACGTGAACTGAACTAAATTACATTGAATTGAAAATCATGTCTCCACCATGTTAACTTAAGATTTTGCTTTAGTGGTTCAGTAAAGTTACCACGATGCTACCGTCCAATATCTGAAACATCCAGGGATATGACCAACCAGAGTTTGCAACCACAATCATGGGCATGGTTTCTCAAATGCGATGATTTTTTGGTAATTGCACCAAATGGTCACTTTTCAAACATGGGGCTGGGTGGTCCTCACAGACCAGTTGGGATATCACTGGGAAATGAGGCAAAATGCTGACAGAAGCTGCATTCTATATCCCCACCCCCTTCCTTACCAGCCTCTGCAGGTCCACCCAGGCAACATTAACGCCAGCTGGTTGGTGGATCCTACAGTCCGTGTTGATTTCCCACCTTTTCCCGGACCTCGGAGCCAGATACGTGGTGGCATTGAAAATCATTGGGCAGCTCCTGAAATGCTCCAAGGAGATTTTGTTGTGAGAGGAGGGAGGTACAAAATAGTGAGCTACAGATGAGGGCATCACTGGCTGGGTCAGCATTCATTGGCTAACCCTAAGAGTCAAACCATATTGATTTGGACCTAGAGCCATGTGTCGGCCAGACTGGACAGCAGATTGCCTTCCTTGAAGGACATGAGAGAGTTCCAGGTGGGTTTTTCATGACAACAGTTTCATGGTCATCGTTGAACTCTTCATTCCCGATTTGTTCCTGAATTCAAAGTCCATCATCTGTCATGGCAGGGATTTGAAGCCAGGTCCTCAGAATGTTTGCCGGACCCGAAATGTTAACTCTGCTTTATCTCCATAGATGCTGCCAAACCTGCTGAGTTTCTCTAGTAAGTTCTGATTTGGGGCCACAGAACATTACCTGGGTCTCTGGATTGATAGTCTAGCGATAATACCACTCGGCCATCACCTCCCCTTTTTTCCATGCCTTTACATGGTCATCTATTCCAGTGCACAGTGGATTAGCCCCCTACATTCTATCCTCCAGAATCTGGAGGTAATTTAAAAACACAGCTGCCCATATTCTTACACGCTCCAAGCCCTGGTCACCCGCCACCACTGTGCTCACTGACTGACATCTGTTCCAACACGAAGCAATACTTTAATTTTAATAAGTCCTCAATTGAAAATAATGCTGGTTGTCAATGTCCTCTGCATATCTGTAACATCCTCCAGCCCCATAACCACCCAAGGTCTGTATACTCCTCCATAGAGTCATAGAGTCACAATGATGTAGAGCATGAAAACAGACCCTTCGGTCCAACTCATTCATGCTGAGCAGATATCCTAAATTAATCTAGTCTCATTTGCCAGCATTTGGCCCATATCCCTCTAAATCCTTCCTATCCAAATGCCTTTTAAAACTCTTGGGAATCCTTAATCTCTTGATCATTGGCACCAATGTCTTCATCTGCCTCACAATAAAATTCTGAATTCTGTGTGTAATGCTTGCTGTCTCTCTACCCCAACCTCATCCTTTGAGATCATCATAGAATCATCAAAGCATAAGGGTAATACAGTGATTCAGTGGTTAGCACTGCTGCCTCACAGCGCCAGGGACCTGAGTTTGATTCCAGCCTTGGGCAACTGTCTGTGTGGAGTTTGCACATTCTCCCCGTGTCTATGTGAGTTTCCTCCGGCTGCTCCGGTTTCCTCCCACAATCCAAAGACCTGCAGGTCAGGTGAATTGGCCATGCTAAATTGCCCATAGTGTTAGGTGCATTAGTCAGAGGGAAATGGGTCTGGATGGGTTACTCTTTGGAGGGTCGGTATGGACCTGTTGGGCCGAAGGGCCTGTTTCCACACTGTAGGTAATCTAATCTAATCAGTTGCTTCTCTTCAGCCAAGCCTTTGGTCTAATAGTGGCTTAGTGTCAAACTTTTGCTTGATAACTGCTCCTGGGAGGCATTAAGAAATAAAACAAAGGTGCTACATAAACATAAATTGATATTTTGGACATAAATGATAGCATGTTAATAGCGAGCAATCAGGAACGGTTAGCCTTTATTGAAAGGCTGTTGGAGTTTAAGAATAAGCTGGCCTTGTTACAATTCTTTGGTAAACCCAAACTTAGAGTACAATGTGAAGTTTTTGACTGGATCATTTGATCTTTTTGCGATATGATGTAGAGGTTTAAAGACAGAAACGGGCCATTCAGCCCAACTGATGCATGATGGCGTGTATTCCTCATATATGCCTCTTTCCAACCTTACTTCACAAGTAACCCACACCTTACTTCCTCATCGTATCCAGCCTTTTTGCCCCAGTCATTCCATGTGCAAGTGAATACTACATTCTAAGCACCCTCACTTGCCCGTTCTGCGATGGGCTGTTTAATCCACCGGCCTCCTATCTTCTGTCTCACGCTCCATGTAGAGCAGCCTTCCTGAGCAGGATGTCCCAGTAACATTCTCCGGATCAAGAGACTGGGAACCCAAGAAGTCACTAACAGGCTCCTTGTGGCAAATCCCATCAGACGAATGGGAGGCTTTGAATGATCACAATGAATGGGTGTCATTGCTAAACAGCTTCAGGACAGGCCAGAGCCCCTGCTGACCTCCACAACCCCTTACACACTTCAGGAGGGACACTAACAATGCTGCACATTTCTGAGGAGTGTCCCCTCCATAGACGGAGTGGTAGAACAGTCACCTTAAGCTCTTCGAATGAGGAGGTGATTGCTTGTTTCTGGGGATGTAGAATGATATGAATTCAGCACTGGAATAGGCCATTCAGCCCCTCAAGCCTGCTCCTCCATCGAAGAAGATCATGGCTAATCTGATTGTCACCTCAAACCCACATTCCCTTCTACCCAGAGGAGCCAAAGCTTTAGAAGGGATTTAAGGAGAGTAATGTTTCATCCAGAATGTGAGGCGGCACGATGGCTCGGTGGTTAGCACTGCTGCCTGACAGCGCCAGGGATCCAGGTTCGATTCCAGCCTCGGGCGACTGTCTGTGTGGAGTTTGCACATTCTCCCCGTGTCTGCGTGGGTTTCCTCTGGGTGCTCCAGTTTCCTCCCACAGTCCAAAGATGTGCAGGTTAGATGAATTGGCCAGGCTAAATTGCCCGTAGTGTCCAGGGATGTGTAGGTTAGGTACATTAGTCAGGGGTAAATGTAGAGTAATAGGAGAATGGGTCTGGGTGGGTTACTCTTCACAGAGTCAGTGCGGGCTTGTTAGGCCAAATGGCCTGTTTCCACACTGTAAGGATTCTATGAAGGTCGAAAAAAGTGGTAGAGGCAGGGACACCAAAGACATTTGTGACGTTTTCGATGAACATACCATAGAATACAAGGCTATGGGCCAAGAAGATGGGATTAGAATAAAGGATGTTTGATCTACAGCAGACAGAATGGACCAAAGGATCTTCCTCCGTGCTGTAAAAACTCTACGAGTTCTTTAGGGATGTATCACTGATTATTCATGATAAGAGTTGGCTAAGACATCTCTCCTGCTTTTCTTCAGGATAGGACTATGGAATCTTTTCCATCCACCTGAGGGAGCAGTCAGGTCCTCAGTTCCAGGTCTCATCTGACAGACAGTTCCTGTGAGAGAGCAGCCCTCCATCTGCCACACTGCAGTGTTTGCCAGGAGGTATGTCACTGGAGCAGGACCTGAGTCTACAACTTACTTAAAAGAGATGAGATTGCCGTTCACTTATCCAAGATTACCTGATCTGCTGAGTGGTTACAGCATTATCCCTTCTTGATGTAAGTACTGATACCAATTGATCAATGGAGAGAGACGCTCTATGATGTGAAACAGTTTCTGTCCCAAAGAGAAATGGAAGTTATTAGCATTTAACAATTAAACCGCCGTCAGAGTTCACGTGTGCTCTCAACTCAAGATCCAATCTCCCAATCATTACTGCATGACATCTGCGTAGTTACTTAAATTGGAGGATGTTTGAAAAAGAGGTGGGTGTTTCCTCACTTATGGTCAGGATAAATAACTTGTTACCGTAACATTGATTGTAGATGAGTTGCTAATGGCTGAGCATTCAAGAAGTGTTCATCAAAACAACAGGAAATGTGGCTCAGTCCACAACAATCTCTAAAGACTTAACATTTGTAACTTGTTGTCTGTTATGCCATTAGACAATGCCAGTGCAATTAAATATCAGCTATTTTAGTCTCAACGGATACCCAATATGTTTATAAACAGCTTCCGCACTGTTCCAATTCTGGGTACACTGCGTCTCAGGTCGTGTTCACTCAACAGCCCAATTAGCTTGTACATTTTCATGTTAAAGGGGAACTGTCTCAGAGCTGACCGGATGGAATATCATGGACCACACCATGAGTGCTGTGAATGCTGATGCATTAGCAACTTGATAGCACACATGAACTCTGACGGCGGTTTAATTGTTAAATGCTAATAACTTCCATTTCTCTTTGGGACAGAATGTGCAACTTGTACCTCTATCGGATTTTTAACACAACAAAATGTCTTCTAGATGATTTACATCCTCCTCCAACTTAAACTCATCCAAAGCCAATATCTATGTCCTTACTTGCACCAAGTTCCACAATGACATCATCGTTGTTACAACACCTCATTATCATCCATGTCTGTACATCCCTATACTGTTTTGGACTAGACCAGACCTCCTCAAAGTATTTTAAGAAGGTAGCCCCACACTCTAGGCTTTTCTTATTTTAAAGGTAGGTGTGAAGTGCGTGTTCCAGATGTGATGTGACTTGTCAAACCACTTGTCATTAAGCAAACCACATGGTTAAAATGCAAGTAAAAGAAAGAGGAATTTAGAATAACGTAGCTATTGGAAAACTTAACCGAACAATATATACAGTATCTATCACTAATTAACTGTTCCAATATAGTAACATCTCATAAACACACCCCTTGGCAACAAGACAAATTCAGATACAGATATTTACATGTAGTTCTCCAATCCAGGAGGAAGCAATATCAAGATAGATTTCAGAGAAAGTAGCAGCAAGGAATCATTCACTGAAGCTTCCAGCTCTAAGAGTGATAGAGTCATAGAGATTTACAGCACAGAAACAGACCCTTCGGTCCAACCCATCCATGCCAACCAGATATCCCAACCCAATCTAGGCCCACCTGCCAGCACTCGGCCCATATCCCTCCAAACCCTTCCTATTCATATACCCATCCAAGTGCCTCTTAGATGTTGTAATTGTACCAGCCTCCACCACTTCCTCTGGCAGCTCATTCCATACACGCACCACCCTCTGCGTAAAAAAGTTGCCCCTTAGGTCTCTTTTATATCTTTCCCCTCTCACCCTAAATCTATGTCCTCTAGTTCTGGACTCCCCCACCCAGGGAAAAGCCTTTATTTATTTATCCTATCCATGCCCCTCATAATTTTATAAACCTCTATAAGGTCACCCCTCAGGCTCCGACGCTCCAGGGAAAACAGCCCCAGCCTGTTCAGCCTCTCCTTATAGCTCAAATCCTCCAACCCTGGCAACATCCTTATAAATCTTTTCTGAACCCTTTCAAGTTTCACAACACCTTTCCGATAGGAAGGAGATCAGAATTGCACGCAATATTCCAACAGTGGTCTAACCAATGTCCTGTACAGCCGCAACAGGACCTCCCAACTCCTGTACTCAATACTCTGACCAATAAAGGAAAGCACACCAAATGTCTTCTTCACTATCCTATCTACCTGCAATTCCACTTTCAAGGAGCTATGAACCTGCACTCCAAGGTCTCTTTGTTCAGCAACACTCCGTAGGACCTTACCATTAAGTATATAAGTCCTGCTAAGATTTGCTTTCCCAAATTACAGCACCTCGCATTTCTCTCATTTAAACACCATCTGCCACGTCTCAGCCCATTGGCCCATCTGGTCCAGATCCTGTTGTAATCTAAGGTAACCTTCTTCGCTGTCCACTACACCTCCAATTTTGATGTCATCTGCAAACTTACTAACTATACCTCTTATGCTCACATCCAAATCATTTATGTAAATGACAAAATGTAGAGAACCCAGCACTGATCCTTGTGACACTGCACTGGTCACAGGACTCCGTCTGAAAATCAACCTTCCAGCACCACTCTGTCATCTCCCTACAAGCCAGTTCTGTATCCACATGGCTAGTTCTCCCTGTATTCCATGCTAATCAGTTTCCCATGGGGAACTTTGTCGAACACCTTACTGATGTCCATATAGATCACACTATCGCTCTGCCCTCATCAATCATCTTTGTTACTTCTTCAAAAAACTCAATCAAGTTTGTGAGACATGATTTCCCACGCCATGTTGACTATCCCGAATCAGTCCTTGCCTTTCCAAATACATATATATCCTGTCCTTCAGGATTCCCTCCAACAACTTGCCCACCATCGACGTCGGGCTCACTGGTCTATAGTTCCCTGGCTTGTCCTTACGACGTTCCTTAAACAGTGGCTCCACGTCAGCTAACCTCCAGTCTTCCGGCACCTCACCTGTGACTATTGATGATACAAATATCTCAGCAAGAGGGCCAGCAATCACTTCCCTAGTTTCCCACAGAGTTCTGGGATATACCTGATCAGGTCCTGGGGATTTATCCACTTTTATGCGTTTCAAGACATTCAGCACTTCCTCTTCTGTAATATGGACATTTTTCAAGATGTCGCCATTTATTTCCCGACATTCTATATCTTCCATGTCCTTTTCCACAGTAAATACTGATGCAAAATACTTGTTTAGTATCTCCCCCATTTTCTGCGGCTCCACACAAAGGCTGCCTTGCTGCTCTTTGAGGGATCCTATTCTCTCTTAATGTCTTTTGTCCTTAATGTATTTGTAAAAACCCTTTGGATTCTCCTTAATTCTATTTGCCAAATTCTGGAATCCAAAATAGCTTCTGGCTGCTAAAGCTAAGAAAACTACAAATCCTGGTCTGTGTGAGCTGACCGTTCCCATTCAAGCTGCTTCCAACCTTTTAAAAAACACCTCAGGGCGTCCTAAGTTGATTACCTCGGCCTTCTCCAGTAGCCTGCTTGGTACCTCTGCCTTTACAACCACGCTTCAAAAAAAACCTAGGACACGATAACCTTTTTTAAAGTGTCCTTTCCCAGACATGTCCTGCCTCTGCAGCCTTGTCCAATTCTAGACATCTCTGCATTTTTCCAAACTGATCACCTGAATACAACCGATTTTAATCAGCTTGACTCAAAGGTGTGAAATTATTTCTCGAAATCTTTGCCTCTCTCTTCCTCTCTCACTCTCTCTCCCCCTCACATGACTTTCAAAGCCTATCCCTTTTACTCCTTGGTTCTTTTATCTTCTTATTTGGTCAGTGTCAGTATAGCTCCCTTGTTTGATAGGACCTCTGGAAAATGCGTTGGGGGCAGTTTACTAAATTAACAGCTCTATATAAACGCAGGATCTTGTTGTGGAGGTCAATGCAGGGGTTTACAATAGGGATCAAGAAGGTTCCTGAAGGCAAAGTTGAAGGGGTAGGTATGGCAAGCAAATTTAAGGAGAAGGAGCAAGATGGAAGGAGAGAATTCCAGAGTGCTGTGGTGCAATGGCTGCAAGGTGAATTGAAAGGAATGGGTTGCATCTAGAAGGCCAAGTCAGAGGAGCAAAAGCCATGAACTGTCTTATGTAGTTGGAAGTCACAAAGGTTGTGAGGGCTGAGGGAATCTGTAAACGAGGATGAGAGTTTTGAAATCAATGATTTGGAGGGTAAGGACCCAAAGGGTGTTGGAAAAGTCAGGAGGATGTACAAGAGCATGTTATTATGGGAGAATAGAGTTACAAAGAGAGGAAGCCAAAAGCAGGGGCCATTTTGTGAGATCATGGGTGGTGTGCAATCATATTAAAAGACCTGACCTTTCTCTGTATTTCTTATAAATTTTTAGTTAACAAAATTCTATCAATCTCAATTTAAAATTAATTGTCTAAGCTTTAATAAACATCAGTGGAGGTGAATTCCAAACTTCTATGATGTAGAATGTTTTCATTAATTCACTCCTAAAGTGTCCAGCTCTAGCTATGGCTATCCATCCTGAATCCCTAAATTGTATCAATACTTCAATTATTCATTCGGTAATACAGAACTTAAACTTTGCTGAAAAAGGAAACATGTTTTGTCAAAGCTTTTCCTCTCGCACTCATCAGGACACTTTGCAAGAACACCAATAAAGGGGCAGGCCAACGGTTCTGCTGAATGGCAGGAGAGTGCTGATTGGTTGGCAAGTTAATTCTGATTGGTGGAGGCGATGGCATGGAGAATTCAGCGGTTAATGATGATTGACTGTTAACTGCCCAGGCACTGTTTAGTTTTCGCAATAGGCCATTTGATTCTGATTGATCTGGGTATTGACTTGAAAATTACACACCACCAGGTTATAGTCCAACAGATTGATTTGGAAGTACAAGTTTAGCAGGTAGCTAGTGGAGCAGGATCATAGGACACAGAGTTTATAGTAAAAGTTCATAGTGTCATTCACTGATACAATATATTGAACAAACCTATATTGCTGCTAAGTCTTTCATCTTTTGGAATGTGTTGCAGGTTTTGATTCATTAATATGTAAATCCCAGAACTTCTTTCAAGTCACATTCCAAAGGCAACTTAAGGTTGGTTCTCTAATAGAAGATTGGAATATGTACAGACTCTAACCTCATACGTTAGGTGCATTGTCTGAGCTGAGATTTGCGATAAATTTATTTCTTCACACACATTGGCTTATTCAGCAATTACATAGAACATAGAACTTTATAGCGCAGTACAGGCCCTTCGGCCCTCAATGTTGCACTGACCTGTCATACCAATCTGAAGCCCAGCTAACCTACACTATTCCATGTACATCCATATGCTTGTCCAATGACGACTTAAATGTACTTAAAGTTGTCATCCAATCACAGCTTCTCGGATGCTGCCTGAATTGCTGTGCTCTTCCAGAACCACTGATCCACAGTCTTGCCAGACCACAGGGCTACTGTCCCATTAGAGTGAGAGCAGTGAAGGAGGCCCAGCACCTCCATATCCTCGGCAGAGTGGGAGGGGGAGTTGAAATGTTGAGCCACGGGGCGGTTTGGTTGATTGGTGCGGGTGTCTCGGAGATGTTCCCTAAAGCGCTCTGCTAGGAGGCGCCCAGTCTCCCCAATGTAGAGGAGACCACATCGGGAGCAACGGATACAATAGATGATATTAGTGGATGTGCAGGTAAAACTTTGATGGATGTGGAAGGCTCCTTTAGGGCCTTGGATGGAGGTGAGGGAGGAGGTGTGGGCACAGGTTTTACAGTTCCTGCGGTGGCAGGGGAAAGTGCCAGGACGGGAGGGTGGTAGTTGGGGGGTGTGGACCTGATCAGGTAGTCACGGAGGGAACGGTCTTTGTGGAAGGCGGAGAGGGGTGGGGAGGGAAATATATCCCTGGTGGTGGGGTCTGTTTGGAGGTGGCGGAAATGTCGGCGGATGATTTGGTTTATGCGAAGGTTGGTAGGGTGGAAGGTGAGCACCAGGGGCGTTCTGCCCTTGTTGCGGTTGGAGGGGTTGGGTCTGAGGGCGGAGGTGCGGGATGTGGACAAGATGCGTTGGAGGGCATCTTTAACCACGTGGGAAGGGAAATTGCGGTCTCTAAAGAAGGAGGCCATCTGGTGTGTTCTATGGTGGAACTGCTCCTCCTGGGTGCAGATACGGCAGAGGTGGAGGAATTGGGAATATGGGATGGCATTTTTGCAGAAGGTAGGGTGGGAAGGGGTGTAATCCAGGTAGCTGTGGGAGTCGGTGGGTTTGTAAAAAATATCAGTGTCAAGTCGGTCGTCATTTATGGAGATGGAGAGGTCCAGGAAGGGGAGGGAGGTGTCAGAGATGGTCCAGGTAAATTTAAGGTCAGGGTGGAATGTGTTGGTGAAGTTGATGAATTGCTCAACCTCCTCGCGGGAGCACGAGGTGGCGCCAATGCAGTCGTCAATGTAGCGGAGGAAGAGGTGGGGAGTGGTGCCGGTGTAATTATGGAAGATCAACTGCTCTACGTAGCCAACAAAGAGACAGGCATAGCTGGGGCCCATACGTGTGCCCATGGCTACCCCTTTGGTCTGGAGGAAGTGGGAGGATTCAAAGGAGAAATTGTTAAGGGTGAGGACCAGTTCAGCCAAACGAATGAGAGTGTCGGTGGAGGGGTACTGATGGGGACGTCTGGAGAGGAAGAAACGGAGGGCTTGGAGGCCCTGGTCATGGCGGATGGAGGTGTAGAGGGATTTGGTATTCATGATGAAGATGAGGCGTTGGGGGCCGGGGAAACGGAAGTCTTGGAGGAGGTGGAGGGCGTGGGTGGTGTCTCGAACGTATGTGGGGAGTTCCTGGACTAGGGGGGATAGGACAGTGTCGAGGTAGGTAGAGATGAGTTCAGTGGGGCAGGAGCATGCTGAGACAATGGGTCGGCCAGGGTGGTCAGGCTTGTGGATCTTGGGAAGGAGGTAGAACCGGGCAGTGCGGGGTTCCCGGACTATGAGGTTGGAAGCTGTGGGTGGGAGATCTCCTGAGGTGATGAGGTTCTGTATGGTCTGGGAGATGATGGTTTGGTGATGGGGGGTGGGGTCATGGTCAAGGGGGCGGTAGGAAGAGGTGTCCTCGAGTTGGCGTTTGGCTTCAGCGATGTAGAGGTCAGTGCGCCAGACTACCACTGCGCCCCCTTTGTCCGCTGGCTTGATGGTGAGGTCAGGATTGGAGCAGAGGGATTGGAGGGCTGCGCGTTGTGAGGGTGAGAGGTTGGAGTGGGGGAGGGGGGTCAACAGGTTGAGGCGGTTAATGTCCCGGCGGCAGTTGCAAATGAAGAGGTCGAGGGCAGGTAATAGGCCAGCGCGGGGTGTCCAGGTGGATGCAGTGTGTTGGAGGTGGGCAAAGGGGTCCTTGGAAGATGGGCGGGAATCCTGATTGTGAAAGTAAGCTCGGAGGCGGAGGCGACGGAAGAATTGTTCGATGTCAAGGCGTGTATTAAATTCATTGATGCGTGGACGGAGGGGGACGAAGGTGAGTCCTTTGCTGAGGACTGATCGTTCTTCCTCAGTGAGGGGGAGGTCTGGAGGGATGGTGAAAACTCGGCAGGGCTGGGAGCTGGGATCTGGTGTGGGTGTAGAGCTGGGAGTGGGGTCGAAGCCAGTACCTGGAGTGGGTGTGATGGTGGGGGGAATGGGGGTAGAGTCATGAGCAGGAGTAGTGTTCCCCTCGGGGTTCTGGGGGGTGGGGATAGTGACAGTGGGGTCTGTGGGGGGCGTGTCAGCAGAATGCAGGTGAGTGGCGCTGGTGGGGGCAGAAGTGGTGGCAGACACGGCAGTAGGGGTGGCGGAAGTCACTGAGCGTGTGGCATCGACGATAATGTGAGGGCCGGAAGTAGCTGTGGGAGTGGCCATGATGGGGGCAGAAGTGACATCATCAATCAGCGTGGGGGTGGTAGCTGCATCAGCCGCATGGCTAATGGTGTTTCCAAGGCCAGGGGAATCTTCTGGAATGTTCGAGGAGCGCTGGTTATGGAGGTGGCTACTTTGCATAATACTTTCTATAAAGAGAGCAACAGCATCTCTTTATATGATCTTTCACAATCTCAGAACCTCCCAAAGCTCTAGGGAACTATAATTACTCTTGAAGCACAGTCCCCATTGTAATGTGGGAAATTCAGCAGTAAACCTCTGCATAGTAAACTGTAATGCATTAGTCATAGAGTCATAGTCGTAGAGACATACAGCATGGAAACAGACCCTTCAGTCCAACTCGTCCATGCCAACCATTAGTGGGGCAGCTAATCCATTTTGGTCATCAGGTTGAGGATAAATATTCACTTGGACAACAGGATAATTCCAGTGCTCTTCTTTAAAGCACTGCCCTCAGACCTTTTCCTGAAGGGAGCTGAGATGGTAGAGGAGGTCTTGGCTTAGTGTCTCAGTTGAAAGTCCCCTAAAGGTGCAGCACTCCCTCTGTGCTACTGTGGTGTGGCTGTTCAGCCTCCATGTTTAAATCCCTGGAAGCAGTCTTGAGCCCACCACTTCCCAGTGACAGTATTCTGGGTGGGAGATTTGGAGACCATAGGGCATATGTTTAAGGTAAGAGGACAATAATTTAAAAGGGACATGAGGGGCAATGTCTTGATACAGAGAGTGGTTCATGTGTGGAATGAATTTCCAGAAGAAGTGGTGGATGTCGGTACAGTTATAACATTTAAAAGAAACTGGATACATTCATAAATAAAAATATTTGGAGGCCAAGGGCAGGTAGGTAATTTAGTTTGAGTTGGCATGAGCTGGTTGGACCGAAGGGTCTGCTCCATGCTTTATGACTCTACGACTCTATTGACTAAAACAAGGCTGCACCTCGAATTATGGTTACCCAGCAACAGAAGTTGCTGGAGAAACTCAGTATGTCTGGCAGCATCTGAGGAGAGAGAAACAAAGTTAATGTTACAAATCTGAAATGACTCTTTCTCAGAGGGTTTAGTTCTTGGAGTGTAGATATTGTTTCCCGATCTCTGAGCGTATATTAATAATGATATGGGGAAGCTGGTGTTGGACTGGGGTGGACAAAGTTAATCACAAACAGAGTCAGCCTGAGTCCAAGGAAAAAGTACTGTGCTGACCCTTTGCCACCAGGGACACAGGGATTTGCCCTGCAATGCCCACCCAAAATAAAATGCCACCACCTTTTATCTGACACGTCGAACTGAATGCTGGTTCCTGTATTAAAGTCAGTACCCGACAAAATGTTCCCCTTGTTCTCACCTTTCAGACATCTAATGATCTACTGGAATATTCCATTTCAGGCCTTTGCTCCCTGCATCACACTCTTACCTCTGAGTCAAAAAGCTAATAAGGATTAAGCCAGGGGTATCCTAAGTACTGGACAACTAATGAAGTGCTTTTAAAAGTATAGTTGCTGCTCTGTATTTGAATTAATTTGCAGGATGTGGATCCCTATGATGTCCATCCCTAATTGTCCAGAGGGCAGTACAGAGTCAATCACATTGCTGTAGGTCAAAAAAAGCCAAAAAATTAAAAATCACAACACCAGGTTATAGTCTAACAGGTTTATTTGGAAGCACTAGCTTGTTGGACTATAACCTGGTGTTGTGTGATTTTTAACTATATTAACAACAACATTTTGTTTTGCACATACAGCATCCCCAGGCATTCAGGAGAAACCTGATGCAAGGTATTTGACCTGAAACATTACCTTGGTTTGCCTCTCAGCCAAACCTGCTGAGTTTTTCAGAATTTCTTTTTTTTCAATCCCCAACCACTCGCCAATATCAAACTGACACCAGCCAATGCAAACAGCCATTTGGACAGATGCCCAAGGGCTGGAGGGGTGGAAAGGAGAAACAGTACTTGAGAGTCAGAGAGAGTTAAGGTCATCATTCTGGAGACCATGGGACTATACGGAATAGGAACAGGAGGAGGCCATTCAGCCCCTTGGGCCCGCTCCACCATTCAATAGGATCATGGCTGATCCGACACTCCTCACATCCACTTTCCTGCCCTTTCCCTATAACCCTTTTATTCCCTGACTGATCCAATCTATCTCAGCCTTAAATATACACATGGATTCTGCCCCTACAGCTGTCTCTGTGGCAAGGAGTTCCCAAAACTCACAACCCTCTGAGAGAAGTATTTCCTCCTCGTCTTAGTCTTAAAGTGGTGTCCCTTTATTCAGAGACAATACCCTCTAGTCCGAGACTCTCCTGTGAGGGTAAACATCCCCTCAGCCTTTACCCTTTACAGCTCCTTAACAATACAGGTTGAGAAACTTGAAAGGGTTCAGAAAAGATTTACAAGGATGTTGCCAGGTTTGGAGGATTTGAGCTGTAGGAAGAGGTTGAACAGGTTGTTTTCCCTGGAGCGTCAGAGGCTGAGGGGTGACCTTACAGAGGTTTATAAAATCATGAGGGGCATGGATAGGATAAATAGACAAGGTCTTTTCCCTGGGGCAGGGGAGTCCAGAACTAGAGGGCATAGGTTGAGGTGAGAGGGGAAAGATATAAAAGAGACTAGATTACTTACAGTGTGGAAACAGGCCCTTCGGCCCAAAACGTCCTCACCGACCCTCCAAAGAGCAACCCACCCAGACCCATACCCCTACATTTACTCCTTCACCTAACTCTCTGGGCAATTTAGCATGGCCAATTCACCTAACCTGCACATCTTTGGACTGTGGGAGGAAACCGGAGCACCCGGAGGAAACCCTAAGGGGCAACTTTTTCACTCAGAGGATGTTACGTGTATGGAATGAACTGCCAGAGGAAATGGTGGAGGCTGGTAGAATTGCAACATTTAGAAGGCATTTGATTGGTATATGAATAGGAAGGGTTTAGAGAGATATGGGCCGGGTGCGGGCAGGTGGGACTAGATTGGGTTGGGATATCTGGTCGGCATGGATGAGTTGGACTCAAGGGTCTGTTTCCATGCTGCACATCTCTATGGCTAATATACTGGCAGGGAAACTTGCTAGACCTGCTCGGGAGGATTTAAACTAGTAAGGAGGAGGGGGTAGGACCCAGAGAGATAGTGAGGAAAGAGATCAATCTGAGATGGGTACAGTTGAGAACAGAAGCGAGTCAAACAGTCAGGGCAGGCAGAGACAAGGTAGGACTAATAAATTAAACTGCATTTATTTCAATGCAAGGGGCCTAACAGGGAAGGTGGATGAACTCAGGGCATGGTTAGGAACATGGGACTGGGATATCATAGCAATTATGGAAACATGGCTCAGGGATGGGCAGGACTGGCAGCTTAATGTTCCAGGATACAAATGCTACAGGAAGGATAGAAAGGGAGGCAAGAGAGGAGGGGGAGTGGCATTTTTGATAAGGGATAGCATTACAGCTGTGCTGAGGGAGGATATTCCCGGAAATACATCCAAGGAAGTTATTTGGGTGGAACTGAGAAATAAGAAAAGGATGATCACCTTATTGGGATTGTAATTGAGGTGAAAATGTGTTGCTGGAAAAGCGCAGCAGGTCAGGCAGCATCCAAGGAGCAGGAGAATCGATGTTTCAGGCATGAGTCCTTTTTCAGAAATATAAAGAAATTGAGGGTTTGGTTAAGAAAAAGAAGGAAGCATATGTCAGGTATAGGCAGGATAGATTAAGTGAATCCTTGGAAGAGTATAAAGGAAGTAGGAGTATACTTAAGAGGGAAATCAGGATGGCAAAAAGGAAACATGAGATAGCTTTGGCAAATAGAATTAAGGAGAATCCAGAGGGTTTTTACAAATATATTAAGGACAAAACGGTAACTAGGGAGAGAATAGGACCCCACAAAGATCAGCAAGGTGGCCTTTGTGTGGAGCCACAGAAAATGGGGGAGATACTAAATGAATATTTTGCATCAGTATTTACTGTGGAAAAGGATATGGAAGATATAGACTGTAGGGAAATAGATGGTGACATCTTGCAAAATGTCCATATTACAGAGGAGGAAGTGCTGGATGTCTTGAAACGGGTAAAGGTGGATAATTCCCCAGGACCTGATCAGGTGTACCCTAGAACTCTGTGGGAAGCTAGAGAAGTGATTGCTGGGCCTCTTGCTGAGATATTTGTATCATCGATAGTCACAGGTGAGGTGCAGGAAAACTGGAGGTTGGCAAACGTGCTGCCACTGTTTAAGAAGGGTGGTAAGGACAAGCCAGGGAACTATAGACCGGTGAGCCTGACCTTGGTGGTGGGCAAGTTGTTGGAGGGAATCCTGAAGGACAGGATATATATGTATTTGGAAAGGCAAGGACTGATTAGGGATAGTCAAAATGGCTTTGTGCGTGGGAAATCATGTCTCACAAACTTGATTGAGTTTTTTGAAGAAATAACAAAGAAGATTGATGAGGGCAGAGCAGAAGATGTGATCTATATGGACTTCAATTAGGCGTTTGACAGCGTTCCCCATGGGAGACTGATTAGCAAGGTTAGATCTCATGGAATACAGGGAGAACTAGCCATTTGGATACAGAACTGGCTCAAAGGTAGAAGACAGAGGGTGGTGGTGCAGGGTTGTTTTTCAGACTGGAGGCCTGTGACCAGTGGAGTGCCACAAGAATCGGTGCTGGGTCCTCTACTTTTTGTCATTTACATAAATGATTTGGATGCGAGCAGATAGTAAGTTTGCAGATGACACCAAAATTGGAGGTGTAGTGGACAGCGAAGAAGGTTACCTCAGATTACAACAGGATCTGGACCAGATGGGCCAATGGGCTGAGAAGTAGCAGATGGAGTTTAATTCAGATAAATGCGAAGTGCTGAATTTTGGGAAAGCAAATCTTAGCAGGGCTTATATACTTAATGGTAAGGTCCTAGGGAGTGTTGCTGAACAAAGAGACCTTGGAGTGCAGGTTCATAGCTCCTTGAAAGTGGAGTTGCAGGTAGATGGGATAGTGACGAAGGTGTTTGGTATGCTTTCCTTTATTAGTCAGAGTATTGAGTACAGGAGTGGGGGAGGTCATGTTGCAGCTGTACAGGATATTGGTTAGGCCACTCTTGGAATATTGCGTGCAATTCTGGTCTCCTTCCTATTGGAAAGATGTTGTGAAACTTGAAAGGGTTCAGAAAAGATTTACAAGGATGTTGCCAGGGTTGGAGGATTTGAGCTATAGGGAGAGGCTGAACAGGCTGGGGCTGTTTTCCTTGGAACGTCGGAGGCTGAGGGGTGACCTTATAGAGGTTTACAAAATTATGAGAGGCAAAGTCTTTTCCCTGGGGTCGGGGAGTCCAGAACTAGAGGACATAGATTTAGGGTGAGAGGGGAAAGATATAAAAGAGACCTAAGGGGCAACGTTTTCACGCAGAGGGTGGTACGTGTATGGAATGAGCTGCCAGAGGAAGTGGTGGAGGCTGGTACAATTTCAACATTTAAGAGGCATTTGGATGGGTATATGAATAGGAAGGGTTTGGAGGGATATGGGCTGGGTGCTGGCAGGTGGGACTAGATTGGGTTGGGATATCTGGTCAGCATGGATGGGTTGGACTGAAGGGTCTGTTTCCGTGTTGTACATCTCTATGATTCTTTGACTCTATGGCTCTGTAATACTCAATGTTTCAAAGAGACCACCTCTCATTCTTCTCGAATCTTACTGCTTTTTCTCAGGTACAACCACCAATGGTGGGGTAGAGAAAATCAAGGATTCAGAAAAAGCCATAATCGAAGGAGTACAAATATTTCGGAGGATTGTGGGCCTGAGGAGATGAGGTTAAAAGCATTGAGAGGGGAAGGACCTCAGAGGGATTTGAAAACCAGAGGTGAGATTTTAAAAGCTATCAACTCCTGCCCATTGTTGGCAATCTTCTAGGAAAGAGCACTATCCATTTCTCGTACTGTCAATAATATCACTGCTAGATGGTTTCTTTATCAGAGTCAAACACCTGCTTGGAATGAACTTGTCTCAGCTTAGGCACCAGTGAATGATCCAAGTTTTCTTCAGGTCAAGGATTCAGCTGGAGATAAGATTCAGGACATTCATCATGGTTGAAGAACTTCAGTTTTGTCTGACGTTGATTTGTGGCAGGATGGTTGGTCCTTTGTGCAGCTGGGATGTCGGTGGAAGATGGAGATGCAGACAAGAGAGAAATTGGCCAGAGGGTGAAATGCTTGGTTTTCCTGATTGGAAGGAAGTGGGGCCACATTCGTCATCTTTTCTGTCAGAGATACTGAATCATCAATCAGCAGCAGGACCTCGGAATAAGCCTCAGGGGGAACTGAAGGTTTCTCTAAGAATGACTCACAGTGCAATGTTAATGCCAGGAACTTGTGGCTTTTATTCACCTGTTTCTCCGCAGTAGGTGTCCCAGCATCGGCAGAAACAAAGCAAGGAAAGATTCCAAACTACACTCCTGCTCTGTAACTCGAGGCAGAACTGGACAGTCTCCTCCGCTGCATTTTTCCACAGAATAACATTCCTTTCGAAAATAGGAATCCATGGTCAAGGCCATTTAGAATCAGAACCCCATGAAGGAAAGAGAGGCTTGCATTTACGTAGCACCTACCACAAGCACTGGGTGGTCACAAAGCGTTTTATAGTTTAAGGGTCACAGTTTAAAGTTAAAGGCTGCTTCCCTCATTACAGAGAGTGACCAGTGGTGGTTTAACCTGAGGGTCACCACGTCTCAGTGGAGGTTGAGAATTGAGGACTGAGATGAGGAGAAATTTCTTTGCCATAGAGCGGGGAGCCTGTGGAATTCTCTGCCATAGGAAATGGCTGAGTCCAAAACATTGAATGTTTTAACGAAGGGGATAGGTATGGCCCTTAGGACTAAAGGGATCAAAGGGATAGGGAGCAAAGTGGGAACAGAGGAAGGAGTTGAATGATCAATCTCGATGATGGTAAAGGCCCAAATGCCTGAAGCTTGCTCCTATTTTATATGTTTCCTGTTTTACAGCCAACTAAAAACTTTGCAAGTGTAATGACTGTGGCAATGCAGGAAACGTGACAGCCCAATTTGTACACAGTAAGCTCCCACAATTAACAGTGTAATAGTGTCCAGATAATCTGTCTTTGAGGCATTCATTAAGGCATAAGTATTGCAGTGGGCTAATCTCCTCCAAAATAGTGCCATGAAATTCTTCACCCTCAGGGCAGCTGGGGTCTCAATTTAACATTCCATCCAAAAAGATGTTCCTGAGTATCAAATTAAAAATCCCACAACACCAGGTTGTGGTCCAACAGGTTTATTTGGAAGCACTAACTTTCAGAATGCTGTTCCTACCACAACCACCTGATGAAGGAGCAGCGCTCCAAAAGCTAGTGATAAACCTGTTGGACTATAACCTGGTGTTGTGTGATTCTTAACTTTGTCCTGAAGAAGGGCTTATGCCCGAAACGTCGATTCTCCTGCTCCTCGGCTGCTGCCTGGCCTGCTGTGTTTTTCCAGCACCACATTTTTCAACTCTTTGTCACCCCAGTCCAACTCCAACATCTCCAAATCATCCCTGAGTATCAGTCCTGATTTTTGATTCTCAGTGCAGGCCCAGGTTTATCCTTGTTCATTCAATAACAGAAGCACACCAACAGATCTACAGCTGGCAATTTGACTCACTTTAAATGGGATCCTGTTATAACGCATCTACACCCCCTAACCATCCCACTCCAAAACCTCCATGGGGTTGACTATTAGGATTCCACTGTTTAAAAAAAAGTCCATTTAAAAGAGAGAGCAGGATTAGCTTTGATTTCAATTTGAGTTTTTGTCTCTATTCTGATATAAGAAGCACTACTGGTCGATCCTGCACTGCATTTAGGATGTCAAGGCCAATATTAAACATCACACAACACTATTTTTAACTTTGTCTACCCCAGTCTAACACCGGCACCTCCAAGTCAAGGCCATTACAATCTTCAGGTAAAGTGGGGATTGATGTTGGGGCTAATGAGACAAGGAAATTCAGAACCACAGATAAAATTGGTCCCCATTTAAATCATAATTCAGCCCACGTTTTTTTTGTATTTACACAGTAAACAATGTCCACAATTCAAATAGAAACTCCTTTATATAACTCTTACATAACTCCTTATGTAAGCTTCTGGTCTATCTAGTGTCTCCACTGGCTAAAGGATGTAATTACAGTGTGGGAAATTTACATGGGAATATACAAAAAGTCAAGAGGACGTTCCTGTAAGATGTTTTATGTGTTGTAGTTGCAGCTGTCAGCTGGGCTTAGTGAAGCCTTGGTTCACAAGATGTGGGTTCAAGCCCCACTCCAACAGAGTGTAAGAACACTGCATTGTTGGACATCCCTTCTCTCTGATGAGACATTCATCCAAGACCTTGTCGTCTCCTTTAACTGGATGCAAAGGATCCCATTGGTTTTCTGAAAAAGAGGAACAGCATTCTCCCATTGTCCTAGCCAATACTTATGTCAGAACCAATACCGTGATGAGCAGATTATCTATCACTGTTGTGTTGTTATTTTTGTGGAGTTTATGTACACAGATTAGTTGCTGCATTTACGTTAATGGGGAGGCAATGGCCTATTGCTAGACTACTAACCCAGAGACAAAAAGTCTGCTGTTGGAATGGCACAGTCACACTTTTTGACTCTTATCTCCAGTGGCTGCAGTCCTTACTTTTTCCTATTAATCAAGAGACTCAGTCAATGTTGTGGAGACGCAGGTTCAAATCCCAACAGGGCATTTGGTGAATTTGAATTCACAAAGAATCTAGAATTAAGAATCTGGATGATGACCATTAAACCATTGACAATTGTTGGAACTCATCTGATTCATTAATGACCTTTTGGGAAGGAAACTGCCATCCTTACCTGGTCTGGCTTATATGTCATGATTTGGAGGTGCCAGTGTTGGACAGGGGTGGACAAAGTTAAACATCCCACGACACCAGGTGATAGTCCAAGAGGTTTATTTGGAAGCACTAGCTTTCGGAGTGCTGCTCTTTAACCATCTGATGAAGGAACAGCACTCTGAAAGCTAGTGCTTCCAAATAAACCTGTTGGACTATAACCTGGTGTTGTGTGATTTTTAACTTTGGCTTATATGTGACTCCAAACCTACAGCAATGTGGTTGACTCTGTACTGCCCTCTGGGCAATTAGGGATGGACATCATAGGGATCCACATCCTGAAAATTAATTAAAATACAGAGCAGCAACTACACTTTTAAAAGCACTTCAATAGTTGTCCAGTGCTTAGGATCCCTCTGGGATGGATCTTAAACCTTATTAGCTTTTTGACTCAGAGGTGAGAGTGTGATGCAGGGAGCAAAGGCTTGAAATGGAATATTCCAGTAGATCATTAGACGTTTGAAAGGTGAGAACAAGGGGAACATTTTGTTGGATACTGACTTTAATATACGAATCAACATTCAGTTCGACGTGTCAGGTAAAAGACAGTGGCATTTTATTTTGGGTGGGCATTGCAGGGCAAATCCCTGTGTCCCCGGTGGCAAAGAGTCAGCACAGTACTTTCTCCTTGGACTCAGGCTGACTCTGTTTGTGATTCCACTACTAGCCTGGCTTTCCCTTCAAAGGTTAAACATTTCAACCCACTTCTGATTGTCTCAGACCTCAGCGAAAAAAAAGCCCATCGTTAACAAGGGAAAACAGGGTAGGAGGTGGCAGATTCATTAATAAAAGATTGCAGCCCTCCATTACACACCTTAATTTGAAGTTGTGCTTCTTTTCACTGGAGTGCCTCTCCCTCATTTAAATCTGGCAAAGGGTAAAAAGAAGGAGCACCACTGGTTCCTTTGCCTTCTAATATTGTGAACCTCAAATTCTTTCATTATTCTGATAAAAGCCACTAGGGTCTCCAGCTTTCCCATCATTGTTATGCTAACAGAGCAGTGCAACTTTGTCCATTTGCATTTGAAGTGAGCTTAGCCTCTGAAGAATAAAACTTTCTTGTGGTGGAGGCATGAGAAAATATTCCCTCCTTTGGTTGTCGCCATCTGGGAAAAACACAGTCAGCTTCACACAGGCGCTCAAAGAGCAGGGGAAAGAAAAGATATTTCAGTGAGTAAATGCTTCTGAACTTAAGAAAGAGTGAGAGAGAGAGAGAGAAAGAGAGGGGAACAGATGGGGAGAAAAAGGAAATACAAATATCAGCGAAAAGAAAAGAAAAACCAGTTCTCTAGTTCAGGCTTATGGATATTTTCTAATAAGCAGCTTAGTTTAAAGAGAATTAGACCTGTTAGTGATGGATCGTTGCTGTGCAGTGCCAGGGTGTGCAAGGACATGAGGGCTTTGTGCACATTCAATAATAGGATGTGGGTGTCACCAGCAAGGGCAATATTGATGACCCATCCCTAATTGCGCTTGAGAGGGTGCTGGCAGGGTAACCTGCTATCCTGGATTTCTCAGGACCATCTCTTAGTTTTGTCTGAGTCTGGCCTTCCCAGGGCATGTTTTGTCCTGGATTTCGTCTCTTCAGTAGTCCGATGCAGTAAGCAACAGGGTTAGGGTGAGTCAGACTCTCTTTGGCGGTATCCCAGAGTCAGGGGATGTGCGCAGCTTGGAGAGTCGGCAGAAGGAACGGTGTCTAAGGCACAGCATCAATATTGGGGTGAATCGTGTGCCACACCTACACCAGTGTCAAGGAATTGCCTCAATGCACGCTTCACACCCCCACCCCCCCCCCCCCCCCCCGCCCTGCCGCCACACCTCACAATTCACAAATTGTCCCCCCTTTTCTTAAGCTGCCACTTGGTCACACTGGGAAAGGGTGAGCTGCCTTTTTGAATACTGTGGATGCCAGATCACATGACAGCACAGGTAGGAGACAACTACCACATCTCAGACACAGGTCAGACTGGCAGGGTTCCTTCCATTAAGAGAGGTGAGGTGAGGGTAATTGTCTGGGGTGAGGGTAATTGTCTGGGGGTAAGAGTAACTGCCCTGGGGTGAGGGTAACTGTCCCGGGGGTGAGGGTTACTGTCCTGGGGGATGAGGGTTACTGCCCATGGGGGTGAGGGAAACTGTCCCGGGGGTGAAAGTTAATGCCCACAGGGTGAAGGTTACTGTCCCAGGAGGTGAGGGTTACTGCCCCAGGGTGAGGGTTAATGCCCAGGGGGTGAGGGTGACTGCCCTGGGGGTGGGGGTAACTGCCTGGGGGGTAAGGATTACTGCCCCTTGACATCAAGGTCACATTTGACCAAGTGTGGTACCAAGATGCTGAAGCAAAATTCAGGAGGAAACTATTCCTCTGGTCAGAGTCAAACCTGGCACAAAGGAAGACGGTTGCAGTTGGTGGAAGTCAATAAGACTAAACAACGTACGATCAGAAGTTTACCATTCTGCCCATCAAGTGGGCTCTGCCATTCAATGAAATTGTGGGTTGATCTTATCTACAGCAACTTCACTTTATTGCCTTATCTCAGCACCAGGATATCTCTGCTGGAGTTCCTCTTAATGTCCAAGGACTAACCGTCTTCAGCTGCTTCATCAATGACCCTTCCTCCATCATAAGGTCAGAAGTTGGGGGTGTTCTCCGATGATTACACAGTGTTCAGCACCATTTGCAATTCCTCAGATGTTGAGGCAGTCCATGTTCAAATGCAACAAGATCTGGACAATATTTCAAGTTTCATCTGAAAAGTGGCAAATAACATTCATGCTATATAAATGCCAAGCAATCACCATATACAACAAAAGAGAATCTAACCTTTGCCCCTTGACATTCAATGGCATTATCATGACTGAATCCCCCCACTGTTGACATTTCAGAGGTTACTATTGACCAGAAACTGAACTGGGGCTGGAGCGTCGGAGGCTGAGGGGTGACTTTATAAAGTTTATAAAATCATGAGGGACATGGATAAGATAAATAGACAAGGTCTTTTCCCTGGGGTGGGGGAGTCCAGAACTAGAGGGCACAGGTTTAGGGTGAGAGGGGAAAGATATAAAAGAGACCTAAGGGGCAACTTTTTCATGCAGAGGGTGACGCGTGTATGGAATGAAGTGCCAGAGAAAGTGGTGGAGGCTGGTACAATTGCAACATTTAAGAGGATGGGTATATGAATAGGGAGGGTTTGGAGGGATATGGCCCAGGTGCTGGCAGGTGGAACTCGATTGGGTTGGGATATCTGGTTGGCATGGACAGGTTGGACCGTGCTGTACGTCTCTATGACTCTATATAAAAGACTACAAGAGCAGATCAAAGGTTAGGAATACTACAGGGTGTAACTCCCCACCGACTCCATAAGGAATAAGAACAGGAGCAGGTCATTCAGCCCCTTAAGTCTTTTTCGCCAATCAAAAGGATCATTGCGAATCTGACATTCCTCCTGTTCACTTTCCTGCATTTTCCCTGTATCCCTTGATTCCCTGACTGATCAAGAACCTATCTCAGCCTTCAATATACACAAGGACTCTTCCCCCACAGCTCTCTCTGTGACTGGGATTTTCAAAGACTCTGAATCCTCTTGAGACAAGAAATTCCTCCTCATCTCACCCCTTTAACTTGCAGGCGGTAGTTGGTACTGCAGATGCTGGAGATCAGAGTCAAGATTAGAGTGGTGCTGGAAAAGCACAGCCAGCCAGGCAGCATCCGAGAAGCAGGAGAATAGACATTTTGGATAAAAGATGTTGATCAGGAATGAATGATGAAGGGCTTTTGCCCGAAACGCCGATTCTCCTGTTCCTTGGATGCTGCCTGACCGGCTGTGCTTATTCAGCACCACTCTAATCTTGACCCCTTTATCTTCCGACTAAACTGTCCCATGAGGGGAAACATCCTCTCAGCATTTATCCTGTCAAGCCCCTTCAGTATCCTCTATGTTTCAATGAGATCACCTCTCATTCTTCAGAACTCCATTGAGTAGAGTCCCAACCTGCTCATAAGTTGATACCTCCATTACTGGGGATCATCTTCGTGAACCTTCTCTGAACTCCTTCTGATGAAATATATCTTTCCTTAAATAAGGGACCAAAGCTGCTCACAGTACTCTAGCTGTGGTCTCCCCAGCATCTTGTACAGTTGCAGTGAGACTTCTCATATTTCAACCCCCTTGAAATAAGGGCCAACATTCAATTAGCCCTTCCTGATTCCCTGCTGCCCCTGTGTGCTAGCTTTCTGTGTTTCATGCAAAGTCCCTCCCCAAGTCCCTTTGTATTGTAGTTTTCTGCAGATTTTCTCCAGTTAAATAATATTATCCTTTTGTTCTCTTTTCCAAATTGAGCAACTTTGTATTTTCTCCCCAAACCCTGCCCACCATCTGCAAGACACAAGTACACCGTAGGCCAAAGGGCCTGTTCTGTGCTGTTCTTTTCTATGTTCTAAGTCAGGAGTGTGTGGCATACTCTCCACTTGCCTGGATGGGTGCAGTTCCAACAACACTGAAGAAATTTGACACCATCCAGGACAAAGTAACCCGCTTGATTAGAATGAGAATTTGAATTTTAGATTTTATTGTTGCATATACTCAAGTACAGGAGTACAGTGAAAGGTTCACAATGTCCCACACACAGCGCCATCTTAGGTAAAAGGTACCTAGTTACAAATCTAAGGTATTAAAATAGATTAGCTATATAAAAAAGAAATGAAGAAAGCTAAAATGTCTACAGTTCAGTTCTTCACAGTATAAATTAGGAAAATGAAGAAATAGCCAGCAGAATTTTACCTGCACTTCCACACGTCATTTACTGTATCCGTTGCTCTCGATGTGGTCTCCTCAACGCAGGGGAGACGGGACACCTACTCACAGAGCTCTTCAGAGAAGAGCTGCAGGACACCCGCACCAACCAACCCCACTGCCCCGAGGCCGAACACTTCAATTCCCCGTCCCACTCCGCCAAGAACATGTAGGTCCCGGGCCTCTTCCATCACCATTCCCTAACCAACCTGGAGGAAGAATGCTCCATCTTCCACCTTGGGACTCTCCAACCAGACAGCATTAATGTGGATTTCACCAGTTTCCTCATTTCCCCTCCCACCCCCCCCCCTTCTCCCAGTTCCAACTTCCAACTTGGCACCACCCTCATGGCCTGTCCTACCTGTTCATCTTCCCTTCCACCTATTCGCTCCATCCTCCTCTCCGACCTATCACCTTCTCCCCCATCTCCATCGACCTATCACATTCTCCGCTACCTTCCCCCCAATCCCACCCCCCTCCCATTTATCTCTCAGCCCCCTTGGCCCTAAAGCCTCATTCCTAATGAAAAGCTTATGCTCAAAAAGTCAATTCTCCCGCTTCCTGGATGCTGCTTGACCAGCTGTGCTTTTCCAGCACCACACTCGTGACTCCTTTCTCCCACCTCTCATCATAACCCCATTTCCCTGAGAGACCAAATATCTGTCTATTTCAGCCTTAGGTATTCAGCAATGGAGCATCCACAACTCTCTGGGGTAAAGAACAACAAATACTAAAACCCTTTCAGTGAAGTTATTTCTCTTCATCTCAGTCCTACATGTTCAATCGCCTAGCTTGAGGCTGTGTCCCCTACATTTTAAATTCTCTGACTAGCGGAAACGATCTCTCAGCATCGACCTTGTCAAGCCCATTTAGAATCTCATTCTTCTAAACTCCAGACAATTTTCCCCATTCACTCAGCTTCTCTTCCCTCATTCCAGAGTTCAATGTAACTAATCCCTGCTGTACCATCTCCAAAATAAGGATATGCTCCCTCAGATATGACAATCTAAGCTACACGCAGTCTTCTAGTATGGACAATCTGCCAGTATCAGATCATTGATCAAAGCTCTCGCTCCAAAAATTTGTGGTTTTGAATAAACGATGTCATGTGATTTTTGACATTGTCCACCCCAGTCCAACACTAGCACCTCCAAATGATTAAAGTCATGGTGACTCAATGGTTAGCACTGCTCACTGCTGCCTCACAGTGCCAGGGACCCGAGTTTGATTCCAGCCTCAGGTAACTGTCTGTGTGGAGTTTACATATTCTGCCCGTGTCCGCATGGGTTTCCTCCGGGTGCTCTGGTTTCCTCCCCCAGTCCAAAGATGTGCAGGTTAGGGTGGATTGGCCATGCTAAATTGTCCATAGTATCCAGGGATGTGTAGGCTAGGTGCATTAGTCAGGGGTAAATATAGAGTGATGGGGGAATGAGTTTTTATTTCATGCTTAACTAACCTGTCTGAGTTTTTGATAAGGTAACAGGAGAGCTGGGTGGTCCAGCTAATGTGGTGTGCATGGACATCCAAAAGGAATTTGTTAAAGTCCAGCAAAACAGGCTTATCAGCAAAGTTGGAATGATGGGAACAGTAGCAACCTGGATGCAGAATTAGCTAAATGAGACAGGAAACATAGAGGTGTGGTCAACACTTGTTTATCGGACTGGAGATAGTTGTACACAGAACACCCTTGATGATCCAAACATCAATTAGCTGAATTTCAGATTATCCGAACAAGATCTCAAGGTTCCGTAAGAACGCTGTCCATTATCTGAACAATCCGTTATCTGAACTCTCAGTTATCTGAACAAAATACTCCCCACCTGTCTCGTTCGGATAATTGAGGTTGTTCTGTATGTGAGGTTCCCCAGGGGTCAGAGTCAGGACCAGTATTCCATCCAAACCAACAAGACTCTGCAATGGAAAAGCACCACGTACTTAATGATAGCAGCTGCCCACGCTCAGCAAGGAGGTACACAGCAAACATGACGTTCCTGCATGTTGCAATAAACAAGAATGGTCACAGCACGAGCCTGACCTGGCAGAGCCAGGAATGAAAGCCCAGTGGCAGGATCATGGCATTTGGAGAGAGTGAGAGAACAAAGATAATCCGGCTGTGATTGGAAAAGCCCTGGAATGGGAGAACGGGTATGTATCCGTGACTGTAGGAGCATCAAGCTTGGCAGAGTTTGTGACAAAAAAACTACAGATGCTGGAATCCAAAGTAGACAGGCAAGAGACTGGAAGAAGGGTTACACCTGAAATGTTGACTCCTCCACCTCCTGATGCTGCCTGGCTTGCTGTGTTCTTCCAGCCTCCTGCTTGTCTACCCTGGGCAGAATTTGTGACAGGAGACCAGGATTGCACACAGTATTCCAAAAGTAGCCTAACCAATGTCCTGCAAGCCAAAACATGACCTTCCAACTCCTGTACTCAATGCACTGACCAATCAAAGCAAGCATACCAAATGCCTTCTTCACTATCCTATCTACCTGCAACTCTACTTTCAAGGAGCTACAAATGTGCACTCCAAGTCTCTTTGTACAGCAACATTTCCCAGGACCTTACCATCAAGTGTATAAGTCCTGCCCTGATTTGCCTTTCCCAAAATGCATTTGTCCAAATTAAACTCCATCTGCCACTCCTCGGCCCATGGGCCCATCTGATCAAGTTCCTGTTGTTCTCTGAGGAAACCTACTTTGTTGTCCACTGTACTTCCAATTTTGGTGTCTTCTGCAAACTTACTAACCAGACCTCCTATGTTCACACCCAAATCATTTATATAAATGATGACCCAGCAGTCATCTTTGCAGCACACCGCTGGTCATAGGCCTCCAGTCTGAAAAGCAACCCTCCACCACTACCTTCAAGCTCCTACCTTCAAGCCAGTTTTGTATCCAAATGTTTTCCCTGTATTCCATGAGATCTAACCTTGTTAGCCAGTCTACCATGTGGAGCCCTGTTGAACACCTTACTGAAGTCCATATAGATCACATCCACTACTCTGCCTTCACCAATCCTCTTTGTCATAGAGTTATAGAATCATAGAGATGTACAGCATGGAAACAGACCCTTCAGTCCAACCTGTCCATGCCGACCAGATATCCCAACCCAATCTAGTCCCACCTGCCAGCACCTGGCCCATATCCCTCCAAACCCTTCCTATTCATATACCCATCCAAATGCCTTTTAAATGTTGCAATTGTACCAGCCTCCACCACTTCCTCTGGCAGCTCGTAAAGGTAGATAAATTCCCAAGACCTGATCAGGTGTACCATAGAACTCTGTGGGAAACTAGAGAAGTGATTGCTGGGCCTCTTGCTGAGATATTTGTATCATCTATAGTCACAGATGAGGTGCCGGAAGACTGGAGGTTGGCAAACGTGGTGCCACTGTTTAAGAAGGGTGGTAAGGACAAGCTAGACGTGTGTGGGAAATCATGTCTCACAAACTTGATTGAGTTTTTTGAGGAAGTAACAAAGAAGATTGATGAGGGCAGAGGGTAGATGTGATCTAAATGGACTTTAGTAAAGCGTTCGACAAGGTTCCTCATGGGAGATTGATTAGCACAGTTAGATCTCATGGAATACAGGGAGAACTAGCCATTTGGATACTGAAATGTCTCAAAGGTAGAAGACAGAGGGTGGTGGTTGTCACTTCTTCAAAAAACTCAGTCAAGTTGGTGAAACATGATTTCCCATACACAAAGCCGTGTTGACTATCCCTAATCCTGTGTTTCCAAATACATGTAATCCTGTCCCTCAGAATCTCCTCCAACATAGTGCCCACAACGAATGTTACGCTCACCAGTCTATAGTTCCCTGACATTTCCTTACCACCCTTCTTAAATAAAGTGCCACATTAGCCAACCTCCAGTCTTCTGGCACCTCAGTGATACAAATATCTCCGCAAGGGGATCAGCAATCACTTCCCTAACTTCCCACAAAGTTCCAGGGTACGCCTGATCTGGTCATGGGGATTTATCCAATTTTATGCGATTTAAGATATCCAGCACCTCCTCCTCTGTAATATGGGCACTTTTCAAGATATCACTATTTATTTTCCCCAAGTTCTCTCTTTTCCATATTTGTCTCCACATTAAAGACCGATGCAAAATACTCATTTAGTGTCTTCCCCACCTCCTGCAGTTTCACACATAGGCAGCCTTGCTGACCTTTAAGAGGGCATATTCTCTCCCTAGTTACCTTTTTGTCCTGGGATGAAGATTGTGATAGATTTGAACAGGACATAGAGCAGTCTGCAATGGAATGGGCAAACTTACGTGGCAGATGAAACTTTAAGAATTGTGAAGCAATTCCTTGATTCATTATAAAATAAAAAGTGCAATTCTATAGAGGGTGTAGGAGTGAAGGGACTTAAGGGTCCATGTGTATGCATCCCTGCAGGTAGTAGAGCAGGTTAAGAGTGTGATTGATAAAGCATAAAGGACTCTGTACTTTATAAATAGGGACATAGTGAAAAAGGAAAGGGGTTATGCTAAATTTGCACCAAACCACTGGTTTGGCCATTTCTGGGCACCACACTTTCAGAAGTGAGGGGTTGCAGAAAATAATTACAGGAATGGCTCCAGTGATGAGGAATTTCAGTGACATGGATGAACTGGAGAAGCTGGCACTGTTCTCCTTAGAGAAAAGATGATTGAGAAGAAATTTGATGGAGGCTTTCAAAATCATGAGGTGTCTGGACAGAATATTTCAAACAGATTCTTCGGCAGAGACCTGGAGCAAAAACATTTCACATTTGTACCCTGTTGGGTAAAGGCCATGGAGCAGGACGAGGTGAGTTGTTCTTCCAGAGTTTCAGCATGGATATAAAGGGCTGAATGGCCTCCCCCTGTGTGGCAATTGTTCTATGATTCTGGTGAAATAGTGACCACACGCTGATCACTAAGGATAGGCCTGAGGGGGTGAGCCATTTAGGACTGAGATGAGGAGACATTGCTTCATCCAGAGAGTGGTGAGCCTCTGGAATTCGCTGCCACAGAATGTCGTTGGGCTGAAAACATTGCATGCTTTCAAGTAGGAGTAAGGTATAGTTCTTATGGCTAAAGGGATGAAAGGATATGGGTAGACAGCAGAAACAGGGGACTTACCTGGATAATCAGCCATATTGAATGGTAGAGCAGGATTAAAGGACTAAATGGTCTATTCCTGCTCCTATTCTCTATGTTTCTATCATCCGTGTCATATTACATCTGACCGACAGTCATACTATGTCTAAGTTTTCACCCATCATTTATAAGGCAGAAGGCAGCTACTCCGCCATTCTATGAGGTCACCAAGCAGGAAGCTGGGAGAACACAGCAAGCCAGGCAGTATCAGGAGGTGGAGAAGTTGAAGTTTCCGGTGTAACCCTTCTTCAGGACTGGGGGTTGGTGTAAGGGGAGCTGCAGATAAAGAGGGGAGGGGGGGGTCAGTGTGGTGAAGTGGGGATAGGTGAAGACAGGTAGAGCTGGTTGGTCAATGGGAGGAATTAATCCAGTAGGTGGCTGACAGGAGTGGAAGAGAGGGTGGGAGGCACTGAGAAGGGAGGTTATTTGAAACTGGAGAGCTCAATGTTGAGTCCTCCGGGCTGTAGGCTGCCCGGGCGGAAGATGAGGTGTAGTTCCTCCAATTTGCAGTTTGGTTCATTGTAGCAATGGAGGAGGCCAAGGATATTCATGTTGGAAGGGGAGAGGGAAGGGGAATTGAAATGGGTGCTGACTGGGCGGTCCAGTCAGCCCCCGTGGGCCCAGCTGAGATGCTCGGTGAGCCATTCTCTTAATTTACGTTCGGTTCCCCCAATGTAGAGAAGACCACATCGGGAGCACCTGATGCAGTAAACTAGGTTGGAGGAGAGGCAGGTGAACCTCTGTCTCACCTGGAAGGACTGTTTGGGACTCTCGATGGAGGTGATTGGGGGGGGGGGGGGTGTTACAGAAGGGTTACACCTGAAACATTGACCTCTCCACCTCCTGATGCTGCCTGACTTGCTGTGTCCTTCCAGCTCCTGCCTGTCTATCTTGGATTCCAGCAACTGCAGTTTTTTTGTCTGGCTGATCTGATAATCCTCCAACCACTTTCCTGCCTTTTCCCACAGCCCATACATTCATAACTCATATCAGCAAACTATTTCATCTTTCTCAGTTTCCTTGCCTAAATGTTGGGTTGTGGCAGGGTAATTCAGCAGTGAGAGTATTCCAGGTGAGTTCACCCAACATACAACATCAAAATCTACAACAACCTGTGGCCAATGACCTGGGGTGTGTGTTGGGGGGTTGGGGTGGGGGGGTGTCATGGATAAGCCTGCTCAGTCACACAAAGGGCCAGGGCAGATATTTGCAAACTTCATCCTCAACTCAAAGGACTCTCAATGGAGTAAAATGCCTCGAAATGGTTCACGGGCATGCTATCCAACAAAACAGCCAGTCACAGAGATCAGCTGGAAAAAAGCTTAGACGAACAGATAGATTTTAGGGAGCATTGTGAAGGACGAGCGAGAGAGAGAGAGACCATATGAAGGAATGGCCAGCAATGATGATGCAACTAAAGTCAAGCACAAACAGAGGCTTGATTCCATGTTCATGGAATCACACAATGGGAATGCAGAAAAAGAAACAGAAATTGCTGAAGAAACTCAGTAGGTCTGGCACCATGCAGTGAAATTAGAGTTAACGTTTCAGGTCCAGAATTATGGAGTTTCTCCAGCAATCTCCGTTGTTGTTTCAGATTTCCAGCATCCAGTGTCCTCTGGATATAGATGCTGGAGATCTGAAAAATGCTGGAAAAGCTCAGCAGGTCTAATCCTAACTCTGGCAGCACCTGTGGAGAGAGAAATAGTTAACATCTCAATTCCATCATGACTCTCCTTCAGAACTGGGAAAGTGAGAGGTTTTATGCAGAAAGAGAGGGGAGAAGGGAAGCAAGTGGACCAGCCAAAGCAAAATGCAAATTGCAAGCTCATTGTAATGCTAATTGTATGGATGGGTGAAGATTAAGTGTTAATAGCAGAAAATAGATCAGCTTTTTACTGACAGCAAACTCATTCAAATAACAGGAGAAAGTGAGGTCTGCAGATGCTGGAGATCAGAGCTGAAAATGTGTTCCTGAAGAAGGGCTTATGCCCGAAACGTCGATTCTCCTGTTCCCTGGATGCTGCCTGACCTGATGCGCTTTTCCAGCAACACATTTTCAGCTCATTCAAATAACACCCAGTTAAAAATAACACAGCACCAGGTTATAGTCCAACAGGTTTAAGTGGAAGCACTAGCTTTCGGAGTGCCGCTCCTTTATCAGGTGGTTGTGGAGTATAAGACTGTAAGACACAGAATTTATGGCAAAAGTTTACAGTGTGATGTAACTGAAATTTTACATTGAAAGTACTCATGTGACTCAGCCAACGTTGTCTATCTTATACGTTGCAGGCAAGGATGCCCGGAGGCATGGTACATTGGGGAAACCGAGCAAAGACTCTGGCAACGGATGAATGGGCACCGCACAACAATCAACAGACAGGAGTGTTCCCTCCCAGTTGGGGAACACTTCAGCAGTCCAGAACATTTGACCTCGGACCTTCGGGTGACCATCCTTCGGCGGACTTCGGGACAGGCAGCAGCAAAAAGTAACCGAGCAGTTCTGTACCCACAGGGAGGGCCTCAACCGGGACCTTGGGTTCATGTCACACTACAGGTGACCACCATTGCACTATACACACACACAGACACACCTACACACACACACACACTTCTACACACACACACTCCCACACTCACACATGCACCCTCTCACAGACTTAGACACTCTATACTCACATACACACACATATACACTCTCTCTCACACTCACAACTCCCCACCCCAGACAGACAGACAGACACACACACACACACACACACACACACACACACATGCACACATACACATATACGTTTATGGGGTGAATTTGTACTTGCAGAGTTACATTGTACTTTGCTCAAAAACTGCATGAATCCATGTAAGACTCTGTTAACTCATTTTTTAGATTAGAATCAGTCTAAACATTATGGCACAGACAGGGAACACAGGGGGCTAACACCGTCATCATAATGTCTGGCTGACACCAATTGTTACAGTTAACCTGAGAATGTAACTTTTTTAAAAAGTTTTGTGATTGACATATGAAAGAAGTGAAACTATTATGGTCATTCCAATAGATGAGACTCAACAAACAATCAAGGTATTTTTCAATGTATAATTTCAGTTACATCACACTGTAAACTTTTGCTATAAATTCTGTGTCTTACAATTGTGTCCTCCACAACCACTTGATGAAGGAGCAGCGCTCCGAAAGCTAGTGCTTCCAATTAAACCTGTTGGGCTATAACCTGGTGTTGTGTGATCTTTAACTTTGTACACCTCAATCCAACACCAGCATCTCCAAATAACACCCAGGTAGGGGATGGGGTACGGGGGTCATTGGAATGGAGGTTAGACTTCCTAGGATCCAGAAGAAAGAGTCCATTCAGCCCATCATATCAATGCCAGCTTTCTGCAGAGGAACGTTTCTAATCCTACTCCCCTGTCTCTCCCTTCTATCCAGCTAATGGTTTCCCCTCAGATAACTATCCAATTCCCTACTAAAAGCCTCACTGGAATCTGACTCCACCACACTGTCAGATACATCAAAAACACTCCCAAACAGAAATTGCTGGAGAAACTCAGCAGACCTGTGGAAAGAAAGCAGAGTTAACAGGGACAGGGCCTGGGCTTTAGGGGTGGGTAAATGACATGGGCTGCATTCAGAATAGCCAATCTATTTTGACCTACATATGACCCACATTATCATTAGGGAGTAGGTCTTTCTCCCTAGCATATTATTATCCATCTCTATGTCTGCCCGTCTGTCATTCTCTCTCTCTCTCTGAGCTCCATGACCACCTATCCGCTCACTCCTTCCCCCCTTTCCCTGAACCCTGTCTTCAACACCTTTTCCTAGCTACCTTCAGGGCTCTGAAGAAGGATCATTGGACTTGAAATGTTAACTCTCCTTGCACTCCACAGATGCGGGTAGACCTTCTGAGTTTCTGTTTTTGTTTCAGATTTCCAGCATCTGCAGTTCTTTATTTTATTTAGCCAAACCACTTGCTGTGTAAAGAGCGTTTCCCTCAGCCTGCATTGTGTCTCATAGAGTCATAGACTCATACAGCATGGAAACAGACTCTTCGGTCCAGTTCATCCATGCCAACCAAACTAAACTGGTCCCATTTGCCTGTGTTTGGCCCATCTCCCTTCCTGGTGAAGGGCTTCTTCCTGAAATGTCGACTCTCCTGTTCCTCAGATGCTCCCTGACCTTTTAGAACAAGGGAAGTCAAGAAAGACAACTGTATCAATGAGGCAGAAAACGCAGAAAGGGATCATGTTGTAAGGTTGAGTGAAATAGGGGTTGATGGGAAGGGTGAGAGCAGTGATAATTTAAAAATACTATACATGAATGCACGAAGCATTAGAAATAAGATGGATGAGCTTGAGGCTCTTTTGGAAATTGGCAGATACCATATTGTGGGGATAACTGAGACGTGGCTTCAAGTGGACAGGGCCTGGGAAATGAATATTCAAGGCTACATGTGCTATCGTAAGGACAGACTGACGGGTAGAGGGGGTGGGGTGGCCATGTTGGTAAGGGACGATATTCAGTCCCTTGCGCGGGGGGACCTAGAATCAGGGGATGTAGAGTCAGTGTGGAGAGAGCAGAGAAATACTAAGGGTAAAAAGACCTGCTTGGGAGTTATCTACAGGCCCCCAAACAGTAGTCTGGATGTCGGATGTAAGTTGAATCAGGAACTGAAATTGGCCTGTCGCAAAGATGTTACTACAGTTGTTATGGGGGATTTCAACATGCAGGTAGACTGGGAGAATCAGGATGGTATTGGACCTCAACAAAAAGACTTTGTGGAGTGCCTCAGAGATGGATTCTTAGAACAGCTGGTGCTGGAGCTGACCAGGGAGAAGGCAATTCTGGATCTGGTGTTGTGTAACGAACCAGAATTGGTCAGGGACCTCGAAGTGAAGGAGCCATTGGGAAGTAGTGACCATAATACATTAAGCTTCAATCTGCAATTTGAGAGGGAGAGGGTACAATCGGAAGTGACAATATTTCTGTTGAATAAAGGGAACTATGGAGCTATGAGGGAGGAGCTGGCCAAAGTTCAATGGTGCAATACCTTAGCAGGGATGACAGTGGAGGAACAATGGTGGATATTTCTGTGTATAATGCAGAAGATGCAGGATCAGTTCATTCCAAAAAGGAAGAAAGATCCTAGGAGGAGGCATGGGTGGCTGTGGCTGACGAGGGAAGTTAAGAAACATATAAAGTTAAAAGAAAAAAAGTATAACATAGCAAAGATAAGTGGGAAAATGGAGGACTGGGAAGCTTTTAAAGAACAACAGAGGATTACTAAGAAGGAAATACACAGAGAAAAAATGAGGTACGAAGGTAAACTGGCCAAGAATATAAAGGAGGATAGTAAAAGTTTTTTTAGGTATGTGATAGGCAAAAAAATGGTTAAGACTAAAATTGGGCCCTTGAAGACAGAAACAGGGGAATATATTATGGGGAACAAAAAAATGGCAGAAGAATTGAATTAGTACTTCAGATCTGTGTTCACTGGGGAAGACACAAGCAATCTCCCTGAGGTAACAGTGGCTGAAGGGCCTGAACTTAAGGGAATTTATATTTGCCAGGAATTGGTGTTAGATAGACTGTTAGGTCTGAAGGTTGACAAGTCCCCGGGGCCTGATGGTCTACATCCCAGGGTACTGAAGGAGGTGGCTTGAGAAATCGTGGATGCATTGGTGATTATTTTCCAGAGTTCGATACATTCGGGAGCAGTTCCTGTGGATTGGAGAGTGGCTAATGTTGTACCACTTTTTAAGAAAGGTGGAAGAGAGAAAGCAGGAAATTATAGACCAGTTAGTCTGACCTCAGTGGTGGGAAAGATGTTGGCGTCTATTATAAAGGATGAAATTATGACACATCTGGATAGTAGTAACAGGATAGGTCAGAGCCAGCATGGATTTATGAAGGGGAAATAATGCGGACTAATCTTCTGGAATTTTTTGAGGATGTAACTCTGAAGATGGATGAGGGAGATCCAGTAGATGTGGTGTACTTGGACTTCCAGAAAGCTTTTGATAAAGTCCCACATAGGAGGTTAGTGAGCAAAATTAGGGCTCATGGTATTGGGGGCAAAGTACTAACTTGGATTGAAAGTTGGTTGGCTGATAGGAAACAAAGAGTAGTGATAAACGGCTCCATTTCAGAATGGCAGGCAGTCACCAGTGGGGTACCGCAGGGATCAGTACTGGGACCGCAGCTTTTTACAATATATGTTAATGATATAGAAGATGGTATTAGCAATAACATTAGCAAATTTGCTGATGATACTAAGCTGGGTGGCAGGGTGAAATGTGATGAGGATGTTAGGAGATTACAGGGTGACCTGGACAAGTTAGGTGAGTGGTCAGATGCATGGCAGATGCAGTTTAATGTGGATAAATGTATGGTTATCCACTTTGGTGGCAAGAACAGGAAGGCAAATTACTACCTAAATGGAATCAATTTAGGTAAAGGGGTAGTACAGAGAGATCTGGGTGTTCTTGTACACCAGTCAATGAAGGTAAGCATGCAGGTACAGCAGGTAGTGAAGAAGGCTAATAGCATGCTGGCCTTCATAACAAGAGGGATTGAGTATAGAGCAAAGAAGTTCTTCTGCAGCTGTACAGGGCCCTGGTGAGACCACACCTGGAGTACTGTGTGCAGTTCTGGTCTCCAAATTTGAGGAAAGACATTCTGACTATTGAGGGAGTGCAGCGTACGTTCACGAGGTCAATTCCTGGAATGGCGGGATTACCTTACACTGAAAGACTGGAGCGACTGGGCTTGTATACCCTTGAGTTTAGAAGACTGAGAGGGGATCTGATTGAGACATATAAGATTATTAAAGAATTGGACACTCTGGAGGCAGGAAACATGTTTCCGCTGTGAGTGAGTGCCGAACCAGAGGACACAGCTTAAAAATACGGGGTAGACCATTTAGGACAGAGATGAGGAGAAACTTCTTCACTCAGAGAGTGGTGACTGTGTGGAATGCTCTGCCCCAGAGGGCAGTGGAGGGCCAGTATCTGGATTCATTTAAGAAAGAGTTGGATAGAGCTCTCAAGGATTGTGGAATCAAGGGTTATGGAGATAAGGCAGGAACAGGATACTGATTAAGGATGATCAGCCATGATCATATTGAATGGTGGTGCAGGCTCGAAGGGCAGAATGGCCTACTCCTGCACCTATTGTCTATTGTCTATTGTCTATTGTGCTTTTCCAGCACCACACTCTCAACTCTAACCTCCAGGATCTGCAGTCCTCACTTTCTGCAGTCCTCACTTTCCGCAGTCCTCACTTTCCGCTGTCCTCACTTTCCGCAGTCCTCACTTTCCGCAGTCCTCACTTTCCGCAGTCCTCACTTTCCGCAGTCCTCACTCTCTCTAAACCTTTCCTGACCTTGTACCTTGTACCTCAAATGTCTTATAAATGTAGTAAGTGCACCTGCATCTGCCACGTCATATTGGTACCCTCTGGTTCCACCAATGGGAGTGGTTTCTTCCTGTCTACATTAAGCTGACCAGACCCTGTGACAGTGATCACCATCGAGAACTTAAAGGTCAGGAAAGTAATATTAATTTCACCCTTTCACCACAAGGGAAACACCCAGAGAAACTGCAGCCGCCCATAGCAACCAACTTAGTCAAACAGGCTTGAAGGCTGTGAATACACTACCCCTGTCCCTATGGTTCCTAATTGTTATAACTACGGGCACTTAATTCAGCATAGTATGAGAATCAAAACCTGGTAATGATGTGCATTGATTTTCTCTTGCAATTCCTACTTTTTTTTAGTGGGGGGAGTGTTGCTTTTATTTTGTAGAAAAGGAGTGAAAGAAACACACACACTAAAAACCTGTCATACATTCCAATTAAAAAAAAATCAGAGTGCCTGAGAACGAAAGGGTTTGTCCCGTGTGATCCAGTCTGGTAATGAAAGGGGCAAGTTACTAAGCTGTAGGTTCCATTGGACGCGGTTTACTCAAAGGCTTTACGATTAAAAGCCAGCTACCAACTTATCCACTGGGAAAAAAAAGACTATGATCCCCCTTTGGAGGAGAGAGTGCCATATGGAGTGGGATTGCTGCTTACTACTGGGATCCAGCAGTCCTTTCCCAGAATTCAGATGTTAATTAAGCCATTAGTCGCTCTCTGTCTCTGATAGAGTCTCAGAGCTCCAGCGATCCCACACCTTGCTATCACAGGCTCCTCTCCTGCAGATTGCTCTCCTCTGCCTGCACACCTGTTCTATTTTCCCAGGCTTGGGTTGACCTGGGTGGGGAACCCCCATCAAAGGCTGCGATCTCACATTGTGTGTGAAAAAAAATATTCAATCAGTTAGCAGCTAAAAGGCAGGTGCCAGAACCAGATGATACAAGAACAAGCTGTAAGAATGCCCAGTCACTGGGCTTTGTTTTGCTTTCAATGCAGATGCTGTAACCCAGGTTTAAAATGTCACCATCTCAACCGCAGTGCAACTCTGTATAGTTTTAACCTTTTCATCGCCGCAGCATGTATCTTTACAACCGAATACGTTTTGTTTTGTCTTAAGCTCCTGAACTAGTACCTGATCTTTTCAAAGTCACAGTATTTTTTGGAATACAGACTCTTCCTGGGGCTCCTGACTATTGTTGACCGATGGATAGTTTCTGCAGCATTTTACTGTCTCAGAAAAGAGCATTTTGCATCTGCCATCGCAAGACAATGCTGCCAATGTAGCAGCGAAACAGGAGGAAGTAGATGGAAAACAAATAGATAAACAGATATAAAGGGGTGGTACAGTGGCTCAGTGGTTAGCACTGCTGCCTCACAGCATCAGGGACCTGGGTTTGATTCCAGCCTTGGATGACTGTCTGAGGGAGTTGAGGCCTGGGCAGACCAGTCATGAAATGATGACGCAGGCTTGAGGGCTGAATGGTCTATTTCTGTTCCTATTTCTTATCTGTTTACAAATCCATAAGGTGGCACAGAGGTTTGCTCAACAACCTCACAGCGGCAGGGATGTGGGTTCGATTCCAGCCTTGGCTGACTGTCTGCATGGAGTTTGCACATTCTCCCTGTGTCTCCTGCCACAGTCCAAAGATATGCAGGTGAAGTGGATTGGCCAGGCTAGCCATGGGAAATGCAGGGATGGGGTGGGTCTGGGTGGGATGCTCTTTGGAGGGTGGGTTTGTACCTGATGGGTTGAATGGCCTGCTTCCACATTGGAGGGATGAGAGAACATTCAAAATCATGAAGGTTCTGGACAGAGTGGACTCAGAGAAATTGTTCCTTTTGGTGTAAGGATCCAGAATGAGAGGGAGCAAATGTAGATCAATTAACATAAGAAGCAGTGGCAACACATGGAGAAGGTATTTTTACACAGCGAATGGTTATGACCAGGAATGTACTGCCTGAGACTATGGTGGTGGTATGTTCCATTGGGCCACTCAAGTGGGATTTGAAGTATTGCCTGAATGAACAGGGTTCCACGGAGAAGGAAGGCAAATAGAACTAGGTACATTGCTCATTTGGAGAATTGGTGATGGGCTAAATGGCCTCCCACTGTGTCACTAGAAGAAAATAAAGACTGCAGTTGCTGGAGATCAGAGTTGAAGAGTGTGGTGCTGGAAAAGTATAGCAGGTCAGGCAGCATTCGAGGAGCAGGAGAGTTGACGTTTCGGGTATAAGCTCTTCATGCTCGAAATGTCAACTCTCCTGATCCTCAGATGCTGCCTGACCTGCTGTGCTTTTCCAGCACCATACTCTTTGACTCCCACAGTGTCACACCAATTCTGGGACTCTGTCATGCTATTCCTCAAGGCATAAAAGTCAACCTTTACAGATATGATTACAATGGGAAGTAAGATAGGGAAATTGTTTGACCACGAAGTTCCAGTCTGTCATAGAAATGGCGGTTTGCAACTGCTACAGCAGAGAGGTGGAACACATGTCACCCTAATGTTGGTAATGGGGGGACGTTTAGAGACAATATTCCAGGACAAAGGGAATCGTAATTTGGAAAAGAATGGGGGATTAAATTGAGTGAGAAACTCCTAAAGGCAACTCACTTTGACTAAACTGATCAAGTTTTTTGGTGAAGTAGTGGAATGTGTTGATGAGGGTGGTGAGGTTGATGTTTTGTATGTGCAATTTCAAAACAAGTGCCACCAACAGACCCTGTTAGCAAAAACAAAACCTGCAGGATTAAACTGAGAGTGCAAAGTTGGATGTGGGACTGAAAACAGAGAGTAAAGGTGGATTTTTGTTTCTTGGACAGGAAGGGGAAATACGATGCAGTTCTCCACAGGTTTGTATCAGAATCATTGCTGTGATAGCGTTAGGGTTCGGGTTATCTTTGATTTCTAACGATTAGCTGCGCTTGTGCATAATTCCAGCTATGAACCTCAGAAATGTATGAAAAATGAGAAGGATAATGACAGACTTCATGCTGATTTTGGACATGAAATGAGCAAAAGAGAAATCGAATACTGAAAAGATTTATGAGGATGTTGCCAGGGTTGGAGGGTTTGAGCAACGGGAAGAGGCTGAGTAGGCTGGGGCTACTTTCCCTGGAGAGTCAGAGGCTGAGGGATGACCTTATAGGGGTTTGTAAAATCATGAGGGGCATGGATAGTGTGAATAGCCAAGGTCTTTTTCCAGGGTAAGGGAAAAAGGGCATAGGTTTAAGGAGAGAGGGGAAAGAACGAAAAGGGACCTGAGGGGAAACTTTTTTTTGCAGAGGGTGGTGTGTGTGTGTGTGGAATGAGCTGCCAGTAGTGGAGGTGGTTACAACATTTAAAAAGCATCTGGATGGGTATATGAATAGGAAAGGTTTAAAGGGATATGGGCCAAGTGCTGGCAAATGGGACAAGATTAATTTAGGATACCTGTTCATCATGGATAAGTTGAACCAAAGGGTCTGTTTCCATGCTGTACAACTCTAACTATGACTCTATACCTGCAAAGTGCACATTTTGCAGGACGAATGAGGAGAGGCAATGGGAACTAATGGGGCGGGGGAGGTGGTTTGAAATGGGTAGAGGAGCAGGGAATCCTGGGAACATAGGAACATAAATCCTTGAAGGCAACAGGTCAAGTTGGGAAAGCCATTAAAGAATAATATGGTTTTATTATTAGAGGATTGGAATGCTGAGACAAAAGGAAATTATGATGAGGAAAAGTAAAGTACTGCAGATGCTGAAAATCTGAATTAAAAACAGAAAACACTAAAGAAACTCAGCAAGTCCAGTAACTCTTCTGAGCTTTTTTATTGAACACTGGTTCACCCTCCGCTATTGTATTCTGTCTGGGCGCCACAATTTAAGATCAAGAGTGAGAGAGAAGGTGCCGAGGATATTTGTTATAGGCAGTACTTCAGTTACATGGAGAGACTGAGACTGGGGCTATTATCTTAGACAAGGTTAAAAATCACACAACACCAGGTTAGAGTCCAACAGGTTTATTTGGAAGTACTGTGCACGGTTCCTTCGCCAGGTAGCTAATTAATGAAGGGGCGGTGCTCCGAAAGCTTGTACTTCCAAATAAACCTGTTGGACTGTGTTGTGTGATTTTGTTTAATTTTGTCCACCCCAGTCCAACACCAGCACCTCCACATCTTAGACAAGAAACACTTAAAAGACTCGGTGGAGGTCATCAATCGCAAATGGCTTTCATTCTCATGTGACCCTCCCCAAATAGGTCTTGGCTCATTGTCTGCTGGCATTCCATCCTGATCCATTTTGTTTTATCAGTGGTAGTTCACCATTGCCTTCCATTGAGAAGGGCATGGAGCAGATCTGAAGACTATCTCAGCCAGAATGGGAACAGAATTTGGCATCATTGCTAGCCATCTGAGCTAACTGGTGCCCTTTCACACAATGGAGAATAGATTAGATACCCTATAGTGCAGAAACAGGATCTTTGACCCAACAAGTCCACATTGGCCCACCAAAGAGCAATCCACTCAGACCCATTCCCCTAACTAATGTACCTAACACTACGGGCAATGTAGAACGGTCAATTCACCTGACCTGCACATCTTTGGACTGTGGGAGGAAACCGGAGCACCCAGAGGAAACCCATGCAGACACCGGGAGAATGTGCAAACTCCACACAGTTGCCTGAGGCGGGAATTGAATCCGGGTCCCTGGTGCTGTGAGGTAGCAGTGCTAACCACTGAGCTACCATGCCTCCCTAAGGAGAAGAAGACATCTATTCCAGAGATGTAATAGCCAGTAATCACTGGGTAGATTTAAGACTTTGAAGGATTTGAAACATCGACTCTGTGTCTCTCTCCTCAGACCTGCTGAATTTCTCTGGCATTCTCTGTGTTTGTTACAAATATAAGTGATTTGCAAAAGAGCCGGAGGCAATATGAAAGAAACATTATTTTAAGGAGTGAGTTGCTATGATCTGGAATGCGCTGCCTGAAAAGACAGTGAAAGCTGATTCAATCATAACCTTCATTGCAGAAAGACGTGAAAGGGCAACATTTGCAGGGTTTATGGGGTAAGAACAGGTGAAGAATTATTAGACAGATCATTTTGCAAAGCTGGCAGAATCTCATTAGGCCAAATAACCTCCTTCTACGTTGCATCACATTGTGATCCTGTATAGGAACAGGGGAATAGGAATAGGCCATCCAGCCCCTCATTCACAGCTGGTCTGTGGCCCAACTCCACATACCTGCTTTTGACCCAAATATCTTAATACCTTTAACTATCTCAGATTTAAAATTAACAACCGATCCAGCATCCACTGCTGTTTGTTGATGAGCAATCCAAACATCCCCCAACCTGAGCGCTTCTTAACATTTCTCCTGAATGGATCTGGCCTGAATTCTCAGTCTGTGACTATATAAGCAAAAACAAAGTTGCTGGAAAAGCCCAGCAGGTCTTGGAGCATCTATGAGGAGAAACCAAGGTTAACGTTTCAGGTCAGAGGAAGGGTGACTGGAACCAAAGCGTTAACGTTGGTTTCTCTTCATAGATGTTGCCAGATCTGCTGAGCTTTTCCAGCAACTTCTGTTTTTGTTTCTGATGTACAGCATCCGCAGTTCGTTTGGTTTTTATTTACGACTATATAAATGCAGGTTTTTGTTGTAGCACGACCCGTTCTGCCAGATGTCACTGACTTGCAAGTTTTGGAATGAATAGTGTTCCATCTGGTGAGTTGGCAAACTCTTGTCACATGGCAGCTGCCCTCAGTTGGCAAACTGTGCCAGCAAGCTGAATGTGGGCATGGTACAAATGGGGTGACTCAGACTATATTCTGGTGACATGTTATCACATGGCTTCCCAATTCCAGCTGTCCTACAAGATCAGCCATTGGTCCATTCATGAGGTAAATACCAATTGAAAAGTGTTTAACTCATATCACAATGCACCCAGAGTTAAGTACAGCATAAAACCCTTTCACCAATAGGCTCCAGAGACTGCCTGATGGGAAATGCTGAGACGTGATGTATATAACACTAATAACTGTAAGCGTGATGAGGTGTTTCAGAGGTGTCACATACTGTACAGAATGAAATTGCATTTCTTATAATGTCAAATTTGAACTGTTTTGTTGTGTAGTTTAATGAACGAAGAACAGGGGGCCCGCACAGTCATTTGGGCTCTGCTGACGCCTCAGCTAAAAATGTAATTGTACAGACCTGTAAATAGGAATGATTACTCTGTTTTCGGTATGCAAACAAATGGAATGTTTACATATGGGTGGCATGTCCAGTTGTACAGATCATCAAAGTATTTTATGAATAAAGTATATTTTTGAAATTTAAAAAAATGAACAAAGTTTATTGTGTGAAGCAAAATAGTCCATCCTTAGATACCCTGAGAAAGTTCTGAGATTTGATTGAGTCTCTCTTTAGATCATTTCAAAGAACATTTCAGAGTTACCATGTTGGTGTAGGATTGGGTGGCATACAGGTCAAAATATGTAAGGAATGTACTAAACTAGCTGGGCATTTACGACAATACAGCAGAGTTAGAACTGATCTCAATCTCTCAAACTGGGGAATATTCCTCCAGATTTCTCGGTTACTAGCTCAGTAATGTAACCCCGAACACACAATCCCAGCACATTAACTCCCCTGCTGGCAATAAGCCAGCACAGTATCAAGCTCAGCTGCGATGCCACCCACAGTTGATCAGACTGACGGAACTTAGTCACTTGTGAAGAGTAACCACTTGAGTGAATGAGGTACTGGAAGACTCCTGTCATGTGTGATTCTGTACTCCATCAAGGACACAGAGAGTCAGGATTGTCTGGTGCAGTGGTAGTGTCATGACCTCTGAGCCAAAAGGCCCATGGTCTAGTCCCACCCTGCTCCAGAGCTGTACTGTACCACATCTAAACGGATTGATCCAAAGATTTTTTTTAAGAAAGGGATGTGGAAGACAATTTAATGGGATGGAGGGAAAGGGGAACACTGAAAGAGTAGGCAAAAAACAACATTGTAATACATTCTGCAAATCAAAAATAATGACTCCTGTTAAGCAGGTGCAGGATTAGTTTAACCGCAATGAATATGGAAAAGTTTCCATATTGCTTTGACCAGCCATTGTATGAAGATCACTGCCTATGTGGTAATGAGTACATTTAACTCAGTCATTAAGCTGGTATTAACTAGATTCAGTGTTGTTTATGGTGCTGAAGAGTGCAGTTACTGGGCTGACGACAAGCAATGACACTGGGTCTCATTGTACACAGATCCCCTGATATTGTATTAGAACCAATTCGCTAGGCAATGGCCACTGGAGTGGAAAACATTCCTTTGCACAATATCCCTCCTCTCAATGGATCTGGGCATACCATCAGTGCACAGCTACAGAGTCCTGCTACCAGATGGTGAGCTAATTATAAGTTATTAAGTGCTTTGATAGCTGTGTGGGAACTGGGCTCAATGAAGGTGCTGTGAATAGGGATGCAAGCTGTTCAACCACCTACCCTGGGACTCTTGTGTGAGAGGGGTCAGCCTGATTGAACTTTTGCTCAGCGCGGTACACAGTACAGTACGGGGGACCGCTGACTTTGTGACACGACAGGAGGAGGAGAGGCAGCTACAAAACCCTTCCCTGGTCCAGTTTGTTGTTTTGTTCCAATCAGGACCATTTTTTTAAAAAAAGGAAGCATTGTCAGCGTGTCTTTTTGGAATTAAGACTAAAAAAAACACCAAAGCATAAAAGGATCTGGATGGCTGCCAAAGAGGCACAAGGTGGTAATGGGTTGTGGTTTCTTGTAGCTGTTTTGACATCAGTCTGACAGGGCTGTTTGCCTCAGATAGGTATATCTAGCGCCAACTCTGATGTAAGCTCGCCCACCTTGCTAACGACCCACCACTGGGAACACCCATCGTTTCCTCAGAAGATTGGCTAAGCCTTTCCAGGGAATCCTTTGGTACAGGGGAGGTGTGAAGGCTTTGGTTGGGGACAGGTTTATAAAATCATCAGGGGCATGGCTAGGAGAATTGGACAAAATCTTTTCCTTGGGCTGGGGGAATCCAGAACTAGAGGGCATAGGTTTAGGGTGAGAGGGGAAAGATATATAAGGGATCTAAGGGGCAACATTTTCTTGCAGAGGGTGGTGTGTGTATGGAATGAGCTGCCAGAGGAAGCGGTGGAGGCTGGCATAATTACAACATTTAAAAGGCACCTGGATGGGCACATGAATAGGAAGGATTCAGAGGGATATGGGCCAAGTGCTGGCAAATGGGACTAGATTAATTTAGGATATCTGGTCAGAATGGACAAGTTGGACCGAAGGGTTTGTTTCTATGCTGTACATGACTATGACTCTATGACCAGATTACTTCTTCTAATGAATTTCAGAGATATATTGGCCAGAACAGTGAGGGAAGCAATCCCCACAGTGGCTCAGTGGTTAGCACTGCTGCCTCACAGCACCAGGGACTCAGATTCAGTTCCACCATTGGGTGACTGTGTGTAGATTAGATAGTGTGGAAACAGGCCCTTCGGCCCAAAAAGTCCACACCGACCCGAAGAAGGGCAACCCACCCAGACCCATTCGCCTACATTTACCCTTTCACCTAACACTACGGGCAATTTAGCATGGCCAATTCACCTAACCTGCACATCTTTGGACTGTGGGAGGAAACCGGAGCACCCGGAGGAAACCCACGCAGACACGGGGAGAACGTGCAAACTCCACACAGAGAGTCACCTGAGGCAGGAATTGGATCCGGGTCTCGGGCGCTGTGCCACCGTTCTGCCCCATTCTCCCTGTGTCTGAGTGAGTTTTGTCTGAGCAGTCCAGTTTCCTCCCACAGTTTTAAAATGTACAGATGAGGTGGATTGGCCATGCTAAACTGCTCCCATCGTGTGTGGGTGACCTCTGGTAAATGCTGGGATAGAGTGGGATGTTATGCGGAGGGTTGGTGTGTGCTGAATGACCTCTGTTTGCACTGTGGGGATTCTAACTTCTTTGCTCTTCTTCAGTCGAGCACGGATTGGAGCTGTAACTCAGTGAGTAACATCCTCGCATTGATATTACTAGTTGTGAGTTCAGTCCTTGCTCTAAATTTGAAGTATAAAAATCTTGACTGACTTTATTGCTGCTGTGTCAAGGATCTGTTTTTCAGTGCAATCAGATCCGGCTGAATGTGAAGGATTCCTAAGGGACCTTTTTAAAGTAAGAGCAGGGGTATGATTCTCAATGGAGTGGACAATATTCATCCCTCAATCAACATTACAAAAATGTGACAGCAAAAGATATTCTATTCTAAATAAACTTTGTGGTCATTGCCATGTTGGTGTTATCCACCATCTGGCTGTCATGATCCTTACAGTACAACAGTGTCATAGAGTCATAGAGATGTACAGCATGGAAACATGCTTTCGTCCAACCCGTCCATGCTGACCAGATATCCCAACCCAATCTAGTCCCACCTGTCAGCACCTGGTCCATATCCTTCCAAACCCTTCCTATTCATATACCCATCCAGATGCCTTTTAAATGTTGCAATTTAAATGTTGCAGCCACCATCACTTCCTCTGGCAGCTCATTCCATACACGTACCACCCTCTGTGTGCAAAAGTTGCCCCTTAGGTCTCTTTTATATCTTTCCCCTCTCACCCTAAACCTATGCCCTCTAGTTCTGGACACCCCAACCTCAGGGAAAAGACTTTGTCTATTTACCCTATCCATGCCCCTCATAATTTTGCAAACATCTATAAAGTCACCCCTCAGCCTCCGACGCTCCAGGGAAAACAGCCCCAGCCTGTTCAGCCTCTCCCTATAGCTCAAATCCTCCAACCCTGGCAACATCTTTGTAAATCTTTTCTGAACCCTTTCAAGTTTCACAACATCTTGCTGATAGGAAGGAGACCAGAATTGCATGCAATATTCCAACAGTGGCCTAACTAATATCCTGTACAGCCACAACATGACCTCCCAACTCCTGTACTCAATACTCTGACCAATAAAGGAAAGCATACCAAATGCCTTCTTCACTATCCTATCTACCTGCGACTCCACTTTCAAGGAGCTATGAACCTGCAATCCAAGGTCTCTTTGTTCAGCAACGTTCCCCAGGACCTTACCATTAAGTGTATAAGTCCTGCTAAGATTTGCTTTCCCAAAATGCAGCACCTCGCATTTATCTGAATCTTCTTCGCTGTCCAATACACCTCCAATTTTGGTGTCATCTGCAAACTTACTAACCATGCCTCTTATGCTCGCATCCAAATCATTTATATAAATGACAAAACATAGAGGACCCAGCACCGATCCTTGTGGCACTCCACTGGTCACAGGCCTCCAGTCTGAAAAACAACCCTCCGCCACCACCCTCTGTCTTCTACCTTTGAGCCAGTTCTGTATCCAAATGGCTAGTTCTCCCTGTGATCCATGGGATCTAACCTTGCTAACCAGTCTCCCATGGGGACCCTTGTCAAACGCCTTACTGATGTCCATATATATCACATCTACTGCTCTGCCCTCATCAATCTTCTTTGCCACTTCTTCAAAACACTCAATCAAGTTTGTGAGACATGATTTCCCACACACAAAGCGATGTTGACTATCCCTAATCAGTCCATGCCTTTCCAAATACATGTACATCCTGTCCCTCAGGATTCCCTCCAACAACTTGCCCACCACCGACATCAGGCCCACTGGTCTATAGTTCCCTGGCTTGTCCTTACCACCTTTCTTAAACAGTGGCATCACGTAGCCAACTTCCAGTCTTCCGGCACCTCATCACTTCCCTAGCTTCCCTCGGGGTACACCTTAGATTAGATTAGATTACTTAGATTAGATTACTTACAGTGTGGAAACAGGCCCTTCGGCCCAACAAGAGCACACCGACCCGCCGAAGCGCACCTACCCATACCCATTCCCCTACATTTACCCCTGCATCTAACACTACGGGCAATTTAGCATGGCCAATTCACCTAACCTGCACATTTTTGGACTGTGGGAGGAAACCGGAGCTCCCGGAGGAAACCCACGCAGACACGGGGAGAATGTGCAGACTCCAAACAGTCAGTCGCCTGAGGCGGGAACTGAACCCGCAGTGCTAACCACTGTGCCACCGTGCCACCCAAAAGATAGTCATCCCAAGGGTGGAATCAAACCCCGGTCCCTGGCGATGTGAGGCAGTGGCACTAATCACTGAGCCACTGTGCCGCCCTGATCAGGTCCTGGGGATTTATCCACTTTTATGCGTCTCAAGACATTCAGCACTTCCTCCTCTGTAATATGGGCATTTTTCAAGGTGTCATCATCTATTTCCCTACATTCTATATCTTCCATCGCCTTTTCTACAGTAAATGCTGATGTGCAGTAAATACTGACAACACTTTAATATGAATGCATTCCTTATAAAGTGCGTTGAGATTTCTGGTCATCATAGAAGGTGCTATGTTAATGCAATCCCATCTTTCTGGGAGCGTAAATTTGTTCAGCCTTCATTTCTTTCTGTGCTTCTTCACTTGTATCACATTTGCCAGTTATTGTACAATTAATGAGTTCACAGATCAGCAAGTTTATTTTGTCACCTGTTTATCTGAAATAAAATGGGAACATTTTATCAGGAATGAGACTGAATGACCGAGTCTGCCATTAATTGTCCTTGGAACACATTTTGTGGTATATCAGAAACTAATTGATATACTAAATTACCTGGGTTAGTGAAGGAGCTATCTGTGAGGTTGCTTGTACCATGAATTATTATTTCTGCAAAGAATTTAAGTCATTGTTTGCTGAACACTTTATTCTTGCCCAATCAATCAGGAGTGTTAAGGACAACTTGAATTTATGTAGCTCCTCTATTAGAGTAAAGACTTCCAAAGTATTTCAAGTGAGTGTTACCAAACATTAAATCGACCTCAGACCCCATCAGTAGATTTTAGGCTCAGTCATAGGTGAAAGGTAAGTTTTAAGGAGAATTCTCAGGGAGGAGAGGTGAAGAGGATGAGCATGGGGGCTTACAGTAGTAGTTATGATTGGAAGCATGGTCACTTGTGATGGAGCACTATCTTTAATTAGTTATCTGGTTGTGATATTTGTAAAATAAACAATGACACAATTTGCTTTTCTTGGACCATCGTTCTCCCCTTTCTTAATTTGGGAAATTTTCTGTTCCTCCGTGTTAGGTAGAAAAAATAACTTTTCAGCGTTTTGTGAACGAGGTGGGAAATGAGCTGCCTGATGTTTGAAAACACTTTCTTGGACTTTTCAGTTTCTGCACACCCAGGTTCCGAGCAGCATTGGCAAAGGTGACTCTCGTTTAGGCTGGAGTCCACATTCTTAGAGACAAAAAACCTGCAGATGTTGGATACCAAAGTAGACAAGCAGGAGGCTGGAAGAACACAGCAAGCCAGGCAGCATCAGGAGGCGGAGAAGTCAATGTTTTGGGTGTAACCCTTCTTCAGGACCACATTCTGCCAATATTTGAGTACTGCAAATAGGGCACAATAGCTCCAGTCTTTGAAGGGCGCACATTGGAAGGAAACATGCTCAAAGCTGTTTCCCTGCATCACAATGCCTTTTACAGCAAAATCTTCAAAGGCCAGTCATGTGGTCACCTGGCAATCCCTCATCATACAGTCTTCAAATCTTGTGGTAGTGGTAGAGTGTCAAAGCAGCAAGTGAGGAGACACTGTGAGTTGTAGCTCCACATGAAGGGGCTAAGGTCATAGGGTCACCATGCCAACACCTGAGTGTAACCCTCAAAGGCAACACTCCACCATTGGTGATCACACTTCCAGTCTTAACCAAGACCCTAAGCTCCCGTGTTAAACCTCTCCACATTGGGGCCTCGCGCGTCCCTGAGAATTCTCCTTAAAGCTGAGGTCTTGACAACAATCCTTCTCCTGTTGAGCGACCTGAGTCAGGTGCATTACCAGGTAAAATACACGAGGCGGAAGTTCAAATAGAATCTTTACAGTGCAGAAAGAGGTCATTTGGCCCAATGAGTCTGCACTTTGAACTTTGACCTCACTTCACGCCATCAAACCTGGGAGGGAATCCCAGGCAGAAACTGAGTTGGTGACAACACGAGCAGTGAATGTTGTCTACGGAGGCTATATGCCGGACTAATTTCCTAATTAGCAAAATTGCACTTGAACTCATATCAAAACATTCTGAACTTCCCTAAACAATGGTGTTTAAATGACTGTGCTACTGTCAGAAGGAATAACAGGCAAGGGTATTTGAGGCAGGTAACCCTGACAACTTTTAAGAAGTACTTGGATGAACATCTGAAAAGTCATAACTAGGCCTTGGGCCCAGTGCTGGAAAGTGTGACGAGCGTAGATTTAGTGTACTTTTGGCAGTACAGACTTGATGGATCGAAGGGACCTCTTCTGTACTCTATAATTCAATGATTCTAAGTGAGCAAAACCATGTGAGGAGCAGATTGTTTGACTGACCACAAACCCATTACAGAGGAACCTCGATTATCTGAATACCAATTATCCGAAAATTGGATTATCCGAAGGAGATCTTGAGGTCCTGATGGAAACATTACATCAAAGACTTGTTTCCAACAGTGATACCGTCTTTTGTTTACAGTGATTAAACAGGCACTGTCTCCAAATGACTGTCTGCCCACCTCTCTCTCTCCCCACACTTTCCCTGGAGTTCTACACAAGGGTGAACACTAAACCCCCTTCCCCACATAATCTCTCTAACATTGTTCTGTACAGGGCAAAGGTGGAACCTGTCAAAAAGTTGCAGTAAGAAGTTGTGTGGGTGGCTATGGCTGTGTGTGTGTGTGTGTGTGTCTGTATGTGTGTGTGTGTCTGTATGTGTGTGTGTGTCTGTGTGCTATTTGGAGACTTATCCCACAAAGGCAACTGCAGCAGTCTTCGTGTTGGTGTCCAGTCCGACTGCCCCACAGAGGGGGCAGATGTGTACGGTGTTGTGGGGTGGGGGGAGTGGGCAGGCGCCGGTAAGGATGGGGTTGGAGGTGGGGGGGGGGGCGGTGTTGGGGGCGGGGGGGCGGTGTTTGACGGGCTTGGGGGTGGGGGGTCAGGGTCTTGCGCGCTATGTGCTGTTGCTAGTCTCCTGAACGAGGAACAGATTTTTAAAAATCCTAGCCCCAGAGGAAAGGCATTTAATCAATTAACCGAATAATCGATTATCCGAACGAAATAGTGCCTACCCATCACGTTCAGATAATCGAGGCTCCCTGTATCTCTAAGTTCAACATCTATATTCAGGTCAAGAAATGCCCCCAGGAAGGCACAAAATGAATAAGAGATTCATTGTTTTATGATGAGGCAAACCCTTGCAGAAGATCCTGGTTTCCAGCCATAAACGGTCTTACTTATGTCTCTCGTATTACAAAGGATGGATAACCTTCAGAGACCTGCCCTAACGTATTACCCAAGTACACCTTGGGCCCACCTTTTTTTGCTCGTCGCTTGACTGATTCAATGAAGATAATGAGGAGATTCAGATTCAGCAGGATCAGAAACACCATCACCTTACAGCCTACTCAAAGCATCATTCAGTTACTTCAAAGAAGCCCAGTTTTAACAACGTCCATAAAATCATCCAGTCAATGCTTAGAGAGAGAGAAATGCAGGATGAACACAAAGGCAGGAGAAATAGTTGGAAACAAAACTAAACCCTTGAGTGATGCTCTTAAGACAATCAGTGGTGTTATCAGCCCGGATATACTCCAAAGCTCAGCGCTGGTACAGGACACCAGGACACCAGGATTCTGAACTGGTTCTCAGTCATTGATGCTGAGGCAATTACATATCAGCTACAAGCTACACTGCAGAAATTCACCAAGGCTCCTTCGACATTATCTTCCAAACCCATGAGCATTTTCATCCAGAAGGACAAGGGCAGGAAACGCATGGGAACACCACTCCATGCCTCCAAGTTTCATCTCCAAACCACTCACCATCTTGACTTGGAAATATAGCGCCGTTCCTTCACTGTCACTGGGTCAATAACCAGGAACCCCCCTCTGTAGCAGCATTGTTTACAGCAGATGGATTGTGGCAATACAAGGGAGCAGCTCACCACTAACTTCTCAAGGACAACTAGAGATGGGCAATAATTGTTAGTGCAGCGAGCATTCTGTCAGAGAATAACTCAAACGTTGCCTGCTGATCTTGAGTTAAATCATCAGAGGTGACAAACCCCTAGGAAAACTGAGATCATGACAGCAATCTGTTTTCTGTTGAGCGACAAGGCCCCAGAGTCAGGTGTGATGCCAGATACCCTGGGGTCGGGGAGTCCAGAACTAGAGGGCATAGGTTTAGGGTGAGAGGGAAAAGATATAAAAAAGACCTAAGGGGCAACTTTTTCACACAGAGGATGATACGTGTATGGAATGAGCTGCCAGAGGAAGTGGTAGAGGCTGGTACAATTGCAACATTTAAAAAGCATTTGGATGGGGATATGAATAGGGAGGGTTTGGAGGGATATGGGCCGGGTGTTGGCAGGTGGGAACTAGATTGGGTTGGGATATCTGGTTGGCGTGGACGGGTTGGACCGAAGGGTCTGTTTCTGTGCTGTACATCTCTCTGACTCTATGACAAGATAAAAGTCACAATAGAATCCCTACAGTGCAGAAAAAGGCTATTCAGCCCAATGAGTCGCACCGCAACGAGCATGCCGCCTAGACCCACCCTGTCCATAACCCCAAATTTTCCATGGTTAGTCCACCTAGCCTGCATATCCCTGGACACAATGGGTAATTTAGCATGGCCAATCCACCTCACATCCACATCTTTGGAGTGTGGGAAGAAGGAGTTGAAAAGTATGGTGCTGGAAAAGCACAGCAGGTCAGGCAGCATCCAAGGAGCAGGAGAATTAACCGTTTCAGGCATAAGCCCTTCATCAGGAACATGGAGGGTGGAAAGAGGGCTGACAGACAAAACCCAAGCAGCCAGAGAAAGTACATGGGGAGAACGTACAGACAGTTGCCCCAGGGCTAAACTCAAACCTGTGTCCCTGGCACTGTAAGGCAACATTCTTAACCACTGAGCCACCGAGCACAATACCCATGGATGCTCTCACCAAATGATTATAGAGAATGACAGCAAGCGCCATACCTCAGGAATTTAAAGATGTAGCAATTGCCAATCTCAGTAAGAGGAAGGGAACGTGTTGTGCCTGAGATTGTCACTGAGGATCACCCTCCCAGGTGTTTCGGGCATGAGCATTTCATCAGGAATGGGTCCCCCGTTCCTGATGAAGTGCTTATGCTAAAAACGTCGACTCTCCTGCTCCTCGGATGCTGCCTGACCTGCTGTGCTTTTCCAGCACCACACACTTCAACTCTGATCTCCAGCATCTGCCTTCCTTACTTTCTCCTAGCTCCATGAGCGGTGACAAGAGTACAGGGGAAAATCGCACTCCACATTTATTGAGCAGACAAAAGTCTTCAACACGGTTCATCATGAGGGCCAGCGGGAGATCCCAGCAAAATTGATTACTGATATACAACAACTGCACAACGGGAATGTTTACCTGTGTCCTGCTGGGAGGGGGATGGGTCATGATGGGGTGGAGAGTTTTCTGATACCTTTCCAGCCTCATTTGCATTGTTCTCTCCACAGATGCTGCCAATCCTGCAGAGTTTCATCATCACTGTCTCTCTTCGTCTCACACAACAAAGTCGGGCCGTGTGTTGCCTCCTCCCCTATGATGTTCTCTGTTGTACTTTATGAAAAATGCCGTGTTAGGAAAACAGGCATCCACGTTACATGTTGAATTCAAGTGAGCCAACAGCCAAATCTAATCTGGTTTCTGATTTCTTTTTCTCTGACAGTTGGGCTTTAAAATGCAAAACAAGAAACGCAATGTCACACGGACCTCTCCCTATCTCCCTGTGATAACTACGGACTCACCATCAGATACCAAAATGTCTGAAATCGTGTAAAGACCTGCCCCACAAAAGCTGCATCTATTACAGTCAAAGGTCAGATGTTCAAAGCAGTCAACACATTTCCCTAAAATGAAACAGAGAACTATCGGTACTTCACCTGCATCTGACCAGTATAGCTCACATTAATAGTAAAGTCAACACCAGAAGACGAAGCTTATAGGGCATTGGCCAAGCGCTGGAAAATGGGATTACAACAATTAGGTGGTTGTTTTCCACATGGACTCGATGGGAGTGTTCATATGAGTGTATGTGTGAGCATGTGAGGGCGTGTGTGTGCGCGTGTGTGTATATGTGCGTTTGTGTAAGTGCTTGTGTGTGTGAAAGTGTTTGTGTGTGTGTGATGTGTATGTGAGTGAGTGTGTGTAAGTGTTTGTGTGTGTGTGTTAAAGTGAGAAGTGGCTGTGTATTTAAGAGAGTGAGCAAAATCTGATTGGGGCCTAAATGACCTGGGCTATGGTGAGATTTGTGGGAGAATTACGGAAGGAATCCAATGAGGTCTATCAGGAGCAACTGGCTGGACTGCTGGCCATTGAGGTGAGTATCGCAGAAGGCAGCTGCATGTTCTTTCTTTAGGAGTTTATTGCTTGTTAATGACCTTCTTTAACTGCACAGACATGGGAGATTGAGAAAGAAGGTAAAGCCACTGCAGGGATTCTCTGATTCTATGGATCTCATCTCATTAATCTTCAGCTTCCTATCTTACCAAATATTCTGACCAAGTGAGACACTGAGAATCCTCAGTGTGAAAGTCAGAGTGGGTACCTGGCAAATTCAGGCCACCACTTGTCCATATTGATTACCACAAGGCAGCATCTCAGAGCACAATCCATGGACACCCCTTGTCCAAGTCCATTGGCATCCAGGAATTGATCATAACACCACTCGAATCCACTTGCAGGACACGTTGGAAGCACAGAGCTGCACAGCAGACAGCACCAGCTACTAGCACGGAGCGTTAGAGGTTTATAAAATGATGAGAGATCTGGATAGGATGAATAGCCAAGGTCTTTTCCCCGGGATAGGGGAATACAAAATTTGAGGGCATAGGTTTAAGGTGAGAGGGGAAAGGTTTAAAAGGGACCTTAGGGGTAAGTTTTTTTAAGCAGAGGGAGGTGCGTGTGGAACAAGCTGCCAGAGGAAGTGGTGGAGGCTGGTACAATTACAACATTTAAAAGTAATTTAGATGGGTATATGAATAGGAAGGTTTAGAGGAATATGGACCAAATGCTTGCAAATGCGATTCGATTAATTTAAGATATCTGATCAGCATGGACAAATTGGACCGAAGGGTCTGTTTCCATTCTGTATGACTCTGTAACTCTATAGATTTGCTCTGACCAGAACCTTATCCAGCCTCAGCATTACATCTCTGCTCTTGTATTCTAGCCCTCTTGAAATGAATACTAACATTGCATTTGCCTTCCTAACTGCCAACTGAACTTGTATATTTGCCTTAAGAGAATCCCAAACTAGGACTCCCAAGTTCCTTTGCACTTCAGATTTCTGAAGTTTTTCCCTTTTTAGAAAACAGTCTAGGCCTTTATTCTTCCTGCCAAAGTGCATAATCTCACATTTCCCCACATTGTACTCCATCTGCCACTTCTTTGCCCACTCTCTGAGCCTGTCTAAGTCCTTCTGTAGCCTCCCCACTTCCTCAACACTACCTGTCCCTCCACGTACCTTTGTGTCATAGTATACAGTCCTGAGGTGGGGGGGAGGAGATCCATGTGTTGATGTTAAGAAGGATGTAAGGGGAGTGGGAAGGTGGCTATAAGAGCAAAGGAGAGGGTCATGGTCAAAAGAGATGGGTTAGTCAAGCTTGGGAGCAGAGTGGAGGCACATATTGAATTGGAATAAGGATTAGGACAGGGGATCTCGTGATATAAGTGCAGTAATGCAAAACAGCATTAGAGGTCATGGTAGGCTATGGGAGGGAGACAGTGACCACCAGCATGGTCACCACATGGGGAATGTACAGGATAAGCATGGACATCATTAAGGAGTAATGCAGAGGCTAGGGGGCAGGAAGGATAGTTGGAGGCAACGTTCAATATTGGTAGATCTACACAATGGGGGGAATGGGCTGTCAGGGTGGGACAAAGTAAAAGGGGATATGGCGGCTTGGGGTTGGTACCCAGTGACCAGGTAGTGTTCAGCATGAACCATGCCATCACATGGTACTCTTTAGATGCCAGTTGAATCTGGAAAATGGCTGGGATAACCGTCAGAGCAGGTGGGGTCAGTTTGATGGGTGAACATGTGGGATCCATGTATGCTAGACATGAGGATGTGGAGAGGGTGGGTATATGAAATATGTCTTGACAAACTGCAGCTACATTTAATTTCCAATCATTTCTCCATCCAGCTGATGTACTTCAAGTTCAAATGCTGGGTCACAGGCAATTTGCACCATTCCATTGGTGCTTGTAAGTTGAACACTGAGATCAAAAGCATCCGATCACTTGTGAAACATCCAAGGATGCAGTGAGAGGAGGGAAACATCAGTAAATAGGAATAGGTCCTTTGAGCTGTTGAGTCTGTGCTGTCATTTAATATGATCATCGTTGATCGAACATTTCAGTGCCTTTTACACAAACTATCTCCATAATGATTTAATCCATCATTAATCAGTCAAAGTCTGAGCTTTCTGCAGTAGAGAATTTCAAAGCTTTACTATCCTGTATGTGAACGTTCCTTTTCATTTCGCTCCGAAATAGCACCTCCATTATTTTTAAATTCTGCTCCCTGATTCTAGACTCCACAGCCAGGGGAAACATCATACCTGCATCCAACCAGTCTGTCCCTTTAAGCATTTGGTAGGTTTAAATTAGATTATTCTTTGAAACTCCAAAGAATCAAAACACAATCCCTCTTTAGGATAGTCCTGCTATTGGTTCCCTGACGAAGGGCTTATGCCCAAAATGTCAATTCCCCTGCTCCTCGGATGCTGCCTGACCTGCTGTGCTTTTCCAGCACCACAGTCTGGTCTCTGATCTCCAGCATCTGCAGTCCTCGCATTCTCCCATTGCAAGAAACAGTCTGATGAACCTTCACTGTACTCCGTTGATGGCAATAATATCATTCCCGAGGTAAGGAGACTAAAACATTTCTTCAGGTGCAGTCTAACCGAGATCCTATATATAGAAAGGTTTCACTATTTCTGTTCTCAAATCTTCTTGAGGTAAAGGCTAACATTCGGTTAACCTTCCTAATAGCTTGCTGCAGCTGCATGTTAGCCTTCACTGACTTGTTAGCAAGGACATCCAAGTCCCTTTGCACATCCACACTTTCCAACCTCTCACCATTCACATCTATTCCTCCTACCAAAGTGGATAATGTCACATTTTTCTACTGAATATTCCAACTGCCATGTTCTTGTCCAATTACTATATCTGTCCAAAATCCTCCTGAAAATGTTTCCATCTTCCTCACAACATGTTTTGCTTTGTATCATCTGGAAATTTAGAAATACCACATTTGGTCCCCATGTTCATATCCTTGATATAAATTGTGAACAGTCAGGGGCCAAGTACTAGTCCTTGCAGAACCCCAGTAGTCACAGCCAGTCACAGTGATAAAGACCCATTTATTCATCAACTCTCTTTGTTAGCCAATCCTTAATCCATTACCAAGTGCTTTAACATTGCTAACTGCCTTACTGGGAGACACCCTTTCAAAGCCTTCTAAAAATCCAAATATGCTACAGAACTTGAGTCTGTCTCTCTCTCTCTCGCCAGCTCTGTAACTTAATCAAATGACAAATAAAGTCTTCAGTTTGATTAAGAAACAGAGCTAGGCACTTTTGCATCAGACACTTTTAATTTTTCTTATTCATTACTAATTTATTTAAATTGCAAATTTATTGTATGGCATTTTACTTTTGAAATTTGTGTTTATTTCAATGGTGAAACTCATCGATCTGAAATTCGAACACTGTCACCCACCCGGCCACCAAAATGAAATTAGTTTCAACTTTCCCTCCCCCGATGTAAAACCCGAATTTAAAGTGCCTGGTTAGACCATAGCTGGACTACTGCATTGTCAAATGCAACTTAAGGTGTTCAGACTTTGGAGAAGTTACCAGTAGAGTCACCATTTGCAGTGGCACTGTGGCGGTTGGGGGGGGGGGGGGGGGCATTCAGATACATGGAATGGCTGGAGAGACTGGACCAATTTGATTGACCTGCTCAACATTACAAAGCTAGGGAGAACCAGGTTTTTTTTTTGTGGTGCAGGTAACTAGAAGATATATATCTTTTTTAAAAACAGGCAAAAAAAGGGATGTCCCTTTTTTACATGATAAGTTGTGAACAGGAGCAGGTTCAAATAACTTCCAAAGACCACGGAATTGAATATACTTTTACAAATTGTAAATTTGCAGCACTCCAGGAAAACAACAAGGGAATTGTGACAAACTGGGTGGCTCTTTAAGGAACTAGTAATGTCATGATGAAGTGAATGGCCACCTTCTGTGCTGTGTATAAAATGTGGAAAGGGGAGTCATTAGACATTCACATTTGCTGTTGAACAAGCATTGTCATTAACAGAAGGATCATTAGCTTTGCTTTCCTTTTTAAACCAAGGAGAAAGTGAGGTCTGCAGATGCTGGAGATCAAAGTTGAAACTTTATTGCTGGAACAGCACAGCAGGTCAGGCAGCATCCAGGGAACAGGAGATTCGACGTTTCGGGCACAGGCCCTTCTTCAGGCCCTTCCTGAAGAAGGGCCTGTGCCTGAAACGTCGAATCTCCTGTTCCCTGGATGCTGCCTGACCTGCTGTGCTGTTCCAGCAATAAAGTTTCAACTTTTTAAACCAAGAACAGGGTTTGAACTGTCGTTCCCCAGCCCTGTGGAATCAGACAGGGCTGAGCTCCTCCTAGTCCTTGATCATAGAGTCCTAGAGATGTACAGCACGGAAACAGACTCTTTGGTCTAATGCATATATGCCAACCAGATATCCTAACCTAATCTAGTCTCATTTGCCAGCATTTGGCCCATATCCCTCCAAACCCTTCCTACTCATATATCCATTCGGATGACTTTTAAATGTTGTAATTGTACCAGCCTCCACCATTTCCTCTGGTAGCTCATTCCATACCCGTACCACCCTCTGCCTGAAAACGTTGCTCCTTAGGTCCCTTCTAAATCTTTCCCCTCTCACCCTAAACCTATGCCCTCTAGTTCTGGACTGCCCCACCTCAGGGAAAATATCTTGTCTGTTTCCCATATTCATGCTCCTCATTATTTTGTAAAACCCTATAAGGTCACCTCTCAGCCTCCGATGCTCCAGGGAAAACAGCCCCAGCCTGTTCAGCCTCTCCCTAACCCTCAAACCCGCCAAAGCTGGCAACATCCTTGTAAATCTTTTCTGAACCCTTTCAAGTTTCACAACATCCTTCTGATAGGAGGGAGACCAGAATATTCCAAAAGTGGCCTAACCAATGTCCTGTACAGCCGCAACATGACCTCCCAGCTCCTGTACTCAATACTCTGACTAATAAAGGAAAGCATACCAAACGCCTTCTTCACTATCCTATCTACCTGCGACTCCACTTTCAAGGAGCTATGAACCTGCACTCCAAATGTTCTGGGAGGTTTCCAGGAGTCCATAATAAAAATACATGCTATTTGTTTGTCTAGACTCTGTTAAATGTAAAGTCATAGAGGTCTTAATAGACGATAAGGCTGCTCTCTTTTAGGGAGAGCCGACTGGTAGTGATTTAACCTGAGGGTCACTATGCCTCAGGCGAGGTGAGAGGTTGAGAAGGACAGCGTTTCATGGTGACCTTAGCCAGCCCAGGAACTGAGCCCACATTGTACCACAAACTGAGTGGGTTGATTTGGTGGCTGCATTTTGATGCCTACAGTGGAGACTGGAGCACTTGTACTCGCTGTAATGACAGTGAAGTGGACATATCTGTACCCTAAGACTGATAGGTATACAAGAAGGATCTCAATGGTAGTGCCCTCCTCACCACCAGCCAGGCGCTGAAGGATTTAAACTAGTAAGGTGGGGGCGCCCAGGGGGATATATCGTGAGGAAAGAGATCAATCTGAGACGGGTACAGTTGAGAATAGAAGCGAGTCAGGCAGGGACAAGATAGGACTAATAAATTAAACTATATTTATTTCAATGCAACGGGCCTAACAGGGAAGGCAGATGAACTCAGGGCATGGTTAGGAACATGGGACTGGGATATCATAGCAATTGCGGAAACATGGCTCAGGGATGGGCAGGACTGGCAGCTTAATGTTCCAGGATACAAATGCTACAGGAAGGATAGAAAGGGAGGCAAGAGTGGAGGGGGAGTGGCATTTTTGTTAAGGGATAGCATTACAGCTGTGTTGAGGGAGGATATTTCTGGAAAAACATCGAGGGAAATTATTTGGGCGGAACTGAGAAATAAGAAAGGGATGATCACCTTATTGGGATTGTATTATAGACCTCCTAGTAGTCAGAGGAAAATTGAGAAACAAATTTGTAAGGAGATCTCAGCTATCTGTAAGAATAATAGGGTGGTTATGGTAGGGGATTTTAACTTTCCAAACATAGACTGGGACTGCCATAGTGTTAAAGGTTTAGATGAAGAGGAATTTCTTAAGTGTTTATAAGACAATTTTCTGATTCAGTATGTGGATGTACCTACTAGAGAAGGTGCAAAACTTGACCTACTCTTGGGAAATAAGGCAGGGCAGGCGACTGAGGTGTCAGTAGGGGAGCCCTTTGGGGCCAGCGACCGTAATTCTATTACATAGTGATGGAAAAGGATAGACCAGATCTAAAAGTTGAAGTTCTAATTTGGAGAAAGGCCAATTTTGACGGTATTAGGCAAGAACTTTCAAAGGCTGATTGGGGGCAGATGTTCGCAGGTAAAGGGAAGGCTGGAAAATGGGAAGCCTTCTGGAATAATATAACGAGAATCCAGAGAAAATATATTCCTGTCAGGGTGAAAGGAAAGGCTGGTAGGTGTAGGGAATGCTGGATGACTAAAGAAAGTGAGGGTTTGGTTAAGAAAAAGAAGGAAGCATATGTAAGGTATAGACAGGATAGATTGAGTGAATCCTGAGAAGAGTATAAAGGCAGTAGGAGTATACTTAAGAGAAAAATCAGGAGGGCAAGAAGGGGACATGAGAAAATAGCTTTGGCAAATAGAGTCAAGGAGAATCCAAAGGGTTTTTACAAATACATTAACGATAATAGGGAGAGAATAGGGTCCCTCAAAGATCAGCAAGGTGGCCTTTGTGTGGAGCTGCAGAAAATAGGAGAGATACTAAACGAGTATTTTGCATCAGTATTTACTGTGGAAAAGGATATGGAGGATATAGAAAGTAACAAAATAGATGGTGACACCTTGCAAAATGTCCAGATTACAGAGGAGGAAGTGCTGGATGTCTTGAAACACATAAAGGTGGATAAATCCCTAGGACCTTATCAGGTGTACCCTAGAACTCTGTGGGAAGCTAGAGAAGTGAGTGCTGGGCCTCTTGCTGAGATATTTGTATCATCGATAGTCATAGGTGAGGTGCCAGAAGACTGGAGGTTGGCTAATGTGATGCCACTGTTTAAGAAAGGTGGAAAGGACAAGCCAGGGAACTATAGACCAGTGAGCCTGACGTCGGTGGTGGGCAAGTTGTTGGAGGGAATCCTGAGGGACAGGATGTACATGTATTTGGAAAGGCAAGGACTGATTAGGGATAGTCAACATGGCTTTGTATGTGGGAAATCATGTCTCACAAACTTGATTTAGTTTTTTGAAGAAGTAACAAAGAGGATTGATGAGGGCAGAGTGGTAGATGTGATCTATATGGTTTCAGTAAGGCATTCAAGAAGGTCCCCCATGGGAGACTGGTTAGCAAGGATAGGTTTCATGGAATAAAGGGAGAACTAGCCATTTAGATACAGAACTGGCTCAGAGGGTGGTGGTGGAGGGTTGTTTTTCAAACTGGAGGCCTGTGACCAGTGGAGTGCCACAAGAATCGGTGCTGGGTCCTCTACTTTTTGTCATTTACATAAATGATTTGGATGCGAGCATAAGAGGTACAGTTTGTAAGTTTGCCAATGACACCAAAATTGGAGGTGTAGTGGACAGCGAAGAGGGTTACCTCAGATTACAACAGGATCTTGATCAGATGGGCCAATGGGCTGAGAAGTGGCAGATGGAGTTTAACTCAGATAAATGTGAGGATGTTGCATTTTGGGAAAGCAAATCTTAGCAGGACTTATACACTTTCTGGTAAAGTCCTGGGGAGTGTTGCTGAACAAAGAGACCTTAGAGTGCAGGTTCATAGCTCCTTGAAAGTGGAATCGCAGGTAGATAGGATAGTGAAGAAGGCGTTTGGTACGCTTTCCTTTATTGGTCAGAGTTTTGAGTACAGGAGTTGGGAGGTCATGTTGCGGCTGTACAGGACATTGGTTAGGCCACTGTTGGAATATTGCATGCAATTCCAATCTCCTTCCTATCGGAAACTTGAAAGGGTTCAAAAATAATTTACAAGGATGTTTCCAGGGTTAGAGGATTTGCCAGGGAGCGGCTGAACAGGCTGGGGCTGTTTTCCCTGGAGCGACAGAAGTTGAGAGGTGACCTTACAGAGGTTTACAAAATTATGAGGGGTATGTATAGGGTAAATAGGCAAAGTCTTTTCCCTGGGATGGGGGAGTCCAGAACTAGAGGGCATAAGTTTAGGGTGAGAGGGGAAAGATATAAAAGAGACCTAAGGGGCAACTTTTTCACACAGAGGGTGGTACGTGTATGGAATGAGCTGCCAGAGGAAGTGGTGGAGGCTGGTACAATTGCAACATTTAAAAGGCATTTGGATGAGTTTATGAATAGGAAGAGTTTGGAGGGATATGGGCCGGGTGTTGGCAGGTGGGACTAGATGGGGTTGGGATATCTGGTCGGCATGGACAGTTTGGACATGCTGGACATCTCTATGACTCTATGACAAGTTCTGGCAATGAGGCATTCTGCCAAATGACTTTGACAGTCTGCTCAGGGAACAGCCCGACAGGATCCACTCTCTCCTTCTCTCACAGGGTCTCGAGGACGCTATGTGCTGACCATTCCATAATGGACCAGTGGTCTTTACAAGTTTCTCTGCGAATTTTTTTTTACAAGTTTCTCTGCGAATGACAGGCTCTGCCACATTTGCAGAGGAAGATAATGGGCTGAGAAGGTGCATGGTTTGCTGCTCTCTGTTTTCTCTGGAATCTCTCCTCAGTCAAACGAGCTTTTCAATGTGCTCACCTCTACCGATGCCCTTCCAAACAGTCAGCCTCTGGAAGTCATGGTTATCGGTGACTGTTGTTCAGTTCACCATGCTATTAATCATCCTATTAACATAGCTGGGGTAGGACAGATGCCATTGGCTTAGCAATCATTGCGTGCTAATGGAATTAGCATATTCTCGAATCTCTGAATTGCTGACCTTGCCTCATTAGGAGATACTGAGGATGTGTCTGAGATACAAAGATGGAAACCATTCAGCATATCCTCCTCAGTCAAAACATGTTTTGCTGGAAAAACACAGCTGGTCAGGCAGCACCCGAGGAGCAGGAGAGTCGACTTTTTTTTCTTTATTCTGTAACAGGATGAGGGTGTCGCTGGCTGGGCCAGCATTTATTGCCCATCCCTAATTGCCCTGAGGGCAGTTCAGACTCAACCACGTTGCTGTGGGTCTGGAGACACATGGAGGCCAGGCCAGGTAAGAATGGCAGTAGTCAAGATTAGAGTTAAAAATCTAATCCAACAGGTTAAATTGGAAGCACTAGCTTTCGGAGCGCCGCTCCATCAGGTGGTTGTGGAGGACACAATTGTAAGACACAGAATTTATAACAAAAGTTTACAGTGTGATGTAACTGAAATTATACATTGAAAAATACCTTGATTGTTTGTTGAGTCTCTCATCTATTTGAATGACCATAATAGTTTCACTTCTTCTGTGTCCCCTGTGTTCCCTGTCTGTGCCATAATGTTTAGACTGATTCTAATCTAAAAAGTGAGTTAACAGAGTCTTACATGGATTCATGCAGTTTTTGAGCAAAGTACAATGTAACTCTGCAAGTACAAATTCACCCCAGAAACGTATATGTGTATGTGTGCATGTGGGTTTTTGTGTGTGTCTGGGGTGGGGTGTTGTGAGTGTGAGAGAGAGTGTGTGTATATATATGTGCATGTATGTATGAGTGTGAAGTGTCTAAGTCTGTGAGAGGATGCATGTGTGTGTGTGAAGGTGTGTGTGTCTGTAGGAGTGTGCGTGTGTCTGGGATGGGGGGTTGTGAGTGTCTGTGAGAGAAACTGTACGTGTGTGTGTGAGTAGAATGCTCTAAGTCTGTGAGAGGATGCATGTGTGAGTGTGGAAGTGTGTGTGTCTGTAGGAGTGTGTGTGTGAGAGTATCTGTGTGCGTGTCTGTTTCTGCGTGTCTGTCTGTCTGTCTGGGGTGGGTACGTCGGTGAAACCGAGCAAAGGCTACAGCAACGGGTGTATGGGCACCGCACAACAATCAATAGACAGGAATATTTTCTCCCAGTTGGGGAACACTTCAACATTCCAGGACATTTGACCTCGGATCTTCGGGTGATCATCCTCCAAGGTGGACTTCGGGACAGGCAGCAGCGAAAAGTGGCTGAGCAGAGGCTGATAGCTAAGTTCGGTACCCATAGGGAGGACCTCAACTGGGACCTTGGATTCATGTTACTACAGGTGACCACCATTGCACAATACACACACACAAACTCCTACACACACACACACACATACACAGAGGTCCTCATATACACACACAGACACACGTCTTTACAGACACACACACCTACAGACAAACACACTCCCACACTCACATATGTATCCTCTCACAGACTTAAACTCACACTCACACACACATATACACTCTCTCTCACAGACACTCACAACCCCCCACCCTAGACACATGCACACTCCTGCAGACACACACACTTTCACACACACATGCACCCTCTCACAGACTTAGACACTTTACGCTCATACACACATATTTATACACTCTCTCTCACACTCACAGCATCACACCCCAGACAGACAGACAGACAGACACACGCACACACACAAAAACCCACATGCACATGTACACATATGCGTTTGTGGGGTGAATTTGTACTTGCAGAGTTACATTGTACTTTGCTCAATAACTGCATAAATCCATGTAAGACTCTGTTAACTCACTTTTTAGATTAGAATCAGTCTAAACATTATGGCACAGATAGAGAACACAGGGGACTAACACCTTCAACACCTTATCTGGCTGACACCAATTGTTACTGTTAACCTGAGAATGTAACTTTTATAAAAGTTACCACCGCGTGGGCGGCACGGTGGCACAGTGGTTAGCACTGCTGCCTCACAACGCCAGAGACCCGGGTTCATTTCCCGCCTCAGGCGACTGACTGTGTGGAGTTTGCACATTCTCCCCGTGTCTGCGTGGGTTTCCTCCGGGTGCTCCGGTTTCCTCCCACAGTCCAAAGATGTGCAGGTCAGGTGAATTGGCCATGCTAAATTGCCCGTAGAGTTAGGTAAGGGGTAAATGTAGGGGTATGGGTGGGTTGCACTTCGGTGGGGCGGTGTGGACTTGTTGGGCCGAAGGGCCTGTTTCCACACTATAAGTAATCTAATCTAATCTAAAAGGTTATGTGATTGACATATGAAAGAAGTGAAACTATTATGGTCATTCCAATAGATGAGACTCAACAAACAATCAAGGTATTTTTCAATGTATAATTTCAGTTACATCACACTGCAAACTTTTGCTATAAATTCTGTGTCTTACAATTGTGTCCTCCACAACCACCTGATGAAGGAGCAGCGCTCCGAAAGCTAGTGCTTCTAATTAAACCTGTTGGACTATAACCTGGTGTTGCGTGCTTTATAACGTTGTACACCCTGGTCCAACACTGGCATCTCTAAGTCAGGATTAGAATGGTGCTGGAAAAGCACAGCAAGTCAGGCAGCATCCGAAGAGCGGGAAAATTGATGTTTTGGGCAAAAGCCCTTCATCAGGAATCCCATTCAGGACTCTAATCTTGACTCTGAACTCCAGTATCTGCAGTACCCACTTTTGCCTAATGATGGCAGTATCCTTCCCTATAGGACATTAGTGAACCAGATGGGTTTTTACAACAATTGGCAATGCATTTATCATAGTCATTAGCTTCTTAATTCCAGATATTTATTGAATTCAAACTCCACCATCTGCCATGATGTGATATAAACCCGGGTCCCCAGAACATTATCAGGGTCTCTGGATTAACAGTCCAGCAATAATACCACTAGGCCATTACCTCCCCTTTTGAGCATAAGCTCTTTATCAGGAATGTGGGTGGTCCAAGGGGGATGAGAGATAAATGAGAATGGGGTGGGGCTGGGGGGAGGTGATGGTGATACATTGGAGTGGCTGGTGGAGCGGATAGGTGGGAAGAAAGATGGACAGTTCAAGAGGGCGGTGCCGGGTTGGAGGGTTTAGGTGGAGGGAGGGTAGACAAGGAAACTGGTAAAATCGACGTTGATCTCCTGTGGTTGGAGGGTCCCAAGGCTTTCTCCCAGCCTTTTCTCCTGCCTAGAGTATGTTGTCATGGTCTGCCCAGTATCCTACACTGAAGGTGCAGGCTTGGTACTGTGGTGTTCTCAGTCAGGTTCCTGTTGAACCACACTCCGTCACTCAGCTTGGACATTACAGCAGCTGCTTTTGTGATTCCTGTGTTGGCTTCAGCCTCGGCGGGAGATTGTTAATAACAGTGGAGCTGAGATAGGTGAATCTCCAGTGTGACATTGTCAATGATAGATGGCGATATAACATCCTGAAAAATACATCAGTGTGAGATCTATAATCACCCATCCTTCACTGGAATTGTTAAAGACTTTAACCCAAGTTCAGAAGTTGCATTGCTAACTATTCAAGTGAATAAATTTTTACATGTTTATTACCTGGCTATGTTGAAATCACAGTGGCAAGCGTGAGTATGAGATTTTATATAAACCGTGAGCTTAGCCCTGGCTAGAGAAGTTTTTTCCATGAGGGATGAGCTGTTATTGATTGGAGGGATGGGGAGGGAAAATGCAGGATAAAGATGGCATTCTGTGATGGAAGAAATGGGCTGGAAATCCTGCTGAAGTCTGGAATGAAAAAATAGAGTTCTATACTTAAGCATGGTTGCAATAAAGATACTAATTTTACCAGAAATGTTTTGTGGGCCCAATTCATTTCCTGGATCTTACTGTGAATGTAGACAGTAGGCCATTCAGCCCAATGAGATCATGGCTTTTCTGATGGTCCTTAACTCTACTTTTCTGCCTTTTCCCTACTCCCCCACCCCAGGGAAAAGACTTTGCCTATTTATCCTATCCATGCCCCTTACAATTTTGTAAACCTCTATAAGGTTACCCCTCAGCCTCCAACGCTCCAGGGAAAACAGCTTAGCCTGTTCACCCTCTCCCTATAGCTCAAATCCTCCAACCCTGGCAACAACCTTGTAAATCTTTTCTGAACCCTTTCAAGTTTCACAACATCTTTCCGATAGGAAGGAGACCAGAATTGCACACAATATTCCAACAGTGGTCTAACCAGTGTCCTGTACAACGGCAACATGACCTCCCAACTCCTGTACTCAGTACTCTGACCAATAAAGGAAAGTATACCAAACGCTTTCTTCACTATCCTATCTACCTGTGACTCCACTTTCAAGGAGCTATGAACGTGCACTCCACGGTCTCTTTGTTCAGCGTCCTGCAGGAATTTGACAAACACACAGTTGGTAACTGCCTGCATCATGAGGGTGAGACACTTGTTAACTTGGTTACCAGTACCTTCCAGAGGTTATACTCTCATAACTTTATGGCAGCAGTGTTGTAGAGCTGTGAGAAAAACATGCACAAAAATGATGGTGGCCTTCAAACCAATACGTTATCATTTATATATAGATTTCCAGTAAACTGTTTCTCTGCTTGTTAAAGCTGTCAATAGTTGACTCATTTGGAAGGGTTCCCACAGATGGCTGAGTTGGGAGTTCCTGATGTTTGGACTCTTGGCCCAAAGCTCCACACCTGCCTATCACTGGCATTTACTGTATCTGTAGCTTTATCACAAGCTCGAAGCTTTGACACAATCAGTTGCAACCACTGTACTGTAAAACTGTTAATCACCTCTGCACCCTGGAATGTTGTAGTCAGTCGGAGAGTCTCCAAAAACAGTGAAGGAATTGATTAGATAGAATTAATTTACAATTTATTTTTACACATCATCCAGAGGTGAAAATCCCCCTCACAGGTCTTGCAAACAAACATTTTTATTAGGGAAAACAAATTTTGATGATAGCTGCCCTTTCATTTGAAAATCGATCTTAATTAGTTTTAGTGAAATGTTAAATGCGTATGTTAGGTCTTGTGTTTAGCAGGTGTTAATGGGACGAGACTCTGCAAATTGGTCTCAGTCATTCTATACAGATTAAGGATCTGTTTATATGAACGGTGTCATTGTGCAACGTAAACCTCAGTGTAGTATTTTTGCAGTTTCATGTTAAAACTGGTACGTGTGAAAACGGTTGTGATGGGTCTTAATGTATGAGCTGTTATTCCATTGTGTTTTTGTCTTGTCTGTTTTTCCTCCTTCAAAGAAATCAAACAAAAGCAAATTCTATCTGCAGACTCTCCAGTTTGTGCTGGATTTTGCAGCATGTTCAGTCTAAAAGGTGCCATGAAATTTGGTATATGTTTTTTTGCGAGACTTCTTACTTAAGAGATGCAATTAGACAAGACTGGGCAGTTAACATTCATTATGTGAGTGCTCAGGATGTTAAGACTGTTTTAGATCCACGCATTGGAACTCGGAGCAGGAGAAGGCCATTCGGCCCTTCAAGTCTGCTCCATCACTCAATATGATCATGGCTGATCCGCTACCTTAATGCAACATTCTGACTCTTTCTCCATTCTCCTTGAGTCTTTGAAAATGTATCAATCTCTTTCTTGAATATACTGAGTGAGGCAGCCTCCACAGTCTACTGGGTAGTGAATTCCTCAGGTTGACCACCCTCCAAAAGCGAAGAAATATTTTCTCATCTCAGTCCCATATGGCCTATCCCATATCCCGAGACTGTAACCCCTGGTTCTGGACTTCAGAAACATCCTCCCTGCATCTAATCTGTCCAGCCCTGTTTGAATTTTATGTTTTATTCAGTCAAATTTGAAAGGGTGCAGAAAGGACTTACAATGATGTTGCCAGGGTTTGAGCTCTAGGGAGAGGCCAATAGGCTGGGGCTGTTTTCCCTGGAGCGTTGAGGGTTGAGGGGGTGACCTAATAGAGGTTTATAAAATCATCAGGGCATGGATAAGGTAAATAGAGAAGGTCTCTTCCCCAGGTTAGGGGAGTCCAAAACTAGAGGGCATAGATTTAGGGTAAGAGGGGAAAGATTTAAATGGGACCTGAGGGGCAATTTTTTTCATGCAGAGGGTGGTATCTATATGGAGTAAGCTGCCAGAGGAAGTGGTGGAGGCTAGTACAATTACAACATTTAAAAGGCAGCTGGATGGGTATATGAGTAGGAAGTATTCAGAGGGATATAGTAATGAGAATAGATTAATTTAGGATTTCTGGTTGGTATGGGTGAGTTGAACTGAAGGATCTGTTTCTGTGCTGTACATCTCTAAGACTCTGTGAGATCCCCTCTCATCGTTCTAAAGTGTAGTGAATGCAGACCTAGGCAAATCAATCTCTCCTCATGGAGCAATCCTGCCATCCCAGGTACCAGCCTAGTGAACCTCCACTGCACTCTGTTTACAGCGAAAATGGCCTTTCTTAACTAGGATCCAGGCAAATGTGAGACTGCAGATGGTGGAGATTAGAGTCGAGAGTTTGGTGCTGGAAAAGCACAGCAGGTCAGGCAGCATGCAAGGAGCAGGAGAGAGTCGATGTTTCGGGCAAAAGCCCTTCATCAGGAATGAGTAGGATCCATCCTGACATTTAACACATAACCAGTGAGAAGTCTTAATAATTTTCTATTACAAATCAAAAATAACTTACTTTCTAGCATTACCCATCAATTATTCTACCTGGTTTGACTTGGTTTTATAATCATAGAATCTTGCGGTGCACAAAGAGGCCATTCAGCCAATCGTGCCTTTGCTGACTCTTGGGAAGAGCTAACCATTATTCCCAGTCCTTTACAGCTTCTCCTAACTTTACAATTCTTTCCTTTTCCTTTTTGTGATTGACATATGAAAGAAGTGGAACTATCATGGTCATTCCAATAGATGAGAGACTCAACAAACAAGGTATTTTTCAATATATAATTTCAGTTATATCACACTGCAAACTTTTGCTATAAATTCTGTGTCTTACAATTGTGTACTCCACAACCACCTGATGAAGGGGCAGCGCTCCGAAAGCTAGTGCTTCCAAATAAATCTGTTGGACTATAACTGAGTGTTGTGTGAGTTTTAACTTTGTCCACCCTAGTCCAACACCGACACCTCCACATCACGGTTTCCTGATCAGGCCCTCCATGGCCAAATAGTCTGCAGGTCTCTGCTGACAAATCTCAGGTTCCTGCTGACAAATCTCAGATGTGAAAATCAGACAAGGTACAAAAGAATTCCTCATTCCTGTGCAACCTTAAACCATTAGGGAGAGGGGTAAAGTTCAATAAATAAATGGGTTATTTTGAAATGTTTATTTATCCTGTCTACAGAGTGGCTAAATAATAGACTAAGGCTATCAATGAATCCCTTACAGTGTTGAGGCAGGCCATTTCGTCCACACTGACTCTGCAAAGAGTATCCCACACAGACACTCCCCCTTACCCTCTAACTCTGCATTTCCCATCGCCTGTGCCCGAAACGTCGAATCTCCTGTTCCCTGGATGCTGCCTGACCTGCTGTGCTGTTCCAGCAATAAAGTTTCAACTTTGATCTCCAGCATCTGCAGACCTCACTTTCTCCATCGCTAATCCACCTAACCTCCACATCCCTGGGCATATGGGCAATTTCCCATTGTCAGTCCACCTAACCTGCACATCTTTGGACTGAGGGAGGAAACCGGAGCACCCAGAAGAAAGCACCCTGACTCCCCCCCCAAACAAAACAGGGGGAACACGCAAACTCCACACAGACAATCACCTGAGGCTGGAATCAAACCCAGGACCTTTGTGCTCTGAGGCAGCAGCACTAACCACTGAGCCACTGTAATGCCCTATAGGTTTGTAAGAAATAGGAGCAGGAATAGACCGTTCACCCCTTAAGCGTGGCTCACCATTCAATAAGATAATGGCTGCTCTGCCCAGGCCTCAGCTCCTCTTCAGTGCCAGCTCAGCACAGCCCTCGGCTCTCTAACATTTCAATTTAACCAACACCATTGAAAATGGCAATAGGGGCAGAATTTGGTTTCAATTTGAGTAATGTGGGGAAGATCCATCAGGATTCCCACTCAGTGAATCACTGACTGAAACATTAACAATGAAAATAGGTAGACAGGCAGGAGCCTGGAAGAACACAGCAAGCCAGGCAGCATCAGGAGATGGAAAAGTCAACGTTTTGGGTGCAACCCTTCTTCAGAACAATGAAAAGTGTCTTCAACGCAGTACTATGTCACAAGATGCTTTACAGGCACATTATTAAGACAAATATTTGACACAAGAAGATAGGACTTGTGACAAAAGTTTGTTCAAAGAGTTCGCTTTCAGGGACCATCTTGAAGGAGGGGAGACATTAAGGAAATGGAGAGCATTGAGATATATCTGTAACTGGGGACCCAAACGATAGAAGGCGCTCCTGCTAATGATGGGGTAGATCAGGGATGAGAATAAGCCAGAATTGGGGAACACAAAGTCAGGCTGTAATGCTATCCCACTGTTAAACTGTTTGCCAACATCCTGCTATATTGGAAATATCATGATTAGAAGAACAGGCAGAGGCAGAGAATTTTCAGTTACTCACGTCCTGTTTTCCCAAAGCCTGTCCACCATCTTTAAGGCACATGTCAAAGGTATGGTGGAATACTCTTCTCCGGATGAGTGCAGCTCTCACAATACACATGCAATTCGCGTCATCCTGGACAAAACATTCAGACTGATTGACACACCATCCAATACCAGTATTCACTCTCTCCCACTGCTAGCCAACAGCAGCTCCAGTGAATTACAGCAATAAGCTAAGCCTCCTTTAACAGCATCTTTTAAAACCTGCAGACTGTACCACCTCGGATGGTCAATAGATGTATAAGAACACCACCACTTCCAAGGTCTAAGCCACAGAGGTGTAGTGGACAGCGAAGAGGGTTACCTCAGATTACAACAGGATCTGGACCAGATGGGCCAATGGGCTGAGAAGTGGCAGATGGAGTTTAATTCAGAGAAATGCGAGGTGCTGCATTTTGGGAAAGCAAATCTTAGCAGGACTTATACACTTAATGGTAAGGTCCGAGGGAGTGTTGCTGAACAAAGAGACCTTGGAGTGTAGGTTCATAACTCCTTGAAAGTGGAGTCACAGGTAGATAGGATAATGAAGAAGGCGTTTGGTATGCTTTCCTTTATTGGTCAGAGTATTGAGTACAGGAGTTGGGAGATCATGTTGCGGCTGTACAGGACGTTGGTTAGGCCACTGTTGGAATATTGCGTGCAATTCTGGTCTCCTTCCTATTGGAAAGGTGTTGTGAAACTTGAAAGGGTTCAGAAAAGATTTACAAGGATGTTTCCAGGGTTGGAGGATCTGAGCTATAGGGAGAGGCTGAGGGCTTGGGCTGTTTTCCCTGGAGCATCGGAGGCTGAGGGGTGACCTTATAGAGATTTACAAAATTATTAAGGGGCATGGATAGGATAAATAGACAAAGTCTTTTCCCTGGGGTCGGGGAGTCCAGAACCAGAGGGCATAGGTTTAGGGTGAGAGGGGAAAGATATAAAAGAGACCTAAGCGGCAACTTTTTCACACAGAGGGTGGTATGTATATGGAATAGCACAGCAGATCAGGCAGCATCCAGGGAACAGGAGATTCGACGTTTCGGGCACAGGCCCTTCTTCAGGAAGGGCCTGTGCCCGAAACGTCGAATCTCCTGTTCCCTGGATGCTGCCTGACCTGCTGTGCTGTTCCAGCAATAAAGTTTCAACTTTGATCTCCAGCATCTGCAGACCTCACTTTCTCCTCCATGTATATGGAATAAGCTGCCAGAGGAAGTGTTGAAAGTGTGTTGCTGGATGGGCCCCCCCCCACCTCATTTATCTCTCCGCCCCCAAGGCTCCCAGCCTCATTCCTGATTAAGGGCTCAAGCCCGAAACGTCGATTTTCCTGCTCCTCTGATGCTGCCTGACTTGCTGTGCTTGTCCAGGAAGACACTCTCAACTCTGATCCCCAGCTTCTGCAGACCTCACTGTCTCATGCCAGAGGAAATGGTGGAGGCTGGTACAATTGCAACATTTAAAAGGCATTTGGATGGGTATATGAATAGGAAGGGTTTGGAGGGATATGGGCTGGATGCTGCTAGGTGGGACTGGATTAGGTTAGGATATCTGGTCGGCATGGACAAATTGGACCGAAGGGTCTGTTTCTGTGCTGTTTATCTCTATGACTCTATAATCAGATTTCCATTAGCTGCAATATTTGGTCTTTTCTGAGAGCAGGAGGAGGCTTGGGTTAACATCTCACTGAGGGATGGTACCTCCTAACGCAGTGGAGGGCTCTCTCAATGCTGTGCTAGACAGCCATCCTGGATTATGTGCTGAATGCTCTGGAGTGGGGCTTGAACCTCTCTGGGACACACAACTAAACAAACCCATTGCTCTGTGGCCAAACACTTTAACACGCTCTAACACGTGTGGGCGGCACGGTGGCACAGTGGTTAGCACTGCTGCCTCACAGCGCCGGAGACCCGGGTTCAATTCCCGCCTCAGGCGACTGACTGTGTGGAGTTTGCATGTTCTCCCTGTGTCTGCGTGGGTTTCCTCCGGGTGCTCCAGTTTCCTCCCACAGTCCAAAGATGTGCAGGTCAGGTGAATTGGCCACGCTAAATTGCCCGTAGTGTTAGGTAAGGGGTAAATGTAGGGGTATAGGTGGGTTGCGCGTCGGTGTGGACTTGTTGGGCCGAAGGGCCTGTTTCCACACTGTAATGTAATCTAATCTAATCTAAACACCCCACCAAGGACATGCAAATTCTGGACCTCCTCCACTGTCAAACTCTAGCCGCACGATGCCTGGAGGAAGGACGCCACATCTTCCACCTAGGGACCCTTCAACCACATGGATCAACGTGGATTTCACCAGTTTCCTCATTTTTCCTCCCCGCACCTTAGCCCAGATCTAACCCTCCAACTCGACACTGCCCTCTTGAACTGCGCTACCTGTCAATTTTCCCATCGCCCCACTCCACCGTCCTCCCCAACCTATCACCATCACCCCCCAACTTCATTTACCTATTGCATTCCCAGCTACCTTTCCCCCAGCTCCACTTCCCCTCCCCTATTTATCTCTCAGCTTGGTCTACTCCTCATTCCTGATGAAGACCTCATGCTTGCAACGCCAACTCTCCTACTCTGCGGATGCTGCCTGACCAGCTCTGCTTTTCCAGTGCCACATTTTTCGACTTGGATCAACAGTACTTAGAAACATGACCGTTACCTGCTGAGTCATAGGTCACACATCAAAAGAAAGCAAGGATAGCATTCCAGGTCACGAAAGCATAGAACGCATCTCCAGAGCTGGGGTTTGGATGCAGAATGGTTTCAGTTGTGGCTGAGGGCTGTTTTAGTTCTTCATAGGATTTGAAGAAAACAACAATATTGAGGCTCTGTAATTCTGGCCTAAATGACATTTGAGAAGGATGAGTGGCATTCAGAGTCATGGATTGGAGGTGCCACAAAGAGCCAACAAAGGGGACATTAATCTTACTTAAGCATACAATTCATCTAAACCTGAAGACAAAGTTAAGCTCATGGCAACAATTACTGGGGTAACAAAGGCATTGTAAAATGCTTGCAAGAGAGTTGATCGCGCACCATTGGTCTGCATGTTAACTCAACCCTGGGATGCATCCTAACTGAACTATGAACTTAATTTCAGCACACAGACACACACACACATTCTTCAATAAAAGCCACTGAACACTGAATTACAGATAAGTTTGCCTACTCTCTCAGCCTGACACACAGATTGCCAACCAGTTAAATTAACTGCCAACAAGCCAGAGATCAAAGTTGGGATCTTCCTTAGCCAACTGGCTATAAAAGAATGATCCATGTATTTATCTAGAACCTTTGATAGTCTTGGTACATCTCACAGTGCTTTACAGACAATGAAGTATATTTTTGATGTGTTGCCATTGCTAAAACCTGAAAGAATTGTGGATGCTGTAAATGAGAAACAAAACAGTTGCTGGAAAAGCTCAGCAGGTCTGGCAGCATCTCTGAAGAGAAATCAGAGTTAACTGGATAACCTGTTGCAGTGGTTTTGGTTGAGGGATAAAACTTCGCCTGGACACCAGGGAGTAACAAGATGGCTGACCTACTGTCAAGCTTTGGCTAATGACATCTGTGACTGAGAGCTCTGACATGGCATCAAAATGATGAAGATCTTTCTCTGGGGGTAATGTGTTTCACCACAGGGTTAGAAGTCAAATTGATGGCCACAAGAATAGCATTTATGTTAATTTGCCCTAAGTACACCCCCCAACCAACCATTAAAATGACCTGCCTTGCAATTGGTGGTATTTGATTTGACTGATTTATTGTCATGTGTATCTAAATACAGTGAAAAGTTTTGCTTGCGAGCAGTACAGGCAGATTATTGTAAGTAAGGACATACAGATCATGGGATGAAAAAAACGCTTGCCGTACAGGTTACACTGCACAGGACTTAGACAAGAGATTAAAAGCTCAGCATTATTTGAAGTTAGACAGTCCATTCATCAGTTGAATAACGGCAGGGAAGAAGCTGTTCTTGAACCTGCTGGTGTGTGTGTTTAAGGTTCTATATCTTCTGTTGGATGGAAGAAGTTGTAGGAGAGGATCACCCGGGTGGGAGGGGTCTTTGATGATGTTGGCAGCCTTTCCGTGGCAATGAGAAATGTAAATGGAGTCCGTGGACGGGAGGTTGGCTTGTGTGATGGTCTGGACTGTGTTTGTGGGGAATGAGAAAAGAAATTGCTGGAAAAGCTCAGCAGGTCTGGCGGCATCTGTTAACGTTTCGGGTCCAGTAACCATTCTCAGAACTTAAGCGTACAATTCATCCACACCTGAATTCAAAGTTAAGCTTATGGCAACAATTACTGGGGTAACAAAGTTAAAAATCCCACAACACCAGGTTATAGTCCAACTGGTTTAATTGGAAGCACTAGCTTTTGGAGCTAGTGGACCCGGAATGTTAACTCTGATTTCTGTACACAGATGCTGCCAGACCTGTTGAGCTTCTCCAGCAATTTCTAATGTCCAGCATCCACAGTTCTTCTGGCTTTCAATTAGATTCCCTACAGTGTGGAAACAGGCCCTTCGGCCCAACAAGTCCACACCGACCATCTGAAGAGTAACCCACCCAGACCCATTACCCTCTGACTAATGCACCTAACACTACAGACGGTTTAGCCCGGCCAATTCACCTGCACATCTTTGGACTGTGGGAGGAAACTGGAGCACCCGGAGGTAAACCAACGCAGACACAAGGAGAATGTGCAAACTCCACACAGACACCCAAGCCTGGAATCAAACCCAGGTTCCTAGTGCTATGAGGATGCAGTGCTAACCACTCAGCCACTGTGCCACCCCAAACAAATTCCACTCTCTGCCATGGTGGGATTTGAAGCCAGGTCTTCAGAGCATGACCTGGATCTCTAGATTAACAGTCCAGTGATAATGCCACTCAGCCATTATCTCCCCCAATATTTACGGGGATTCGATTTAACATCATTGATATAGAACTGTCATGGGAATTTTATCATCACAATAACCTAGCGATGAAAGACATCCATTGCCAGGCCATGGGTGATGGGAGGTAAAAACAATGACTGCAGATGCTGGAAACCAGATTCTGGATTAGTGGTGCTGGAAGAGCACAGCAGTTCAGGCAGCATCCAAGGAGCTTCGAAATCGACGTTTCGGGCTTTTGCCCGAAACGTCGATTTCGAAGCTCCTTGGATGCTGCCTGAACTGCTGTGCTCTTCCAGCACCACTAATCCAGAACATGGGTGAAGGGATGCAGTGATGGGGTGGGAGGTTTGAGGTTGGAGAGAGATAATCACGGGTGTCTTGGCTTATTTCCACCTTCCACCACCAGTCAGTAGACATGGGGCCGTTGATGCCAGTTCAGTGTCCAAACTGCAAACTCAGCATAGCCCAACAGCATCAACCAAAGCGCCCTTAGCAACTAGCTCTGCTGGAACTCTGCCAGAGACCTTGAGGCTTGTCTGCAATATGTCCTTCCCGAACTGGAAAGGTGCACAATGTATTTTAGGAGAAAGGAGAATCCTGCGTAGTTTGTTTTAAATACAATTAATGTCCCTCTGTTTGTAACAGTACACTATACGTTTCAGAATAATTCCACCTTCAGCAATTAGTCTTTGCAATTAGGTACGTACTGTATACAGAACTTGTCTCTGTGAGACTACAGTGTTTCATTAAAAAAATATATTTTGTCTGATACGCTGTAAACAAGATTAGTTGGGGGTTGGGTATATAGGAAGACCCATCTGGCTGGGTCATTGTTGAAGGGCAGTAGGAAACGTTGATAGTTTTTGCAGCTGAACAAAGAGCGCTGAGGAGTGCAAAGAGCAGATTCAGACAGAGTGTCGCCAGGCTGAATCTCTCCCACAAACTCACTTCTTTTCGCCTATTGTTCTAACTGCCCTGCAGTCTCGGGCACAGCCTGTGAGCTATGACCTGAAACAGGAACAGCAAAATGCAATCGGACGTGAAAGTTAAGATTTCAATTTTCAAAGCTGGAAGGGAGAAAGAAACCTGGAAGGAAACTTCAGTGTTGCACGAATTAACATATTTTCTCATTAACCAAGTCAAATTCTGTTAATGTGTCCCATATAAGACCATTTGGATCACTTTAGTGACAATGTTAATATATACTGCATTGTTTATACAATGACATTTGTGATTTTTAAGAGGAGACCTTAAGTAGAATTGCAAGTGAAAGCAAAAGATTTGGAAATACAATTACAGAAATTTAGCATAATTAATCGAGAACACTAACATCACGGAGAAAGTGAGCACTCTTCGACAATAACATCACACCGAGTTACATTTCATCTAAAATTCTGATCAGTGTAGCAACTCTGTCCTACTTTATGTTTTTTAAACGTAAAAATGCTTTTAACCATCTATTTTGGATGCAGTGTGATTGTTACACATGGGGACACAGTCTGATTTCGAAAATACTTTTTTGAAAAGAAGATTTAGATGTGCTATTTTTGTTTCTCAATATTACAATCAAATTTGGACAATGATTTCACCATAAATTCAGCACAAACAACAAAAAAGAACATTTTCGAAACGTTACTCAGAAGACTAATTTTTATATAAACACCAAATCAGCATTTATAGGCATTATGTACAGTCTGGCCCACACCCCTCAATAAAATAAAAGCGAAGATTCAGGGCTGAGAAAAAAAGAGGGCTATTCTGTATTTAGTCCATTCCATCTTTCCAGGGATAGGCATACCAAGCAGATGTGATCTAAATATCTGTTCCTCCCCCTGAAAATGTGTTGTCAAATTGTGTCCGTATGGAACCATGTACGAAACAGTGCTATATGTAGCAGCAACTTTAAAAAGCATAGAATGCACGTTTTAAAATGTGTAGCCGGACTGCAAGAGGAATATATCTAGAGGCAATCTCTTTATAATGTGTTAACTGCCGTCCAGCTTTTGCAGCTGGTTTATGTATTGCAATGCAGATATGTTTTCAATGGAGAATATCTCTCTCTATCCCCCTCAAACCTTTTCCCTCCTTTTACTCCAAGCATTTAGCAACTGCAAGCATTCCAACCATGCGGACTCCCTGCACAACCTCCCACACCACCCACTCCCCCCCCCCAAAAAAAAACACAAGCAACAATACGGCTTTGCAGGTGTGCGGGTGTAAACTTTTTAAGAGGGGTTAAGGTGACAAATTAAAGGGCGATTTATCAGGGTGCAGATGATTGCCAGTTAATTGCTGGCTGTTCGGCGCCCTTGTAGTGCGGGTGATTGGCGTGTGGGTTGCTATGGCGACCGCCTGCACGGCGCCAGCTTGACAGGCGTCAAGGCTGTATGAATGGGTGACGTCACGGGCCTGGCGCCTGCCAGTCTGGAGGCTGCATTTGGGGGAAGGGAGGGACACACACACACTCCACAGGGCTCGGAGTGCAAAAAAAAAGAGATGCATCTTCACCTTCCCTCTTGAAAACAAACAAAAAAAAATTGCACCAAGCCTCATGGTAAATTCCTCCTTTCTCTCCCACTTCTTTTTGCAAAAGCAAAATTACAAGCTTCCACAATTATCTCTTTTCCAGTTTCATTTTACTTTTCCCAACCCCCCCCCCCATGTTTCAATGCTCCCCCATCCTCTAAATTGATTTCCTCTAAACCCCTCCCTTTTAAAGTGCACATATTGTAGTCTCCTTCCATTCTCCTTCCTTTGCCACCCCCTCCTCTAAATTTGTTTTCACCCCCCCCCCATTCCTTCTTTGGAATTCATATAATCTCTAGAAAATTCTTTCATCCTCCCCTTCCTCTAAATTTGTTTCCCTGCCCCCCATTCCCTCTTTGAAATTAATATAATTTATAGAAAAATTCCTCCATTCTCCTCCCCATCTCTTCTTTCCCTCTTTAAATTTATTATTCTCCCCAGTTTCATTCTTTGAAATGCAGATGATCTCTGGAAAATTCCTTCATTCCCCCTTTCCAGTAAATTTGTTACTGGCCCAGTTTCCCCTTTAGAAATTCTATAATCATTGAACATCTCCACCCTCCCCTTCCTCATTGGGAAAAAAATACTTGTTACAAATTGCAAACAAAAGTAAAATTACTCCAATAGCAATTAGATCATTCAGGGACAACTTTTCTCACATTCATCATGCACGTTCCCCTAAATTTTTCACTGCTGCCCCCATTTCTTTTTCCTCTAAAATTGTCATGGACCCCTGTTTTCCCCTTTCATCATTCTCATTTTAAAAATATTCCTTACAAAAAGTTTGAAAGTGCTTCTATAGTGGTTAGTAACAACTTTTTGACTGTTTAATCATTGCTTTTGTCTCTCAAGATTTAACTGCCCTCCTCTGAACTTTGTTATTGCTCCCTCTCAAAATTCCCACTTAGAATTACACCAAATATCTGGAAAATACCTTCATTCCCCTCCTTACAAATTGCAAACAAAAATGCCTCCAGAGTGATTAATCTTCCACGGATAACGTTTTGCCGATTAATCATTCATTTTTCCTCTAAACTTTAACTATTCTCCACTCCAAATAAAAAGTTGTTTCGGAAAGCACTGAATCTGTGGAAAAATTGTTTCATTTCCCTTCAACCTTATTTATTACAAATCGCAAAAATGAAAGTATTTTCAGAAAGTTATTTCACTGTTTTAATAATCCTTTTTTCCCCTCTAAATTATCCGTTCCCCTTTAAAACTTTGTTAATGTTCTCAACATTGATACTTTGCTTTGTAAGGACAAGACAGAAACATTCTGCTTTTAAAGAGTTTTAACTGAATAAATTGACAACTTTGACAACAAGAAGCTTACTGTGTGATTTTTGCTGTTAAATTCGATTGGATTTATATTAATCCTGGAAGTTATTCACAATAATATAACCCAATTCAGTCAAACCGATAAATCCGCTGTCACTTTCCCCACAATTGTTTAGTTAAGTTCCTCGTGAAGTTTATTTTTCTTGAATATAAATCTTAAAGCAAATATTTTAAGCGTTTAGAATGATTGAAAGGATTTCCCTTAATGTATCGCCTCTTTACAGTCCAAAGATCGTGAGGAACTACTTTCACAGAATTCCTCTATATACTGTTTCGCAACATTCCGTTACATTTCAATACTTTCAGAATCTCTGCAGATCAATCTGTAATTGCAATGGAAATATTTTCTTGTTGCGCACTTGGGATAGCAACATGATGCAACTTCAATTCTGCATTTTAATTTGTGAAGGGGAAAAATGTTTAGTCCCAGTTGAGATTTCAACTAGTTATTTTTGGCGAGTTATTCCCTAGTAATGCGTGCAAAAAGAAATCGAGAAATCATTCAAAACCTTCACTGAGCATCTGATGAGTTTACATTCTCATGAATTATTTCCCCACCCACGCCCTTGGGCGACCCCCACCTGCAGACCCCACCAGATACAAACCAGCTGCATTCCCACATCTTCAGCAAAATATGTACATTTTTTTTCCTTATTTTATCCCCCCCCCCAAGCCCCCTGTCCGCCAACTCTTGACAGATTTCAAAAGTTCGATGCAAAGCAGGGTTTTCCATTGGCCCAGAAGCTCTGTAGACCACGCCCCGTTTTGTTGCTGAATTCAGTTGTCATTCGCTCGCAGACATGGGCCTGGATTTCTGGGTTTGAGAGACGCCCTTTTTTTTAGTGGCGCATAAAAGCTCACCGACAACTTCAGAGTTGTCACAGCGATTTCTCAGCCTCTTCAGATTCAGTGGAGTGTTCTTCCCGCACAGCGGATAATGAAAGTGGTCAGCGCTGCCTGCTCGCTCAAGCGCCAGGGCTGCACCCAGGAAGTGGTGCGCTGTCTGTCCGAGCAGAGCATCGCCATCGCCAAGTACAAAGTCGCCCCGCTCCTGGACGAGCAGATGAGCATGTTCCTGTACGACATGAACGGCTGCTACACCAAGCTGAAGGAACTCGTGCCCACGCTGCCCCAGAACAAGAAGGTCAGCAAAGTCGAGATCCTGCAGCATGTCATCGATTATATCTGGGACTTGCAGCTCGAATTGGACGACCAGCCGGGAATGGGGTGTCAGGCAGCCGCTGGGACCACAGGGCAGTCTCGGACCCCTCTCAGTGCAGATGTCACAGGACTGTCAACAGAGGTGAATAAATACTTCCTAATAGTTTGTAAAAGTCAATACTTCTGGTATTGAAGATTTGTAAAACACATTAAATGTATACTGTACTACTTATTTAGGGATATGTTTTATTTCGGACTGGACATATGTTTTTATTAATCATGTCAACATTAAATAATTTCAAGAAATGTACACTTACGTGAATTTTTCGTAATGTAGTGATTGGCAAGTTGATTTAACGATTTCCCCCGTTATTTGTCTCTTCCCCCCACCCCCACCCCCCGTAGGTTCCATGTGTGAGCAGTGATGACAGGATTCTGTGTCGCTGAATGGGTTCACTTTACTTACAGGTATGTACAAAATTGTTGCCACTTCTCAAGCGGAACTCCACTTGCCCCTCGTGTGTCGGGTCAGGTTTCTTGTTGTTGAAACAGTCCAAAAGCATTAACGAAGGGGAATCTGAACCCAATCTCTCTTTTGACAGTGTTGGCTAACTCGTAATCATGTCAATGCTTACTGAGCTGTTCTGATGCAATGGGAAGTTGCAATGTTTTCATTTAAGAATAAAATTTTAATCATTTGCTCCCTCTGTCTCTTCCAGGTATTCCAGATGCTAAATATAACATGATCCGGTGGTGCTGGATTAACAGTACATCCATCCCGCAGTCCCTGGAAGAGGGGAAAGAGGAGAGCTGGGAGAAATTAAAATTAAAAATCATGTTACTGGGACTAGTGTCTTGATCATGGTACCAAGCGACAGCAGATCTTGCAGTGATCGCCAGGCTCCAGGACTCTCGGCTCCTTTTAATTTAGTCTTCCATCTGAACCCAGGTGGACGCGGGAACTAGGCGGAAGCACAGCAAAGTTTTAGTAACTCTTCCTAGCGACGTGCCTAGCAACAGATTTAACTGCGATTAGCCGCGCCATCCTTCTTAAATGTGTAATGTGTGAGCTCACGCCACACCACAGGCCATTAACGAGACATGCTGGAGTCTAGAATTGAGATTGTATATGGCATCCTTTAGAGACCTATGGGGTGATTCAGTTGTAAATCTTATACTTTGTAAGTGTGTATTGAATTGTTTACAACAATGTTGTACTAAAGATTTTTTTATTGGTTTTTGATGAATTGATTAAAATAAAAACTAGTCACATAATTAAAACCTTGTTTTGTGTGTGTGCTTTCTGATACTACAATATCTTGGAACACAATGACTGACAGAGTTTATGTAGTGACTATCAACTCCCAGGGTGTTCCAAAGCAATTAATGTCCCAGATTTCCTCATCTGACATAAGATTTCCTCCACATTCCTCATGTGGAGAGGCGATGCTATTTAACAGCGGCCCCTGTTCTGATTTATTAGCTTTCGACTGAAATAAATCATCGTAATGAAATGAGGGTTAAGATTTTTTTTCCCCGTGTTGAGCAATTGTAAAGGCATGTTGTAGATGAGCGTGGCGAAATGACAAGCTACCCCAAAAACCCGGTGAGTAATGTGCATGACCATAGCTGCTTTGCTCTCTGATTGAAATAACTAGCGAAGCAGCGACCGGAAACATTCACTTACAATAGCTGAAAGCGCCCAGAAGCAGATGTGAGAAGGGGTGTTACCACAACCCAATCTGCCAGGCACCGTACATAATTAATTTGCACAAGATTACCCCAGGAAGGCACTTAAATGTTCCATGTAATTGATTAACGCTGATCTCTGTGTTACAAGGCGGGTGTTGATCAAGTTTGGGCTTATTTACAATGAGGCTGAAAACTCGTGCTGTTGGGAAATGTACATGAAACAAACTTTAATAAAACCAGGAGGATAATTTTTTTATTCGAAATTCCGGGGGATTTTCCATCGACCCTGTCCTAAAGTTGCTCACTATATACTCAAATTTCACACACAAGTTTCAATTCAACTATAATTTCAGGAACTTGGGCTCGAGTTTAACAGACATAGGAATGCAATTTGAGAGACTATTCTCGAGACAAATCCTTTTAGGATTTGAATCCACCTTCATAGAGCTCCCAAGATTATTTTAAAAAGGAAACTTGGAAAAATTGTGAAGTAACTTTTTCTCATTTTAAAAAAAGTTGCGCCTATTGTGAATTATTCAGTATCCCCCCCTACCCTCGATACAATCCCAATCCTCATTTTTTAAACTGCTTGGTATTTATATTTTTTGACAATGCAAGATTCCCGCACAAATCTGTGACACGATATACCGCTGCTGGGAAAGGTCTAGCCTGTGTAATTTATAAATACTTCCGTGATGTCAAAAAAAATCATGACCCCACATTGTCCCCTCCGAATATCCTAAAGTCAACTTGGAACAACATTGTTGGAACAGAACTCCCAACCTGTTCGCTGACATTTATTGCTAAACTTTGAAGCCATTAAGCAATTTTAAAGAACAGTTAAGCCTTTTAATTATTTGGCTTCCAAACACCCTCTGACATACAATACAGATTAAACAGACATCAATGGATCACTAATTTAAAGCAAAATCTCCAGGCAAAACAGTTGTCTAAGCAGTGATGAAATAAATTGGACTTGCCCGAGAAAGTTTGTAAAAGTTTTAGGAAAATTATATTTAAAAAAAAATAAGTGCAGTTGTAAATTCACTGAAATCCTAATGGACTTCCACGTTTTTATTATTAGATCGTAAAATGTTAATTCCTCCTTCGCAAGCAGTTGGGGGGTGGAGACACTGTTTATTTAAGGAGGGGGGGAATTAAGAAGTGCTACAGGCGAGTTTCGAGTTGGGTGTCACACTAGGACCACATCTGCTGACAAAGGATTAGTATATATAATCCAGTGAATCAGCTGTGTGTATTGGAATGTAGTTAACCTGAACTTCTCCAGGTGTTCAGAGGCGCCAGGCAGTCTGGTCTTGTTTGCCCTTGACACAAGCACCAAGCCAACAGAGCGTTTACTTTACCACTCGCTGACGACCAGCTGTAACTCCAGCTAAACCATGGGGACTCCCTTAAAGCGAGATTGCACCACAGAGATAACGAGCTTGAGAAAAAAAGTTTTTTCCCGATGAAAAAATGTTTCAAAAAGAAACATGCTTTTCCCTTTCAGACAAGACCCGTGAATATTTCACAAGCTTTTAAAAAACTGTTTATATTTCATTTTAACTGTCTTTTTTTCTTTTGTTTAAAAAGTACTCAAAACTTTGAGTGGCTGTAACTGGCTTTCATCGTTGCTGGATGAGAGATTGTATTTGTCAGGGCCGCAGACTTGCATTTATGTAGCACCCTTCTCGACCAGTACTAGTCACAAAGGGCTCCAGAGTCAATTAAATAAATGGTTGTAATGGAGTTGGCCGATCTTCTTCCAGTAATCGTCCAGAATGACAGTTTGAACATGGTCCAGTCTTTTAAGTGATGTTGATTGATGGATAAATGTTGGCCAAGATAACTGGCCTGAAACAATTGTTGAAGAAACTCTGGCAGTATTGGTGGAGGGAGAGAGAGAGAGACAAAGTCTGGGTCTATTGGTAGTTCTTCAGATCTCAGTTCTTCAAACGTTGTTTTGTCTTTAGAGTTGCTGCCAGATCTGCTGAGTTTCTCCAGCAATTTCTGTTTTTGTTTCTGATTTCCAGCATCTGCTGTTCGTTACTTTTGGCTAACTTCCAGACTCTTCTTTGAAAATGGTACCACAGGATCTTTTATGTGCAGCCAGGTTGAGTTTAACGACATCTGCACCTCTCATAGTGGAGGACTCCCTGAGTACTGCACTGTGACTTTTTAAAGGGACAACTGGATTGTTCCTAGATATTTTCTAATCACCCTGTTCAGAGATGTTTTGACACATATCTGCAGCAGGTAGGTCTTGAATCTGCACTTCCTGGTCCAGAGGTAGGGACATTATCACTGTGCCACAAGAGACTCCAGTGTTGCACTGTTGACTTAAATTTTTTAGGTGCAAGCCTAGAGTAAGACTTGAACTTGGAACCTATGTTCAGGTTCAGGAGGGCTACTAGTTGATATAAGTTACCATAAGCTAATGTACTGACGCATCAACAGTTAACATTTACATAGTATCTTTAAACCATCCAACCACACTTCACAAGAGTGTAATCAGAACAAAATTGACACCAAGCTAAAGAAGGAGATATTAAGACCATTCGACTGTAAGACGTCTAAATAGAAGTAGGCCATTTAACCAATAAGCATGCCTTTGTGCGTGGAAATCTTGTTTCATGAACCTGATTGAGATTTTTGAAGAAGTAACCAAGAGGATTGATGGGACAGAGTGGTGGACGTGATCTACAGAACAACCTTGATTATCCGCATGAGACTGACGAGTAGTATTTTGTTCGGATAACTGATTGATTGTTCGAATAATGTATAACGTTTTTACCAGACCTTGATTTCTTGTTCAGATAATTCGAAGTTCGGACAATTGACGTTCGGATTACCAATTTTGTTCTGTATGTGAACTTCAATAAGGCATTTGTCAAGGTTCCCCATGGGAGACTGATTAGCAAGGTTAGATCTCACGGAATACAGGGAGAACTAAGCATTTGGATCCAGAACTGGCTCAGAGGTAGAAGAGGGTTGGTGCAGGGTTGTTTCTCAGACTGGAGGCCTGTGACCAGTGGAGTGCCACAAGGATTGGTGCTGGGTCCACTACTTTTTGTCATTTATATAAATGATTTGAATGTGAACCCAGGTGTTATAGTTAGTAAGTTTGCAGATCCCACTGAAGTTGAAGTTGTAGCGGACAGCAAAGAAAGTTACCTCAGATTACAATGGGATCTTGATCAGGTGGGCCAATGGGCTGAGGAGTAGTGAAAGGAGTTTAATTTAGATAAATGCGAGGTGCTGCAGTTTGGAAAAGCAAATCAGAGCAGGACTTATACACTTAATGATAAGGTCCTGGGGTGTGTTGCTGAACAAAGAGACCTTGGAGTGCAGGTTCATAGTTCCTTGAAAGTGGAGTCACAGGTAGATAGACTAGTTAAGCAGGCATTTGGTATGCTTTCCTTTATTGGTCAGGAGTTGCGAGGTCATGTTGTGGCTGTACAGGACATTGGTAAGACCACTTTTGGAATATTGCATGCACTTCTGGTCTCCTTCCTATTGGAAGGATGTTATGAAACTTGAAAGGGTTCAGAAAAGGTTTGTAAAAATGTTGCCAGGGTTGGAGGGTTTGAGCTGTAGGGAGAGGCTAAATAGGCTGGGGCTGTTTTCCCTGAAGTGTTGGAGGCTGAAGGGTCACCTTATAGAGGTTTATAAAATCATGAGGGACATGGATGGGATAAATAGACAAGGTCTTTTATCTCAGTTGGGGGGGGTCCAGAACTAGAGGGCATAGGTTTATTGTGAGAGGGGAAAAATTTAAAAGGTGACGTAAGGGGCAATGTTTTCACGCAGAGGGTGATGCATATGTGTGGAATGAGCTGCCAGAGGAAGTGGTGGAGGTTGGTAAAATTACAACATTTAAAAGGCATCTGGATGGGTATATGAATGGGAAGGGTTCAGAGGGATATAGGCCAAGCGCTGGCAAATGGGACTTAGCTTAGGTTAGGATATCTGAACATGTTGGACCGAAGGATGTGTTTCCTTGCTCTACATCTCTATGACTCTATAAGTCTACTCTGCTATTCAATGGGATCATGGCTGATCTGATAATCCTCAACTCCACTTTCTGGCCTGTTTCCCAAAACCTTTGATTCCCTTTCTGATTAAAAATCTGTCCATTTCAGCCCAGGTGATAAGAAGAAGCCTGGAAACCATAGACCTGTGAGTCTGACATTGGTGGTGGGTGAGCTGTTGGAGGTGATTCTGAAAGATATGACTCTATTCACTTGCATTTGGAGAGGCATGGGTTGATTAAGATAGCATGGTTTTATGTGAGGGAAACTGTGTCTCAAAAAACTGATTGAGCTTTTTAATGAAGTAACTGAAAAGATTGAGGAGGACAGAGTGGTAGACATTGTTCACTTGGACTTTAGTAAAGTCTCTGACAAGGCTTCGCATGGTAGACTAATTAGTAAAGTCTGATCACATGGGATTGAGTGAGCTTACCAATTGGATACAAAATTGGCTTTATGGTAGGAGACAGAGGGTGGTAGTGGAAGGTTGTTTTTTGGACTGGAGGCCTGTGACCAGTAGTGTCCCATAGGAATCAGTCCAAAATCCACCAAAATGGTTTGTCATTTATACAAATAATTTGGAGAGAATTTAGGAGGCATGTTTATTAAGTTTGTGGATGACATCAAAATTGGTGGTAAGAAGGTTATGTGAGCTTACAAAGAGATCTTGATCAATTGGGCCAATGGGCTGAGGAGTGGCAGATGGAGCTTAATTTGGAAAAATGTGAGGTATGGGGTATTTTGGTAAAACAAACAAGGACAAGACTTATGCAATTAGTGGCAAGGCTCTGGGTAGTGTTGTAGAACAGAGACATCCAGGAGTTCCGGGACACAATTTTTTGAAATTTGTATCATATGTAGACAGGGTGTTTAAGAAAGCGTTTAGCATGCTTACCTTCATTGCTCAGACCTTTGGAGTATAGGAGTTGGAATGTTACGTTTAGGTTGTACAGGATGTTGGTGAGGCCTCTTCTGAACTACAGTTTGGGTCACCCAGTTATAGGAAGGATATTATTAAAATGGAGACTATACAGAAGAGATTTACCAGGATGTTGCCAAGAATGGAGGGTTTGAGTTATAAAAATAAACTAGAAAGGCTGGGACCTTTATCACTGGAGTGTAGGAGTTTGAGGAATGACCTTATAAAATCATGAGGGTTGTAGATGATGTGAATGACAAGGTTCTTTTCCATAGGGTGGGGAATTTCAAAATGAGGGGGCATTTTTTAAGGTGAGAGAAGAAAATTTAAAAAGGACATGAGGGGCTACTTTTTCACACAGAGAGTGATTAGTATCCATCCATCACTGCCAGAGGAAGGTACAGTGACTATGTTAAAAAGATATTTGGATACGTTTATGATTAGGAAAAGTTTGGAGGGCTATGGGCCAAGCGCAGGCAGGTGAGTCTAGATAATTCCGCAGCCCTTTACTGATCTATATGTGACTCACAGCAATGCAGTTCACCCTTAACTACCCTCAAAAAGCAATTTGAGTGCCAAATTCTGGCCTTGCCAGCGATGTGCTCACTCCATGGAAGAACGCGGTGTCACATTTGCCTCGGAGTCAGAAGATTGTGCGTTTAAGCCAAATTCCAGAAGTTTGATTGGAAAATCTGTACTGATTTGCTCCGGTGCAGTACTGAAGGACTGCTACACCATCGGAGGTACTGAATTTTAGATGAGACTTCAAACTGAGACCTTGTTTCCCTCACTGGTGGCCTTATTCCAAAACACTAGTTCTCCCTGTTGTTCTGACCAAAACCCATCATTCACAAAAATGTGACTCAAGGAGATTATCTGCTTGTGAGCACATACTATGTGGAGGGATATGGGCCGGGTGCTGACAGGTGGGACTAGATTGGGTTGGGATGTCTGGTCGGCGTGGACGGGTTGGACCGAAGGGTCTGTTTCCACGCTGTACATCTCCATGACTATGACTCTCTTTCTGGGAGCTTACTGTGAAAAATATTGGTTATAATATTTGTGACATTACAGAACCTTAGAAATGTTTTCTTTACTGTAACCCACTTTGGGATGTGCAAGGTGTAAGATAAGTGCAAATCTTTCTCATTTTTCTCTCCCTCGAAACTGTTCAACAGTTTACAATGTGATGTGCATAGTCCAAGTGCTGTACAAACTTCTGTCTTTGAATGCTTCATGACCCCCATGCGCCATCTGGTGACAATGTTGAGTATTTTCTGAAGGTTACCATTTACAAACATGGAGAGACATTGGTGAAAGCAGTCCAAATATTTGGGATGTGAATTCAGAAATCTGACAGTCTCCACTCCTAAAGCTCCTTAATGGAGGGAAACATAGGAGGTGCAGGTTCAAGTCTTGTAACACTTCATTGCACATTTGTAAATCCCAAGCTTTTTATTTCAAATTTTAATAGTTTTCGAATGCTCTGAATATAAAATCCTTTTTTTTATTCATTTGTGGGATATGGGTGTTGCTGGCTGGGCCAGCATTTATTGCCTGTCCCTAGTTGCCTTCTTGAACCGCTGCAGTCCACGTGCTAAAGATAGACCCACAATGCCATTAGGGAGGCAATTCCAGGATTTTGACCCAGCGCCATTAAGGGAACGGTGATATTTTTCCAACTCTGCATGGTGAGTGGCTTGGAGGGGAGCTTGCAGGTGGTGATGTTCCCATGTACCTGCTGCCCTTGCCCTTCTAGATGGAAGTGGTCATGGGTTTGGAAGGTGCTGTTTAAGAATCTTTGATAAATGTCTGCACTGCTTTTGTAGATGGTACACACTGCTGTTACTGAGCCTTGGTGATGGAGAGTGTGGATATTTGTGGATGTGGTGCCAATCAAGCGGGGGCTGCTTTGTCCTGGATAGTATCAAGCTTCTTGAATATTGTTGGGGCTGCACCCATCCAGACAAATGGGGAGTATGGCATCACATTCCTGACTTTTGCATTGCTGATGATGGACAGGCTTTGGGGAGTCGGGAGATGAGTTACTAGCTGCAGTATGCCTAACCTCAGACCTGCTCATGTAGCCACTGTGTTTATGTGGTGAGTCCAGTTGACTTTCTGGTCAAATTGGTAACTGATAACCCCAAGCATGTTGATCATGAGGGCATTCAGTGATGGTTATACCATTGAATGTTAAGGGGCAGTGGTTAGATTGTCTCTTATTGGTGATGGTCATTGCCTGGCATTTGTGCGGTACAAATGTTATTTACCATTTGTCAGCCCAAGCCTGGATATTGCCCAGATCTTGTTGCATTTGAACATGGACTACTTCAATATGGTGATGAACATTGTGCAATCATCAGCGAACATTCCACCCACTTCTGACCTTATGATGGAGGGAAGGTGAGGCAACTGAAGATGGTTGGCCCATGGAAGAGTACATAGAGTCATAGAGATGTACAGCATGGACACAGACCCTTCGGTCCAATGGGCTGAGAAGTGGCAGATGGAGTTTAATTTAGATAAATGCGAGGAGCTGCATTTTGGGAAAGCAAATCTTAGCAGGACTTATACACTTAATGGTAAGGTCCTAGGGAGTGTTGCTGAACAAAGAGACCTTGGAGTGCAGGTTTATAGCTCCTTGAAAGTGAAGTCACAGGTGGATAGGATAGTGAAGAAGGTGTTTGGTATGCTTTCCTTTATTGGTCAGAGTATTGAGTACAGAAGCTGGGAGGTCATGTTGCGGCTGTACAGGACATTGGTTAGGCCACTGATGGAATATTGTGTGCAATTCTGGTCTCCTTCCTATCGGAAAGATGTTGTGAAACTTGAAAGGGTTCAGGAAAGAGTTTCAAGAATGTTGCCAGGGTTGGAGGATTTGAGCTATAGGGAGAGGCTGAACAGGCTGGGGCTGTTTTCCCTGGAGCATCGTTGGCTGAGGCTGAGGTTTATAAAATCATGAGGGGCACGGATAGGATAAATAGACAAAGTCTTTTCCCTGGCATGGGGGAGTCCAGAACTAGTGGACGTAGGTTTAGGGTGAGAGGGGAAAGATATAAAAGAGACCTAAGGGGCAACCTTTTCATTCAGAGGGTGGTACGTGTATGGAATGAGCTGCCAGAGGAAGGGGTGGAGGCTGGTACAATTGCACCAATTAAAAGGCATTTGGTTGGGTATATAAATAGGAAGGGTTTGGAGGGATATGTGCCAGGTGCTGGCAGGTGGGACTAGATTGGGTTGGGATATCTGGTCGGCATGGACGAGTTGGACCGAAGGGTCTGTTTCCATGCTGTACATCTCTATGACTCTCTGTGTCCAAGTAGAGTTAAAATATACATCGATCAGCTAGCCAGCAATTTACAATGAGATTGAGTAAATGCTCAGAGACTGACTCTACCCGGTCCTGTTACTGAATGCTTTACTCTCCGGGTACTTTGTGGTGATGAATAATAGCTGAACAACTCAAAGGGCTGCAAGACCTAACTTTATTCCTGTATTCCCAATGGAAATTTGACTTCAGCAGCTTTCACTGCTGTTTGGTATAAATAACCCTTAGAGATGGTGAAAACATAGAACAGCACAGATTCTGCTCTGAGTTCAGCTGTAGAACAGGACAGCACAGGAACAGGCCCTTCGGCCCACCATGTCTATACCAACCATGATACCATTCAATATTAATCCCATCTGCCTGCACAGGGTCTGTATTCCTCTATTTCCTGCCTGGTCATGTGTCTGTCTAAATGCCTGTTAAACGTCTCTGTTGTATCTGCTTCTACCACCTCCCCTGGCAGTGCGTTCCAGGCACCTACCACCCTTTGTGTAAAAAGACTTGCCTCACACATCTCCTTTAAACTTCCCCCCTCTCACTTAGTATTTGACATTTCCACCCTGGGAGAAAGACCCCGACTATCCACCCTATCCATGCTTCTCATAATTTTATATACCTCCATCAGATCGCGCCTCAGCCTCTGACATTCTACCTTACCACCTTAACCAGTTGTGCTGTCACTTTCAGGGAGCTATGAACTTGCACCTCAATATCCTATATATCAACGCTCCTAAAAGTCCTGCCATTTACTGTTTAATGTTTCCTGATAAAGTGTGACATTGCAAGAAAATTGGTAGTTGATTAATAAATATTTTTCTCATTTATCTTTCAAAACTTGGATGATTTTAAAAACGGCACAACACCAGGTAATAGTCCAATGGGTATAATTGGACGCACTAGCTTTCAAAGCACTGCTCCTTCATCAGGTGGCTGTTACCTGATGAAGGAACAGCGCTCAGAAAGCTAGTGCTTCCAATTAAACCCATTGGACTATAACCTGGTGTTGTGCCGTTTTTAACTTTGTACACCCCAGTCCAACACCGGCATCTCTAAATAATGAATAATTTTAGTAATTGTAAGGTTTTCTTCATCAGTGGTAAGGTTTACCAGTAAAGCTTACTAGATTGATTGTTGAGTACTTCCTACTAATCTAAGTGAAAATTCAATTGGGGTAAGTAAAACATTTACTGAAATAATACAAATACAAGTCCAGGCACGATTAGGGACTTTAATTAAAATGTAATCAGTGAAATAATTAATTATTAATCACAAGGCTTTTGACACAGTCAAAATGGGAGTCTGGTCAAGAAGATAATAGAATCCCTGCACTTTCGAGACAGGCCTTTTGGCCCAACAAGTCCACATCGACCGGAAGCATGTGGTGAGGACAGTGTAGGAGAGAGAGAGAGTGAGAGAGAACCTGCACAGTTACTGCCTTTGCTGTTTGAATTCATGTATCGCTGGACATCGGAGTGCATCTGGGAAAATTAACAAACAGTGAAATTCATAACTAATCTTGGAGGAAATGTTTGGGCGAAGTTCACAGCACAGAATCAGATAAGTTAATCGTTGTTTTAAGTGTCCAAGAGAAAGGCTGCAGTAGTGAGTAGAGTGGGTTCTTGATTATATGTTTTTGGAAATATGTCTCTTGATTAAACTTAAAATATAAGCCATAACTATTAATTTAACCTGGGGCAGTGTTTTGTAGAGGAATAAGACAGTGTTATTTTCTGGGTCTGTAGATTGTGAAGGAGCAAAAATGGCCTTTTGTACAGTGATATGTACTTCTTGTCAGATGTGGGAGTTTAAAGAGAGTTTAAGGGTTACTGCGGATTATATCTGCCATAAATGCTGTTGGATGCGAATCTTATCAGATTGAGTGGATCGGTTGGAGAGACCGATAGAAGCAATGAGGAATTTGCAACAGCAACAGTATGTGATGGATGGCAGTTATAGGAAGGGGGGAAAGTCTCAGATACAGTCACATAGATGGGTTAACTCTAGGAAGGGTAAGAGAGGTAGGCACCTAGTGCAAGAGTCTTCTGTGGCTATACCCATTTCAAACAGGTATGCTGTTTTGGAAAATGTATGGGGTGATGGATTCTCAGGGGAGCGTAGCATGAACAGCCAAGTTTCTGGTATTGAGACTGGCTCTAATGCAATGAGGGCTTCCAACAGATCAATTGTGGTAAGGGATTCTGTAGTCTGAGGTACAGACAGACGTTTCTGTGGTCAGCAGCAAAAAAGCAGAATGGTGTGTTGTTTCCCTGGTGCCAGGATCAAGGATGTCTCAGAGAAGGTGCAGAATATTCTCACGGGTGAGAGGGACCAGCAAGAGGTCATTGCCCACATTGGAACCAATGGCATAGGAAGGGAAAAGGTTGAGATTCTGAAGGGAGATTACAGAGAGTTAGGCAGAAATTTAAAGAGGAGGTCCTCAAGAGTAGTAATATCTGGATTACTCCCAGTGCTACGAGCTAGTGAGGGCAGGGATAGGAGGATAGAGCAGATGAATGCGTGGCTAAGGAGCTGGTGTATGGGAGAAGGGTTCACATTTTTGGATCATTGGAATCTCTTTTGGGGTAGAAGTGACTTGTAGAAGAAGGACGGATTGCACCTAAATTGGAAGGGGACTAATACACTGGCAGGGAAATTTGCTTCAGCAGCTCGAGAGGAATTAAAAATGTAAGGTGGGGGGGAGGGGTTGGGACCCAGGGAGATAGTGAGGAAAGAGATCAAACTGAGGCTGGTACAGTGAGAACAGAAGCGAGTCAAACAGTCAGGGCAGGCAGGGACAAGGTAGGACTAATAAATTAAACTGCATTTATTTCAATGCAAGGGGCCGAACAGGGAAGGCAGATGAACTCAGGGCATGGTGAGGAACATGGGACTGAGATATCATAGCAATTACAGAAATTGGGCTCAGGGATGGGCAGGACTGGCAGCTTAATTTTCCAGGATACAAATGCTACAGGAAGGATAGAAAGAGAGGCAAGAGAGGAGGGGTGTGGCATTTTTGGTAAGGGTTAGCATTACAACTGTGCTGAGGGAGGATATTCCCGGAAATACATCCAGGGAAGTTATTTGGATGGAACTGAGAAATAAGAAAGATATGATCACCTTATTGGGATTGTACTATAGACCCACTAATAGTCAGAGGGAAATTGAGAAACAAACTTGTAAGGAGATCTCAGCTATCTGTAAGAATAATAGGGTGGTTATGGTAGGGGATTTTAACTTTCCAAACATAGACTAGGACTGTCATAGTGTTAAGGGTTTAGATGGAGAGGAATTTGTTAATTGTGTACAAGACAATTTTCTGATTCAGTATGTGGATGTACCTACGAGAGAAGATGCAAACCTTGACCTACTCTTGGGAAATAAGGCAGGGCAGGTGACTGAGGTGTCAGTGGGGTGAAGTTTGGGGCCAGTGACCATAATTCTATTGCATTTAAAGTAATGATGGAAAAGGATAGACCAGATCTAAAAGTTGAAGTTCTAAATTGGAGAAAGGCCAATTTTGACAGTATTAGGCAAGAACTTTCAAAAGCTGATTGGGGGGCAGATGTTCGCAGTTAAAGGGATTGCTGGAAAATGGGAAGCCTTCAGAAATGAGATAACGAGAGTCCAGAGAATGTATATTCCTGTCAGGGTGAAGGGGAGGTCTGGTAGGTATAGGGAATGCTGGATGACTAAAGAAATTGAGGGTTTGGTTAAGAAAAAGAAGGAAGCATATGTAAGGAATAGACAGGATAGATTGAGTGAATCCCTAGAAGAGTATAAAGGAAGTAGGAGTATACTTAAGAGGGAAATCAGGAGGGTAAAAAGGGGACATGAGATAGATTTGGCAAATAGAATTAAGGAGAATCCAAAGGGTTTTTACAAATACATTAAGGACAAAAGACATTAAGAGAGAATAGGACCCCTCAAAGATCAGCAAGGCGGCCTTTGTGTGGAGCCGCAGAAAATGGGGGAGATACTAAATGAGTATTTTGCATCAGTATTTACTGTGGAAAAGGATATGGAAGATATAGACTGTAGGGAAATAGATGGTGACATGTTACAAAATGTCCATATTACAGAGGAGGAAGTGCTGGATGTCTTGAAATGGGTAAAGGTGGATAAATCCCCAGGACCTGATCAGGTGTACCCGAGAAGTCTGTGGGAAGCTAGAGAAGTGATTGCTGTGCCTCTTGCTGAGATATTTATATCATCGATAGTCACAGGTGAGGTGCCAGAAGACTGGAGGTTGGCTAATGTGGTGCCACTGTTTACGAAGGGCGGTAAGGACAAGTCAGGGAACTATAGACCAGTGAGCCTGACGTCGGTGGTGGGCAAGTTGTTGGAAGGAATCCTGAGGCACAGGATGTACATGTATTTGGAAAGGCAAGGACTGATTAGGGATAGTCAACGTGGCTTTGGGAAATCATGTCTCACAAACTTGATTGAGTTTTTTGAAGAAGTAACAAAGAAGATTGATGAGGGCAGAGCAGTAGATGTGATCTATATGGACTTCAGTAAGGTGTTCGACATGGTTCCCCATGAGAGACTGGTTAGCAAGGTTAGATCTCATGGAATACAGGGAGAACTAGCCATTTAGATACAGAACTGGCTTAAAGATAGAAGACAGAGGGTGGTGGTGGAGGGTTGTTTTTCAGACTGGAGGCCTGTGACCAGTGGAGTGCCACAAGGATCGGTGCTGGGTCCTCTACTTTTTGTAATTTACATAAATGATTTGGATGTGAGCATAAGAGGTACAGTTAGTAAGCTTGCAGATGACACCAAAATTGGAGGTGTAGTGGACAGCGAAGAGGGTTACCTCAGATTACAACAGGATCTGGGACCAGATGGGCCAATGGGCTGAGAAGTGGCAGATGGAGTTTAATTCAGATAAATGCGAGGTGCTGCACTTTGGGAAAGCAAATCTTAGCAGGACTTATACACTTAATAGTAAGGTCCTAGGGAGTGTTGCTGAACAAAGAGACATTGGAGTGCAGGTTCATAGCTCCTTGAGGGTGGAGTCACAGGTAGATAGGATAGTGAAGAAGGCGTTTGGTATGCTTTCTTTTATTGGTCAGAGTATTGAGTACAGGAGTTGGGAGGTCATGTTGCGGCTGTACAGGACATTGGTTAGGCCACTGTTGGAATATTGCATGTAATTTTGGCCTCCTTCCTATTGGAAAGGGTTCAGAAAAGATTTACAAGGATGTTGCTAGGGTTGGAGGATTTGAGCCATAAGGAGTGGCTGAACAGGCTAGGGCTGTTTTCCCTGGAGCGTTGGAGGCTGAGGGGTGACCTTACAGAGGCTTACAAAATTATGAGCGACACGGATAGGATAAATAGACAAAATCTTGTCCCTGGGGTCGGGCATTCCAGAACTAGAGGGCATAGGTTTAGGGTGAGAGGGGAAACATATAAAAGAGACCTAAGGGGCAACCTTTTCACTCAGAGGGTGGTACGTGTATGGAATGAGCTGCCAGAGGAAATGGTGGAGACTGGTACAATTGCAACATTTAAAAGGCACCTGGATGGGTATTTGAATAGTAAGGGTTTAGAGGAATATGGGTCAAGTGCTGGCAAGTGGGACTAGATGAAGTTAGGATATCTGGTCGGCATGGATGAGTTGGACCGAAGGGTCTGTTTCTGTACTCATTCCATCCACCCTTTGTGTGAAAACGTTGCCCCTTAGGTCCCTTTTAAATCTTTCCCCTCTCACCTTAAACCTATGTCCTCAAGTTCTGGACTTACCCAAACATGGTAAAAAGACCTTGTCTGTTTACCCTATCCATGCTCCTCATGATTTTATAAACCTCTATAAGGTCACCTCTGCACCTCTGACGCTCCAGAGAAAACAGCCCAGCCTGTTCAGCCTCTCCCTATAGCTCAAACCCTCCAACCCTGGCATCATCCTTGTAAATCTTTTCTGAACCCTTTCAAGTTTCATAGAGTGACAGAGATGTACAGCACGAAAAACACATACTACTTATAGGATGGAGACCAGGACTGCATGCAGTATCCAAAAGTGGCCTAACTAATATCCAGTTGGCTGTAGAGGTAATGATTGTGTCACCTACCAAATTCTATTCATTCTGGAAAGCTTATTACAGTTTGTAAGGTAGTAAGTGTTACCTCACTATTTAAGAGAGGAGGGAGAGAAAAAATAGGGAACTACAGACCTGTTAACCTGACATGAGGAGAAGGAAAAGTGTTAGAATCTGTTACAAAGGATGAGGTAACTGGATGCTTAGAAAATAATGGTCGTGGGTTGACAGATTGAGCAGAGTCAACATGGATTTGTGAAAGAGCAATCAAGTTTGACAAACCTGTTTGAGATTCTTGAGGATGTAATTTGCAGGGTAAATAAGGGGGATTTGTGGATGTGGTGTATTTGGATTTTCAGAAAGCTTCCAGCAAGGTACTGCAGGAGGTCAGTAAGAAACATTAGAGCAGTTGCAAAAGAGACTAATATATAGGCCCGGAGAGCAACTTGGATAATGGACAGAAAACAGGGAGAAGAAAGAAATGGTTCATTTTCAGGTCCGCACACAGTGACTATTGGGATACTACAAGATCAGTGTTAGAGCCTCAGTGATTCACAACCTATATCAGTGATTTGGGTGTGATGTATTTGATTTAAACATTCTCATACTGTTTTCAAGTCCATCCATTGCTTTGTCCCTCTTATTGCTGCAATCTCCTCCAGCTCTACAACAGTCTCTAACTCTAGCCTTAGCTAGCTGCACCATTAGTGTCTGTATTTTCAGAGGTTTAAACTCTCACTCTGGAACTCCCTCCCTACACCCATGGCCTCGCCACTGTTTCAAGCTCCTTAAAACCTACCTCTTTGACCATACTTTATACAAATGTGAGATTTCAGATACAACACAATGTCACTGGAAGTGCCACCAAAGTGCTCTCAATCAGTTTTCTTTTTTCTCCCCCCTCCCACTATTTCTTGGAGTTGTCCCAGTCTCCGCAGCTGGAATGAAGGGAGCATGCTCAGTTGGAGAGCCTTTGATCCTGGAGGTTTGCTGCCCAAAGGAGCTCAGGGTCTTCTTGCCAGAGGCCAGTGCAGCCACCACTGGTGGAAAATCCCAGGGTTAGAGGAGCAGGCAGGGTGGATGGAGAGGACCTGACCACCCTGCGAGTATCCTGACAGGGCAGTTCTGAGGGAGCAGTGTGTTGCTCCTCTTCTTGCCATTGTCCTGTCTTCAACAGTTTCCTCATTTCCCCTTTCCTCCACCTCACCCTAGTTCCAAACTTCCAGCTCAGCACTGTCCCCATGACTTGTCCTACCTGCCTATCTTCTTTTCCACCTATCCACTCCACCCTCCTCCCTGACCTATCACCTTCATCCCCTCCCTCACTCACCCATTGCACTCCAAGCTACTTTCTCCCCACCCCCACCCTCCTCTAGCTTATCTCTCCACCCTTCAGGCTCTCTGCCTTGATTCCTGATGAAGGGCTTTTGCCCGAAACGTCGATTTTACTGCTCCTCGGATGCTGCCTGAACTGCTGTGCTCTTCCAGCACCACTGATCCAGAATCCTTAGAAGAAGACACATCTGGAGTGGATGCCAGATTCGCCCATTCCCAGACGATTGCCATGCCTCCAGTCCTTAGGAGCAACGGCTGGAGTGATGGAGGGCAGGGAGGAGCGTGTGTGCATATGTGTCCCCAGTAGGTCACCTCTCCATGGAAATAGCCATACAACTGCATTGTGCAGCTATGTGTACATTCCATCCATCTGTCCATGGTCAAACCTCACCCCACCCCCATTTGCTCCTGTTCCTCCTTGTCTACTTGGTCAAACCCCCCTGTTTGTTCCTATTCCTCCTTGTCTACTTGGTCAAACCCCCCTGTTTGTTCCTATTCCTCCTTGTCTACTTGGTCAAACCCCCCTGTTTGTTCCTGTTCCTCCCTGTGCACATGGTCAAACCCCCCTGTTTGTTCCTGTTCCTCCCTGTGCACATGGTCAAACCCCCCTGTTTGTTCCTGTTCCTCCCTGTGCACTTGGTCAAACCCCCCTGTTTGTTCCTGTTCCTCCCTGTGCACATGGTCAAACCCCCCTGTTTGTTCCTGTTCCTCCCTGTGCACATGGTCAAACCCCCCTGTTTGTTCCTGTTCCTCCCTGTGCACATGGTCAAACCCCCCTGTTTGTTCCTGTTCCTCCCTGTGCACATGGTCAAACCCCCCTGTTTGTTCCTGTTCCTCCCTGTGCACTTGGTCAAACCCCCCTGTTTGTTCCTGTTCCTCCCTGTGCACATGGTCAAACCCCCCTGTTTGTTCCTGTTCCTCCCTGTGCACATGGTCAAACCCCCCTGTTTGTTCCTGTTCCTCCCTGTGCACATGGTCAAACCCCCCTGTTTGTTCCTGTTCCTCCCTGTGCACTTGGTCAAACCCCCCTGTTTGTTCCTGTTCCTCCATATGCACTTGGTCAAACACTCCCTCTGTTTGCCATCACCACAGGTTCCTCTCCTTCCTGTGGCTGGGTATCCTCCTGGTCCCCTGCAGTCCACACAGTGCCAGCAGCCTTGAGTATTCCTTCCTTGGCCAGAACCCTCACAGTGAGGTGCTCACTAGCTTGTGAAGCCACACTCTTTAAGGCTGTCGTTCCTACCAAGGCACCTGCTCCAGAGCTGGTGGGTGTGAAGGGGCAGCTTGTTGAAACTTCCTCTGGGATCTCGGTGCTCTTGTCATCAGAATTCAAGGAGGTTCAATCTAAGTAACGAAAGAGCAGAATTTGTGCAGAACCAGGAACACCCAGCTGGCTGAATGCCCAAAGGTTTGCAGGTTAATGCAGTATGATTGGGCACTTTATGTCTTCATGTCAAAACAAGACTCACTGTGTTCTCATTAAAACTATTTTTGTTTCGTTTAGCTTTTGATACGTGGTAGGTGAGGGACATGTCAGAAGATCATGAGGCCGATGCAGCTGTTTCGAGTTCAGTGAGCTCTGGGTGGGGTAGATTCTTTGATGGAGGCCTTGTAACGGCAAATGGGAACTTATCTTGTTCTTTGGTACTTACTATATTTGGCAGCCGAAACATTAATATTTATTTTCACATCTTATTTTTTAATTACTTTCCCATGTCCAGAAGTTTCCACTGGACAATTCCTCCCATTTCCCCACTCTCATTCCAATTTTATTCCATTAATTTGTTGACACTTCATTACCATAGAGATTGCATTGCCCCTCGATAACTCAGCCACCTGTTTGAACTGTGATAGAGGTGCCAGCTCATGATTTGACTGTGAGGTGAGGTGCCCAGTCAGATCCTGCTGTGCCACGTCCAACTGGGTACCAGGCAGGAGCAGTCACCTGATTGATTTTGCCTTCTTTGACACAGCCGCTGAAGTCTGCTTTCCTGAGCTTAAATCTGGATACTCCCCAGTCCAGGATGCATCTGATCATTGTTGTGAGCGAGGATTAGGATCCTGAAGCAACCGTGTGATGACATCATAGAGCTACACATCACTGAGTAGAAATACCAGAGTGGGCAAAGTTAGAGCACCCTGGAAGAAAACTTGACAAGACATCACTCAAACTTCACCCAACGCCTGAAGGAAGAACACTTCATCTTCCACCTTTGCACCCTCCAACCACACGGGATTAATATGGATTTCACCAGCTTCCTCAATTTCTCCCCCCTACCATATCCCAGATCCAACCTTCCAATTCAGCACTATCCTCATGACCTGTCCTATCTGTCCATCTTCCTTCCCACCTATCCACTCCACCCTCCTCTCCGACCTATCACCATTACCCCCACCTTCATCCACCTATCGTACTCTCAGCTACCTTCCCCCAGCCCACCCCCTCTCCCATTTATCTCTCTACACCCTTGGCTCACAGCCTCATTTCTGATGAAGGGCTTTTGCCTGAAACGCCGATTCTCTTGCTCCTGAGATACTGCCTGACCTGTTGTGCTTTTCCAACATCACACTCTCGACTCTGATCTCCAGCATCTGCAGTCCTCACTTTCTCCTCTCTGCAAGACCCATTGAGGGAACATGGCTTTGAATGTAGACTAGTCTTAATTTGATGAGACTATAAGCAAGAGCCTGGTATATCTCTGATCATTGACATTTAGTGTGAGTTTATAATAAATTGAGTTACTTTGAATCTAAATCTAAAGACAGCCCTCGAATTTGCCTTCTCCTTGACCATCTGCAAAGTCCTCAAACATCGTGTGATATTGAACCATGTAATAAAACAGCGACAAAGGGTTACCATGACTCCCTTTATGTTCTTTACCCTTTTTTAGAATCCGAGTGTGGCTCAGTGGTTGGTTTTCTCCTCTGATGCTGCTTGACCAGCTGTGCTTTTTCCAGCTCAACTCTTTACGCACTCTGACTCTCCAGTATCTGAAGTTCTCACCATCTGTCTCTGCGTCTTGCCTCTAAGTCAGAGGATTGTGCGTTGAAGTGCTACTTGACATAAGCGCCAAGTAAGGGGAAATAAACGGCAATAAAATCTCAGTAGGTCAGACAGCATGTGTGGAGGAAGACAAAGTTACTGTTTCAAGTTAATGACCTTGAAGACATTTAAGAACCAGGAACACATGTTAATTCTGTTGTGTGCTTCACCTACAGTGAAAGGCTTGAAACGTTAGCTCTATTTCTCTCTACTGGTGCTGAATTTACCAACCTTTCTTTTGTCCCTTTTTGTCTCAGATTTCCAGCATTCACAGTATTTGCTTTTAAAAAGCACCAGATCCAAGGCAGGCAGATTTGTGGATGTGGTGTTCCCAGACTGACTTGTTTCCTGCTGAACATGTAAGGACCCAGCGCACTATTCAGTGCTCCGCTGTTACCAGGCGGACTGCAACAATGCTAGAAGGTGGTTCATCATCATTTTCTCAAGGGTCATTAGAGATTGGCAGCTAATGGTGGCCTTGCCGGCAATAGTCACATCCCATGACAGAGTATATTGAAAAAAATCAAAATCACCTTCTGCCTGGTGCTGTGTTGAGACATTTATTGCTGTTATTTATGACATTAAAAACAGAACCTGCTGTTATTTGCATATTGCCATTTGTGGGATCTTGCTGTGCAAATATTGGCTACCATGTGGTTGGCACTGCTTGCCTCACAGCTCCAGGGTCACGGGTTCAATCCCAGCCTCGAACGAATATCTGTGTGGAGTTTGCAAATTCTCTCCTTGTCTGCGTGGGTTTCCTCCGGGTGCTCCGGTTTCTTCCCATAGTCCAAAGGGTGTGATTAGGTTGGATTGGCCATGGTAAATTGCCCGTAGTGTCCAGTGATGTGCACGCTGAGTGGGTTAGCCATGAGAAGTGCAGGGTTACATGGGTAGGGGGTGGGTCTGGGTTGTTCTTCGGAGGGTTGGTGTGGACTCAATGGGCTGCTTCCACACTGTAAGGATTGTCTGACTCTATGTTTCCCATATTGCACTGGTGACTGTATGAAGGGTGTGCTTCATCTTAAGATGCTTTGAGGTGACTGGTGGTCATGAAAGATGCAAGTCCCTCTTGTTCAGTGACAAAGTTAAACATCACACAACACCCGGTTATAGTCCAACAGGTTTAATTAGAAGCACTAGCTTTTGGAGCGCTGCTCCTTCATCAGGTGGTTGTCAAGGAGCAGCGCTCCAAAAGCTAGTGCTTCTAATTAAACCTGTTGGACTATAACCTGGTGTTGTGTGAGTTTTAACTTTGTACACCCCAGTCCTACACCGACATCTCCAAGCCATGACTCCTTGTTCAGTGACAGAGTGCGTTCACCTTGTTTGTGTTTTCGATAGGGCTTCACAGACATCAACAGTGCTGGCTTCTTTATTGTTTCTTTATTTAACCAGCCTTGAAGAGGACCCTAAAACAGACATTGATACTGCTACATTTGACAGAGTATTGTGTAGCTTGCATCATAATAACATACTATCATTTTGCCTGAGTGCCTTTTGGGCTAGCTAGGCTAAAATTACAATTTGATGAACCCTGTTGGAATATTGCCTATGTATTAATTCGGAATCCAGAAAATTAGCATGTGCGAGCCTGCTCCCGACTTGTATGTTTATCGAATTCTTTTTCTTATTCTGGCAGCCTTTCCACAGACCTACTGGCCTTTTTGTAACCCTGGCTTCAACAGCAATCCTTCCAGAATCAGTCTCTCAGTGTCTCCTAGTGGTCAAAGACAGCCCATTGCAGATTAATTTCTGGACAGACACAGCTGATAAATGGAGCTGGCGTTAATGTTAAATTTGGTTATAATCTTGTTTAGAATCAGATCAGTTCGCTGTGGGTTCAATTTTCCTTTATTGTTAAGTGGATCTTTCCCCTCAGAGTGCTGTGAACAGTTCTGGCTTCCATATTAAAAAGGATATAGAAGCACAGGGACACATGCATGAGAGTTTCACTAGAAGTATTTCAGAATTGAGAGATTGCACTCAGCTGGAAGGATTTAACAGACTGGGGTTCTTTTCTCTTGAAAAGAGATCTTTATCAATTGGGTCAATGGACTGAGGGAGTGGCAGATGGAGTTTAATTTGGATAAATGTGAGATACAGTCGTATCTGCTAAAAAAAAGGTAATTCCATACTCAAGCAATTCCGTATTGTAAGACAATCACAATAATAGCGACACCATTTAAACTAATGGGGCTGGAATCCCATTATAACCAATATACCCCTGTAAACGTTTGCACTTTAGAAACAGTGTCCCCAATTTGTCAATCACGTTACAGTGAATTTGCATAAACAAAACGTGCATTATAACAGAACGACCTCTATTGCATTTTGGTAAAACAAACAAGGGCAGGACTTGAACTGTTACAAGCGGGGCCTTGGGTAGAGTTATAGAACAGAGGGGCCTAGGAATTCAGGTACATAATTCTTTGAAATTTGCGTCACATATAGATGGAGTCATAGAGTCCTGCAGCACATAAACAAGCCCCTTTGGTTCAACCAGTCCATGTTGAAATTTACCTCTCATGTAATTTTTAAATCTCTCTCCTCTCACCTTAAGAATACACTCCCCAGTCTTGAAACCCCCCATCCTAGGGAGAAGATTTCTACCATTATTAACATTATCTATACTTCTCGTTTTATAAACCTCTATCAGGGTGGTTAAGAAGGTATTTAGCATGCTTGCCTTCATTCAGCATGGGAGTTGACATATCATGTTGAGGTTGTACAGGGCATTTGTGAGGCTTCTTTTGGAGTACTATGGGTAGTTCCTATCACTCTGATAGAGGAGAGGGTTCAGAAAGGATTTACCAGGATGTTGCCAGGAATGGAAGGTTTGAGATATAAGAAGAGGCTGGATAGGCCAGAACTTCTTTCACTGGAGTGTAGGAAGTTAAGGATGATCTTACAAAGGTTTATAAAATCATGAGGGGCGTAGATAGGATGAATAGCAGGTGTCTTTTGCCTCAGGTGGGGGATTTCAAGACTAGGAGGTCTATTTTTAAGGTGAGAGATAGGTAAGAGGTAAAGAGACCTTGGCGTGCAGGTTCATAGCTCCTTAAAAGTGGCGTCGCAGGTAGATAGAATAGTAAAGAAGGTGTTTGGTATGCTTTCCTTTATTGGTCAGAGTATTGAGTACAGGAGTTGGGAGGTCATGTTGTGGCTGTACAGGACATTGGTTAGGCCACTGTTGAAATATTGCTTGCAATTCTGGTCTCCTTCCTATCGGAAGGATATTGTGAAATTTGGAAGGGTTCAGAAAAGATTTCCAAGGAGGTTGCCAGGGTTGGAGGATTTGAGCTATAGGGAGAGGTTGAATAGGCTGGGGCTGTTTCCCCTGGAGCATCGGAGGCTGAGGGTGACTTTATAGAGGTTTATAAAATAATGAGGGGCACAGATCAGATAAATAGACAAGGTCTTTTCCCTGGCATGGGGGAGTCCAGAACTAGAGGACATAGGTTTAGGATGAGAGGGGAAAGATATAAAAAAGACCTAAGGGGCAACCTTTTCACTCAGAGGGTGGTACGTGTATGGAATGAGCTGCCAGAGGATGTGGTGGAGGCTGGTACAATTGCAACATTTAAGAGGCATTTGGATGGGTATATGACTAGGAAGGGTTTGGAGGGATATGGGCCGGATGTTGGCAGGTGAGACTAGATTGGGTTGGGATATCTGGTTGGCATGGACGAGTTGGACCGAAGGGTCTGTTTCCATGCTGTACATCTCTATGACTCTTTGACTCTATGAGAACAAAGAATAAAGAACAAAGAAAATTTACAGCCCAGGAACAGGCCCTTTGGCCCTCCAAGCCTGTGCTGATCCAAATCCACTGTCTAAACCTATTGTCCAATCCCTAAGGATCTGTATCCCTCTGTTCCCCACCTATTCATGCATCTGTGCAGATGACGTTGAATGAATCTACTGTGAGTTGTTTGTGTGTGGATTGAATTTCCAGAGGAAGTGTTGGATGCAGGTACAGTTACAATGTTTAAAAGACATTTGGATAAGTACATAACTAAGAAATATTTGGAGGGATATAGGCCAAGCACAAACAGGTGGGACTAGTTTAGTTTGGGATTATGGTCAGCGTGGACTGGTTAGACCGAAGGCTCTGTTTCTGTACTGTGGGTCTACGACTCTACTGAGGGAATATACAAACACTTGAGTTAGGAGCAGAAGGAGGCCATTCAGCCCCTTGTGTTCATCTATCCTTCTGTCACCCCTACACCCACCCCCCCCTTTATCTGTAGCTCCCCTGAGTCCACACCCCCCCCCCCACCCCGAGTCCTGAGGCAGGGTTACACCCAAAATGTTGACTTCTCCACCTCCTGATGCTGCCTGGCTTGCTGTGTTCTCCCAGCCTTCTGCCTGTCTACCTTGGATTCTGCCGGTTTTTTTTTGTCTCCATTCAGCCCCTTGAGCCTGCTGTATCATTCAATAAGATCATAGCTGACATGGTTTTAGTCTTAACCCCACTTTTCTTTCAGCTGCCCATAAACTGTGACTCTCTTGTCCAACAAACATCTTTTTAAATTTTGCCTGGAGTAAATTCAATGATCCTGCCTCTGCTGTCTTTTGAGGAAGAGAATTCCACAGATTCTCAACACTGAGAGAGAAAAATGTTCTCCTCACCTCCATCTTAAAAGGGAGGCCTCAATTCTTAACCCATGTCCCCTATGTCTATTCTCCCCAACAAGATTCTTCAGGATCTTACGTGGTTCAATAAGGTCACTTCTAATTTTTCTAAACACCAATGGGTACAGGCCCAGTCTGTCCAAATTGTTTTTACTAGAGGGTCGGAGGCTGATAGAAGTTTATAAAATTATGAGAGGCATGGATAGGGTGGATAGTCGGAATCTTTCTCACACTGTGGAAAAGTCAAATACTGAGGGCCATAGGATTGAGGTGAGAGTGGGAAAAGTTTAAAGGAGATTTACAAGGTAAGTCTTTTACACAGAAGGTAGTAGGTGCCTGGAATGCACTGCCAGGGGAGGTAATAGAAGCAGACACATTAGCAATGTTTAAGAGGCATTTATACAGACACATGAACAGGCAAGGAACTGAGAGACATGGACCATGTGCAAGTCGATGGGATCAGTTTAGAATGGCATCATGGTTGGTACATACATGATGGGCTGAAGGGCCTTTTCCTCTGTTGTATTGTTGTATGCACCTCATGAGATAACCCCAAAATACCAGACATGAGTTGGGGTTAGGCAATTGAGGTCTTTAAGATTATGAAAGGGTTTGATACTGATGTAGACTTTGCCTGAGCAGGGTGTTTTACCTGATCAGAAACAGAAATAATCAGCAAGTCCAGCAGCATTTGTGGAGAGAAAAACAGTGTTAATATTTGAAGGGATAAGAGTGTATGATTGTTGCTTACTCTCTGATACCTGAGCTGTTGAACCACAATGTGTCATCATTGTTACTTTGTTCTTACTACAATGTAACCACGTACACTTTCCAGCTAAAAAGCTAAAGCTAAAACTGACAGTCAATATTCTTAACCAAAGCAGCCCAATTTGCTTTGATAGAGTCATACAGTGATAGTGTACAGCACAGACCCTTCAGTCCAACCAGTCCATGCTGCCCATAATCCCACACTAAACTAGTCCCACCTGCCTGCACCTCCCTCCCAATCTTTCCTGTTCCTGAACTTATCCAAATGTCTTTTAAACAGTACCCACATCCACCACTTCCTCTGGCAGTTCATTCCACACATGAACCACTCACTGCGTAAAACAATCGCCCCATACGTCCTTTTTAAATCTTTCCCCTCTCACCTTAAAAATGTGCCCCCGGTTTTAAACTCCTCCACCCCAGGGAAAAGACTCTTATCATTCACCTTATCTATGCCCCTCATGATTTTATTAACCTCCAATAGGTCACCTCTCAACCTTCCATGCTCCAGTGAAAAAGGTCCCAGACTTTCCAGTCTGTTTTTATATCTCAATCCCTCTTGTCCAAGTTACTTGTAAATTTGAAAACTGTGCTCAGATCGCTTTAGAAATAAGAAAGATTGTGAATGCAGTGGGATAATTCATAACACAATAAACAAGGGTAACTGTTAATCCCAAGGTAAACCTGCATTTATATGCAGTGTATATTATGTACAGCATCTCTTTTGTTAAGATTCTATCAGCAGGAAGGATTCTAGTTTAGCACCTTTCAGCTGTCATATTTAGAGAATCCCCATGTATTTCCTCACCCGTCTTCAATCCCAGTCAGGTGTTCTCCTCGAATCTGTATTAATGGCAAAAGTGAAATGTTGACCCTGATTTAGGTAAAACTCAGAGAAACATGGTGGCTCAGTGGTTAGCACTGCTGCCTCACAGTGCCAGGGATGATTCCACCTTCTAGTGACTGTGTGGAGTTGGCACATTCTCCCCATATGAGTGGGTTTCCTCTGGGTGCTCCGGTTTCCTCCCACAATCCAAAAGTATGCAGGGTAGGCTGGATTGGCCATGCTAAATTGCCCATAGTGTCCAGGGATGTGCAGGTTAGGTACATTAATCAGGGGTAAATGTAGAATAATAGGGGAATGGGTCTGGGTGGGTTACTCTTCACAGAATCAGTGTAAGCTTGCTGGGCTGAATGGCTTGTTTCCACACTGTAGGGATTCTATGAAGATCAAAAAATGTGGTAGAGGTAGGGACCATCAAAGACATTTGTGACGTTTTTGATTAACACACCATAGAATACAAGGCTATGGGTCAAGAAGATGGGATTAGAATAAATGGATGTTTGATCAGCAGGGTGACAGGGATAAGGGAGAGGGGTAAGTCTGGGTGGGATGCTTTTCGAAGGTTCAGTGTGAACTCAATGTACCGAATGGCCTGCTTCCACACTGGAGGGATTCTATGAAAACCGTTCAGAACATTTGCATAGTGTAAGTGTTATTCATGATTTCCAAAGACATGTGCAATGTTTCGTAAAATGGTGAAAGCAGAACTGGAGTTTCTGGTAATCTGCGATGCAGATGTTTCCCAAGTTCCACTGTAATGGCCATCAAATTGAAATGGGTTTTAGTAAAGTCCCAAGTGACAGCCTGCATAGTGTTTCCCAAAAGTCTTCCCATTGTGACTCCATGTTCAGTGCCTGCAATAGTATTTTTACTTGGGGGGGTGGGGAGGCGATGGGGATAAACTGCAAGTGGGAACGTGTGGGGATGAGTGAATGGGGAAAGGAGGAGACCTGTAGCAACAGGAGGGATGGGATTTTCATTTGCAGGGATTTTAATTTTTAAAAAGCAACAACGTTGATCTTTGAATTTTCCAACATGGTGCTCAGGCCCCAGTGGTTTGGCTGGTTAGGCCACTCCAGCAATTTAAAGGAGCCAGACAGTTTTCGTCCATTGTTACCTCGGAAGTTCACAACCTTAAAATTGTTGGCTATGTAGAACAGTCCATCTTCCGTAATTACACCGGCACCACTCCCCACCTCTTCCTCCGCTACATTGATGACTGCATTGGCGCCACCTCATGCTTCTGCGAGGAGGTTGAGCAATTCATCAACTTCACCAACACATTCCACCCTGACCTTAAATTTACCTGGACCATCTCTGACACATCCATCCCCTCCCTGGACCTCTCCATCTCCATTAATGACGACCGACTTGACACGGACATTTTTTACAAACCCACCGACTCCCACAGCTACCTGGATTACACCTCTTCCCACCCTACCTCCTGCAAAAATGCCATCCCCTATTCCCAATTCCTCCGCCTCCGCCGTATCTGCTCCCAGGAGGACCAGTTCCACCACAGAACACACCAGATGGCCTCCTTCTTCAGAGACTGCAATTTTCCTTCCCATATGGTTAAAGATGCACTCCAATGCATCTCGTCCACATCCCGCACCTCCGCCCTCAGACCCCACCCCTCCAATCGTAACAAGGACAGAACGCCCCTGGTGCTCACCTTCCACCCTACCAACCTTCGCATAAACCAAATCATCCACCACCTCCAAAATGACCCCACCACTAGGGATATATTTCCCTCCCCGCCCCTTTCTGCCTTCCGCAAAGACCGTTCCCTCCGTGACTACCTGGTCAGGTCCACGCCTCCCCTACAACCACCCTCCCATCCTGGCACCTTCCCCTGCCACCGCAGGAATTGTAAAACCTGCACCCACACCTCCTCCCTCACCTCTATCCCAGGCCCTAAAGGAGCCTTCCACATCCATCAAAGTTTTACCTGCACATCCACCAATACCATTTATTGTATCCGTTGCTCCCGATGCGGTCTCCTGTACATTGGGGAGACTGAACGCCTCCTAGCAGAGCGCTTTAGGGAACATCTCCGGGACACCCGCACCAATCAACCACACCGCCCCGTGGCCCAACATTTCAACTCCCCCTCCCACTCTGCCGAGGACATGGAGGTCCTGGGCCTCCTTCACCGCCGCTCCCTCACCACCAGACGCCTGGAGGAAGAACGCCTCATCTTCTACCTCAGAACACTTCAACCCCAGGGCATCAATGTGGACTTCAACAGTTTCCTCATTTCCCCTTCCCCCACCTCACCCTAGTTCCAAACTTCCAGCTCAGCACTGTTCCCATGACTTGTCCTACCTGCCTATCTTCTTTTCCACTTATCCACTCCACTCTCCTCCCTGACCTATCACCTTCATCCCCTCCCCCACTCACCCATTGTACTCTATGCTACTTTCTCCCCACCCCCACCCTCCTCTAGCTTATCTCTCCACACTTCAGGCTCTCTGCCTTTATTCCTGATGAAGGGCTTTTGCCCGAAACGTCGATTTTACTGCTCCTCGGATGCTGCCTGAACTGCTGTGCTCTTCCAGCACCACTGATCCAGAATCTGGTTTCCAGCATCTGCAGTCATTGTTTTTACCTCATATTCCACCGTGGCAGGTGGTTAGAATTGCACTTAATTGTTGGAATTTAAAACAAAAGCGAGCTTAATGTGGATTGTCGTAAAACAAAACTGGTTAGCAAATGTCCTTCAGGGAAGGAAATCTGCCATCTTTACCTGGTCAGGCCTACCTGTAACTCTGCACCCATAGCATTGTGGTTGACTTTTTTTTATCATGGATGATAAATGCTGGCCTATAAATGACACCTAGATCCCATGAACACATTAAAAAAAAAGATTACAGATGGGCAATAATGCTATCCTAGTTAGTGATGTCCTTTATCTCCAATGTTCCCACTATGTGTTCACTGTTGCTGTGAGGTTCTAGGCATGGCAATTAGTGAGCTGACATCAATCTGGTTCCAGAGATTGCTGTTGTGCACAGACCCTGAAGGTCCCTGTAGAAGTAAACGAAATTGAGGGAAATGCGACATATTCTGTGAACAAATTAAAATAATCCATTCTTTGACATAGCATTGCCAGTGTTAACACCTTCATTCTGAAGCGGTCAAGAGTGTATTGATATCAGGAGAGGGCCTCAAAATTGGATACAGGGTGACCTGGAGCGAATGCTTCCTCTTGTGGGGCATCCTAAGATGAGAGGTTGTTGTCATAGAGTCATAGAAATGTACAGCACGGAAACAGACCCTTCGGTCCAACCCGTCCATGCTGACCAGATATCCAAACCTAATCTAGTCCCACCTGCCAGAACCCGGCCAATATCCCTCCAAACCCTTCCTATTCATATACCCATCCAGATGTCTTTTAAATGTTGCAATTGTACCAGCCTCCACCACTTCCTCTGGCAGCTCATTCCATACACGTACCACCCTCTGAGTGAAAAAGTTGCCTCTTAGGTCTCTGTTATATCTTTCCCCTCTCAACCTAAACCTATGCCCTCTAGTTCTGGACTCCCACAACCCAGGAAAAAAACTTTATTTATCCAATCCATGCTCCTCATTATTTTATAAACCTCTATACGGTCACCTCTCCTCCTCCGACGCTCCAGGGAAAACAGCCCCAGCCTGTTCAGCCTCTCCCTATAGCTCAAATCCTCTAATCCTGGCAACATGTTTGTAAATCTTTTCTGAACCCTTTCAAGTTTCACAACATCTTGCCGATAGGAAGGAGACCAGAATTGCACGCAATATTCCAACAGTGGCCGAACCAATGTCCTGTACAGCTGCAACATGACCTCCCAACTCCTATACTCAATACTTTGACCAATAAAGGAAAGCATACCAAACGCCTTCTTCATTATTCTATCTACCTGCGACTCCACTTTCAAAGAGCTATGAACCTGCACTCCAAGGTCTCTTTGTTCAGCAACACTCCCTCGGACCTTACCATTAAATGTATACGTCCTGCTAAGATTTGCTTTCCCAAAATGCAGCACCTCGCATTTAACTGAATTAAACTCCATTTGCCAATTCTCAGCTCCTTGGCCCATCTGATCAAGATCCAAATGTAATCTGAGGTAACCTTCTTCGCTGTCCACTACACCTCGAATTTTGGTGTCATCTGCAAACTTACTAACCATACCTCTTATGCTCACATTGCAGGTGAAGGGATGGCTGGAAAATGGGAAGCCTTCAGAAATGAGATAATGAGAATTCAGAGAAAGTATATTCCTGTTAGGGTGAAAGGAAAGGATGATAGGTATAGGGGATGCTGGATGACTAAAGAAATTGAGGTGAAAATGTGTTGTTGGAAAAGCGCAGCAGGTCAGGCAGCATCCAAGGAGCAGGAGAATCGACGTTTCGGGCATGAGCCCTTCTTCAGGAATCAGAAATTGAGGGTTTGGTTAAGAAAAAGAGGGAAGTATATGACAGGTATAGACAGGATAGATCGAGTGAATCCTTAGAAGAGTATAAAGGCAGCAGGAGTATACTTGAGAGAAAAATCAGGAGGGCAAAAAGGGACATGAGATAGCTTTGGCAAATAGAGTCAAGGAGAATCCAAACGGTTTTTACAAATACATTAAGGACAAAAGAGTAACTAGGGAGAGAATAGGGCCCCTGAAAGATCAGCAAGGCGTCCTTTGTGTAGAGCCGCAGGAGATGGGGCAGATACTAAATGAGTATTTTGTATCAGTATTTACTGTGGAAAAGGACATGGAAGATATAGAAGGTAGGGAAATAGATGGTGACATCTTGAAAAATGTCCATATTACAGAGGAGGAAGTGCTGGATGTCTAGTCTTAGGATAAGTGGCAGCAAATTTAAAACAGAGTCAAGGAGAAACTTCTTCTCCCAAATGATTGTGAATCTGTGGAATTCACTGCTCCAAAGTACCGTGGATGCTGGGACAGTGAGTAAATTTAAGGAGGAGTTAGACAGATTTTTAATTGGGAATGGGTTGAAGGGATATGGGGACAAGGCAGGGAAATGGGGGTGAGGAGTATATCAGCCACGATCGAATGGCAGAGCAGGCTTGATGGGTTGATTGGCCTAATTCTGCTCCTATATCCCTGAGGAACTTATGATTGGTGCAGGAGATGATGACTCACTAAAGGTTTGAGTGCACAGGCTCATAAGATGCCTATTTTGAAATATTGCAGCGGATTGATGCTACACATTTGTTAGAATGTGCCGAATGTTCCATCTACAAGATGCACAACAGAAATTCACCAAAATCCTTAGATAGCTCTTTCCAAACCCACCACCACTTCCATCCAGAAGGACAAGAGCAGCAGATACATGGGAACACCACCACCTGCAAGTTCCCTTCCAAGCCACTCAGCATCCCGACTTTGAAATATATTACCATTCCTTCACTGTTGCTGGGTCAATACCCTGGATTTTCCTCCCTAAGGGCATTGTGGGTCTACCAACAGCACGTGGACTGCAGCGGTTCAAGAAGGCAGCTCATCCCCACCTTCTCAAGAGGTGCTGGTCCAGCCAGTGATGCCCACCTCCCACGAGTGAATAAATAACATAAAACATTTCCAGGATGTTTCTGACTTGAAGATGGATCATAGGAAAGGAGGAAAATTCCAATGGCCTGATAACAAATCTTTTAACGTGTTTGGAATAAGTGGTGCCTGGGACTTGAAACTGCAAACATTCATTCAACATGTGATGCCATAAAGCAGCTTTATCACCTCCCCCCACCGACTGACTGACCATGTTCCCGGTCTTCATATTTGCATCTTGAAAGAATCCAATTTAAAAGATCAGTCATTACAGTCAGTGAATTAATTTATTCCAGTGAGTTTATTTTGTTGGAATAGCAACTGGATTACAACATCAGTCAAGCATAGGTTTATTAACATGAATTGTTAAGGGCGTTATAGGCAAGGAATATTGCTTCAGTGAAATGTACTGTAAACAGCAAGACTGAATTACGCTGTAATTTAAATTAATATCAACCTGAAAGATTTTAGAAGTGAAGGGAGGAGGTTTTCCCTCATCAGTGGATTTTCACATTTTCTTTTCCTTATCAATTTTAGAACTGCTCATTTCTATATCCTCTGAGTCAATGAGCTTCCCAGATAGAGGAGGGTGAGGGAGGGGTTAGAGAGATCACCCAGATACTGGAGAGATGGGCGAGTGGGATCTCTCCAGATTGAGGAAGGTGAGACAAGAGTTACAGAGAGCTCCCAGATACTGGGGAGAGGAGTTAGAGAGATCTCTCCAGATAGAGAAGGTTGAAGGATTAGTGGATGAGGGATTAATGAGATCTTCCAGATACTAGAGAGTGAGGGGAAAGAGGGATCTCTCCAGATAAAGGTGAGACAGGGGTTACAGAGATCTCCCAAATGCTGGAGAGAGGGGTTAGAGAGATCTCTCCAGAGAGAGGAGGGTGAGAGAGGGGCTACAGAGAAGTCCCAGATACTGGAGAGGGATTAAAGGGGTTCTCTCCAGATAGGAGAGGGTGAGAGAGGGATCAGAGAGATGTCTCTGGATAGAGGAGGGTGAGAGGTATAAGGGTGGATCTCCCAGATACTGGAGAGAGAGGCTGGAGGGATTTCCTCTGAGAGCAGAGACAGGGGCTAGTGCGATCTTCAAAGATCCAGCTTTTCTGGAGAGTGTGATGGAGGCAGCTACAGTTGGGTCTTGAAGAGGGAAGTGAATTATTATCTGAAAAGGAAGAATGTGCAGAATTATGAGCAGAAGCCAGGGGGACTGGTACCAGGCACTTAGCTCCTTGAAAACCAGCACAGACATGATGGACCGGATGGCTTCCTTCCATGTTGTAATCATTCTCTGATTCCATGAAAGACGCTATACAAATGCACTTCTTCCACACAGAGAAATTAAAGAGAAAATCAGAGGAGGAGGTAACTCCTGAGACTACGAGGAGGATGAGAGGAAACGTTTTTATTTTTCTGGGGGAGCTGGTCAGGGTGGACCTGACAATCAGGGTGAAAGGCCCATCATTGAGAGTACAAGGGGTGTGTTCCCAACCAGGGAGCCTTTCTTGAACTCTTGAGCCTCTGGCTGTAATGATCTCCCCACCATCTCCTAGAAATGATGGGGCTGGCATCTTCCACAATAGTGGGCTGGCGGTGGGGACTGGGAGAGGTGTGGTGAGGGCTGGTCTAGGGCGATGACCCTCGCTCGGAATTGACTGCCTATCTCTGGTTTAGCCAAGCCACTGGTTTTCCCGTCTCTGGGCAGACTGTCCCAGTGATGGGACTGCATTACGGAGCTGTCCACTGGTGGCTCCCTGGAATTTAACTGGCTTGGAAGGAAAACCAAGAGAACTTGCAAATGAAAGAAACTACCCAACTCTGTCTTGTAGATCTTGAAACAGCAGAACAGTACGACCAGTCCTTCCGCCTCTAAGTATGACTGTTTATTTCACTCTGGGAGCCCACCCCAGCCTTATAGGCCACCACTCAGGAGCCTTTACAGCTCAATGTATTCTCTCTCAGGCAGCTGGGAAGTGTATTTGTTCCTGGAGTTTAATTGTAGCTTCTTGTAGATGCTAAGTGTCTCCTCACAGATTTGCATTTAGATCAAGTGAATCATGGAATCCTTACAGTGTGGAAGCAGGCCATTCAGCCCATTGAGTTCACACTGACTGTTCAAACAGCATCCCATCCAGACCCACCTCCCCTAATTCTAGTCCAGCAAGCCTGCATTTCCTTTGCATTTCCAGACAATTCAGCATTCACCTAATCTACCTAACTTACACATCTTTGGTCTGTGGGAGGAAACCCACACAGACACAGAGAGAAGGTGCAAACTCCACACAGATAGTTGCCTGAGGGTGGGATTGAACCCGTTCTCTGCTGCTATGACGCAGCAGTGCTTACCACTGAGCCACCCTCGGAATGGAATGCGATGGAACTGGTCACAGTGAACAGATGTGCAAAATTCTTTGACTTGCATTTAAAATGAATCTGAGGCTTCTGGCGGAAATGCTGAGCCCCATGACACACTTTGCATCAAACTAGTTGGACATTTACCGGTACTTGACACTGTCTCGAAAGGAACACAATTGAATGGATTGTCCCACAGGCAAGGCAGTGGCCTGTCTGTGTTTGGTAGCAGCCATGAAGGATTTGTATATGTATTCCAGTCAGGTGAGTTTCCACTTCATATATATTCGATAATATCAGAAGATTCATTTCCTGCTCAGTCTTTGCATGCCTATTGATTGTAAACTTGGAGTAATTACAGTGAAGCTCTCTCATTACACGGTTCCCCTGATTGTAAGCTGCTGGTGTTGATGTCTGCACCTGATTACAAGTCTACCATTATGTCTTTGTCTGCTCAGGACACATTTTACATTTCAATTATCAGGACTCTACTTAATGTTTGTTTTCTGATGCATAGGAACTGACACGAAAGATAAAATGGTTCTGAATATTTTTTCTATTGATCCACAGGTCCCTGAGGCAGATGCAACATGATAACAGTGAGTGAATTACAAGACTGTAAAATTACTGTGATTGATTCATGCACAACCACCTGCTGAAGGAGCAGCGCTCCGAAAGCTAGTGCTTCCGATTAAACCTGTTGGACTATAACCTGGTGTTGTGTGATTTTTAACTTTGTACATCTAGTCCAACATGGGCATCTCCAAATCATACCTTAAATTAGTTCATCACTGTGCAGTACTGTGTGATCTGAGGGTATAAAAACCTCAGCCTCAACCTCAGTGTGCTACTGTTTGCAATGGAATAAGCTATTGTCACATGTACATACCAGCAGCTGTAAGTAAAAACCCAAAGAACTGCGGATGCTGTTAATCAGAAACAAAAAACGGAAATTGCTGGAAAAGCTCAGCACGTCTGGTAGCATCTGTGAAGAGAAATCAGAGTTAAAGTTTCACGTCCGGTGACCCTTCTCCAGTTCTGAGGACCCGAAATGTTAGCTGTAAATAAATGTCTGTTGGATCTTTCAGTTCCACATTAACTAAGTCACGTTATTAAATTATTGGGAGCTATCGTAAATGTCATCTCATCAGGTAGAGATATGCTGCCAAAGGCAATGTTCCACATTAAGCTCAGCAACCTGTATCCCTCAGATAAGAGAAGGCTGAGGGGGTGACATTAATACAGAAAGTGCTGGAAATACCCAACTGGGCTGGTAGTGTCAGTGGAGGCAGGAGCTGCTTGAGTATGGGTACTTGTGTTCCTCATTGAGTAATTTTTGCACCTGTTTGTGACATCTATGTGCTCAAACCTACAAGCCTCTTTTGGCATTCCCTGTGTTTTAACTCCATACCATCTGGAAAGTAACTTGATCCATTCTTTCTCAGTCCAAAATGGATAAACTCGCACTCACTTACACTGAACTCCATCTACCATACTTTTGCCCATTCATTTCATGTATCAATGTCCCTTTGTACTTTTATGCCATCATCTACATTGTCTGTAATCTGCCTAACTTTGTGACGTCAATAAATTTGGATATAAGACTTTCCATGCCATTATCCAAGTCATTAATAAACAATGCGAATAATTGAGGCCCTAACACAGATACTTCTTGGGCACTATTGATCACAATTTGAGTAATTACCCATTATCCCTATTTTATGTTGCTTCCCATTCAACTAATTTCCTAGCAGTGTCAGTAATTTACCCTCAACACTGAGCTTCTGCCTTAGTTAACAGTTTCTTATGTGGGACTCTATCAAATGGGCGGCACGGTGGCACAGTGGTTAGCACTGCTGCCTCACAGCGCCTGAGACCCGGGTTCAATTCCCGCCTCAGGCGACTGACTGTGTGGAGTTTGCACGTTCTCCCCGTGTCTGCGTGGGTTTCCTCTGGGTGCTCTGGTTTCCTCCCACAGTCCAAAAGATGTGCAGGGTCAGGTGAATTGGCCATGCTAAATTGCCCGTAGTGTTAGGTAAGGGGTAAATGTAGGGGTATGGGTGGGTTACGCTTCGGCGGGTCGGTGTGGACTTGTTGGGCCGAAGGGCCTGTTTCTACACTGTAATGTAATCTAATCTAAAAAAAAAATGCCTCTGGAAGTCCATATACACAACATCCATAGACATTCCCATTCCATTACCGTAGTCATCTCTTCAAAGAAGAGGAATGTAAAGTTAAGATTAAAATAAGATCAGCCCTGGTTTCATTGAATGGTGGACCAAGCTGAAAGGGCTAAGGGGCCTATTCCTGTTCCTTGTTTGTATATACACAATGGTGGCTCAGTGGTTAGCACTGCTGCCTCACAGCATCATGGATCCTGGTTCTTTACCAGCCTTAGACGACTGTCTGTATGGAGTTTGCACATTCTCCCTGCATCTGTGTGAGTTTCCTCTGGGTGGTCTGGTTTCCTTCCAAAGATGTGCAGGTTAGGTGGATTGGCCATGGGAAATGCAGGGTTACAAGTATAAGGAAGGTGAGGTCTGGATGGGATGCTGTTTAGAATGTTGCTATGGACTCATTGGGCTGAATGGCTTGCTTCCAGACTGTAGGAATTCTATGACTGAGGTCGAAGTTACAGTTTGTTGTATCTCAGAGATTCATCTGCATATCTATTGACCTACAGAGCCAAAGCTAACCTTTCGGGTTATTAACCAATCACCTATCCTGATGAATGGTCACAGACGGGAAATAACATCGGACAGAATTTTCTGATGAAATATCACTGGATTCAAAACGTTAGATCTGTTTCTCTCTCCACATACACTCCAGAGTGCTGAGTCTCTTCACCACTTTCTGTTTCCGTTTCAGATTTCCAGCAGCTGCAGTTCTTTGATTTTATTTTGTTGAGGAAAAAAATTGAATGAGCTGGGTTGGGCTGCGGGTGAAACTGATAAAATCCCTAGGGCCTGAGGAGACAGTTTTGTTTAGGTTTTAATAATGTCAAGTGCACAAAAAGTCAGGAAAATTTAAGTAAATCCCCAGGCCACATTCCAACATTCAGTACGGTCATGCCTGATCTTGGGTTTCAACCTCACTTTCTCACCAGATTCCCATATATCCAAATCCCCAAATCCCTTGATTTCAAGAGAGACCAATAATCTGTCTATCCAAGCCATAAATATATTCAATGATGGAGCATCGAACCCCTGGGATGCATAGAATGAGAATTCTATAGTTACAAGATCCTCTAAGTAAAGAAATCTCTCCTTATCTCAGTCCTCAATGATTGGCATCTTATCTAAGACTGATGCCCCTCTCCTTATTTTAGCTTCTCCAAACCAGCCAGAACAATCCCTCGGCATAACCTATCAGCCTCTTCAGCTTCTTGTATGTTTCAATGGGTCCCCGTCTCATTCCTCGAAACTATTGAGAATATCAACCAATTCACTCAACTCCTCATCAATCCCAACCTGCTTCACCAAGGGGGCCCAATCAGTGAACCTTCACCGCCTCCAATGCCAAGACATCCTTTGTTAAATATTGTGACGACGCTGCTCCTTTAACAAGGTTATGCTGTCCTTGGCTTTTTTTTCAGAGAGGTCGGCAAAGCAGCAATTCTGAAAGGTCTGGCATTCAATGGGTTTTAGGGACAGTTTGATTATAGCTAATAGATACTGCCTCAGACAACAGGCTTTCAAGTAAAGAAACACTTGTACAATGAAAGGGAAGTGGCCAGTTCTCCCAGCTCAACTTTTCTCTGGTTTGATTGGGCTTTTAGCAGTCTGGCTGTTCACTGAAAGCAGTCCATCAGTTTAGAAGCTGCTGTTCCAAGAAACAACTACATGGAAGAAGGTGTTCCATGCTGAATCTCTGTGCCATCTCTCTCTCTCTCCTGTAAGATCCTGTGTTTGATCTTACCTTCTGTGCCAAGGGGTGTTTATGGGGATTGTTGCAAGTATTTAGAACAGCATCATTAAGTTAGGAGAGTCTGCTGGGTTTGCGGATCGGTTAGGTTACTCTGTACTCTGTTCTCTTTTATTTGTGTTTCATTTGGTAATCTTGCAAATAAATTCAGTTTTGTTTAAAACTAAGTGGCTTAACTAGCTGCATCTCTACTGGAATAACCACTTCTCTCCTGGAATAACCACTTTACACCTGCTTAAAACAATGAGCAAAGTTAGGGTCTGGGCTACTTTCTTGAAATGTTTTGAGGGGGGTCTGGCCTGGTCCATAACAATATAGAGACCAAAACGGAACAATACCTCAAACATAGCCTCACCAAAGCCCCATCTGAAGGTCAGAGGTGTGAAAGGAGCATCAATCTCCTCAAAGACCTAATTAACCTCTGGCTTGCTGAGGGAGATGTTACATGTGTGTTGTCACTGTGGTGTGGTAGATACCCTGGGATCCTGCATCTCAGCAACTGAGAAAGATGTGAGGATTTATTCACAAAGAAACAGAGCAAGTCTCTCAATCAGAATCTCTCTTGACGAAGTAAGATTGGGATACTCAGTGACACTGGTATCAGGACAGCTTGATTTGGGAAACTGGTTGTTGGATACTAACAACTGTTCCTGTTCTAAATTTCCAGTTTATTCAATCCACTGAAACATACTGTGACAGGTTTGCAAGAATGATCCCGGGGATGAAGGGTTTGCCACATGAGGATTCTGGATCTGTACTCAATGGAGTTTAGAAGGATGAGGGGGATCTCACTGAAACATACGGAATACTGAGAGGCCTGGATATATCAGTATCTATATGTGGATGTGGAGAAGATGTTTTCACTAGTGGGAGAGACTAGGACCTGAGGGAACAGCCTCAGAGTGAAGGGAGAACTCTTCAGAACGCAGATGAGGAGGAATTTCTTCAGCCACAGGGTGGTTAATCTACAGAACTCATTAGCCGCAAGTCAAGTTAATGAGTGTATTTAAGACAGAAATAGGTAGGTTCTTGACTGGAAAGGGGTTCAAAGGTTAAGTGGAGAAGGCAAGAGAATGGGGTTGAGAAACATAGCAGCCATTATCAAATGGAGAGCAGACTCGATGGGCTGAATGGCCTAATTCTGTTCCTATATCATTTGTCCTTATGGACACTGCATTGCATGTCAAAGACAATCCTAACCAGCGTAGATGCAGAGAACTAGGGGTCATCAGTTCAGGATAGGAGGCCAATTATTTAGGATTGAAAAAAGAAAATACTACTTACTCTTTTGAATTTTCTACTCTCAAGGATGGAGAGGCTGGTCAGTCATTGAGTACATTCCAGAATGACATCAATAGATTTTTCGACACAAAGTGAATCAAGGGACATGGGGGTCAAGGGGTCATGTTGGGTTGAGATGAATGATTGGCCATTGAAAGGGCCGAATGACCCCATAGTCTATCCCAATTTCTTATGAACTTCCCAAACCTCAGAGACCGAGAAAACCATCAAAAACTGTACTTCTGAAGAAGGGTTACTGGACCTGAAGTATTAACTCTGTTTCTCTCTTCACAGATGCTGCCAGGTCCTGCTGAGTTTTCCAGCAATATCTGTTTTTGTTTCAGATTTCCAACATCTACAGTTCTATATTTTTAGCTTCTTCTCCATGAAACAAAATCTGTTTGCCTCTTTAGTTTTCTTCCTCTCACCCTCTCTTCCTCTTGTGAAGAAGTTGACTATCTCACCCTGGGCCAGGTTCCATGAGCTGTATCCTCATTCACATGGCTATTTTCCACTTGCACTATTTGCCAGTGAGTGCTGGCAGATGTTGGGCAGTTTGTGCGTGGGAAATTTCTGGCAAAACTCTTCCATTTCCTAATCCAATATCTGTATTGGCTCTTCCAGCCAGTATTCACTGTTTTGAGTGCCCGGGGGGCAGTCTGTTCCAGTATTAACACCGATCAACTCCCTGGCTAGATTAATGAATTCATCGATGGCTAAAAGCCGTTTCAGTCATATTTTGCAGTTTTCTCTTTTCTTTTACAACCATTTACCATTGGGTCTAAATTTATATTTACCCTTTGCTGTTGTATTCATTGGCTTTAATTTTACTTATTTATTCCTCCTCCTCTACCTTCTTCTCCTCTTCTCATCACCTATTTTCCTCTGTTTCCTGATTTTGATTTTTTCCCTTCTCTTTCCCTCTCAGCTATCCCCTTCTACCATTTCCTCCTCTTTTGCTCTCCTCCGTACTCCTCTATCCATCTTTCTCCTCCAATTTCTTGTCTTCCCCACATCTTCTGCTTCAACTACCTCTTCTTGCCCATCCCTCACTTCTACTAGAACCAGGGGCCATTTCCTCACAATAAGGGGGAGCAGATTTAGGACTGAGTTGAGGAGGAACCTCTTCACCAAAAGGGTTGTGAATCTGTGGAATTTTCTGCCCAGTGAAGCAGTTGAGGCTACCTCGTTGAATGTTTTTAAGGCAAAGATCGATAGATTTTTGAACAGTAAAGGAATTAAGGGGTATGGTGAGCAGGCAAATAAGTGGAGCTGAGTCCACAAACAGATCAGCCATGATCTTATTGAATGGCAGAGCAGGCTCAACAGGCCTAATGGCCTACTCCTGCTCCTAGTTCTTATGTTCCCCTTCCTAACCTCTTTCCTTCCCCTTCCCCTCTCCTTATCCCCTCTACCCATTGACTATGCTCTTTCCACACTGCCTTCTGTCACTCCCGATCTACCACGTTTGCTTAAGGAGCCAGGCAGCAGTTATATCTGTCTTGATCTGATGGTGAAACGTTTCAGGACAGTAGGCCCAGAATAGTGAGTACCCTGATCTTACCTTGTCAAGAGAGATTCTGATCCAGAAACTTGCTCCTTTCTTTTAGTTAATAATCACATCTTTCTTAGTAGCTGGGATGCATGATCCCAGTGTGTCAGCCATACCACAGATGCAAGACACATGTGAAATCTCCCTTTGTGAGCCAGGGGTTTAATAGTTCACTGAATTGTATTGATGGAAAGGACCCTAAATTTTATGAACAAAAAAAAGTGGTTGGAAAAACTCAGCAGGTCTGGCAGAATCTGTGGAGGCAAAACAGAGCTAATGTTTCAGGTTGAGTGACCCTTCTTCAGAAGTGGTCAGAACATACATTTTATAAACCTACTGAGTTGGCTGATCATCAATGGGGCAATGGAAGGGGAACTCATTGAAGGGGTTTGATGAGGTAATAGTAACCAGACGAGGGAAACGCTTTGATGGACTAGATACTTTGCTACAGGGAGTAAATAACGTAAAGGGTGCTTTGCATCTTTTAAAAGTAGAAATAAAATACTTGAAGGAGTGGAGGATATCATTAGAGAATGGGGATATGAGAAAAATGCTTGACCTTGCAAAGAGCCACTGCAAACACAATGGGCAGAATGGCCTGTTTCTATGCTTGGAATTATACGGTTCAGTTAGAATCTTGGAGGCCATTCAGCTTATTCTGTGCTAGTTCTCTGAAAGAGTTGTTCAATTAGTTCTCCTTACCTTCTCTTAAAATATTTATCCAATTCTATTTCTTAGGTTTTTCCCCTCTTCAAAATGTGCATTTCAAATCATAACTAGTATCTATGTAAAACAATTCTCCTTATTTTACTTGCTTACCTGTAAAATAAGGTTCTTTACCTTAACTGGAGTCACCCCTGTAAGACAGAGACGGGGTGGAATTTTGTCTCCCAGAGGGTGATGAATCTGTGGGAATTCTTGACTGCAGAGGGCTGTCAAGGCTGGGTCGTTAGATATATTCATGGTTAAGGTAGACAATTGTTTAGATAATGGTTATGGGGATGATGCACAAAAGGAGAGTTGAGGATTATCAGAGCAGCCATGTTCTCAGAGAATGGCAGAGCAGACTCGATGGGCCGAATAGCCTACTTCTGCTCCTGTGTCATATTGTTCTACCTCCGGTTCTATGGTCAGTTATGGTCTTGAAAGAGGGAAGTTTCTCGTTAAGTATTCTATGACACTTTATGATCATGAATACCTCCACTCAATCTGACCTTAACTTTCTGTGCTCCAAGATGATGGACCTCGGTACTGGAATCTTTCCACTGCTGCCAGTTGGACACAGTTGTCACTGGTAGCTGCCTGCTACATTGGTACTACTGGCTTATACTGTTAGCTGGGCAGTAGATATTTGCTCTCACTGTAATTTGTTTTTCCAATATGATTGTGAGCTTTATGTACCTTTTTAACTGTTATGATCGCAGCTGATGTTATTAAGAGACAAATCAGGTCTTGTTATCGATGCTTGGTGACTGAGTGACTCAAAGCTTGGGTTATAACATAGTCATAGAATCATAGAGATGTACAGCATGGAAACAGACCCTTCAGTCCAACTAGTCCATGCCGAACAGATATCCCAACCCAACCCAATCTAGTCCCACCTGCCAGCACCCGGCCCATATCCCTCCAAACCCTTCCTATTCATATACCCATCCAAATGCCTCTTAAATGTTGCAATTGTACCAGCCTCCACCACTTCCTCTGGCAGCTCATTCCATGCACATACCACCCTCTGTGTGAAAAAGTTGCCCCTTAGGTCCCTTTTATATCTTTCCCTCTCACTCTAAACCTATACCCTCTAGTTCTGGACTCCCCAACCCCAGGGAAAAGACTTTGCCTATTTACCCTACCATCCACTTGTCACCCCTTAGCCTCTGACGCTCCAGGGAAAACAGCCCCAGCCTGTTCAGCCTCTCCCTATAGCTGAAATCCTCCAACCCTGGCAACATCCTTGTAAATCTTCTCTGAACCATTTCAAGTTTCACAACATCTTTCCAATAGGAAGGAGACCAGAATTCTTCACAATTTGTAAAGAAAACAATCTTCACATATTTTGAGACCTGAGAAAGACCATGACAGATTGGATGAATGAATGAGTGAGTGATAAGATTTGGTTCCAATGTAGTGAGAATATAGGGAGGAAGAACAATAAGCCAAGAGAACAGGAGTGAGTTGGGCTTATTCGCTACAATTCGCTAAGGGGAAAACTGCTGAAAAATAGAATCGTAGAATCATAGAGATGTACAGCATGGAAACAGACCCTTTGGCCCAACTCGTCCATGCCGACCAGATATCTTAATGATCTAGTCCTATTTGCCAGCATTAGACCCATATCCCTCTAAAACCTTCCTATTCATATACCCATCCAGATGCCTTTTAAATGTTGTAATCATACCAGCCTCCACCACTTCCTCTCATTCCATACACATACCATCCTTTGTGTGAAAAAATTGCCCCATAAGTCCCTTTTAAATCTTTCCCCTCTCACCTTAAACCTATGCCCTCTAGTTTTTGACTCCCATACCCTCGGAAAAAGACCTGTCTATTTCTCCTATCATGCCCCTCATTATTTTACAAACCTCTATAAGGTCACCCCTCAGCGTCTGATGCTTTAGAAAAACAGCCCCAGCCTGTTTAACCTCTGCCTATAGCTCAAACCCTCCAACCCTGGCAACATCCTTGTAAATCTTTTCTGAACCCTTTCAAATTTCACAACATCCTTCCTACAGCAGGGAGACCAGAACTGAATACAATATTTCAAAAGTGGCCTAACCAATGTCCTGTACAGCTGCAACATGACCTCCCAACTCCCATACTCAATGTACTGACTCATGAGCTTTTTGAAGACTGCTTCAGTGATGAAACCAAGGTGGTGAATCCACTTAAGGACAGAGGTAGTAGTAAGAACAAAAACACTGTTCAATGAGAAAGAATTACAGATGAAACTGTTGCTGAAAGTTGCAACTGTTGTTTTATCTTGCAAAACCAAACTAAACTAAAACTAAAGAAGTGAAAGAAAAATACTTTAATTGCCCCCTGAATGGTGTACAAAGAGAATTAGGATAAAATTGTTCAAACATTAAACTGCAATTACCTATGGTAATGAGTACAATGATCTAAAGTAAAAATGCAGGCAATATCAACAGCAAAATAACTTTCACAACCTTTGGATGTTCGGTTGCAATATAAGGTGAGCTGATAAACAATTGTTATAAAGTACAAGTTGAAACATAATGATCACTAGAGTGGCTCATAGCTCTCCCACGAGCTTTCCTCAAGTTTGTAATTATTAGGTTCAAATTCTACACCAGGACCAGTTGCTTATGAAAGAATCCAAATCAAGTGTGCATAAAGCACTGGTGCCAATCTCAGCCTAGGCATGTGGAGACTGTCAGCTGCAGAAAGAACACCTGCCAAATCCATAAAAAAACTGATATGAAAGTGATTAGCCAGCATTGTGGTGACCCCATGTGACATGGGAAAGACTGAAAGGGGAACCAAATAAATACAGATAAGCACAAATTGAAAATTTTCATTTTTAGAAAGTATCATATCCTTAACAATGAAGTATTAACAAAATAATTACACTTTTAAAAAACAAGAAATTCATGAACTGATTGCACAAGTACTAGGGAACACAAATGTGAGAGCAAGAGATAAGTGGGGGGATCTGCGAAAGCACATTTTAGCTGAGTGATATTAGAATCATAGAATCCTTTGCATGTTGAAGCAGGCCATTTTACACATTGTGTCCACAGTGATGCTCCAAAGAGCATCCCATCCAGACCCAACCCCTGTCCCTGTAACTCTGCATTTGCCATAGCCTGCACATCTTTGGACTGTGAGACGAAATCGGAGCACCCTGTTTCTGTGCTTTCTTAAAACATGCAGCATCTGAAACATTTTTCAGTCTGATACAACCCCTATAATGTGGAAGCAGGCTATTCATCCCATTGAGTCCACACCAACCCTCCAAAGAGCATCCCACCCAGACCCACTCCCCTATAACGCTGCATTTCCTATAGATTTCCTAGCCAGGACCGACAGGCAATTTAGCATGGTCAAACCACCTGACCTGCACATTTTGGACTGGGGGAGGAAACCCATGCACACAGAGATCCATGGTCTTTGAACATTACAGCACTCCAGACAAACAGTTGCCCGAGAGTGGAATTGAACCTGGGTCTCTGGCACTGTGAGGCAGTTGTACTAACCACTGAGCCAGCATGCTGCCTACAGTGAGTGGTAGTGATCTTTAGTACTTGCTGCCTATGAAGCACAGATAGGTCACCAATTTCAATGAGCAAGTTGAGGAGTTTGCAGGGCCACACAGATAGAGTGGGGAAATGGAACTGAATGGATAGTTCTGCAAAAAGCCAGAAGGCATTTGGTGAATTGAATGGCCTCTTTGTGTAGGATACAGCGGATAAGACGTAAAAGGGATTGTCCGCCTTATATTCCTGGAGCTGTCATCGAATGGTCTCCTAGCTATAATTATCCCAAACCTCTGTAATATGTGCCTATGGCACACAGCCATCCAAGTTTCTGAAATGTTTTATTCACAACTAATGATCAAAGATACTGAAAGCAAAAACTAAACACGTAGAAATAAAAAAAACCTGTCATTTTTTCACCTTAATTTTGTTTTTTTTTGCAGCAATATCCTGAAAATGTGTGTTGTGTTGTTGTAAGTTCAGTAAAACTGCAGGGATGAGGGCGGAACCTTTGTGCGGTGCCGCTGAGTTCCACTCGGAAAGGTTCAGCGGACGGACCGGGGTCCGTCTCCGTTGGCGGTCCGCCGAGGAATGGGGAGGGAGGAATGGTGGCGGCGGCTCTTGCTGTCGGTGCTGCGGGCAGTGAACCGGCTGCTGCGGCAGCGGCGGCTCCATGGGGCCCTGGCGGCCGTCAAGGGATTCCGCAATGGGGTCGTGTGAGTGCACACAGTCGGGGCCGGACTTGCATTTACATAGCGCCCCTCGCTTTATAACCTCCCCCATTGGGCCAGACCTCCCCAAACCCTTTTATATATATAAAAAAACTTTTGGTGCCCCACTGCGACCCCACCCCCATTTGGAGGATTGAAAATAGTCACGACTCCCTGGCTGAGATCTGTCAAAGTGTGGGTGTGGGTGGGGGTGGGGGTGGGGAAGGGAGTACAGCTGGAGAGAGGGTGGGGATCCTCTATCACTGAGGTCCAGTGCCTTGGTGCAGGATGTGGTGGTTAGAACTCAGTCAGAGCTCATGTAGTGGCCCTCACTGCCTTGTAGATCTCACGACTCCAAAATATTAGCTCATGACACCCTCCCACACCCTTCTTTGTGAGGTCAGACCTCAGCATTGGCAATATTTGACTGAAGGGAAGGTGGAGGGGGTTTGAAATTCAAAGCCCGGTTCATTTGTGGCAGAAACTTTCAACTTGTTTAAAAACACAAGGGGAGAGGGACTAACAGGAGGTCATTGGAACTAACGACATTTGGGGGAAGGCTTGGATTAGCTCACAGGTCGGCGCAACATCAAGGGCCGAAGGGCATGTTCTGCGCTGTATTGTTCTATGTTCAACGCATAAAAGTGGATAAATCCCCAGGACCTGATCAGGTGTATCCTAGAACTCTGTGAAGCTAGAGAAGTGATTGCTGGGTCCCTTGCTGAGATTTTTGTATCATCGATAGTGACAGGTGAGGTGCCGGAAGACTGGAGGTTGGCTAATGTGGTGCCACTATTTAAGAAGGGGGGCATGGACAGCCAGGGAGCTATAGACCAGTGAGCCTGACATCGGTGGTCGGCAAGTTGTTTGGGGAATCCTGAGGGATAGGATGTACATGTATTTGGAAAGGCCAGGACTGATTAGGGATAGTCAACATGGTTTTGTGCGTGGGAAATCATGTCTCACAAACTTGATTGAATTTTTTGAAGAAGTAACAAAGAGGATTGATGAGGGCAGAGCGGTAAATGTGATCAATATGGACTTCAGTTAGGCGTTCAACAAGGTTCTCCATGGGAGACTGATTAGCAAGGTTTGTTCTCATGGAATACAGGGAGAACTAGCCATTTGGATACAGAACTGCCTCAAAGACAGAAGACGGAGGATGGTAATGGAGGGTTGCTCTTCAGACTGGAGGCCTGTGACCTTTGGTGTGCCACAAGAATTGGTGCTGGGTCCACTACTTTTTGTCATTTATATAAATGATTTAGATGTGAACATAAGAAGTATAATTTAGTAAGTTTGCAGATGACACCAAAATTGGAGGTGTGGTGGACAGTGAAAGTTACCTCAGATTACAACAGGATCTGGACCAGATGGGCCAATGGGCTGAGAAGTGGCAGATGGAGTTTAATTCTAATAAATGCGAGGTGCTGCATTTTGGGAAAGCAAATCTTAGCAGGACTTATACACTTAATGGTGAGGTCCTAGAGAATGTTGCTGAACAAAGAGACCTTTGAGTGCAGGATCATAGTTCCTTGAAAGTAGAGTCGCAGGTAGATAGGATAGTGAAGAAGGTGTTTGGTATGCTTTCCTTTATTGTTCAGAGCACTGAGTATGGGGGTTGGGAGGTCATGTTGCGACCATATGGGACATTTAGTTAGACCGCTTTTGGAATATTGCGTGCAATTCTAGTCTCCTTCCTATTGGAAAGATGAGATTACTTGTTAGATTAGATTACTTACAGTGTGGAAACAGGCCCTTCGGCCCAACAAGTCCACACCGACCCGCCGAAGCGTAACCCACCCAGACCCATTTCCCTACATTTACCCCTTCACCTAACACTACGGCAATTTAGCATGGCCAATTCGCCTAACCTGCACATTTTTTTTTGGACTGTGGGAGGAAACCAGAGCACCCGGAGGAAACTCACGCAGACACGGGGAGAATGTGCAAACTCCACACAGTCAGTCGCCTGAGGCGGGAATTGAACCCGGGTCTCTAGCGCTGTGAGGCAACAGTGCTAACCACCGTGCCGCCCTTTCATGTCGTGAAACATGAAAGGGTTCAGAAAGGGTTTACAAGAATGTTGCCCTGTGTTAGAGGATTTAAGCTATAGGGAGAGGCTGAAAAGGCTGGGGCTGTTTTCCCTGGAGGTTGGAGGCTGAGGGGTGACCTTATAGAGATTATAAAATCATGAGGGGCATTGGTAGGATAAATAGACAAGGCCTTTTCCCTGGAGTGGGGGAGTCTAGAACTAGAGGGCATAGGTTTAGGATGAGAGGGGAAAGATATAAAAGGGACCTAAGGGGCAACTTTTTCACACCAAGGGTGGTACATGTATGGAATAAGCTGCCAGAGGAAGTGGTGGAGGCTGGTACAATTGCAGCATTTAAGAGACATCTGATGGGTATATAAATAAGGGTTTAGAGGGATATGGGCCAAGTGCTGGCAAATGGGGCTAGACTGGGTTGGAATATCTGGTCGGCGGGGACGAGTTGGACCGCGCTGTACATCTCTATGACTCTAGGCTGTAACTTTCAAAGGCTATGGACCAAGTTCTGGAAGATGGGATTAGAACGGGCAGTGTTTTATGTGGGCTAAGTGGTCTCATCCTGTGCTATATCTTTTGTGTGCTGCTGAAGTGTCACTGTGTTCCAGAAACGAACCTTTTCTATTTTGATCGGACACAGTCTCATGTCAACTTGGAGTCACTATTGTATCATAGGAAATGTGGCAGCTAATTTGCATCCAGTAACGTCCTACAAACAGCAATGTGATAACAACCAGGTTAGCTATTTTTGTGACATGGTTGAAAGGTCAATATTGGCCAATATACCAGGGAAAACCACCCTACTGTCCAAAATGCCAGAGTTCTTGAACAGTCACCCAATAGGGCAGATGGGACCTCAGTTTAGCATTTATTCTTAAAGGTGGCATTTCCATCAGTGGAGTGAGTGGTCCCTCAGTATTGTCTTGGAGAATCATCCTGATTTTGCTGCTGTAGTCCTGGTAAGGGACTTTAGCCTATATTCCAGAGATTGATGTGCTACCGACTATGCCAAGGCTGGCTCATTTGATCACAATGCACACTGAAACAATGTTAGTATGGATAATCATATGTGGATCGTTCTTGAGAGGAAAAGTAAATGAGGAAGGGGTTTTAAAGATTGGCACTCCCAGAGAATGTTTGATATGGAGGGGCACATATCACAGGTTTCCTCAAGTAGCTCATTCCCCTACCAGCTTAACATTGTCTGGCTATCAAATATCGTTTGACTTGGTGGAGAAATATATTGCAAGTGAGGGACCAGGCTACATATTTGTTCGTAAATCAAGTTTAAATTGTTTTTGTTAAACTTAGCATTGCTTTGGAAGAAGTATTTCTGAAGAATTGGTTTGAGTTCTGCTTTCTTCATTGGTATTTTGGTTGCCACAGGAATGGTTGTTAGGTTAACAGACTGAATTTATTTATTGAAAACTAAGACTTAAAGAATATGGTGCGGCAAAGTTCTGTAAAGCTGTTGAAGAATGTGCACTCCTTTGAGGGAAATTTCACCAGCTGCAATCTTGCCTGATTGGATTTGGGATGTTGTGGGTGACCTTTAATTCAGCTACTTTTTAAGAAATGTCATAGACAATCAAATGCTGAAAGAAATATTTCAACTTTATTGATGTAACAATGAAAATAAGCCCCCTCAAGTAACCAAATTAAGCCTCGCAACCCAACTTAGCTGTTACCTGATTAATGGTGGAATTCATTCCTCCACATTTAGCTCTGACTAATGCACCTAACCTGCACATCTTTGGACTGTGGGAGGAAACTGGAGTACCCAGAGGGAACCTATGCAGACATGGGGAGAATGTGCAAACGCCACATAGACAGTCACCTGAGGCTGGAACTGAACCTGGGTCCTTAGCGCTGTGAGGCAGCAGTGCTAACTACTGTGCCACCATTGCAAACGTGAAACATTTACTCTGTTTCTCTCTCTAGAGATGCTACAACACCTATTGAGTTTCTCCAGTATTCTCTGTGTTTGCGCTAAATTAATCAGTTCAGTTTAGCCAGTTTCGGCTCAAGTTGGAAATGCTTGAGAGACGTGAATAGAGAGTTTGGGCAGACACTGTGTTGTGAGTGCTGCATCTTTTTAACAAGATGGTAAGCTGCAACAACTCTTACCTACTCATGCGGGCTTAAAAGTTTGCCTTGGTAGCACTTGAACAAAAGCAAGGGAGTGCTACCTGCTGTCCTCTTCCAATATTTATCCCTAAACCATCATCACAAAAAGTGGATGACTGATGATCACGTTACTGGTGACTTGTTTATGGAATGAACTGAGAGAGAAAGTTGTAGATGTTGTATAGTTACAACATTTAATAGACATTTTGACAAGTGCATGAATAAGGAAGGTTCAGAAGGATATGGGCCAAGTGCAGGCAATTGGGACTTGGTTAGTTTGGGAAACTTGATTGACATGGATGAGTTGGATTGAAAGGTCTGTTTCCGTGCTGTATGACACTATGATTACAGTTTGTAAGAATTTACTTCTGCTTATCCCACCTTACAACCATGACTACATTTTAAAGTACTGTATCAGCTATGCAATTTTCTCGAGTCATTGAAGGACCTATGTAAATCTAAGTTTCTTTTTCAATGGACAACCTGTAACCCTAAACTCTGAAGCTACTGACAGGTAGCTCAAAATGTGCTCTTCACACACAACTCAAGTTCCAAAGGGTAGTAGAACCTGTAACATCATTGTGTAGCTTCACTGAATGCAATAAAACAAGTTTGTGTTGTTCATTATATGTTATTAAGGAGCATAACTGAAACCTGGATGTGCAGGAATTATATCTTCTCACCTTCTCAAGGACAATTAGGGACGGGCAATAAATGCTGGCTAGCCAGTGACACCCATATCCCACAAGTGAATTTAAAAATCCATAACAAGATGGATCTAGAAACTAAGTATTTTAGTTAAAAAAAAATTGAGCTCACATACAGGCTGCACAATTTTTATTTCCTAATCAGTGCTTGTCTTTGCCCATACCTTCCCTCCCATGCCAATACCTCTCCTTTATACCCTCTTAGTTGGATGTCAGTATTGCTGACCAATATCTAAATGTAGAATTGGGCACAGCCAGAATGTTTGGTGAGCATGTACAAGCCCTAAGCTTCAATAAAAAATAATGTTTAGATCTGAAATTTATTTGTAACTTGCTAGAAGTCAGTCACAATGTTTGTATACATGAAAGAGACCCCCATTTTGTTCTTCAGGGGAATCACAGTTTTCTCAAAAGTAAGAACATAACAATTCTGCTTGGTCTGTGAGACCCCACTTCCATTTTGGGATCGGCTTTCATCTTTTCTTTTTTTTCCTGAGCTGATAGGTTCTGGGTTGGCCTCCTTATCTACCCATTCCTTCCTCTTAATGTTGATCTTTGGCACAGGACAGAAGATCTAGGTTGTCCTGAGATTAGAAACTGGCGTCAGTCATGGGATTGCTGAGTTTGGCAGGGAAGAGGTAGTTCCACTATTGTCAATGTAGTCAGCAATACCCATGTGAAGAGGGTAGAGGTCTCACCAACATCTGTAGCAGGCAATTGGAGGGAGCTGGATGAGAATTGAGCCTGGACAATGAGTACCTTTTATAAGCTCATTCTTGGGGAAATGGGCTATTAGCATCTCCATGGTAAAGACTTTAGAGTGGCTTTCAGATCCTGTAGGCTTTGTGTGCACATCATGACTTACATGTCTTTTTGTTTCATATAATCAGGTATGGAGCCAAAATTCGAGCCCCGCATGCACTTGTGATGACATTCCTGTTCAAGAGTGGAAGGTACGGGCTGCGTGCATGCTGCTATACATCGTCATTGTTGCTGTTTTGACCATTTCCGTTTGGAGAATTAAAACAGCGAGTAATTTGAAGGGATTTAGACTTTCTTAATAAGAAAATGACGTTTGTTTTCACTGTCAACCATTGACTCAGTAGCACTCTCTGAGTCAAAAGATTCCAGGTTCAAGTCCTATTGCAGTACTTGGAAACAGAAAACAAGGCTAGCAATCCCCAATCACTACTGAAGGAGTGTTAAATCTGCCAGTCTTTCAGGTGAAATATTGAACTGAGGTCTCATATACTCTCCTGTGGATATGAAAGGCAGGTTTCTCACATAGTTCTGTTAGTGAGGGTGTTCAATTTGACCAGTGAAAATGAAGGAATGGTGATATAGTTCCAAGTCAGGTTGGTGTGTGGCCAAATGGATTTGTGACAGCAGAGGTAAAAGGCTTGTTCTCTTTGTCAGCCTCTTGAGAAACCTCAGTCTGTGATAAAGCAAATTGGAAAAAAAAATCCATTCACTGAGAACTGAAGTGCACCTTCAAATTTTACCACTGCTGAGGAGACAAAGATGTCCATCACAGGTTTGGAAGGCGCCTAGTGGGGTTAATGCAGTGCTGATGGTACACACTGCTGCAACTGTGCGTCAGTGGTACAGGGAGTGAGCATTGAAGGTGTTAGGTGCCAGTCAACCAGGCCATTTCAGCCTGGACGGTATCGAAATTCTTGTGTGTTGTTGGAACCACATTCGTTCGGACAAGTATTCCGTCACACTCCTGATTGATGGCAGAATAATTTTGGGGAGGCAGAAAATGAGTTATTTGCTGCAAAATATCAGCCTCTGACCTGCTTCTGTAGCTACCATATTTACCCTGTATGACTTGTGAAGTTCAGTTTCTGGTTAATTGTAACCCAATGGTAATGTTGATAGCGGGGGGTAGTTTAGTGATAGTAATGCCTTGAATGTCTAGGGCAAATGATTAGATTCTTTCTTGTTAAAGATAGTCATCGCCCAGCACTTGTGTGCTGCGAAGGTTACTTTCAGAACTAGTTTTATTAATGTAACCCTGGCTGAGCCTCAATGTTGATCTTAAATGTTGAAGTTTCTTTGTGCATCAGTCTTGAGCAGACACTGGCTGCACTCTGCACATTACTGACTACTGCTCTCTTTTTCTGTCAGAGTAACTAATAGAATCCCTACAGTGTGGAAACTGGCCCTTCAGCCCAACAAGTCCACACCAACCCTCCGAAGCGTATCCCACCCAGACCCATTTCCCCTATTTACCCCGACTAATGAACACGATGGGCAATTTAGCACGGTCAATCCACCTCACCTGCACTTCTTTTGGATTGTGGGAGGAAACCAGTGTACCTGGAGGTAGAATGCGCACACAGACAGTTGCCCAAGGCTAGTATCAAACCCAGGTCCCTGGTGCAGTGAGGCAGCAGTGCTAACCACTGAGCCACCGTGCTGCCCCAAAGGAGGTTCTCCTTAAGCTGATCAGAAGGCAGCTCGTTCCTGTATGTTACCATACAAAATAATTTTAAGGTCCCACGTGCTTGGGCAAAACAGGCTGCAAGAAACAAAAAAACATATCAAATGGAATGTTGCTAGTGACCAGTTGTTCGGTTTGTTTTTTTAAAGACAAGTTGTCATGAGATTCTTTGACATACTGATGGACTGTGTGGCATTTATAGATTGCAGTCGTGTGTTTGTATGCATAAGCCCCGTGGGATGGCTATATTTGCTGTCCTCTTTTGAGCTGTAGGACCAATTCTGAATCCATACTCAGGGCAGGAATTGGGCCAGACCATATGTAAACCCCTGAAGAGTAGATTAGATATGGAATTGTCACCATCCTTTCAAAATGCCAGTATCAGATTAGGTTCAGATGCAGGAAACTTGGCCAGCTGACTGTTTGGTGGGGCTGAATAAGGAGAGGAAATGTTAGGATTATTTCTAATGATTGTTTTGATGTGATCAGTCTATTAGGCAAACTGAAGGCCATCGGACAAGCCACGTACACTCATTCCCGAAACCTGGCCATATTTGTCTTCCTCTATAAGGGGCTGCTAGCAGCACAGCAGTGGCTGCAGGGTGAGAAGGTGCAGTTCCACTCGTTCTTGGCAGCTTGTATCGGGGGCTGGTTTGTGTTTGGAGACAACAACCACATCAACAGCCAGGTAAAAGGGAAAAGAGATCGTTGCTTTTATGTTTCTTTTCTGTGTCTGTAGAAATGAGGAGGGTAGGGTCTTTGCTGGAAAGTTTTACTTTGGAACTGGAAGCTGTAAGAATATAGGAACAGGAGTAGGAACAGCCATTTCAACTCTTTTGAGTCTACTGTGCCATGTAGTACAATCATCGCTGATTGAACACTTCAAAGCTTCTTATCCACATTGACCCCTTAAGCCTTTAAGTTATTGATGATCAAAAATGTACCAATTTCTACTCTTTAAATTTACACAAACTGAGCTTCCACAGCCCTCTGGAGTAGAACATTCCAAAGATTCACTACTATCTGAGTTTTTAAAAAATCTATCTCATCTCAGTCCTGATTTTCAAATTGTGCCTCCTGATTCTAGACTTCCCAGGTGGGAGAAACATCGAACCTGTGTCTGTCCTGTGTAACCTTTTCAGTATTTTATAAAATCCAATGTAATCATTCCTCATTCTTTGAAGCTAAGAATACAGGCCCAGTTTCCAAATCTGTCTTCACGGGCAAGTCCCATCATCCTTTAAAATCCTTTGGTGAACTCTTACTGCCATAGAGGGAGTGCAGGGATGTATTTTCTGGGACAAGAAAACCAAAGCTGCATACACTGTTTCTGGTGCAGTCTAACCAAGCTCTGACACAACTGAAGAAAAATTTCAGTACTGCTTTACTCAAATCCTGTTGTGATAAAGGCTAACATTCCGTAGATATCCTAATAGCTTGCTGCACCTGTATGTTTGCCTTCAGTGACTAATTGATAAGGACAATCTTTCAACATCTACACTTTCTAACCTCTCACCATTTAAGAAGTATTCTGCACATCTCCTCTTACCAAAATGGATAACTTTCATGTTTTTCCACATTATATTCTACCTACCAGGCGCTTGCCCACTCACCTACGTTTGTCCAAATTGTTCTGAAGCTGTTTTACATTTTCCTCACGATTCACATTCCTGTGCAGCTTTGTACCATCTGCAAATTTAAAATATTACACTTAGTCCCATGTCCAAATCATTAATATGGATTGTGAACAGCTGGGAGACATGCTCTGATCTGTGCAGTACTCCTTTATTCACAGCCTGTCATTGTGAGTTATTCCTCCTGCCTGTAAACCAACCCTGAATCCAAAACACTCTTGTATCTTATTTACTTGCTTTTCATTCCCTTTTTCCTAAAGGTAGCATTTTCTGCTACCTTATTCTGCCAACTGTGGCACCTCATCCAATTCTTCAGTTATGTCATAATATTTAACCATACAGGGTCGTTCTTTATGAAATGTATAAAATGTTTGTATATGTAAAATTAATACTGCAGCCCTTGGATACAGTGCCTGAAGATTCATGAGGACCTGAGAGTTGGATGCTAAGTTGTAGACAGCCTTTGATTGTTTTGTTTTCATCTATCAGTGGGGAAATTGTTGGTGTTGTGCTGGGTCTAGGTGCTTTTTGATATTGAAATTTTAAAACCCCCGTTAAATGTTCTGCCCAGCTGCTGTGATGTCAGCAGCATTTATGTGTTCCTCTCAAAATTAACTTCCTTCACCTCCAAAATGTGGCTAAATTCAAGTACCCACCTCAATCTGTTGTAAACTACTTGACTTTTTGATAGCCGTAACCATTTAACTCTCTCTCTGTCTCTGTAACTTCTGTTTCTCCACAGATAAACATGTATCTGTTGTCACGAGTCCTCTTCGCTCTTTCACGACTGGCTGTCGAAAAAGGTTACATCCCTGAGACAAAGCAAGACCCTTTCCCGCTGTTTGCCATGTTGGTGTGGGGTGTTGTCCTGTGGCTGTTCGAGTACCATCCACACACACTGCAACCATCACTCCAGTCCTCCATGACCTACCTCTATGAAGACAGCAATATCTGGCATGATATATCAGACTTTCTAGTTTATAACAAAAGGAGCACTGATAAATAAGTGGACGTCTGCTTGGAGGAAAGCAACTTTTTAGCAGGATGACATTTCAATTAATTTTCTTCTCTGTCCTGAAGATTTAACAACCAGTTTGACCATCGGCTCATCGGAGCCTCTGACAGTTGGATATATGTGTGTAATGTTGGAAGCATCCAGTCTGTACGTAAAAACCATTTGTTCCTCAAACCGTGAACTAAGCACAATGAACTTCCTTATCCTTAATTTAATATGGCTCTGCTGGAGGATTCCAGCTAGCCTGGTAACCACTGCTGCTGTGTTTGAGCAAGAGCTATGGCTGAGGTTTATTTCTGCCATCTCGACTCTCCTTAACACTGCTTTACGAATCAGTCATCACCAACTGTGATCACTAGATCAGACGGGCTTACTTTTATGTTTGCTTATCTCCAAATCCATCTTGGAACACCTGGGCCTATGAGAGGCTGACAAGTTGATGGGGTGGGAAGAGTGAAGAAGAATCTCATTGGGCTCACAAACCCGCTGCTGTTTAAAAAAACGGAACCATTTGTCATTTGGAAGAGAGAAAATGGCCCCCTTCACTGAAGGGATAGAAAGAACAAATTGATTACCAATTAGTGCGTTAATCCTTGTAATCGATTCAGGGCTTTTGTCGAAATGCCGCATAATTCCTGCTCTCTTATATTCTTGCCATTTAAATACACTGCCAGCATTCCATATGCCTTTTTCACTGAAGTAGATAAAGTTTTAATGTCCATTGCAAACTTCAGTTTATTCGTAACTCTGCAAACTGTGCCCTAACTTGCGCCAAGTCTTGTTCCCCTATTACCTCTGCTGCTCGTTGACCTGCATTGGCTCAGTCTTGATTTAAAATTCTCATCCTAGTTTTCCAATCCTTCCAAAGCCTTGTCCCTCCTTTTTTCCATAATCTTGTCCAGCTCAAAGCCCTCCAAAATATCTGCGCTCATCTAATTCTCCCCTCCTAAGCATCCTCAATTTTAATCACTATGTCATTGGTGGTTGAGCTTCGCTTTCCTGGTCCCAAGCTCTGCATTGTGCTCCCTATACCTCTCCACCTCAGTTGCTTCTTTTAGGATAGTTCCATAAAATTCTACTTCTTTGATCAAGGTTTGGATCATTTGATGTAATCTCTCCTTATGTGGCTTAGCATCATGTTTTTTGTAATGCTTCTGTGAAGTGCTTAGGGACGTTTTAAAGGTTAAAGGTCTTTAATTAATACTTAAAGTATCATATATGCTTATGTCAAAATCAATTTTCTAACTTTACCATATATACGTGAGCCTTAGTCAATCTCATTTAATAATTAATGTCTGACTTTTAGCCAAAAAATTGAAAATCTGACTAATTGCAACCTGCCTACCATTGAAGTCAAACTATCCCTGAAGTGAACCTAATAGATAGAGTCATTGAACAGCACGCCATGGGTGTTCAGCCTCTTGTACCTGCATACATCAACCATGTACTATCAAGGCGAACCCTTCACTGGTGCACACTGCGTCCAGCCCTCTAACATGGCGAAGTTGCATAAAGAAGGAACAACAGAAGATATTAAGGACAGCAGGTAGGCAGGCAGATTTAAAAAAATACACCTTCTGCGGAACTGAAAGTTAAGAACCTGAAATAGAGTCTAAGAATTGGCAGTAGATTTTTCCAGGGTGAAATTAGAAAACATATCGAGGCATACGGTGGCGATAGAAGTATAAAAATTCTTTTTACAAATGGCAATTGATGCTAAATTAATTGTTTATCTGAGTTGAGATTGACAGATATGGGGCAAAGAGCTGAGCAGTAGATCAGTCACGATCTAAGGCGAGAATACGATTGAGGGACGAATTGGCCTATTCCTGTTCCTACAAATTTGTATATCACTCCTCTTTATTAATCAGCCCGCATTTTATGATAAGTTGAAAATGACATGTTAAGTTTTTTTCTGTGCTGGTTTGTGGAAATGAAGGCAGGTAGCAAATCTCTAACCTATTAGCTGAAACAGTTAGTCTAGTCATAGAAACAACTTGTCAGTCTCTCCCCACACCCCCCAAAAAAAGTCTTAAACTATTGGTTTTCTTTAGGTCTGATGCCTTTCGCAGTCCCAGCGCTCCCAGTTAGCTCTCAGCCTCAATCATACCACTTTGTTTCTAATTTCCTACTTCCTGATGTTTCAGAGCCTGGGTTCAACCACTTCGTAAGCCAACAAGTTTATTAAACAAAGAGACTAAAAGGTAAAGCTGTGTAAATCAAAGCATTAAAATTCTGTAACATATATACAAATGTTAGGAAAATGTCAGTTCCAATTACCCCCTGCTGGACCCGTGATTGAAACCACAGGTCAACCCTTTGGTTTAGCTCTTGTCTTTGTCTTTTAATTTTAAATATTAAAATGGAGTTCTTTCAAGATAATTATTGTAATATAAATTACATATATAGGTCACCAAGTGCTGGCTTATACACTGCTCCTGTTATAATGATTGAAACCACCCTTTTGTGTTTTTCTGTTAGTTTTCTTCCTGTAATACTATAATTTCTCCTATTTAATATTTAATACAGATTGTTATTGCAATGAAATTGGTTTTGGAATTTTACTTGTGTTTGTGACTAGCTAACTAACTGACTGGGATGGTTTTTGGCAGAAAAGATAGATGTTCAATTTCTGGGCTCTGACTTTGAGATTGGTAGCCCTGCTTTTGGTAAAGGGTGGGGATGGGTAAAAGGGAACAAAGCAGACGTCATTTCCAAAACAAATGATAATCTTCAATGACCCACCTCTTCTGAGTTTGCTCATCTCAGTCACAAAGTGATCAAAGTGATACAGTTGACATTGACTTGTCCAAGAATGACCAACCCTTCAAGAAATGAAGATGCATCTCTAGGATGCAAAAGACAAACCGTAGAGAACATTATAACAAAAACAATCACATTTTTGCTTCATTCACTTCAAACACTTTTGCTATTAAAATATTGGAAATGGAAGAATAGGCTGTCAGACACAGTTGTCCAATTGGATTATAATGAGTCTGTTCACTTTCCAATGCTTTGGAAGATGGTGCACTGTTAGGGTGTACATATTCAGTGGAGAAAGTGAGGGCTGCAGATGCTGGAGATCAGAGCTGAAAATGTGTTGCTGGAAAAGCGCAGCAGGTCAGGCAGCATCCAAGGAACAGGAGAATCAACGTTTCGGGCATAAGCCCTTCTTCTACATATTCAGTGACATTGACTGAAGGTGCGAGGTGCAATAGTTGAAAGCATGAGGTAATATGCTGCAACCTCCAGATTGAATCTGATCAGAGGTGTGTTGACCAGAGTTTCATCTTCTGATCATTGCTCTGTGATGTTCAGTTTGGGCCGGGTTAAGCTCAGTTGTAATGCAATCAGCAGCTTAATATCCTCCCTCTCATAAGGGCTGAAGTTCACATGTAAAGTAACCATTTGGAGGTGTCAGTGCAGACTGCCTTCTCCACAGCTCCATGGCAATCTGAAGCTGTAAACAGGAGGGTAGTATCTATGAGAAGATGAGTGTGATACCGATCCAGAGGCCCAGCTGGGCACATGAATTCCAATCACATCACTGCAATAATAAATCTGGAATTGAAAGCAAGTCATACATGTCTGTTCCTAACATCAATTGCTATTTGATTCAGTAATATTTTTCAGGAAAGGAAATCTGCCATCTTTACCTGACTTGGTCATTGTGATTCCAGACCATGTTGTGACTCTTAGCTGCACTCTGAAAGGTCCAGCAAGTCCCTCATTAGAGGTGGAGACCATTTGATTCCTTATGTTAGTGCCCATTCTCTGGTAGACTATCCATGTTAACTCCATCTGCCATGGAATTACAGAAATGTTAACGCTACAGCCTATTGCACACCTGTGAGCTCCACAGACGACCCTAGTGTTTGATATTTTATCTCTTCAGATGTTCAGATATATCCCTCAACAGTGATGCATCGCTCTAATTCAACAGCCTCCCCTTTCCTCCTCCCAATTCATTCCACACAACATCCATCGCCTTGACCACAACATCCATTATCTCACGAAAGTGAATATATATTAAAAAGAACTCATTGCCTTGTGAGAATTGCTTCGAAATGATCGGGTGAATTGCTTCTCTCTGGATGTTTGAAGCCCCTTTCCATTCTTCGTGTGAGTTCTTTTCCTATTGCCCAGGGCATGAAGGATGGTGCCTGGGGGTTGGGGTAGTTGAAATCAGGAGGTCATCTGGTGCAAACGTCACGAATACATCTGAACAGGAATGGCAACTCTAGCTCCCCATAGTGATGATGAGAAAAACAGGTGGTGTGTTTATATGGAGAAGAGCAATTTAAGGGGATTTGTACGAAGTATTCAAAGAAAGGGATGGGTTTGGGTATCGGGACAGCAAGTAGTGAAAAGTTGTTCTGAGGAAGGGTTACTGGACCCGAAGTGTTAACTTTGATTTCTCTCCAGTCAGAACAGCTGAGCTTTTTCAACAAATTCTGCTTTTGTTTCTGATTTCCAGCAGCCACAGTTCTTTTGCTTTTTATCTAGTGAAAAGTTGTTTCTGTGGGTGACCGAGTGAGCGACTAGGATTAAAGAGGAAGGGGAGAAAGGTTATTTTTACACAAAGCGTTGTTACTGTGTGGAATGAATTGGTTGGAGGTTGTTGAATCAGAGTGATGCATCACGGCTGAGGGGTACATCTGAAAATCTGAAGAGATACAATATCAAACACGAGGGTGGTCTATGGAGCTCACAGGTGTGCAATAGGCTGTACTGTTAACATTTCTGTAAATCCTGGGCAGATGGAATTAATTGGATAGTCTACCAGACAATGGGCACTATCATGATGAGTCAAATGGTCTCATCTTTTCCGATATGATTTCAAGTTTCAAACCTAATAGCTAATCACAGTGCAATCCTTAATCCTACTGTCTTACTTTAAATGATGCAAGTGTTAGAGTTTGGGAAACGTGGAGAAAATATAGAGAATCACCAGGAGACGCAGAGAGTTCTTCAAGAAGTAGGTCTTTCATTTGCAAACAAAAAAACCGTGACACTGCGAAAGCAGATTCTCGAATGCCCACGAACCTCAGGGTCCATGAATTTTTATATTTTTTTATCCTGTTTCTGTTAGCTTATCAGCATGTCCAATTATATTAATCAAAGTACCTCACTCCAGCTACACAATAAACTCGTGATGTTAGTTCCCATTATCTCTCTAGTTGTACATTCTACTTAATGTTATTCTAATGTCACGGTTAGATATTTATTGCTAACGCTTTGCAACAATAGTCTTTCATTCCAGGCGCTACTTAATATTTTCCTAATATTTATTAGATATTTATTATTACCTCTACTATAGTGATCTTCCATTCTAGACTAACCTGTCATGATAGATATCTAGCTATTCCATCTATGACAATAGTCTCCTGTCTCAAGCTGACTCTAGTAACTATTAATGTCATCCCAAATATTTATGGTCTCAATCCTGTCATAATAACACTTAACAGAAAAACTAGCTCTACTGTTATCTCATCTCGCCATGGTGACCTTTCAGCCTTAACCTTACTCTGCTAATTGGTGTAAGAGCGTTCCACTATTCATATCCCATCCTGCCTTCCACAGACCACAGACTGCCAGTGGTCTTCATGCTTTAACCCTTCCCATGCTTTCATGTTCTTTATTTTCCATAATGGCAATTATAGTTTACTGGTGGGGGGAGGAGTCATAGAGTTGTAGAACACAAAAACAGACATATTCAGCCCAATTCATCCATGTCGACCAGATATCCAAAATTAATCTAGTCCCATTTGTCAGCACCTGGCGCATATCCCTCCAAACCCTTCCCATTCATATACCCATCCAGATGCCTCTTAAATGCTGTAATTGTACGAGCCTCCACCACTTCCTCTGGCAGCTCATTCTATACATGCACCACCTTCTCCGTAAAAATGTTGAGTTGAGGTTTATTCCAGTTTTTATTTAAAGATCTCAGGTTAATGCCCATTTGACGAGTTGTACCTAAGGATTAGGTTCCAATAGTGTAGGATTACACACACCATTGTAGAGGCAGATTGGGGTTCATGCTCCAATCTAGCAAATGTTCTCAGTCATTTGTGCACATATGTATGTTAACCAGACATGTGATTAATTGTAAGCTTGCTGAATTTCTGATATTGTAATTGAAATTTCCCCTGCCTTGACATCTGATTCTGTAATCTTGTGTGCCTGTTGGTAACCACAATCTCTTACAAACTACATAAAGCATTTCTTTTAATTCCAGTTGGTCCAACTCGTCCATGCCGACCAGATATCCCACCCCAATCTAGACCCACCTGCCAGCACCTGGCCCATATCCCTCCAAACCCTTCCTATTCATATACCCATCCAAATGCCTTTTAAATGTTGCAATTGTACCAGCCTCCACCAATTCCTCTGGCAGCCCATTCCATACTCTCACCACCCTCTGCATGAAAAAGTTGCCTCTTAGGTCCCTTTTATTTTTTTCCCTCTCACCCTAAACCTATGCCGTCTAGTTCTGTACTCTCCCACCCCAGGGAAATACTTTGATTATTTATCCTATCCATTCCCCTCATGATTTTCTAAACCTCTATAAGGTCACCCCTCAGCCTCCAATGCTCCAGGGAAAACAGCCCCAGCCTATTCAGCCAATCCTATAGCTCAAGTCCTCCAACCCTGGCAACATCCTTGTAAATCTTTTCTGAACCCTTTCAAGTTTCACAACATCTTTTTGATAGGAAGGAGACCAGAATTGCACGCAATATTCCAGCAGTGGCCGAACCAATGTCCTGTACAGCCGCAACATGACCTCCCAACTCCTGTACTCAATACTCTGACCAATAAAGGAAAGCATACCAAACGCCTTCTTCACTATCCTATCTACCTGCAACTCCACTTTCAAGGAGCTATGAATCTGCACTCCAAGGTCTCTTTGTTCAGTGACACTCCCGAGGACCTTACCATTAAGTGCGTAAGTCCTGCTAAGATTTGCTTCCCAAAATGCAGCACCTCACATTTATCTAAATTAAATTCCACCTGCCACTTCTCAGTCCATTGGCTTATCTGATCGAGATCCAGTTATAATCTGAGATAACCTTCTTTGCTGTCCACTACACCTCCAATTTTGGTGTCATCTGCAAATTACTAACTATACGTGCTATGTTCACATTCAAACATTTATATAAATGAAGAGAAGTAGTGGACCCTGCACCGATCCTTGTGGCACTCCATTGGTCACAGTCCTCCAATCTGAAAAACAACCCTCCACCACTATTCTCTGACTTCTACCTTTGGGCCAGTTCTGTATCCAAATGACTAGTTCTTCCTGTATTCCATGAGACCTAACCTTGCTAACCACTCTCCCATGGGGAACCTTATTGAATGCCTTACTGAATTCCATATAGATCATATCTACCATTCTGCCCTCATCAATCCTCTTTGTTACTTCTTCAAAAAACTCAATTAAGTTTGTGAGACATGATTTCCCACGCAAAAAGCCATGATGACTATCCCTAATCAGTTCTTGCCTTTCCAAATACATGTATATCCTGCCCCTCAGGATTCCCTCCAACATTTTGCCCACCACTGAAGTCAGGCTCACTGGACTATAGTTCCCTGGCTTGTTCTTACGACCTTTCTTAAACAGTGGCACCACGTTAGCCAACTTCCAGTCTTCTGGCACCTCACCTGTGACTATTAATGATACAAATATTTCAGCAAGAGGCCCAGCAATCACTTGCCTAGCTTTGCACAGAGTTCCAGGGTACACCTGATCAGGTCCTTAAAGGCAAACTCTTTCCCGTGAAATGTTAATTAAAAGCCCTATCTGGTAGATGTAGACAATCCTGTCACACTATTTGGAAGAGCAGCAGGAAAGTTTTTCCAATGTCCGGACTAATATTTATCTTGAAAATAATCATCACAAAAAAAGTCATTCAGTCATTACCACATTGCACGTAGCAAATTTCCACAAACAAGCAATATTCGCTACTGCATTTCAGACATTGCAACAGGGACTGCACTTTGTAAAGCACTTTGAGACAGTCGAGTGTTTGTGAAAGACATTATGTAAATGCAAAAGCTAATTTTTGATGGAAGTGTAGTGGCCAGGAGGAACAATTGACAGTTGAGCTGGATTTATAAAGACTGTGCATTAGCAAAGAGATCAATTTAAAGTCAAGCTAGGAATGTGAAGGCCAATAAGCAGGGAGCATGTGGAACTATTTCAACAGGACAAATATTTTTACGAGTGGCAGTTGCCATTTCTCAGCCTCATTTTAAAGAAAGTTAAGTAGGTTAGAAGTGCAAAAGACCCTCTGTAAATGGGCAAGAGACATTTTGGTTTAAATTTGGAAGAGATAAATCTAGCTAACCTGCAATGTACTATATTCCAAACCATCTGCACACCGTAAGATTGGCAGGATGTGTTGTTTCATCTGTACTTTTGCCAGAATGTTTAGAGGTAACCATTTCAGAGTTTTAGACACCAAAACAAAAATGAGGCGTGGTGTTTCAATGCATGCTGAGGGAATGCTGCCCTGTTGGGTGGCAGTCTCCTGGATGACACTTTAAATCACCCCTATCTGTATTGGTGAATGTAAAAGATTTAATGTTACTATTGCAAAGAAGAGTAGGGCAGTGCTCACAGTGTCATAGTTAATATGTATTCCGCAATCAGCATCATAGAAAACATTAAATTGCTGTTTGTGGGAACTTGCTGCACACAAATTGGTTATCATTTAGGTGAAAACCAGAGTTTTCAATTCCAATTGGCTACCTCATACCCTCAATTCTCTCATAATTCAGCAATCCCTCTGTCTCAGCTTTGAACATATTCAGTGCCCCGGGTGCTACTCCTGTCTGGCGTGAAGAAACCCAAAGACTCACAACTCTCTGAGAAGAAATTCCTTCTCTCCATCTGAAATGGCTGACCCATTACTCTGAAAGTAGATTGCCTGAGTGGAGGAAATGTCTCCCTTAGAATTTTCTATTTTTCAGTAATAGCATCCTTATTAACGGGATTCTGCAATACAAACCCTTCATCTCAATACAAATCTCCTCTGAGCTGCCTGCAATTTAAGTACATCCCTCCTTAAATAAGGAGGCCCAATCTGCATGCAGGGCTCTCATTCTTGTCTCAGCAAAACCCCAAATAGGTGTAACAAGACTTCCCTGCTGTTACATGACTGCCCTCCATAGTGTGTTCACAGCTGTTGTCTAAATCTTTAAAGGTCTATATGTCCTAACTGGTTTGGAAGAGTTTCCTATCTTGTGTGTTGCTGTGGTGTGTGTACACACCCTGTCTTAATCAATGAACATATGACTAGGCAGCATGAAAGTGAAAGATGATTGGAGCTGTTGGGGTTGCTGAACTTTCGACCAGATACCGCAGTTTACTCACTAAGAGCTCAGCCTAGCAACAGCCAGGAGGATTTTAATTGGTAACCAATGATTTCTAACAGCTGAGCAACATCGGCTTTTGAAGGTGACATGTGGATAGTACCTAAATGGAAGCAGACACTGAATGTTAAATCAGTATTTGTAGAAGCATCACAGAGTTTTATAGCATAGCGGGAGGCTTTTTAGTTCATTGTATCTGTGTTGGCTCCTTTAAAGAGCTGATCAGTTTCATCCCATACTGCAGCTTTCTCCCCTGGTTCCTGCAAAATTAAGCTGCTTCAGTTCTGTTCTAAATGCCTTTTGAAATTTCCTATGAAATTTGCTTCCACCACTTTTAATAGTTTAGCAATCAGGTGTTTTTTGTAAATTTTTTGTGTGAATTTTACTCCTACAGTAACTGTTCTGTTCTCTAATAGTCTGATAAATAACTAGCAGGGATTCTCCCTGGGTTTCTGCCAAAGGCGGTTCCATGGGAAAAAGACTCAAGGCTGAAGCTGCGACTTTGCAATCTTCCAACTTGCCCAGTGTCATTGAATGAGCATGTCACCCATATGCCTGACGCCCAGATCCCAGAAGCAATTACTCTACTTAGAAGTCAGTTGCAGTAGGAAATTCCGAGAATTTCAAAGGCAACACATTAGCGATAACCACAGAGCACCCTCGTAGACTCATGGGAAACCCTGGCTTGTGACTGACCAAAATGGGGAAGGCTCATTTGGGAATGAGGCCTACACTAGCTAGAGTTCAGAAGAACGAGTGAAGATCTACTTGCGTATACAAGGGGGTTGACAAAGTAGACATATGCTTCCCCTTGTGGGGTTATCTAGAACAAGAGGTCATATATTTAGGCTACGATGTGGCAAATTTAAAACAGGTATGGAGGAATTATTTCTCTCAAAGTGTTGTGAATCTATGGAATTCATTGCCTCAGAGTGCAGAGGACAGAAAGACACTGAATAAATTTGAGGAGACAGTAATGGGTTAAAAGGAAGCAGTCAGGAAAGTGCATATGAGGCAGAGATCGTGATTTGGAGATGCCGGTGTTGGACAAAGTTAAAAATCACGCAACACCAGGTTATACTCCAACAGGTTTAATTGCTTTTGCTATAAATTCTGTGTCTTACAATTGTGTCCTCCACAATCACCTGATGAAGGAGCGGCGCTCTGAAAGCTAGTGCTTCCAATTAAACCTGTTGGACTACAACCTGGTGTTGTGTGATTTTTAACCTTGAGGCAGAGATCATATCAGTTGTGATCATGGTGGAGTAGGCTTGAAGGGCTGAAAGGCTTACTCCATTTAGTTCCATTCTTTCATTCATTCACAAAATGAAGACATTGCTGGTTAAGCCAGCATTTATTGTCCATACCTAATTGCCCAAAAGGAGGGCAATTAAGAGACAACACATTGATCTGAACTTGCATGTAATCAGACCATGTAAGAATGACAGTTTCCTTTCCTATCATATGTTAGTGAACCAGATGGGTCTTTCTGTCAATCAATAATGGATTCAAGGTCATTATCAGACAGTTAATTCCAGATTTTTATAGAATTTAAATTCCACCATTGGGGTGGATGGTAGCTTTTTGCGAAAGCGCTGAATGAATTGGTAGACTTCTTCATGAATGTTCAGTGGCAAAGTCAAGGTGTCAGATAGTGTGTGCAAAAACTACTAAACGACCTGACCCTTCAAACACCAGTCGTGGCAGTGTCAACAGATCGCACCTTGGACTTACTGGCCATCTCAGAAATCATTGAGCCAAAAAGGATGCAAGTTGTCGTTGATTCCAGGAGATTACCTGAGGAGGAAGGCTGGGGCTTTTTTTCCTTGGAGCATCAGGGATTGAGGGGTGAGCTTACAGAGGTTTTATAAAGTCACGAAGGGTATGGACAGGGTGAATAGCCAGGGTACAAGGGTCTAAAATTAGAGGACATAGGTTTAAGGTAAGAAGGGAATGATATAAGAGGGACCAAATGGGCACACAGGGTGGTATGTGTATGGAATGAGCTGCCAGAGGAAGTGGTGGAGGCTGGTACAATTACAGCATTTAAAAGGCATCTGGATGGGTATATGAATAGGAAGTGTTTATAGGGATATAGACTAAATGCTGGCAAATGGGTTTAGATTAATTTAGGATAAGTGGTCAACATTGATGAGTTGGACTGAAGGGTCTGTTTCTGTGCTGTACAACTCTATGACTCTAAGTGTGATAGACATAATGTAACAGTTCCAAATTTACTAATTATCATTTTGAACACATGGTCTTGCATTCAAGACTGACTTTCTAACTGTGGAAACTCCATATTAATGAACTAACATGATATACTCATGCCTTGTTACCTGCTGATTTGCAATCGTGCAGGAAAGATGTTCCTGACGTCTGCAGGGTCCAAAATTGGACGGGGCTGTCAACTGTTTAAGGATACAGGGCAGGTCCTTTACTTTGAACATTTCAAGAAGGAGCTAGATACAGTTGTTAAGGCCAAAGAGATCAAGGAGCCATATGGAGAAAGTGAGAATAGGCGACTGATTTAGATGATCAGCCATGATCATACTGAATGGCCTCATCCTGTTCATATTTTCTAAGTGCTGTAGAATCTGAGCAGTTGTTCTCAATTTTTGTATGAACCAGAATGCAACTTAATTAAAGCAGATGCATTTTTTGTTGAAAAACAGAACATTGAAGATGCTGGAAATTTTGGGGGAAGGAACAAATTGCTGGAAACACTCAGCTCTGTTTACTTCCCCACTGATTTTATCAGTTGTCTTAATAATTTTTCACCAGACTGAAAGGCCATCAGCCTGAAAAGTTAATTCTATTTCTCGTTTCTGCAAAACCTATTGAGTATTTGTTTTATACCTCACACACATTCAAAATAACCATCTTTGCTTGGGTTTTATAGTGATTGTACTCCTTTCTATGTGTGCAAGCTTGATTTTTCACAAGCTGATGTGTTATTGTTCATGTTTATTGTTCATGCAGGGACTCTGCATTGTCATGCATAAGCCTTGCCTGTGGTTTCATTGGGTTGAGCAAGCTTACTTATGGAGGAAACAGCTGGCTCTGCACAATGCAGAACTGTTGCAGAATCTCAGATTCGGCGCTACAGAATGGATTGGGCTGGGTGAAACATTATTGCTTTTTGCTAGAACTCAATTACATGATCTGTTGCCCTGTTTTGCAAAACAAGCATTGCAGGATGGGGTTTGGGTTTTGGATTATTACACTAATCTGTAAGAGAGGAATGACACCTGGGTTCACTTCTGATTTCTGTAAAGATTTTTAAACGTATGGAATTCAGCAGCTGACCGACTTTAAGTAATTTATTAATAAATATGCAAGCTAAAGTTAATCTGTGTAATTGTCACGGTGACAACTATCATTAATTGTTGCAAAAATCCATGTTTTACTTTTGAACTTTCAGGAAGGAAATCTGCGGTCCTTGTCCAGTCTTGTCTACATGTGACTCCAGACCCACAGCAATATGGTTGACTCTTAACTGCTCTCTGAAATGACCAGTTTGGGGATTGGTACCAAATGCTAGCCTTGTCAACAATGATCTCATCCCATGAAAGAATAAAGGAAAAATAATCGAATATAGATTTCTTCCTCCCAAAAATATTCATCATTCATCATGTGAGCAAGTACCTTGTATAGAATTTCAAATTGGCGGTTATTGAATGTGTAACAAAATAATTGTTTTTACCATGGGCCATGTTCCACAGTGAGATACTCAGTACAATGCAATTAAACGTGATATTTACAATATATATTTTGTGTCAAACGTATGGTGTGCGGGGCACTACCCATTATTCAGCCCCTCAGTATACTGAGGGCAGAGCAGTTGATGTGATCTATATGGACTTCAGTAAGGTGTTCAACAAGGTTCACCATGGTAGGGGTGGTGGCTGGCATTGGATTATGAATAATAGAATATAGAATTTTCCCCCAAAATATACTTTATTCATAAAAGTTATAAAATGTAATTGTGGTTCAAAATTAACATTACAAAAGGGTGTATACCACATGAATTTTTTCCAATACTGTCATGATTTGGAGGTGCTGGTGTTGGACTGGGGTGTACAAAGTTAAAAATCACACAACACCAGGTTTTAGTCCATTTGGAAGCACTAGCTTTCGGAACGCTGGTCCTTCATCAGGTGTACTCATCTTATGAAGGAGCACCGCTTTGAACGCTAGCACTCTCAAATAAACCTGTTGGACTATAACCTGCTGTTGTGTGATTTTTAACTTACAATACTGTGTGTGAGTGATTATACAATGTAGAAATTAAGAGTTTTGTGCTCCTCAGTGAACAATGGCTAATTACCTATTAAAGGTTTAAAAAAAAAAATTCACGGGACAATGACGTCACTGTCTAGGCCAGCGTTTATTTCCCCATTCTTGATTGCTCAGAGGGCAGTTACATGCTAACCACATTGACATAAATCAGGTTTCAACCAGATGTTGTACAATGCATTAAAAACAATGCAGTAACCGTGTCAAAATAGTATAGGTGATCAAAGTGAAATAATATGAAAGAAGGTTTAGAAAAGCCAGGGAGCTATAGACTGGTGAGCCTGACATCGGTGTTGGACAAGTTGTTGGAGGGAATCCTGAGTGACAGAATGTACACGTATTTGGAAAGGCAGGAATGATTAGGGATAGTCAATATGGCTTTGTGCGTGGGAAATCATGTCTCACAAACTCGATTGAGTTTTTTTGAAGAAGTAACAAAGAGGATTGATGAGGGCAGAGCAGTTGATGTGATCTATCTGGACTTCAGTAAGGTGTTCAACGAGGTTCCTCATGGTAGGGGTGGTGGTGGTGGAGGATTGCTTTTCAGACTGGATGCCTGTGACTATTGGTGTGCCACAAGATTTGGTGCTGGGTTAACTGCTTTTTGTCATTGTTACAATTGATTTGGATGTGAACATAGGAGGTATCATTAATAAGTTTGCAGATGACACCAAAATTGGAGGTGTAGTGGACAGTGATGAAGGCTACCTTACAGTACATGGGATCTTGACCAGATGGGCCAATGGGCTGAGAAGTGGCAGATGGAGTTTAATTTAGATAAATGCAAGGTGCTGCATTTTGGAAAGATAAATCTTAGCAGGACTTATACACTTAATGGTAAGGTACTGGGGAGTGTTGCTGAACAAAGAGACCTTGGAGTGCAGTTCCTTGAAAGTAGAGTCGCAGGTAGATAGGATAATGAAGAAGGTGTTTGGTATGCTTTCCTTTATTGGTCAGAGTATTGAGTAAAGGAGTTGGGAGGTCATGTTGCGGCTGTACAGGACATTAGTTAGTCCACTTTTGGAAAATTGTATGCAATTCTGGTCTCCCTTCTGCTGGAAGGATGTTGTGAGTCTTGAAAGGGTTCAGAAAAGATTTACAAGGATGTTGCCAGGATTGGAGGATTTGAGCTATAGGGAGAGGCTGAACAGGCTGGGGCTATTTTCCCTGGAGCGTCAGAGGCTGAGGGGTGACCTTATAGAGGTTTATAAAATCATGAGGGGCATGGATAGGGTAAATAGACAAGGTACTTTCCCTGGGGTGGGGGAGTCCAGAACTAGAGGGCATAGGTTTAGGGTGAGAGGGGAAAGATATAAAAGAGACCTAAAGGGCAACTTCTTCATGCAGGGGAAGGTACGTTTATGGAATGAGCTGCCAGAGGAAGTGGTGGAGGATGGTACAATTACAGCATTTAAAAGGCATTTGGATGAGTATATAAATAGGAAGGGTTTAGAAGGATTTGGGTCAAGTGCTGGCAAATGGGACTAAATTAGGTTAGGATATCTGGTTGGCATGGACGAGTTGGACTGAAGGATCTGTTTCCATGCTATACATCTCTATGACTCTAAATCACAATTACTGAAATGTTACAGTGCAGAAAGAGGCCATTTGGCCCATTATTTCCATTCCAGGTCTTCAAGTGAGCAACATAACCTCTTGACAATTTCCTGCCTTTTCGCCACACCCTTGCACATTATTTCTTTCGGGTTCAATTCCCGCTTCAGGCGACTGTCTGTGTGGAGTTTGCACATTCTCCCCGTGTCTGCGTGGGTTTCCTCTGGGTGCTCCGGTTTCCTCCCACAGTCCAAAAATGTGCAGGTTAGGTGAATTGGCCATGCTAAATTGCCCGTAGTGTTAGGTAAGGGGTAAATGTAGGGGAATGGGTCTGGGTAGGTGCGCTTCGGCAGGTCGATGTGGACTTGTTGTGCCGAAGCGCCTGTTTCCACACTGTAAGTAATCTAATCTAATAATCATCCAATACCCTCTCAAATGCCTCAACTGAACCTGTCTCTACAATATAGAGAAATGAGGATGCTGCAGATGCTGGAGATCAGTGTCGAAAAGTGTGGCACTGCAAAAGCACAGCATAATCCACGGAGCAGGAGAGTTGACATTTCGGGCAGAAGCTCTTCATCAGTCTCCACAATATTCCAGGCAAGACATTCCATACTGTAACTACTCACTGTGTGAAACATCCTGTCCTCTGACTTTTTTATCCTTTGATGAGGGAACATTTTCTCTCTATTTACTCTTTCCAGCCTGCTCATGATTCTGAAAACCTCTTTCAGATCTCTTAGCTGCCTTCTTTCCAAGGACAGTCCCAACGTTTTCAGTTTAATCCCAGAGCTGAAATTTCTCAGCCATTCCTGTCAAACATGTGCGCTCTCTCTCTCATGTGTTCACATCCTTCCTATAATGTGGCATCCAGATTACAGTTACAAATATTGTTGTCAATATTTCTGCTGAGGTCTAACAGTGTTTTATACTCGTTCAGCATCCCTTCTTTGCTTTTGTACTCTATGCCCCGATCAGTGAAGCTGAGAACACAGTATGCTTTAGATTTAGATTTTATTGTCACATGTATACAAAATACAGGAGTACAGTGAAAAGTGTGTAATGTCACTATAAACGGTGTCTTCTTACATACAAAGATACCTAGGTACAAAAATCTTAAGGTTCAAATGGTATGGAGGGCTCCTTGGATGCTGCCTGACCTGCTGTGCTTTTTCAGTGCCACACTTTATAGCTATGAAGAGAGGTTGAGTAGATTAGGATTATTTTCATTAGAAAGACGGAGGTTGATTGAGGGGACCTGACTGAGGTCTACAAAATCATGAGAGGTGTAGACAGGGTGGATAGCAAGAAGCTTTTTCCCAGAGTGGGGGAGACGCAATTACTAGGGGTCAGAATGAGAGGTGAAAAGTTTAAGGGAGATATGCGTGGAAAGTTCTTCACACAGAGGGTGGTGGGTGCCTGGAATGCATTGCCAGCGGAGGTGGTAGAGGTGGGCATGATAGCCTAATTTAAGATGTACCTAGACAGATACATGAATGGGCAGGGAGCAGAGGGATACAGATCCTTAGAAAATAGGTTTAGGTAGAGGATCTGGATCGGCGCAGGCTTGGAGGGCCGAAGGGCCTGTTCTTGTGCTGTAATTTTCCTTGTTCCTTGTTCAAAGTTGTAAAAGAGACAAAGTTAAAAAGGTTAAACATTACTTTCACAGAATAAGTGGAAAAATAAAGAAATAAGATAATAGCTAACATTAAAGCTTTTCTTAATATAAGCTAGAAAAATAACAGAATCCAGTTAAAAGTTCAACTGTTGTTTATTGAGTCTTTGTTTATTAATATGCCTTTATAAACTGCTGTCTCCAACTATCCTGCCATCTTCAATGATCTGTACACACACACGTATATATATATTCAAGTCCCTTAGTTTATGTTGTCTTTCAATGTCCTTCACTTCACTACATTGAACTCTATCTGCCACCTATCCACTCATGGCGCCAATTTGTTTGTGTCCTTTTGGAGTTCCACACTATTCTCACAGTTTACAAATCTTTCAAGTTTCTTGCCATCTGCAAACTTTCACATTGTCCTTTCACACCAAGATCAAGATCATTACTACACATCAGCAAAAGCAAGGGTCCCAAACTGACCCCTGGAGAACTCCACCAACAATCTTCTTCCAGCCTGAAAACTAACCATTGACCGTAACTCTTATTTCCTATCGCAGGGCAAATTTGGATCTATGTTACTACCGTCCCTTTTATTCCTAAACTTATAACTTTCCTCACAGGTTTATTTTGTGGTGCAATATCAAGTGCTTTCTGGAAACCCATGTACACCACATCAAAAGCACTGGCCTCATGATGCCTTTGTAACCTCTTCAAAATAATTCCAGCAAGTTGTTTAAACACAGTTTCCCCTTTAATACTCCATGCTGACTTCATCTAATCAATCCATTTTTTCCCCACATGACTATACCACTCTATTTCAAAACCATGTTTCTACAAGGTCCCCACCAATGAAGTTGAATTAACCGTAATTGCAGGGCTTATCCTTACAAATTTACTTGAACAAGGCTGTTTACAATTCTTCAGATTTTCACACCTCCCTGAGAGCAGGAAGACTGAAAGATTCTGGCTAATGTCCCTCTAATCTCCAATTCAGTTCGTTCAAAATCTTCGGATGCATCTCATCGTGGAAAATTAAGCTGCCAGTTCTGTCAATCCCTGAGCCATGTTTCTGTAATTGCTATGATATCCCAGTCCCATGTTCCTAACCATGCCCTGGGTTCATCTGCTTTCCCTGGTAGGCCTCTTGCATTGAAATAAATGCAGTTTAATTTATCAGTCCACCTTGTTCTCTGCTTTGCCCCTGCCTGCCCTGACTGTTTGACTCGCTTCTGTTCTCATCTGTACCAGTCTCAGTTTGATCTCTTTCCTCACTATCTCCTTGGCTGCCACCTCCCCCACCCCCACCTTACTAGTTTAAATCCTCCTGAGCAGCTCTAGCAGATCTCCCTGCCAGTATATTAGTCCCCTTCCAATTTAAGTGCAATCTGTCCTTCTACCCCAAAAGAGCTTCCAATGATCTAAAAATGTGAATCCTAATCCCATACACCAGCTCCTCAGCCAGGCATTCATCTGCTCTATCATCCTATTCCTGCCCTCACTAGCTCGTACCAGCAGGAGTAATCCAGATATCACTACTCTCGAGGACCTCCTTTTTAAGTTCCTGCCCAACTGTCTATAATCTCCCTTCAGAATCTCAACCTTTTCCCTTCCTATGTCGTTGGTTCCAATGTGGACAATGACCGCCTGCTGGCCCCTCTCCCCTTTGAGAACATTCTGCACCCTCTCTGAGACATCCTTGATCCTGGCACCAGGGAAGCAACACACCATTCTGATTTTTCGCTGCTGGCCACAGAAATATCTGTCTATACCTTGGACTAGAGAGTCCCCTAACACAATCGATCTCTTGGAACCCGACGTACTCATTGCATTAGAGCCAGTCACAATACCAAAAACTTGGCTGTTTGTGCTACGTTCCCCTGAGAATCCATCACTCCCTACATTTTCCAAAACATCATACTTGTTTGAAATGTGGATAGCCACAGAAGACTCCTGCGCTAGCTGCCACCTCTCTTCCTTTCCTGGAGTTAACACATCTATGTGACTCTCCCTCTTTGGCAGAGATGGATGCGAAGTGTTTGTTTCACAGTTCATCCATGTCCACTGCCTGTGTGTAAATTCGCTTTTTGGTCTATAGTTGGCACTTTTATATGTCGATAAAAGATTTTGGGATACCCCTTTATTTTGGTTGCCAGTCTTTTCTCATGATTCCTCTTTGCTTCATTTATTTGCTTTTTCTGTCTACCTCTTGGTTCTAAATTGTATTTTTTTAACCTAACACCTGACATAAGCACATTTTCTCTTCTTCATCTTAATTTTTATATCTTTAATCATCCAGGGAGCTCTGGATTTGTTTGTTCTACTTTCCCAGTTACGGTAATATACCTCAATTGTACCCGAGACTGTGGGCCAGCTGCTGGAAAATAGGGTTATAATAGTAATGTTGGTTGGTAATGACTGGCACGGATTTGATGGACTGCAGGGCTTCTATGTTGTAGATTCCTATGAGGCTATAATAGTCTCATCTTTGACGGTAGTACACTGTTTAGATACAGTTTTTCCCACCAATCTCTTGTTCCAGTCAATCCTGCTCAGTACCATCCTTGGCCTTGGAGTCAGCTCTCTACCAATTTGACTTTTCTTACACTAGATTAATGCTTGTCATTCTTCACCATCACCCTGAATCTTAACAATAAAATGATCACTGTACCCGAAGTACTCTGCCTGACACTGGATCCACCTCGCCCAACTCACTTCCAAGAACCAGGTCTGAGAGTACATCTTGTCTTATTGACTGGATGCGTACTGCTCTCATGCATGCAATCAGGAACATTTATCCTTGCCACTCCATACACTATCAGTATCACAGTCTATATTTGGGTAATTGAAGTGCCCATTATAATTACACATTATGTTGGGATTTCTCACTAATTTGCTTATAGATTTTTCTATGAATGTAAGTTTGCTCGCTGAGTTAGAAAGTTTGTTTTCAGATGTTTTGTCACTATACTAGGTAACATCATCAGTGAGCCTCCAGAGAAGCACTGGTGGTATGTCCCAGTTTCTACTTATGTGTTTAGGTTTCTTTGGGTAAATGGTGTAATTTCCAGTTCTTTTTCTAAGAGAATGGTAGATGGGATCCAAATCGATGTGTTTGTTGATAGAGTTCCGGTTGGAATGCCATGCTTCTAGGAATTCTCATGCATGTCTCTGTTTGGCTTGTCCTAGGATGCATGAGTTGTCCCAGTCAAAGTGGTGTCCTTCTTCGAAGAAGCAAATTCGAAGAGAAAAAGAACCACAAATGTTGTGACTCACCTAAAGAAACCGAAACACATAAATAGAAAGCAGGACATACCACAAGTGCTTCATCCAGAGGCTCACTGAAGATGTTACCTAATATGGTGACAAAATGTCTGAAAACAAACCTTCCAGCCCAGTGAACAAACTTACACGCCGAACCTCAACCTGAGCTACAAATCTTTTCAAAAATTGACAGATTTTTATACAGACCACACCTAGCAATGTAATTGTACCCTTTTTGTTCCTTTACTTTTACCAAATTTATTGTTGTCAAACTCTTAACTATATCCTCTTTCCCCAGCACTACAATGCTTCCTTAACCAATACACCATCCCCTTTTCTTCCTTTCTTATCTTTTCTGAACACCTTATATCCAAGAATATTTAACAGCTAGTCTTTTTCTTTCCTTGAGCTAGGTAGGTCTTGGTTATTGCATAACATCATACTTCGACATGGCAATCTGTGCCTGTAACCTCCCAGCCTTATTCACTATACTGTACTCTGTATGTTAACATATGTGCAGTGATTCTGACTTCGACTTAATTTCTTTCTCCTTTATTCCCACTTCACCTATTAACTTGCAACTCTCTACACTAACACCAGCCAAATCTCCATTTTTTGTGAACGCTGGTATCTTCCTCAACTATTGTCTTGGTTCCCACACCACTGAAAAATTAATCTAAAGCCCTCCCATCTACACTAGCAAAACACCTCAGAAGTAACTCAGACCCAGCTCTGTTCAGGTGCAACCGGTCCACTTGACAGGTACCAACTTCTCAGTCCTGGTCTTTCAAACATCCAAAGAGCTCCCTCTTCCGTCATTTAGGTGATCGAAATACAATTGCATTAACATTACAGAAATAGTATAGATGATCAAATTACATGTGAAATAACCCTCTTGAAATTGTACAAGTGTGGAAAGTACAAGTGATACAACAATGTAGAAACAGTATAAGTGATCAAAAATGGAGGCAATAATACAGCAATATGATGGATGATTTGAGATGGGCAATAATGTCTAAAAACGGGGGCAATAATATGGAACTAGCATATATGATCAAAATGAAAGTGCAATAATAAGTAAAGAAATAGCATTGATGATCAAAATACAAGTGCAATTACACCACAGAAATACAGTTGATCGAAATGCAAATACAGAAACACTACAGAAATAGTATAGGTGATTAAAATACAGGTGCAATAACACTACAGAAATAGCATAGATGATGAAAATGCAAGTGCAGTAACACTGTATAATAACATAGGTGGTCAAAGTGCAAGTGCAATAACACTAAAGAAACAAAATAGGTGTTCAAAGCTGATCCTGTTGCAATAACACTATAGAATTAGAATTCTTGATCTAAGTGCAATATAGAAATAATATAGGTAATCAAAGTGCAAATAACAATATAGACATAGTATGGTTGATCAAAAGTCAGGCTGGGGCTGGGCAATGAGTCTCCCTCTATCCTTTGAGACAGGAGTACAGAGATACACTTCCTGGTTCTACCCCCCACATTCCCTTTAAAAACACCCGCCTTCCGCATCAGCGGAAAGCCCGCCCCTTACCCCGGCCTCCCGGGTCGCCGATTGGCTGGAGGCGGCCGCCAGTCTGGAAGGGGGGCCAATCGGGAGGGCGAGGGGGGCGGGGCCGGGCATTGTGACGCAAGCACCGGCCGTTTCGCGGCAAATATTTGGCGCGTAAAAAGCAGCGAGAGAGAAGGAAGGAAGGAGAGAGAGAGGGAGAGGGAGAGGGTCAGCGGCTGCTGCTGCTGATGGCAGCAAACCCGGACTGGAGTCCAACTCCAAGTATCCTTTTTAAAGGCTGGGACACTACCCGCTGCAGTTTACAGTCACCGGCTCAGACATTCTCAAACACTAACCCCCACCTTTTCCCTCCAAAAAAAAAAGAAACAAAGCAAAGTAACAATCAGAAACAGCAACAACAATTGCAACATTGACCATGTCCAGGGAAGTGTCAGGGGCTCCGGGAAAGCCCGGAACCTCCGCTGATTCCCTCCGGACCGGCACCGGGCCCGGCCGGCCGCTGCTGATCTTCTCCTCCACCCTCTCTCCACCTCCTCCTCCTCCTCCTTCCCCGGCAAGGAGTGGCCCGGTTGAGGCGGAGAGGTCGGGGACCGGGCCCGGTCCGGAGGCGGCTCAGGGCGTCCTGGTGTTCGCTGCTACCCCCCTGGGTCCCGGCTCAGCCGAGTGGGGACAGCGGCCCCCCCTAGGGCGCCCGCCGGTAATTGGAGTGTCTGTCTGTCTGTGTATGTGTGTGAGAGACAGCAGCCAGAGGGGCTTTTTACTGAGTGTGCCATTACAGCTATCCTTGCAGCACCTGGTTATATACTGTGTGTGTTTTATGATATACTTATCTAGCGTTTAAAGCAACATCAGTAACCCTGGAAAGCATTGCTACTGTGATTGAAGACATCTCTCCTTGTTTTTTGTCACATCTGTGTGTATTCTATCGCTACTACCTGAAAGCTGCCCACATCACCAAAAGGGCTTTCTTATTATACACTATAAACATTTTCCTATAATGCTGACTGTCCTATCCTGCTGATGTGAACACTATAAACATTTTCCTATAATGCTGACTGTCCTATCCTGCTGATGTGAACACTATAAACATTTTCCTATAATGCTGACTGTCCCCTCCTGCTGATGTGAACACTATAAACATTTTCCTCTAATGCTGACTGTCCTCTCCTCATTGAGTCATAGAGATATACAGCATGGAAACAGACCCTTCAGTCCAACCTGTCCATGCCGACCAGATATTCCAACCCAATCTAGCCCCATCTGCCAGCACCCGGCCCATATCCCTCCAAACCCTTCCTATTCATATACCCATCCAAATGCCTCTTAAATGTTGCAATTGTACCAGCCTCCAGCACTTCCTCTGGCAGCTCATTCCATACACGTACCACCCTCTGTGTGCAAAAGTTGCCCCTTAGGTCTCTTTTATATCTTTCTCCTCTCACCCTAAACCTATGCCTTCTAGTTTTGGACTCCCCGACCCCAGGGAAAAGGCTTTGTCTATTTATCCTATCCATGCCCCTCATAATTTTGTAAACCTCTATAAGGTCATCCCTCAGCCTCCGATGCTCCAGGGAAAACAGCCCCAGCCTGTTCAGCCTCTCCCTGTGGCTCAAATCCTCCAACGCTGGCAACATCCTTGTAAACCTTTTCTGAACCCTTTCAAGTTTCACAACATTCTTTCCGATAGGAAGGAGACCAGAATTGCATGCAATATTCCAACGTTGGCCTAACCAATGTCCTGTACAGCCGCAGCATGACCTCCCAACTCGTGTACTCAATACTCTGACCAATAAAGGAAAGCATACCAAATGCCTTCTTCACTATCTTATCTACCTGCGACTTCACTTTCAAGGAGCTATGAACCTACACTCCAAGGTCTCTTTGTTCAGCAACACTCCCTAGGACCTCACCATTAAGTGTATAAGTCCTGCTAAGATTTGCTTTCCCAAAATGCAGCACCTCACATTTATTAGAATTAAACTCCATCTGCCACTTCTCAGCCCATTGGCCCATCTGGTCCAGATCCTGTTGTAATCTGAGGTAAGCTTCTTCGCTGTCCACTACACCTCCAATTTTGGTGTCATCTGCAAACTTACTAACTATACTTTTTATGCTCGCATCCAAATCATTTATGTAAATGACAAAAAGTAGAGGACCCAGCACCGATCCTTGTGGCACTCCACTGGTCACAGGCCTCCAGTCTGAAAAACAACCCTCCACCACCACCCTGTCTTCTACCTTTGAGGCAGTTCTGTATCCAAATGGCTAGCTCTCCCTGTATTCCATGAGATCTAACCTTGCTCATCAGTCTTCCATGGAGAACCTTATCGAATGCCTTACTGAAGTCCATATAGATCACATCTCCTGCTCTGCCTCATCAATCCTCTTTATTACTTCTTCAAAAAACTCAATCAAGTTTGTGAGACATGATTTCCCACGCACAAAGCCATGTCGACTATCCCTAATCAGAGTTCTTGGGTACACCTGATCAGGTCGTGGTATTTATCCACCTTTAACCATTTAAAGACATCCAGCACATCCTCCACTGAAAGTGGACATTTTTCAAGATGTCACCATCTATTTCCCTACAGTCTATATCTTCCATATCCTTTTCCACTGTAAATACTGATGCAAAATATTCATTTAGTATCTCCCCCATTTTCTGTGGCTCCACACAAAGGCTGCATTGCTGATCTTTGAGGGGCCCTATTCTCTCCCGAGTTACCCTTTTTTCCTTAATATATTTGTAAACACCCTTTGGATTCTCCTTAATTCTATTTGCTAAATCTATCTCATGTCCCCGTTTTGCCCTCCTGATTTCCCTCTTAAGTATACTCCTACTTCCTTTATACTCTTCTAAGGATTCACTCGATGCTGATGTAAACACTATAAACATTTTCCTATAATGCTGATTGTCCTCTCCTCCTGATGTGAACACTATAAATATTTTCTTATAATGCTGACTGACCTCTCTTGCTGATGTAAACACTATACACATTTTCCTATAATGATGACTGGCCTCCCCTCCTGATGTAAACACTATAAACATTTTTGTATGATGCTGACAGACCTCTCTTGCTGATGTAAATGCTATAAGCATTTTCCTATAATGCTGATTGTCCTCTCCTGATGTAAACACTATAAACATTTTCCTATAATGCTGATTATCCTCTCCTGCTGGTGTGACCACTATGAGCATTTTCCCATAATGCTGACTGTCCTATCCTGCTAATGTGATTAATATATACATTTTCCTATAATGCTGATTGTCCTCTCCTGCTGATGTGACCACTATGAACATTTTCCTATAATGCTGACTGTCCACTCCTGATGTAAACACTAAAAACATTTTTGTATAGTGCTAACTGTCCTATCCTGCTTATGTAAACCCTGTAAACATTTTCCTATAATGCTGACTGTCCTCTCCTGCTGATGTGAACACTATAAACATTTTCCTATAATGCTGATTGTCCTGTCCTCCTGATGTAAACACTATAAGCATTTTCCTATAATGCTGATTGTCCTCTCCTAATGTAAACACTATAAGCATTTTCCTATAATGCTGACTGATTTCTCCTGCTGACGTGATCAGTATATCCATCTTCGTATTGTTCTGACTGTCTTATCCTGCTGATGTAAATACTCTTAAACATTTTCCTATAATGCTGACTGTCCTCTCCTGATGTAAACACTATAAACATTTTTGTATAGTGCTAACTGTCCTATCCTGCTTATGTAAACCCTGTAAACATTTTCCTATAATGCTAACTGTCCTCTCCAGCTGATGTGAACACTATAAGCATTTTCCTATAATGCTGATGGTCCTCTCCTCCTGATGTAAACACTATAAACATTTTCCTATAATGCTGACTGTCCTTTCCTCCTGATGTAAACACTATAAACATTTTCCTATAATGCTGATGGTCCTCTCCTCCTGATGTAAACACTATAAGCATTTTCCTATAATGCTGACGATGCTCTCCTCCTGATGTAAACACTATTAGCATTTTCCTATAATGCTGACGGTCCTTTCCTCCTGATGTAAGCATTATAAACATTTTCCTATAATGCTGACTGTCCTCTCCTCCTGATGTAAACACTATAAACATTTTCCTTTAATGCTGACTGTCCTCTCCTCCTGATGTAAACACTATAAACATTTTCCTATAATGCTGACTGTCGTCTCCTGATGTAAACACTATAAACATTTTCCTATAATGCTGACTGTCCTCTCCTCCTGATGTAAACACTATAAACATTTTCCTATAATGCTGACTGTCCTCTCCTCCTGATGTAAACAGTAAAACATTTTCCTATAATACTGACTGTCCTCTCCTCCTGATGTAAACACTATAAACATTTTCCTATAATGCTGACTGTCCTCTCCTCCTGATGTAAACACTATAAACATTTTCCTATAATGCTGACTGTCCTCTCCTCCTGATGTAAACACTATAAACATTTTCCTATAATGCTGACGATGCTCTCCTCCTGATGTAAACACTATAAACATTTCCCTATAATGCTGACTGTCCTCTCCTGATGTAAACACTATAAGCATTTTCCTATAATGCTGACGATGCTCTCCTCCTGATGCAAACACTATAAACATTTCCCTATAATGCTGACTGTCCTCTCCTGATGTAAACACTACTAGCATTTTCCTATAATGCTGACGGTCCTTTCCTCCCTATGTAAACATTATAAACATTTTCCTATAATGCTGACTGTCCTCTCCTCCTGATGTAAACACTATAAACATTTTCCTATAATGCTGACTGCCCTCTCCTCCTGATGTAAACACTATAAACATTTTCCTATAATGCTGACTGTCCTCTCCTCCTGATGTAAACACTATAAACATTTTCCTATAATGCTGACGATGCTCTCCTCCTGATGTAAACACTATAAACATTTCCCTATAATGCTGACTGTCCTCTCCTGATGTAAACACTATTAGCATTTTCCTATAATGCTGACGATGCTCTCCTCCTGATGTAAACACTATAAACATTTCCCTCTAATGCTGACTGTCCTCTCCTCCTGATGTAAACACTATAAACATTTTCCTATAATGCTGACTGTCCTCTCCTGCTGATGTGAACACTATAAACATTTTCCTATAATGCTGACGATGCTCTCCTCCTGATGTAAACACTATAAACATTTCTCTATAATGCTGACTGTCCTCTCCTGATGTAAACACTATTAGCATTTTCCTATAATGCTGACGATGCTCTCCTCCTGATGTAAACACTATAAACATTTCCCTATAATGCTGACTGTCCTCTCCTGATGTAAACACTATTAGCATTTTCCTATAATGCTGACGGTCCTTTCCTCCTGATGTAAGCATTATAAACATTTTCCTATAATGCTGACTGTCCTCTCCTCCTGATGTAAACACTATAAACATTTTCCTATAATGCTGACTGTCCTCTCCTCCTGATGTAAACACGATAAACATTTTCCTATAATGCTGACTGTCCTCTCCTCTTGATGTAAACACTATAAACATTTTCCTATAATGCTGACTGTCCTCTCCTCCTGATGTAAACACGATAAACATTTTCCTATAATGCTGACTGTCCTCTCCTCTTGATGTAAACACTATAAACATTTTCCTATAATGCTGACTGTCCTCTCCTCCTGATGTAAACACGATAAACATTTTCCTATAATGCTGACTGTCCTCTCCTCTTGATGTAAACACTATAAACATTTTCCTATAATGCTGACTGTCCTCTCCTCTTGATGTAAACACTATAAACATTTGCCCATTCAACGTAGACAATGTAGAAAGCAGCGTATAATAGGGTTAAATTTCCATCCAAAGGTTTTTGGGGTGTTGTGCCAGATGAGATACTTTCATCTTGGGCATGGGGTGTTCCGGGAGCTCTTGACTTCATATTTGGTCATTGTGCGGATTGTATGAGCTTTCCTAAGCTGACCGTTTGTCTGTGAGTGTGTTGCTAAGTTATCTCTGACTACCATATCATGTCTATGACCCACATTGTATGTGTGAGTATGAACCGCAAGACATGCAGCAAACCTTTTTCGAGTTGGGAAGATAGTCTGTGCAAATAATTCAAGCAGCCCTGAAATTTTAATCAAAGATGCTTAACTGCCTTTGCCATATGTCTGTAAAATCTCCTTATGCTGAATGTTGTCAAAATCTGTCTGGTTCACTCATGCCATTTGGGGCAGGAAATTTGGTGACTTGTAGTTACCTTGTTTGTAACACCAGGCCCACATCAGTGGGGACACACTCTCGCTGCCTTCTGAAGTTATTTAACAAAGCATAATTTCCTGTCAATCTTCAACTCTTTACCCCATTCCCATCTGGGGCCTTTCAGTAAAGTGATAGGTCTTCGGAGACAGGTTGCAGGGGAACCAATGTTTGAACCACATAATAGAAAACTGAGTATGTTGGGTTACTGGTGTATTGGAGACACAGCTTAGGTCCTAAATGCTGGAATTCCCTCTCTGAACCTGTCTTCCCTTCCCTTAAGATGCACGTTAACCAAGCCTTTGGTCGCCTCTCTGAATGTTGATCCCATATTACTGGTGTCATTTCTTCTTGATGAAGATCTTATGCCCAAAAAGGTCGACTCTCCTGCTCCTCAGATGCTGCCTGAGCTGCTGTGCTTTTCCAGCTCCACACGTTTTGACGATGAGAGGGAAAATTGTTTGTAACCTCTTGTCTTCCCATGAACTGCTAGCTGTGAAATTGTTACACAGCGAGTTGTGATCAGAAACATTCTTCTGAAAGGATGTTGGAAGCAAGTTCAAAAGTAATTTTCAAAGAAATTTGGATAAAAACTTGAAAAGGAAATCCTTGCCGGACCAATGGGTCAGAGCCATAGAAGCCATAATTAGCTAGCTTGCTGAGGGAGCGGTGTGCTGCATGAGCCTCACTCTGCTGCCAGTCAATAAGATTGTGGCTGACCTAATGATGATGATGCCAAACCCAATTCTATGTGCTCCCCCAATAACTCTCAACTCTGGATGAAAATTGTTGCCCTCGATCTATTCAGTGACCCAGCCTTCACTCTTAATGGAAGGGAATTTTAAACAAGGCTGATTCTTGGCTGAGGAAGATCTTGTCTCAATGTTAAATGGGAGAACCCTTATTTTTAAACTCTCGCCCCATGTTGTAGATTCCTCCATGAGAAGAAACATCCTCTCAGTGTCCATACTGTCCAAACTTTCAATATGATCACCTCACATTCTAACAAATTCCAAAGAGTATAGATCTAACTTAGTCACCCTTTCCTCCTGAGAAGGGGAGGTGATGGTCAAGAGGTATTATTGTTAGACTATTAATCCAGAAACTCAGCCCATGTTCTGGAGACCTGGGTTCGAATCCCACTGCGGCAGGTGGTAGAATTTGAATTCAACAGAGGGAAAAAAACCTGGAATTAAGAATCTATTGATGAGCATGAAACCATTGTCAATTGTCAGAAAAACCCATCTGGCTCATTAATGTCCTTCCAGGAAGGAAATCTGCCATCCTCACCTGGTCTGGCCTACATGTGATTCCAGAGCCACAGCGGTGTGATTGACTCTCTGTGAAATGGCTTGAGCAGGCCATTCAGTTCAGGGGCAACTAGGGACAGGCATTAAATGCTGGCTCCCCAGCCACACCCGCATTCCATGAGTGAATTTTTAAAAAAAACCCTTCATCTCAGGAATCAGCTAACTGAGCCTTCTCTGAACAGTTCCAATAGAAGCGATGTTTGAGAATCACAACCTCAACCAGTTCCAATGGAAGGACATCCCTCCTTAAGAAAGGAAACTAAAAGTGTTCATGTTATACAAAGTGCTGTCTCACAAATGCCATATACAATTGTAGTAGGACTTGCCCACTTTTACTCTCCAAACCCCTCGCAATAAAAGACAACATTGTGCATGCCTTCCCAATGACCTGCTCCTTCTGTGTGCTAGCTTTTTGTAATTCATGTCGAGGGTCACCCAAGATCCTTCTGTACAGCGGCTTCCTGCATTCTTTCTACATTGACACGCACACTCTGCTTTACCGTTTCTCCTGCCAAAGTGGACATTCTTGCTGTTTTTTCCTGCTCTAATGATGGGATTGTATGGAAGGTGATCGGCCAAGAGGAGGCGGGGACTGAGGCGGTAGTTTGTGAGCGAGTTGGTTTCTCACCCGGCTCCTTCCGGTGCTCTTTGCAGGTGAAGAGGAAGTTGGAGCTGGAGAGTGATCATCAGTATCTGGCCATGGAGATGGTGAGCCCCAGAGGGAAAGGCAAGTCTTCAGGGAGAGGTATGATGCATTTTAATGAAACCTGTGACTGTGCCTTGCTTTGTAACATGTGCAATGCCCCAGCTGTCAAAGACTCCAGCCCTCTAGTATCATCTCCCCTACCTCAACAAGCTTTAGAGTGCACCTGGGTCTTTGCACTTGGTGCCAGGCCCTCATTGGCAACGGCCTGAGATTGGGTGATTGTTCGTCTCTTCTGATTAGAAGATGAGATGTGGTTGTAGTTGGTCTCCCTCATTATTGGCTGGGCAGCGGACCAGTACTAGAGACAGTAAGGACAGCAAATGCTGGAGGTCAGAGTCAATAGATGTGAAGCTGGAAGAGCACAGCAGGTCAGACAACCTCCAAGAAGCAGGAGAGTCAACGTTTTGGCCCGAAACCTTTCATTGGGACTGACAAAGGGTTTTGACCCGAAATATTGCCTTTCCTGCTCTTCAGATGCTGTCTGGGGCCTGCTGTTTTCTTCCAGCTTCATATCTATTAACTGGAGCAGATCCGTGCCTGATGGCCACTCTGCCTGTTGTAGCTGTGCTAGTTTGCCAGGTTTGAAGGCTGATGTTTCCACTCAAGCTGTGCCTGGGCCCCTTCTCCATCACTGTCCCTGCCTCAGCTCAGCTTCATTCACACCTCTTGTTAACCTCCCACCTCGATATTCCAAAACTCTCAGGGCTCGACCTCCTCTGTAACAGCAGCTCAACATAAACTGCTCATGTTTGAGCTTGGATCGGTTCCTGTATACCCACATGTCCCAGACCTACATCATCTCCTGTCCAGCAACACACTGATTTCAAAGTTCTCACCCTTGTCTCTGAGCTCGCTCCTCCTGACCCCTTGCCACCACCTGCAGCTCAACAGCCCTCATAGTCCTCTCTGTGTATCTCGCGTTCTTACCTCTGACACAGGCCTGATTGCTTTCATTTCTAAAGTTAAAAATTACACAACACCAGGTTATAGTCCAACAGGTTATAGTCACACAACCACCTGATGAAGAAGCAGCGCTCCGAAAGCTAGTGCTTTCAATTAAACCTGTTGGACTATAACCTGGTGTTGTGTGATTTTTAACTTTGTCCACCCCAGTCCAACACCAGCATCTCCAAACCTTGCTTTCATTTCAACATTACAGCCTTCAGCTGCCCGTGTCCCAAACTCCGGAGTTCCCCTGAATCTTTCTCCCTATCCTGGGGCGGCACGTTGGCTCAGTGGTTAGTACTGCTGCCTCACAGCTCCAGGTTCGATTCCCCCCTCAGGTGACTGCTTGTGCAGTTTGCACATTCTCCCCGTGTCTGTGAACGTTTCCTCCATGGTGCCCAGGAATGTGTAGGCCAGGTGAATTAACCATGGGAAATGCATGGGTAGGGTGGTGTGTCTGGGTGGAATGCTCTTCAAAGGGCCAAATAGCCTGCCTCCACAGTGTAAGGATTCTATGATTTAGGGTGTTCCTTAAATCCCACCAAGCTTTTGGTCAGCTCTCCTGATTTCCCCTTGTGAGGCTGAACGTCTTTTACTGCAGTGAAGCTGCTACATATCAGCATTCTGTTTAGGAGTAGGCCATTTGGCCCCTCGGATCTGCTCTACCATTTAATATGATCAGGATTTGATTGTGACCCCAACTCCCCATTCCCGCCTACACCCGATAATCTCTTACTCCGTTCCTTAATATGAATCTTTCGACATGGATGGCACGGTGGCTCAGTGGTTAGCACTGCTGCCTCACAGCACCAGGGATCTGGGTTCGATTCCAGCCTCGGGCGACTGTCTGTATAGAGTTTGCACGTTCTCCCCGTGTCTGCGTGGGTTTCCTCCGGGTGCTCCGGTTTCCTCCCACAGTCCAAAGATGTGCAGGTTAGGTGAATTGGCCACGCTAAATTGCCCACAGTGTTAGGTGCATTAGTCAGGGGTAAATATACGGTAGGGGAATGGGTCTGGGTGGGTTGCTTTTTGGGGGGTGGTCGGCGCAGACTTGTTGGGCAGAAGGGCCTGTTTCCATACTGTGAGCTATCTAATCTAATCTGTCTTCAGTCTCTACTTCCACTGTCAATGTGGAAGAGAACTCCAAAGGCTCATATGACTGTTTAGAGAGGCAAACTTTCACCCTATCTGAGTCTTAAATAGGTGATCTCTAATTGAAAAATACGTTCCAGACTCTCCCATAACAGGAGAACCCTGTTCATATCCACCCAGTGAAGACCTCTCTGGATCTGGTGTGTTTCATAGGGTCATAGAGATGTACAGCATGGAAACAGACCCTTCGGTCCAACTCGTCCATGCTGACCAGATATCCTAAATTAATCTAATCCCATTTGCCAGCACTTGGCCCATATCCCTCTAAACCCTTCCTATTCATATACCCATCCAGGTACCTTTTAAATGCTGTAATTGTACCAACCGCCCCACTTCCTCTGGCAGCTCATTCCAGAAACTTGGCTGTTCGTGCTACATTCCCTTGACAGTCCATCACTCTCTACATTTTCCAAAACAGTATACTTGGCGTCTTCCGCTTTCAAACAGCAGCAGAGCAAGGCTAGCCTGTGCAATCCTTCCACACGAGCTAACCAGGTTGGATTCCAGGCAGTAGTCTAGTAAACCATCTCTGAACTGTTTCCAATGCATTTCTGTCATTCCTTACTAAGGTGACCAATACTGTACAGATGTGGTCAACTGAAGCATCACCTTCCTACGCTTGTATTCAGTTCCAGTGCAAGTTCTTGTTGAATGATCAATGCTGCATGTGGGACCCCCAACCCCGATGTTGTGCTGGACTCTATACAGTGCATAGGGCGATCTGCACTTGCAGATGAGATGTTAAACCAATCTGGCCTCCCAGGTGGATGCAGATGGTCCCCAGCGCTAATATGAAGAAAAGTGGTAGGGGAGTTTCCCCTGATGTCCTGGCCAATATTTACCAATCCATATCACTTCAAAACCAAGCAAATTATCTGGATATTATCATCCTGTTATTTGTAGGAACTTGTGTTCTTCACCAAGTGCTTTGGAATGTTCTCAAGTTATGCATCAAACTGCATAGATTCCTGTTGGACTTAGTCCTAAGATCTTAAAAATAATGAGATAGTTGATGCATTGGTGTTCATTTTACAAATCTTCCTTGATTCAGGAGCTGTCCTATTAGATTGGAAGACAACACATGTAACCCCTTCATTCAGAAACAAAGGGAGACAGAAAGTAGGAAGCTACAGGCTGGTTAACTTCTTATCTGTCTTGGGGAAAATGTTCGAAGGTATTCTTAAAGAGGTTATTAACAGGGAACTTGGATAAGTTCAAGGGAATTGGGCAGTCAGTATGATTCTGTGAAAGGAATATCGCATCCAATCAAACTGTGGAAGTCCTTTGAGGAAGTAATGTGCTGTGAAGAAAGGGATTTCTGGAAATTTTGATGTCAAAGATTTTTACTGAAAAGGTTGTGGTTTTGGAGGTAGCATATTAACATGGATAGAACAGGAAGCAGAGCTGTCATAAATGAGAGGTTGCTGGAAAAGCTCAGCAGGTCTGGCCACATCTGTGAAGAGAAACCAGTGTTAACGTTTCAGCTTCTGAGGAAGAATCAGTGGACCCGAAATGTTAACTCTGATTTCTCTTCACAGATGCTGCCAGACCTGCTGCGCTTTTCCAGCAACTTCTGTTTTTGTTTCTGATTTACAGCATCCACAGTTCTTTCGGTTTTTATGGGCATAAAAGAGTCTTTCTTTCAGCTTAGAAAGCTATGAAAAGGAGTGTACCGCAGGGATTGGTAATAGGACCTCAACTGTTTACAATTAGTGTAAAATGACAGGGTAGATGTGGAAAGGATCTTTCCTTTTGTGGGAGAATCTGCAACTAGGGGGTCACTGTTAAAAACCCATGTAAAACAGAGGAGACAAATTGTTTTTGCCCTCAAGTTGTTGGAAACCCCTTCTGTAAAGTTTTTGAAAACCGAGTGCTGGAATACTTAGAAGGTAGAGGTGGATTCCCTGTTTGGTAAGTAGGTGAAAGATTACCAGGATAGATGGGAATGTGGATTTGAACTTACAATCAGCACAGCCCTGACCTTCTGAATGGTGAAGCAAGCTCAAGAGGAAGGATGGCTATCTTTTTAAAAAGTTTGTTCTCAGAGTGAGGCTGGGCTGGCATTTATGTTCTAGAGAGTAGGTAAGAGTCAACCATATTGCTACGAGTCACATATAGACCAGACGAGATAATCATTAGAACCTTAATTCCAGATTTTGTTTTCTTCCTGGTTCATCTGCCATGGCAGGACACGCACCTGGGTTGCCAGAAGGTTATTTGAGTTTCTGGATTAATACAACTAGGCCATTGTCTCCTTTCTATTCCTGATCCTAATTCACAGGTGGATGCGCTTAATGGGAAACTAAATAACCATTGAGTGAGTGAAAGAAATGGAAGATTGTGCTTCTAGAATTAGATTTCTGGTGCTCCATAGCTGATTAAATACATTTTGACGTGTGGTCACTGTGGTAATACAGGAAATGTCGCAACCAAGTGGTGTACAGCAAGCTCCCACAAACAGCAGTCTGTTAAAGGCCAGGTATTCTGTGTTTGGGATGTTGATTGAGGGTTGACTATTGACCAGGACATAGTGTCGTAGAGTATTTAACATGACCCCAGTGGGTTGGTGGGGTCTTGGTTTAGTGTCTTATCTAAAAGAAGGTACCTTCGGCTGCACAACACTCCCTCAGTGCTGCACTGGAGTGTCTGCCTTGTATTTGTGCTCAAACCCTGCACTGGGACTCAGAGGTGTGCACTGAGCTGTGGCTGATAATGAGACGAAGATGGTTGGGGCAAAGTGTGAGGCGTGAACATCAGCCTTGGGCCAGTTTTGTGCTGTATGTTCTCTGTTATTCCATGCAAGTTCTTTTGGTCTTAGGTCTGAAATCCCCAGTGGAGAAGACTCGATATGACACGTCCCTGAGCCTGATCACCAAGCGGTTTATCCATCTGTTGGCACAGTCTCCAGATGGCGTACTGGACCTGAACTGGGCAGCACAGGCCCTCGAAGTTCAGAAGCGCAGAATCTATGACATCACCAACGTCCTGGAGGGCATCAAACTCATTGCCAAGAAATCCAAGAATCACATCCAGTGGCTGTAAGTTGCGTAGCGGACACTGAACCTCTTTGCTGTGACCCTTTGAAGTATCTGCATCATAAGATGAGGTAGTGTAGAAGGAGACTATTTGGCCCATCACACTTGTGCTGGTTCTATGATAGGCTATCAACTTAATCCCACTCCTCTGCAATTGCCCCCTCACTCGGGTATTAGATCGATTCTCTTTTGGGGCGAATCTGTTTCCTTCACCCTTTCAGGTGCTGTACTCCAGCTTAATGCAGGAAATAATTTCTCCTCAGCCCTGCCCTCTGATTGTCCAACCGGAATCTGAAATCTGCCTTCCCTGGATGCTTCTTCATGCTGAGTCGTAGCAAAGCCTGGTGTGTGGCTGAGCTCACTGATCTCCCACCCAGAGCCATGCCATCACTGGTCTCAGATCCCCAGTGTTTGGCTGAGAGGAGGAGCTGGTAGCGATGGTCCTGGCAAAGCGGACCGTGTTGTTGCCGTGTGCCCGGTGATGACCCAGCGCACCCCGACTCACGTGATGGTGAGTGGCTATCTCCTGTCTAAGCAAGATGACGGACCACACAGCGAATTGAATGGAGGGGTGGGGTGAAAGTGTCTCACGGCGCAGTGAAGAGAGCAATCTGATAAAGGCAGGTTCTACCACCAGTGTTATTATAACTGTGCATTCTGGGGTTGGAGTCATTTCAATAACTGCAGCAGTAAGACACTTGATCTTTACTGCAGCTGTTTTACAGCATGGAGAACACTCCCTGACTCCATGGATCTTTCCAGAGCCGTCTCTTCTTAGACACTCTGATCACATGATTGTATGTTGCTTCCTTTTATGACATGCAAAGGTAACCGTTTGTGGAACTTTGTCTAATATATCCCTGTTGCCCTGTGGTTATTAGGTGTCGTTGTGGGTTGTTTTCAGGTGTTGGTCTAGGCACTTATTACCAAGGTGGCACACGCCAGAGTACAGATTTGTCCCACATTTTTGAGCGAAAGGGAGAGGTTGAATAGGCTGGGGCTGTTTTCCCTGAAGCATTGGAGGCTGAGGGGTGACCATATACAGGTTTCTGTACAGGGGCATGGATAGGGTGGATAGCCAAGGTCTTTTCCCCGAGGTAAGGAAGTCCGAAACTATCATGGCTACCATGGGCAGCACAGTGGCTCAGTGGTTAGCACCGCTGCCTCACAGCGCCAGGGACCCGGGTCCGATTCCACCCTTGGGCGACTGTCTGTGTGGAGTTTGCACATTCTCCCCGTGACTGTGTGGGTTTCCTCCCGAGTGCTCTGGTTTCCTCCCACAGTCCAAAGATGTGCAGGTTAGGTGAATTGGCCGGGCTAAATTGCCCATAGTGTTCGGGGATGTGTAGGTTAGGTGCATTAGTCAGGGGAAATGTGGAATAATAGGGTAGGGAATGGATCTGGGTGAGATACTCTTTGGAAGGTCAGTGTGGATTTGTTGGGCCAAATGGCCTGTTTCAACACTGCAGGGGTTCTATGATCCTATGATGATTCTAGAGGTCATAGGTTTAAGGTGAGAGGGGAAGGATTTAAAAGCGACCTGAGGACCAATTTTTTTATACAGGGTGGTGCATGTATGGAATGAGCTGCCAGAGGGAGTGGTGGAGGCTCGTACAATTACAGCATTTAAAATGTATCTGGGTGGATACATGAATAGGAAGGGTTTAGAGGGATATGGGCCGGGTGTTGGCAGTCTGGTCAGCATGGATGAGTTGTGCCAAAACGTCTGTTTCTCTCTCTCTCACTCACAAACACACACACACACACTCTTTAGCCAATTACGTAAATCTCAGAGAGGTTACAGTGCAGTGCAGGGCTCCAGAATGATATTATGGTAGGAGGGTAATATGATGTTCTGAGATCAAATTTCATAAACTAGATTTTTATTCCCTTGAATGTAGTAAATCACGATTAATGTCTTGAGCAAAGGCATTAGCAGCATAGAGAGAGAGGATAAACTCTTTCTGCACTGATGGGGAGAAACTCCCTTAAGCTCCTGAACAAAGGAGCATAACTTTAAAATAAGTGCAGCACCACATAGGGTCACCTCAGATCACACAGGTGTTGGAGCAAAACAAAGCCATTCAGCCCATCCAGTCTGCGCCGTTGTTCAGTGGGATCATGTCTGATCTGATAATCCTCAACTCCACTTTCCTGCCTATTTCCCATAATCCTTGATTCCCTTGCTGATTAAAATCTTGACTATCTCAGCCTTGAATATACTTAATGACCCAGACAACAGCCTTCTGCAGTAAAGAATTCCATAGATTCATAACTTCTGAGGAAAGAAATTCCTCCTCATTTCTGTCTTAAATGTGCGATTCCCTTATTCTGAGATTCTGCTCTCTGGTCATAGACTCTCCTACAGGATGAAAACAACTTTTCCCATCTACCCTGTCAACTTAAGAATCTCATGTTTCAATAAGGTCACCTCTCATTCTTCTGAGTTCAGTGAGTACATACCCAATCTACTCGACATCTTCCCCATAAGAAAACCCTCCTGACCTGGCTTCAGCCTCCAACACCAATGTGGCTTTGCTTAGATAAGTGGATCAGAGCTGTTCACCATATTCCATCTGTAGTCTGTCCAGTGCACCTTACAATTTTAGTAAGATGTTCCTACTTTTTTCTTGCATTCTCTTTGAGATAAACACCAACATGCCATCTGCCTTCTGTACTACCCACTGAACCTGGAGTGATACTGTTAAAGTCAGGACTATAAACCAACTGACTCCCACAGTTCCCTTGAGTATACACTCTCTCACCCTGCTTCCTATAAAGACTCTATTCAATTCTCACAGTTTCTCTGTCTCCAACACATCCTTTCTGATGATGTGACCTTCCATGGTGGGTCCTCAGAAATATCTACCTTTATCCTGAACCCAGGATTCCCCACCATTGTGGTTGACAGGGCCCTCAGCTGTGTCCAACTCATCTCCTTCCCCTCAGCCCTCATCCCATCTCCTCCCTCTCACAGCACCGATAGCAACACCTGGTCCTCATTTACATCCCACCAGCATCCACATCAAAAGGATCATTAGCCACCTTATTGCCAACTCCAACGGAGATGCCACCACGAGAGACATAGAACATAGAACAATACAGCACGATGTTCTGCCGAACATTTGTCCTAGCTTAAGCACCCATCCATGTACCTATCCAATTGCCGCTTAAAGGTCACCAAAGATTCTGACTCTGCCACTCCCACAGGCAGCGCATTCCATGCCCCCACCACTCTCTGGGTAAAGAACCCACCCCTGACATCCCCCCTATACCTTCCACCCTTCACCTTAAATTTATGTCCCCTTGTAACACTCTGTTGCACCCGGGGAAAAAAGTTTCTGACTGTCTACTCTATCTATTCCTCTGATCATCTTATAAACCTCTATCAAGTCACCCCTCATCCTTCGCCGTTCCAACGAGAAAAGGCCTAGCACTCTCAACCTATCCTCGTACGACCTATTCTCCATTCCAGGCAACATCCTGGTAAATCTTCTCTGCACCCACTCCAAAGCTTCCACATCTTTCCTAAAGTGAGGCGACCAGAACTGCACACAGTACTCCAAATGTGGCTTAACCAAAGTCCTGTACAGTTGCAACATCACTTCACGACTCTTGAATTCAATCCCTCTGCTAATGAACGCTAATACACCATAAGTCTTCTTACAAGCTCTATCCACCTGAGTGGCAACTTTCAAAGATCTATGAACATAGACCCCAAGATCCCTCTGTTCCTCCACCTCACTAAGAACCCTACAGTTAACAATGTATTCCGCATTCTTATTTGTCTTTCCAAAATGGACAACCTCACACTTGGCAGGGTTGAACTCCATCTGCCACTCCTCAGCCCAGCTCTGCATCATATCTAAGTCTCCTTGCAGCCGACAACAGCCCTCCTTACTATCCACAACTCCACCAATCTTCGTATCATCTGCAAATTTACTGACCCACCCTTCAACTCCCTCATCCAAGTCATTAATAAAAATTACAAACAGCAGAGGATCCAGAACTGATCCCTGCAGAACTCCACTTGTAACTGGGCTCCAGGCTGAATATTTACCATCTACCACCACTCTCTGACTTCGACCGGTTAGCCAGTTTTCTATCCAATTGGCCAAATTTCCCTCTATCCCATGCCTCCTGACTTTCCGCATAAGCCTACCATGGGGAACCTTATCAAATGCCTTACTAAAATCCATGTATACTACATCCACTGCGCTACCCTCATCCACATGCTTGGTCACCTCCTCAAAGAATTCAATAAGACTTGTAAGGCAAGACCTACCCTTCACAAATCCGTGCTGGCTGTCCCTAATTCAGCAGTGTCTTTCCAGATACTCATAAATCCTATCCCTCAGTACCCTTTCCATTACTTGCTTCGTTCTGTTGTCAACATTCCACAGGGACCATTCCCTCTGGGACACCTTGGTCCACACCCAACACCTCCCCACAGCACCTTAGATAGAGCCATTCAGTATGGAAACTGACCCTTTGGTCAGTTGCCTGTAAACACTTGCCTGTTTACTTCCTCCCCCTCACCATCCAAGGCCTTAGGCACACCCTTCAGGTGGAACAGCGATTTACCTGCACTTTGCTCCATCTGGTCAACTGTATTCACTGCTCACAACGTGGTTTCCTCTACACTGGGGAGATGAAATACAGATTGTGGGGCACTCACGCTTATCCGCAAAAATGACCCCAAGCTTCCTGCTGCCTGCCACTTCAACACATCGCTGTGAACCCTGGTCAACCTCTCTGTCTGGGCTTGCTGGGTAATGGTCTGGTGAGGCTCAGTGCATGCTGGAAGAATAGCACCTCATTTTCTGATTGGGAACCCTGCAGCTTTCAGGACTTGATATTGAGTTCAAAAATGTTAGCGCCTGTGCACCTTCTCCCGTGTCCTTACCACAACCCCCACACACTAGGCCTTGTCATCAAAAAGGCTGCTTTCACCATTTTCACCCACTAATGGTCCCCATTAATAGCTTTCCTTTCTCCTGGCTCACCGCTAGCCATTCCTTTGTTTGCCCAACGATTTTTCCTCTCTCTCTCTCTCTGGGATCCATGTCCACCTTCATTTCCACATTTACTCCTCCCCCCCCCCTCCGCCCTTCAGCATATATACCAACCTATTCCGAGCTAAAATCAGTTCTGAAGAAGGGTCACTGGACCTGAAACACTGCCACTGCTTCCTCTCCACAGATGCTGCCAGACCTGCTAAGTTTCTCCGACTATGTTTGTTCATGTTAGTGATGGTACTTCTGCGACTGATTGTTGGTGGTGGGGGGACTGAAACATTTGTGGATGTGATGCCAATCATGCGGGCTCCTTTGTTCTGAATGATGTCAAGCTTCTTGAGTGTTGTTGGAGCTGCCCCCATCCAGGCAGGTGGGGAGTGTTCCATCTCACGCCTGACTTGTGCCTTATAGATGGTGAACAGGCTTTGAGGAGTTGGGTGGTGTTACTATCTGCAGAAACCCTAGCCTCTGGCCTGCTCTTGTGAACACATTTCTTATATATCTCGTTTAGTTCAGCTTCTGGTCAATGATAAACACGAGAAAATTAGTAGTGATGGTAATGCCATTGAATGTCAAGGTGTGATGGTTAGATTCTCTCTTGATGGAGATTGTAATTGTCTAGCACTTGTGTGGTGTTAATGTTATTTGCCACTTGTCAGTCCAAGCCTGGATATTGTCTGGCCCGTGCTGCATTTGTTCATGGACCACTTCAGTATCGGAGGAGTCGGGAATGGTGCTGAACGTTGTGCAATCATCAGCGCACATGCCCACTTCTGACCTTATGATGGATGGGAACGTCATTGATGAAGCAGCTGAAGATAGATGGGCCATGGATATGACCCTGCGGATATCCTGCAGAGATGTCCTGGAGCTGAGATGACTGACCTCCAACAACCGCAACCATCTTCCAATGTGTCAGGTATTACTCTGACTACAGGAGAGTTTACCCCTGGTACCTGTTGATTCCAGTTTTGTTAGAGCCCCTGGTGTCACAATTGGTCAAATGCAGCCTTGATGTCAAGAGTTGCCACTCTCAACTCCCCTCTGCAATTCATCTCTTCTGTCCATGTTTTTTGAACCAAGGCTGTAATGAGGTCAGGAGTTGAATGGCCCTGGCAGAAACCAAACTGGGTGTCACTGAGCAGGTTACTACTGAGCAGGTGCTGCTGGATAGCACTGTTAATGACACCTTCCATCACCTTACTAATGATTGAGACCAGGCTCATTTGATAATTTCTAAGATAGCGAGTTTTGTGAATATTTGTAGCTCAGGTTGAGGTTCTAGATGTAAGTTTGCTCGATGAGCTGGAAGGTTTGTTTTCAGACATTTTGTTACCATACAAGGTAACAGCATCAGTGAGTCTCCAATGAAGCACCAAAGGTGGTATGGCCCGCCTTTTATTTATGTGTTTAGGTTTCCTTGGTTTGGTGATGTCATTTCCTTTTCTTTTTCTCTGGGGGTGGTAAATGGGGTCCAAGTCAATGTGTTTGTTGATAGAGTTCCAGTTGGAATGCCATGCCTCTAGGAATTCTCGTGCGTGTCTCTGTTTGGCTTGTCCTAGGATGGATGTGTTGTTCCAGTCAAAGTGGTGTCCTTCCTCATCTGTATGTAAAGATACCAGTGGGAGTGGGTCATGTCTTTTTGTGGCTAGTTGATGTTCATGTATCCTGCTGGCTAGTTTTCTGCCTGTTTGTCCAATGTAGTGTTTGTTACAGTTCTTGCAAGGTATTTTGTAAATGACATCAGTTTTGTTTTTTGTCTGTATAGGGTCTTTCAAGTTCATTAGCTGCTGTGTTAGTGTGTTGATGGGTTGTGGGCTACCATGATGCCAAGAGGTCTGAGTAGTGTGGCAGTAATTTCCGATGTGTCTTTGATGTCGGGGAGAGTGGTTTGGGTTTCTGGACGCGTTTTGTCTGCTTGTTTGGGTTTGTTCCTCAGAAATCGGACTGTGTTCATTGGGTACCCATTCGTTTTGAATACACTGTATAGGTGATTTTCCTCTGCTCTGCACAGTAGTTCCTCTGTGTTGCAGTATGTTGTGGCTCGTTGAAATAATGTTCTAATGCAGCTTCATTGTAGTCTGTGTGTGTTGTTTTCCAGTAGACGCTGGTTTGAAGTTCCCCATTGGCTGTTCACTCTACGGATTCATCTAGAAATGGCAGTTTGTTGTTGTTTTCCTCCTCTTTAGTGAATTTTATGCCAGTAATGGTATTATTGATGGTCTTGAAGGTTTTTTCTAATTTGTTTTGTGATGAGGAAGGACATCACTTCGACTGGGACAACACATCCATCCTAGGACAAGCCAAACAGAGACACACACAAGAATTCCTAGATGCATGGTATTCCAACTGAAACTCTATCAACAAACACATTGACTTGGATCCCATTTACCACCCCCTGAGAGAAAGAACAGGGCATGACATCACCACAGGAAATGACATCACCAACCCAAGGAAACCTAAATCTATAAATAAAAGGCAGGCCATGCCAACAGTGCTTCTCCGGAGGCTCACTGATGATGTTACCTAGTATGATGACGAAACATCTGAAACTGAACCTTCCAGCTCAGCGAGCAAACCTACATCCGGTTTCAAAGATAATTGATGAGCCCACTGGTGGATCTACAGACTGTGGCATTATAGGGCAAGTGGGGCTTGACCCGTTGGGGAAATGAGTTCTTTGGAGGTTTGAGCACTCCCTCCGAAACCTGGACTTTGTCTTCAACAAAACCTTTCCCTGTGATCGGTGTCTTCATGACTGAGAGTTTGCTCGGTCACACACCAGATCTTGCGTGAGCCAGTGGGGATCTGTGAACTCTTCAGGAGAGCTTTGGGGACATTCCCAAAACATTTCCACTGCTCCTCCTGGGAATTTCCTGCCACAGCCGAGTTTAGAGCAGTGCAATTGCTTCAGGAATCTCGTGTTAGGCACACGCCGATTGGCTGCTCCCACTGAGGATGTGTTTGAGTGGTTTGATGTTGGCCATGTTGACTTGGGAGTGGATGTGTTTCCGTGGAGGTGCCCTGTATTGGTAGGCTTTTGTTCCCAAGCCATCAGATGTTGCTGTAGCGATAATGAAATGATTTGTGTTCTGTGTTCCTGCTGTCTTTTCCCTCTCCTCCAAATGATTGGGGTTCCAGTTAATTCTGTTCCTAACTGCGGCCACGCTTTCCTGCTGCCAGTTCTCCACCCATCTCTGTGCCAATCCGAAATACAACCATTTCACCAATCTGAACACCTTGTGGTTCTTAATATCAACAGAACTGTAATCGACCATTCAACCCATCAATCATAGATGTACAACATGCAAAAAGACCCTTCAGTCCAACTCATCCATGCTGACCAGATATCCTAAATAAATTTAGTCCAATTTGCCAGCACTTGGCCCATATCCCTCTAAGTCCTTCCTATTCATGTACTCACCCAGATGTCTTTTAAATGTTGTAATTGTACCAGCCTCCACCACTTCCTCTGGCAGCTCATTCCATACACATACCACCCTCTGTGTGAAAAAGTTGCTCCTTAGGTCTCTTTTATATCTTTCCCCCCTCACCCTAAACCAAAGCCCTCTAGTTCTGGACTTCCCCACCCCAAGGAAAAGACCTTGTCTATTTATCCTATCCATGCCCCTCATGATTTTATAAACCTCTATAAGGTCACCCCTCAGCCTCCGACACTCCAGGGAAAACAGTCCTAGCCTACTGTAGTTCAAAACCCTCCAACCCTGGCAACATCCTTGTAAATCTTTTCTGAACCCTTTCAAGTTTCACGACATCCTTCCTATAAGAGGGAGACCAAAATTGCCCTGTTCCTCCGTTCAGTTAGACCATTGGCTGATCTGCTTTATAATTCCATATTTGCCCTGAGACCATATTCCATAAATCCCCTGACCTAAGAAACTTTGATCTATCTCCGATTTAAATTTTTTAATTGAGCCAGCATTTGCCTTTTTTTTTGTGGAGGAGATGAAATGATCTGAACTAATCCCCTGTGTGATCGGATTCTGATTTGAAGGCTGTTGCAGAATTGCTGTGTTGCAGACGGAGATCTTTCAGCCCGTCATGTCTCTGCCAGCTCTCCGAGTGAGTGTGTCACTGTCTGCCGTTCTCTCTTTGTCACCTTGCATCTCCCTCCTTTTTAAATAATGATCTCATGCCTTGGTGAATACCTCAGCTGAATGTGGCCCCATCACACTTGCCAGCAGTTCCAGCACTAATCACTCACTGTGTAAAAATATTTTTCGAAGTTTTTCTTTGTGTTACATTCACTTGTCCTCGACTTGTCCCACTAGTGCATAATGTTTTTTCTCTCCATCTGATCAATTCCTTTCAAATTCCCAAAGATGATTTCTTTGGTAGTCAGAACTCAGGCATCGTAAGCACATGGCTGGCACAATGGAGTTGGTTTCAGATGATCACGGGCCTCACTGCTGGTGCTGTTGGCTGCTTCGAGGACGCTGACGTTAATACCCTGTTCTCCCAGCTGATGCAGACAATCCATCTGAAGCTACATTGATGATACTTCTCAATGGTCTTGAGGTGGCGTCTATACATACCTTTCGGGACCATAATGAAGAGTTGGAAGAATGACTCCCTGAACTACATGTCTCTTGGGATCAACATGGATGTCATGGTTGAATACTGTCATCGTTAGGCAGTGCTTACAGATTGGATGTGATATGATGAATCTCCACAGGTGAGAGGTAGCTTCCCACGTAGAAGGAATGTTCCATGTTTGGGATGAGTCCTCTGTTGATGGACTGAGGGACCGGAACTTGACCTCAGCTGGGTTGGAAAAGGATTTGAGTCTTCTTGAGGGCAACACTGAAAGCAGCCCTTCGGGATGCTACCGCAGAGGCAGTAAGCGAGGCTTGAAAATTCTCTTCCAAGAGACAGAGATGGCATTGTCATCCACATACTGAAGGTCCACAGGCGAGGTTGGTGTTGTTTCCTCCTTGGGTTTCAGCCAGTTGAGGTTGAAAAATGTTCAGTTTATCCTGCAGCGTTGTGCACATCGCTGGGAAGTTTGTTCTTGATAAGATGAAGAATAGTAGTGATCAAGACGGAGAAAAGGGTGGGGGCAATCCCTGCGTGACCCCGAAGGACTCTGTCATAGCAGCATTGGTGAGGACTGTTACCAACACCTCGTCGTGGAGGACAGGGAGGTCCTTGATGAATTTCACTGGATAACCAGCCTTTGATAGGGCTTTCTCCAGCATTTCCTGATTGCTAGAGTCAAGAGCCTTGGTCAGCATGACGAAGGTAATGTAGAGCACTTGCTGTTGCTCCTGGCATTTCTCTCGGAGTTGCCAAGCAGGGAAAAATCATTCCTGTAGTTGCGTCTACTCCTGCAGCCTTTCCATTCTTCGTCTGTCTAATGGAAACTTCAACCTCCACCACAGGAGTCCAGTTATCATCCTCGATGGGGAGTTGGGGGATTTCCTCAAACCCGTCCTCATTGGCGATTGTATTGGCGCTTAGAAGTCCTTTCCAACAGAGGTGAATGTTTTCTCTGTCTCTCAAAAGGCTTCTGTCCTTACTCCACACAGGTTTGAGTCCAAGGCTGTTGGGCCTCTATGCTACAGTGGTGGCATTGAAGAAGCCACCAGATGTTGTTCTTGTCGGCAAAGCAATGCAGCTCCTTACCTGTCTCATTGCACCATCAGGTCTTCATTTCTCTCATTCCTCTTGGTTACTCCATCTTTACTGTTTGCTGAGATCTCCGCTTTGACTCGCTGGTTTTTCCGTGAACGAGTTGCCATCACCTTGGAGTCTGATGAAGCCAAAGAACCTTATGGTGCTTTCACATTCTCATTCAAGGAAGTCTGACTGTTGATTCTGATGTTATCTGTGGGAAATTGTGGTGAATGCGTCCACCACTGTTTCTCCCTGTGTATAACAGTGTTTGAAATATAAAACCCTGTGGCTGTGGAAGGTGATACATCAATGCAAGTTTTCAATGTTGTGATTTCACGGGCTGATTTCTGGCTGTCCCACTGAATATTTGCCTTGTGGGGCGGGAAAGGCAGAGGGAGGGCAGAATAAAACCAGTTCTGACCGGCAGCGATAGTAAAAGTGCGGAGTCATGGTGCAGTGAGGCAGCAGAGTTACTGTGCACTTGCCAAGTGGGCCATAGGTGAAGGGTTACCATTTGACCTCTCCATCCCATTTGTATACTTCAGTTTTGCTCAGTCTAAAAAAAAAACACCTAGTCAGTGTGTGTGTTTTGACCAAGCCACTTCATGTCCTGCTGACTGCAAACTTTATTGCTCCCTTTAATCTTTTAATTGGAGGGTGTGGGAGTAGGGAAGGAAATGGGGAAACAGGGATTACCAGTCTTAGGGCATTCAGAGTTGGCACATGGCATTGCCCAGGGATGGTAATCGTTGCTGTGACCATCTTCCCTGTGTGTTGACCTCGGAGCATTCCTGCAACAGCTAGCCTTGGGCTTGAATCCTTTCCCAATTGAAGAAGGATGTGTAGATACGTAGACCAGCAGGGAAGAGGTAACAAGGAAGCAATCTTTGGACTCCACCAGTTCACCTCTCCTGTGTGTCTCCAAATTTCAACGTCAGCTGAAAGCTCTCTGCTTCTCTCTCCTCCTTTACGATATTGCTTAAAATCCACCTTTTTGACTAAGCTTTGATCACCTGACTTAATATCTGTTTCCGTGGCTCGGTGTGTCCGATGTTGTTGCTGCCGCAAGGTGTCTTTGGCTGTTTTGCTACATTAAGGATGCTATATAAATGCACGTTGTTTATCTTGAGAAGGATGACTGAATTGACAGCACCAGCCAGGCAACATTGGCCGGTGACGCACCTCTGAGGTTCAGGGAAGTCAATTACACAAAGACTTCCTGTAAGCAAACTGAAACCACCCACTCTCTGGGATGGCACCATCATGACACCAACCTCATTGCGTAGCAGCAATGTCTGCCATTGATGTTTGTTCCCAGGAGCAAGAGCACACATTCCAGTCGCGCTTTCACCACCTTAATCCTCAGTGGGATACAGTTTGGAAAAGGTAAAGCCAAATAACTTGCGTTTGTGTTTTTCTTTATCCTACCTTGGGGTGAGTGGGTATCTCTGGCTAGGCCAGCATTTGCTGCCCTTGATCATTGCCAGTGAGCTGAGTGGCTTGTTAGACCATTTCAGAGGGTGGTTAACAATCGACCAGTTGCTGTGGGTCTGGAGTCATATGTAGGCCAGCTGAGATAAAGACGACGGGTTTCCTTCCCTGAAGGACATTAGTGGACCAGATGGGTTTTTTAACAGCACTTGATAGTGGTTTCATGGTTACCATCACTGACCTGATTGAGTTCCTGTTGGGAATGTGTGAATGTATGAGGAGCTTTACTCAGCATTTAGACTGCATTTAAACTGGCCCGGGACTGAGGATGGAAGGCAAGAGTGTTCCAATTGTTAATGCACAGATTGCAAAGCACTCACTTTATGTATGATGTTGTGGTCAGGTAAGAAGGGTCCCCTCTCTTAACCCGCTCTTGGGGTCGCTTTTAATATTATTTTTGCTTCCTTTTCTCATATTCTTCTGTCACAGACAGGATCTCTGGTATTAAAGTCCGACTTTATGACAGGTGCACCATAGAAAGCATTGTATCTGGATGCATCACTGGTTGGTATGGCAACTGCTGTTCCCGAGACTAAAAAATATTACAGAGAGCCATGAACACAGCCCAGACAGTCAAGCAAGCCATCCATTGGCTCCATCTATACTTCCCACTGCCTCAGGAAAGCAGCCAACTCCCACTCCCACTCTGGTTATACTCTCCGCTGTCAGGTAGAAGATATAAAGGTTTGAATACACATACAAAGAGTTTGAAGAACAAGTTCTTTCCTGCTGTTATCAGACGTTTGAATGGACCTCTGTAATATTAATGTTGATCAATCTGTGCGCTTTCCTGGCAACTGTAGCATTGTATTCTGCATCCTGTTCTGTCACTCTGGTGCACTTGTATAGTATAATCTGCCTGTAAAGGACATGAGACAACATTTTTCACTGCACCTCAGTACACGTGACAGTGATAAATCAAATTAAATCAGATAATGGAAGTTGACTGTGGATGGTCCACATGTACCGTAATCCTGACACCTTCCTGACACACAGAACAGACTTGATCAATATTCTTTTCTTTCCATTTACAATGAGTGTTCATATATTAAAGAATTATACAAAAATTGGGGCAACAACACGCTTGCACATTCCACATTCACACCTGTGTTCAAAACCTGCTTTGGTTCTGTTAGACCAGACCCTGAGGAAGGTTCCCCTATTTATTATGATCCCTGACAGCATGCTCTAAATTAAACTCTGGTGTGTGGAGGGGTAAATGGCCCTCCTCCTTTATTCACAGGATCGGCTTGGTTCATCAGAAGGAAACAGGACAAGTATGACCCGAGGGGGAGAGAGAAAAACCAGCAGTCTCCAGACACCGGGGGCTGGCATACCCTGGCGAATGGGGTTCGAGAGGGTTAATGTGTGCTGAAGAAAGGGCTTGCGGAAAAAATACACATGAGCTTCTGGCTAAATTTGACTAGCGCCGGTCATAGTGGGGGCAGTCCCAGGCTTGGCAATGTCAGGGAATAGACATTTTATTGGGAGATGATTTGGCCAATAGTACAATATCATCACAACCCTCCGCCCCAAAGGAAAGGGCAGAGCAGAGAGGCTGGAGAAAGTCAGCAGCAAGTGGAAGTTGTAGGATGACTGCATTTCAGCTGTGATTGGCCATATTTAGTTGTGTTGGTCCACTCGGCTACTTAAGTGTAAGTTGTTGTTTTGTTGCACTTTTTTTTAGAAGTGGGACTTGGGGCTAGTACAGAAGCCATTGGGAGAGGATCTGGGGGACTGGATGCCTTTTGCAATTCAAGAGCATCTCTTCATTACCTTGTGTTCCTGCAGCCACTGAGATGCTTGTGTGGTGACTCTTTGCTGTGTTCCTCTGCTCCCCAGGGGTGGGCATCAGTTCCTGGATGGTGAGGTCCTGGCCCGGTACCAGGCCCTGGTGAAGGATATCGCTGAGCTGGATGAAAATGATCGCAAACTGGAGGAGCTGATCCAAAGCTGCACCCTGCAGCTCAAACTGCTGACAGAGGACTCGGAAAGCCAGAAATATCCTTCCCTTGCTACACCCGAGTGCTATGCTCAAGGAAGAATGCCTCATCTTCCACCTTGGGACCCTCCAACTACATGGCATCAACATTGACATCACCAGCTTCCTCATCTCCCCTCTCTCCACCTCATCCCAGATCCAACCCTCCAACTCAGCACCGCCGTCTTGAACTGTCTGACCTATCCACTCCGTCCTCTGCTCCAACCTGTCACAACTACCCCCCACCTGCATCTACCTATCATCTTCCCAGCTACCTCCCCCTCCCCCCCCACCCGAACCTCCTAATTATTTCTCAGCCCCCTTCGCACCCACTACATTCCTGATGAAGTGCTTATGCGCGAAACGTTGATTCTCCTGGTCCTCGGATGCTGCCTGACCCGCTGTGCTTTTGAGCAGGTAGCAGTGAGTGTTAACTCGGACCTCTACAGTCAAGGGAGACAAGTGGGACAAGGATGGAAGAGCTGGAGTGATTGAGAGTGCAGTGAACTGATGACTGAGGTGCAGTGGGGCAAAGGTCCCAGATACAAGATTAACCCGTTGCTGAGGGAGTGGAGAATACAGGCCTGAGAGGTGGGGCTGGAGTAGACAATGGTGGTCAGGTGGGAAAAAGGTCACAATGATTTATACCAGAAGGTTAGGGGTGCAACAGAATCTGAAAACTGGACACTGCAGGATCTGTGGAGATAGCTGAGGACCAAGTGGTAGGAGGGTGTGCAATGCCTTCCAAATTATAGACCTGGGCTATTTGAGGTCAAGGAAGGAAGAAATTTATGAAGTGGCAACAGTCGGGGAAAGGGTTTAGATTGGGTGCTGTTTGCGTGTGTTAGATTTACATTGCTTTGGATTGGGATTGGATTTGGGTTGGGTATAGGTTGGGCTGTGATTGGTTTTCGGTTGTGCTCGGTTGGGGTTGTGTTGTGTTGGGATTGGGTAGGGTTGCGTTGTGTTAGGGTTGGTTTGGGATTAGGTTTGTGTTGGGTTGGGATTAGGTTTGGGTTGGCTTGTGTTTGGGATTAGGTTTAGGTTGGGTTGGGATTGGTTAGTGTTGGGTTGGAATTGGTTTAGGTTGAGTTGTGTTTGACTGGGTTTGGGTTGTGTTGGGTTGGGATTGGTTTGGGTTGGGTAGTGTGTGATTGGGTTTGGATTGGGATTGGTTTAGGTTGGGTTCCGTTTGATTGGGTTTGGGTTGTGTTGGGTTGGAATTGGTTTGGGTTGGGATTGGTTTAAGTTTCGTTGTGTTTGATTGGGTTTGGATTGTGTTGGGTTGGAATTGGTTTGGGTTGGGATTGGTTTAAGTTTCGTTGTGTTTGATTGGGTTTGGATTGTGTTGGGTTGGAATTGGTTTGGGTTGGGATTGGTTTAAGTTTCGTTGTGTTTGATTGGGTTTGGATTGTGTTGGGTTGGGATTGGTGCACAGAAATAACCAGATCCAATATAAGACAGTGGTGATACACATGGGCAGTGCCTTCTGCTAATCCATAAATCTCTGGAGTGTATGTTGAAATCAGAATCCAGATTGTCTGAATGGAGTATTTCCCTCTTGCCCCCACCCCCGATGGTGAGTTGGCTTCTTAAAGAGACTGCAGTGGTTAGAAAAGCCACTCACCACCACCATCTCAGGGGCAACTAGGGATGAGCAGTAGATGTTGGTCCAGCCAATGAAGCTCCGCCATCATGATTGAATAAATCAAATGAAGTCTACTCCCTCAAGCTGACAATGCTCATCTTGTTAAATGACTCCTGGGTTTTAATGCAGTGCACTGGAACTGCTAGTGAGACTTATTGACAACACACAGGGATCTCTGCTTCGATGCCAGATTAAATCTGGTGCAAAGACTATTGTGCAACCTTTAAAGAACACAAATGGAATGTATTATTTCTGTCAGTCTAAAATTATTTCCTTGACCTTTCCCTCTCGCACGTTTGCCTATGTCACATGTCAGGACTTGCGCAGCATTGAAGACTTGGCTGATGAGATGGTGATGGTAATTAAAGCCCCAGCTGATACCAAGCTTCAGGTGACTGATCCCAGTGAGGTACGTAAAGCTCACAGAGATCACTTCCCAAGCTGAATTCCAGCAGAAATCTGGTCTGCACACTCCCTTCCGAATGTGTCCAACTCTCCAGTCGTTGAAGGTTGATCCCTCAGAGTGCATGGTGGGGGAAGGCAGATGGTGGTAATGTGATACAACCTCCAGGTGTATGGTGAACCACATTTGGCAAACTCTTACACCTTCTAATCCTCCAAATCTCAGTCCACACCCAACTCCATAGGCAGAATGGGGGAGGAGGGGCAAAGCGAGGTGGGGGGGGAAGCTGGTTATGGGGCACTGTGGGGCAAAGATGTCCGAGTGGGCTGCCTCCACCATGTTCTCACCTTGTGAAAACATTTCTCCTTGTGTTGACTACTTCTGCAAATGATCTTAGATCTGTTTCCTCTCTGCCTACTCTGGCTGCACCCTTTATTATTTTGAGCACCTCTCAACTTTCCTTTCACCCACAAAAACAGTCCCGGATTGTCCCAAAACAAAGTGCTGGAGAAACTCATTAGGTCTGGAAGCATCTGTGAAGAGAAACAGAGCTAATAGTTTGAGTGCAGCAACCCTGTGACAGATTTCAGTTTCTCCTTTCTGTCTGCCTGTTTACTCATCCATGGAGCCATTATCGTGAATCGTTCTCTGCATCTTCTCAAATGCCTTCTCTCCCCTCCTAAAGTGTGGCACCCAGAACTGCATTGATAATGTGGCTAACTTTCATCCAGTTCCGCGTGTGAACTAGTTGATGCTGATTAATAGTGACTAGCTGCTTCATATTGAGGAGAGAGCATGTGCATCTGAGTCATTTGTTAGCCCCCTGAATCCCACACCTCTCTCCAGTGCAATGCGGCAAAGCTAAAGGGAGGTGTAGCACAAGGTGACTTTGGGGTGGCACGGTGGCTCAGTGATTAACACTGCTGCCTCACAACACCAGGGTCCCAGGTTCGATTCCAGCCTCGGGCGACTGTCTGTGTGGAGTTTGCACATTCTCCCTGTGTCTGTGTGGGTTTCCTCCGGGTGCTCCGGTTTCCTCCCACAGTCCAAAGATGTGCAGGTCAGGAGAATTGGCTGTTGGAAATGCAGGGTTACAGGGATAGGATGGGATGCTCTTCAGCGGGTTGGCATGGACCCGATGGGTTGAATGGTCTGCTTCTTCACTGTAGGTGTTCTGTCATATGATTCTATGACAATGTTATAATATTTTTGGAATTGCAAGGTGTGTTGCAGACTCAGTTGCTGCTGGTTCTGTATCTGGCATTTTTCTGGAACAGAGGAAGATTTCAGGTTAGTTCTTCCTCCCACAGCCCAGATGTTGGACCATCCTTATCCTGTCTCTATTACAAATGTTGCCGCATCTTCACTCGAACTGGCTCCTTGATGTTTGCTGCTGCTGAGGCTGTTTTGCTGTTCAGCTGTTGTCAGGGTTTATAAAATTATGTGGTTACAGAATCTTTCTTCTGTCACTGTCAGGTTCATAGCTCCTTGAAAGTGGAGTTGCCGGTAGATAGGATAGTGAAGAAGGAGTTTGATATGCTTTCCTTTATTGGTCAGAGTATTGAGTACAGGAGTTGGGAGGTCATGTTGTGGCTGTACAGGACATTGGTTAGGCCACTTTTGGAATATTGAATGCAATTCTGGTCTTCCTATTGGAAGGATGTTGTGAAACTTGAAGGGTGCAGAAAAGATTTACAAGGAAGTTGCCAGGGTTGGAGGATTTGAGCTATGGGGAGATGCTGAACTGGCTGGGGCTGTTTTCCCTGGAGCATTGAAGGCTGAGGGATGACCCTATAGAGGTTTATAAAATCACGGGCATGGATATGGTAAATAGACAAAGTCTTTTCCCTGGGGTGGGGGAGTCCAGAAATAGAGGGCATAGGTTTAGGGTGAGAGGGAAAGATATAAAAGGGACCTAAGAGGCAACCTTTTCACACACAGGATAGTACGTGTATGGAATGAGCGGCCAGAGGAAGTGGAGAAGGCTGGTACAGTTGCATTATTTAAAAGGCACATGGATGGGTATGTGATTAGGAAGGGTTTGGAGGGATATGGGCCAAGTGCTGGTAAATAAGTCTAAATTGGGTTGGGCTATCTGGTCGGCATGGGCGAGTTGGGCCAAAGTGTCTGTTTCCATACTGTACACCTCTATGACTCTATGCTGGGGCATTGGCAGCTGTTGCCCTCTTCTCTCACCTGGGTTTGACTGTTTCCCAGGTCTCAGCCTGACCAGGAATGTCACTGGCCATATCCCCAAGTCTGACCCTGCCCTCTGTGGTACTGTTGGGTCAAAGAGTCAGCTGCCTTCTGTTACCTCGAAATGTGATTGCAGATTAGTGCAGGAGTGAAGCCAGGAACCATTTCTACTGACAGGAAGTGGAAGGAGTTTGGGGCACACTCGTCCAAATGATCCAGTGTTAATTGGATGAAGTTTCATCGATCAAGGATATTAAGGAATACAGGACAATGGTCAGTATAGTTCACAAGTCAGCTATAATCTCAGGGGTCTCACAGGTTTGTGATTCTCAATGGCCTCTTCCTGTTCCTGTTTTCCTACACAAGAAGATTCTTGTCTCTTGAGGGTCATTGGATAGTGAGGATAAGCAGCCTGATTGGTTGTCCCCTTGTCTTCTCTCCCCCCCCTTAATGTCTTTTCTGTGGCCTGGGCTCTGCTAACTGTGGGACATAAGAACCCGAAGAGGCCATCCAGCCCCTCATTCTAGCATTTGGTTAGATCATGATGGATCTGCACCTTAGTCTTCAGTCCATTTCTCTCTGTCTGTCTGTCTCTCTCTCTCTCTATACCCTATCAATTCATTTACTGACCCCAAAAACTTCATTCGACCATTCCTTATCCTCTAAGAGGAAAACAGTGATTAGATTAGATTACATATAGTGTGGAAACAGGCCCTTCGGCCCAACAAGTCCACACTGCCCCGCCGAAGCGCAACCCACCCATACCCCTACATTTACCCCTTACCTAACACTACGGGCAATTTAGCGTGGCCAATTCACCTGACCTGCACATCTTTTGTGACTGTGGGAGGAAACCGGAGCACCCGGAGGAAACCCACGCAGACACGGGGAGAACGTGCAAACTCCACACAGTCAGTCGCCTGAGGCGGGAATTGAACCTGGGTCTCTGGCGCTGTGAGGCAGCAGTGCTAACCACTGTGCCACCGTGCCGCCCACTATTGTGATGTTGTGGTAATGTTCTGGACTAGTGATGGGACCCAGCCTCAAACTGTGGGGCATGGGCTCAAATCCCAGCCAGACGGCTGCTGGAATTGAAATTCAATTGACAAGGTCACAGACACCACTGATTCCCGTGAAAACCCATCCCATTCACTAATATCCTTTAAACATTATCCGCCATCCTTACTCAGTCTGGCTTATATGTGACTCCAGGCCCTTTGAAATGACCCTGCTAAGTCACCCAGTCCAAGGGTCATTAGTGATGGGCAGGAAATGCTGGTTTTGCCAAACAATAATCACGAGGAACAAGCTGAGCGCTCACGGGGGGAGGGCAGGCCAGATGTCATGCCTGCTCTTTCTTTACGTGAGGTGGTGCATTTACACTCTGAGCCAGTGCAGGCAGCAGTGATCGGACTTTAAAGATGGGTTTCAGTGATGGGGTCTGTAATCACGTGTGTTTGTGTGTTCCTCTCTCTGTCTGTCTCTGTGTGAAGGCACTTCAGATCTCGTTGCAAAGCAGCAGGGGGCCAGTGGATGTCTTCCTGTGTCCTGAGAGCAGCTCGGGCACTTGCAGTCCCGTGAGGAGCCTCGTCAGCCCCGTGAAGGTCAGCCCTGTGAAGGTCAGCCCCATCCGGACAGGTGGGCTGGCTCCAGTAACCCACCAGGAACTGTTAGGAAGCACCTCCCAGGGGACCATCCTCTCATCGTCTTCAAGTCATGACCAAGGTCTGTGTGTGTGTTTGCTTTATTATGTTCCCTGTGGTCCAGTGGGTAACACACTCGCCTCTGAGCCTGAAGGTCGTGGATTCAAATCCATGAGAAACTTGGGTGGCACGGTGGCTCAGTGGTTAGCACTGCTGCCTCACATTGCCAGGGTCTCAGGTTCGATTCCAGCCTCGGGTGGTTGTCAGTGTGGAGTTTGCACATTCTCCCCGTGGCTGCGTGGTTTTCCTCCAGGTGCTCCGGTTTCCTCCCACAATCCAAAGATGTGCAGGTTGGGTAAATTGGCCATGTTAAATTGCCCATAGTGTTTGGTGCATTAGCCAGAAGAGGGTGGGTTACTCTTCAGAGGATCGGTGTGGACTTGTTGGGCTGAAGGGCCTGTTTCCACACTGTAGGGTATCTAATCTAATCTAATAACCCGAGGCTGACGGCCTCTCCAGTCTCTCCTTATAATTCAAACCATCCCGTCCCAGTACCATCCTAGTAAACCTTTTCTGATCCCTCTCCTCAGCTCAATAGTATCCTCCTTATAATGGGGTAACCAGAACTGGACACAGTACTCCAGACATTATCACATGGCTAGTGTGGAATGTAAACTTTGCTAAACAAAGCCCAAGACTGAAGCTTTTCGTTTTGCATTTGCCAGAATAACTGGACAAGAAACACACACAAAGGGACACTGTTTTATACAGTGCAAAAAGAGGATGCTGATTGGTTGAGCCATTGTCGGTATGGAGCTGCTGCAAGAGTTAACTGTCAATCTTAGTTCTCAGACTAACCAGATGGATTCTGACTGGCCAGGGTGTTGCCATGGGGATGCAGCGCAGATTGTAATTTTTGATGAGCCATTTTCTTTCCCCCTCAATGAAAAGCTGCACCGCACCGAGGAATTCCTTTTATCTGCGTAAAACAGAGTCCAGTATCCTCCAACTGCATTTGGATATCCATCAGCCTGCGAGTCCAGCTGATGGTCTTACAGTGGATTTCGATGTAATTGTTAACATGGTCTGGATCATTTTATCAATGTTGTCCAATAACAGAATCCCATCTAATAGTGAATGCAGTGTTCCAAAGCTTCCAAACGCAGGCTGGTTGGGCACAGCTGCCATGCTGCCCACTGTGAACGGTCAATGGGTTGTGTTGTTTGATACAATCTGCCCGTGTTTGGAGTGTGCACCTTACCCACCTGGCATCACATTGGCACTGAAACTAATGCGTCAAGTTGCTCATTTTTGTGGTTGCATCCTAGTCCCCGATTAGAGCAAACTGAAAACTGCGTGCCTTCTTTTGATAGTGTTTGAATGGCACATTGCCGACTTTGGGATCTTGCTGTGTGAAATTTAGCTGTGGCATTTCCTGCATTTACAGCAGTGACTACGTTTCAGCAGTACTTGGTTGACCATAAATGCTCCGAGACATCCAGAGGTCACAAAAGTGGTTACAGAAGTGGAAGATTTTTATTTTTAACAGCGCCTTGGGTGATATCTCCAAACCGCATGTTATCGGGTGCATTAGGCTTCGGGCCTGTGCGGTGCTGCTCTTAGACTGGCTTTCTCCCTGAGGTGCTGAACTTGCAAAGGTGCCTTTGTACCATTTGACAGTTCAATGTGCAGGAGCTGATGTTGGACTGGGGTGGACAAAGTTGAAAACAACGAGGTAAAAACAATGACTGCAGTTGCTGGAAACCAGATTCTGGATTAGTGGTGCTGGAAGAGCACAGCAATTCGGGCAGCATCCGAGGACAGGCAAAATCCGAGGACAATACCAGGTTATAGTCCAACGGGTTTACTTGCACTAGCTTTTGGAGCGCTGGCATTTTAATTTACAAATAAATGCAAAATACAGCCAATTTGCTGGAGATCTAAAATAAAAACAGAGTGCTGGAAAAACTCGGCAGTTCTGGCTGCACCTGGAAGTGAAATAGAGATAACAATTCAAGTTTGATATGAATCTTTACTGAAAAGTCATACTGGTCGTGAAATGTTAGCTCCGTTTTGCTCTTAACACATACTCCTATACCTACTGAATTTGGAGTGGCTCAGTAGTTAGCACTGTTGCCTCACTGCACCAGGGATCCAGGTTCGATTCCACCCTCAGGCAACTGTCTGTGTGGAGTTTGCACATTCTCCCCGTGTCTGCATGGGTTTCCTCCGGGTGCTCCGGTTTCCTACCACAGTCTAAAGATGCACAGGTCAGGTGAATTGGTCATGCTAAATTGCCCATAGTGTCCAGGGGGTGGATTAGCCATGGAGATATGTGGGGTTATGGGGATAGGATGTGGGGTTGGATCTGGGTGGGATTCTCTTCAAAGGGCCAGTGTGGACTCGATGAACTGAATGGCCTATTTCCACACTGGAGGGATCCTATGATTCTCCAGCACAGTTTTTCTTTGAGATGTTTAAATTTGATGGTTTTATTGTATCTCTGAATCTGATTATTTCTGTCTATGGTGTTTTTGGGGTGGGGAGAATGGAAAGATCCCATTGTTACGTATAATTTTGACTGACACTTATTTGTTCTGTATTCACAGGGACGCACCTTGCAAGCAATGCATCCTCCCCATTGGGAGGAGTTGCGGACATTAACCTTTCCCCTTTGACCTCAGCTGCCAACCTTCTACAGCAGCCGGACGACACCCTTCCCACAATCCCGTTTGATGACATGTTTATCAACCTCTCTCCACCAATGTTTCAGGATTACCATTTTGGGTTAGACGAAGGGGAAGGGATCAGCGAGTTGTTCGACTGTGACTTTGACACGCTACCACCGTTGGAGTTCTGAGGGAGTGTTTGTGGGTGAGTTGGGAGCCGGCCTGTATTATTCTGAAATGGAAGCAGAAATTGCTGGAGAAGCTCAGCAGGAGTTTGTGCAGAGAGAAAGCAGAATCAGCGTTTCGGATCAAGTGGCCTTTCTTCAAAATTTCCAGCACCTGCACTTCTTTTGTTGGTTTGATTTACTGTGTTATTCTGTGCCAGAAACGTTTGGGAAAGGCTTTCTCCCTTTGGCTCATGTGATTGATCAGCTGGAGTTGCCTTGCAAGTCACTGGAAGATGAAAGTTCCTGAGACTGGAGTGAATTTGCTCATTCCATGGTTTCTGCTCTGTATAAAGGTGTCCTTCCTAATTGGATCCCCTCCCTAACCGTAAGCCATCTCTAATCATAGTAATTATTTCAGATCATTGGAATTTGAGAATCTCAGAGGAAATACTCATTGTGATCATTTCAAGTTTTCCCTTCAGTCACTGTTGCTCATGACCATATGTTAGTCTTGAATGGTCATTAGCTTCTCTCACCCATTACTGGATGCAATAGAGTTAAAATCCAACAAAAGCCACTTGAGGTATACAACTGATTAAAAAGGAGAATCAGGAACCTTTATCTAATGTCGCAATTTCACAGACAAAGAGCTGTGCACATGAATTATGTCAGCTAATTTATTTAGTAGCCAACAATTTATATTGTGTGAGGGAAAAGGTCCATGCTAACCGCCTGACCAGTCACCCGCCCGACCAATCAACCTCCTGACCAATCAGCAGCCTTTTCCACTTGCTGTATAAATTGTTGTTCCCTTTGAATTTGATGTCCTGATGAGTGTGAGATGAAAAGCTTCGACATTGCAACTGTTTGCCAAAACTCAGGTTTTAATTTTGTTGTGAATCAGCATTCTTCTTTTATGAGGTCCCCTTCCTGCCTGGACCATATTCTGAGGTGTCCGGGCGGAGTCTTGCCGGTGTGGGATGTCTGCTCTGGGACAGAGAAAGCCAGCCCGTTCCCCCTCCCCCTCCCCCGGGTGGGGGTGGGGGCTGTTGGGTTTGGAGTGTCCCTTGACTGACTTCCCGGTGAAAGCTGCCCTGAAGGGGGATCCAATTTTGCCGACCGGGTCTTTCTGGTTGGACTGGTTAGGATTCCGCACAGAGTGGTCCTGATGCTGTGGTGGTGATAAGGCAGGGCCCCAAGCATCCCGGCACCCTGATGGTTCAGAAGTTCCGATTGGCTGGGCAGGTGGTTGACTGAGGGCCATTTCCAGGGTCATTAGGTTGTTTTGGGGTGGGTGGGTGGGTTGGCTTAACAGTCTGTTAGCATTCATTCACCACCCCCTCCCCAGAAAGGTCCACCCACCCCCAAAAAAGTAATGCCAACTGTGTCGATTACTGCAGTGCCACTGCTGTCTCACCTCTGAGCAGTTTGCTGGTGATGTTTAAACAGCGAGCCCCGGTGAAGGGAGAGGGGTAGATCTCGAATTTATGTGGCGCCTTTTGCAACCCTCCACATCTCTTGACACAACGAAAGCCTGTGAGGTGTTTTGCGGGGACGCTATTAAAATGTACGTCTGTGACGCTGAGAGGGGTGGGGGTAGATGGCCCTAATGACCAAAAGGGGTGAGCTTCAGGGAAATGTCTGAACACAGGAGAGTGGGGCGGAGAGGTTGAAGACAGGAATTCTGGAGCAGAGGTGTAGGCACAGCTGCTGTGGGTGGAGCATTTAAAATGGGGGGTGGCTCTAGAGGCAGGACTGAGGTCAGGGAGGTTGCCAAGATGGTGAGCGAGAGAGGCTGCCGAGTGATTTGAAAGCAAGGGTAAGAATTGTAAAATCAGAACGTTGCTTGAGGGGGAAGGGGGTGGTGGGCCAGGGTCATTCAGTGAGGACTGGGTCAGTATTAGAGAGGGATTTATGATTTGTTATGGAGCGGAGGGGAAAGTGACAGGGCTTTGGGTGAGTTGTAGTTGATGGAGGTGGGACTGTGTTGGAATAGTCCAGACCGAGTATAACAAAGGCAGGGGTGATGGCTCCAGCAGCTGATGAGCTGAACCAAGGTTGATGATTGTCAGTGTTACAGAGGCAAGCTTAGTGACGGGTATAGATGTGGGAAGGGACAGAGACATCGGAGTACAAATACATCAGTAACTAAAGTTGTGCCACAGTTTAGCAAAGTCATCTTGAGAAAAGAAACACACGAGGTTTTATATCCAGTTGGGGTGGAATTGCGTCAGACCTGGGTGCAACCGTTACTCACAAAGGATGAAGGGGGTGTTCAGAAGTTTATCTCAGGATCAAACCTGGCGTGAACCTGACAAACAGACCCTCTCAATCTTAGACTCTTGCCAGGGACCTGACGGAGTTGGTATCTGCGGGGAGTGTGGGTGGTTTGGAGTGGGGCCCAAAGACAGTCTTCCCGATATTTACCTGGAGGGAATTTCTGATTGCCCATTAACTAGATGCTGGGTCAAGCAGTCTGCGAATTCAGGGACAGCGGGCAGGTCGAAGAACAGTGGAGTTGAGTACCGTCAGCTCGTGTGAAAACTGATGAATAATTAACTCTGGGCTTTGCAAATCCATGAAGCCCTTCCCAGTAAAATGCAGCAGCTGCAGCAATGTTGTACATAGGAAACTTCCAGAAAGGGCACTTCAGTAGGGGGTTAGTGGCCCTGAACTTCACGCTGAGCAGGGGCATGTTGTAAACTGTCTTGGTGTGGAGAGTTCCTCTCATTGAAATGATGATGTTTTCCACTCTGTTTTCTGCTTTGAGCTTTTTATTTTGTTTTAATGTGCGTTGCCTGTTTTGTTTTTTTTTCTCTCTCCCATTTTGCGTGACAGACAGAGGGATTGAAATCCAAGTGGAGTTTGCTGTCAAACTCTCTACCTGCTTGAAATCTGCCTGGGTTTCAGGCATGCTGGCTATCACAGCCCCTAGTTTCTGCCAGTACCAGAAACTGTCCTGTGAGGTGTTTTGGTCCCGGTGGTGTTTGGTGGTTTGTTAAGTGGGTGTGTGAGTGTCAGCTACTTTCGCAGTATTTAGTGCCGCAGAGTTCTGGGTAGAGGTCTCCACACGGGTCTGAGGACCGATAGCTGGGGCTGACCCACCAGGGCAGAGTGAAGGGAGTGTGCCCTTGTCAGAGGGGCTGCTGTTTTGGGTCAGATTTTAAACTGAGGCTGCTCTTCTGCACTTAAAAGATCCCATGACACCAGTTCAGAATTGATGCTGAGAAGCTAGGCCCAGTGCCCTGGAAATTGTTCACCAGTCAGAATCCACGGTTAAACTGGTTGCTCTCGCGTTGCTGCTTGTGGGATCTTGCTGTGCGCAGCTTGATTCCAGCAGTGTCAGTAACTACTTTACCAAAACTGCTTTATTGATGATTACAAGCTGAGATCTCGGCTGGTCGTGCAAAGCCCTAGCTACATGCGAGGCTTTCTCCTTTTTATTGCAAACCTTTAAAATAGACGGGGCTTGTTTCTTCCTCTTCATTAACTGCGCTGCCACTCCATGCTCCCACCTCCCTAACCCCACCTGGGGCAGCTCCTTGGGAGAATGTTCCCTGATGGAATGGGAGCTACCTGGGCAGAGGGCGAGATATTCCCAGGCACCTTCTCAGTTCTACTAGAGAAGAATGACATCTCCGAGATGCACTTCCAGCAGAGACCCAGATGGGCTGATTGGCCTCCTGTGCCACGCTGTGGTCCCGTGATCCTGTATTTAACTGAGGCTTCCAGATTGGAGACGTCTCCCACTGTTATTGTGTCCCTTCCAAACTTCTAATAATAGAACCCTCACTCCTGATTTCAAGTCTCTCTTTCTCTCCTAGCTCCTTGGCAGGCCCACTACCAGAGCTATCTGCTGCAGCGAAGCATGGAGTTGGTATTATTGTATAATTGCCTCTTGCCTCTCTCCTTTAATCTTCTTGGCAGCACGGTGGCTCAGTGGTTAACACTGCTGCTTCACAGTGCTAGGGACCCCGGTTTAATTCCAGCCTCAGGCAATTGTCTGTGTGGGGTTTGCACATTCTCCTCGTGTCTGTGTGGATTTGCTCTGGTTTTCTCCCACAATCCAAAGATCTGCAGGTTGGATGAATTGGCCATGCTAAAGTACTCAGTGTTCAGGGATGTGTAGAAATAGGTGCATTAGTCGGGGTAACTATACGATAATAGGGTTGGGGAATGGGTCTGGATGGGTTACTCTTCAGAGGTTCGGTGTGGACATGTTGGGCCAAAGGGCCTGTTTCCACACTTGTAGGGGTTCTATGATTGTATCTACATTAAATCTACTTGCTTTTTAACCTGAGAGAATGGTTTGAGTGCCTCCTCCTCACCCTCCCATCACCCATCCATCCTTCCTTCCTACAGCACGGTTCTACAGGATGACAATAAATCAGAATGTTCGCAGCCCCCACCCATCCCCACTTTCAGAGCAGACAGTGGGCACAAGCCAGGCTGGTCTGGAAAGTCGTTTCTCAGAGCTGTCCAGTGCGCAATCAAACATTTAATTCAGTTTTACCTCTGTCCTTGTCGGGAGACAGTTTTAAAGCAAGCGTCTAAGTGAGGCCAAATGATAACTGTATGTCTTTTGATTCTTCTCATCAAAGTGCATCTTACACTCTCCTGCATTAAACTGCCAGATGTTTGTCCCTCAATGAACCAATCTATATCCCATTGCAGATTCTTTGTATCCTTATCACAACATGGCCTCCCACCTATTTTGTCTTGTCAGGGGACTCTGTCCCTTTCTCCAAGTTGTTAATGTAGATATTAATAATCTAACGTCTCCACTGAACCTCATGATACTCTACTAGGTACTTGCTCCTTAAAATAGACTCATTACTCCTGACTCTGACTTCTGTGTGCTAACCCATTCTCAGTCCATGCTAATGCATTACCCTCAGTACCATGAGCTCCCCCTGTCTTGTGCAATAACTTTATATGTGGCACCTTATCACATGCCTTCTGGAATTCAAATATGCTGTATCTAGCAGTTCCCCTTTCTCAATTCTGCATGTTATATGCAGCAGATTTATTAAACACGATTATCCTTTCACAAGGCCACGTTGATTGTGCTTTAGTTCAACTTTTCTGAATGTCCTGTTGTTTCATCTTTAATGATCGACTCTAGCATTTTCCCAATTACAGACGTAAGACTAACTGGCCTCGAGATTCCTGTCTCTCCCTTTTTGAACAGGGATATCACGGGGTTTTCCAGTCAACAGAACGGTCTCAGAATCCACTGAGTTCTGGAATATTTTGGCCAATGCCTCCATCTTCTCTGCAGCCAATTCCTTCAAACCTGTTCAGGCATCAGGTCAAGGAGTCTTCAGTCCCATTGGTTTGTCTGCAATGTCCTGTGGCCTCTGAGAGAAGAAATTCTGCCGCATCTCAGGCTTAACCTCGCGCTCCTTTATTCTGAGACTATGTCCTCTGGCTCTGGACTCTCCCGTGAGGGGAAACATCCTCTCAGCATTTAGCCGGTCAAACCCCTTCTGCTTCGATGAGATCACCTCTATAAACTCCAATGAGTTTAATCTTTGCTCATAAGACATTCCCTCCATACCACTGTTTTTAATGCTATAATGCATCACAGTACAACCTGCTGCTACACATGTTCATTTGAGGTAGGTCACCAAAAAAGCTGACTAGCTTGTCTGACTAAATAATCTCCGTGAGGCCCATTTGATTATATGTTAAAAATGGTGGTGCTGGAAAAGCACAGCTGGTCAGGCAGCATCCAAGGAGCAGGAGAGTCGACATTTCGAGCGTAATCTCTTCATCAGGAACATTTTATTATATGAGACTGAAATTTCCTGTCCTGCTGCTGATCTTGACCTGGCCACTAGGTGGGGCAAGGATACAGCTCAGGACCAGGTGGCTGGTAAATTTGTTAGGGATATAATTATTTTGCATCTTTATACATTTTTCCTGATCTCTGACCTTCATATTGCACATTTCTGTGTCTGAAGGATTTACTTCAATTTAAAATAACACATTGCCAGCCTTAACTCCTATCAGAGCATGGGTTAGGAGGAACTGCATCACTGCTGTTGAAGAGTCTCCAAAACCCCCACAAACACAAACATTTGCCCTCCATCGCTCATTCCCCCTCTATCTTTTCTCTTCTGTCCCACACTGTTGTCTGTCTCTCTTTTTCCCTCTCTCTCTCTTGCCCCTTCCCACTCTCTCGCCCCTTCTCATTCTCTTGCCCCTTCCCATCTTTCTCAGTCTCTCTCGCCCCTTCTCAGTCTCTCTCGCTCTTTCTTGCCTATTCTCTCTCTCACCTCTTCTCTCTCTCTCTCTCGCCCTTCTCTCTCTCTCTCTCTCGTCCCTTCCCTCTCTCTCACCTCTTATCTCTCTCGCCCCTTATCTTTCTTGCCCCTTATCTCGCTCTCTCACCTCTTCTCTCTCTCATCCCTTCTCTCTCTCTCTCTCGCCCCTTCACTCTCTCTCGCCCCTTCTCTCTCTCTATCCCCTTCTCTCTCTCGTCCCTTATCTCGCTCTCTCACCTCTTCTCTCTCTTTCGCCCCTTCTCTCTCTCTCTCGCCCCTTCTCTCTCTCTCTCGCCCCTTCTCTCTCTCTCTCGCCCCTTCTCTCTCTCTCTCGCCCCTTATCTCTCTCGCCCCTTGTCTCTCTCTCGCCCCTTCTCTCTCTCTCGCCCCTTCTCTCTCTCTTGCCCCTTCTCTCTCTCTCTTGCCCCTTCTCTCTCTCTTGCCCCTGCTCTCTCTCTCGCCCCTTCTGTCTCTCTCTCGCCCCTTCTGTCTCTCTCTCGCCCCTTTTCTCTCTCTCGCCCCTTCTGTCTCTCTCTCGCCCCTTCTGTCTCTCTGTCGCCCCTTCTCTCTCTCACCCCTTATCTGTCTCTCGCCCCTTCTCTCTCTCGCCCCTTCTCTCTCTCTCTCGCCCCTTCTCTCTCTCTCGTCCCTTCTCTCTCTCTCTCTCTCACCCCTTCTCTCTCTCTCTGTCGCCCCTTATCTGTCTCTCGCCCCTTCTCTCTCTCACCCCTTCTCTCTCTCTCGCCCCTTCTCTCTTTCTTGCCCCTTCTCTCCCCCTCTCTCGCCCCTTCTGTCTCTCTCGCCCCTTCTCTCTCTCTATCGCCCCTTCTCTCTCTCACCCCTTATCTGTCTCTCGCCCCTTCTCTCTCTCGCCCCTTCTCTCTCTCGCCCCTTCTCTCTCTCGCCCCTTCTCTCTCTCTCGTCCCTTCTCTCTCTCGCCCCTTCTCTCTGTCGCCCCTTCTCTCTCTCACCCCTTATCTCTCTCTCGCCCCTTCTCTCTCTCGCCCCTTCTCTCTCTCGCCCCTTCTCTCTCTCTCGTCCCTTCTCTCTCTCGCCCCTTCTCTCTCTCTGTCGCCCCTTCTCTCTCTCACCCCTTATCTGTCTCTCGCCCCTTCTCTCTCTCTCTCGCCCCTTCTCTCTCTCTTGCCCCTTCTCTCCCTCTCTCTCGTCCCTTCTCGCTCTCTTGCTCTTCCTTGCGCTCTCTCTCGTCCCTTTTCTCTCTCTGTCTCGTCCCTTCCCTCTTTCTCACTTTGTCTCTCTCTCTATCTCCCACCCCTTCTCATTCTCTCATCCCTTCTCACTCTCTCATCCCTTCTCGCTCGCTTGCTCGCTCTCACTCCTCTCTCTCACCCCTTCTTTCTCTCACACAACCCTTCTTGCTCTTTATCCCCCTGCATCCTCCACTCACTGTTTCCCCTCACTCTCTATCCCTCCTCTCTCTGTCTTTCTTGTCCACACTGTTTTATTTCTCTCTGCCGCACTCACCCATTGTTTAAAATGATTTTCCTTATTGGCTATTTGCTTAGTTACCATGACAATGTCGCCTAAATGACATTTTAAAGATCTAAGTCAGTCATTTTTCTCTCTCTGTATCAGGAGGGCATTATAATTTGCTAAAGAGGCCTTTTTAAAATGAGGAATAAACACTTTTAAATTTATCTCACAAGTTAGTGGAAGATTGCAAGTTCCCCTCACTGAGACCCATCGTCCCTTCATGGGAATTATGCTGTGTAATATTTATGTATCAATAGAGACAGCAAGTCTATCAGTCAGACTCTATTTGACTCTCTCTAGGAGGTGTGTAGCCTATTTTTGAGTTCCTGGGTTAGCCTCCACTTATTGGAAGCTTCAGACTCTTGATTGCCTCATCCAGTGGCAACCACAGGGCTTCAAGATGAATTGGAAATGCTTAGCCATTTTGTTTGGGCAGTGGTAGGGAGAAGGGACTGTAAGAGGTTTCATGTGTGCATGCCCAGTTTGCTGTCTTTGCTGTTGATCCTGCACCACTCTCCCTGGGAGGTGCTGTCTGTCTGGAGTGCGGGGCCAGCTTTGTAGGATAGTTACCTACCTCTGCCTCTCCCTGCTCGACCTTCCTCCATCTTATTCAAACATGTGCAATTCCAGCCTCTGTCTTTGCTCAGCGTCCTTCTGTGGGCTTTGCAGTAGAAATGCCTTAATCACAATGGGGGCAGGCAAGAGCGCCACTCAACAGAGAGTCATTACAGCACGCACAGAGGCCATTCAGCCTGTCGAGTTCGTGCTGTATTGTTCTGTCTCTTCTCATCCTTGTTGCGTTGACCTTAATGAGGTTGAAGTTTTATCCAGGTATGGAAAATATAGTTTTCCCAGTCCACATCTCGCAGTTTCCAACACCCAGAAGGAAAAACCAGGAATGTTTGGAAATGAAAGTACTGGTCATACTGAAACCCCAGTTTGAAGTGCACAAGATGAGTTGGACCAGTATGTGTCATTCACACGTTTAGCTGCTTTTTCCTGCAGTTTTTAAAAAATGTAATAGGCGCTCGGATATGGAGCGGGGAAACGAAAGACATTGCTTACAAAATAAGGTGGAATTGGGATGGTATTGAGTTGTGATACTGAATGCACATCCTGTTTGTGTGTATGTGTGTGTGTATGCGTGTGAGAGAGAGAGAGAGAGATATATACTATGTATCTCAATAAAACTATTGTCTATCCCAGAGTTTTATTACCTGTGAGTCAATGATTGAAACTGACATTCACTGTTCTCACCTGAGTTCATTATACTCATCTGCTTGTGGAAATGTTTGTGCTCGTCCATGTGTGTGAATATACAAATATATAATATATTTTGATTGTATAAAGTTTTAACATGGGAATTAAAAAAACTCTAAAACAAATTTGACTTGATTTATTGTGATAAAAAGATGTGCACAGTGATATCCCATAAACAGCAATGTTGGAATGATTATATACTGTGTGTCCCTGATGGACAAACGTCCAGTTTACGAATACTCAGACTTGTGAAGGGAATCTCATACAGGGTGTAATTTTAAATATCTGACATATGAAGGCTTCTTGTATTATCCTTATATTCGTTATATTGTCCTGTATTGGGTTCTGACTTGCGTACAAATTGACTTGCAGACTCGAGAACAAAGCCCATACCTAGTGAATGCTGTAATTTTTCTTTGGGTCTCTTGTGGTACATTAGTAGTGCCCTGATCTCTGTTCCAGGAAGCCTGATTTCAACTCCTACCTGTTTTAGAGGTGGGTTACACCATCCCTGAGCTGGATGATGAAGAACAATTGCAGGAGGAGGCCAATTGGCCCATCGAGGTGAAAGTGAGGACTGCAGATGCTGGAGATTAGAGTCCAGAGAGTGGCGCTGGAAAAGCACAGCAGGTCAGGCAGCATTCGAGGAGCAGGAGAGGCGATGTTTCGGGCAAAAGCCCTTCATCAGGTCCATCAAACCTGCTCCGCCTTTCAATGGCTGATCTTTCTGTGGACTCAGCTCCGCTTACCCGCCTGCTCACCATAACCCTTGATTCCTTTACTGTTCAAAAATCTATCTTTGCCTTAACATTCAATGAGTTACCCTCGACTGCTTCACTGGACAGTGAATCCAACAGATTCTTAGTTGCCACCCTCATATTACTTAGATTTTAAGATTCTTAATTGTATGGCCAGTTTCCTCCATGGCACGTTGGGTCTACATCCCTCTAACGTTCCCTGTGCTTCACTATCTTGGCCTATTGCATGTTTCCCATTGACAGTCATGCCTTCAGCAACCAAGCTCTGACATTCCCTCCCTAAAGTTCTCTGCTGTTTTTTTCCAGCCCTGATGATGTGGAATCTATGGGGAGAGTTGGGGAAAAAAGAACAAGGGTCAAAAATCATTAGTGCGGGTTGTATTTAGACCCTCAAACTGTAAGAATGTACTGGGGTAGAGAGCCATATGCAATAAGGTAACATTTGTAATTATTGCTGACTTTAATCTGCATAAGTTTGGGCAAATCAAATTCAAAACGGAACTGTGGAGGAGGAATGGTTGGAGTTTTTATGGACCACTACTTTGAAGAACCAACGAAAGACCTGGCCATCCTAGAAAGGGTATTGTGAGATGAGAAAGGAGTAGCTAGCTATCTAGTGTGAGGTCCCTTGGGGATGGGTGAAAATAAAATGGTAGAATTCCTCATCGGGATGGAGAATGATGCAGTCGATTCTGAGACTAAGGTCCTTAATCTAAACAGAGGAAACTACCATAGTATGAGATGCATGATAGGTTGAAGAATGTTACTTAAAGGGTTGATGTAAGAAAGGCAATGGGAAGCATTCAGAAAGCATGTGGGTGAACAACAACAACTGTTCGTTCATGTCTGGTGCAAAAGTGGAACATGGCAGGTGCCAAACCGTGGCTTATATGGGAAATTAGAAATTGTACTAGATCCAAGGAGGCACACAAATACGCCCAGAAAAATAGGTACAAAAGACCTGAAGAGTGAGCACAGCTTGTGAAACGTGAAAGGGTTCAGAAAAGATTTACAAGGATGTTGCCAGAGTTGGAGGATCTGAGCTATGGGGAGAGGCTGGAGCTGTTTTCCCTGGAGCGTCGGAGGCTGAGGGGTGACCTTATAGAGGTTTACAAAATTATGAGGGGCATGGATAGGCTAAATAGACAAAGTCTTTTCCCCGGGGCCGGGGAGTCCAGAACTAGAGGGCATAGGTTTAGGGTGAGAGGGGAAAAATATAAGAGACCTAAAGGACAACTTTTTCACACAGAGGGTGGTATGTGTATGGAATGAGCTGCCAGAGGAAGTGGTGGAGGCTGGTACAATTACAACATTTAAGAGGCATTTGGATGAGTATATAAATACGAAGGGTTTGGAGGGATATGGGCCGGGTGCTGGCAGGTAGGACTAGATTGGGTTGGGCTATCTGGTCGGCATGGACGGGTTTGACCAAAGGGTTTGTTTCCATGCTGTACATCTCTATGACTCTATGAAGGCTGCTATTGTGCCTACCTCCACCACCACTGGTAGTGTGTTCCAGGCACTCACCCACCCTTTGTGTGAAAATGTTGCCTCGCACATCTTTTTTAAACTTCCCAACCCCACACCTTGAACTTGTGACCCCTAGTAACTGACCCCTCCACCCTGGGAAAAAGCCTCATACTTTCCACTTTCAAGAGTAAGCTTGCAGGGAACATAACAAGTTTCTATAGGTCTGTGAAAAGTAAAAGTTTGATGAAAACAAAAGTAGGTCCCTCACAGTCAAAAGCGGGAATTTATAATGAGGAACAAAAGAATGGTTGATGAACTAAACACGTCATGGTTCTGTGTTTACAAAGGAGGACATAACTAACAGCAGAAATGTAGGGGAACACAGGGTATAGTAAGAGGGAGGAACCAAAGGAAATGGTGTTGAAGAAATTAATGGGATTGAGGGCAGATAAATCCCCAGGGTTTGAGAATCTATAGAAGAGAATACTTAAGGAAGTGGCCCGAGAATTAATGAACGCAATGCTCCTCTTCCAAGAATCTATAGATAGATTCTGGGACAGTTTCTATGGATTGGAAAGTAGCTAATGTAACCCCTCTATTCAAAAAGCTAGGTAGAGAGAAAACCAGGAGTTATAGACCAGTCAATGTGTCGTCAATAGTGAAGAAAATACTAGAGTCCATCACAAAAGGTTTAAAAGCTGAGCATTTGGAAAACAGTAGCAGGTTTGGGGAGGGCATGGATTTATGAAAAGGAATTCATGCTTGACAAATCAATTGGAGTTTTTGAGGATGCAACTTGTAGAGCTGATGACTGGGAGACAGTGGATGTATAGAAGGCTTTTGACAAAGTCCCACATAGCAGGTAAAATTAAAGGACATTGGATTTGGGATTGTGTTTTGAAATGGTTAGAAAGCTGGTTGGCAGAAGTGTCGGAATAAATATGTTTTTGAATGACAGGCAGTGACTAATAGGTACAGAAGGGATCAGAGCTAGGACCTTTGCTATTCACAATATATATGAATGATTTCAATGAAGGAACTAAATGTAATTTCTCCGAATTTGTGGATGACACAAAGCTGAATGGGAGGATGAGCTGTGAGGAGGATGCAGAGATGCTGTGGTGTGATTTGGACAGGTTGAATGTATGGCAGATGCAGTATAATGTGAATAAATGTGAAGTTATCCACTCTGAGATCAAAAACAGGAAGGTGGATTATTATTGGAATGACTACAAATTGAGAGAGATGGGAATGTGCAATCAGACGTAGGAGTCCTCGTACACCAGTGTCTGAAGGTAAGCATGGAGGTGCAGCAGAAGGTCAAGGAGGCAAGTGGTACATTGGCCTTCATAGCGAGAGGATTCGCGTACAGGAGCAGGGATGTCTGTGGCAATTACGTGGGGTCTTGGTGAGACCACACCTGCAATATATTGTGCAGTTTCGGTCTCCTTATCTGAGGAAGCACCTTCTTGCTATAGAGAGAATGCAGTGAAGGGTTACCAGATTGATTCCTGGGATGTCAGGATTGACACATGAGGAAAGGTCGAAATGGTTAGGATAATATTCACTGGAGCTCAGAAGAATGAGGAAGGGTTGCACAGAACCCTATAGAATTATAACAGGCAGGGTAATCTCACAGGAGGATGTTCCTGATGATGGGGAAAGTCCAGAACAAAGGGTCACAGTCTAAGGATATGGAGGAAACATTTTCAGACTGTGCTTAGCTCATTGGCTCTGTGGCTGATTTGTAATGCAGAATAGCCCTGAAGAACAATCATTGGACCTGAAATATTAACTCTGCTTTCTCTCCTCAATGCTGCCAAACATGCTGTGTTTTCTAAGCAATTTTGATTTTTTTTAACACTGACAGCATGGGTTTAATTCCTGCAAAAGCTGAGCTTATTGTGAAGGACTCTCCTCAACTTCTTCCCTCACCTGAGGCATGTTAACTTTCAAGTAAAACCACCACCATCATTTCTCTGTGACAAAAGGAGCAGCTCTGCAGTCTGCTAGGACTGTGATGACCTTTTTTTCATTCTGAGATATAGAATTTTACAATAAAAAGAACTGGAAATGGGGACTAAATAAATGGGACAAATATATTGCCCCCTCATTTTAACATTGAAATTATTGCAGAAACAGGCCACTCAGTCCAACGAGGAGAAAGTGAGGACTACAGATGCTAGGGCTCAGAGTGTAAAAGTGTGGTGCTGGAAAAGCACAGCCAGTCAGGCAATATCCGAGGAGTAGGAGAGTCAACGTTTCGAGCATAAGCTCTTCATCAGGAATGTGTCTAACTGCCTAATGATGGTGTTGATAAAATGTGGAGCTGGAAGAGCACAGCAGGTCAGACAGCATCAGAGGAGCAGGAGAGTCAATGTTTTGGGTCAGGACCCTTCATCAGAGTCGACTCTCCTGCTCCTCTGGTGCTGTCTGACCTGCTGTGCTCTTCCAGCTCCACATTTTATAAACACCATCATTTGGCAGTTAGACACATTCCTGATGAAGACCTCATGCTCGAAATGTCGATTCTCTTGCTCCTGCGATGCTGTGCCTTTCCAGCTCCACATTTTATCGACTCAGACTTCCAGCATCTGCAGTCCTTACTATCTCCACCTGCCTAATGATGGTGTCTAATCTCCAGCTCCTACTGTATGTCACCTCAAACTATCAACCTTTCCTGCTGTTCCTTTCACCCTCATGTTCAAAAATAAAGGGTTTCTATTTAAGGTGGAGATAAGGAGAATTTGTTTCTCTGTAATGGTGAATATTTGGAATTTTCTTACCTAGAGTGGCAGAGGCAAGACCATTGAACATCGTTAAGAGAGGGTAGACTCGACATACAAAGGAGATAAAGCTCATCCTGGAAAGTAACATCAAGGCCACAATTGCATCGTATCGAATGGCAGAGTAAGCACGATGGCCCAAATATTCTACTCTTGCAGAAACGTAGAAAGTAGGAGCAGGAGTAGGCCATTCAATTGACCATACTATCATCCAACTCAGTTCTCACTCTTATCCTTTGATTCCTTTAGCCCCAAGAACTATATCTACATCTTTCTTGAAAACCTTCAATGTCTTGGCCTCAACAGTTTCCTGTGGCAGAGAATTCCACAAGCTCGCCACTGTCTCGCTGAAGAAATTCCTCTTCATCTCTGTACTCAATGGCCTACCTGTTATCCTTAGGGATGTGTTTGTATCAGAGGCAGTTCAGAGACGGTTCACGAGGTTTATTCCAAAGATGAGGGCTTTTATTAAGAGGAGAGATTGAGCAGTCTAGGCCTATACTCTGGAGTTTAGAAAAATGAGAGGAGATCTAATTGCCCCATACAAGAGGATGGCATGAAAATAGACATGGAAGGGATGTGTCCTCATCTGAGACAATCTAGAAAAAGAGATTATAGTTTAAGAATAAAGTGTAATAGATTTAAAACTGAGATGAAGGGAAATTCTCTCACAGGGATATGAATCTAGAATTCGCTGCCCCAAACTCAGTGGATGCTGGGATAGTAAGTAAATTTAAGGAGGAGATGGATGAGTTTTAATTAAAATGGGATGAAGAATTATGAAGAGTGGGCAGGAAAATGAAGTTCAGACTGAGATGAGTTAATCATGAATGTATGAAATGGTGGAGCAGGCTCAAGGGGCTAAATAGCCTACTCCTGCTCCTAGATTTTATGTTATAGAGTCAGAGAGTCATACAGCACGGAAACAGACTCTTTTCTCCAACTGGCTCATACTGACCAAGTTCCCAAACTAACCAGTCCCACCTACCTGTGTTTATCCCTTATGGTTCTTGATCCTTGGACAGTGATCCTTGGATCTGATGCTTTAGACTGTGATCCCAGGTTCTGGATCCTTGCACTATAATCCCAGATTCTGGAACCTTGCACTGTCACCCCTGCTTGTAGATTCTCAACTGTGACCCCTTGTTCTGGATCCCTAGACTGTGATCCGAGGTTCTGGATTCTTGCACTGTGACCCCTGGTTCTAAATCCTCACACTGTGACCCCCAGTTCTAGATCCTTGCACTGTGATCCCTGGTTCTAAATAATTGCATGGTGACCCCTCATTCTAGATCCTTAGACTGCAATCCCTGGTTCTGGATCCTCGCATTGTGACCCCGGTTCTAGACCCTGGTCCCTGGTCCACTGTGATCCCTGGTTCTAGATCCTTAGACTGTGATCCCTGGTTCTAGGTCTTTGCACTGTGACCCCTCGTTCTAGATCCTTAGACTGTGATCCCTGGTTCTAGATCGCTGCACTGTCACCACTGGTTCTAGATTCTCGACTGTGACCCCTGGTTCTGGATCCCTAGACTGATCCCAGATTCTGGATTCTTGCACTGTGACCCCTGGTTCTAGATTCTTGCACTGTGACCCCCCTGGTTCTAGATCCTCGCACTGTGACCCCCCCTGGTTCTAGATCCTCACACTGTGATCCCTGGTTCTAGATTCTTACATGGTGACCCCCTCATTCTAGATCCTTAGACCGTGATCCCTGGTTCTAGATCCTCGCACTGTGACCCTGGTTCTAGATCCTCTCACTGTGGTCCCTGGTTCTAGATCCTTGCACTGTGATCCAAGGTTCTAGATCCTTGCATTGTGACCTGTGGTTCTAGATCTTTAGACTGTGATCCCAGGTTCTGGATCCTTGCACTGTGACCCCTGGTTCTAGATGTCTGTATGCATGTTTATTTGCTTTATCTAGCTTCTCCTTTAAATCCATCTGTCATTTGTCTTTCCAGCGTCTGGCTGTTACTGTTTAATTCCCTCGATCAGGAGGAACTCACACCCTTTAAATGTCTTTGCAGGAGATTGATCAGTTCCATGATCGGAAGCAGCAGCCAGTCTGCTGAGGGGATCAGTGACTGGCAGCTAACACAGAGCTCTGGGCATCAGGAGCTGTGTGCAGACTATAGAGGGAGAGCCAATCAGCCTGGGAGGGTGGGGTGGACACATGTAAAAGTTCGACTGCTGAATGTGTTTGAGGTGGGTGGGGAAGTGAGAGAGAGAAGCTGAAGCAGTGATGGGCAGCTGACTCTTCATGCTGCACTTCCCAGGGAGAGGTTACTGAACCTGATACCTTGCAGAAAAGGGGGAGGAAGATTAACCGTGGAGGGGGTGGGGACCGAATCATCTGCCCCTGGTGTTTGAGTAAGGAGAGAGTGATCGTGTGGCTTTTAGTTTTGAAGGCTGCTTTGCCTTCTGCTGCCTTTCCAGTCGGTCCAGAGATGATGGCTTGTACTGAAATGATCACACTGTGTCTGCAGGCAGGAAAACACAGCGAGAATAACCCCAGCAGCAGTCACGCAAGTACGGCTGTACCAGTCTTCATCGATGTGAGTATAACTGCGGCACGCAATCTGTATTCGAGCTGAAATCTCGGCGCTGTGTTGGGTTTTGTGCACACAGCCTGGGGGAAGGAAATGCGCGGAGTTGCTCTAACCCTCACTGATATTGTCAAAGGCTCGGGACCCCCATCGTCATTCTGTCTGTAAATAAACAGATTCAGGTGTCTCTGCTCTGAGTTGTGTGTCTCGTTGCACTGTTTTGTAAGCTGCAAGACTTTCAGTGAAAGTTACAATCACTGGAGCCCGGGGCAGTTCCCAAATATATTTCTCATCACTGTTCAGAACCCATCTCTGCAGCAGATGGGACTTTACTCCTGGTCCAGAGGCAGGGACACTACCACTGTTCCTCAATGGCCCAGGACCATTCCCAGCATTTACCCCCCTAATCAAACTGTTCAGTGACATTTCTGTGAAGCAGGTGGAATTTGACCCTAAGACTCCTAGCTTAGAGGTAGGGACACTACCACGGCACCAAAACAGCCCGGAACAGTTCCCGGGTTTTTAAAAATCCTAATCAAACTGTTCAGAGATGTTACGACATTCCTCTGGAGCAGGTGGGACTCCTGGGCTCAGAGGTAGGGACACTACCACTGCACCGCAAGAGCCCGGAACAGTTCCAAGACTTTTTTTGTATCAGTTGTAAATTTCGCCATCCGCAAGGGTGAGATTTGAACCCGGCGCTTAGAACATTAAGGCAGGCGAAAGTGTGTACTGCAGATGCTGGAGATTAGAGTGGTGCTGGAAAAGCACAGCAGGTCAGGCAGCATCTGAGGAGCAGGAAGATCAATGTTTCGGGCAAAAGGCCTTCATCAGGAAATGATGAAATCAGGAAAAGCCATTCATCATTTCCTCATGAAGGGCTTTTGCCCGAAACATTGATTCTCCTGCTCCTCAGATGCTGCCTGACCTGCTGTGCTTTTCCAGCACCACGCTAATCTTGATTTAGTACATTAAATCAATCCAATGACACTGCTGCCAAACCCTGCAACAGTCCCCAAAATTTAGCAACTGATTTTCCTTCAGGTACAATTGTTGCTTGGTATTCATAATTCTTTTGGTGTATGTGTGGGTGTGGGGGGTAGGTGAGTGAGGAGTGAAAGTGATTGGTCTCTATCCCCACTCTGCAGTACCAAGGTTAGGTGTTGGATGAAGTGAGGGGTGATTGTCATTGTTTCACCCCATACCCTTTTTCCCTGTGAAGTGGCTGTATTTATGGATATCCTCCACTGCTGCCTTCTTTCATGATACTGAGGCATTTTGTCACAGGCAGCCTACACTGTGAAAAAGTCTAAAGGCAAGCGATAAGGAATGTAGCTGTGACAGTAAGATTTAGCTGTCTCCTGCTAGTGACTGGGAACGTTGCCTAGGATTTTTCTTTTTATATTTCCTTCTCTCTCAAATCAGCTCTCCATCTCTCGGCCCAGAGAGAGGAGCACGTTGGCCTCTGAAATCAATGAGATGGCTGAGCACAAAATCTTGGCTAGACGAAAGTGAGGACTGCAGATGCTGGAGATCAGAGTCAAGATTAGAGTGGTGCTGGAAAAGCACAGCAGGTCAGGCAGCATCCGAGGAGCAGGAAAATCGACATTTTAGGCAAAACCCCTTCATCAGGAATGCTTTTGCCCAAAGCATCGATTTTCCTGCTCCTCGGATGTTGCCTGACCTGCTGTGCTTTTCCAGCACCACTCTGATCTTGACACAAAATCTTGGCTGACAGGTTTGGAGGGATATGGGCCAGGAGCAGGCAGGTGGGACTAGTTGAGTTTGGGATAATGGTCTGCGTGGACTGGTTGTACTGAAGAGTCTGTTTTTGTGCTGTATGATTGTATACAGTATAGAAGCAGTACAGCACTGTCAGAGGTGCTGGTTTTCGAATCAGACTTGAATCTGCGGAGCCCTGTGCCCGGACTCTCGGGTGGACCCACAGCACCATTGGGAAGCAGAGCAGCGGAACTTTGCCAGCATTCCTGGCCTGTCCTGGTTATTACCGATGCAGCAATGTCAAAGTGAAATCCTGTCGGTATCTGAAACCTGAAAACACCCCAGATCCAGAGGGCGAAACACAGTTAACATTTCAGGCCCCTGCTTCAGTAAAACAGGTTGTTGGGTCATTATCTGCTAGCTGTTTGTGGGATCTTGCTGTGCTCAAATTGCCTGCCGGGCTTCCTTGCGTAACAACGTTTGACTCTGTTTCTCCACAAGCGCTGCACGGGACTGTAAAATACTTTGTAAGGTCCTTGGGGGAGTGAAAAGCGCTACCTAAATGCAGGTCCCCTTTCCTTGCTTTGGGAATTAACATTCGTCTTCAGTGCTTCAAGGGAACTGAGAAGGGAAATGGCGTGGGGGTTTGCTCTTCCTGGTTGCTAACCTGGAGCTCCTGCTGGAATTGTGCAGGATGGGACATCGGGCAAAGGCAAGGCTGGGTTTAGCTCTGGTGTCTTTTGCTATTTAGTTGTTTCCATCTTGGTTCAGACATTGGGCAAAGTGTGCGGGATGGATGTCTGCCCACTCTGTCTAATTCTGATTTCCAGAAAGGAGGTGGGTTCATAATTCTAAACTGCGTTAGCCAGATTCCCAAATAACAGGTGAATCAAGAGTTATGGCAGGGGTTACAGTCCCAGAGAAGGTGCAGAGAGAGAGAGCAACTCTGTGCGGAGTCTATCCATAAGTTTGATAACAGTGGGGAAGAAGCTATTCTTGAATATATTGATGTTTTCCAACTTATGTATCTTCTGCCTGACGGAAGAAGGTGGAAGAGAGTATTACTGGGTGGGAGGGGTCCTTGTTTATGTTGCCTGCTTTTCCAAGGCATTGGCATTGCCAAGTGCAAATGGAGTCAATGGGAGAAAGGTTGATTTTCGTGATGGATTGGGCTGCGTTCACAGCTCTCTGTAATTTCTTCCGTTGTTGGGCAGAGCAGTTGCTGCACCAAGCTGTGATGCATCCAGATAGGGTGCTTTCTACGGTGCATCTATAAAAATTAGTAAGAGGCGTTGTGGATATGCCGAATGTTCTTAGCCTTGTGAGGTGGTAGAAGCATTTGTGTGCTTTCTTGACCGTAGCATCAACATGAGTAGATTGTTTATGATATTTACACCTGTCAGCTCCCTTTTAAATCTTTCCCTTCTCGACCAAACCCATGCCCTCTAGTTTTCGACTCCCCTACCCTAGGGAAGAGACCTTGGCTATTCATCTGCCCCGTCATGATTTTATAAACCTCTATTAACGTCATTACCTCAGTCTCCTATGCTTCAGGGAAAAAAGTCCCAGCCTATCTAGCCACTCCTTATAACTCAAACCTTCTAGTCTTGGTAACATCCTTACGAATCTTTTTTGCACCCTTTTCAGTTTTATAACATCTTTCCTGTAGCAGGGTGACGAGAATTGTATGCAGCAGTTCAGATGTGACCCTCCCAATGTCTTGTACAGCTGTGACATGACTGATTATTAATACAGTTTAAAATTAGCTTATCAAAAAGAAAGCATTTTAATCATGGTCTCATTCAACCCCACTGTGAGTATCCTAGTTTAAAATATTAAAAATGACTTTTAAAACTGTATGGAATCATTTGCTGGTTGTGTTAATGTACAACAGTCACTTAGTAAGCTACAATGATATATGTTTAGAAGCTTTTAAACAATGTGTTAAGAGCATGTTGTTAAGTGGGCAGAAGATCCAGTTTCAAGTCCCACTCCAGGTTTTGTTGGCCTAGGAAGGTGTGTAGATAACATAAACAGGTTGATTACCCAATGGTCTCACAATTCACACGGGGTTACACGCCCCTTCAAAACACCAGCTATTACAGTAAGACTTTTATCTGCTATCTAGTACCACTCCGCAAATGAACAGCAGCTCAGGCAGTGATCAGATAAAAACCTTGCAATGCTTGATAGAAGTGGTTTATCTGGTCTGACCTCTTATGTACATTGAATATTAATTAAATGCTTAAAAACTACCAATAAATTCTTCAGTGTCTCAGCAATTCTCCCTTGGAAGCAATAATGGGACTGAACATGGGAAGTGGAAATGTCACAATACAATATCAAAAGCTCGAGAGGATAATTGAGAATCAAGGTTATATGAAGTAGTCCTGCATTGCATTTAGCTTGTGTTATGCCTGCTGTATGAATTTGGGACTCATTTATAATAGTTGCAAAAGCAACAAAGATGCACTTAAGAAGCTTGTGAAATGTGGCACAGATTGATAGTTGATGATTTATCAACGTGGAATTGTAGGCACAGGATCATAGGCCAGTGATTCTCTCAAGGCTGTTCACCATTCATTACACCACCTGTATTTTAAATGGATTTATCCTTTTGTAACCCAAGCCCTAACTCTCAAAAATCAGTCACTCATATTTTCGTCATTTGTTCATGGGAAATGAATGTCACTGGTTTATTGCCCATCGCTAATTGCCCAGAGGGCAGCAAAGAATCAGCCATGTTACTGTGCGTCCGGAGTCACATACAGGCCAGACCAGGTAGGGACCATCTACCATGGTGGAATTCGAACCCATGACAGCAGAAGTTTAGCCTGAGTTTCAGGATTCCTAGATTGACCAGGAAAATACGCAGGGGCTTCCTTCTCTCCCTCTGAAATTTTGAGAAAGAATTTCTGGATTATATTGTATTCAGAGGAAATTTCCTCAGGCAGTAAAGGGTGCACTGTTCTCTTCAAGATTCCAAGGAATGAAAAGAATTACTGATTAAAAAAGGATAGAGGTTTAAATACTATAATTAATTTTACTTTCAAAGCGCTTTTAAGTGCACTTTCCTGGTTGTTGATGTGGGTTTTGATTGAGGTATTCATTTTGATGAACACAACTGGAAGTGAGACAAAGACAGAAATTACTGGAGAAACTCAGCTGGTCTGGCGGCATCTGTGGGGAGGAAACAGAGTTGATGTTTCCATTCCAGTGACCAGTGAAGAAGGGTCACAGAGATACACAGCATGGAAACAGACCCTTTGGTGCAACCCGTCCATACCGACCAGATATCCTAAATTAATCTCATCCCATTCATTAGTACTTGGCCCATATCCCTCTAAACCCTTCCTATTCATGTACCCATCCAAATGCCTTCTAAATGTTGTAATTGTACCAGCCTCCTCCACTTCCTCTGGCAGCTCGTTCCATATGAGCACCACTTTCTGCATAAGAAAGGTACCCCTTAGGACCCTTTTATATCTTTGCCCTCTCACTCTAAACCTATGCCCTGTTGTTCTGGACTCCCCAACCCTGGGGAAAACACCTTGTCTATTTACTCTATCCATGCTCCTCATGATTTGTGGCACTTGAAACGTTAGGTCTGCTTTCTGTCCCTGCAGATGCTGCCAGACCTGCTGAACTCCTCCAGCAGTTTTTGACTTAGTGTTGTTGGAAATGAAGGTAAGCCTAGTTGTGATGACAGGTCAATGATCTGCAACAATAGCCCTGTTCTTCTTTCCACAGTTGCTTTCTGACTTGCTGAATATTTTCAGTCTCACTTGTGTTTATTTCATCCTGACTCAGTTGCTCCTAACTCTGATGGACTGGAGCAAGTTTCATTCCATCTCTCGCAACGCATGGTCTCGAACAGTACTTCCCAAAGCCTTGTCCACTATGACCCTATTTCATGGTTTGAGATTTGGTGTGTCCCCTCAGTGAAAAGGAGAACCTGTTGGAGTGTTGTAACTTGGTCTGAACTTATGCCTTCGACCTTTTGGTATCACTGGAGTTGAACAGTGCAGAAGGAGGACATTCAGCCCATCATATCTGCTTGGGGTGCTGACCCTCACTTTAGGAAACCCTGCTCTAGGAGGACTCTCAGGTAGAATAAAATAATCTCTGCAGTGCAGAAGTAGGCCATCTGGCCCATCAAATCCACATTGACACTCAGAAGAGCATCGCACCCAGACCACACAGATCCACCCTATCCTTGTCACCCAGCATTTCCCATGGTTAACCCACCTAGTCTGCACATCCCTGGACAGTATGGGCAATTTAGCATGGCCAATCCACCTAACTTTAGTTACCTAAAGGGTCAGATTAGAGCTCAGGCTGCAGAGACTTGGCTTGTTTTCTTCCTTATGTACAGAAGCTGAAGGAGTGAGGATTAGAGTGGTGCTGGAAATGCACAACAGGTCAGGCAGCATCTGAGGAGCAGGAAAACCAACGTCAATTTTCCTGCTCCTCGGATGCTGCCTGATCTGCTGTGCTTTTCCGGCACCACTCTAACCTTGACTCTAATCTCCAGCATCTGTAGTCCTCACTTTCGCCTAGCTTAAGGAGTGACCTGACTTGTGTTAAGGTAATTGAGAGGGAAAACATATTTCCTCTGGTAACAGGTGTAACTTTAAAATTATGGCTAGGCCATTCGGAGTATCAGGAATTGCATGTGTGGTGGAGATCTGGAACTCTGGTTTGAAATGGGGGATGTCAATTGAAAATTTCAGAACTGAGACTGATCACTTGTTGCATGGGCACCAAAGCAAAGGTGGCCACATGGAATGAAGATAGAGTCAGCCCTGATCTAACTGGAACAGACTCAAATGAGAGTCTCTCCCCCTCCTGGGCATTATCTTGGAATAAAGAATTGTACATTTAAGACCGAGATGAGGAATTTCTTCTCACAGAACGCTACTGAGAATGGGACATTCAGTATATTCAAGGCTGAGGTAGACAGATATTTAATCAGTAAGGGTATCAAGGGGAACAGGCACGAAGTGGAGTAGAGGATTATCAGATTAGTGATAATCTCATTGAATAGCAGACTTGATGGGCTCAATGGCCTAATTCTGCTTCTCTATCTTATGGTTTAAGGAGTGACCTGACTGTTGTGTTAAGATAATTGAGAGGGAAAACATATTTCCTCTGGTAACAGGTGTAACTTTAAAATTATGGCTAGGCCATTCGGAGTATCAGGAATTGCATGTGTGGTGGAGATCTGGAACTCTGGTTTGAAATGGTGGATGTCTTATGGTCTATCTATGGGTGAATGGCATTGTCTTAGTGTTTATCTTAGAGCAAATAGGAGAAGTGTAGGTAATCCGACAGGCAAAATCATTCACCTGGACTCACCACATCAACATAGTGGCTACAAGAGCAGGTCAGAGGATAAGGATACTGCAGCGATTAACAAGCCTCCTGACTCCCCAAAGCCTGTCCACCATCGACAAGGCACAAGTCAGGAGTGTGATGGAATACTCCCCACTTGCTTGGATGGGTGCAGCCCCAACAACACTCAAGAAGCTTAACCATCCAGCCCCGTTTGATTGACACCACATTCACAAGCATCCATTCCGTCCACCACTGATGCTCAGGAGCAGCAGTGTGTACCATCTGCAAGATGTACAGTGGACATTCACCAAAGATCCTGAGACAGAGCCTTCCAAATCCATGACCATTTCCATCTAGAAGGACAGGGGCAACAAATACATAGGAACATCACCACCTGCAAGTTCCCCTCAAAGCCACTCAGTCAGTAAGTTTGCAGATGACACCAAAATTGGAGGTGTAGTGCACAGCAAAGAAGGTTGTCTCAGATTACAACAGAATCTTGATCAAATGAGCCAATGGGCTGAGAATTGGCAGATGGAGTTTAATTTAGATAAATGTACATTTTGGGAAAGCAAATCTTAGCAGGACCTATCCATTTAATGGTAAGGTCCTAGGGAATGTTGCTGAACAAAGAGACCTCGGAGTGCAGGTTCATAGCTACTTGAAAGTGGAGTTGCAGGTAACTAGGATAGTGAAGATGGCGTTTGGTATGCTTTCCTTTATTGGTCAAAGTATTGAGTACAGGAGTTGGGAGGTCACATTGCAGCTGTACAGGACATTGGTTAGGCCACTGTTGGAATATTGCATGCAATTCTGGTCTCCTTCCTAACGGAAGGATGTTGTGAAACTTGAAAGGGTTCAGAAAAGATTTACAAGGATGTTGCCAGGGTTGGAGGATTTGAGCTGTAGGGAGAGGTTGAATGCGCTGGGGCTGTTTTCCCTGGAGTGTCGGAGGCTGAGGGTTGACCTTATCGAGGTTTATAAAATCATGAAGGGCATGGATAGGATAAATAGACAAAGTCTTTTCCCTGGGGTGGGGGGAGTCCAAAACTAGAGGGCATAGGTTTAGGGTGAAAGGGGAAAGGGGTATATGAATAGGAAGGGTTTGGAGGGATATGGGCAGGTGGGTCTAGATTGGGTTGGGATGTCTGGTCGGCATGGACAAGTTGGACTGAAGGGTGTGTTTCCGTGCTGTACATCTCTATGACTCTATGACTATCGTGAGTTGGAAATCTACAGCTGTTCTTTCACTGCTGCTGGGTCAGAATTTGGGAACGACCTCCCTCAGGGCATGTGGGTCACCCTACAGCATAGGGGCTACAGCAGTTCAAGAAGGCAACTCACCACCACCTTCTCAAAGAGTAACTAGGATGGGCAATAAATGCTCACCCAACCTGCAATGCCCACATCCCACAAAGAAATAAATTAAAAAGAGAGAACCTGAGAATGGCCAAAAACCTTTTGTGCAGTGAATTGTTGTGATCTGGACAATGAATGTTTTAAAAGGGAATTGTAAAACAGGGCAACGGGGAATGGAGCTAATTGGATCGTGTTTTCAAAGACTCCGTTCAAGCACACTGAAGTGATGGGCTTCCCCCTGTGCAATATTATACTGGGATTCTATCTGATTAGTTTATCCGACTCACTGCTGTGGTGGAGCAATCATGCTGTCGAGAAAATATTTACTCTCCGCTTTGCACATGGAACAGCAGCTGCAACCTGGTCAAAATAGTCCATCGTGTGCGGATTGTGTGGAAGCATTACCGAAAGGACTCGATAGAAAAACAGTCACTTTACTTTCTCAAGGAAAAGTCATGCATTCAGTGTTATGTAAATGAGTCACCAAGTTAAGTTGTTGAACATTCTTGCCCTTGCGACACCAGTGGGTGTGCAGCTGAGGTGCTGATATTTGTCCCTGAAGGATTAATTAAACCTTCATTTCTGCAAGACTCACTTATGGATCGTGCAGCTCCAATTTACAGCAAATCCTGAACCAAAGCAAAAAGTGAATCAACTTTGTTTGAGAGTAATTTATTCCATTTTAGTTGTGCTGTCAGTGGGGCCTTGTGTCTTTTCATCAATAATTGTCTAACGTTGGCTGTTTATATGTAGCTGCAGCAGACCTAAGAGTAAGTTAGTCTTCAGGCAAAGTTGGCCTCAGTGGGCAGGCTTGAAGCAAAGTGCACAGATATCATTTGTTCTGCATTTTAAGCTGCCGTTATATTTTTATAGCATATCTGAGCTTTATGTTATTATGCCGTTAAATGGCATGACATGTGGCAGTGTGGGAAATGAGAAAACGAAATAGGTGCAAGCAATTTTCAGTAAAACAAGCAAAGTACAGTACAGGCGGAGGAACTGAGTGACGCAAAACTGAGCCATTAGTGTATCATTGTTGATGCGGAGGTGTAATTACAGCATGACAGCTCTGGAGAAGCGATTTCCATTCTAAATCCAGTTTTGGGTTTTATCTTATATAAATAAAAAGCGAGTACTTAACATTTCAATCGCTCCTTTCATGACTTCAGAACATTCTGAAGCATCTTACAACCAGCAAAATGTTTTATGTTTGAGGGATCTACTGTCAGTTTGTCACCAATCCTGCTGTACTGGTTCTGAGGACCTGTTGAGTTTGCAGTGGTAGAGGGCATGACCCACCTGCCCATATCCCTCCAAACCCTTCCTATTCATATACCCCTTTCTCCTTTCACAAGGCCCCACTGACAGCACAACTAAACCATTATTGAATCTTAACAAGAAGAGGCACTTGTTTTAACAAAAGGTTTTTTTTTAACGTGATACCAGAGGTACAAGTTACATTAAAATAAAATGAACTGAAGGTCTGAAACAGAAATTTCTCGAGGAATTCATGATGTGGAGATGCCAGTGTTGGACTGGGATAGACAAAGTCAGAAGTCACCCAACACCAGGTTATAGTCCAATAGGTTTTTTTTGAAATCTCTGAAAGCTTGTGATTTCAAATAAATCTGTTGGACAATAATCTGATGTTATGTGACTTCTGACTGGAGGAATTCAGGAACTCTCGCACTTCTTCAGAAGGGTCACTGGACTCAAAACATTTCTCCTCACAGATGCTGTCAGACCTGCTAGGTTTTTCCAGCAGCTCCTGTTTTTATAAGAAAATACAGTGGCTGGGTCAGGCACAATTAGGAATACTATCAAGAATATTCATGACTCAACCTTAGGTGACCTTGAGAAGGTGGTGGTGAGCTGCCTTTCTGAAGATTGCTGAATTCCTCCTGAAGTTTCAGTTTCAGATCTTCAGCATCCTCAGTTTGTTTCATTTTAATGTAATTTGTACCTCAGGGAAAAAGAAATCTTGTTGTCAAGACAAATGTCTCTTTTTAAGACCCAGTAATGATTCAAGGACATCCAACTTGCTGTGAATAAGTGACTTCCAGGATCTGACCCACCAACACTGAAGGATATATTTTCAAGTCAAGATGGTGAGTGGTTAGGACGAGAATTTGCAGGCATTACTGTTCCTGTGTATCGTCAATAGTAATTGTGACAATAGAGGAAAATGGCAGCCAGTGTCTGCACAGCAAGATCCCACAAAGAATAAATAAATAATTCATTTTTAATGATGTTGGTTGAGGAATAAATATTCAGCAGGACTTCCTTTGAATTACTGCTGTGGGGTCTTTTGCATTCATCTGAGGAGGGCAGATGGGGCCTCAGTTTTACACGTTATCTGAAAGAATACACTGCGGACAGTGCAGCATTTCCTCAGTTCTGCACTGGTGCATCAGCTCAGATTGTATGCTCCAGTCTCTGACATAGGCTTGAAGCCATTATCTCCTGTATCAGAGCTGAGAGTGTTACTCAGTGAGCCATGGCTAACAGTAGCAATGGAAATGTTGACAGGAAGGTGAACTGTTTAATTGTATTATACATACAGCCTGATGGCAATTTTCCAGACATAGGCTGAAGTCAGCAACAGCTTTGGTTACATTGGTAGCATTCAGTTTAATCTTCTCTACTTACAGCACTGTTCATATTTGAAATAGGATCTTGATAGGGTTGAAGCGGAAAAGGTTGTTTCCCTAAGTGGAAGAATGTAGGACTGAGAGCAAAGAGCATAATCTTAGAATAAAGAATCACCCATTTGAGAGCAATATGGTGTTATTGGTGGTGGTGGTGGTGGTGGGGGGATCGGGGAGGGATGGGTGGGGGGGAATGGAGGGAGGGAGGTTTCTTCTCTCAGAGGATGGTGAATCTGTGGAATTCATTACCACAGAGGATGGTAGATGCTGGGACAATAAGTCTATTCAAGGCTGGGATACATGGATTATTAATCAGTAAGGGAGTCAAAGCAGGAAAGTGGAGTTGAGGATTTTCAGATCAGCCATGATCTCACTGAAGTGTGTGATAGACTGGATGGGTCGAATGGCTTACTTCTGCTCCCATGTCTTATGGTCTGGTCTAAACAAAAGGATAATCTATCTCCCTAACTCCTGCCAGTAATTATTGTTTCAGTACGCTCGGTCAGACAGATATTGTACTTTGCCAGCTGATTATTCTTAACTAGATAAGCCCCTATACATGTACACATGGATATGTCTAAACTTTGACTGTTGGAAGTCTGGCAAATGTGTGTGCAGTGACTATCGGATGATAACAATCCCTGTTTTCAGATGAGATGTTAAACCCCCATCCTCCCCATGGACCCAGGCCCCAAAAAAAGAAACAGTGAAATGTTCCAAGGCATAGAATCTCAGTAGTGTGGAAGCAGGCCATTTGGCCCATTAAGTCCATACCAACCTCCCGAAGAATTATACAAACACTTGTAGTGTTGGGGTGGGGTGCTAGGTTAGGGGGAGTGGTGGGGGAGGTGGATGCAGAGATGCTGTGTTGTGGAATAAGAGAAGGTTAGATGAATTGGCCACGTTAAATTGCCCATAGTGTTCAGGGGTATGTAGGTTAGTCGGGGAAATGTAAAAGTAATAGGGTAGGGGAATGGGTCATTGTGGACTTGTTGGGTCAAATGGCCTGTTTCCACACTGTAGGGAATCTATGATTCTAATCCAAAGATGTGCAGATCAGGTGGATTGGCCATGCTGAATTGCCCATGGTGTCTAGGGATGCACAGGCAAGGTGGGTTAACCATGGAGAATGCAGAGTTATAGGGATTGGATAGGGGGTTGGGTTTGGGTAGGGTGCTCTTTGGAGGATCGGTGCAGACTTGATGGGCCGAATGGTCTCTTTCTGTACTGTAGAGATTCTATGACTAATTGAGCAGCCCTGGCACCGAGCAAGAACAGTCCTGAACCGACTGCTATCCTTCGGTGCTGTAAGATTCTGTTAACGTAAATAATGCATTTCATGGAACAGAAGTGAAATATTGTAGGTTCCAGATGTGCTGAGGTCAGGGGATGTTATATCAAAATTGCAGACGTAATCATTTGATCTGACAATGTCAAAGCTGTAAATGCAGAGGAGATTTTAATTGGCTTGTTCAAATCCCTGCTCGTTGGTGACAATATGGTTGCTAAGGGACCATTTGCTGTGTGCAGGAATTAGTTTGTGCTGGGTGGATGAATGGAAAGCAGCTGCTAATTTTAATATTTGCTGCTTTGTTGTACTCATAAGCAGAGAGAAATTGTTCTGTAGAAATCCATCGTAGACAAGTCTTATCTTGTAAGCTGCAAGACACACTCAGTGCTGTAAGTTATGTTATGTCAGTAATAACTTTATAGCCAATATGTCACAGATATTTTTAGACACAGTGATCCCAAAAAAACATCTGGGCATCATTAGAATCCCTGCAGCGTGGAAGCAGGGTATTTGGCCCATTGAGTCCACACTGACGCCCCTCCCCCACTATCCTTGTACCTCTACATTTCCCATGGCCAGTTTTCCTGATGAAGGGCTTTAGCCCGAAACGTCGATTTTTCCTGCCTCTCGGATGCTGCCTGACCTGCTGTGCTTTTCCAGCACCACTCTGATCTAAACTCTGGTTTCCAGCATCTGCACTTTTGCCTATTTCCCATGGCCAATCAACCTAACCTGCATATCTTTGGACTATGGGAGAGGAATCTGGAGCACCTGGAGGAAACCCATGCAGGAACAGGGAGGATGTGCAAACTCCATACAGACAGCTGTCCAAGGCTGGAATTGAAGCCGAGTTCCTGGTGCGATGAGGCAGCAATGCTAACCACTGAACCACCATGGCATCCTAAATCAAGGGATTGCAGATCAGAGTTAGAGGCAGATTAGGTGCGGACAATGTTAAACTCAGGGTTTGGGATGGTCTCGGGATTAGGGCTAGGTATGGACTAAGATTATTTTGAATTCCGAGTTAGGTTGAAGATTGGAGTCAGGGTTGGGGATGACCTGATGGTTAATGCCAATGGCAAAGATTACATTAAAGATTAGCATTGGCTAAGGCTTAAAGTTGACCTGAGGGTTAGGGTTGGGGCCAGGTTAAGGCTTCCTGTGTTTTTTAAGTGACTTGATCTTCGGTAAAGCTGCAGGAGCCACTTTGGAAAACAGGGGCACAAAACTGGGACATTTGCAGCAAATGTGAGTGGCAGTAAGCCAACACAGAACCAACATTAATTTTTCTTAGCGATAGATTGTCAGTTCCTCTGGGGTCCAATTAAGTGTGAATAATGGGTGGCAGCAAGGACTAAATGCAATTCTTGCCTATTAGCCATCTAATGAAGCCATTCCAAAGGAAGTCAAATTGAAACGCAAATTGGGGAGCTTATTAACAGTTTGCAGATTGGCTCTAGCTGGCTTTTGCTATTGCTAAAATTCACCCTCTCTTCAAGAATGTTCATCCTGTCTGACTGCTAAACCCCAGTTCCTAAGGGTGAAAAGCTGGTGTATCAAAATGTACCAGTGATTTAATCAAAAGATCTCTGGCACTGGATCTTTCCAAGATAATGTTCCTCCTGCACCATCAAAATGTCAGTAAAAACACTATACCCAATGTAACAGTCAAAGCCTAAAGGAGATTTTTAGTGTTGTTTTCCACTATTTGGATTGCGTTAGAATCCAGATCCGAAAAAGCAAGCAAGACATAGTGACTGCCATAGTTTTTAAAAATTAATTCATGGGATGTGGGCAATGCTGGCCAGGCCAACATTTATTGCCCATCCCTAGTTGTCCAGAGGGCAGCCATATTGCTGAGAGTATGGAGTCCCATGCAGGCCAGACCAAACAAGGGTGGCCGTATCCTTCTCTAAAGGACATGAGCGAACTTGATGGGTATTTTTCCCAACAATTGACAATGATTTCATGGCCACCATTAGAGTCTTAATCAGGGCTATGCTTTATTGAATTCAAATACCACCATCTGCCGTGGCAGGATTTGAAACCAGGTTGCCAGAACATTACCTGGGTCTTCAGGATTAGTAGTCTCGCAATAATGCCACTAGATGGGGTGGTGGCCTAGTGGTATTATCACTAGCTTATTAATCCAGAGACCCTGGCTAAATTATAGGGACCAAGGCTTGAATCCTGCTAAGACAGATGCTGGAATTTGAATTCAATGAACATCTGGAATTAGGAGTCTAATGATGACCATGAAACCGTTGTTGGAAAAACTCATCTGATTCACTAAAGTCCTTTTAAGGAAGGAAACTGCCATCCTTACCTGGTCTAGCCTGCAAGTGACCCCAGACCCACAGCAATGGGGTTGACTCTTAACTGCCCTCTGGACAATCAGGGATGGGCAATAACTGCTGGCCCAGCCAGCGACACCTGCACCCCGTGAATGAATTGGAAAAGAAAAGGCCATTAATATTGGCTATGTAAGGGACAGCTGACTCAATATTGACCGCCATGCTATCACACCAGGTCGAAGGAGTAGAGCAGTTAAATGCAGGAAGCATGTTCCTCGCAAGTGTCACATTCCCTTTATTTGCACAGAAAGGTATCTTAGCGAGGTGGTGGTGGTGGTTGAGGAGTTACACATAAAGAATGTCCACATGGGGCTTTTTTAAAAATTCCATCTGAGTCCGCATACAGCCTTCTCAAAATGAGCCCTAATTCTTGGCATTTATTTTTCTCCTATCGTAATACAACACTCACACATAATCTCTGTTGACCATCCCTGTTGCTGAGAGTGGCATTATCTTGGAATGGTAGTTCACCGACCTGTAATTTGTTCACCTACTCACTTGTCTGGAGTCGTACAAACTATTTTCAAATGAAGAAAGCCTTTGGCAAGGCAATAGAAATGACTGGGAAGACAGAACGAAAGGTTTGGAAGCCAATGTTTTGCTTTTTGCTGCAGTGTGACAATTAATAGAAGATTCAAGAAATGATAGGCGGCACGGTGGCACAGTGGTTAGCACTGCTGCCTCACAGCGCCAGAGACCCGGGTTCAATACCCGCCTCAGGCGACTCTCTGTGTGGAGTTTGCACGTTCTCCCCGTGTCTGCGTGGGTTTCCTCCGGGTGCTCCGGTTTCCTCCCACTGTCACAAAGATGTGCAGGTTAGGTGAATTGACCATGCTAAATTGCCCGTAGTGTTAGGTTAGGGGTAAATGTCGGGGTATGGGTATGGGTGGGTTGCGCTTCGGCAGGTCGGTGTGGACTTGTTGGGCCGAAGGGCCTGTTTCCACATTGTAATGTAATGTAAGAAGCTTATGTGAGTACTTCAATGACGAAAGCACGTGCAAGTTATCTGGCACTAAACTGCAATGCATTTTGGGTGAAGCTAATGATTTGCTCCAAGAAGACTTTGAGCAGGTGTCAATGGTTGCTAGGTTACAGAGATCTGGGAATACGGGGTGCAACACAATCTGGAGAATACGATTTGAGAAAAGGAACTCCAGTTTATTGCAGCAGTTGACAGTAATGTCGTTTGTCACGAAATGTTCTAGCTGCCTGTCTGAAAATACACCCTCTCTCAAATCCTACATGATCTCCATGGTTACACATCTCAGTGGCTTTGCTGGATCCCGAGGGTGATAAAGGGCTCAAGATGCAATTTAATAATCTGAGCACAAGTATGACCAACACCATCCTAAAAGGGCCCGACCATGAGATGTCCAAAGTGCTTGCCTGTTTCAGGAAATAGGATTGACCTGGAAGCAGTCTAGGTTTACAATAGAAAACACATGACATGAACAGGATCCTGATCTCAATTGCAACTAAAATTTCAAGTGACACAGTCGTACTCTCAGAATTTACCCTCCATACCTATGACCACTTCCATTTAGAAGGACAAGTACAGCAGATACATGGGAACACCACCATCTGCAAATTCCCTTCCAATACCACTCACCATCCTGATTTGGAAATATATCGCCATTCCTTCGGCGTTGCTGTGTCAGAATCCTGGAATTCTTTCCCTAAGGGCACTGTGGGTCTGCCTATAACATAAGAGAAAGTGAGGACTGCAGATGCTGGAGGTCAGAGTCGAGAGTGTGGTGCTGGAAAAACACAGCCGGTCAGGCAGCCTCTGAGGAGCAGGAGCATCAATTTTTCAGGCATAAGCCCCTCATTAGGAATGGTGATTCCTGATGAAGGGCTTATGCCCGAAACGTCGATTCTCCTGCTCCTCGGATGCTGCCTGACCTGTGTGCTTTTCCAGCACCACACTGTCTACCTATAACATGGTCCAAGCTTTGGCTGTACAAATAAGGGAAGCAAAGTGACCCTAGGTGAAAAATTATGATTTGAGGGCCTAAAGAAGCAGGAACACCATCGAAGAAGTGCACTTGAGGTTCATTAGACTGATACCAGGGGACGGTAGGACTATAGGGAGAGATTAGTACAACTGGAATTCACTAGAGTTTAGAAGTATGAAAGTGGCTCTGATTGAAATGTATAAAATTCTAACAGGGCCGAATAGACTAGATGCAGGGAGGATGTTTCCTTTGGCTGAGGAATCTAGAACCAGGGGGCATGGTCTCTGGATAAGGCATTGGTCATTTACAACTGAACTGAGGGAAACTTTTTCCACTCAAAGGGGAGGGAAGCTAAGTCCTCGAAATATATTCAAGAAGGAGATAGAAAAATGTTCAGATTTTAAAGGCATCAAGGGATATGAGGAGAAACAAGGAATATGGTATTGAGTTAGAACATCAGTAGTGGTCGTACTGAACTGCAGAGCAAGCTCAAAGGGCTGACTGGCCTATTCCTGCTCCTAGTTTCTATGTCCCTATGACAGATTCTTGTTGGTCAAGCACCAAGGGATAAGGAACAGGGGCAGCTGGAGGTGCAGATCAACCATGATCCCATTGAAATCTGAAACCGATTCCAATTCAGTGCTTCCCAAACTATATCCCACTGCAGCTCTATTTTAATACTTCACACTCTGTGTGTGACTGCAGAGTGAAGATTACTGAGGGGGAGATTTGTTAACACTGAAAGGAATGACTTCTGGTCTGTAACAAAGTGTCATCAGCCACTTGTTATTCCTTTTCAGCTGCCCCTCCTGTGTTCCCCCCACACCCCCATACAACTTAGCAAATTAAATATCTTCCATTTTGGCCAGTCTCAAGTACTGTCCACTTGGCTGCAGCAGGAATGTTAGGAGCAAAATCTTTAAAAAGCAGCGTGTAAACTACATCAAGATAAAATCTTGGTCACAAGCATGAAAAATGCCTCTAAATTTCCTCTGCCTGGATATAGTTTGGAGGTGCCGGTGTTGGACTGGGATGTACAAAGTTAAAAATCACAAGCACCAGGTTACAGTCCAACAGGTTTTTATTTTGGAAGCACTAGCTTTCGGAGCGCTGCTCCTTCATCTGATGAAGCTGGTGCTTCCAAATAAACCTGTTGGACTATAACCTGGTGTTGTATGATTTTTAACTCTGCCTGGATATTTAGCACATCCTATTTCTTGTTGTAGATTGAACACCAACACTTTGTTTTAAACAATGTGGCCATTTTATTCTGTAGCCTGATTTTGTGTGTGTGTGTGTGCATGTGACCTGGTTTATTTGTGGTCTGGTTGTCTGGTTGTATGTGGCCTAGTTTCATACTGGTGGTCTTGTTTTTGCATGCATGGATATACATCTGAATGTGTTTGCTTGTTGTGGGCCTCATTGACAAGGTTCTCATTTGTTCCCCATCCCTATTTTCCCCAAGAAGGTCTTGGTGCTGCCTGGTTTTGCTCACGTGGCAAAGATATTGACCTTCCGATGCAGTGATGACAAAGGAAATCCTAACAGATGTCCATTACAGTGCGGGTTGAAAGTGCAAGTTGAAGTGGATTATTGAGGTGGTGGTGTTCCCATGTACCTACTGTCCTGGTCTTTCTAGTCGGTGGAGGTTGTAGTTTTGTTTGGTGGTATGACCATAAGACACAGGAGGAGAGGTCAGTATCCCATCACCAAGTCACCCTTTATTTACATGTGCACAGTACATGGGCTCTGACCAGCCAGCTCAGACCCAGTCCGCAAAGTGAGGAGACCTTCTGAAACTCCTGTCCATCTCTGTCAGCAAAGGCTCCCTGATTGGCCCAGGTTAACAACCCCAATCAAGGATCTCATACTCAATGCGATCCACTTGGCCCTTGTTCCAATCTCTACATTGGCCATTCAGCCCATTGAATCGGCTCCACCACTCAGTTATGGCTGATAGGATAATCCTCAACTCCACCTACCTGCCTTTCCCCATCATGCTTGATTCCCCTTACAGATTCAAAATCTGTCTGTCTCATTGAATATACTCAATGATGTGGCCTTGACAGACCTTTGCAGTAAAGATTCCACAGATTCCCGCCAACAAAGAATCCTTGTTGAGTTGTTGCAAAAACTAATGTGTTGCGTAGCCAATAAAATGTGTGGACTGGAATTTGTCATGTGTAAGGCAGTAGTTCTGAAATGGTTAATGTTGGAGATTCCATTAAGCTTCACCCAATTTGATGGTATCTTATAAACTCAGGTGGGGGTGAGGCAGAACATCTCTGGATCTCATGGAGTATTACCCCATGTCAACAGGTCCCCTTACAGACTTAGTAACAATGTTTTTAATGTTCCTAATTGCTAACATGCAGTAAACCAAATCTTGTTTAAGTTAACAGCCTCGTCTTGTTAAGGCTCAGTTGGTGGCACAAACTAGCCCAACCTCAAGTTGGCTTCCCAAAACCAAATCCATTTGTGGCTAGTTAGTTCTTTGGCATGATTTATTGTTGTGTGACCCGTTGGTTCTTTATGCCATGTACCACTTTGTGCCCAACAGTGCCAAGGCAGAAGGAGCTGTCTAATTCCTTGCAAGCCAGGCAGCCTGAGGACACACATGCCGGAAGCAACTGATGAGTCTGCACGCCTGAGATTAAGGCAGCCAGGAGCTGCCTCTGATCAAAGTGAGAACAACTCCCACGTTGCTGCTCCTCGACATGTTAGCCAAACGACTTTGCACTTTGCAGCTCAAAGGCTTCCATCTGGAATATGTGAAGCCTCTGCTTCAGTGGCACAGAAACAAAGTGAACAAAACCTTGCTGTAGCAATAGGCTTTTCTGTTAGTAGCGGGAGTTAATCAAGACCCTGATGCATTCCCAATAGTTTTGATGAGGTGACAGTGAATCAGGATAATGTTGTGGATGTTATATATTTCCACCGTCAGAAAGCATTTGATCCATTGTTCACATGGCAGGTTGGTTAGCAAATTAGAAAGGTTTGGGGTTGAAGGTCCTTGGCAGCATGGATTAGAAGTTGACTAAAAGACAGGAGACAGAGGGTGGGTATAGATGGGCATTTTTCAGGTTGGAGACAAGTTGAAAGTGGTGTTCCCCAGGGATTCGTGTTGAGACTCGTGTTTTATCTAGTTTGCATAAATGATTTGGTGCTGAGGGCAAAATGTCTAAATTTACAGATGATTCTAAGCTAGGGTGAAAAGTGAATTGTGAGGATCTTGCTGAGCAGCTTCAGAGAGACGGTGACAAGGTGACCAATGGGCAGACACCTAGCTGACAAATCCTAACACAGAGAAATGAGAGTTAATGCATTGTGGCAGAAGAAACATGGAGAGACACTGCAGCCTCAATGGCACAATTTTGAGGGGAGAATGGGAGCAGAGGGACTTCAAGATTCAAGTGAGTAACTTGCTGAAGGTGGCCCTGCAAGGTGAAGCAGTTGTTAAAAAGGCTTACAGGGATCTTTGGGTTTTTAAATTGGCATTGAATGTAAAGCAAGGGAGTGAAGTTACACCTCTACAAATCATTGGTCAGACCACATTTGATGTTTATGTTCAGTCCTGGACACCTTTATAGGGAAGGATGTTAAAACCCTGCACAGATTGTAAAGGAGATTTATGAGAATGATACCAAGAATAAGGGATTTTAGACACACGGAAAGATGAGAGAAATTGGCCTTATTCTTCTTGGAACAGAGACATTTCAGAGATGACCTTATTGAGGTGTTCAGTTTTGAATAATTTTGACAGGGTAAAGAAGGATATTCTGTTTTCACAAGTTGGTATATTCGTAACTAGGGGCCACAAATTCAATTCTGTAAACAAATGAGCTCAGAGTGAGATAAGGAGAGTTGTTAGGATTTGGAATGTGCAGCCTGGGAGAGTGGTAGAGGCGGATTGCATTGGAAGTTTCAAAAGGAAGTTGCATACGTGTATTTGAAAATGATGAATTTGGTGGGCTACGGGGATAGGGCTGGAGAATGGGACTGGTTGGGTAACTCTTTCAGGAGCCAGTACAGACACAATGGGCCAAATGGCCTCCTTTTGTTCTGTGTGCTATGATACTAAACTTAATTCAACAGTGAAAGTATTCATCTAAGGCAGGAAACCTGAGAGGTTTGATATTTCTTATTTCAAACTGAAAGAATATCTTTGTGCTAATTGCTAACCTTTGTTACCTGGAGCTTTCATTTACTCTCTTAAGTCCCACTCGTCTTCAACCCCATCCTGATGTTATTTTGCACACAGCAAGGATTGTCAACCTTCGAAAATAACCATAGTGTCTCTATTATAGCTTGTGGTGGTGGCTGAGTTTCCATCAATACACTCTTCCTTCTATATCACGGGGTTGTGAATCCAAGTCCAACTCCAGAGACAAAGAGCTGGATTTTTCCCCCCTGGAACTCAGGATGAATTGAAATTCTGAAGCCTGTACTATGCAGGAACGAGTCACCTGATGATAGAATCCCTACGGAGTGGAAGCAGGCCATTCGGCCCATCAGGTCCACACAGATCCTCTGAAGAGGGTCCCACTCAGACCCACCTCTGATCCTGTCCCTGTGACTCTGCATTTCCCTAATTTGGACATCTTTAGACTGTGGGAGGAAACTGGAGCACCTGGAGGAAACCCATGCAGACATAGGGAGAATGTGCAAACTCCACACAGACTTGCCCGAGGGTAGAATCGAACCCAGGTCCCTGGTGCTGTGAGGCAGCAGTGCTAACCACTGAGCCACTGTTCCACAAACAATGAGAGCTCCGTCCCTGGGTGGTCTCGAATCAACAACCTTATGGTTAACAGCCAAACATGTCCCAATGCTCCAGATGCTGATTTCCCAGTATTGGCCAACGAATGGCCTGAGGATGATTTTTTTTTCAATTTAAACTCTAGGTGGTGAGATAAGAACCCATGGTGCTGGGTTAATATAGATTTCTGAATGACTAGTCCAATAACAGAACCATTATGTTACTGTACCTCTCTGTGCACTGATTGCTGAACTGAGCCATCCCCTTCTCATTTGCTACATTAGTCAGTGATGAATGGATCCCCTAACAACAGCATTTTGAGTTCCCTGAGGATTGAGTAGGTGTCGTGTCTATTATGGAGTAGTCAGTGATGGTGTTTAACCCAGACCCTTGCCCCTAGCACCACAGCCTCCCACCACTGATAGAGATGAAGAAAGTGAGCTGTTTGGGCAGAGAAAATGAGATCATGAATTGGATGTAGACTTTATCCAAGACTCTCTTACCGGGTGATATTTAAAGCATAGAGCTGTGCTCCTTTGAGGCTTTCACAGATGTGATGTACAGCAAACTTTTTATTAACTGGCACCTATCGGACCAGGAGTGTGTTGGTTCATTGACTATTCTGGTTGATCAAGAGGTCCACATAATCAACATAAGTGCACACAAAGTACAGGTCATTCTGCTATAACATGTGTTTTGTCAGCGCAAATTGGTTATAACACAATTGACTAAATGCGGATGTTATTTGGATAATACAAACTTTCTATTGAACAGGTATAGTGATTTTCTAAAATGATCTTTTACAGCACAATTTTCTCTAACTGTTTTCCATAGCACGGTTTTCTATAGCATGAGGTTGCAAAGGAACACAACGGTTGCATTATAGCGGGACGACCTGTAATAGAGGGCTATACACATCACTGTTATACTGTATTTACAGCATAACTCACTTAAATATTAATGTAACTTCGCCTTAAATAAAACTTACTGGCAGAGGCCGTTCTCACTCTCACTTTCAATGACAATGTGGACACCGTGGAGACAGTTAACATTCAGTATTTCAGGTGTGTAATTTTTGCCGGTTTATTGAGAGTGCTAGTCAAAACAATGTTTGTTGTATATTATTTGCTTGCACTGGGTAATATTAAAAATAGGATTACAACAACCACACAGCCACCTGCAACCTTCTGTCGTTTTACTGAGGTAAACGTGGTGTGTGCCTCTGAAGATCAGTAGCTATGAGCAGACTCCACATTCTGAAGTAATGCTGCCTCTTCAGTAGAGGCAAGTTATATTTAGTCTTTTGCCAAGTCCTTTAGAATTCCATCCTTTCTGCTGATGATTCAGCCACTGTTCGATGCTGCGTGTTGTGTATTTTTCGGAGGGGAGGGTGCCATGCATACTGGCAGCACTACCAGTCTCTGCTTCCCGCATCCATTCTCCAGACCTGAGAGTAGGCGGTACGTATTGGCAGCATGTGAAGGGCATCAATCATATTCTCACTGGATGTTCTCACAACACACTTCCCACCTACCTGCTGTCAGCACTGGCTCAGTAGTTGGATGGGTTTAAGTTGCTTTCTTGAAGTCCTGACTGTTGCTGCAGTACCGTATCAAAGGAGATAGACTGTCTTCTGAAAGATAGACTAAACTGAAAATCTTATCTCAATTTATCATGGCATATCCCAGGCTGGATTTCCAGCCTTAGGTCATGGTTCCTTGAAAGTGGAGTCGTGGTAGACAGAATAGTGAAGAAGGCCTTCCCTTTATTTGTCAGTGCATTGAATATAGAAGTTTGGAGTTGATGTTGCGATTATACAGGACATTAGTTTGGCCACTTTTAGAATACTGCTTTCAATTCTGGTCTCCCTGCTATAAGAAGGATGTTGTGAAACTTGAAAGGGTTCAGAAAAGATTTACAAGGATGTTGCCAGGGTTGGCATGTTTAGACTAAAGGGAGAGGCTGAATAGGTTGGGGCTATTTTCCCTGGAGTGTTGGAGGCTGAGAGGTGACCTTATAAAATCATGAGGGGCATGGGTAGGTAAATAGCCAAGGTCATTTCCCCAGGGAAGTCCAAAACTAGAGGGCATAAGTTTCAGGTATAAGGGGAAAGATTTAAAAGGGACCTGAGGGCAATGTTTACACGCAGAGGGTGGTGCGTGTCTAGAATGAGCTGCCAGAGGAAATGGTGGAGTCTGGTACAATTACAGCATTTAAAAGGCATCTGGATGGGTATGTGAACATGAAGGGTTTAGAGGGATATGGGCCAAATGCTGGCAAATGGGACTAGATTAATTTAGGATATCTGGTTGGCATGGACGAGTTGGACTGAAAGGTCTGTTTCTGTGCTAATCAACTTTGTAACTCTATAACCATGCACTGATCCACTGCCAATGTCACATTCTCGACTTCTATACGGACCTGGTGTTTTTGGTCATTGGAAGTTGAGTGTGGGATGGTGGAGATATCTCACCTCACCCCTTCATCCTTCCCAAAGCAAGTGCAGCGCAGTAACGGAGGTGGGCAGATGTGAGGTCACTGGGTTATAAAGTCCATCCCTGTTTCCTGAGACTTTGGCTTAGATATTTTTATGGTTATAAGTCTCATGACTCACCTTGACCCACACATCCACCCTGCCCTCCACCCCCCCATCTCCCATATCCCCCTTTGTGCTTCCCCCAAAACCATGTATCCTCCATGTGCGTTTGGTCAGTATCCACTGGGTATGAACCACTGAGTAATTCTTTGAAATGTTCATAAAATAAAAAAACAGCTATTCAAAAATCCTTTCAAAAAACGACCCCTCCTAAAACTGTCAGTCAAAAGTCCATTGAAATCTTTAATCCTCTCAACATCACTTCATTGCTTTCAAATAAAGACGCAACCACTGGAAAAAATACACTTTAAACAAAGATAGTTTTATGCACTAGCAATGAATTTATCAATCACACTAAAAGCTAGCAATCTCCTTCAAACAGCGCGATGAGCCCCGCATTGAGTGGGGTGATCGGTCTCTGGGGATCAGCCAAGCATTTATAAGGAGACCACCAATCAGTACAGATATCTGTTCACCTGTTAAGCCTGCCTCTGTAGTTATCAATGGTTCTTGCAGCCCTTCAGAACTCACCTGCCTCCACAAAACCCAAACCTGACATTTCTTAAAATTACTGATGGGTCACCAAGGTAAAGGTCTCATTTACTATTGCCAGGATTTATAAAGGGCTTTTGCCCAAAACATCGATTTTCCTGCTCCTCGGATGCTGCCTGGCCTGCTGTGCTTTTCCAGCACCACTCTGATCTAAACTCTGGTTTCCAGCATTGCAGTCCTCACTTTTGCCTAGATTTAACAAAAATAGCCCATTCCATCCTGTTAGGTGACAGATGACATTAGTTCTTCATAAATGAATCTCCTGGGACATAGTAGGCTCCCTATGTTTGTACCCTCTCCCTCTTTGGCCTCTTAACTGGTAGTTCCTGATACCCCTTACACTCCCTGCCAGGCCCTACCCAGCGATAGCCCCCCATCCCCCACAAACACTGACACAAATCCGGATCCCAATGCCATGCGTTATTCAGATGCAGGGCAGAGAGGTAATCATCTCTCCTCACGGCTGCGTCAAGTGATTTTTTCCCATTGTGCATTTTAAGATGCACAAAGTAGGTCAGACTCTAAAGGGTTGAAGAGAAAGCAGTCACAAAAAAGTGTCATCCACTGGCAGATGAACAGGAGCCTTTCAGTTGAGTGTACAGTCGGCAGGCAGGTGATTTTTTTACCTGTTCATGGAGATAGTCCAGGCACCCACCAATGAAAGACAAAATCTTGTCCTTTTTTCAGGAAAAGCTTATTTGTTTTCCTAATTGTTTGGTTGACTATATCACGTACTACCTCAGAAAGCAAGAACTTGTATTTATCTTTCTCCTTCATAAACAGTTCCTCAGGATAGAGCACGACTTGCTGCACTCCAGAAAGAAAGACATTTATGTCGAGGCTGTCATTAATCCAGAACTTCAAAGTGGACTTTATAGCCAGTGAAGTACTTTTTTTTTGATGTGTAGTCTAATGCAGTGTGAAAAATGGAACAGTGATAGCTAAAATCCCACAGTTAACCAATGATGCAATAACAACCAGGTCACCTCATTCAGCAGATAAAAGCAGAATAATGCAGACACAGCAAACTTTGTTGTAACTGGCAGCTTGTCAACCGCACTCTTGACAAACCAGCAGAAATTAAATACCTCAAATACCGCGATCTACTGCAATGTCCAAGTATTTTTGCTGTAAATAAAGTATAATGGTGATATGTATACCCCCTGCATTACCTTTTAATTACTTAGTGTGTGTTTTACATTGATTTTCGGAGGTGTGTTAATGTTTTTACATGGACTTTATTTGAAAAATATTGATGTCTCGAAGCTTCACTTAGGGTCTACTGCGGTTATGCATGCCCCTTGATTATCTGGAACATTTGATCAACTGGCACATTCCTGGTCCCATATGTGCGGCTAGTAAAAGGCTTTCTGCACTAAAAATCTGAAATAAACACAGTAAACGTCAGAATTACTTAGCAAAAAACCAAAGAACTGCGGATGCTGGAAATCAGAAACAAAATCATAAATTGCTGGAGAAACTCTGCAGGCCTGGCAACATCTGTGGAGAGGAAAAGCAGAGTTAATGTTTGGAGTCCAGCTCTGAAGAAGGATCGCTGGACATGAAATGTTAATTCTGTACCTCTCTGACTGGATGCTGCCAGACCTGCTGAAGATTTCCAGCAATTGCGTTATTTTGGAATAACTTAGCACATCTGATAATGTCCGTGCAGAGAGAAACAGAATTAACATTTGAAGTCTTCTTGCAGAGTCACATTTAACTCGAACCGTTAACTCTGATTCTTTCTCCACAAATACTGCCAGGCTGAAACCAAAACAGAAATTGCTGGAGCAACTCAGCTGGTCTGGTAGAATCTGCAGAGAGAGAAACAGAGTTAACGTTTCAAGTCTAGGCCTAGCCTGCTTCTGGGATGGGGATAGATATGAACCAAGACACTGGGAAAACTCTCCCCATCTTGTAAATCATATGATCTTTTATCTCCACTTAAACTGGTTGATATGGCCACTGTTCATTAGAAAGACAGCCCTCCCAACAGTGCAGCATTCCCTCAGTACACTGTTTCGCTGGGCTCGGTCTTGATGGAGGAACCAGGTGAATACCTCCCAACTAAGACTGCCTGATCACGAGGTCTGAATGTTTGGTGTCAACTGAGGTAGGAGTTGAGTTCAAGATTTGGGACTCCACTCTGCCTCTAGAATTAATCTGCTTCTTGGATGCTGCCTGACCTGCTGTGCTTTTCCAGCACCAAACGTTTTGACTCTGATCTCCAGCATCTGCAGTCCTCACTTTCTCCTCCGGAGGTGTGTAATGATGTGTCTGACCAGGTTGTGTAGGAATAACTAAAACCCTGCCGGGAGAGAGCTCTTGTGGTGCAAATGTAAAGCTGATCCAGGTTTTCAAGATCAATGATGACCATCTAGGTTACCAACAAAGTATGATTTTGAGCAGACTCAACCTCACTTTGCCTGAAGTGCCTGTGCATTTCAAATTGACTCACACGGGTGATTTAATGGTGGCAGCCGATAGTTTAAAAACAAAAACAAAGTTACGGTGATTTGGTAGTGGCAGAGCTGTTCAGTTGTGTGTTACAGCATGTCTGGATATAAGGAAAATAAGGCAGACCCAAGGATCCTCTTGTGGCACACTGGTTGTGTCTCTACCTCTGAACCAGGAGGTCCACCTGCTCCAGAGGTGTAGAATAACATTAGGTTGATTAGAATGTTCATAAAAGAGACCCTGGGTATGGCTCTGGAGACCTGTCTGCAGCCTGTGTCGACCACAAGTAGTGGCTCTCTCGAGATATGATCTTCCTTTCCAGTTAGGCTTTCCAGGCTATTACAGTGAGGAATACAATGGGAGATTAAACCCATTGCTCAACTGCCACTAGAGTTTATAGCACGTCTTAGCTTCTGAACTGAGGTTTCCCAACCTTATTCCTTCACGGCTATTCCTCCCAGTGGACAAAGTTAAAAATCACACAGCACCAGGTTATAGTCCAACAGGTTCATTTCGAAGCACTAGCTTTTGGTGCACTGATTTTCACCTGATGAAGGAGCAGCGCTCCAAAAGCTACAACTTCCAAGTAAACCTGTGGGACTATAACCTGGTGTTGTGTGATTTTCTTTTTAACTTTGTCCAGCCCAGTCCAACACCGGCACCTCCACATCTTGCCTCCCAATGGAGGCACCTTACAAAGTCGGACAGCACTTCATTTTACGACAGATAGTAATGACTTTCTGTTCATTCTCAATTGAAAGTAGGGATTTGACAGATCAAAGTGCCAGCTGGTTAACAATCTAATTGTTCGCCTGTTCCGCAAGTAATTTAAAATCCCACCATTGATTTCTCTTTTTTTAGAAATGGTTTCCTCCTCTGCACTAAACCTTCAAAGCATGAAAGGTGTTTTTGTTTTGAAACACCATGATCATTGGCAGTGTTCTTTTCAAATCCTTTACTCAAACCCAGCTCAATGACTGAAGTAACATAGCTGTTGAGGCTTAATTGGTGATTTCACTCTGATCATTGATCTCAGGAACAACATCTTGCATTTATACAACATCTCTGACAGAACAAAGTGTAGCAAGGTGTTTCACAGAAACAATTTTAAACATTTGTCACTAAGCCACAGAAGGAGACATTAAGACATGGGATTAAACGTTTGTTACTTAGAATCCCTACAGTGTGAAAACAGGCCCTTTGGCCCAGCAAGTCCATACTGACCCTCCGAAGAGGTACTCACTGTGACCCATCTCTTATTTCCCTACGTTTCTCCTGACCAATGCACCTAACATTACGAGCAATTTAGCATGGCCGATCCACCTAACCTGCACATCTTTGGATTGTGGGAGCAAACCCACGCAGACACGGGGAGAACATGCTAACTCCACACAGACAGTTGGCCGATGCTGGAATCGAACCTGGTGCTGTGAGGCTCCAGTGCTAACCACTGGGCCACTGTGCCGCCCTGTCAGTGAGGGATAGATTTCAGCAGTTTGGGGCATGGGCAGCTGTAGACAGGAATTAATAGAATCCCTACTAGTGCATATAGAGACCATTTGGCCCATTGAGTCTGCACTGACCTCTTTGAAGGGCATTCCACCCAGACTCATTTTCCTCACCATATCTCCATAATCCTGCATTTCCCATGGCCAATCCACCTAACCTGCACATCTTTGGACTGTGGGAGGAAACCGGAGCACTGGGAGGAAACGCACGCAGTCACGGGGAGAATGTACAAATTCCACACAGACACCCAAGGCTGGAAAAGTACCCAGGTCCCTGAGCATGTGAGGCAGCAATGATAACCACTGTGCTGGTAGTGTGATAAAACCCAGGAATACATAGGAAGGCAGCATTGGAGGAGACCTCAGAGCTGTACGTCTGTCGGGGTTAAAGAGGTAGGGACTTGAAAGCAAAGGGAAGAATTTTAAAATTGAAGTATTGGTGGACCTTGTGCCCTATGTCAGCAGGGACATTGGTAAACAGGATTTGGGCTGAGTTCAGGTACATGCAGCTTGGCTTTGAAAGGGTTTAAAGTTTATGAACTGTTAAAAGATGAGGGGCTGACCAGGATTGAGTTTGAATAGTCAAGTCTAGAGGCAACAAAGGCATAAATGAGGGGTTCAGCAGGAGCTGTGCTGAGGCAGGGATGGAGATGGACAATGGTGCAGAAGTGGAAGAAAACATTTCCTGAGTGATATTTGTGATCAGAATCTCATCAAAAAAGATGTCAAGCTTGATTTGTTTTATTATTGGCATCCCAAACGTTTCAGTATTATAGTGAGTCTTCAGAAATGACGGGTTAATCTGCTGGACACAGCTATGAACAATATCTATCTGGGGAAAAGCCATTGGGTATTAAAAATATCAATACTGTTTGAATACTTTGATTATTATAGAGTCATAGAGATGTACAGCATGGAAACAGACCCTTCAGTCCAACCCGTCCATGCCGACCAGATATCCCAACCCAATCTAGTCTCACCTGCCAGCACCCGGCCCATATCCCTCCAAACCCTTCCTATTCATATACCCATCCAGATACCTTTTAAATGTTGCAATTGTACCAGCTTCCACCACTTCCTCTGGCAGCTCATTCCATACACGTACCACCCTCTGCTCTTTCAAAAACATTAAACATAGAGGTCAAACTGTTTGAGCAGAGTGATTAAGTGTTGGAAGTCATGTGATGGCATCCTCAGGATTCTATCCCATTAGAGTTGGGGTAGGGGTAATGCTGGTGTAAGCAGCTGGAGTTCTGCTGAGATCAGGGAGCACATTTGCTCAGAATTACTTCTTCAGATCATCGACTGATCCTTGCTGAAAGGCTTCTATTTTTTAGAGTCTACTTCCAATGTTAAAAATGTCAACGTTGATGTCTCAACTTCACCCAGACTCCACCTGAGTGTAAATTTGCTTGGGACGCAATGAGCTAGATTTCTTCACTTTCAACGTCTTGGAAAACCTATCGAACCTGGAAATTTGCATCCAGTTATATCACTGCCTGACAAATCAGCATGGTAAACTATGGTTGAATGTTATTAACATGTATTTTTCAGCTCTCACCTCCTTCACTGCTTTCCATTGAGTTGAATTTATGACATTGAAAACGGTGAATTCCCTGATGTCTCTGACTGTATCTTGATTTTCATCACTCCATCATTGGTAGCAATGCCTTCAGCTGCTGAGATCCTGACTTTTGGAATTTCTTCCTTAAAACTTGCCATCTCTCCACTTCTGTCTCTTCAAAATGTTTCTTAAAACCTACTTCTTTGATCGGCATTAGCTTTAGCTTTGTCTTATAAAACTCAATGTCAACTTTCACTTGATTACAGTCCTGTAAAGTGCCTCGGGACATTAAGGTGTGATGTAAACACACGTTGTTGCATTGCATTTTAATACATTTCATGACCTCAGTTAATCCATGTACACCCAATGAAGTACAGCATTGTAATGTAAATCCACTCACAGTGAACAGGAGGCAAGAGAGATGCTGAGAGGGATTGTGGAAGGGGTTCAGGAACCTGAGGCAATCTTGCGACAATGCCAGAGGACTGAGCATAAATGGCACAGTGTGGGAGGAGTTAGAACATATTAGAAGGAATACTGAAAGAATCTCACTAATAGGTCACTCGCTGGAAGGCACATCAAAATCACAAGGACAGGAACACTCAGATTTAGATTAGTACTTAATTAATGTAACAATTAATGGTACATCTCTAATAACCATGTGGACATTTAGGATGAATGTTTAGCAAATAACATTACTTTTAATTCTGAGTCTGAATCTGCCCTTGATCTGGTCATCTCCTTGGCCAGTCTGCCCAGAACCCAAACTTGACAGTAAAGCAAGGGGAAGTAATTGGATGAGTTGGTCCCAGAGAAATACTCACCTCCTCTCAACACCTCACTTAAGTTCTGGATGAAACAGCCCATGGATGAAACTCTCAATCCGCCATCAATCAGTGACCACTTAACTGCTTCAAGTCACCATGTTCCCGATTACCCACCTTCCTGGTGGATGGGAAAGGTAACTCGTTTCCCATCTAAGAAATCACAGTGACTTACCCATTAGGTTAGGCAGGAGGTTCCAATTGTCCCAGTCTGGAGAAGGGGGGCAAGGGGATGATTTCTGAACCCCAATGGCTCCCCTCCAAGCCCTCTGATCCCACCCTGTGAATGTTCCCTTTTCTGGGAAGTGGCAGGAGATATGGCAAGACATAGTTGGGGGGATTTGGCCATGCACACCCTTATCGCCTCTTCACCAACTAAGTTCTGCTCAAGGGATCTTTCTTGATCAGCCACCAATTATAGCCCTTCATTAATTAAGGGCAGCTTAAGGGCCTCAACTCATCATTTCTCCAGTTGCCTGGCTCCCTGGTGGGAGAGAAAGGTGTCTAGTTTCCTGTCTGGGAAAATAGGACAACCTGCCTGATAGGTTTGAGGGAGCTTCAGTTATCCTGCTCTTAGATGCATGCATGGGTACTGGGGGATAGCCTCGGAACCCCAAGATCCCCCATGACCCCAGCCCTATGACAAGGAGGTAGGAATCATTTTACCTTCTTGTCATTGGATCCCAGAAAGTGTTAGCCTCGGCTTTAGGGCCCAGAAGCCTCTGATTGGTCAGAAGCTTCTGGAGACCCAGGATGGCAGTGGTGAGCCATATGATTGGCTGACAAACTCACTATCGCTCTGCCTCTGAACAAGGTGATTGGTGCTTTGTACAGTGCGTTACATCAGCATGGGGGTGGGGGGGTGGGGTGGCTAGTTAGTCACTACCAGAGAAGCAAGCCCCCTCCCATTTTGACTAAAGATGGATAAAATTGCACCCACAGGTTCTGCTCAGAGCTAATGGCTTTTGTTAAGCAAATCATATCCCCAATTACCATCTTTTGCAACTGAAATATTCAGGAAATAATCTTCACAGGTGTCAAGTGTATTTTGAACCAGCGATGGATTTTTAATGTCTGTTGAGATTCATCATGGAGTAATGAGTAGAATATTTGTTGAGTAGGTTCAGTAATGAATTAAATTTCAACAGTAATCAAATAGCATCAAATACCTATCATTATGTCATAACACAAGAGAAGCCTCTTGTTATGAAGGGAAGAGATCTGCCTGTGCTCATGTCAGTTGTAACACTCATGTAGTTACCCTTTTTTACAACAAGACTGTGGATAATTGCTAAAAAGAGACATGCGGGGTTTTTAATCTTGCACTGTTTGGGACTGAAATACAAGGAAACCCAAATTTGGAGAGGAACCTGCAATTTATACAACATGAGAAGAAGGTTCTGATTGGTTTGACTATAGTTGGCATGGAGTTATAAAAACAACTGTCAGCTGCCATTCTCTGTAAGAATGTACATCATAAACATTGCTAAGTTGTTTGCTGACTTGGGCTTTACAACCAAAGATGTGCAGGTTAGGTGGATTGCCCAGGCTAAATTGACCCATAGTGACCAGGGATGTGCAGGTACGTTAGCCAGGGAAATATAGGGTTACAGAGAAAGCCCAGTGCAGTGGGGGGCAAGGAGGCAGGAGATGGAGCTCAGTGCAGGGAGAGGGGGTGGGGAGATTGAACCCAGTGTGGTTGGGGGGGATTGTGGGGGAGGTGGAGTCGAGCCCTCTTGGGGAAAGCCCAGCATGGAGTGACTGAAGCCCTGAGAAGGACTGTAATGCTGAACATTTAATTTATATCTTTATTTTTCTACTTTGTACTTTTGATTTTGCACCTAGGTACCTTGCACCTAAAATGGCACTGGGAATGGTGTCAATTTTCATTGTACTCCTGTATCCTTGAGTACACGTGACAATAAAAACTTAATTCTAATACTATTTTTATTAACTGTCAATTATTAAAATGTACCATTCCAACTGAGACTTGTTATAGGAAGGACACAGTGGGGTGGTGGTACTGTCTCAGGACTAGTAATCCCAATTTCCCGGCAGGTAATCCCAAAATGCAGGGTAGTAATCCTGAGGCCTGGGTAGTGCTCTGGGAGTACAGGTTCAAATTGTAACAAAGCAGCTGGTTGAAATCAAATTCGAGTCATTAATAAATTTGGATTTGAAATCTTGTTTTGGTGATAGTGATCATGACAAAGGTCACTGATTGTTGCAAAAACTTACCTACTTCACTAATGTCCTTCAGGGTAGGAAATCTGCTATCCTTATCCGGTCTGGCCTACATATGACTCCAGGTCCACAGCAATGTAGTTGGCTCTTAACTGCCCTCAGCAAAACACTCATTTCTGTGGCAATTAGGGATGGGTACCACGTGCTAAGTTGCCACTCACAATTTTCTGTGCAAGAATGAAAAGAAGTTACCTAGCATGCGAGGCTTCCTGAATGGTGTACTTTCAATGTTATACTTCTGTATACACAGCCTGGTTAATCAGGAATGAAAGGCTATTACAGTGTGGGCTGGTGGAAACCAATTCAATTGTAATATTCAAAAGGAGATTGGATGGACATCTGAAAGGGGAAAAAATACAGGCCTGTTGAGACAGAGCAGGCCCAGCTAACTAATCGAAGAGTTCTTTCGGTGAGTCAGTAGGGATACAGTGTGCTAAATGGCCTACTTCTGTCTGTGAGATTCCATGCTAAGAAGATGATCGATACACTAATCACATTGTACTCACTTCCCTTTCTTCATGTATTGCCCTTGATTCCATTAACACCTCCATGGTGAGCATTGTGACTGTATTGAATGGGAAACTGAAGTGTCGTGAGGGCTCTGAGACGCATACAAGCCTGGCCTTTATCTGCCTCCGAGCTGGGGTAGATGAGTCAGCAGCGATTTCAGTATCTGACCTTCAGCGTCAAAGCCAATCCCGCCTGCATCTTTTTGCCATGGCAGGAAATTCTTTGTTGAATTCTGATTAACAACTGTGTGGCCTTTCTCAGTTCAATAGCAGTGACAGGCTTCAAGAATAGAGCCTGAAGCTCTCCAACTGGCACCCTTTCATGGTGGCTCGACTCACACGAAACTGAAAAGGAGAAAGGCCTTGAAGGTTTGACTTTTCAATTTCCGAATGTATAACCAGATTCACAACAGCAGTGAACTGCAATAAAATAAAGTTACTCAAAGCAAGTTTCATAAAAGTGAAATGGTGCAGATAAATCCTTTCACATATCAAACATCTATGCCGACACTCCTGAATTAAATGTTCAGTGAATCTAACACTGTTAGAAGTTAGAATGAGATGTTAAGCCAAACTCTGTCTGTTCTTTTATGTGTTAATCATAGGATCTCTACAGTCGTTTGGCCTAAAAATTCCATACCGATCCTCCGAAGTGTATCCCATCCAGACCCATTCCCCTACCTTATTACTCTGCATTTAAGCCTGACAAATGCACCTAACCTACACATCCCTGAACACTATAGGCAATTTAGCATGGCCAATCCACCTAACCTGCACATGTTTAGACTGTGGGAGGAAACCCACGCAGACTGGAATCAAACCTGGGTCCCTGGCACTGTGAGGCAGCAATGCTAACCACTGAGCCACCGTGCCACCTATAAAGATCCCAAAGCTCTCATTTGAAGAAATGCAGGGAAGCTATATTCCCTGTGAACTGACTAATATTTATCAGAGAAGTTGAACATTTGGTTTAATATTAGATTGGTTTTATGGGATCTTGCTATGTGAAAATTGGCCTCTGTGCTGCGAACTATACAATAGTGACTTCGCTTCAAAGATATTTCATTGGCTGCGGAGCATATTGGGATGCCCTGTGGTTGGGAAGGAGGTAATCAAGAATTTAGCTGTTGTCCACACAGGACATAGGCATCTCTCTCCATTAGTGGGAAGCAGTTGGCTACAGACAAGTCAAGGGCATTATTTAACAAGGGTGGGGCAAGTGAGAAAGCAAGGTCTCCATGAACTAATCCAGCCAGTAGCCAAGTTCAACCTCCCTCATTAACGTGACTCTGCACCACACTCTGGTCAAGTAGCCAATATGCCCGGGAGACAATAGATAAGTACAAGGCTCTTTTTGTTTCTCTCTCTTTCTGTTGGAATTTGCATTGTTGTCAACTGATTAAGGTGTCTACTCCAGTCATCCCCTTTCATTTTAAAATCCGGTTTACAGTGCCTGAAGGTGTGGTGGAAGCAAATTCAACAGTGACTTTCGGGAAAGAGAATTGGATAATTATCTGAAGAGGAATGGAGAACAAGGGTAAAGGCTGGGAGAGTGAAACTAGCTGAGTTGTTCATGCAGAGAGCCAGCACAGACTTAGTGGGCTGATTGCACTCCTTATTCCAATTCTCCTCTAGGATTCTTTTTCTAATCTGGGAAATGTTGTGACCAGCACTAATTTCTGTTAATGTGGGCACACTCCAGTTTCATTTAACACTCTTCAAGAAAGAGTTGGGGGTGGTAGAGGAGGAAGAGACTGCTCGTCACCTTAGGGACAGTTTTTTTGTAAGAATCGTAACAATATAATTACACTCCATCAGATTTCGTAGTTTGGTTACTCCCAAGATCTTAGAAATCTCGGATTTTCCTAGTGAGTAATAGTTTTCCTGCAGTTTAATGAGGAACTAAGGTCATGGGTTAGAAAGGGTGGACGCTGGGAATTTGTTTCCATCTGGCGGGGATACTAGGACTTGTGGGCACAGCCTTAGAATTTAGGGGATCAATTTAGAATGGAAATGAAGAAACATTTCTTCAGCCAGAGAGTGGTGAGCCTGTGGAATTCATTTGCTACGGAGCGCAGTGGAGGCTGGGACGTTAAATGTCTTCAAGGCAGAGATTGATAAATTCTTAATCTCACAAGGAATCAAGGGCTGCGGGGAGAGTGTGGCTAAGTGGCATTGAAGTGCCCATCAGCCATGATTGAATGGCGGAGTGGACTCGATGGGCCGAATGGCCTTACTTCCTCTCCTATTTCTTATGGTCTTAAGTCAGACAAATTGCCCCCAGGTTCCACAGTGAACACACATGTGAGTGTACAACTTAGGAGCAGAATTCAAGATCATGGTTGAGCTGTTTGTGATCCTAAGTCCACATTTCCACCTACCCCCCCCCGCTAACCTTTGATTCTGTTGCTGAATAAGAATTTACCTGTCTCTGTCCTAAAAATATTTAATGACCCCACTATCACCTCCTGCTGAGGTAATGACTTGCAAGTCACACAACATTGTACATCCAGGGATCTGCCTTCTAACCTCATTTTTTGGTGCAGTACAGAAAGGACTTAGAAAGAAAAATACAGAAATGGCCAAAAAGCTTTAAATTAAGACAAGCACTGCTACCTACAACAGTTTCCAATCCTTCGGGATTTCCCTGGAGTTTCCAGGTTTTGTTGATTCATTTCTGAAATACGTTAGCAAGCAGTCATAAAGGAGCATTTACAAAAAATACTGGATTAAACAAAATTAACACTGACATAGGGGGGAGGTTTAGATGAGAGTGGTGCTGGAAAATCACAGCAGGTCAGGCAGCATCCGAGGAGCAGGAAAATCTACATTTCGGGGAAAAAGCCCTTCATCAAGAATGAGGCGTCATTCCTGATCTCCAGCATCTGCAGTCCTCACTTTCACCATATGGAGGAGGTTTGACAATCAGGAATCATCCAATCAAGATAATAAAACATATTGCCTCTTGATCTTCAATGATATTACTATCACTGAATTCCCCATTATCAACATCCTGAGGGTTATCATTGACCACAAACTGAGCTGGACCAGCCATATAAATGCAAGAGCAGGTCAGAGGCTAGTAGCGTAGCAACGGGTGACTCACCTTCTGACTCCCCAAAGCCTGTTCACCATTAACACTTGAGATTTGACACCATCCAGAGCAATTCAGCGCACTTCATTGGCACCACATCCACTCCCTCCATCGCCAGTGATGCTCAGTAGCAGCAGTGTGTACCATCTACCAGATGCCCTGCAGAAATTCATCATGGCTGTTAAGACAGCAACTTCAAAACCTACGACCACTTCCATCTAGAAGGACAAGACCACCAGATACATGGGAACACCACCATCTTCAAGTTCCCCTCCAAGCCACTCACCATCCTGACTTGGAAATATATCGCTGCTCCTTCATTGTCACTGGGTCAGAATCCTGGGACTCCCTCCCTCAGGACATTGTGGGTCAACCTCTAGCATGTGGATAAGAAGACAGCTCATCATCACCACCACCTTCTCAAGGGTAACCAGGGATGGGAAATAAACACTGGCCAGCCAGTGACTCTCACATCCCATTAATGGATTTACCAGAAAATTGCTTCCTGATTGACCCGGGATGATCAAGTATTGTCACATCAGACATGTCAAATGGGCAATTCATGTCTGGTATGTTTGCACCATTTGTGAAGTGTTTTGAGATGTCCTGAGTTAGTGAAAGGTGCTGCACAAATGCAAGATTTTTACTTCTTTGCAAAGAATATATTCCAACCCCAAACCCTGGGCTGCATGGTCAGGGGAGGGGCTGGGGTAGGGGGGGCTGGGGGAGGTCAGGTGGGATGTTCCTCTGTGTGTGGAGCTCATTCCCCCTATCAGTTATAGGTATCTCGCTGCTGTAAGAAGCACAGGGCATCTGAATTGTGAACCGGGGAATGACAGATTCAGAGTAGCTGAGAAACATCTCACTTTCATTTTAACTCACAAAGCAAACTTGGCCTGGCTGACTTTCTGAGAATCTGCTGACAGGAAGGGTAGTATGATTGAAAGCCTCCACGACACGATACCACTTTCCAACCAGCAAAGGATTCAATTATTTAAATGTAATCTCCATCAGCTTCACAGCAGGTCTGGTACCATCCAATTTCCAGTTGGATTGGATCAGAGTTAAACATTAAAATGAGATGAGCCTCACACAACACATTTATCTCGTCCTCTGCACTGCTGCTGAGCTTTGGGATTGAACAGATACCCAGGGAAAATGGGATACTCTGGTTGCTGAGGAGACAGCATCTTTTAAGCCTTAGGAGAGCTGGAGCTGGTAAAGACCTGCTGTGACATTTAACCACAGGCCTCTCTGGGTCATATTCCAACATTATAAGGGGTGGAGGGCGAAGGGTTTATACAAACAGCTTGACAGCTTTCACTGTGAAAGACACAATGTATTGAATTGTTTTCACATTTTCCTGATGCTATGCAATTATTGTTCGTTTTAAAATCTTGAGTGTTTGGAAAATGCATTCCTTCCGTCTTTGTTCATTAGCTCACGGTATCCCAAAGCATTTTACAGTCAACAATCACACTTGAAGTACAGTTCTTTCTTTTCCTTGATGCTTCCATGGGATGTGGACATCATTGGCAAGGCTGCTCTTTGTTGCCTATTCCTAATTGCCCTTGAACTGAGTGCCTTGCTAGATCACTTCAGAGGACAGTGAAGAGTCCGTCATATTGCTGTGGGTCTGGAGTCACATGTAGGCCAGACCAAGGGAAGGACAGCAGATTTACTTCCCTAATGAGCATTGGTGAACCAGATGGGTTTTTACAGCAATCAATGGTAGTTTCATGGCGGCCATTTCAGGGTGGCCCGGTGGCCCAGTGGTTAACATTGCTGTCTTGAGTGACTGTGTGTATGGAGGTTGCACATTCTCCCTGTGGATTTCCTCCGGGTGCTCCGGTCTCCTCCCCCAGCCCCCAAAGATGGGTGGATTGGGCGTGCCAAATCATCCATAGAGCCCAGGGATGTGCAGGTTAGCCATGGAAAATGTGGGGTTACAGGAATGGGGTGGGTCTGGGTGAGATGTTCCTCGGAGGGTCGGTGCAGACTTGATGAGCTGGATTTCCTGCTTATACACTGTAGGGAGGCAATGATTACGGAGACTAGCTTTCAATTCCTGTTTTTAAAAATAAGAATTTAAAATCAGCCAACTGCTGTGGTGAGATTTGATCCCACATTCCCAGGGAGTTACCCTCAGCTTTTGCATTACTGATCCAGTGACAGTAGCACCCTTCTGAATACCATTAATGTAGTAAATGCAGCAGCCATTCTGTTCACTGTGTGCTCTCACAAACAACAAGATGATGTTGATTGTGAGGGGAGTATTGAACAGGATTCCAAGGAGAACTGAACTGCTCCACATTAAAATAATGCCATAACATCTGTCCTGCCCAGCAAAGAGAGTGTCCAATTAGCAACCATCAGGAAATCAAATCCTTCAGCTAATACCAGCGCGCCAGCATCAGCTTCAGTTGCATGATGCAGTCTGTAGAGTGGGACATAAATCTACCACCTTAATTACTCACCTAACTTCCATTAAGCTACAGTTCATACACCAATGGCTGAATTCCATTCCTTCAGTATTGATGGTAGCCATGATGTGGAGGTGGCCGGTGTTGGACTGGGGTGGACAAGGTCAGAGGTCACATGCGGCCAGGTCATAGTCCAACAGGTTTATTTGAAATCACAGGCTTTTGAATGTTTCTCCTTCGTCAGGACGTAGGGGCAGCTTGTGATTTCAAATAAACCTATTGGACTATAACCTGGTCTTGTGTGACTCCTGACTTTGTCCATTGCTTCCGCCTTTGCTGTTTTGATTTACTGCTTTCCCTTTTTGGTGGAGGGGAGCTTCGCACCATCTCTCTCTGCTAATTGGCAGCATCCAAGCAGTCTTCACCCACCAGCATCAATGCTGGAGGCTAAACTGAGGGTGCAGACTCATTGCAAAGACTGTGTGTGTTGCAGGCTGAGCCTGTATTTATTACCCACCTCTAATTGCTTCAGAAAAGGTGAGCCACCCTCTTGAACCACTTGGAACACCTCACAGCACTGTTGGAGAGGGAGTTCCAGGATTTTCACCCAGTGACAGTAAAGAAACATTGACATACCGTCAAGTCAGGATAGTGTAAAACACAGAGGGAAACCCTGTGATGTTCCTGTGTATCTGCTCCTAGATGGTAGAGGGCAGGGATTGCTGTAGAAGGAGGCTTGGAGTGTACACAAGGCTGCCACTGTGTGTCAGAGGTGAATGGGTGGAGGATACTAGTGTCTATCAAATAGACTGTTTTGCCTGGAATGGTGTCATGTTTCTTGTGTGTTGTTGGAGCTGCACTCACCAGTAAATGGAAAGTAACCAGTGCAACGTTGACTTGTACCTTGGAGATGATAGGTAGGAAATTGAGAGATAAGAGGTGAGTTACTTGCTGCAGAATTGACCAGGAGTAAAAGTACTTGAGAAGAACATCTGACAGCAACTGTGGAGAAAGAAGTGCAGTTCATCCCACTCAAGTACAGGTACAAGGTAGTGACCATTTCCAACAGGAGAGAATATAACCACTACCTCTTCATATTCACTGAATTTCCCACTATCGACATCCTGGGGGCTTTCACTGACCAGACACTCAACTGGACTAACCATAAAAATAAAGTAGCTACAAGAGCAGGTCAGAGGCTAGGAATACCTCAGTGAATAACTCACCTCCTGATTCCCCGGAGCCTGTCCACCATCTACAAGGCGTAAGTCAGGAGTGTGATGGAATAACTCCCCAATTGCCTGGATGGCGGCAGCTCAAACAACACTCAAGAAGCTCGACACCATCCAGGACAATGCAACCCGCTTGATTGGTATCACATCCACAAGCATCCACACCCTCCACTACTGATGCTGAGGAGCAGCAGGGTGTACCTTCCATAAGATGCACCGCAGAAATTCATCAAAGCTGCATCTCACATTCCAAACTCACAAACACTTCCACCGGGAAGGACAAGGGCAACAGATATACAGACCCACCACTTGTCAGTTCCCCTCCAAGCCACTGACCATTCTGACTTGGAAACATATTGCTATTCCTTCACTGTTGCTGGGTCACAATTCTGGAATTCCCTCTTAGTGTATGGTGGGACTACCTACAGTGTATGGACTGCAGCAGTTCTAGAAGGCAGCTCACCACCAGCTTCTCCAGAGCAGCTAAGGGACGGGCAATAAATGCTGGCCAGCTGGCAATACCCATATCCCATGAGTGAATTAAAAAAAAACATAACTTGTGTGTGACTTTAAAACAAACTAGGAAATAGACTAAATATTTAAATAAGTGTTGAATTTGAACTTGAAATCATAATTATGTTTCAATCTCCAAAGATGCTACCTAATCTGTTGAGATTCTCCATCACTTTCTGCTTTGATTTCAGATCTGCAGTATCTGCAGCATTCTCCTTTGCGCAAGGTGTGCTAGGGGTTTGATTCTTGGCTGGACCTCCTGCAGTCATAAGAGATCCGTGCTGGGTCTTGAACCTCCTCAATTCCGATTTATCCTGAGGTCTGCTGGCTTGCGTGAATCTGACTTGTAGGAACTGGCCTGATTTCAGAGTGGATCTGAATGATGCGTCCCTTAAAGCTCCGAGTCAGTTAACTTGTGTGGAAAGTGGATCTCATGTTTATTTCAGGAGCTTTCAATTACATTCCCTATTCTATGGCCAACTGAAAGTGGCAAAAATATACACGTTGGACACGGACGTTAAATACCACTTCAATTAGTAACTGGCTAAGAACAAGGGATATATGTGTCAGGTATTCAACACTGTTTGTGCCCTTGTGGCAATATAATTGATTAATGCAGCTGGTGGAGATTGGAACGTGTTACTTTCTGCAGTTCTGAGGCTCTGAAATTTTGAGGTTGAAACTATCTGCAGTTCATATCCATTGGGCTCTATAAATAGCCCTCACAGGAGAAAAACAACATGTTGAAAGGATCCAGAGCAGTTCAGCTATTTTCAACAGTAAACTGCAGCATTTCTCTTGATCTTGCTGTCCCGATGGTATAACGTTGTCAGTGCTGGATCTCTGAGAAAGAGAAGGGAGGCTTCAGGTTAACACTGGTGATTGGGCTCAGGTTGCTGTCTCGGGATGTAGAGGGTGGAGTAGAAAAATCAAAAGAGTATTTTTAGGACTGGGTAAAGTGACAGCAGGGGGAGGGTTTGAGGTTTTGGACAGGGGACCCTGGTCTCACAGGGCCCCGATCCCTCACTGTGCGGGAAAGCAATCTCTCAACAGGAATTTTCACAGGATTTGACCATTGAGGGATCAGGGAATGTGAGGGATCTCGAAGCTAAAGGGCCAGTAGGCATGGACTGAGCTGTTGCCTTTTACTGCAGATCAGAGGAGAGAGGGGATTAGACACCTGCCTCTTAAGACCATAAGACCATAAGACATAGGTGGAAGTAAGGCCATTCGGCCCATCAAGTCCACTCCACCATTTAATCATGGCTGATGGGCATTTCAACTCCACTTACCCACATTCTCCCCGTAGCCCTTAATTCCTTGTGACATCAAGAATTTATCAATTTCTGCCTTGAAGACATTTAGCGTCCCAGCCTCCACTGCACTCTGCGGCAATGAATTCCACAGGCCCACCACTCTCTGGCTGAACAAATGTCTCCACATTTCTGTTCTGAATTGACCACCCCTAATTTTAAAGCTGTGCCCACGGGTCCTAGCCTCCTCGCCTAACAGAAACAATTTCTTAGTGTCCACCCTTTCCAAGCCATGTATTATCTTGTAAGTTTCTATTAGATCTCCCCTTAATCTTCTAAACTCCAATGAATACAATCCCAAGATCCTCAGCCGTTCCTCGTATGTTAGACCTGCCATTCCAGGGATCATCCGTGTGAATCTCCGCTGGACACGCTCCAGTGCCAGTATGTCCCTCCTGAGGTGTGGGGCCCAAAACTGGACACAGTACTCCAAATAATGCCTAACCAGAGCTTTGTAAAGTCTCAGTAGCACATCGCTGCTTTTATATTCCAACCCTCTTGAGATAAATGACAACATTGCATTCGCATTCTTAATCGCGGATTCAACTTGCATGTTTACTTTTAGAGAATCCTCAACTATCACTCCCAGATCCCTTTGTACTTTGGCTTTATGAATTTTCTCACCGTTTAGAAAGTAGTCCATGCTTGTATTCTTTTTTCCAAAGAGCAAGACCTCGCATTTGCTCACATTAAACTTCATCAGCATTTCCTGGACCACTCTCCCAAACTGTCTAGATCCTTCTGCAGCCTCCCCACTTCCTCAGTACTACCTGCCTGTCCACCTATCTTCGTATCATCAGCAAACTTCACTAGAATGCCCCCAGTCCCTTCATCCAGTTCATTAATATATAACGTGAACAGCTGCAGCCCCAACACTGAACCCTGTGGGACACCGCTTGTCACCGGCTGCCATTCCAAAAAAGAATCTCTTATCCCAACTCTCTGCCTTCTGTCAGACAGCCAATCCTCAATCCATGCCAGTAGCTCACCTCGAACACCATGGGCCCTCACCTTACTCAGCAGCCTCCCGTGTGGCACCTTATCAAAGGCTTTTTGGAAGTCTAGATAGACCACATCCACTGGATTTCCCTGGTCTAACCTACTTGTCACCTCTTCAAAGAATTCTAACAGGTTTGTCAGGCACGACCTTCCCTTACTAAAGCCATGTTGACTTGTTCTAATTCGACTCTGCTCTTCCAAGAATTTAGAAACCTCATCCTTAACGATGGATTCTAGAATTTTACCAACAACCGAGGTTAGGCTAATTGGCCTATAATTTTCCATCTTTTGTCTTGATCCTTTCTTGAACAAGGGGTTTACAACAGCGATCTTCCAATCATCCAGGACTTTCTCTGACTCCAGTGACTTTTGAAAGATCTCAACCAATGCCTCCGCTATTTCCTCAGCCACCTCCCTCAGAACTCTAGGATGTAGCCCATTGGGGCCAGGAGATTTGTCAATTTTAAGACCTTTTAGCTTTTCTAGCACTATCTCTTTTGTAATGGCAACCATACTCAACTCAGCCCTCTGACTCCCTTTAGTTGTTGGGATATTACTCATGTCTTCCACTGTGAAGACTGACGCAAAGTACTTATTACGTTCTCCAGCCATTTCCTTATCTCCCATCACTAGGCTTCCAGCATCAGTTTGAAGTGGCCCAATGTCTACTTTTGCCTGTCGTTTGTTTCTTATGTATTGAAAGAAACTTTTACTATCATTTCTAATATTACTGGCTAGCCTACTTTCATATTTGATCCTCTCCTTCCTTATTTCACTCTTTGTTATCCTCTGTTTGTTTTTGTAACCTTCCCAATCTTCTGATTTCCCAGTGCTCTTGGCCACTTTATAGGATCTCTCTTTTTCTTTGATGCAATTCCTGACTTCCTTTGTCAGCCATGGCTGTCTAATCCCTCCCCGGATAATCTTTCTTTTCTTGGGGATGAACCTCTGTACTGTGTCCTCAGTTATACCCACAAACTCCTGCCATTTTTGCTCTACTGTCTTCCCTGCTAGGCTCTGCTTCCAGTCGATTTTCGTCAGTTCCTCTCTCATGCCCTCATAATTACCTTTGTTTAACTGTAACACCATTACATCCGATTTTGCCTTCTCTCTTTCAAACTGCAGACTGAACTCTACCATATTATGATCGCTGCTTCTTTTAAGATCTTTTATAAAGTCTGGTTCATTACATAGCACTAGGTCCAAAATAGCCTGCTCCCTGTGGGCTCCATGACAAGCTATTCCAAAAAGCCATCCTGTAAGCATTCCAAGAATTCCCTTTCTTTGGATCCACTGGCAACATTATTTACCCAGTCCACCTGCATATTGAAGTCCCCCATGATCACTGTGACCTTGCCTTTCTGACGTGCCTTTTCTATTTCCCGGTACATGTTGCGCCTCTGGTCCCAACCACTGTTAGGAGGTCTGTACATAACTCCCATTATGGTTTTTTTGCCTTTGTGGTTCCTCAATTCCACCCACACAGACTCCACATCATCCGACTCTATGTCATTCAATGCCATAGATTTAATTTTGTTCTTAACTAACAAGGCCACCCCACCCCCTCTGCCCATCTCCCTGTCTTTTCGATAAGTTGTAAATCCTTGGATGTTTAACTGCCAGTCCTGACCCCCCTGCAACCACGTCTCTGTGATGCCTACCACATCATAATCATTCACGATGATCTGTGCCATTAGTTCATCTACTTTGTTATGAATGCTACGAGCATTCAGGTAAAGTGCTTTAATGCTAACATTCTTATCATTAGAGATATTGGAAGTCATAAAATGTCCTAAGTTATCCTTCCTTTTTGTTGCATTCCTAATCTGCCTCAAGGTTAAATCCACCTGCATACATGTTATCCTCCTGCTTATCTTTCCATTTAACTCCATACTCCCTGTCGCTTTCACTTTCCCTTCCCCCCAACTCAGAAGTTTAAAGTCCTACTGACCACCCTATTTATCCTCTTCGCCAGAACATTGGTACCAGATCGGTTCAGGTAGAGACCGTCCCAACGGTACAGATCCCCCCGGTTCCAAAACTGATGCCAATGCCCCATGAAGTGGAATCTCTCTTTCCCACACCAATCTCTTAGCTATGTGTTTACTTCCCTAATTTTCTTATCCCTATGCCAATTGGCACGTGGCTCGGGCAGTAATCCGGAGATTATGACCCTTGAGGACCTGTACTTCAATTTCCTTCCTAGTGCTTGATAATCCCCAAACAGGTCCTCCACCCTAGCGTTGCCTATGTTGTTAGTCCCAACGTGGACCACAACAACTGGATCCTCCCCCTCCCGCTCCAATATCCTTTCGAGCCAGTCGGAGATGTCCCACACCCTGGCACCGGGCAGGCAACACAACTCCCGATCCGGCTTGCACAGGATACTATCTGTCCCCCTAATTATAGAATCCCCTATAACAACTACTTGTCTATTAGCTCCCCCCTCTTGAATGGCCTTCTGCACCATGGTGCCGTGGTCAGCTGGCTCATCCTGTCCAGAGCCCTTTTCCTCATCCGTACAGGGAGCGAGAATCTCATACCTGTTGGACAAGGTCAAGGGCTGAGGCTCCTGCACTCCTGAACTCAGGTTCCCCCTACCTGCCTCACTTACAGTCACACTCTGATATCCCTGATCACTAACTGAATGTGAATTACTTAACCTCCCAGGTGTGACTGCCTTCTGAAACAAAGCGTCCAGGTAACTCTCCCCCTCCCGGATGCGCCGCAGTGTTTGAAGCTCAGATTCCAGATCATCAACTCTGAGCCGGAGTTCTTCCAGCAACTAACACTTGCTGCAGATGTGGTCACTGCCGTTCACGATGGGATCAGCCAGCTCCCACATCATACAGCTACAGCACATCACCTGCCCAGCCGTCCCTCCTTAGTTAATTACTTTATTACTTTGTATAGGTTTGAGTTAAAATACTTTCTGATACCTCTCTGCTATAGTCTTTTTCTAAAAACCAATTAATAGATAAACCATAAAAAGTAAATTTTTAACCATTCACCGATAAAGAAATAGAAAATCCTTACCTTAACAAACCAGAGTCCTATTTTTGGTTAGAGGAGGAGGTGCGGGTGGGAGACACAACACGTGTAGTGTCTCGGGTTCAGCCACTGCCCAGATATATTACCAGCAGTCCCCTGGTCGTCGCTCCCGCTCTTCCTACTTATTAACTAGGTTGGAGGAGGAGGGTGGGGGGGAGACACTACAGTAGTAGAGTCTCGGGTTTAGCCGCCTTGCTGATATATATGGTCACTGCTTTCCTTCCCGGCTGCCCCTCCCGTCCACGTCACTTCCTCCGCTGCTCCCGCTCCTTCTCCACTGCTGCTCGCACTTAAAATGGCCGTTGGCGTCGAAGGGTGAGTATTTATACTCACTGCTTACCTTCCCGGCTACCCCTCTGGTCCCCATCACTTTCTCCGCTGCACCCGCTCCTTCTGTGAAAGAGTAAAACACCGCTGCCCACTACCGGTAAGTAATTTTAATAAAAACTGCCTTACCTTATCTGCAGTCTTCTGAGTTCGTCCTACCTCCGCTGCTGCTCGCACTTAAAATGGCAGTTGGCGTCAAAGAGTGAGTATTTATACTCAGAAGTGTCCTTTCTGCAGAAGTGTCCTTTCTGCAACCGTTACCATTTCTAAATTGAAAAATGACCAGTAGCCAAGTCCACCATCTTGATGGCCCCTCGGTCTACCTCCAGGCTGTAGGTCATGACCTTGAGAATACAAAAGGGGGCATGAAGACCATCTGGAAAATGCCATTCGGCCTCTGTTAATGGCCATTTATTTTTCTTCATTGGCTATCCACTGCTCCTCCCAGTCCTGCTTCTGCAAAAATCAGCCTGGAAGTCAGATATCGCTGGAAAAATGGTATTCCGGCCTATCTTTGTAGTCCCCTTTTCTGCCTCTCATTAGCCAAAATGGATTGAATTGGTGTGGCAAGGTGGCTCAGTGGTTAGCACTGCTGCCTCACAGAGCCAGGGGTCTGGGTTTGATTCTAGCATCAGGCAACTGTCTGTGTGGAGTTTGCACATTCTGCCTGTGTCTGCGTGGATTTCCTCCCACAATCCAAAGATGTGCAGTTTAGGGTGGATTGGCCATGCTAAATTGCCCATAGTGTCCATGGATTTGCAAGCTAGCTAGATGAGCCATGCACAATGCAGGGTTATAGGGTGGGATGCTCTTTGGAGGGTTGGTGTGGACTTGATGGGCTGAATGGCTGGCGCTGGATCAGTGGTGCTGGAAGAGCACAGCAATTCAGGCAGCATCCGAGGACAGGCAAAATCGACGTTTCGGGCAAAAGCCCTTCATCAGGAAGGGCTTTTACCCGAAACGTCGATTTTGCCTGTCCTCGGATGCTGCCTGAATTGCTGTGCTCTTCCAGCACCACTGATCCAGAATCTGGTTTCCAGCATCTGCAGTCATTGTTTTTACCTGAATGGCTGGCGCCCACACTGTAAGTATTGTATGAACAGGGAAATCCCTTATTAATGGCACCTCGAGCCTGCACTCCAGTAAGTGTCTGGAATTGAGATTACTCAAGTAATTTCCAGTAAGGTAGGAAAATAATTCTGCTTTTATCAGGAAACTGTCCATCACATTTCCATCATGCTTTGTCCAAAGCTAAGTTTAAATAGACAATTTGCTGTTTGCTGGGTAATTAAACTGTGTTTCCTATAAAATACACTCTGTCTGCTTGGGAAATAGACTGTGTTTGTTGGGAGCCCTGCTGTAAGCTCAACCCTGCCTCCACCAATGCTGTCAGGAGTTACTGCTAAGTATCACCAGATGAAATAGAGGCTAACTTCCAGCAAAAAAGTGATTAGTGTCTGGAATAACTGCAGCTTAATTAGAGGTGGTATGATGGCTCAGTGGTTAGCACTGCTGCCTCACAGCTCCAGGGACCTGTGTTCAATTCCAGCCTTGGGTGACACATTCTCCCTGTGTCTGCACAGGGTTTGCTCCGGTTTTCTCCCAAAGTACAACGATGTGCAGGTTAGGTGAATTGGCCATGCTAAATAGCCCATAGTTTTCAGGAATGTGTAGGTTAGGTGCACTGATGTACAGTAATATGTCAGGGGACTGGGTGGGTTACTCTTCAGAGAGTTGATGTGGACTAGTGATACCAAATGGTCTGTTTCCACACTGTAGGGATTCTGTGATTGCTTTAATTGAATTGTCCAATGCTGGACTAGACTGGAGAACTAAGGCATCAGAGAACTGGCTTTCAGAGGTTAAAGAGCACTCCCTTGTTGTTGAATAGTACTGTGTAAAAGGCGAGTGAGGCTGTAAGGAGAGATTCCTCCAAAATGGAAGTGGAATTTGCTTTGGTGATTATGAAGGTGAGGTTTGGATTTATATCAGGCCAGTCAGGGCAGCCTGAAGCAATTAATTCATCTTTGCTCATAGAAAATTAATCTAATGCAACCAACTGGCCTCATGGCAAACTGATTATATCTCTCCTATTTATGCTATGTCTCAAGACTATGAAACAATGAACAGACCAAGAATCTAGCAAACATTAGGTTTTCTCTTTCTTTATTATTTTACTCTTGATACTTTGGCTTCCTGGCTCCAGAGTGAATGCGTTTGCTGAGATTGCGAACTAAGTTGATATCGTCCCATGGATTGAAGAAGTTACCAGTTATGGTCCTCCACTTCCTTCTTCCCTTTGTTATCATTCACCTTTCAAGCTCAGCCATTGGTTATCTCTCAGTCGACATCAACTAATAGCAGTTTTTCCTCTGGTCATTATCATGGGGACACTTAGGAGGAGAGTGTCCCCATGAGCCTTTAAGCCTGGTCCAGAATTCGATAGGATCAGCCAATCTGTATGTGATCTCAATCCACTTTAGAATCATAGAATACTTAGAGTGCTGAAAGAGGTCATTCAGCCCATCGAGTTTGCACCAATCCTCGGAAGAGCATCCCACCCAAACTCAGCCTTCTACCCTAACCCTCAAACCTGCATTTCCAAATGACTAACCCACCTAGCCTGCACATCCCTGAATACTAAGGACAATTTAACATGGCCAATCCACCTATTGTCTTAATAACCCGCATTCTCTTGTCTATCAAAAGTCTTTTGTGAGGATACGGAACCTCTGGAATTCTTTACATCAGAGAGCTGAAGATGCTGGATTGTGAAGCTTTTTTAAAGCTGAAATAGACAGATGTTTAATGAGTCAGAGAGACACGGCTACATGGATAATGCAAGAAAGGACAGTTGAGGATTATCTGAAACACACAGAAGCAGAAATTGTTGGAGGAAACTCAGCAAACTCTGTTTGCATCAATGTAGGAAGAAACAAAGCTAATGTTTTGAGTCTAGTGACTCTTCTTCAGATTGAAGATTTTCACAAATGCAGCCAGACCTGCTGAATTTGGCCAGCACTTTCTGCTTTTATGTGTTTGTATGCTTCCACAGTTGTTTGTTTTATTTTTGAGAATTAACAGATCAGCCATTATCTCATTGAATGGCTGATTGGGTTGATGCGCCTACTTCTCCAATGTCTTATGGTCTCTTATGGATGTAGGTTTGCTCGCTAAGCTGGGAGGTTCATTTCCAGACGTTTCGTCACCCTACTAGGTAACATCTTCAGTGGACCTCAGGCATAACAGTGTACATGATTCCTGCTTTCTATTTATATGTTTGGGTTTCTTTGGGTTGGTGATGTCATTTCCTGTGACGATGTCATTTCCTGTTCTTTTTCTCAGAGGGTGGTAGATGGGGTCTAACTCAATGTGTTTGTTGATAGAGTTCCGGTTGGAATGCCATGCTTCTAGGAATTCTCGTGTGTGTCTCTGTCTGGTTTGTCCTAGGATGAATGTGTTGGCCCTGTCGAAGTGGTGTCCTTCCTCATCCGTATGTGAGGATACTAGTGAGAGAAGGTCATGTCGTTTTGTGGCTAGTTGGTGTTCATGTATCCTGGTGGCTAGTTTTCTGTCTGTTTGTCCAATATAGTGTTGTTACAGTTCTTGCATGGTATTTTCTAAATGGCATTAGTTTTGTTTGTTGTCTGTATAGGGTCTTTCAAGTTCATTACCTGGTGTTTTAGTGTGTTGGTGGGTTTGTGGGCTACCATGATGCCAAGAGGTCTGAGTAGTCTGGCAGTCATTTCCGAGATGTCTTTGATGTAGGGGAGAGTGGCTAGGGTTTCTGGACGCGTTTTGTCTGCTTGTTTGGGTTAGACACCAAAGAAGGACACCACTTCGACTGGGACAACACATCCACCTTAGGACAAGCCAAGCAGAGACACACATGAGAATTCCTAGAAGCATGGCATTCCAACCAGAACTCTATCAACAAACACATTGAGTTAGACCCCATCTACCACTCCCTGAGAAAAAGAACAGGAATTTACATCACCACAGGAAATGACATCACCAACCCAAAGAAACCCAAACACATAAATAGAAAACAAGAATCATGTATACTGCTTGGCCTGAGGCCCACTGAAGATGTTACCTAGTAAGGTGATGAAACATTTGGAAATGAACCTTCCAGCTCAGCGAGCAAACCTACATCCAGAACCTCGACCTGAGCTACAAATATTCTGAAAACTCGCTATGGTCTCTTAATTTTAAACTGCAAGCCTTAGCTTTTATTTTAATGTTGTTTTTCCAGGAGGTTAATGTGTCCAAATTGGTTTGTATAGTTACTGGGACACAGGTGCACAATCCTTTATCCGAAATTCTTGGGGCCAGTTGTTTTTCGGAATTTGAAACTTTTCAGATTTTGGAATAATTGACATTTTCACAGTGAAATAAAAAAAATTACTGAACAGCAGACACACGTGTGAATAATAGTGAGATGCAGAGACACGGTTGATGGCTGCCAGTGCTGGGCCACGCTGCCATGTCACATTTGAGTGAAGTGATTCAAGTGAGCGTGGAGTTGGGTCACCTGTTCGCACGCTGAAATGACACTTAGTCCACAAAAAAAATTTCGGATTTCCGAGCTATTCAGATTTCAGAATTTCTGGTGAAGGATTGTGTACCTGTATGACATTTTGGACTGAATTACTTCATTAGCTAGAAAGCACTTTGATGTACAGTTCCCTCTAACTGCCCTTGGCCAACTTATTCCTGTGTACTCTCTTTAATATGGATGCTCAGCACACATTCTTAAAGAGAATGTTATTGCTAATGCACTCCCTGTTAATTCTTCATGTAACAGAATATGCAACTCCTGAGCTAAATTATAATAAAACTTAAAAATCATTTCCCACTATCTCTGGGCACTTTCTAGAATGCAAAACTTTTCTTAAAGTTTTGAAAGAGATGCACTGATTTGAACAAATCAAGTTGGTTAGTCCTTTGAAAAACATGACTGAGACTGAATAGTTTTACTGAGAAACCCTATTTAGACAAATCTGCAAAAGACATTCATGCTTAACTTGATGACTTTGCAGGTTCCTTCAGACCCAGTCCAAATATTGGGATGAGTTAGTAATCTAATATATAAATCATTCATTTTAAACTGACATTGAACTTCCTGTATAGAATGACACTATGAAGCACATTAACTCCATTATATGTTTGCACAAGTATGTTTAATTTTGACCGATGTTGATCTGAGATAGGCAAAAGGTTTCCACAATCTCACACTGAAAATCAAGAAGGAAATTAGAATGAAATTCAGGACAATTGTGGCCTCTAATATGAGACGACACATATGCAAGACAGGACTGTATATTTTCTGTATTGTTCTCCCTCACTCTGCAAGGAGTTATCTCACTGGGTTCAAGCAGTTTTACAACAATAACATGCCACATCTTAACAAAAAAGCCCTAAAAATTTAAACCCAAGCTGAACATATTACAAAAGCTTCGACCAGTCTTGACTTTGACTGCTCCCACACACCAACGTATTTTCAATCAGCATTGCTGGACCCTGATTTTCTTTTCCCCTTCTAAGTCTAGGGTTGCTCTGCTAGTTGTAACTTAACCTTATCCTGGTATCGATCAGCTATGACTGCATCCATTGAGAAGTGAACCTGGGACGTTCCTGATATGTATGGTCCATGTGTGACCATCAAAGCTAAAAGAGGTACAAAGAAGGAATGAGTTATAAGCAATCACAGTAAATGCATTTATTTAAGCTAGAAAGTAATAGGCACTACCAAGTTTGAAATTTGAGAAACCATGCATTGCAGCAGCATGCACTAACGGCATAGCTTTCAGTTCATCAGGGTGGCACACTGGCTCAGTGGTTAGCACAGTTGCCTCACAGCGCCAGAGACCCAGGTTTGATTCCAGCCTTGGGTGACTGTGTGGAGTTTGCATATTCTCCCCGTGTCGGTGTGGATTTGCTCTGGTTTCCTCCCACAGTCCAAAGACGTGCTGGCTAGGCGAATTGGCTGTGCTAAAGTTGTCCATGGTGTTCAGGGATGTGTAGATTAGTCAGCAGAAATGTAGAGTAATAGGGTAGAGCAATGGGCCTGGGTTGGTGTGGACTTGTTGGGCCAAATGGCCTGTTTCCCCACTGAAGGGATTCTATGATATCAAGATCTGAATCTGATGTAAATGTGGTACAGTCCTGTCAATCTTTACTGTATCATCTTTGGGCCATTGGGAGGAAGATCATTCTTGTAAAAAAGAATTGTGATCTATGTGTTAATAGCTAAGCATCTGGGAGTTAAAGGTTCGTGTCCTTTCATTTTATTCCCAGCTTCAGGCATCACACTATAAATCTCAACAAAATATTTAGGGGGGAAGTGATGGTTGAGTGGTATTATTGCTAGACCATTAATCCAGATATTCAAGTAATGTTTTGGGAACTAGGGTCAAATGCTGCTGTGACAGATGGTGGAATTTCAGTTAATTAAAAACCTTGGGATTAAGAGTTTTCTAATGCTGACTGTTGTTGGGGAAGAAAAACAATCCAGTTAGCTAATACTTTCGGGAAGCTGTTGTTATTACCTGCTCTGTGTTGACTCTTAACTGCCCTCTGGGTAATTAAGGGTGGACAATAAATGCTGTCTGAGCTGATGGTGCCCATACCCTGTGAATAAAGGGACTACTTGAAGGAGCTCTGGAGTATAAATGAAATTAACAGTCATCATGATATTTAGACTTGGTGGTTTGGGGGAGGAGGTGGATAATGACTATTTAATATAACAGTGCACCAGTTTCGGTCTCTTCCTTGTGGTGCTATGGGTGACTGTTCCAGCTTTGAACGACATGCTGGTGGATTTAGGTTCTGCTCCCAAGTCTTTAGGGTAATATTTATCTACTGCTCTAGTGCCAGTATGCCTGCCAGGGGACATATACTACCCAGCTGGACGTGCTGCTGAGACGTTTAAAGGGGCCCTCTCAGGTTGAATGTAAAGAATCTTGTTCGAATAATAACAGGGGAGCTTTTCCCCAATGTCCTGATCAATGTTCACGACGGGGAGGTGCCGGTGTTGTGCTGGGGTGGACAAAGCCAGAAATCTCCCGACACCAGGTTATAGTCCAACAGGTTTATTTGAAATCACAAGCTTTCTGAAAGTTTGTGATTTCAAATAAACCTGTTGGACTGTAATCTGGTGCGTGTGACCTCTGACCTGGTCAATGTTCAACCTTCAATCAATTTCATGAAGCAGTTCATGTGGTCACTTTTTTTTCTGTGGGGCTCCCTGTACCGTGCCACATCTTACCTGGCAACGGTGGCGGCAAATCATTGGCTGCAAAGAACTGTTCTGAGATTGTGACAGGCGCTAAATAAATGCGGGATCTTCCATCAGAATTCAGGACTGTAACAACCCCAGAGTTCCCGAGTGCACCGAATGGAGCATCAGGGCTGGGAATTTCCTTGGAATAGCTCCCATCTCCCTGCACAATGCTGGTACAATTCCTACTTAAGACATCAGTAAAGTTCCTGCTGTACCTTTCCATGAAGTTATAGCAGTTTTTAAAGAGATGTCCCATTCACAAGACCCAATTGAATGTGACATCAGTTCCTGTTCTTACCCACTCTGGACACTAGGCTCTCCAACATTCCCTGAATCACCTCACATAGTCTCGATTGAATTTTCAGCCACTCTCAGACCTCCACCATTCTTTGTGCGATGAGTTTATATGAGGAATCATGCAGCTAGTGGAAAACAGTAAATCATTAACTCCACAAGAGCGGTTTAAAAGTACCCAGCAGGACACAGTAATGACATTGGAATCCTCGAACATATGTTGGAATAAATGGCAGTGACCAAAGTAAAAACCAGCATGGCTTTGTGATGAGTCATACTCCATCAGTCAAAGTTAACAACTAATTTTGTATCGCAAATTAACATGATTTTTTATCGTCTGACAACAGCAATAAAATTTGATTGAAAATTGATTAACAACATTGAGAGTGACATGGGTTTAAAGCATTGAATTAAATTATTTGATTCAGTTTGATAAGGGTGGCTAGCACTCCAGCCTCACAGCAATTGGGACCTGGGTTTGATTCCCGCCTTGGGTGACTGTCTGTGTGGAGTTTGCACATTCTCCCCATGTCTGTGTGAGTTCCCTTTGGGTGCTCTAGTTTCCTCCCACAGTCCAAAGATGTGCAGGTCAGGTGAATTGGCCAAACCAAAATTGCCCATAGTGTTAGGTGCATTGGTCAGGGGCAAATATAGGGTATGGGAATAGGTCTGGGTGGGTTACTGTTCGGAGGGTCAGTGTGAACTTGTTGAGTCAAATGGCCTGTTCCCAAACTGTAGGGAATCTAATTTAAACTGGAAAGATATGAAGTTTTAAAAAACATTTTAGAGATGTGACCATCGATGTAAATATCGGAAAGTTTCTATGCTCCTGTGCTGGTTTACGCTGCTGCATCAATAATGTGGTGAGTTGAGATCTCACCTTGGTAGTTTGATAATTTGAGTTCAGCTTTTAAGAAGATTAAGTATGAAGCTAAAAACAGGAAGTGCTGGAGAAACTCAGCAGGTTTGGCAGCAACCGTGAAGCTGTGAATCAGAGTTAATATTTTGAGTCCAATGTAACGTCTTCAGAACTGAAAGGAGCTGGAAAACTGTGATATTTATGCTATTGATGGAAGAGGAGTATGGGATACAGATTGTGAGGATGTCCAGAGCAAGGCCAAAGGCAGTGTTCATGGTAGTACAGGAGTGCTAGAGATGTAAGATGGGTGTAATTGAAAGTGTGAGATTAAAGTCAACATGACACCAACCAGACATATCCAAAGGCATTGTGGAGGGTGGGGTGGGGGGTTGGGGGGAACAGAGGGGCAGGGGTGGGGATTGTAAGGTAAAAGGAAGGCAGAATTCATTCTTTGAAGTTGTGGAACTCAGTGTTGAGTCGTAGAGGCTGTGAAGTGCTGAAGGAGGAAGTAGGTGCTGTTCCTCCAGCTTGAGTTGAGCGTTGTTGGAACACTGTAGCAGGCCCAGGATGGAAATATTAGCCTGGGAGCAAGGCAAGCTCCAGGTCGCTCCTACAATCAGAGCTGAGGCGTTCTCTAAAGTGGTCACCCAGTGTGCATTTGGTCTTGCTAGAGTAAAGGACATGGCATCATGAGCAGCAAAAACAGTCGACTGAATTGAACAAAGTACCAAGTAAAACGCTGCTTCACCTGGAAGGTCCATTTGGGTCCTTTTATAGTCAGAAGGCTGGAGAGAAATGGGCAAGTGTTACACTTTCTGCAATAGCATGGGAAGGTGCCATGGGAGAGCGATGAACTGCTAGGAATGGTGGAGGAGTTAACTGGAGTGTTACAGAATTACTCCACTGAGTGTATTGCCTGCTTGCTGGCCACTGATAAAGTAAAGACCCCTCAAGGCACTGGACCAATGCCACCAACGCTGCTTGCACAATTCCCTGTGATCCACTGGGAAGGCAGACCCACCAACACCAACATCCTTGACCAGGCCAACATCTCTAGCATCGGGGCATTGACCACTCTTAATCGGCTGTGATGGACTGGGTCATCATCCACATGACCGACACAGGACTGCTCAAGCAGAAGGTCCACTCCCAGCTCCAAAATGGCAGGCAAGCCCCAGGTGGACAGATGATACCCTCAAGGCCTCACTGGCAAAACACACCTGGGAAATGGCCAAAGGTTTTGTGGGGGAGGAGGGAAATGTAAGGATGCTGTGGGACTCAGTGTTGAGTTGTAGAGGCTGTGATGTGCTGAAGCAGGAAGTAGGTGCTGTTCCTCCAGTGCCTGGCCCAAGGCCGTCCAAAGTGAAGGAGGGGCACACAGGAGGGACCATGAGTCTTGCACCAGAAAAACTGGAAGCTAAGCGAAAGGAGGACACTGCTACACCAATGCGCTACCCACTCCACCCCACCCAACCCCATCATCATTTTCTGCCCCAAGTGTAACAGAGCCTGCTGTAGCCACATCAGTCCGTACAGCCACATATGGACTCACCCTGAGAGTGGAAGGGAGTCATCCTCATCTGGGAGGGACAGGCAATGATGATGATGATGATGAAAAAGCCCATATATGAAGTAGAAAATGTTGACTAGGAGAAAGTGAGGACTGCAGATGCTGGAGCTCAGAGTTGAGAGTGTGATGCTGGAAAAGCACAGCAGGTTAGGCAGCATCCGAGAGAGCAGGAGAATTGACGTTTCGGGCATAACCCCTTCATCAGAAATCAGGAATATGCCCGAAATATCAATTCTCCTGCTCCTAGGATGCTGCCTGACCTGCTGTGCTTTTCCAGCACTACACTCTCAAAAATGTAGACTGATGACTAATGCAAGTATAGCACATGGTGCCTGAAAAGTGGGGGGTTCACTGGGTATTTGTGAAAACGTGAAAGTGTAAGAATGGGGTGGAAGTATTCACAAGATCAATTTATGTGTTACACGCTATGGTATACCAGGTAAAACATCCAAGGATAGGTGGGTTTTCAAACAGAAGTTTGATAAAGAGACGTATTAGGTCAAATGGCCAAAAGCATGAGGTGGGTTCTCAGGGGCTTTTGAGAGTGGTAGAGAGAAGGGACAGTCTAAGGAGGCAATTGCAGTGCTCAGCACCTCGACCAAAATGATGGAGGGATTAAGATCAAGGATGCTCAAGGGGCCAGACAGAACAGGCACTGAGACCTTGGAGGGCTGACAGGCTGGGAGAGATTGCAGATAGGGAAGGGCGAGGCCGTGGAGAGAATAGAAAACAAGGGGGAAAGTTTTGAAATGGAAATGTTGCTTATGCAAACCAGGTCAGAGGGGATTGCTGAATGTGACGTGGTGTGAGGATAAAGCACAATTGAGACTGACAATAAGGAGCGCAGCAATAAGCCACCATGGTTGCCCTGGCAACCAGCATTTCAAGAAGCTGTTGGAATGTTGGTTACAGAAGACAGTCTAAAGCAATAATTGGTGACGTGGAGTGAGTTCTTGCTGTCTTCACTGCACGGGGCCATTGATTTCACAGAAGCTTTGAACAATAAGATGGCTCAAGCACACTGAATGAGCAGCTGCAGGCTGAAAGCACATTGTAATCCACTAGTGTATGTGAATATAGGAGCAAAAGTCAACCTTTTGGCCCCTCGGGCCTCCTCCACCATTAAATAAAATCATGGCTCATCTGTTGGAGTTCCAAATTCCAATTCCATCTGCTCCCGACAATCTTATATTCCTTTGCGTAACAAAAATCTATCCACCCCCGCCTTAAGATTTTTGGATTTTCACCTTTACCACCTTCTGAGTTCCAAAGTCACATTGCCCTCTGGGAGCATCCCTTCATTTTAAATCAGTGTCCCCTTGTTCTGGACTCACCCCATAAGAGGAAACATTCTCTCCACGTCCACTTTGTTAAGACCATTCAGGGTCTGATACACTTCAACCAGGTTATCCCTCACACTTTGAAACTCCAGTGATTACAAGCCCAGTCTGTCCAATCTTTCCTCATCATTCAACCCACTCATTCCAGGTCTCAATCTCGTTAAACCTCCTCTGAACCACCCCCAACCAGCCTCCTTCGAACAGAGTCTGAAACTGCGCATAGTATTCAAGACGTGGGTCTCACCAACGTCTGGAAAACTTCTTAAAAAATATAGCACTCACGGGACGTGGGTATGGCTGGCTGGGGCAGGATTTATTGAGCATTCCTAGTTGCTCTTGAGAAGGTGGTGATGCTGTAGGTAGACCCACAATGCTGTTGGGGAGGGGATTCCAGGATTTTGACACAGTGACATTGATTTTCCAAGGCTGAATGGTGAGTGGATTGGAGGGAGTTTGCAGGTGGTTGTGCTCCCATGTATCTTCTTCCCTTGTCCTTCTAGATGGAAGAGCTCGTAGGTTTGGAAGGTGCTGTCTAAGGATATTTGATGACTTTCTGCAGTGCATTTGTAGATAGGACACACTGCTGCTGCATGATGTCCAGGGCACTGTTACCTACCCTCTAGAATTCAGCTCTTTTGTCCATGTTTGAACCAAGGCTGTAATGAGGTCAGGAGTTGAATGGCCCTGGCAGAAACCAAACTGGGTGTCACTGAGCAGGTCATTGCTGAGCAGGTGCTGCTTGATAGCACTGTTGATGACACCTTCCATCACTTTACTGTTGATTGGCAGTAAACAGGATGGGGTGGTGTTTGACCAGGTTGGATTTATCCTGCTTTTTATGCAGAGGACATACTTGGGCAATTTTCCACATTGGTGGATAGATGCCGGTGTTGTAACTGTACTGGAACAGCCTGGCTAGAGGTGTGGCAACTTCTGGAGAACAAAGTCTTCAGTACTATTGCTGGAATGTTATCAGGGCCTGTAGCCTTTGCATTATCCAGTGCCTCTAACCATTTCTTGATATCATGTGGAATGAATCAAATTGGGTGAAGATTGGTATCTGTGATGCTGGGGACCACTGGAGAAAGCTGAGAATGATCATCTACTCACCACTCCTGGCTGAAGGTTGCTGAAGCATAGCATCTTAATATTTTATGTCCAACTCTTTTCATAATAAAGGATGGCATTCCATTAGCCTTCTTGATTATGTGTTGGATCTACTTTCTCACGTTCGGTGACTCATGCACCAAAACATCTAGATTCCACCTCACCTCGGAATTCTGCAGTCCTTCACCATTTAAGGAATATTTTGTGATTCTATTATTTGCTCTGGAGAGACCACATTTACTGCCCTCAGTTGCCACAAGATAGCAGTGTTGGGCTGCTCCAACCCATTTCCAATCCTTGGAGTGACAGTATTCCCATAGCAGGAGGGGTCCAGGACATTGTACCAGCAACAATGAGGGAACTGCAATATGTAACCAAACTTGAGTAAAATATTGGAACAGAACTCAGGGATGATACTGTTCCTGAAGTGTCGATGCTTTAATATGTATTGTGGTGGTGTTGGCAGGAGTCTGATGAAATAATGTTAGGTTCTGGCCATTGTACATCCTGTAGATGGATCAAACACAGCCACAGCAACACCTCGCAATTATACAATACCCTCAGCCTATGGTGAAGTTTCCTAAGATGCTTCAAAGGAATAAAGTCTAATAGTGAATTATACGCTAAGGAGATGTCAGGGAAAAATGGCCAAAATTTGTGTTAAAGAGGTAAGGTCTTAAACAGTGTCCTGTAGGAGAGGAGATAGGTGAAGGGATTGAGGGAGGGAATTCCAGCACCTGGGGAACAGAATGGCTGCAAGTGGTAAATTGGGGAGGTTATGAGGCCAAACTTGGAGTAGCACTGTGAAAGACAGGGTTATAGGGCTGGGGAGAGAAGGGAAAAGGTGGGACCATGAGGGTTTGATTAAAGCTATGAGAATGTTATAATTGAGGCATTGTTGGATTTGAAGCCAGTGGTGATGAGTGAATAGGATTCGATTCAATTTCCAATAAGGGCAGGATGAGTTCAAGTTGTATGGAGTGTGTTGGAGGGGAGTGTTGGAATATGAGAAAGTGGGGACTGCAGATGCTGGAGATCAGAGTCGAAAAGTGTGGTGCTGGAAAAGCACAGCAGGTCAGGCAGTATCCGAGGAGCAGGAGAATCAATGTTTCAGGCAGAAGCACTTCATCAGGAAATTAGAAACTTCAAAATGGGCGTGTTGGAATAGTCAAGTACGAAGGTAACAAAGGCACAGTCCACCAGTGATGGCAAGAGAAATATTCGTTTCTCGTGTAGAATTCGTGCTCATTTTATAAAGATCATATCTTTTAATTTAGTTTATTTTTTGTTTGTGGACTATAAAAGAAAGGTTCTGCTTTAAACCAGGGAGGGTGGGCAATGAGCTGGCTGCAGTTTTGAAAAAAGGTCATGTTGACTGGGTCACTTTGTGAGTGATGCACAAAGTTATGTTCCTGAAACAATGAGAACAAAAAACAGGCACCCTGGAACCAATGGGTTCTGGACTAAAGGAAAACTGCTTGACAACAATGTTCTGATTGGCTCCTGACTAGGTGATCATGGTTTGTGGGGCTCCAGTGCAGCCACCTACTCTGCAAAGAGAAAGCATCAATCCCTCCGTGTCTCTGTCCCTGTTTTAGTGTGAAAGTCTCCAGTTATTACTAGCCGTCTCGCGATCACATTTCCCTTCAAATCTCCTCTTGAAGGAGGAATAAAATGTCTTCCCTCAGGGCAAGACCTCAACGTTAGCCCAATTATGTCAAGCTGTGGAACTCCATTCACCATGCTCCTCATCGTTTAAGGCAGAAATAATGGTTGGAATATTCTGGAGGTGACACAGGTTGCTGGTTAGATTTAGATTTTATTGTCACTTATACTCGAGTGCAGGTTAGATTAGATTAGATTATATTACTTACAGTGTGGAAACAGGCCCTTCGGCCCAACAAGTCCACACCGACCCGCTGAAGCGCAACCCACCCAGACCCATTCTCCTACATTTACCCCTTCACCTAACGGGTAATTTAGCATGGCCAATTCACCTAACCTACACATTTTTGGACTGTGGGAGGAAACTGGAGCACCCGGAGGAAACCCACGCAGACACGGGGAGAATGTGCAAACTCCACACATCGCCTGAGGTGGGAATTGAACACGGGTCTCTGGCGCTGTGAAGCAGCAGTGCTAACCACTGTGCCACCGTGCCGCCCACAGGTGTACGGTGAAAAGTGTAGAAGAACCATTTGAAGAACCAGTGAGACGCCCCGATTATTAAGAAGGCCCCGTTTCATCATGTACCACTCAGGCACTTCACAGGCCAGCTGCGGCTCTTGCCAAAGGATCAAGGAGAGGTCCTACCCTCCAACGCAGGCCAGCCAATCCAAAGCTAATCAGCTATTTGGTGCCCAGCAGCATCACCAGGGACAGAGTGGTTGCTCCCAGCACTACATCAAGCCACGACTTTATTTATCTTTACTTTTTTTGTTTCATTTTTGTGGATTCTTTATTTCAATACATTTCAGTGGTTTCACTGCCACTGTGCATGCTCATGGGTGTCAGCCAATGCAGCCCCATACAAATGTATGACCCACTTCTTAAAAAGGACACTGGTCTTCCCATTAATACACTCACCACCATTCAGAAGATCCATGGCAGTCTGATTGTGGCCTTACCAGCACCTTCTTGCCTGTTGCCCCTATACACTCACTAACCTTCAAACTCTGCCTGCTAATTCAAACTTGCCCCACAGGAAGAATCATCTTCTTGGCATATCCGCCCTGTGAAGCTCCTGTATATGTTTCAGTAAGATGCTATGGCATGGAGTATATTTAAGGAGGAGATAGGCAGATTTGTAATGAGTAACAGGGTTGAAGGATTATGGGGAGCATGCCAGAGGAGTGGAGTTGAGACCAAGGTGAGATCAGTCATGATGATATTAAGTGACAGAGCAGACTCAAGAGGATGATTACCTATTCCTGCTCCTAGTTCTTATGTTTTTATGTTCTTTTATTGCGCCACATACAATAACATTCCCATCTTCAGAAGAACAGGATTATGTTTCAATAAGGTATAAGATACACTTTACATTCTTCTAGAGTCCAATTTCTACAGGCCCAATCTGCTTGACATTTCTTTAACACGATTCCTGCATCCAGACGTCTTGTCAATGCTCAATAAACAGGACAGCTCCTGTGGTTGCTATGGCAGCCATTTAAGAATTATGCAGCACGTGTAATATAATTTTACCAATGTGTCTTCAAAGGGAAGCATTTTTAATAGACGAATTGGAATTGATTCAATCTTAAAACTGTCTGGCGTTGCAAATTGCTTCTCAGTGAGACATTTGATGTTGGGTAAGTACTGCTGCACTATGCAGATTGAATTGGGATTCAGTACATTTAGTGGAGGCTGGGTATAAGCCAAAGTAACTCTGTGAAAGCACTACCCTTGGAACTTCATCAGATCTTCAGGAGTATCCTGCTACTGTGGCCTAACACTGTGTAAATGGGATGAATTTGTTGGACCTGAGTTCGGAACTCACCACAATAAGACATGAAAATCTGTGAATGAACCAGATGTATGTGTAAATAATGTAAGTCAGAACTTGCATTTCTCTAGCACCTTCCACAACTTTAGGTTATCATTTTACAGTAAATGAAGGTTGGTGTCACGACCAGGAGAAGAGGAGGAATCTCCTTTTAACTCCCTCTTGGTCACAACACATATTTCTATTTCTTTTTTAGCATGCTATTACACTTCAATTAATGCATAATTAATTAGATCAAAGCAACTTGGCTCATTTACAAGGTTTTCTTGAGTGAAAGAATGAGGAATTTTATTACCCACTAACCTTGAGCATAAACAATAGTAAAAACATGACATTAAACAAACTCACACGAACACAAAAGCAAAGCTTAAAAGTAAAAGGGAGAGAGAGGATATCTAGTATAGAAAAGGCGACAAAAAGAATTTTAAAAATAATTCATCGAATATGGACATTCAGATTGGGCGAGCATTTATTGCCTATCTGTCAATGCCCTTGAGAAGGCAGTTGTGAGTTGCCTTTGTGAACTGCTGGAGGTCATGTGCTATAGGTAGATCTACAATGCCAATAGGGAGCGAGTTCCAAGATTTTGACTCAGTGACACTGAAGCAACAACAATATATTTTCAAGTCAGGATGGAGGATGGTGCATGACTTGAGGGGGAGCATGTAGATTATGGTATTCCCATTATCTGCTCCTTTTTCTCAGTGGTCGCAGGATTGCAAGATGCTGTCTCAGGAACCTTGGTGAATTTCTGCAGTGTATCTTGTAGGTAGTATACACTGCTGCAACTGAGCATCTGTGCTGGAGAATGTTTGTGAATGTGCAGGCAATAAAATGGTGGTTGATTGTCTTGGATGGTGTCAAGTTTCTTGAGTGTTGTTGGAGCTGCACCCATCCAAGCAAGTGGGAGTATCCCATCACAATCCTGACTTCTGCCTTGTAGGTGGTGTGCATGCTTGGGGAGTTAGAAGGTGAGTTACTCAGTGTAGGGTTGATCACCTCTGACCAGCTGTTGTAGCCCTCATATTTATATGCTGGTCCAGTTCAATTTTTGATCAGTGGTAACCAATGTTAATCAGTGTTGAAGAGTGTGGTGCTGGAAAAGCAGAGCCGGTCAGCCAACATCCGAAGAGCAGGAGAATCGACGTTTCGAGCAAAAGCCCCTCATCAGGAATGAGGCTTGTGGCCCAAAAGGGCTGAGAGATAAATGGGAGGGGGTGTTGGGGCTGGGGGGAAGGTAGCTGGGAATGCGATAGGTAGATGAAGGTGAGGGTAAAGGTGACAGGTCGGAGAGGAAGGTGGAGTGGATAGGTGGAAAGGAAGATTTACAGGTGGGACAGATTAAGAGGACGGTGCCAGGTTGGAAGGTTGGATCTGGGATAAGATGGGGAAAGGGGAAATGAGGAAACTGGTGAATTCCACATTGTTTCTGTGTGATTAGAGGGTCCCAAGACAGAAGATAAGGCTGATACTGCCTGACCTGCTATGCTTTTCCAGCACCACACTCTTCAACTCTGATCTCCAGCATCTGCAGTCCTCACTTTCTCCCACTGATAATCAATGGTCAGCTTTGCACAACCTGATCAGATGATCAATGCAATCATTTTCAGTCAGTTTTTTTTTTAAAGTCACTTAATGTTTACCGTCATCATTACAGTTTGTAATCATCATGGTAGGAATGCAGCAACCAACTTGCACACAGCAACATCCCATAAACAGCAATAAATAATATAATTCTATGGATGCTGGAAATCTGAAACAAAAACCGATGTTGCTGGAGAGACTCAGCAGGTCTGGCAGCATTTAGAGTGAAGAAAACTTCCAAGTCCAGTGACCCTTTGTCCAAACAATGTAATAGTTTCAGTGCTGTTAATTGAGGGATAAACAAACATCAGGGAAAACTCTGAAAACCAGAGAATAGTGCCATGAGATCTTTTACGTTAGACAGTTCCACATCTCTTCCAAATGTCGGCAGCTCCCTCAGTACCACATTGGAACCTTGGCTTAGATTTTGTTCTCAAGTCTCTGGAATGGGCTTGACATTGTGACCATGAATTGGAGACCATTTGGACAGCAATGGACTATTGTCTGTGACCTTTTACCCTTTCAGGCCTACATTTTCTGGTACTTGAGCACTGACACCAACCTTCTGCGTATGGCTTTGTGAGCTACTTCTGAATCCTTGTCTCAGTGTTGAGAACAAAATAAAGATTTAAAACAAAACCCTTTTCCCTCCAATTGATGTTCCTACTGCTGCTGAGACAACTTCCAACACCCATGATAAAGTTTCAGAAAAATGTGCACTTAGGAACCTCCCCTTAATCTCTGAAGCCTTTACATTTGAACAGCCCATATCCAGTTTAACTTGCTGGGATCTCTTATTCAATCTCTTAATGGATGTGAGAAACCACAGAGAAGGATTTACAATAATGTCTTGCAAACCTTTTTACTCCCTCCATTTCTCCCCCTCAGTTGTTCTGAAAGGAATCCAGGATATGAATTTAAACGATGTTCTTGAACACAAGCTTAGTTCAGAAGAGGATTTTTCTTTGGGTCATAGCAAATCAGAAATCCCACTTCCCTCTAAAAGATGGCACATCCATATTGATTGATATTTTTAACCAGGCAAAAGTGAGGACTGCAGATGCTGGAGATCAGAATCAAGATTAGAATAGTGCTGGAAAAGCACAGCAGGTCAAGCAGCATCTGAGGAGCAGGAAAATCGACATTTCGGGCAAAAGCCCTTCATCAGGAATGGGCTCTTGACTCTGATATTTTTAACCAACCTGTTCTGACACATGCCATGTCCAGGGGCATGTGGCACTTGAACCCTGACCTTCTGGCCTAGAGGTAGAGACATTACCATTGAGCCCACATAAGAGCTGTCATATTCTTAGTTACGCTTCTGGCATTTTTGTTAATGCACGCTATGATTGAAGAGCTTCGAGGGGTTGAATGGCCTACTCCTATCAATCCAGTTCTTTTTGTGAGGCGTTTGGCCAACTTTGTTTGCTTCTTTCTCACAAGGGAGTTGACCCCAAATTGTAATTGCAAATTTCATAATTTTACTTTCTGAGAGTGATGTAACAGAATGCATTAGCTCAGGGCAACTTCATTGCTCCCTGAAGACAAAGCAAGAAATTATATTGTGTTTATTTTTATAATCTTCTCAAAAGTACACTACCAATAGGATACAATTAATGTTTGCTTTTTAATCTTTTGGTTTTCAGATATTTCGAAGAGCAGACAAGAATGGTGAGTCAGAGACATGGTTTTGCAGTTTCTGTCTGTTGTTACTGTTTTTTTTGTATTCATGAGACGTGGGCATCACTGAAAAGAAGTCCATTTATTACTCTCCTAAGAGCTCTCAACTGAATGGAAGGCAAGGCCATTTGAAAGGGCAGGTCAGAGTCAAATTCAAAAGGACAATTGCCATCAGACCTCTATTGGGCTTTGTATGCTACTGTCTGACTCAGTAATCAGAATTGCAGAAAAAACACGACAGAGATCTTGATTTTAATTTCCAAACCTCATGGACACTGCGCAGCTAAACCTGTTAAACTAGGCCAGCCATTTCCCACATTGGGTCTCAATCTGAACTTCCTTTTCCAGCAAACGAATGTGAAAGGAGAGAAACAGAAGTCTACCCTTAAGGTTTCTTTTCATTGTAGGTTTGTGGACCTGGAGGTGGTGTGAGTGTCTAGGCCTCACCAGGGAAGTCTCAGGCTCCTCTGGGATCTCCCCTGTTTCCTAACTTAGAATCACAGAAGCAGACCATTGGAGTCCGCATTGTTCCTCAAAAGAGCATCCCACCCAGACCCACCCCCCCTACTCCATCCCTGTAACCTTGCATTTTCCCATGGCTAACCAACCTAACCTGCATAACCCTGGACACTCGGGGGCAATTTAGCATGGCCAATCCAACTAACCTGCACATCTTTCGACTGTGGGAGGAAACCGGAGCACCTGGAGGAAACCCATGCCGACGTGGGGAGAATGTGCAAACACCACACAGATAGTCACCTGAGGCTGGAATTGAACCTGGGTTCCTGGTGCTGTGAGGCACAGTGGTAACTGAGCCAGCATTTTGCCACTTGTCAGCACCTATTGCCTGTCCCCAGTTACCCTTGAGAAGATGGTGGTGAGCTGCCTTCTTGGACTGCTGTAGTCCATGTGCTATAGGTTGACCTATAATCCCCTGAGGGCATTCCCGGATTTTGACACTGAAGGAACAACGATGGTGAGTAGTTTGGAGGGGAACTTGCGGGTGGTGTTATTCCCATGAGTCTGCTGCCCTTGTCTTTCTAGATTGAAGTGGTCGTGGCTTTGGGAATTGCTGTCAAAAGATATTTCTGCAGTGCTTCTTATAGGCAGTACATACTGCTGCTGCTGAGCGTCAGTAGTGGAGGGAATGGATGCTTGTGGATGTCCTGGATGGTGTCAAGCTTCTTGAGCATTGTTGAAGCTGCATCCATCCAGGCAAGTGAGGAGTATTCCATCATGCTCATGACTTGTGCCTTGTAGTTGGTGGCTTTGAGGAGTCAGGAGGTGAGTATTCCTAGTCTCTGAGCTGCTGTTGTACCACTATATAGTTAATCTAGTTGAATTATTGGTCAATGGTAACTCCCAGGATAATGATAGATGGTGACATCGTTGAATGTCAAAGGGTGGTGGTTAGATTCTCCCTTATTAGAAATGGCCATAGCCTGACATTTGTGTGGCATGAATGTTGCTTGCTACTTGTCAGCCCAAAACTGGCTCCAGATCTTGTTGCATTTGAACGTGAACTACTCAATTTGGTCAGCATGGATGAATTGGACTGGAGGTTCAGTTTCTGTGCTGTATGACTCTGTGACTGTATGAGTTGATTGACTGACTGGTGGTGAGCATTCCCATCATTCCCCTGGTCTAGGCCTTTTGCCACCTAAGGTCCCAGTAATGGTGGTCAAGTGGAATCTGGGGAATGTTATCAGAAATGAGCTGTGGCTAATTTGGAGCTCACAAGTATCTTGTCTGCCTCTATTATCTTCCTCCACCTTCAACTTCTACTCTTGCACCCCCAACCCTGTCCTTTAAGATTGGGTTCTAAGTTGTTGTCAAGTTTACCACATTTCTGGTTAATGTTATGGACTGATTTGTCTCCTTTTTACAGATGATGGTAAATTATCCTTTGATGAATTCAAGGCCTACTTTGCGGATGGAGTCCTGAGCACTGCTGAGTTACGGGAGCTGTTTCACAAAATTGATAAGCACCGCACAGAGTAGGTACCACTTCTGTCAATTAGTTTGACATCAGTCATGTGGTGGAAAAGGATATGTCATGAGTAGTGCCTCAGAGAAGAAACAAAGCATTTATACAATCCATTTTGTGACACAGGATACCCAAAACTACTTTACAGCCAATCAAGTATTCCTATCGGAAAGATGTTGTGAAACTTGAAAGGGTTCAGAAAAGATTTACAAGGATGTTGCTGGGGTTGGAGGATCTGAGCTACAGGGAGAGGCTGAACAGGCTGGGGCTGTTTTCCTTGGAGCGTCGGAGGCTGAGGGGTGACCTTATAGAGGTTTACAAAATCATAAGGGTAATGGATAGGATCAATAGACAAAGTCTTTTCTTTGGGGTGGGGGAGTCCAGAACTAAAGGTCATAGGTTTAGGGTGAGAGGGGAAAGATATAAAAGAGACCTAAGGGGCAACTTTTTCACACAGCGGGTGGTACGTGTATGGAATGAGCTGCCAGAGGATGTGGTGGAGGCTGGTACAATTACAACATTTAAGAGGCATTTGGATGGGTATATGAATAGGAAGGGTTTGGAGGGATATGGGCCGGGTGCTGGCAGGTGGGACTAGATTGGGTTGGGATATCTGGTCGGCATGGACAGGTTGGACCGAAGGGTCTGTTCCCGTACTGTACATCTCTATGACTCTGTGACTCTAAGTACTTTTAAATTTATAAAAATTCTTTCTCAGAACATCAGAAGCAATCATTTATTGCCAGTCCGATATTGCCCCTTTGAGAAGGTGGAAGTGAGCCGCTTTCTTACTGCATTCAGGTTCACTGCAGGCTAATAGAGATGGAGTTTGAGAACTTTGATCCAGAGAAGGAACAGCGATGTATTTCCAAGTTAGGTTGGGAACTTGCAGTTGGTTGTGTTCCCCATACATTTGCTGTTCTTGTCCTTTTGTATAATCAAGGTTGTAATGAGAGAAATGACAACTAAATTTCACACAATAACACGACAAACATGTTTTTGTGATGTTGAATGAAGGATAGATTTTCTATAGATCCAATCCCATTGGTTGAGACAGAAACCACGACATTTCCCTTTGGGGATAAAGTTTATTGACTACTCAGTCTTACAGCTCCTTCCGCTGCCCACACCCCAATGTTACAGCACTAGCTTTCAGAACGCTGCTCCTTCATCAGGTAACTAGTGGGGCAGGATCATAAGACACAGAATTTATGGCAAAAGATTACAGTGTCATGCAACTAAAATGATATATTCAACAACCCTAGATTGCTGTTAAGTCTTTCATCTTACAGAATGGGTTGCAGGTTTCGGTTCATTAATATGTAAATCCCAGAATCTCTTTAAAGTGACATTCTCAAGATAAGATTGTATCAAAAAAAGGTGACATCTCAACTCAGACAAAGTAATAAAGGTGTGAGGTTAAAGTCTGTCTGTATCCCGATCTTGAGTCAGACTGCTTCTACTTACAAGTAGGAACGTATGAAATGTTATATGGATTGACTACCTGCAGGTTCAATGTTTTTTGAGGAAAAATAGAATGTATCTGCAAATACCATTCTGCAAATGCAAATGTGTGTGTGCCAAACTTGGCTATCAATCTCTGCTCAGCCACTCTGTGTTGTTGCATATCCCGAAATCCGCCTTGGAGGATGGTCATCCGAAGATCCGAGGGCGAGTGTACCTGACCGTTGAAGTGTTCCCCGAATGGAAGGGAACATCCCTGTTTGGTGATTGTTGCGCAGTGTCCATTCATCCGTTGTTGTAGCGTCAGTTTGGTCTCGCCAATGTACCATGTCTTGGGGCATCCTTGCCTGCAGTGTATGAGATAGAAAACGTTAGTCGAGTCACATGAGTACCTGCCGCCTACATGGTGGGAGGTGTACCCACATGTAATGGTGGTATCCATGTCAACACTCTGGCATGTCTTGCAGTGGTTGCCATGACAGGGTTGTATGGTGTTGTGGTCAATGTCCTGAATGCTGGGCAATTTGCTGTGAACAATGATGTGCTTGAGCTCTGGTGGTTGTTTAAAGGTGAGAAGTGGAGTTGTGGGGAAAGTCTTGATGAGGTGCTCATCCTCATCTATAATGTGCCATCCCATGAGGGTGGCCTCAACCGGGAACTTGGGTTCATGTCACAGCACAGCTGACCCCACCACACTATTAACTCTCACACACACACACGCACACACACACACTTACACACACACATGCAGACCCTCTCTCATACACACGCTCTCTCTCAGACACACAAATACACCCCCCACACTCACATCCATGTACGTACGCTCTCACAGGCTTATACTCTGCCACACTCACACGCACACTCTACCAAACATGTGCATATGCAAACATACACAAACACACACTGTCTCATGCGCACTCACACTCACATGCACACACACACACACGTCTATGGGGTGGATTTGCATTTGCAAATTGTATTTGCAGATACATTCTATTTTTGCTCAAACACATTAAATCTGCAAGGCAAAAGTGAGGACTGCAGATGCTGGAAACCAGAGTTTAGATCAGTCAGTCAATGCAGGCTGTCAATCCATATAGCATTTTATAAATTCCTTCTTTGGAAATAGACCCAGTCTAACTCAAGATTGCGATATAGACAGAGTCTAACCTTACATCTTTAATACATTGTCTGAGCCGAGATGTCACCTTTTTATTAATAAAGCCTTATGTTATCTTGAGAATGTGACTTCAAAGAAGTTCTAGGATTTGCATATTAAGGAACTGAAACCTACAACCCATTCTAAAAGATGAAAGACTTAACAGCATCGAGGTTTCTTTAATATATCATTTTATTAGCATGACATTGTGAGCTTTTGCTATAAATTCTGTGTCTTATGACCCTGCCCCACTTGTCATCTGATGAAGGAGCGGCGCTCTGAAAGCTGGTACTTACAAATGAACCTGTTGGACTATAACCTGGTGTTGTGGGATTTTTAACTTTGTGCACCCCAGTCTAACAGAAGCATCTCCACATCATGGCTACCATTTAAGACAGAGATGAGGAACAATCTTCTGTTTCAGAGGGTTGGAATTCCTTTCATTAAAAGGTAGTGAATACACAATCTTTCAACCTTTTTAAGGTAGAAGTAGAGAGATTCTTGATGACCAGGGGCATGGAAGATTATCGGGGATATGCAAGAATGTCAAGTTGAGGCTAAAATCAGATCAGCCACGATCTTATTGAGTGCTAGAACAGACTTGAAGGGCTGAGTGGCCTCCTCTTGTTCCTTGTTTGTACATCTGTGTGACCTTCTAAGTCTTTCAAAAAATGACAGTCGTTGAAAACAAGGTTTATTACAAAGCAAGCGTAAAAGTGGAAGAGCTAGCAGTTGCCTTTGGCATTAAATCTAGCAACATTCACTGCTCCAACACAAATCAATCTTGTCAGTCTCTTATCTGCTGCCATGGAATTGTCTTGGATCCAGCAGGGCCCTGAGGCAGAGTGGCATCACTTGATGGTAAAGTGCTTGATCAGAGTTATCATGAGCTTTGTGAATTCAGACATTAACTCCATTTCAGTTGGATTCAATCATTGTAGCTAAGAAACCACTAGATTTTTTTAATGCAGCAGACAGCCTGTGAAACAAAATGAAGTAACAACATGGCGACTGTTCTGTACGTTTAACCAAGGATATGGCTAATTGAAAGTATGACTGAAAATTGATGCGTTGTTATTACCAAAACATCTGGTTTAAACAGTGCTCCATGGTGAATACTGTGGCAGTTTGTGGCCTGGGGGGGGCGACTCCTGTTTGCATCTTTGGGGGCTGTTGATTTGAATTAAACACAAATTGGAGGTGATTCAGAAAAGGTCCATTAGGATGATCCCTGGGATGGAGGAATTGTCTTATGAGCAAAGGCTAAACAGTTTGGGACTCTACTCCATGGAGTTTAGAAGAATGAGAGGTGATCTCATTGAAACATTTTGAATTCTTAAGGGACTTGACAGGGTCAATGCTGAGAGGATGTTTCCCCTCATGGGACAGTCGAGGATTAGAGAGGGCATCGACTCAGAATAAAGGGGCACGGATTTAAGACTGAGATGAGAAGGAATTTCTTTTCTTTGAGGTTTGTGAGTCTTTGGAACAGCTCTGAAAAAGAGTCACATCAGACTCAAAATGTTAACTGTTTGTCACAGATTCCCTATAATGTGGAAGCAGGGCATTCAGCCTATCAAGTCCATACCGCCCCTCCAAAGGCATCTTGTAACCTTGCATTTCCCAAGACCAATCCATCTACCTTGTGCACTATGGGCAATTAAGCATGGCCAATCCAGCTAACTTGCACATAGTTGCACTGTCAGGGGAAACCCATGCAGACACAGGGAGAACATGAACTCCACACAGACAGTCACCCAAGGCTGAAATTGAACCCAGGTCCCTGGCACTGTGAGGCAGCAGTGCTAACCCCTAAGCCACTGTGCTGTCCACTTGTGTTTTTCTCTCCACAGATGCTGCCAGACCTGCTGAGTTTCTCCAGCATTCTCTATATACACCAGCCAGCAAGGCCCATGCACCATGAATGAATTAAAAAACGTCCAGTGATATTCTCTGGAGCAGCGGAAGCTGAGGGGAGACTTGATCCAAGTCTACTTTGAGGTGCATAGATAGGGTTGATGGTCAGAATCTATTTCCCAGAGTTGAGATGTCTAAAACCAGGGGAACATGCATTGAAGGTGAGTGGGTGAAAGTTCAAAGGAGATGTGAGAGGTAAGTTTTTTACACAGAGAGTGGTGGGAGTAAGGGACATGCTGCCAGGGGTGATGATGGAGGCAGATATTATAGGAGCATTTAAGAAACTTTTAGATAAGCACATGAATATGCAAGGAATGGAGGGATTTAGACGAAGGGCAGGCAGAAGGGATTAGTTTAATTTGGCGTTATATTCAGCACAACATTGTGGGCTGAAGGGCCCATTTCTATGCTATATTGTTCTATGTTCTATTACCACTACACCACTGTGTACCCTTTCAGTTTTCAGTTTGTTCCCTGACAGTTGTCTAGAACGTGTATCCTATTACCCCAGAGTCAGAATTTTAAATGATTTTAAAACTCTATTGCTTTGCCTCTTTGACTGGTACATGTCAATCTGAAAATTCTCCTGCTTTACAAATCTCTTTCAGGTCTAATCCCCTGCATATCACTTTGACTTCTGTCAGCCTATAACAATCTGAGACCCCTGTTCTCCTCCATGGCTGATCCCGGTATCCCTGATTTTCATCACTGCACTTTTAGATGCCAACCTTTCATGCTTGGGTCTTATGATCTGGAGCTCTCCTCCTTCGACATCTCTGTTTCTCAATCTCACTTTACTCCTTTAAGACTGTCCTTCAGTCCTGACCTCCTCGTGTAACTCTGGAATCTAGTTCTGTTTAATAATATGTCTGTGAAGTGCCTGAGATATTTAGCTATGCCATAGGTGCTAAATGAGTTCAGTTTCTGTTGTTGAGAAGGTACCAAGAGCAAAAACCCAATTAAATTGATTCTCTATTGAGAGATTTGCATTGTTCACCTTAGCCATTAGATTGACAGCTCAAAACTGATCTGGAGTCTCTCAGCATACACATTAAAACTGTCAGTATTCATGGGAGAAAATGTACTAGGTGAAATTGCTCTATATATAAGTGCTGGTTCAGTGACCTCACAGCGTCGGGGACCCGGGTTCGATTGCAGCCTCAGGCGACTGTCTGTGTGGAGTTTGTACATTCTCCCCGTGTCTGCGTGGATTTCCTCCGGGTGCTCCGGTTTCCTCCTCCAGTCCAAAGATGTACAGGTCAGGTGAATTGGCCGCATGAAATTGCCCATAGTGCTCAGGGATGTGTAGGTTAGTCAGGGTAAGTGTAGAGTAATAGGGTAGGGGAATGGGACTGGGTGGCTTACTCTTCGGAGGGTCGGTGTGGACCTGTTGGGCCGAAGGGCCTGTTACCACACTGTAGGGATTCCATGATTCAGTGGAAAGGAGATTGGACGTGTTGAAAATGTAGCCTCTGATTTGCTGTGAATTACTGTTAGCATAATCAAGCTCAGACCAGGGCTTTAGTGAAAAAAACATTGACTGTGCCTGGAGGACCACCAACTTGGTGGAGGACGCTCTTTGGTCTGCCCGAAACTTGTTGATCTTCCAGTGTAAAGAGTTGACTTGATCTGAGTGTTGCAGAAGGGCACATTCCAAGGTCCTGGACAATGTGCTGAGGGACGCGCTGAAGCTTGGGTCAGCTGCCGCCAAGGCGCAGTGGGGAAAGACCACTGTCTGAGGTCTTCCTGCTCAAAGTAAATGGGGGTCCATTCAGTTATTTGACTCTCCTCGTGCCTCAAATGTATGTGACTATTAGTATTGTATGTGTAAGAGAGGTCTTTGATTTTTATTGGATAGAGTCAAAGTCCAACATTTTGTTTGTTTACTTGATATGCTACTGTGCAGAACTGAACCACTCTCCTGTCAATGTAGATAGACAAAGAGATTTTTGCATGAATAAAGTATGTTTTTTAAATAAAAAAAAACTCCAATGAGATAAAGGCCCAGCCTATCCCCATAGCTCAAGCCTTCAATTTCCAGCAACATTCTGTCAAATCTTTTCCCAACCTCTGTCCAATTTAATAATATCCTTCCTATCATTAGTGAGAGATGATAGCGATAGTTTAACCTGGGAGGTGGAGAGATTGAGAAGCAGAATGCTTCATGATAACCTTAGTCAGTGTGGGAATTGAATGCACACTGTTAGTGTCACAAACCAGCCATCCAACCAACTGAGCTAACCAGACTCCTAAGCTGTTGCATTCCATAGATGGACAGTCCAGGGAATCAGGTCCTTTGGGCTATCTATGGGTTACTAGTCCAGGACCACAGCCACCTCAAAACTAGATCCTCTAATTGTATCAATGACTGGCGAAAGTCACTATCACTTGCAACTAATGATCTCAGACTGAAGATATGAAGCTGAAATGGATTGTGCTATTTCCTATGAGATACTTATGATTAACATTTATTATTTGATACTTTTAATAGCCATTGCTAAAGGCATTGTTGTAATCCAATTTCACTTTCTCCTTAAAACAGCAACTTGGACACAGAGGAGTTGTGTGGTAAGTCAATAATATTGTTGCCCCTTTCCCCTCCTACCATTTCTTCTTAATGCTAAACATTCTCTTTCTTTTCCAATGATGTGTCTGGGTGAATCCGAGGGGAACTGTCACAGCAACAACATGTGTACGCAGCTGCTTTGACGACCCTCAGATTCCCCATTGCACCCTTTGAAGGAATTCCATCGTCTTCCCGGTTAATCTGCAGTGTTTCTGTCAAATCTGATCATTCATCTGGAAAGATAGACAAAGCTCCTGGCTGTTCTGTTGGGGCACATTGAGCAATGTTGTGCCTCAGTTGCCAAGGGGGCTGCTGATAGTGTGAATTGCAAACAATGGCAATAAAAGTAAGTATGCTCTTCCCTTGGTTTTCTCTCCTTGTCAATCACTGGTAGAGGTCAACCCTGCCTTGTTGATTTAGATTTGAGATTCTTTGTTCAGTTTTTAACAGAATATCACCGATCATCACAGGCACTTGTGTTTTCTTTCCAATCCTGAAGACTTATTGTTCAAACTGCCCTCCCAGCAAAAATACCAATGTAATCGACAAGGTGGGATCCCATAACATGTTGTAATATATACTAGTGGGTGGCATATTCTAGGTAACATGTGATCATGTGTAGAGGTTTATCTGGTTGGTAGAAAATACAGCAGATGCATTAATGGGCCTTTTTCTGATTTGCAGGCTGTGACAAGTGGAATCCTGCAGGAGTCTGTACTAGGGCCTCAAACTTTTATAATTTAAATCAATGACTTAGCTGAGGCAAAAAGAATGGTTGCTAAATTGGCATATGAAAGAGATTAGAGTCAAGATTAGAGTGGTGCGAGAAAAGCACAGTAGGTCAGGCAGCATCCGAGGAGCTGGAAAATCGACATTTCGGGTAACCATCAGGAATGGTTGGGATAGGTCAGAGAGGGTATGGTGAAGAACACATCAGGAGGTTGCAGATGGATATCGACAGGTTGAGGGAGTTGGAAAGGATCTAGCAGCTGAAGTGTAATGTGGGGAAATGTGAAGTTCACTTTGGCGGGAAGAAGTTAACAAAACACCGTGGGCGGCACGGTGGCACAGTGGTTAGCACTGCTGCCTCACAGCGCCTGAGACCCGGGTTCAATTCCCGACTCAGGCGACTGACTGTGTGGAGTTTGCACATTCTCCCCGTGTCTGCGTGGGTTTCCTCCGGGTGCTCCGGTTTCCTCCCACAGTCCAAAGATGTGCAGGGTCAGGTGAATTGGCCATACTAAATTGCCCGTAGTGCTAGGTAAGGGGTAAATGTAGGGGTATCGCTGGGTTTCGCTTCGGCGGGTCGGTGTGGACTTGTTGGGCCGAAGGGCCTGTTTCCACACTGTAATGTAATGTAATCTAATCTAATCTAAAACAATTTATTAAATGGAGACTGATGGCGGATTTCTGAGGTACAGAGAGATTTAGGTGCTCTTATGCATTCATTCATGTGACGTGGCATCATTAGCAGGGCCAGTATCTACTGCCCGTACCTTGAAAATGTGGTGGTGAGCTTCCCTCATGCAGCCTATGAATAACAAATGATTAGTATGCAGGTACAGCATGTAATCAGGAAGGGCAACAGACTGCTAATCTTTGTTATGAGAAGGAATGAACATAAAAGTAATTACATTATGCTTCAGTTATCCATGACACTAGTGAGACCTAGTGAGACCTGCTCTCAAATATTGTGCAGTTTTGGTCTCCTTCTTATGCTTTGGAGGTGGAGCAGAGGATCTTTAGTAGATTGATACCTGGAAAGAGTGGGTTATCTTAGGAGGAAAGATTGGCCTTGTTTCTGCTGGAATTTGGAAGAGTGAGGGATGAATCAATTGGAGTGTCTAAAATCCTGAATGATCTTCAAAAGGATATGGAAGATATAGAATGTAGGGAAGTAGATGGTGACACCTGGAAAAATGTCCATATTACAGAGGAGGAAGTGCTGGATGTCTTGAAACACATAAAGTGGATAAATCCCCAGGACCTGATCAGGTGTACCGTAGAACCCTGTGGGAAGCTAGGGAAGTGATTGCTGGGCCTCTTGCTCAGATATTTGTATCATCGATAGTGACAGGTGAGATGCCGGAAGATTGGAGGTTGGCCAACGTGGTGCCACAGTTTAAGAAGGGCGGTAAAGACAAGCCAGGGAACTGTAGACCAGTGAGCCTGACATCGGTGGTGGGCAAGTTGTTGAAGGGAATCCTGAGGGACAGGCTGTGCATGTATTTGGAAAGGCAAGGACTGATTCGGGATAGTCAACATGGCTTTGTGTGTGGGAAATCATGTCTCACAAATTTGATTGAGTTTTTTGAAGAAGTAACAAAGAAGATTGATGAGGGCAGAGCGGTAGATGTGATCTACATGGACTTCAGTAAGGCAAGGTTCCCCATGGGAGACTGATTAGCAAGGTTAGGTCTCATGGAATAAAGGGAGAACTAGCCATTTGGATACAGAACTGGCTCGAAGGTAGAAGACAGAGGGTGGTGGTGGAGGGTTGTTTTTCAGACTGGAGGCCTGTGACCAGTGAAGTGCCACAAGGATTGGTGCTGGGTCCTCTACTTTTCGTCATTTATATAAATGATTTGTATGCGAGCATAGGAGGTATGCTCGCATGCCTGAGGCTTTGTGAAGGAGGAGATTAAAAATTCTGACTTTGTTGTTTTTCTAGAGTATTTTTCTGAACATCTAGGGGAGTATGAAAGTGTCCTGTCAGCTCTGGAGCAGCTCAATATCTCCATTCTGAAGGCCATGGACAAAACCAAAAAGGTACGTTACAGTCTGTCCAAGGCAGGCAAGCAAATGTCAGATAGACTGCCTCTATTTGAAGGTTTTCACAAATGTTTCCGACTGGCCAAGCACACTTCTGCACCAACATGGCTCACACACAAATATTACTTTGTGCCCAGGGTCGACTTAAATTACAATCCATAAATTTACATAAATTGCATTAAATTGAATTTATTGTCACGTGTACCTAGGCACAGTGAAAAGCTTCATCTTGCGAGCAATACAGGCAGATCTCAGAGTTAAGTCACATAGATAGGTAAATAATAGGTAAACAGTGGCAATATCAAAAACACAGGTACAGGCGAATGCTAAGAGTTTGTGAGTCCATTCAGTATTCTAACAACAGTAGGATAGAAACTATTCTGAAACCAGCTGGTGCGTGTGTTCAGGCTTGTGTACTTTCTCCCCGATAGGAATGTACAGAGAAAAAATAGGCCAGTTGGTCCCAGCATTCTGAGAGAGATTAGCTATGTCACTGAAGCTGGTAATCCCAAATCATTGGGACAAAGGTTCAAATCCATGGCAGCTGGTGGGATTTATAATCCAGATTATTGTTCTAATTAAATTTCGAGCTGGTGTCAGTAATGGTAACCATGGAACCAGAATTGATTGTTGTAAAATCCCATCTAGTTCACTCATGCCCTTTTTGGGAAGGAATCATACAATCTTCTACTATAGGAAGGATGTTGTTAAACCTGAAAGGGTTCAGAAAGAATGTTGCCAGGGTTGGAGGGTTTGAGCTCTAGGGTGAGGCTGAATAGGCTGGGGCTGTTTTTCCTGGAGAGTCGAATGCTGAGGGGTGACCTTATCGAGGTTTATAAAATCATGAGGGGCATGGATAGGGTAAATAGTCAAGGTCTTTTTTCCCAGGGTGGGGAGTCCAAAACTAGAGGGCATAGGTATAAGGTGAGAGGGGAAAGATATAAAAGGAACCTAAGGGGCAACTTTTTCACACAGAGGGTGGTGCAAGTGTGGAATGAGCTGCCAGAGGAAGTGGTGGAGGTTGGTACAATGACAACATTTAAAAGGCATCTGGGTGGATATATAAATAGGAAGGGTTTAGAGGGATATGGGCCAAGTGCTGGCAAATGGGACTAGATTAGGTTGGGATATCTGGTTGGCATGGACGAGTTGGACCATAGGATATGGTTCCACGCTGTACAACTCTGTGACCCTGACTCGAAACAGTACAGAAGAGTCCCTTTGACCCATTGAGTCTGCACTACCCAAAATATACTGTGACCTACCATAGTCCCAGTTTCCTGAACTGGGCCCATAGCCTTGAATGTTATGACACTTCAAGCGCTCATCCAAGTATTTTTTAAAGGTTGCGAGGTTACTCGCCTCAACTACCCTCCCAGCCAGTGCATTCCAGAAATCAGCCATCCTTACTGGTTCTGGCCTAAATGTGCCTCCTGATTCACAGCCATTGCTCTCAAATGCAATTAAGGGATGGGCAACAAATGCTGGCCTTGTTAGTGGTACCCACATCCCCTGAATTAGTTTTTTAAAAGGTCTGAACCTTTCCCTACTTCATATCGGCATATCTTCCACATCTTCCTCCCTTGTGTTGTTGTTCTTGAATGAATCTCCACCATGCACTTCAGTAACTCCTGCCTTCCACATTTTTATCACTCCCTGAGTAAAGAACCTTCTCCTTAATTTCTTAAAGGATTTGTTAGCAACCATTTTATACTCATCTCCTCTAGTTTTGGTTTTGCAGAAGTGGATGCAGAATAAATGTCACTTTGACTTCTTGTGATTATAATTTCATCAGTTGGGTCATGAGGGTAAGTTTTCAAGTTTGAGAGAACTTCCACTCATTGATATTATTACTAAAGAAGAACGCCATTTGTCCCATTATTCATGTGCTTTCACATGTGATCTATCTTGTGTAATTCCTCCTCACCTATCAATATTTCTACTTTCTAGTTGCTTGTATAATATGGTTTTAAATATTATGATTAAAGAGGCTTCAGCAGCTACATATGGTAAAATAATCCTTATCAACTTTACTATGAAAAGAGTCCTTCCAAGTTGGTCCTGATACCACTCCTGAGTTTATATCCCTTTGTTATCAATACACACAGTTGTTCAATCTTTGTACCTCTGTAAACTAGTTTAATAAAGAAGTATGTTTGCTTTCATCTAGTATTGCAAAATCCTGGAAGGCATCTCAAAGATGGTGGACCTAACCCAAATCTAGACTTAAGAGACTTAACTAAAAGCATGGTGAACTTCATGCAGGATTTGAAGGTGGGAAGAGATTTGAAGAGGAAATTTCAAGTTAAAGACTTTGATGATACACTGGGAGGGGGGGGGAGATTGCAATGTAGCTCAGAGTTGGAGAAGCAAGAGGGTATTTAGTGTCATAATGTAACCTTGTAAGATAAAGGCAAAATGTTTACCAAAAATCAGCTAAATGCCGATTTTGGACAGTTTCATGCAGGGTTTCTCTTTGTGAACTGTACTGAATCTTCATATTACTCTCCACTGACCACCCCATTGTGTGTGCCCCAGGTCTCCAAGGTTTTGCTGTTGAGCAAGTGTGAGCTCATTAGCAGCGGAGTTAATGATCACCGGTGGGATCTTTTGGGATTCCCATCTCTGGTGCCACATTTAAAACCCAGTTGTGCACCAGGTTAATCACTGGCCAGTGAAGAATAGCCCTTCACAGCAGACATAGTGGAACGGCATTGAGGAAGAGAAGCTTCTGAGGGAACATAGGTGGCAAAGGTGAGACATCATAACAAATTCATAAATGTGTTGCTGCTTTGCATCATCAGCTGTCCGATCAGCTGACATCATAACTGCAGCTTAGGGAATCAAGCTGAACATTGTAACCAGAAAGAGTCGTTCAAACTTTGAAGGCTGGCTTGCGTTAGCAGCCTACTGCCTCGCTGGCTGCCAAGTAGTTACAGTTCTTACTTGATTATAGTAACATCCCATAACTACGAGGATAGCACTGGCAGGGAACTGCCAGAGAAACTGGTGGATGCAGGAACAGTTATGTTTAAAAGACATTTGGTTATGTTCATGAATAGGATCTGTTTGGAGGGAAATGGGCCAAGCACAGGCAGATGGGACTAGTTTAGTTTGGGGTTACGGACTGGTTGGATCAAAGGGTCTGCTTCTGTGCTGCACGACTTCATGACTCTGTAACTGCAGCTACAAGATTCAAACTGATCAGGCCGTAGTGCGACACCATGTTACAATCCAGACTAAGGCTCTTTCCCTAATGGGCTTTTGTCTGAAATGTCGATTTTCCTGCCCCTCAGATGCTGCCTGACCTGCTGTGCTTTTCCAGCAACATACTAATCTAGACTCTGATCTCCAGCATCTGCAGTCCTCACTTTTGCCTCTTTCCCTATTGCCCAGCTTAACATTGCAGCGTTTCAGCATTCAAGGCGAACTGCAGCCCACTTTGTGGACTGTAACGATATGGAGACCCTGACCTTGCCTGTGCAAGCACCCAACAAACCATGCCCAAGCCCTCAGACTGAGATCGGCCAATGTTCTTGATTCTCTAAGCTACTACCTCTTGACTGATGATAGTCCCTCCTTGTCTGTGGACTTTCAAACATGGCCATTTGGCTGAAGCCCATGCAGTGTGTTTGCTAGGAACATTCCTGGCACATGCTGTGGGGGTGACAATGAAGTAACACAATCTCCCAACCCCTTTTCTCTCACTGTTCTCACTGAGATGGTCAGGCAATTTTCAAGCCTTGGAGTAGGGTCACACTGAGAAAATGGTAGGGGAGCTCTGACCTAGAGGTTTGTGGAGCTGGGGACAGAGGTATTACCACGTTCATGCAAGGAAATAAAATAATGGGCAGATAAAATAACAGCCCGAGACAATTAACAAGAATGAAATGATGGACACAAGTGTAATTATAGGAGGTGAGGGGAGGTGCCGAAACAGCACTGACCAGGAATGAGAGATAAAGGTATAAGGAGGTCAGCACCAGGGAAGCCTGTCTATATCATTTTGTGATCTAAGGCTTTCGTCCCTGCTATATACCTCACCACCAATTTTAATGTCATCTGTGAACTTACTGATCATACCCGCTACATTCATGTCTAAATCATTAATGCATATTAATGTCTTCCCTCACCTTGTCTATTCCAAAGAATACAATTCCAGCATATCCAAACTTTTCATCGCAGCAGAGAAAAAATACAGAACTCAGTGGAGCTGAAGAGTGATGCAAGAAATTCAATTTGTGTCCCTGTAGCAATCTGATGCTTCATTGCAATTGCTCCAGTGTGGATGCAGTTAGCAGCCTTATTGTGGTTGTGTATCTCACAACTGCCTGGTGAGGGAGAGATAATAATGGTCTACTTCTAATTGACTCATATTGCCTTATGCTCAGCCAACTGCATCCCTAGAGGACTATTCATTAAAATCCACAAGTGTCGACAGTGCTTCAGCTGTAATCACTGAATACCAGGCACAGACATAAGTTTTGCAATCAGTGCCAACAGAGACGAATACACTGTGTTTACTGAGATAAATGGGCTCCCTCTTTCAATCTTCTTGCTTGCATTTTCAGTATGAAATGAACTGCTAGCAATTATAGATTTTTAACTTACCTGCTCTCGACTTTATTTGACTTACTTTTTGCTCTCCTTTTCAAATCACTCTCTATTCCTCCCCTTCCATTGGTAAAATCAATACGTCTGGCTTAAAGTGCTTGGCCATTCAGAGTGAACTCAGACATTGCATCTTCATGCTAACTAACTAAGGCATTCCTTCTCACTACAAGTTCCTAGATGAGAGAGAAAAGGGGCAGAAGGTGAGAGAGACAATAACAGATAGGAGTGTATACAGTAGTGAAAGGTAAAGGAAATGGACAAGAAAGTCAAAGCCTGAGGGAGAAAGAGCATTTAAAAAAAATCTAAAATCCACTTTCCACATCAGTAATCTAGACAGTGTGTTGATGAGTCAGTGAGGGGTTCCTCCTTGAATTTACACCTTGCTCTCTCCCTCATCATCTGCCTGTTTCAAAGCCAGCTACACCTTATAGAGCAGGAATCACCATCTATCGAGCTTCAGCGCACTTTCTAACCATTTCGGGTGTCAAAGTGGAACATCTTCATAGTCAGAAGTCACCAGGTTACAGTCAGGTGGTGAAGGGGCGACGCTCCGAAAGCTTGTGATTTCAAATAAACCTGTCAGACTATAACCTGGTGTCATGTGACTTCTGACTTTGTCCACCCCAGTCCAAAACAGGCACCTCATTGTCAGAACGTCCTCACGTTAGCTTTCAGGGTGTCTTTGAAACGCTTCCACCAGCCACATCTTGTGATCTTTGACTAGCCGTGAGCTGGGAGTCGTGACTGTGCTTCAGAAGATGAATGTTTGACATTCGGGTGCAATGGCATTTCTCTGAACAACATCCACCCAGTCACCGCACAGACAGGAAACAACAAGGACATTGGTCTGGCTAGCATCCCAGCTGCAGTGTGCCAATTGAGCAAAGTCAAATCCAGCAAGAATCATGGTTATGGAACCTGAGATGGGCAGTGAAGTTCAGATACAGATCAGCTGGTGAATGGTTTAGGCTTGAGGGGCTGAATGGCTTCCTCCAGTTCCTATGCTTTGGGCCCACAGCAGTGGAATGTTTCCAGGAGGGAAAGGTTAGGTTTTTCTTTCTGGCCAGAGAATAATTTTAATTAGCATTTCCTTTAGAATTCACCCTGCCATGGCTCACTGGGTAATATTCTCTCCATTGAATCACAGCATTCCAGGTTTAAACCCATGACCAGAGCCCAAGAAGGATGGTGCAGTACAGAGGGTGCATGTTGCAGTTGCCATCCCCCCGAGGAGATGGCCCATCAAAGCCCCATCTTCCTGCTTGAGTGGATAGAAATGGTCCCATGCTGATGTTCAAATAAAGAGCTTGGGAGACAGTGCCTGTGTCCCTGCCAGTATTGATCCCTCGATACTTATCCCTATGAATATCTAGTCAATGTTGCGTGGGCAGGGCAGCTCATGACTCTTCAATCTACCGCTCATAATGAAGATTGTCCCCACCATCCTTTTCAAGGGGAGGAATCGATAGGGTCTGCTTGGTTTAGTGTGGAAGAGGAAAAGCACTTCCTAGTCTAACTTGTAGTTAATAAGGCATAGTCTATTGCATGTTTGCAAATAGTTAGAGGTCATATTTTTACAGAGACTTTGAGGAGGACCAAATGTTAGGTGTCCCTCCTTCGATATCCATTCTGCCCACAAGTCCATATTCCCTGGTTCTGGAGGAACCCCAACAGTATTAACCCTTTCAAACAATAGTCATTACCTTGTTCAAAAACAGAATTTCAAGCATTCAAGAATTTCAAGTTCTTTGTTTATTTTGATGTGGAGGTGCCAGAAGGGCTCATGCCCGAAACCTCGATTCTCCTGCTCCTTGGATGCTGCCTGACCTGCTGCGCTTTTCCAGCAACACATTTTCAGCAAAGTTAAAAATCACACAACACCAGGTTATAGTCCAACAGGTTCATTTGGAAGCACTAGCTTTCAGTGCGCTGCCCCTTCATCAGGTTGTGCTTCCAAATAAACCTGTTGGACTATAGCCTGACGTTATGTGATTTTTAACTTTTTTTAATGTCGTTGTTTTGTTACTGTTTGTGAAAGTTGAGCCCAAACTAGCTGCCGTGTTTCTGACTTTACACAAAGTACTTCACTGGACGCAAAACACATTGAGATGTTGGTAACTGTTGAAAGCCCTCTATGTGAATCTTTCTTTTTAGCCTGTGTGTTAGGTCTGTGAATTGACTGTCGTCTCTCTGGTTTTACATGCACGTTGCAGCTAAGGTGCTGGAAGCTAATAGAAGATCACTGGGCCACAGTGTGTCCATTAAGTTTCTCATGGCAGGAACAATGCACAGAAATCACACAACATTAATTTCTTTTGTATATAAAGAATAATCTAATGGAAGCCTACCTGCTGTAGAGTTTTTTACCAGAGGGGCAGGGAAAATAGAGGCACTTTCGACATTTTAATGGAATTTTACTATGTACTGATGGCCGATTTATTCTCACAACTCAGAAATAGGTCATCCACCCTGACCATACCCATATTCATGCTTCACAAAAGCTTTGTTCCACCCCTGTTCACATATCCCTTAACAACAAATTCCTCTCTATCTTCCTCCATCAAGTGCTTATCTATCTTCTCCTTGAATGCGTCTATGTTCTTTGACTGAATCACTCCACCTGACAACATGTTCCACATTCTAACCACTCTCTCAGTAAAGACCTTTCCCCTGCATTTCCCAGCTGGATTTCCTGATGACTTCCTTATATATGACTCCTAATTCACACAAGCAGAAACATCTTCTTTATTGTTTTCTTTTCATAAATTTTATGACCTCAATCAGGTCACTCCTCGGTCCTTTCTCTCTACACTGAAGGGCTGTTTCAATCTTTCATGTGCAGTAATGAAGCACAACGATGTTGCAGTCCTTGTTGTTATTCAAACACACTGCAGTTAACAGTGCACCCTCAAGCAGTATTGAGGGTGTGCATTGTTAGCAATGTTCTGAGGTATTGATTAACTCAAGGCCCTGTCTGTTCTCTCAAGTTGGAGTTAAAACATCCCAGTTCTAAAAAAAAGAACAGGGTATCATTCACTTTGATGTCCTGGCCATTATTAAAGACGGAAGTATTGCAGATGCTGGAATCCAAGGTAGACAAGCAGGAGGCTGGAAGAACACAGCAGCATCAGGAGGTGGAAAAGTCGACGTTTTGTGTATAAGAAGGTTTACACCCGAAATGTTGACTTCTCCATCTCCTGATACTGCCTGGCTTGCTGTGTTCTTCAAGCCTCCTGCTTGTCTACCCTGGCCAGTATTTCAGCATCCTTTCAGTCCACTAATGATGAATCCCTTTATCTATTTATTAAGGAGTCCATTTTATTAACTAAAGTCCCCCATTCCTAGTTATTCTCACTACAACATTTCCAACATATTTCCAGCAGAATTTTGGTAAAATCTTCGAACATTTAGAAATACATAAACAAACATATCCAGCTAAGCCATGCCACAAAGTAGTCTCCGCATGCACATTGGCTGTGTAAATATTGTTTGAGATACCAATGTTGATACAGGTCTAATGTGACACTGATAACAAGCACTCACTGGTCCAGGAGTACACCAGGTCTTACAGGCCCTATCAGGTATTGTCAGCCAGAGTTGGACTCTGTCTGAGACTCTCAGATATTTCCCTGTCAGGTGTGTATTACTCTAACATGAAGGCAACCCCTAACTGTCCACCTCCACAATCGTAGCGCTATTAAGGCTCTCCAATTCTGGAGCTCCACTCCGAGAATTAGAATTAGTTTTATTGTTACATGGACTCACATGAATACAATAAAAAGTTTACAAAGTCACCACTAACTGCTCCATCTTACAAAGGTACCTACGTATAGGATCTTAGGAATGAATTACAAAAATAAAGTAATAAAAAGTTCAACATTACAGTCCTTCTAGCAGACTAAGTCAGGCCTTGACTCCAGACTGCGCCAGGCCTCACATTCAATCTGCACCAGGCCGCACCTCCAGACCACACCAGGCTGCACCTCCAGACCATGCCAGGCTGCACCTCCAGATCACGCCAGGCTGCACCTCCAGACCACACCGGGCCTCACCTTCAGACCGCACCAGGCCGCACCTCCAGATCACGCCAGGCCACACCTCCAGACCTCACTGGGCCTCAACTTCAGACCACACCAGGCCGCACCTCCAGACCATGCCAGGCCTCACCTCCAGACCGCATCAGGCCTCACCTCCAGACTGCACCAGGCTGCACCTCCAGACCGCACCAGGCCCCACCTCCAGACCGCACCGTGCCTCACCTCCAGACCGCACTGGGCCTCACCTCCAGACTGCACCGGGCCGCACCTCCAGACCGCACCAGGCCGCGCCTCCAAACTGCACTGGGTCTCACCTCCAGTTTGCACTGGGCCTTGCTTGCAGACCATGCCAGGCATCACCTGTAGATCACACCAGGCCCCATCTCCAAACCACGCCAGGCTTCACCTCCAGTCCGCACCAGGCCTCACCTCTAGACTGCAACAGGCCTCACCGCCAGACTGTGCCAGGTCTCTCCTGTAGATCGCACCAGGCCTCACCTCCAGACCGTGCCAGGCTTCACCTGTAGATCGCACCAGGCCTCACCTTCAGGCCATGCCAGACCTCACCTGTAGATCACACTAGGTCTTACCTCCAGATCTTGCCAGGTCTTACCTCCAGACTGCGCGAGACCTCACCTCCAGACCATGCTAGACCCTAACCTTCAGACTGCAATGAGCTCAACCTGGGGTTGCCAGATCTCTCCGCTGCCTCAGATGCTGGGGGACTTCACTCTCCTCACTTTCCTCTGTGCTGCACAAACCTGCTCCCCGCAGAAGGAAAGTAGATTAAGAAAACAAAACAGTGAAGGAAGGAAAAAAAAGTAAAAAAGGATGGAGCAGATGAGCCCTGGGCAGGTGCCTGCTCGCTATGCTGCTACTCCTCTGCCATCTTGTTTTGTTTCAGAGGGCTAGCAGTTCTAGAGTTTAGGCATTAACACCAGGTGAAATAGGTACCAGGACTGAGGAGTTACAGGACCTGCAATAGGAATCATAGAACCCCTACAGTGTGGAAGCAGGCCATTCGACCCATCGAGCCCATATTGCCCCAACCCCCTACACCCCCGTAACCCAGTATTTCCCATGGATAGTCTACTTAGTCCACACATCCCTGGACACTATGGGACAATGGTCAATCCACCTGACCTGCACATCTTTGGATTGCGGGAGAGAACCAGAACACCCAGAGGAAACCCACGCAGACACTGGGAGAATGGGCAAACTCCACACAGTCAGCCAGCCAAGGCTGGAATTGAACTGGGGTCCCTGGCGCTGTAAGGCAGCAGTGCGAATCACTGAGCCATCCTTGGAGGATTCCTTTGAGGTGTGTTTAAAGTTAATATTATTAGCTGTTATTTGCTTGGATTTGGAGACTCAACTCCTTCATGTTCATCATGTCTGTTGTGGATTTGGTCATTCTGTGTTGACCGTCCTCCTCTTCAGGCCATGGAGGCTGTCTCCATGGAGATGGCAGATACTACTTGGTGGAGGACAGGAGGTTCACTTTGTTGGTGTCAAAGTGTTGAGCGTCTGCAAAATCACAAATAAACAGCTCTATAACTAGCACACCTGGATGTAGTGAAACAAGCAGTGGATCCGGTCCTCACCCATCTCTGGGAAATTTCTCCAGAGGCAGGAGTTCACAAGGGAATCAAGAACCAAATGAAGCTGTGCCCTTCTCAAAGTAGAGATACTGGTCACATATTTACTGAGGGCCTGGTGCAGGTAGGAATTAAAACACTTGGTCATAGAGTCATACAGCACAGAAACAGACCCTGTGGTCCAACCAGTCCATGCTGAACATAATCCCCAAACTAAACTAGTCCCACCTGCCTGCTCCTGGCCCATTTCCCCCCAAACCTTTCCTATTCATGTATCTATCCAGATGTATTTTAAATGTTGTAATTGTACCCACATCCACCACTTCCTCAGGAATTTCATTCCGCACACAAGCCACCCTTTGTGTAAAACATTTGTCTCTTATGTCTTTTTAAACTCTCCCTCCTCTCACCTTAAAAATGTGCCCCATGGTATTGAAATTCCCCATCTTAGAGAAAATACAACTATCATTAATTCTATCTACAGCCCTCATAATTGTATAAACTTCCATCAGGTCACATCTCAACTTCCTATGCTCCAGTGAAAAGAGTCCTAGTCTATCCAGCCTTTCTTTATAACTCAAACCTTCCATATCCAGCAACGTCCTGGGAAATCTCTTTTGAACCCTCTGATCCTTGAGGTTACTTTGGGATCCCAATTCCCCCTGGACGAAGGTGAATTTTTAAAGGTCCAGCAAGACAGAAGAAGCAGGAAGTCTAACCACTGCCAATTAATGGCTCCTTGGGCATATTAAGGAGATTGTTAAGGGATCTGTCAGTTCAAGATTTGAATTTTTAACTTTTTTTTATCAGTGATCCCTTACAGTTTTGCACCCATTTATGTGCAGATTCACCATTGTATCCTGGCAACTTGCAATAATTTCAAAATTTATTCTGTTGGTCTAATGGGTGCTGCTGAAAACTTGCTTCTATCCTTCTCATGCACATCCACTTTCCTCACATTCCATTTGAAGGACCTGTCTGCTCCAGTGGATAAGGTGGCAACAGTCTCCAACATGGCCGCCCTCTGCTTTTACCATTGGTGCTGGGAAGGTAGCTCCAACTCCAGGGGCTCAGAGCCTCTGCTTGGTTGCTGAGCTTGCCTTCTGTCTAATTAGTCCACTTGTATTTAAAAGTAGGATTGCAGGAGCCATCGGAACATGGAAATCATTGGATGTTAGTGTCCCAACCTGACATTAGAATTCCAGCCCATTGAATCCCTGGTTTAGAATGACAAAGCAAATCTGGCTGAAAATGATACTAACCTTTGTGTTCCCGTTTGACTTTTCAAAGCTGTCAGCTTTGTGTTTTTCAGATTTGTGGAATCATCTCAGAAAATGGAACCTCACACAAATTATTATTTTATGCAAGGTTGCTTTCGCTGTCTAGATCTCAGTCTTAATTGAGTGCTACATGCAAATACAAGTAGGGTATGCTATAAATACATTGCATCTGTGGAGAGTGGAACAGGGTTAGCAGGTCAGGTCAATGATCTTCCATCTGGGAAGGGGGGGGGGGGGGGTGGCATGGTGGTTAGCACTGCTGCCCCTCAGCTACCAAGGACCTGGTTCATTATAACCCTCAGGTAACTATCTGCGTAGAGTTTGCACATTTTCCCCATGTCTGGGTGGGTTTCCTCCCTGCTGCTCTGGTTTCCACCCACACTCCAAAGATGTGTAGGTTAGGTGGAATGGCCATACTCAGTTGTCCATGGTGCCCAGGGAAGTGCAGGCTAGGTGGATTAGCCAATGGGAAAATGCAGGGATAGGGGAGGGGAATGTGTCTGGGTGGGTTGCTATTCAGAGAGTTGGTGTGGACCTGATGGGCTGAATGGCCTGCTTCCACACCATAGGGATTCTATCGACCTGAAAAATCTTGCAGGTGACACAGGTTTTAAGGAAAGGAGAGAGTCAATGCTGTTGTTTTGTGTCTCACAGAAAAAAAACTCCACCCAGAAAGAAAACAAAACAGGACCGGTGTCGTTTTGACATCTTCTGTTGTTATTCTGTGTGTGTGTGTGTAAGCCACCCTGGAGTCTAGTTCAGCCTCAGTGATATCTTGTTGGGGCAATGGATTACGCTGGGTGATATAATATAAAACAAAACAAAACTCCACCCAAGGCTGGAATGGAACCCAGGTTCCTGGTGTTGTAACGCGGCAGTGCTAGCCACTGAGCTGCCTCAAGTGCTGGAAGCTCACAGCCATGCTTGAGGGCTGAGCAGAGATGCTCCTTAAAACTATAAACGCCATATCCACGTTCGGTCTCGCCAGCGTACAGGAGACTGACCACAATGTGAGCATGAGCTTATGTATTAAACTAAATTGTCTGAAGTATGAGTAAATCAATGTTTCACCTGGAAGGAGGGCGAAGGGCGAGGCAATGGGCTGAGAGGACTTGGAAGGAATGATGATTCATCTCTAGTACGTAACTACAGACCACACCAGTGTATGACTTCCTCGCTGTGAGGTGCGAGACAGCCAGAAATACATAGAAATGCCACCTGAGAAAGCCCCCTCCTTCCTGGGGCATGTAGGAATGGGTGGGAAAGCAACATTGCTGGTCCATAAATTAAAAATAAATCTAGAAAAATCTGGTGTGTTAGCAGATCAGATATTATACTGCAGGCGCCCAATAAAGCAGTGATGAGTAACTAATATATTCCTGCAGTTTACTCAAAGTGACATGATAATTGTTTTAAATTTATACCTTGTCTTCAACACATGGAATTGGCTGCAATTTGAGCCTGGTGGTGTGTGTGGGAAATCACTTCAGTGCAATCATTACGGAAACTGGTGGAGAATGTCAAATTTAAATTCGATCGGGAAAATCGTAAAACTTTCCATGATGATTTGCAGTCGCTCATGTAAGTTAGTTTGTCTTCGTCTCTTTGTTTTTCTACTCTTCCCACACGGCTGTGTGTGTGGAAGCCATCCTGGAGTCTAGTTCAGCCTCAGTGATATCTTGTTGGGGTAATGGATTACCCTGGGTAATATAATACAATTGGAATTTCCCACAGGAATGTACAAGATGGACTGCTGAGAGAGTGCGTTGACGTTTAGTGCCTCAGTGGTAGTGTTGTAGTCTCTGGGTCACAGGATTGTGGGTTTGGATCCCACTTTGGAGACTTTGAGAACATTGGGTGGCAGAGTGGCTCAGTGGCTAGCACTGCTGTCTCACAGCGCCAGAGATCCAGGTTCAATTCCCGCCTCAAGCAACTGTCTCTGTGGAGCTTGCACATTCTCCCCGTGTCTGCATGGGTTTCCTCTGGGTGCTCCGGTTTCCTCCCACAGTCCAAAAATGTGCAGGTTAGGTGAATTGGCCACGCTAAATTGCCCCTGGTGTTAGGTGTAGGGGGATGGGTCTGGGTGGGTTGCTCTTTGGAGGGTCAGTGTGGACTTGCTGGGCTGAAGGGCCTGTTTCCACACTGTAAATAATCTAATCTAAAAAACATTAGCGCTGCTTGCCCAGTGTTGAGAAGGTTCCACACTTTCCGAGGTGCCATCTTTTAGAATAGAATTCAATCCCTACAGCATGGAAACAGGCCCTTCGGCCCAACAAGTCCATGCCGACCGTCCGAAGAGCAACGCACCCAGACCCATCCCCCCTACTATATTTACCCCTGACTAATGCACCTAACCTACACAGAATCTAATCTAATCTTTGGGCACTATGGATAATTTAGCATAGCCAATCCACCTGACCTGTACATCTTTGGATTAGTGGGAGGAAACCCACGCAGACATGGGAGAATGTGCAAACTCCACACAGACAATTACCCAAGGTGAGAATCAAACCCAGGTCCCTGGCGCTGTGAGATAGCAGTGTTAACCACAGAGCCACCATGCCACCCCAAACTGACAGCAAAGAAGACTTGGTTCAATAGATATCTACAGAAAATAAACTCTTTCAGGTGGACAGTGTCTGAGCACAAGTGGAATTTTTCACCCTCCCAGGGGGCTTTGGTTGAAGACCTACCATCTGTCTCCACCAGGCGAATGGCAGACGGCAGCAATTATTGACTTAAACCTCTCTACCACAGGACAATCCTGAGACAAACCAGGTGTACTGAATCGGTCGATCAATTAGATATTGCTCCTGAGGCTGACTCTGAACTCATTGTAGGCGAAGGTCAAAGAGATTGGCATTGGAATGGGGGTGGGAAGGTCAAGTCTGGGAATGAACAGTGGTTCTTCCTAAAACAATAATCACCCCACCTGCGTTTTGGTGTACAACATCAAACATAGAACAGTACAGCACTAAGATCAGGCTAACCTACATACCCTTCATTGTACATTTTCCATGTGCCTATCCAAGAATTGCTCAAAGTCCCTAATGTATCTGACTCTACTACCATTGCTGGCAGTGCATTCCATGCACCCACCACACTCTGTGTAAAAAACGTACCTCTGACATCTCCCCTAATCACCTTAAAATTATGCCCCCTCATGATAGACATTTCCACCCTGGGAAAGAGCCTCTAGCTATCTGCTCTATCTATGCCTCTCATCATCTTGTACACCTCTATCAAGTCACCTCTCGTCCTTCTTCGCTCCAATGAGAAAAGCCCTATCTCCCTCGTGTAGAGAAGACTGATGGCAGTGTGAGGTGAGGTTCAATAATACTGTCTATAGCGAGCGGAGAAATTCATAGCTTTCCCAGCAGAGCCTAAGAAGTTAAGGCAGAGTCATTTTTAAATCAATCTATTAAGAGATGTTTTTACACTCCTTTTGTGCAGGTAGGACTTGAACTTGAATTGGCTGAAGACTGGTATCTGTGGTGCTGGGGGCCACTGGAGGATGCCCTCAATGGGTCATTCCCTTGGTGCTACTTGCTGTGAGTGCTTCAGCCTTATCTTTGGCACTGATTTGTTGGTCTACTCCATCATTGAGGATGGGGATATTTGTGGAGCTGCCTACGCCAGTGAGTTGTTTAATTGTCCATCATCATTCATGACTGAATGTGGCAGGACTGCAGAACTTAGATCTGATTCATTGTTTGTGAGATTGCTTCACTCTGTTTCCTTTGCTGCTTATGCGGTTTGGAATGCATTTTTAGTTATACCTGGTGCTGCTCCTGGCATGCCCTACTGCACTTTCCGTTGACCTAGGGTTAATCCCCTGGCTTGATGGTAATAGTTGAGTGGGGGATTTTCTGTGGCATGAGGTTACATATCTCTAATTTGCTTCACCTCTTTAATATTCCCTTGCCTGATTTGGAATTGGCAAAAGGAGGAAACTAAAATGATGTGGCTCCTTTTAAAAAGTTCCCATGTTTCAGCCAATATTCATGCTGCGATAGTCAGTCTGAAGTCTTTGGTTGGAGATTTCGAGTGGAGTAAGGGTCCTACGTACCATCTTCCATACATTCCTCTCCAAAGCAATAAACTGTTGAAACTGTGGTGCTATCCTAGACAGAGAGATCAGTGATTGTGAGTAATTGAGTGATGGGAATGACTTGAATCCAGCCTCAATAATGACTCTTGTCCCATTGTTGGCAGAATGAAATCAATTGCACTGGGTCACTTTATGGAGCTGTAATTCTGACAGGTTGTGGGTCCAATTGAAAGGTTTGTGTGAAAAGGCAGACAGGCAAAAGGTGTCACACTGCCAGTTTGAAAGACCTCAACTCCTCTATTATTAAATTCTCAGCACAATCTCCACACTCTATTACCAACCTTCAAAGTAAATTGCTCAACTCTCCTGACAACCTCCATTAACTGTTTATTTAAATGACCCTGTGGGATTTTTCTTTTGTCACATAACTTTGTCAATATACAAGAATAAATGAGAAAAATGATATGGTCTGATCCTGGTTGATGCAGACTGAAGTATCTTTCTTCATGTCTCAAATTCCTCAATAAAATGTTGACCAGTATTTCATCTCAGTGTCAGTGACAGTAGATGCAGATTTTTTTCATTCTAGATGTCATGATCAATTGATTAAACTTCATATTGTCAGCATTGTTCAATATTTTTATCCTGTGATAAATACAACAGCTTTGCACATGTCTATTTCCTCCTTTCATTTATCCCTTTTGATCTTCACTTTCTTTCTAACTTCTTTGATCTCGTTTGTTTGCTGATACAATTTCAGTCTGTCTGTCTCCTCGAAGCATTTGCTTAACTTTCTTCTCTGCAAAAGATTTCCTTTTTCACCTTTAACCATGGGAGAATTAGTTAACTTCTTTGTGATAGAGCGCAGACCAATCTCTAAAGTGTTTTGAACAGTTACCGTGCCGAGGAGGGAGCAAGGCCAAGGAAAAATGTCAACCTAATATAATTCAAATAAAAATCTAAATGGGATTTAAGGGAAAAAAAACAGACTAGCATTTATATAGCACCTTGCACAACCTCAGGATGTTCCAGAGTGCCTAACACTACTAATGAAGTGTGGGCACAGTTATCACCCAGGAAATTGCTATGTGGCTGTTATTTAAGATGGAAAGACATTGGTCCAGATATCTGTGGTGACAGGGAGCCTCTCTGAAACCCCCAGGAATTGGAATTTCCAACTTCGCCCCAATACTCCCATGTTTCAATTCCCATTTTAGCAGGGAGGCTTGGGAGCCAAGCGTGCATGGTTCCCAGAGACATTTTATAGGATCAGCTGTCACCAATTAGATCAGGTTTTGATATCCCTGCTTTTAGGAACCCAGAGTACATGGAGCAGATGAGGTACTTGCAGCTCTGTTACACTGAATTTATTTTGATTAGTTAGGGTATGACATTAAAGAGATGATGCACCCCAGGGAATATGATTCAGGGGACTTGGGGTCAGTCATGGGGTCCGTTGGGTGAGGTTTTATATTAACTTGTGGGACTTGAGCGTTGCGTGGCCAACATTGATAGCCCATCCCTATTTGCCTGTGGGGTGGGGTGGGGTTAGTCAGGTAAGCCATGGGATAGGGAAAATGGGCAGGACTCTGCCTAAAAAAGGCACCAACCCATTTGAATGTCAAAAGACTGTCAAAACTGTCAAAGACTTTATGTAACTGTCAAAGTTGTCCTGTAACTGTAAAGGAACAGTTGAAATGGTCAGAAAATTCGACATGAACTGTTAGAATAGAATTGAATATTCTTTATTGTCACATGTACTCAGGTACAGAAGTAGAAGAGAACAGTGAAAAGTTTACAATGTCACCTCTCATGGCACCGTCTTAGGGTCAAAGTACAGAGGAACTTCAATCATCTGACATTCAATTATCCGAATATCGGATTATCCGGCAAGATCGCAAGGTCCCAATGCTTGGCTAAACAATGTTATCCAACATTCAATTATCCAGAATTCGATTAACCGAACAAAATACTCCCTGCCTATGTCCCTCGGATAATCGAGGTTCCTCTGGAGCTAGTTACAAATTTTAGACACAAGAAGTGGAATGATAAAAGTTGCATTTCCCTGACAGTGACTCATAGCATAAGTTAGAAATAGGACGTAGTTAAAAGGATAGACATTACAGTCAGATAAACAGATTACGGATAAACATTACATTGCAGTAGCTCAGCGCAGAGGCTTCCACATGTGGTCTGACCGGCCTCGCAGGCCACTAACTGCCCACGCCAGACCCTGGATCAACAACTGTCCACACTCTGCTCCAGGTCTCAGCTGCTCCAGAACATTCTATGCGTCCAGCCCACTCCGCTCCAGCTCTCAGCTGCTCCAGAACATTCTATGTGTCCAGCTCAGTCCACTCTGGCTGTCAGCTGCTCCAGAACATTCTATGCCTCTGGCCTACTTAGCTAGAGCTTGAAACTGTCAAACAACTTCGAGTACAAATACGTGTTTTCATAAGAGTTCAGTTGAAGGAATTTCAGTGTACTGTAGGCGAATAAGAGATTTTTAAAACAGTGATTTTATTGGTAGATATGTGCTTATTTTGTGTCAACGTGGCCCCTATGTTTATCTATTGTGAATATGAGGCAGAGCAAAGGGTAGTGTCAGGCATGGATTGACATGAGCAGGCATTAAATTAGCATTAGGGTTTTACATGATAAATGGGCACATGAAGAAGTTTTTTGATTTCATTCCTTTTTTTTATTAACCTGCAGTGTGATCTGACACAGAGTCAGGCCTTGTGCCCAGCTCACAACTGTAGCAAGCAGCCTCCTACTTCCCTGTTGAATAAGCCCATCATCCTGGAATGAAAATCTGAACTTCCCAAGCACTTTTCTGAAGTCGATGTAGTGGAGCCAGTAAATATCCCGCCTCTGTGCTTCTGTGGCAGGAATGAAAACCAAGGCCTTTATGTTTATATGTTGCACTTCCCAGCTTCAGCATTGCTCAGTCTGTAATGATACAGAATGAACCAACATTCGGATAATTGATGATCAGTCAAGAGGAGCTCAGAAGGATCAGTCAAATGGGAGATGTTATGTTTAACTGCCTTAAGTGAGATATTGGGTGAGTAGGGCAAACAAGATCAAATAAATTACAGGATACTTATGAAAGAGTGCCCTGGGCTTATTAGCATATTGATATAGCATTTATGTAGCACCTTTCATAACCACAACACCTTCACAATAAATGAAGAACTTTTCAAAGTATAGTCACTGTCGTTGCAATGTTAGGAAAACAACAACCAATTTTTGCACAGCACGGTCCAACAAACAGTGGTAAGGTAATGACCAGAGGTAATCGTATTGACCGCAGGTTTGACCTTGGCCAGGAAACCAGAAACATGAACCTGACAGAGTGACGAGTCTTTACAGCCTGTTGCCTGTGAGGACCCTGACAACTGTTTGGGGTTTCACACGTCTGCTTCCATCACTAGTTTGTTCCCGGACGAGTTGCTGACCGATTCTCTTTCTCTTGCCAGGAATACCAGAGCTCCTCGACTCTGGAGCAATTTGTGACCCGCTTTTTGCTCCGTGAGACGGTGGACCAGCTACAGTCACTGCAGAGTTCACTGGAGTGTGCGATGGATGCCATTGAGGAGCAAACCAGCCATGAGAGGTGGGTCATGTTTCATTAATGTTCCCCCACCCCTAGACATCAAAATGAACTCATATATAAAGTAATAGCTCTGAAGGAGATAATAGTCATGTTGCAGTGAGTTCCACCCACTCCGATAATGTCACATAATGTGTGGTGGAGATCTGCATGAGTACCCAAGATATATAGACAACTTTGTCAATAGTTCCTTCTGAGCTGAATTGTTTTGTGAGGATTGGAACTCTGCCATGCATTCGTAGTGGGATTTCATTGCACAGCTGAATGATAAACCCTCCAGTGCTAAATGCAGTAAAACGTTCAAAGTCTTTGAAAGGGCTCAGCCATTGGCTAAAGCTTGAAAACAATTATCTGAGCATCTCATTATAGGAAAGGTTAATTCATTGGGGAGAAATCATCTAGTGAACTCAATGCATCATTGAACTATTGTTCCTGCTCCAAGCTTTCATTGAATTTGTGAAAGATGCATATACATTACTTTTTTCCCAAGTCTCAAACTATCAGAGATGGCTTGCTAACCACTTAGCATGCTGTATAACTTGTTGCTGCCTTTGCAATTTGATATGCTTGCGAATAATTCTGATAAGATAGCCCCGATGAATGGATAAATGGAAGAAGTTGGTACTGTTCTCCTCAGAGAGAAGAACTACTGATGGAAGCAGACGTGTGAAACCCCAAACACTGGCAACAGGCTGTAAAGAATCATCAACAGGCTTGATAGAGGAGATAGGGAGAAGCTGGTCCAGCTCAAAAAAGGAAAGGGAACAAGAGGGCATTGTTAAGTGATATGCAAATGAAGCAAGGATGACATGTTTTCATGCAGGGAGTTGTTAGACTATGCAATGCATTGCCTGGAAATATGTTGGAGGCAGGTTCAATTGAGGCATTTGAGAGGGTATTAGATGATTATTTGGATGGAAATAGTGTGCAGGGATATGGGAAATAGGCAGGAGATTAACTTGAGGTAATAGAACCAGCATACACACGATGGACCGAATGGCATCCTCTTCACTAGAACAATTCCGTGATTCTGTGAATGCAAGTCACAAAGCTTCCACAGTCCCAGGCTGATTCTTTTTTCAACAATACTCAAGTTCTGTATTCCAAAGTGACCATTTAGAATATTCTTTTTTCGGTTCTATGCATTCCACATCAGTTTCTCCACTAGGGTCTGGTCCTCACTCAGAATACAGACGGGAGTGGAAGCATCATCAAGTCCGTTCTCTCGTAATATCCAACTTAAAGTGCGAATATAATAACAGAAATAAAACTGCCTGTTCAAGCTCAGTTAATCCAGACAGTACTGTTATCTATGACAGGGAGAAAGTGAGGACTGCAGATGCTGGAGATCAGAGCTGAAAGAAGGGCTCATGCTCGAAATGTCGACTCTCCTGCTCCTTGGATGCTGCCTGACCTGCTGCGCTTTTCCAGCAACACATTTTCAGCTCTGATCTCCAGCAACTGCAGTCCTCACTTTCTCCTAGAATCATCAACCCACCTGGCTCACTACTATCCTTTGGAGAAGCTACACTTATGGACCTGTTACCTACATGTGACTCCATACCCACAGCAACTCCATACCCAACCCAATTAAGTCTTAATTGCCCTCAGGATAGTAGCTATAGGCAGTAAATGCTAACCTTGTCAGTGACTCCCTAATGCAAATCCTTAAAAACAGGATCAAAGAATTTCTTTGAATCAATGCCCACGAGATTTCAACTTCAACCATCTGTATCAAGCCACTTAAGTCATTCTCAAGTGTTGGAGAGCAGCCAATACCAATGTAGTGAAACTCCTGATGTGGCAAAATTGGATGATGCAAAATACTACTTTACTTCTTACCTGCATAAAAGGCCTGGACAGATTTTTAGAAAATGGTTTAGAAAGAGACCTATCTTTCCCATAAGCTGAGTGCAAGCTGAGCTTTTTTTTTTAACCAGGGTTTTAAGTCCAGAGCATAGATTATACATATCTGACATTCCCAACTTGGCAATGAGATATCAGAAAAAAGTTAAATTAAGCAAAAATGCCTGAAGGGACTGGGGATTAAATGAATCTAAGCTGACCCTCCAGAACAGTCCTGAGAGAGTGCTGCACTGTTGGAGGTGCCCTCCTGCACATTCGCTGTAAACTGAGGCTGCCTCTTCCCCATCCCAGGGCTTTCAGGTGGATGTTAAGGATCCCATTGCAATACTGTAAAGGAGAACAGGGGAGGTGCCCTCAGTGTACCTGGAAAACATCAAAACAGTATCATTTTGTCTGGTCATTATCACTGACATGGGGTAAAAGACAGTAAAGGGTTTTGATAATCATAAAGTGTGCACTGACAGTAGTAGATGTGAGCACCTAACGTTTTGATATAACAAACATGTGTAAGACTTTGAATATGATTCGATCATAGCATTGAGTATTGGAGTTGGGAGGTCATGTTGCGGCTCTACAGGACATTGATTAGACCACGTTTGGAATATTGTGTACAATTCTGGTCTCCTTCCTATAGGAAGGATGTTGTGAAACTTGAAAGGGTTCAGAAAAGATTTACAAGGATGTTGCCAGGGTTGGAGAGTTCGAGGTATAGGGAGAGGCTGAATAGGCTGGGACTGTTTTCCCTGGAGTGTCGGAGGCTGAGGGGTGACCTTATAGAGGTTTATAAAATCATGAGGGGCATGGATAGGATAAATAAACAAAGTCTTTTACCTGGGGTGGTAAACTAATGGACATAGGTTTAAGATGAGACGGGAAAGATATAAAAGGGACCTAAAGGGCAACTTTTTCATGCAGAGGGTGATGCATGTATGGAATGAACTGCAGACGAAGTGGTGGAGGCTGGTACAATGACAACATTTAAAAGGCATGGATTTCTACATGAATTGGAAGGGTTTAGAGGTATATTGGCCAAATGGTGGCAAATGGGACTAGATTTGTTTAGGGTGTCTGATCGGCATAGACAAGTTGGCTTGAAGGGTCTGTTTCCATGCCCTATATCTCCATTACTCTATTGACTCTATATAGGCACATATACCAAAGTGAAACGAACACTGTCGTATAAAGATAAGAATTTTATTGGATAGAGATAAGAATGCTTGTTGGAAGTTCTTTTGTAATTTAACTTATTTTTCTAATCCACGTATTCAGAGATATTAATACACACCTCTGTAACAGGTGGGATTTGAACCTGGGCCTCCTGGCCCAGAGGTAGGTACACTAATACAAGAAGACATAGATTGTAACAGTAAAATAATATACAATCACTGTTTATTAGCAAATTGGAAAAGTGTGCAGCATCTTTAGAGAGTCTACCTTCTGTGCATGCATGAATAAATGCTTAGAGGGACTTGGGGGAGGGGCGTTGGAAATGCGATAGGTGGAAGGAGGTTAAGGTGAGGGTTTTAGGCTGGAGTGGGGGTGGGGGTGGAGAGGTCAGGAAGAAGATTGCAGGTTAGGAAGGTGGTGCTGAGTTCGAGGGTTGGGACTGAGACAAGGTGGGGGGAGGGGAAATGAGGAAGCTGGAGAAATCTTGAGTTCATCTCTTGTGCTTGGAGGGTTCCTAGGCGGAAGATGAGGCGCTCTTCCTCCAGCCGTCGTGTTGCTATGGTCTGGCGATGGAGGAGTCCAAGGACCTGCATGTTCTTGGTGGAGTGGGAGGGGGAGTTGAAGTGTTGAGCCACGGGGTGGTTGGGTTGGTTGGTCTGGGTGTCCCAGAGGAGATTCTAGTGCTTGTACAGCCAGATGTACCTCATAGAATTTGAATTCCCTGATTGGGGCTGTTAACCTGGTCCAATCAGGGAAGGAAATGTGTTGCTGGAAAAGCGCAGCAGGTCAGGCAGCATCTAGGGAACAGGAGAATCGACGTTTCGGGCATTAGCCCTTCTTCAGGAAACCCTGGCTGACAAATATTAACAGGAGTGTTGTGGACCACGTGTATATTGGGTGTGGGCGTTTGCACTCCCTTTTTGATTTTCTTAAAAACCTTCTCCTCTGTTTTTGGCTGCACTTCATTCCCACGCTCCTGATCTTCGGGCACCCGGTACGGAGGAAGGAGGGCAGGTCTGAAGACCTCCTCGTGGGTCTGCTCCTGGGCCTGGCCAAACTGGCCATCAACAGGTCCAGGCAGTGGGCCGTGGAGGGGGTCGTTAGGGCCGACTGCCTGCCCCTCTTCCGCGGTTACGTTAGAGCCCGGGTGTCCTTGGAGAAGGAGCATGCGGTGTCGACCAACACCCTGGAGTTGTTCAGGGAGAGGTGGGCGCCGCAGGGAGTGGAGTGCATTATGTCTCCCTCCAACTCTATTTTGATTTAGTTCCTACCCTCCCCTTCACTGTTTTGATCACACAGCACTGCCCTTTGATGTGAAGGGCAGTGTTTGTCACTGGCCACCCGGGTGTTTTCCTATCTTCCTGGTGGTGGAATTTGAATAAAGATTCGTGCACTTTGTGCCTTTCACTGTGTCTCACACCTGCAAAAAAAAAAGAAAAAAAAAAGAAGAGAAAAAAAATTTACCAGGAGTGTTATAAGCACTGCCGCAGTTAGGCAGTAGTGTGGGGGTAATGGGGGGGAAAAATGTAACAGGAGTCTTTGGGGTTCTGGTCACTCTGAGAACTGGCTCCAAGGGAGTTGGATCAGTGTCAAAGACTCTCCACGGGTAAATAGAGGGTGACTTGGTGATGGGATACCAGCCTCTGTGGACTTATTTCATTTGCTGTTAGGCTAGCTTTTTAATTCCGGATTCTTACTGGATTCAGATTTCACCATGGTGGGATTTAAATGCTATGATGAGTACATGAATCCACATCCCCAAAGCATTAGCCCGGGGTTTGGGATTACTAGCCCGATGATATTATCACTACACTGCACTATCCCCACAGGATTACCACAGGGAAATGGATCTGAAGAGTTCCAGCTGAAGAGCTAGCATCAATGCTGGATTGATGGGCCGAGTATCCTCCATCTACAAGGCAACGTCTTTGATCCAAAAGGAAATGATACATTATCTGGCTGTTTAAGCGCAACCCTCAGATAATTCAAATTCGGAATATGATCCGAAATCTGATTATTACCTGTGGCTGAAGTGAAATGATTTATAGTGTCATAGAATCATAGAGTCATACAGCACGGAAACAGAACCTTCGGCCCAACCAGTCCACGCCGACCATGATCCCAAACTAAGCTAGTCCCACCTGTATGTGTTTGGCCCATATCCATCCCAACCTTTCCTATTCATGAGCTTACCCAAATGTCTTTTAAACGTTGAAACATGTCCACCACTTCCTCTGGCCGTTCATTCCACACACAAATTACTCTCTGTGTAAAAATGTTGCTTCTCATGTCCCTTTTTCAATCTTTCTCCTCTCACCTTGAAAGTATAGCCACTAGTTTTGAGCTTCTCCATCCTGGGGAAGAGACCTTTGTACTTCACCTTACCTATGCCCCTCAAGATTTTATTAACCTTAGTAAAGTCACCGTTCACCCCTACGCTCCAGTGAAAAAAGTTCCAATCTTTCCAGCCTTTTTTTGTATCTCAAACCCTCCATTCTCGGTGACATCCTGGTAAATTCTTGTTAATAGCGCCTGTAAAATTGAGAACAGAAATCAGACCTAGCTTGCTTATTAGAGGCAGAAAGTTAGTTGATAGAGAGAACTCATTAAACTGCATTTTTATCAAAATACTTGATTGTGCATCGCAAATTCAGGACTTTCTAATGTGTTTTCATGCCAATCAATGTACCTTTAGATTCAATCTACTTCTGATTCGGTTGTACCGGCACCATGGATCGGCACCATGGACTAACATCTGTGTTGTGACAGCATTTGTGTAGTTAGCTAAAAATAAAAGCAGGGACTGCGATTGCTAGAAATCTGCAATTAAAACAGAAAGCTCTGGGGAAATTCAGCAGATCTGGCAGCATCTGTGAAGAGAGGAAAGCAGAGTTAACACTTTCCATCTGATATATCTCAGATCGGAGAGGATCACATTGGACTTGAAACGTTAACTCTGTTTCTGTCTCCATGGATTCTGCCAGACTTGCTGAGTTTCTCCAGCATTTTCTGGTTTCAAGTAAGTGGTGAGGACTAGTCGGAGCAAACAGGACCTGCTGAGATGGTAATCCTGATAATGTAAAGCTTACTAAAGGAAATAATCCAGTGATGACTCTTGAAGATTTCACTGTTCCTATGACCTTTGAAATGCAGCCACCGTTATGTGCATAGCAAGCTCCCAACTACAGCGATCAGTTATGGAGTCATAGAGATGTACAGCACAGAAACAGATCCTTCGGTCCAACTCATCCATGCTGACCAGGTATCCTAAATCAATCTAGTCCCATTTGCCAGCACATGGCCCATATACCTCGATCCATATACCCGTCCAGATGCCTGTTAAATGTTGTAATTGTACCAACCTCCACCTTCACCTCTGGCTGCTCATTCCATACACTCTGCATGAAAACGTTGCCCCTTAGGTCCTTTTTAAATCTTTCCCCTCTCACCTTAAACCTATGCCCTCTGGTTTTAGACTCCCTTACCCTGGGGAAGAATTGTAGGGTAAGGGAGCGGGGTTAATTGGATAAAACAAGGGAGTAATGTTGCTAATGACCGGTGAGTCCAGAACCAAGGGTTGAAGTCCAAGGATACAGGGGGGGGGTAGGCCATTTAGGACTGAGATGAGGGGAAATATCTTCACCCAGAAAGTGGGGAACCTGTGGAATTCTCCACCACAGAAGGTGATGAGTGCTAAAACATTGATTATTTTCAAGAAGGAGATGCAGTTCTCAGGGCTGAAGGGATCGACGAGGAGAGAGCAGGAACAGGGGACTCAATTGGATGGTCAGCCATGATCATATTGAATGGTGTAGCGGGCTTGATGTATTGAATAGCCTAATCCTGCTCCTACTTTCCATTTCTATAGCTCCTTCAACCAGCACAGGATTGATAGGATGAATGTGTGATCCTATGATTCTGTACTGTGCTCACTTTCACAGGCAGGAGCAGGATATACCTGAGGACCCGCCGGTCCATCGCCCAGGGAGACGATATGGTCGCAGAACTCAGAAGAATGTCTGCCTGTCCCCTAGTGACCCGTACTCGGGGATCCTTCACTCAGGTATTTAACAACTCACCCAAACTCCCGGAATTAAAACAGTCGATAAAACTTTGGCCGTAAGAGCTTTCTAAATCAGCCCAGCACACCTCAGACTCACCTGAGTCTAAATCAGTCACACAATGTGAAATGTGAAGTAATGTGTTTGGGGAAGGTTTAGGCAATGGGAAGTGTATGGCTTTGAGAGGTGTACAGGAACAGATGGGATGAAGGTCCACACGTCTCCGAAGTTGGCTTGACAGGTGGTCCAAATGAGGAAAGCCTTCGGAAAGCTGAAGCACAAAGGGACTGAGGAGTCCTCATTCAGGATTCACTGAAGGTTATTGTGCAGATTCAGTTGGCAGTTAGGAAGACAAAACAACGTTAGCATTCATTTCAAGAAGGTTAGAATACAAGAACAGAGATGTACTGTTGAGTCTGTATAAGGCTCTGCTCAGTCTGCATTTGGAATATTGTGAGCAGTTTTGGGCAATGTATCTAAGGAAGGATGTGCTGGCCTTGGAAGGGATCCAGAGGAGGTTAACAGGAAAGATCCTGGGGATGAAGGGCTTATCATATGAGGAACAGTTGAGGACTCTGGGTCTGTATTCCATGGAGTGTAGAAGGATGATTGGGATCTGATTCAAACTTACAGAATACAGAGAGGCCTGGACAGAGTGGATGTGGAGAAGATGTTTCTACTAGTAGGGGAGACTAGGATCCAGGGCACAGCCTCAGAGTGAAGGGATGGCCCTTTAGAACTGAGATGAGGAGGAATTTCTTCAGCCGGAGGGTGGTGAGTCTGTGGAACTTGTTACTGCAGAGGGCTTGTGGAGGCCAAGTCATTGAGTGTCCTTAAGACAGAGATAGATAGGGTCTTGATTGTTAAGGGGGTCAAGGATTATGGGTAGAAGGCAGCGCAAGGTTGAGAAACATATCACCCATTGTCAAATGGTGAAGCAAACTCAATGGGCTGAATGGAGAAAGTGAGGACTGCAGATGCTGGAGATCAGAGCTGAAAATGTGTTGCTGGAAAAGCGCAGCAGGTCAGGCAGCATCCTGCTCCTTGGATGCTGCCTGACCTGCTGCGCTTTTCCAGCAACACATTTTCAGCTCAATGGGCTGAATGGCCTAATTCTGCTCCTATATCTTATGATGTAATGGGCAGGAAGGCAAGCTGAGAAATTAAATCTAGGGCGTAGGAGAACTTCCTGGAACTGTACAAAACTGCATCCAGTTGTGGTCACTGAGTTTTCCGATTGCTGTAATTGTATGAGAGTGGCTGCAGAAGATGTTGCCTGGACTGGAGAATTTTAATTATGAGGCTAGATTAAATAGACTGGGATTGTTTTCTTTGGAATGGATGGGACTGTGGGAAGTGGGTTAATATTGAGAAGTGCTGTAAGCACCACTCTCTACCATAATTTTACATTGAGGAGGGAACAGAACAGCAAAACAAAGGATTGACAGCTAACATCTAGTCCTCGTCAGTCTTTCTAAACATGTCCATCATGCCATTGTATTCTGTAACTTGTTGCCAACGTACAATGGTTTTAAAGTGTTGACAGCATGGCGGAGGTCAATAGATACTTGTCAGACAAAGGAGTCAAGGTTATGAAAGATCAGAATGTGGAATTTGGAACATAAACAGATCAGCTGTTGAAGAAATTCCCCAGACTCAGACCTTAGCATTGACAAACTTTATTGTAGGATATCATGGGAAGCACACATTTCCTTAGAATGGACTGGTGCAACTCCAAAGCACTCCAGGTCACCGCGTGTTTATTTAGTCCGAGCTGACAGTTGCTCAGTCAGACACAAGATAGTCACTAGATGGCCTACATGAACATACACCAGACAGAGTTGAGGTCTTGCCAAGACTATACATTAATGTGCTATTGTTCTCAGACCTTGAATCAACGCACTTTCCATTCGCATGCTGATTAGCAGGCGTCTACAGATAAACAGTTCATGAGTTACGTGGGAAGAGCAGAATTCCTCACAGCCAAAGCCATCCAGGGCAAGGGGCCATGCCAAGGCTAAAGCAGCACTATGACTGACTAAAAGATGGCTGCAAACAGACAGTCCAGCAAAACACAGCTCCCACATCAGCTCTGAGCTTATTGATTGGGATAGCAGGCTTGAAGGGCTGAATGGCCTGCACCTGCTCCTAATTTGTACATTCATCATCAATTGTATCTTGTTAACTACAAGAGACTCATCCAGTTAGGCCAAGGAAATGGCTTCCTTCTATCACAGTAGACCATGCAGGTCCCAGAGATCCCTACATTTAAAGAGGATGGTGGGCAACAACTTCATTATGGGCAGCTACACGTACAGTGCAGTGCAGTGAGCTGGCAACACCATATGACATGGTGAGCAGTGGTGTGGCTCTGATTTGACCGTCCCAGCTAAGTCACAAGTTGTCAATCCTGAGGAATTCACATGGTCACGAGATTCCAGTCAAGTTTGTGGACAAACAAACGTTGGAAGTATTGCTGAATTCCAAACAATGTAATCCTAATGGCCAGTGCTAGTTGTCTAAAGGAAGATATGACTTACTAAGCTCAGGGCAGACCAGATCTCCTGTCTTTGTTACAGAAATAGCAAATTGCTGGAGAAACTCAGCAAGTCTGGCAGCATCCATGGAGCAAGAAACAGGGTCAACGTTTTGGCTCCAGGAAGCCATCTTCAGAACCTATCTTTGTTGCTGAGTGATACTTCAGTGCGTTTCTGCAATGTTTTTCACTATGCCCAGGGTATCCCAACATATTTCACAGCTGGTAAGGTCACTTGAGAGGGTAGGTGGGCAATCTGATTAATCATTCCTCCAATAATGCAGCCTTCCCTCAGTACTGCATTGAAGTGACCTCCATTTTGTGGACAGTTTTCTGGAATGGAGCTTGAACCCAGAGCCAAGAGGTGGTTACAGAACTGAGGGAGTGCTGCATAACTTCCAACGAAGATTAGATTCCCTACAGTGTGGAAACAGGCCCTTCGGCCCAACCAGTCCATACCAACCCTCTGAAGAGTAACCCAACCAGACCCACTTCCCTCTGACTGATACACCTAACACTGTGGGCAATTTAGCATGGCCAATTCACCTGACCTGCACATCTTTTGGACTGCGGGAGGAAACCGGAGCACCCGGAGGAAACCCACGCAGACACTGGGAGAATGTGCAAACTCCACACAGACAGTTGCCCGAGGCTGGAATCGAACCTGGGACCCTTGTACTGTGAGGCAGCAGTGCTAACCACTGAGCCACTATGCCGCCCTCTATTACACTCCAGTCTGCTCTGCTGTTACAGATGAATCCATGGCACAAAGATGGACACGGTTTGGGAGGGGCCTATTGATGGAGGGATGTCACTAGCTTCCTGGTCTGTATTTATCCCTCCACCAACATCGTTGAAGACAGGCCAGCTGGTCATTGGTATTTGTTGGAGTTTGTTGTGCTGTTCTATCCTGTCATTTCAATGATCATGGTGTAAGGGTAAATCACTTGACAGGATTGATTAACTGAATGGGTTAGCGTATTTAACACAGCTAAACAGGCAGAAAACTAGCCACCAGGATACATGAACATCGACTAGCCACAAAAATACAAGACCCACTCTCACTAATATCCTTACATAAGGGAGGACACCACTTTGACTTGGACAACACATCCATTTTAGGACAAGCCAAACAGAGACACGCATGAGAATTCCCAGAAGCGTGGCATTCCAACCGGAACTCTATCAACAAACACATCAATTTGGACCCCATCTACTACCCTCTGAGAAAAAGAACAGGAAATGACATAACCAACACAAGAAATGACATAACCAACCCATGGGAACCTAAACACATAAATAGAAAGCGAGACATAACATCAGCACTTCACTGGAGGCTCACTGATGCTGTTACCTATGGTGACGAAACATCTGAAAACAAACCCTCCAGCTCAGCGAGCAAACTTACATCCACTTACATCCACATTAGTGTAACAAAGCAGATGTAGTGTTGGAGGCATTAGAGGCAGTTCAGAGGAGGTTCACAAGATTGATCCCAGAGATGAGGGGTTTGTCATATGAAGAGAGATTGAATAGTTTAGGTGTATACTTGCTAGAATGTCGAAGAATGAGGGGAGATCAAATTGAGGTATTCAAGATGATAAAAGCTGTGGCTAAACTAGACGGGGAGTGGATGCTTCCTTTTGTGGGGTATTCTAGGACGAGATGTCATAGTCTTAGGATAAGGGGCAGCAAATTTAAAACAGAGTTGAGGAGAAACTACTTCTCCCAAAAGGTTGTGAATCTGTGGAATTTGCGACCCCAAAGTGCAGTGGATGCTGGGACTGTGAGTAAATTCAGGGAGGAATTAGACAGATTTTTAATTGCTAATGGGTTGAAGGGATATGGAGAGAATGCAGAAAATTGCGGGTGATGAAAATATCAGCCATGATCAAATGGCAAAGCAGAATCGATGGGCCGAATGGCTGTATACTGCTCCTATATCCCTTATGAACTTATGAAGTTATAATACAGCAAGGGATGGCATGGCAGACCCACAACAGACTAACTATCAGGCAGAGTCACAACATTGTATACATGTAGCACAGGACTGCTGAAACGCGAACTCTCCTAAAGGTAAGGGACACACACAACAAACACAAGTGATTTGTCAAAAAATATTTATTTGGCTTCTGTTTTGGGGATCAGTTAGCTCAATTGGCTGGTCTGCAACATAATGTGACACCAACAGCCTGGGTTCAATTCTTGGACCGGCTGAGGTTACAACAAATGGTTCTCCTCCTCAACATCCCTCCCTCCACCCCATTTGAGGTTCAGTGACCCTCAGGTTAAACACAGACACCAGCTTCTAGTCCACTAGAACAATAGAGACCTTCCCTTTGAGAGCTTTTGGAGATCCTGTGAAAGGGACGAACTGCAAGTTTTATATTTAAGAAACAAGAAGTAAAACAGATTCTGGCTACATGAGTTGGTGTTTTGTTTCATTGGATTCAGTCCAGTTAAAAAGGAGTATCAGTTCAGTACAATATTAAAGTCAGCAACAGCTCAATGCAGCTACTGCCACCTGGTGTATTTGAAAAAGACATTACATTAAGACAATCCCATTAATCCAGGATTAAATTACAGGTGCTGGCCTTATTCAAGTATCTACTTTACAAATGAATAAGGAAGCTGTAGACAGAAAATAAACATAAATAAACAATTGGGAGTCAGGTTTAAAGATTCTCTCTGGGGAATTATCATGCAGCATTATAGATAGGTATGCCTGGTTATCAAAATTAAAGTTTAAAATCACAGAAAAGAGCCACTGCAGTCCATGAGGTGTAGACACATACACAGTGCAGTTAGGAGGGGAGTTCAAGGATTTTGACTACATGACAATGGAGGATCAGCGATTTCAGTCCAGGTCAGGATGGAGGTATTCCCATACATCTCTTGCCCCTGTCCTTCTCAGTCGGCAAAGTTGCATGTTTTTAGAAGGTGTTATTGAAGGAACTTTGTGGAATTATCGCATTGCATTTTGTAGGTTGTTCTTGCCCCTATCTTGTACCTTCTGAAATTCCCTCCTCAATCTTCTGCACCTCTTTCTCTCTTTGAAACAAAGCTTGGTAGTTAACTGTCAGTTGTCATTAACTGGTGCATTTTCCATGCCAATACCTCAAACAATCACAGTTTAGTTGCCAACCAATTAGCACACTCCTCTCATCTAATATAAATGGTGTACATCCTTTACTTTGGCATTTCTTGTGGATTGTGTACAAGATGCAAAACATTGACAAAATGTCAGCAATGCCTAAGTATTGAAGACTTTCTTTGAAATCCAACTTGTGATCCCCTGACTTAATGTGACATTATTAGATTTTGTCTGATAATGCTGCTGTGAAGCCCCATAGGACATGTTTACTGTCAAAGGGCTATATGAATTCATATTGTTGTTGTTATAGAACATAGAACATAGAAAAATACAGCGCAAGCCCTTTGGCCCTTGATGTTGCGCCGATCCAAGCCCACCTAACCTACACTAGCCCACTATCCTCCATATGCCTATCCAATGCCCGTTTAAATGCCCATAAAGAGGGAGAGTCCACCACCGCTACTGGCAGGGCATTCCATGAACTCACGACTCGCTGAGTAAAGAATCTACCCCTAACATCTGTCCTATACTTACCACCCCTTAATTTAAAGCTATGCCCCCTCATAATAGCTGACTCCATACGTGGAAAAAGGATCTCATGGTCAACCCTATCTAAACCCCTAATCATCTTGTACACCTCTATCAAGTCACCCCTAAACCTTCTTTTCTCCAATGAAAACAGCCCCAAGTGCGTCAGCCTTTCCTCATACGATCTTCCTACCATACCAGGCAACATCCTGGTAAACCTCCTCTGCACCCGTTCCAGTGCCTCCACATCCTTCCTATAGTATGGCGACCAAAACTGCACACAATACTCCAGATGCGGCCGCACCAGAGTCTTATACAACTGCAACATGACCTCAGGACTCCGGAACTCAATTCCTCTACCAATAAAAGCCAGTACGCCATATGCCTTCTTCACCGCACTATTTACCTGGGTGGCAACTTTCAGAGATCTGTGTACATGGACACCAAGATCCCTCTGCTCATCCACACTACCAAGTATCCGACCATTAGCCCAGTACCCCATCTTTTTGTTACTCTTACCAAAGTGAATCACCTCACACTTACCTACATTGAACTCCATTTGCCACCTTTCTGCCCAGCTCTGCAGCTTATCTATATCCCGCTGTAACCTGACACATCCTTCCTCACTGTCAACAACTCCACCGACGTTCGTATCATCCGCAAACTTGCTCACCCAACCTTCTAGCCCCTCCTCCAGATCATTTATAAAAATGACAAACAGCAATGGTCCCAAAACAGATCCTTGCGGAACACCGCTAGTAACTCACTCCAAGATGAACCTTTACCATCAACTATTACCCTCTGTCTTCTTCCAGCCAGCCAATTCCTAATCCAAACCTCCAACTCACCCTCAATGCCATATCTCCGTATTTTTTGCAGTAGCCTACCATGGGGAACCTTATCAAACGCCTTACTAAAATCCATATACACCACATCTACCGCTTTACCCTCGTCCACCTCCTTAGTCACCTTTTCAAAGAATTCAATAAGGTTTGTGAGACATGACCTGCCCTTCACAAAACCATGCTTACTATCCTTGATCACATTATCCCTATCCAGATGTTCATAAATCCTATCCCTTACAATTCTCTCTAAAACTTTGCCCACAACAGAAGTGAGACTCACCGGCCTATAGTTACTAGGGTTATCCCTACTCCCCTTCTTGAACAAGGGAACCACATTTGCTAGCCTCCAGTCTTCTGGCACTATTCCTGTAGACAATGAGGACATAAAAATCAAGGCCAATGGCTCTGCAATCTCCTCCCTTGCTTCCCAGAGAATCCTAGGATAAATGCCATCAGGCCCAGGGGACTTATCTATTTTCACCCTTTCCAGAATTTCCAACACCTCTTCCCTACATACCTCAAAGCCGTCCATTCTAATTAATTGTGACTCAATATTCACATCGGCAACAATGTCCTGTTCCTGAGTGAATACTGACGAAAAGTATTCATTCAGTGTCTCCCCAATCTCTTCAGCCTCCACACGCAACTTCCCACTACTATCCTTGACTGGACCTATTCCTACCCTAATCATTCTTTTATTCCTGACATACCTATAGAAAGCCTTTGGGTTTTCCCTAATCCTACCAACTAAGGACTTTTCATGTCCCCTCCTTGCTGCTCCTAGCTCTCTCTTCAGATCCTTCCTGGCTACCTTATAACTCTCAATCACCCCAATTGAACCTTCACGCCTCATCTTTACATAGGCCGCCCTCTTCCATTTAACAAGGGATTCCAATTCCTTATTAAACCACGGCTTCCTCACACGACCCTTTCCTCCCTGCCTGACAGGTACATACTTATCAAGGACACTCAATAGTTGCTCCTTAAACAAGCTCCACATATCAATTGCGCCCTTGCCTTGAAGCCTACTTTACCAAGCCACGCATCTTAAGTCGTGCCTCACCGCATTATAATTTCCCTGTCCCCAGCTATAACTCTTGCCCTGCAGTGCACACTTATCCCTCTCCATCACTAGAGTAAAAGTCACCGAATTGTGGTCACTGTCCCCGAAACCTTTATCAAAGAAGGTAAATCTATTTGCGTGTGCCTCCTAGAGGAGGGACAAGGAAGAGAGAATTATTTACCTTCTTGTCTCAGACTCTAGTTTTCTGTGAGTTTCCCTCACCTTCAGTTGGACTGATTCAGCAGTGGGTAGACCATTCAACCTTTAAATAAGGAATGTGAAGTTATGAGTTATGACTGTGAGGAAACAATGAATGGGAAAACATTCCCACCAAGGGAGGTTGTAAGGCAGGTTGAAGAGAGGTTGTAAGGCAGAGGTAGTGAACTGGCTACTTAAGACGGCTTGTGTAAACAACTTGTGAGGCCTTGGGTGTTTTTTTTTAAAACAGCCTGAATGGATGTGTCTAGCTCTCACAGGTCCAGATTTCTGGGTTTTGGCTTTTTCACTAACATCAGAAGCTCTTGGAGTCTCAAAAGAGTTGGAAGTATCAGTGAATGTCTGTTGGCTGCTCCACTCTCTGAAGTTTTTTCCTCCTGGATGGGAGAACCACATGTGAGAATCTGTGTCTGAATTTGCCTTTTTGCCAAGAGATGTTACTAATTTGGAACAGTTCATTCAAACTGTATCTATTATTCGATTAAGTTTTCCAGTAGTTAAGTTATTTTAAATTTCTCATTCTTCTGTTGTGTTCTAACTATACTGCTTAAATAATTGTGTTTTTGCTTAATGTCAATTACTTTGACCAGTCACATTGCATCTGGAACACGGCACTTCACATTTGCCTTTAAAATAGGAAAATGTTAGGGTCTAGGCTACCTTCATAAAATATATTGAGGGGCTAGTCCATAAGAATTATGAACTGCTCTTTAGTAACTTCTGCACATTTATGCCCAGCTCTCTCTCTGCCCCTGAACACCTTTTAAAATGGTACCGTTCGTTTTATGCTGTATTTCCATTTCCTTTGGACCAAAATGTACTGCCTTACACTTCTCCTCTTTCAACTTCATTTGCCACCATTCCACCCACTCCGCCAACTGTGGAGTTCTACACTGCCTTCCTCACAGTTTTCAATGCTCCAAAGCTTTAAATCATCCACATGGTTGAAATTGTCCCCTGCACACCAAGATCCTGATCATTAATATATATCAGGAAAAGCAAAGGTCCCAATACTAACTGGGAAACTCCATCACAAACCTTCCTGCAACCCAAAAAAAACCTCCAAAAAATTGACTATTGCTCTGTTTCCTATTACTCTACCAATTTTGTATCCATGTTGCTACTGCCATTCGTTCCCTGGCACTATATCGATTATCTAAAGATTGATCAATTTACAACACATCAATAACATTCCCCACCTCTTTGAAAGACTTCAGCAGGATCATTAGAAATGATATTCACTTCACAATTTCAGGCCGGTTCTTTCTCATTAACATGTTATCATGTGATTGTTAATCTTATCCTGAATAATAGTTTCCTGGTGTTTTCCCATCACTCGAGTTAAACAGACAGGTCTGTAATTGCTGTGCCTATCTTTACAACCTTTTGTTTTTGAACAAGGCTGTAATGTTTGCAGTTCTCCAGTCCTCTGACACCATCCCTGAGTCAAGGGGAGATTGAATGATAATTGCCAGTACATGTGCAAATTCTACTCTCACTTCCTTCAATATGCTTGGTACATCTTCCTGGTGCCTTATCAGTGATAAGTTTCGACAGCTTATCCAATGCCACCTCCTTATCAATCTTAACCCCTTCTAGTTTCCTCCTCTGTCACCATGATCTGGGCAGCATCTATCTTGTAAGACAGATGTAAGTTATTCAATTTAACATCTTAGGTATACATTTTTTTAGTCCTTAATCAACTTTACTCCACCTTCTTTCCACACTGTAAGTAATCTAATCTAATCTATCACCCTTTTACTATTAGATTAGATGCCCTACAGTGTGGAAACGGGCTCTTCGGCCCAACAGGTCCACATCGACCCTCCGACTAATGCACCTAACACCTACGGACAATTTAACATGGACAATTCACCTAACCTGCACATCTTTGGACTGTGGGAGGAAACCGGAGTGCCCGGAGGAAACCCAAGCAGATACGGGGAGAATGTGCAAACTCCACACAGACAGTCTCCCAAGGCTGGAATCGAACCTGGGACCCTTGCGCTGTGAGGCAGCAGTGCTAACCACTGAGCCACCATGCCACCCTCAAATTGATGAGTCTTTAGAAGAATTTGGGACCTCCCTGTCAGTTGGCTGCCAGTCTTTCCTCACAATCCATATTTACTTCTTTTACTTATTTTTTCACTTTTCTCTGAGCTTTCTGTATTCCTCTTGGTTTTCAATTCTATTTTCTCACTGACACCTGTCATAAGCACATTTTGTCTTTTTTGACTTATTTTCCTTTGATATATCCAGAGAGCTCTGTATTTGTCTGCTCTACCTTGGCCTTAGATGGAAGTGTACCTTGATAATTCCCATTTCATCTCTTCTTTAACAGTAGCCCATTGCTCAGTTACTGTTTCTCTCGTCAACCTTCACTTCCAATCTATCTGGCCCAGCACTGCTGTTGACTCATTGATGTTAGCTCCCCACTAATTCACTGGATTGACTGATATCATTTTCCATGATCATCTTAAACCAATGATCACTGTGCGGTAAATGTTCCCCTCTGTCACTTGATCTACGTGGCCCACCTCATTCCCAAGAACTTGGTCTAGCAGCGCCTGCTTGCTCCTGAGGCTGGGCACCTCCAGCTCGAACAAACTCTCATGAATACAATCTAGGAACACTTGCCTCTTATTTCCCCTTACACCACCAGTCTATATTTGGGTCATTGAAATCCCCCATTCTAACTACACCATGATATTTACACATATTTGTAACTTCCTTAATTTTTTCTCTGTCGTTCCCATTAGTTGGTGATCTATAGATTACTGGAAAAGTGCAGCAGATCAGGCAGCATCCAGGGAACAGGAGAATCGACGTTTCGGGCATAAGCCCTTCTTCAGGAATGAGGAAAGTCTGTCCAGCAGGCTAAGATAAAAGGTAGGGAGGAGGGACTTGGCGGAGAGGCGTTGGAAATGCGATAGGTGGAAAGAGGTCAAGGTGAGGGTGATAGGTCAGACTGGGGTGGGGGCGGAGAGGTCAGGAAGAAGATTGCAGGTTAGGAAGGCGGTGCTGAGTTCGATGGATTTGACTGAAACAAGGTGAGGGGAGGGGAAATGAGGAAACTGGTAAAATCCAAGTTCATCCCTTGTGGTTGGAGGGTTCTTAGGCGGAAGATGAGGCGCCCTTCCTCCAACCGTCGTGTTGTTGTGGTCTGGCGATGGAGGAGTCCAAAGACCTGCATATCCTTGGTGGAGTGGGAGGGGGAGTTGAAGTGTTGAGCCACAGGGTGGTTGGGTTGGTTGGTCCGGGTGTCCCAGAGGTGTTCTCTGAAACGCTCCGCAAGTAGGCGGCCTGTCTCCCCAATATCGAGGAGGCCACATCGGGTGCAGAGGATGCAATAGATGATTTGTGTGGAGGTGCAGGTGAATCTGTGGCGAATATGGAAGTTTCCTTTGGGGTCTTGGAGGGAGGTGAGGGGGGAGGTGTGGGCGTAAGTCTTGCACCTCCTGCGGTTGCAGGGGAAGGTGCCAGGAGTGGAGGTTGGGTTGGTGGGGAGTGTGGATCATCTATTGCATCCTCTGCACCCGATGTGGCCTCCTCGATATTGGGGAGACAGGCCGCCTACTTGCGGAGCGTTTCAGAGAACACCTCTGGGACACCCGGACCAACCAACCCAACCACCCTGTGGCTCAACACTTCAACTCCCTCTTCCACTCCACCAAGGATATGCAGGTCTTTGGACTCCTCCATCGCCAGACCACAACAACATGACGGTTGGAGGAAGAGCGCCTCATCTTCCGCCTAGGAACCCTCCAACCACAAGGGATGAACTCGGATTTCACCAGTTTCCTCATTTCCCCTCCCCCCACCTTGTCTCAGTCAAATCCATCGAACTCAGCACCGCCTTCCTAACCTGCAATCTTCTTCCTGACCTCTCCGCCCCCACCCCAGTCTGACCTATCACCCTCACCTTGACCTCTTTCCACCTATCGCATTTCCGACGCCCCTCCCCCAAGTCCCTCCTCCCCACCTTTTATCTTAGTCTGCTGGACAAACTTTCCTCATTCCTGAAGAAGGGCTTATGCCCGAAACGTCGATTCTCCTGTTCCCTGGATGCTGCCTGACCTGCTGCGCTTTACCAGCAACACATTTTCAGCTCTGATCTCCAGTATCTGCATACCTCACTTTCTCCTCAAAGATCTATAGATTATACCAAACAATCTAATTGCACTTTTTAAAAAATTCCTTGGCTTAAACCAAATTGATTCTATCCTTAAATCCTCTGGGACGTCCTTTTTGTCTCTTGTTAACCAATACGCCACCCATACTTTCCTTTCCTATTTTATCTAAACAGCTCGTGACCAGAAATATCCAGCCTTTCCTTCAGCCAGGACAATGTTGTTGTCACAAGATCATATTTCTGTAGGGCTTAATTTTTGTCTCTCTCCAGTTGTGACCATTCATCTGTAACAGCGTCACCTCCTGTTCCTGCAACATTACCTCCAGAATTGTCCAAACACCGGGTTTCAGTCACTCCTTGTCTCTCATCTGCAATCAGCTTTCCAAACCCATGACCACTTCCATCCAGAAGGACAAGAGCAACACCACATCTTGCAAGATCCCCTCCAAGTCACTCACCATTCTCCCTTGGAGTCATCCAACTGTGCAGCACGGAAACAGAGCCTTCGACCATGCCGAGCAGATATCCTAAACTGAACTAGTCCCATTTACCAGCATTTGGCCCATATCCCTCTAAACTGTTCCTATTCATATACTCATCCAGGTGTCTTTTAAATATTGTAATTGGACCAGCCTCCACCACTTTCTTTGGCAGCTCATTCCAAACACTCACCATCCTCTGCATGAAAAAGTTGCCCCTTTTAAGTCTTTCCCCTCTCATCTTAACCTATGCCCTCTAGCTTTAGACTTCCCTACTCTGGGGAAAAGACCTTGTCTACCCATGTCCCTCATGATTTTATAAACCTTTGTAAGGTCACCCCTCAGCCTCTGATGTTCCAGTCTGTTCAGCCTCTCCCTCCAACCCTGGCAACATCCTTGTAAATCTTCTCTGAACCCTTTCAAGTTTCACAACATACTTCCTCCAACGGGGAGACCAGAATTGCACACAGTATTCCAAAAGTGACCTGGCCAGTGTCCTGTAGAACTGCAATGTAACCTCCCAGCAAATATATTCAATGCACTGACCAATAAAGGCAAACACCTTCTTCACAACCCTTGGAAATATATCGTCATTCCTTCACCATCGCTGGGGCAAAATCCTAGAATTCCCTCCCAAATGGCATTGTGGGCCAACCCACAGTGTATGGACTGTAGTGGTTCAAGAAGGAAGCTCACCACCACCTTCTCAAGGGCAGCTAGGAACAGATGAGAAATGTTGGCTTAACCACCAATGCCCACTACTACAAGTAAATAAAAACTAATTTTAAAAAGCTCCTGGACGGCATCATGCGACAGCATATTGAGTTCCAGCTGCACGCTGGTGGTGGCCAACTCTACTTCACTTCCACTATCACTGATGTAAAAAATATGACAGAATTATGTGAACTGAATTCAAAATAAAATTACATAAACACTTAGAAAATGGAACAGGGGTTCAATTCGATTCAGTCTTTGTGGGATTTAGAGGGAGATAAATTGATGGTTCAGTGGGCAGTTTTGAGAGGAATACAGCATTGAGATTTTACAACTGTGGACTTTACTCATGGCCAAACAAAGCGTTTATGAAAAGACTGTAACCAGAATGACCTTCTGAATGATTCTTTCTTCCTTGTTCTAGGTGTCTGTGTGGAACCAGAGAGTCAGTGGGTGACTCAGGTTAACAGATTGCAGCAGCTGATTGACAGGTTGGAGTGCAAGGTACAAAGCTGTCATTCATAGAATCAGGCCATTTGGCCCTTCAAGTCCATACCAACTCTCTGAAGAACATCCTACCCACACCCACCCATCTACCCTGTCCCTGTGACCCTGCATTTCCCATGACTTATCCACCTAACCTGAATGTCCCTGATGCATTCAATGCTTCTTCAAAAGGGAAGACAATCCAATTGTTTTCTTTCTTCTTATTTGTGGTTTCCAGTCAATGTGGTACTTTTTGAAAGGCTGCAATTTGGAACCGCAATAGCCACAGGCACACAGCGGGCTCCAAAAGACAGCAGTAGGATATTGATAAAATTCCTATAGTGCAGATAGAGGCTATTCAGCACATCAAGTACCCACTGACCCTCCAAAGAGAAGCATCATCCCAGCATTCCCCATGGTTAATCCACCTAACCTGTCAGAACTGACAGCCAGACTACTGCGACCCCTAGGACTCATAACGGCACACAAACCAACAGCCACGCTCAGACAACAACTCACCAGAACGAAGGACCCGATACCCAACATGAGCAAAACTAATGTAGTGTACAAAATACCATGCAAGGACTGCACAAAACACTATATAGGACAAACAGGAAGACAGCTAACAATCCGCATACATGAACATCAACTAGCCACGAAACAACACGACCAGCTATCCACACACGCAGACGACAAGCAACATGAATTCGACTGGGACAACACTACTATCATAGGGCAAGCCAGACACAAAGAACAGCCAGGGAATTCCTAGAGGCATGGCATTCATCCACAAACTCCATCAACAAACACATCGACCTGGACCCAATATACCAACCACTACAGCGGACAGCTGAAACTGACAACCGGAAGCGGCAGGGACAGACCACTATAAACAACGGAGGAAACATCAAAGAAGCGCTTCGCAGGAGGCTCCCAAGCACTGATGATGTCGCCTAGCCAGGGGATGAAATGTTTGCAACAAAAACTTCCAGCTCGGCGAACAGAACCACAACAACGAGCACCCGAGCTACAAATCTTCGCACAAACTTTGAACATCCCTGAACACTAAGGCCAATGTAGCATGGCCAATCCACCCGAACCTGCATATCTTTGGATTGTGGGAGGAAACCAGAGCACCTGGAGGGAACCCGCATAGACATGGGGAGAATGTAAAAACTTCACGCAGACAGTCGTCCGAGGGTGGAATCAAACCCGGGTCCCTGGTGCTGTGAGGCAGCAGTGCTAACCACTGAGCCACCGTGCCAAACTCCTTGCCACTGGGGATTCTAACGATTTTTTTATTCTAAGAGTCAGAGGATGGAGGATAAATATAGTTACTCAAGGAAAGCACCATGTTAGGAAAGAGTAGTTTGGCCAGAGACCACTTTTCAGAGCTTTGTATGAAAGGACAATGTGCACTTATTTTGTGTTCCATTGTTTTGATTATAGTGTTACAGACACCAATGTACTTAAACTGACTCATCAGTCAAATGACTTGCTATGTCTGGGAAGTTATGACTCTATATCTAAGGGGCAACTGAGGGGGTAACCAATGAGATGGTTACCGTGATATAAGGTAGGGTGGACAAAGAGAATTTATATCCTTTTGTGTGGGTGGAAGAGGGGCATTCCCCAGCACAAGAAGTCATCATTTTAGGATGAGGTTGTTTAGCAATAAAATCGGGGTGCCGAGTAGGAATCTGGAATTTGCTCCACCAAAAGGAAGTGGCTGCTGAATCAATGGAACCTTTTAAGTTTCAGATAGAAATTGCTTTGTTTGGTAAGGGTATTAACAGATAAGGAACTCAGACAAGCCAGTAGGATTGAATTACAGAGAAACTGTGATCTAATGACATGTAGCTGAAACAGGTTTGAGATAGGGCTGGGTCTGAGTAGATGATACCTGATCACTGCAGGAGGTTGAGGGGTGACTTTATGGAGGTTTATAAGATAATGAAGGGTATAGGTAAGGTGAATAGCAAAGGTCCTTTCCCTAAGGAAGGGGGTTTCAAGACTGGGGGGGGGCATATTTTTAAGGCGAGACGAGAAAGATTTAAAATGGACATGAAGAGCAGCTTTTTTACACCGAGAATGATTTGCCTGTGGAATGAACTGCCAGAGGAAGTGGTGGATGCAGGTCCAGTTACAACATTTAAAAGACATTTGGATAAGCACATGAATAGGAAAGGTTTGGAGGCGCAAGCAGTTTAGTTTAGTTTGGGAACATGGCGTTGACTGGTTGAACCAAAGGGTCTGATTCTGTACTGTATGACTCTATATCTCAGGCTATGCTCCAAATAAACCTTTCAAAGATGTTATTACACACCTGTGGAACAGGAGGGATTAAATTAGATTACATTACAGTGTGGAAACAGGCCCTTCGGCCCAACAAGTCCACACTGACCCGCCGAAGCGCAAGCCACCCACACCCCTACATTTACCCCTTACCTAACACTACGGACAATTTAGCATGGCCAATTCACCTGACCTGCACATCTTTGGACTGTGGGAGGAAACCGGAGCACCCAGAGGAAACCCACGCAGACACGGGGAGAACGTGCAAACTCCACACAGTCAGTCACCTGAGGCAGGAATTGAACCTGGGTCTCTGGCGCTGTGAGGCAGCAATGCTAACCACTGTGCCACCGTGCCGCCCACGGGCCTCCTGGCTCAGAGATAGGGACATCCCACTGTATCACATGAGCTCTTGATCCAAACTGTAGGCTTGGGATTGACCTGATTTCTCATCAAGAGGGGAGGTGATGACCTTGTGATATTATCAATTCAGCGACCCAGGTTCACATCCCACCGAACTATTGGTGGAATTTCATTTCAATCAAAATATCTTTTAAGAATCATTATTGGACAACCCCAGTTGGTTCACCGATGCCCTTTGGGAAAGGAAACTGCTTTCCTCATTAAGCCTACATGTGACTCCAGACTCACAGCAATTTGGTTGACTCTCAACTCCCCTCTGGGTTGTACATAAACGCTGGCCTAACCAGCAACACCCTCACCCCATAATTATGTTCGAAAAATTAGCTGATTAATTGAAGGTGGGAAGAAGGAGTGTTAACAAAGATTTAGCTTGTTAAACAAATGTGGTGAATCCTGTGACTGAGTGCTGAAGTTCATTTGGCAGCTGTTATGAGATGTTTGATGCGTTCAAAGTAGATAACACTGCATTCTCTCAGCAGGTTATGTACGAAGTTTCACTGAGCCTTATGTTTAACTGATTAATAAGCGAAACCTTTTTATTATGTTTACTGTAGACTCCGAGACTGGAGCCCTTAAAGGAAGAAGTCATTGAGGAAACCACTAATTCTGTAAGTCTACAGCGAAAGCGGCTGACTTCAAGAAGCTCGTTTTATAGATTCGCTGATGTTGTCTGACGGAAAGTTCTAGAAATATGTCAACATGTAAAGGCAGGACCAATCTGCCCCTGAACTGAACCAAATGTATGGAATTCACAAGAGAGGCAAAGATTTGTGGAGTTACAGGAAGGCACTAAATTTAGTCACGTTAAAATGCAGCATGTGAAACATGAATGTGATAGTTATGGAGATAAATCCTAAACTATCACCAGCAGGTACCCACACAAACCTCAGACCTGACAGACTCAGTTGGCATAACGTGATCTTTGATTTGTTTTGATTTATTGTCTTGTGTGTTTATTACAAATACAGTGAAAAGTGTTTGTTTAATGACGCCAGTCTCCAGCGCCATCTTAAAATGCAGAAACTAAACCAAAACACAGAATATAAAGCTAGAAAAAAAAACAATAAAGTTCAGCTTATAGTCTTAGCTCAATAAAGTTAGGTGGTTACTCATTAAAAGCTGGTCAAGTTGGTGTTCAGGAATGAGTGAACAAGACTTTTCTTTGATCGTTCATGGGATATGGACTTTGCTGGCTGGACCAGCGTTTATTGCCCATCCCTAGTTAACCCTTCAAGCAGTGGTGAGCTGTCCTCTTGAACCGTTGCTGTCCATTGGTATAGGGAGACTCGCAATATTGTTAGGGAGGGAGTTCAAAGATTTTGACCAAGTGACAGTGAAGGAACAGCGAAATATTTTCAAGAGGGTTGTAAAAGCTGGGGCTTTTCCTTGGAGGAGATGAAATTTATTCAAGGTGAACAAGATTATGACAAATTTGGATAAAGCAGACAAGAAATAACTGTTTCCATTGGCTGGTGTGGAAGCAGGCCATTCAGCCCATCAAGTCCACACTGACCCTCTGAAGAACACCCCACTCAGACCCACCCCCTACCATATCCCAGTGACCCCACAATTACCATGGATAACCCACCTCACCTACACATCCCTGAACACTCTATGGGTAATTTACCATGGCTAACTCACCTAACCTGCACATCTTTGGATTGTGAGAGGAAACTGGAGCACCCAGAGGAATTCCACACAGACACAAGGAGAATGTGCAAACTCCATGCAGTCAGTCACCCGAGGTTGGAATCAAACCCAGGTCCCTGGCAAGAAGGTAAGAGAACCCAACTAGCAGGCTAGATTGAAGAGGCTGGAGTTCTTTAGAGAACAGAAGGTTCAGAGGAGATTTGATTGAGGTTTTCAAAACAATAAGGGGTCTGGACAGTGGGGATAGTAAGAAACTGTTCCCATTGGCAGATTGTTCCAGAACCAGAAGACACCGATGTGAGATGAATGACTGAAGATCCATAGATGACGTGAGGAAAATCTTTGTCATACAGCGAGTATTTAGGACACGGATTGCACTGTCTGAGAGTGCGGTGGAGGCAGGTTTAACCAGGACTTTTAAAGGGGAATTGGATCATTATCTGAAGAGAAGATAGTAGCAGGATTATGGAGAAAGAGCAGGGAGTAGAACAAACTGAATTGCTGTCGGAGAGGGCCAACACAGACATCATGGAGTGAGTGGCCTCCTTCTGTACTGTAACTATCCTCTGATTTCACAAATGCAAATTTGAGCTGTTCAAAAAAGCAGATATGAATTTTGTTAGACTGCAGGATGGAATTATAGCATAGCAACTATATTCACAGCAGGTGTTAGTGAGGATGTTGTACTGCAGGACTCTGATTAAAAGCCTGGTGAGCATGAAATGATTATCAGCTCCTATGGTATTTTATTCACAACATTGCTGACAATTGTAAAACATGAGTTGAAGCCTCAGTGCAGTCGCAGGTGGGAAATCTTTTAAGTGAGATGGAATTGTAGGGTACAGATAATTGGATCTGCTCACCAAAGTCTTCAGCCACCAGTTTAAGGTCATTCATTCTGAGTTAAAGTCTTTGCTTTAGGTAAAAATCAGGAAATTGAGCTGAAAATGCACAGATTAAGTTACAGTTCAGGTTTCTGAAAACATTTATTTGCATAATCACAAAATCTTCGTGATTCAGTGTGATGGAGCGATGTAATAGAATGCAATTTTATAATTTTTCCATTTTAAAAAAATTTCTCATAAAGTAAAAGGAAAATATTGCAGATGATGGAATTCTGAAACAAACACAGAGAAACCTGGAGAAACTCCACAAGCTTGGTAATGTCTGTTAATAGAGTTAATGTTTTGAGTCCAGTGTGACTTCTTCAGAAATGTTAGCAGAAGAGCAGGGTGGTTTATTGAAACTAAAGGGTATTTCTTGATGTATTGAAGATTGGTGCTCTTTTATTAATAAGGCTGAATATGGGTTTGATATCTAAATCAAACATTTACAATTGTGGTGTCCAGGATTAAAGGGAGTTATTGACAAAGTGGAAGTGTCACTGGATTAGTAATCCAAAGGCTGAGGTGAATGCTTCATGGATATCGGTGCTTTGCTTAGCAGTAGATAGAGTCATAGAGTCATAGAGATGTACAGCATGGAAACAGACCCTTCGGTCCAACCTGTCCATGCCGACCAGATATCCCAACCCAATCTAATCCCACCTGCCAGCACCCGCCTCATATCCCTCCAAACCCTTCCTATTCGTATACCCATCCAAATGCCTCTTAAATGTTGCAATTGTACCAGCCTCCACCACATCCTCTGGCAGCTCATTCCATACATGTACTACCATCTGCGTGAAAAAGTTGCCCCTTAGGTCTCTTATATATCTTTCCCCTCTCACCCTAAACCTATGCCCTCTAGTTCTGGACTCCCTGATCCCAGGGAAAAGACCTTGCCTATTTATCCTATCCATGGCCCTCATAATTTTGTAAACCTCTATAAGGTCACCCCTCAGCCTCTGACGCTCCAGGGAAAACAGCCCCAGCCTATTCAACCTATCCCTACAGCTCAAATCCTCCAACCCTGGCAACATCCTTGTAAATCTTTTCTGAACCGATTGATGCAATTTATATTGATTTCAGCAATGCCTTTAGCAAGGTCCCACAAGAGAAACTGATAAAGTTGCTCATGGCAATTGGGTGCAAAATTGGTTTTGGAGACATCATGTCGTACCACAAGGCTGTTTCGCATGACCATTGCCAGATGTGCAGTGGTGTACTATAGGGATCGTGCTTGTACCTTATTGTTTGCAATATTCAGCATTTTTGGCTGGGCTTGGAGAGGATAAGAATCACAGAATTCCTGGAGTGTGGAGGCCATTTAGCCCGTCAAGTCCACGCCAACCTTCTGAACAGCAGAACAGCTTCTGACCCCCCTTTTGAGCACCTTAGCTCCTCATACCATTAAGGTAAACAGTGTTGCTTCCATTGATTTCAAACCTGTAAAGTCTAACAAAATGCTCATCTCCTTGACGCAACCCAGCTGCTCCAACCTAGCTTTGAAGCTAAAACTCCCTCATCCTTGGAACCATTCTGGTAAATCATTTTTGGCCTCTCAAGGACTTTTTTTAAAAAAGTCAATATGACCAGATTAGGATGCAATACTCTAGTTACAGGCTAAGCAGGGCTACAACACACCATATTTGCTTTAGTACTTAATTTTGGGGCTCTTATTTGAAGCACAAGATCCCACATGCATTTTTCAAAACAGTCTCAGAATGTCCTGCATCCTCCTAAGGCCAATGCATTGGAATCCCCAGGGATGAGAATTTCGCTCAAAACAGTCAAAATATTGATGAACAAATGATTTTCAAAAGGAAATTGAACAAGTAACTGAGTGAAATGTGTAGGGTTACAGCCTGGGAAGATCCCTCACCCTTGTTAGTCTGATTCGTCTTTAATGGGTTTTGCATGTATATTACTCAATTTAAATCAGTGATTTTCGGATACTGGTTAATAGATGGAATAAAAAACCATAGGTGATTTGACAGAGCAACAAGTTTAGTTGTGTGCACGAGCACTTGATAGGAGAAAAAAAATGGCCTGAGAAGGGAAATAGGACTGACGTGTTATACAGAAAGCCAACAAGGGTTCAATGGGCAGAATGGCGTAAATAATACTATGACATAAATTATTTATGATTTCATTTCAGTTAATGTCACTGCACTCAACCTTCCACAACCAATACCTTATAGTTGCTGTAAAATGTCAACACCTTGACTCTAATAGCTGTATTTGAATATGCAGGAGCAGGTTTGCACAATGTTCAGTACAAGTTAGGTAATGATGCCATAAAAGAATCAAGCTATGGGAAAGACACTCCCAGGATATGGGCATTGCTGGCTCAAACAGCATTTCTTGCTCATCCCAACTGCCCTCAAGTTGGTTGGGGTGAGCTTCCTTCTTGAAGAATTGTATAGCACATGGTGTAGATGCAGCAATATGAAAATGAGCCCAAGGATTGTGATTCAGAAACAATGAGGCGGTGATATGGCTCTTAATTCAGGATGGGCTTGGAAGATAACATAGTTGGTGACGTTCCCATGTGTTTGCTGCCCTTATCCTTCCAGATGGATAAATATCAAATGGATATGGGTGATTTCATTCTGATATTCTGGAAAGACTACAAAGTGCTAAATTCAGTAGTTAACTCATCAGTAAATTAATGAGACACAAGTTACCTCTGCATTCTCTCATTAAACCTTAATAGATATCAGACAAGAGGTAAAGCAAGCTTTCCAGTAATGTTTCCATTCTTATCTGTTGAAATATGACAGCTCAGGATAATCTCACATCCAGAAACATGTCAGGACATCAGTTACACTGAACAATACTAGGAACTAAATCCAATGTTGGTGTTTAAAATTGAACTAATTAATAAATGAAATTAATTAATCAAACAACGCTGGGAAATCACGAAAGATTTTCAAAGTAAATATCTACATCGAAAGCTAAATGTGAAGACACATTTTCATTTAGAATGGAGTCTACCTATGTAAATATGTCATGCTGCAATTACACTCCTCCTGCCAGTAGTAGTGCTATAGTGCCCCAGTTTTGCAACTTCCCATGCATCACTCTGTACTATCCCAAAGATCTCAGCTTCTTCAACAAATTCTGCTTCCTAAAGTGCTAAAGTTTCCTTAAGATACAAACAAAATAAAAGAATACAGGAAGTCAAGTTAAGAAGCTTTAATGCCATTAATATTGACACATTCTGGGCAGATTATAGCTCCTAAAATTTGAAACATAAATGGACTATGTCCCAGTCTTTTACCTGGTTTATGATTCACCACGATCAGTTTAAGATTTACGCACAAACCCAGTCACACTTTGGGTTTTATTTTCCACATCCATTCCTACATGAACCATTAAAATGGAACTGTTGGTGGGACCACAGATCACAGAGGAAACCTCAGACACAGAGAAATGCAAACCTGCCACAAAGCCAGTCTGATCTGTTCAATTGAAACAATGAAACATGAGCAACCCCTTATCATTACAGGAAAGACAAATTCCACTCCTGCCATTCCCTCTGTTCACTGTGCCTGAACAACCTGACAGCCAGGGGACTAGTCCCCTGAAGTTGGCACTTCAACTCATGACCCCCATTCCACAAACACTCCAATCAGGCTTATAAGAACTAGGAGCAGGAGTAGACAATTGAGCCCCATGAGCCTGCGGTGCCATTTAACACTATCATGATTGATCTCATTTCGCCCACAAGTCCATTGTCCTGACTACTCCCCATAACTCTTTAAGCCATTACTACATAAATATCTGTCTTCTCCTTCAAATTATTCAGTGATCTTCTACAGATCTGTCTACACTATAGCTTTAAAATCACCGTAACTTTATCTGTGGTCCTCAAATATTCCCTGTTTGATTAAATGAGTCTGAACTATGCTCACTGTGCTTGATTGGTTATGCCTGAGTGTGGATTCAGAGCAAAGCCACAGAGACAACCAGAAGTGAGAGTTGGGTAAGGATGGTGCAGTGGACTTTAATGGATTTTAATTCATTGCCACAGAAGGCTGCAGAGGCCATGTCATTGAGTATATTTAAGACAGAGATAGATAGGTTCTTAAGTATCAAGGAGATCAAGGGGGAGAAAGCAGGAGAAAGAGGTTGAGAAACTTATCAGCCATGATTGAATGGTGGAGCAGACTTGATGGGCTGAATGGCCTAATTTCTACTTCTATGTCTATTGGTCTGATGGACTCTTGGTGGCAGAGATATTTTAAAGCGTTTGTGAATAAACTTGCCATGCACTTGGGAACCAGTGTCACCTCTGCCTTGCTCAGAGATGTACAAAATATATAACTCTTGCCTTTCCTGTCTCTCATGCAGCACATCTTGGTAGTGCAGCGGCAGATGTCAGTGCTGGAGGAGGAAGTGGAGGAGTTCCGTCTTGCTCTGAAACAATATGTGGAGTTGGCCTCCAGTCAGAGTGGCAGCTTGCAGTAAGTCAGATACTCTGTTTGTGCTAAATGTTCACCCGTCACCTAGCAACAGTGTTTAAACAGTGCAGGATCTCACTATTATACACAAAAAGATAAGAACCTCAAGATTTGATGTTCTGGACGAATGTCATCCATTTACGATGTCACTGCCGTGCATCAATCCTTGTGTGCTTCTTTTTATTTTTCTGGCTGTTTTTCTTCAGTTACTAGGAAGCTACTCCCAAGAAGCTAGTTCTCCATTGATGGTCTCCCTCAGGTAGTGAGGCTAAGCCTGGACACTAATGTCAGCTGTGGCGCCATACAATCCCATACCTTACCCAATGTCTCTGCCAGCATAGGTAACTGGACAGACTCTAGGGGAAGGAACCTTGTATTCTATTCCATAAAACCCAACAGTGGAAGATCGAACTGGAGCCAAGCTATACAGACGTCTAATTACAGAGATGCACATTACAAGCATGCACTTCCTAATCCAATAACCTCTGTTTTCATCTGCTCCAATCTATTGGAAGAATTTTATTGTATGTAGACATTTTCAGAATCATTCTGGTCAGAGACTTGAACCCAGGCTCCTGGCTTAGAAATAGGAATACTACCACTGCACCACAGGATATCTCTGTTGGAGCTCAAATTATCTCCGAATCAACATGCTCAGAGATGTTATCACAATTTCTCTGGAGCAAATGGTATTTCAGCCCAGACCTTCTGAGCTTAGAGGCTGAGACATTACCATGGTGCCGGAAGAACTCTCTATTGGAGCTCTATTTTTAAAAAGTCATTCATTTGATTTGGGTGTCATTGGAGTAGATAGAAGTCAGGCTAACATTTATTGCTTATCCCTAATTGCCCAGATGGCAGTGAAAAGTCAGCCACATTGCTGTGGGTCTGGAGTCACATGTTGGCCAGACCAGGTCAGGAAATCCCACCTGAAGTACATTATTGAATCAGATGGGTTTGCCACAACAATCAGTAATTATTTCATGCTCATGATCAGACATTTAATTCCAGATTATTATCGAATTGAAATTCCTCAATCTGCCATAGCTAGATTCGAACCTGCATCCCCAGAAAATGACCTGGGTCTCTGCATTAGTAATCTAGTGATAACACTTTACCACTGATCCATCACCTTCCCGTTACCTTTTTTTAACAAACCTATTCAGAGAGTTAATATAGAGGTCCTGAGCAGGTGAGATGTGAACCTGAACCTCCTCACTCACACTGTCATTGCACCATGGGAATCCCAGGGAACATTGAGAAGCTGGCTGCCATTCTAGTTTAACCTGGAGACATTTTATAATCATCTGAACACAATAAAACACATTGAATATATTATTGATGCCCTGGTTACTTCTTCTATCTTTCACTAATCCAAAGTTGTGAGGTTGATTGTTGGGGAGACCAAACTGGAGACCATAAATCGGAGTGTTACAATTCAATTCAATAAGCAGATGAGATTAAAAAAAATCTTTTTACCTAAAGAGTGGTGAGATTGTGGAACTCATGAGCCATAAGGTGTTGCTGTGACCACATGCACATAGAGTCATACAGCACGGAAACAGACCCTTTGCTCCAACCAGTCCATGCTGAACATAATCCCAAAATAAACTAGTCCCACCTATCTGTGTCTGGCCCATTTCCTTCCAAATCTTTCCTAGTCATGTACCTATCCAAATGTCTTTTAAACATAATTGTGCCCACATCCACCACTTCCTCAGGAAGTTTATTCCACACATAAACCATTCTCTGTGGAAAACATTTGCCCCTCATGTCTTTTTAAATCTCTTTCCCCTTAATAATGTGCCTCCTCATCTTGAAATCCCACATCCATGGAGAAAAGAAACTTAACTTAAAATTAACCAATCTGTACCCCTCGTGATTTTATAAACTTCTATAAAGTCACCTCTCAACTCCCTACACTCCAGTGAAAAATGTCCCAGCCTTTCTTTATAACTCAAACCTTCTATACCTGGCAGCATCCTGGTAAATCTCATCTGAATCCTCTCCATGGGGGATCTGTATGGAGTAGTCTGGAGCAGTGGATGGTCAGAGTGGAGCCTGCATCATTTTCGGCCTCACACAGCAGCTTAGGAGTTCTCCCCTTTTTTACTGCCTGCCATTGATATGTGTTGGGAGGATTGTCTAATCAAGACTCAATCTGTTTGGCTGCATTATCTACGCACCTTCTTGGTCTTTGAGTTCTGGTATGGGGTTTGGACCCAGACCCTCGGAGATAGGGACACTACCCACTGTACCTCTAGCTAAGGGGCAATCCAGCCAAATACATGAGTGAAAAGGGAACGGCTGGTAAGATTAGATGATGTAGGGTAGGAAGAAGCTCACATAGCAACAGCACACATAACCGGACTTCTCTGAAGTCTACATATGCTAACTCAAGCTGAGATCAGCAACTATAATGAACTTACAACTGAAGACATTCATAGCCACAATACACAAAGGTGTATTGTGTGTATTTTATAAAGAGCGTTGGTGCCTTGTGTTAGTTTGATACTTGAAATGTTCTTTCCTATGCAGCATCTCAGTTCAGAAGCTGGGCAATGAAACCTGCTTCATAATCTATGAGTTCTGGCAGGACAGAAGTTCATGGAGGAGGTAGGATCAGCTTTGGTTGTTACTGATTTTTAAAATGATTTGTCTAAAAGTCTGTCAGGTTGTACTGATCGTGCCAACAAAGATCCGAGATGGTTTCCAAATGTGTATTCTCTTTTTTTTTCATTTTTGTTTGTCAAATTTTAATAATATTGGATAAAGGGTAAAAATGACAGCTGTTAGACTGGACATGGTGGCTGGGTCAGGAGGAGGTCAAATAATGAAACCTTTGGGTTGGCATCCAACCAGGGTAGCCAACCAGATTTGCTGCTTTTGACCAATTTCGATCCAGAGAGTGTTTCACTTGTAAGGCAAACATGATAACCGGTACACTGCATCATATTTATTATTGGGACACAACTCCAATTTCTGGAAGTCTAGATGAGGCAATGCCTCTGCTTTGTAAATGCATGATTTACTTTGCATACCTGTAAAACCTGTACCTTTCTGAATGATTCATGAAATGCTAACTCACTGTGTTGAAACCCTCAGCCACTTGCAAGCAAACTACAGCAAGAACTTCCAGAGGAACAATGTGGACTTCCTGGAGACACCAGAACTAATGACAACCATGTTACTTCCTGGTAAGGACAGATCATTCAATGGGGTTCAATGCTGAGGCATGTTCAGGACAGCCAGAAGGGTGAATTCTGGATTAAAGGAAACCCCTCTGTCGATTAATGCAGAACAACTGAGGGAGTGCCACATGGTTAGTGGTGCCACCTTTAGGCTGAGATATCTAACCATGCCTCGGTTGCCCTTCCCCCCCCAGCTGGGCATAAAGGGCTGGGCGCTATTACAAAGGAGGGCAAGCGGGTACCCCATTTTGTCACAGAACTATGGTACCCATTTAAACACTGAGCCTCTGGGAGTGATTGATTTGAAAGTAATCTCAAATCCAGCACACGCTCAGCGCAGGTGAATGGCCTCCTGTAATAACTAAATGATAACTAGTATAACCAGAGCTTTCTCCAAGAAGCTGGTTAGCATTGACCACTCCATGGGTTTCCTCCGGGTACTTGTGTTTCCTCCCACAGTCTAAAGACGTGCAGGTTAGATGAACTGGCCATGCTAAACTATCTGTAATGTTCAAGGATGTGTAGGTTAGGTGCATTAGTCAGGGCCAAATGTAGGATAATAGGGTAGAGGAATGGGCCTGGGTGGGTTACTCTTCGGAGAGTCAAAGAACAAAGAACAAAGAAAATTTACTGCCCAGGAAAAAAAGGCCCTTCAGCCCTCCAAGCCTGTACTGATCCAAATCCACTATCTAAACCTATCGCCCAATTCCTAAGCATCTGTATCCCTCTGCTCCCCACCTACTCATGCATCTGTCCAGACGCACCTTAAATGAATTTACCGTGCCTGCCTCTACTAACTCTGTTGGCAACGCGTTCCAGGCACCTACCACCCTCTGTGTAAAGTACTTTCTGCGTGTATCCCCCTTAAACTTTTCTCCTCTCAACTTGAACACATGACCACTCGTTATTAAATCCCTCACCCTGGGAAAAAGATTATCTCTATCTACCCTGGCTATATCATTCATGATTTCGTAGACCTCAATCAGATCCCCCCATAATGTCCTTTTTTCTAATGAAAACAATCCTAACCTACTCAACCTCTCTTCGTAGCTAGCACCTAGCGGTACGGTGGCACAGTGGTTAGCACTGCTGCCTCACAGCGCCAGAGACCCGGGTTCAATTCCCGCCTCAGGCGACTGACTGTGTGGAGTTTGCACGTTCTCCCTGTGTCTGCGTGGGTTTCCTCCGGGTGCTCCGGTTTCCTCCCACAGTCCAAAGATATGCAGGTTAGGTGAATTGGCCATGCTAAATTGCCCGTAGTGTTAGGTAAGGGGTACATGTAGGGGTATGGGTGGGTTGCACTTCGGCGGGGCGGTGTGGACTTGTTGGGCCGAAGGGCCTGTTTCCACACTGTAAGTAATCTAATCTAATCTAAATCTTCCATACCAGGCAACATCCTCGTAAACCTTCTCTGCACCCTCTCCAAAGCATCCACATCCTTTTGGTAATGTGGTGACCCAGAACTGTACACAGTTTTCTAAATGCGGCCGAAGCAATGCCTTGTATAATTTTAACATGACCTGCCAGCTCTTATACTCAGTACCTCGTTCGATGAAGGCAGACATACCATGTGCCTTCTTGACCACTCTATCCACCTGTGTTGCCACCTTCAGGGTACAATGGACCTGACCTCTCAGATCTCTCTGCTCATCAAGTTTTCCCAAGCCTCTTCCGTTTACAGTATAGTTTGCTCTAGAATTAGACTTCCAGAATGCATCACCTCATGGATTGAACTCCATCTGCCACTTCTCCGCCCAACTCTCCTGTCTATCTATATTCTCCTGTATTCTTTGACAGTCCCCTATGCTTTCTGTTACTCCACCAATCTTTGTGTCATCTACAAACTTACTGATCAGACCACCAATGCCTTTTTCCACATCATTTATGTATATCACAAACAACAGTGGCCCCAGCACTGATCCCTGTGGAACACCACTGATCACCTTTCTCCATTTTGAGAAACTCCCTTCAACTACTACTCTCTGTGTCCTGTTGCTCAACCAGTTCTTTATCCACCTAGCTAGAATAGCTTGCACATCATGTGACTTCACTTTTTCCATTAGTTTACCATGGGGAATCTTATCAAATGCCCTACTAAAGTCCATGTATATGACATCTACAGCCCTTCCTTCATCTATCAACTTGGTCACTTCCTCAAAGAACTCTATTAAGTTGGTAAAGCATGATCTCCCCACCACAAAACCATGTTGCCTATCACTGATAAGCCCATTCTTTTCCAAACATAAATAGATCCTATCCCTCAGTACCTTCTCCAGCAACTTTCCCACCACTGACAAAAGACTCACTGGTCTGTAGTTACCTGGAATATACCTACTACCCTTCTTGAACAGGGGGACAACATGAGCAACCCTCCAGTTCTCTGGAACTTCACCTGTGTTTAAGGATGCTACAAAGATATCTGTCAGGGCTCCAGCTATTTCCTCTCTCACCTCCCTCTGCAACCTGGGATAGATCCCATCTGATCCTGGGAATTTGTCCACCTTTAGCCCACCCAACATATCCTCCCTCCTTATGTCAATGTGATCCAGAGTAAACAAACTATCTCTAACCTTACCATTTATCATATGCCTCTCCTCAGTGAACACTGGGTCGATGTGGACTTGTTGGGTCAACATGGCCTGTTTCCACATTGTAGGGATTCTATGATATATATATATGGCTGAGGCTGAAATAACAGTATTTATTAGCGAGTTCGACTAATGCTTAGGCTGATTCTAAGCCAGGCAATCCTTATTGACACAGCAGCAGGTATGCCCAGAGCTGTACAGCATGGCTACAGCAGCAGTGACAGGAGACAAGGTATTTGTGGATAAGGGTCAATGATCATGAAAATAAATTGAAATTTGTGATCATATTCAGCAGCAAGCATCAGCTGTGGGTTACTAACATCACCTTCTTGTTAACTAGCAGTAAAAAAACTCTTACAAATTAAGAGATTTGGTATCAAAATTAGGATTTTTTCTTCCTCCTCAAACAGAAATCTCTGTAGAGTGAGAATAGGTTTATAACTCTGATTCATAGCATTCTTAATCTTTAATAGGTCAGAACATTCTGTGTAAAACCATATTATCATTTCTGAAGAAGTTTTATATTAAATGTTTTCAAAAACCCTATTGTTTTCTGTACAGATGTTAGAGAATGATCCCCCCCATTTCATTCTGGAGGAATTATACAACCCATGGTGTTTCTTTGTGAAAATATCTTATGAGTTCTTTCTCCCTGAAAACCCATTTCCCTTTAAGTGTTTCCCTTCTTCTGTTTTTGCAAGTTATAATTGAATCTGCTTATGCCATCCTTCTGGTAGCGCATAATCACAATGGAGAAAAAGATATGGTCATAGGGTGGGAGGAGGCTGTTTGATACAGCTAGAATTACAACTCAGGGTGGTGGAATCCAATTTGTGTTTCCAATTATAGCCTGTGAAGATCACCTGAGGCACTGTTTTCCTTTAAAGGTAGTTTCTATATTTATCTAATCTTTTCAACAGCACGTAAGCAGGCCAGTTTAAAAACAAAATCTGTAACAATGGGCAAGCCACATTTACATAATTCTACACTGTAATATTCTGATTTCAAAATACCAATCTCCCTGACAGTTCCTAATATTTTCCTTTCCCTTGCATACTTACGTTCAGTTCACAAATGCAAAACTCTTAAGAAATTGGTACTACACGTACCAGCGCAACGAAAAGTCTCAAAATTGCACAAGTCAAACTGGATCCAGTCAGATGGACCAATGTGATGATCTGTGGCCTTGCATCTTTTTCACACTTCAGTGGGTTCAACTCAGTTATAGAGCAGATGGCAGTGACATTGGGCAAGTCTTTGTAAGCTCTCTACAGTAAAGCAACTCATGAGAAAGGAACAGAGTCCTGGAAATGTCCAGAACCAGGAACTAAGAGGATAAATTCCTTTCCTTTCGTGACTCACATAATGTGGTGCAATAAGATGCACGAAATAGAATGATTAAACAGTTGCTTAAATCTTTTGTTTTTCCTACTCAATGGGTGACAGAGTGTTCAAAGTTGGCTGTGACTATGTAACCAATAACACACAATAAGCTTTATGCATGTACTATGCACAAAAGGTTGACTGCATTCTTCCCTCAATCTTCTCCCATATTCACCTTTCATTGAAAAAGGGAAAGTCAGAGTAGAATTCCACATCCTGTGGCACAATCACCAGCCACTCCTTGACCTATTCCTGTTACCCATGTCAAGAACTCAGTGCTCCTAGAGAGTGTAAGTGCCTTTCTCAAACTGTACCTCTCCGCATTACATTCCTACCACCTCTAAAAGCTAAACTAAATGTTCCTGTTCCATTCTGATTTCTAACTGTATCAGTGAGATAGCCACTTTAACATATCCCAAGTACCATTACTTGGACAGACTCTTACTGAGGAAGAGAATCACCAGCTGGTGCTTAGACTCAAAGCTGCCAAGTTCATTCTACACTTGGTCATATTACATTTTTCGTCAGCTGGTGATTCCAAGCCAAACATCTTTAGTTTCTGAACTGATTGAGTTATTGCAAAGATTCAATCCTAGCTTCCAAATAAGAATTGGACAATTATTCAAAGAGAAAACCAAATTTGCAGAATTCTAAGGATATCGTTAGTGGAATGAGACAAGGTGTCCTTCTCAGCCAACACACACACTGACCCAGCCAGTAAAGCCCACTTCCCCTTAATGAGTGAAAACAAAAACTCATTCCAGTTTGATTAAGGATCTTGAGAGGATGACTGGGCGAGGAGATATAAATACTGTTCCATCTGTAATTTGTGGTAAAAATTCTGTTTTATTCTGTTTTCAGGGAAGAAAATGATTCTTCTGGCTAGAACGCAATCTAGAATCTAGTAATTCTAGAATGGTTGGGGACGGTAATCTCAGAATAAGCTGTTTGGCTTTTTAACGAGAAGAGTATTTCTTTGCTCAAATGTTATAAGTTTCTGTAATTTCTGAGCCCAGACAGCCATTCTTGGCTATATCCAAGACAAAGGTTGATAGATCTTTGAGTACTAAGGAATTGAAGGGATTTGGGAATAGTGTAAGAATGTGCAGTTCAGCTAAAAAGAAATCAGTCATGTTAAATGGCCAAGAAGATTCAAAACTGCTTCAATTTCTATTTGGTAAATTCTTATTTTCTTATCTGTCCTGTCCATAGCATCCTGGTGGATTACCAACAAGAACAACAACAACTGACCCCTTTGCTTTTCAAAGTAACAACGCTGTTAAGGATCTGGGGTAAAGCACCATCCTCAAGATTGGTTGATGTTGCTTCATGATCCAATGGATATCATTGAACCTGCTACGACAAAACTCTTCTTTAGACAAGTCAAATACTCAATGACAAATCGCTACAGTGTGTTTTGGTTGCTAAAATATTTATTGTGTGATGCAGGTAAGGTGCAGTTGACCTGAGTTCCCAGTGTGAATAAAGATGAGTTCTGTTTGCCTGTTTGCAGTAATCTCCCCCCCAGCCCTGTTAGAGCAACATTACATACCAACAAGACTTATGTTACCTTGTGATGCCAAAAAATGACCTCCACTCAATTTTCCGAGCCAGTTCAAGGCCAATTGATCCCAAATGTGAAAATGAAAAGCTGAAGGGAAAGTGGGAATAATTTGATAATTCTTTCAGAGTCAGCACAGGAATGGCGCGTCCAATAGCCTCCTCCTGTGCGGTACAGTTCTATGATTCTGTGATCCTCATTTACTCGTTAATAGGAGAGTTTCTCCCTGGTTATATGCATAGACAGTTGTGAACTTGGATTCTGTAAAATCATATCTTCCTCTCTATTTCGTCCTTGTTTGAATTCTGTGCTGATACGGATGACAATTGGGTTTAAAGTATGTGAGAGAAAACAAAATACTCAAGGTAGTAGGGTAATGTAGATTGAACCATAATTCTTATATTATTGAATTGTAGAGCTTTTGGAAAGAGGCCCTTCGATCCATTGTGCCTATGCAGGTCATCAAACATTTGTCTATTCTAATCCCATTCTCCAGCAGTTGCCACATAGCCTCATATGTTGTGGCATTTCAACTGCTCACCTAAACATTCCTTAAGTGTCTTAATGATTCCCACCCCTACCATCCTTTTAGGCAGTGAATTCCAGATACTCATTTACCCTCTGGGTGAAAAGAGTTTTCGTCAAATCCCATCTAAACCTCCTGCTCCTCACCTTTTAAATTTTGCCCTCTAAATGTTGACCCCTCTACTAAGGGAGTAGGTTTCCCCTGATCTCCTTTGTATCTTCTGCTCATAACTTTGTATGTCTCGATCAGAACCCCGGAGCCTTCTTTGCTGTAAGGAAAACAACCTGAGCCTGTCTAATCTCGCTTTGGAGCTAACTCACCCCTAGTCCAGGAACTCACCACATACGTTCGAGACACCACCCACGCCCTCCACCTCCTCAAGACTTCCGTTTCCTGGCCCCCGATGCCTCATCTTCACCATGGATATCCAGTCCCTCTACACTTCCATCCGCCACGACCAGGGCCTCCAAGCCCTCCGTTTCTTCCTCTCCTGACATCCCCAACAGTACACTTCCACCGACACTCTCATTCGTTTGGCTGAACTGGTCCTCACCCTTAACAATTTCTCCTTGGAATCCTCCCACTTCCTCCAGACCAAAGGGATAACCATGGGCACCCGTATGGGCCCCAGCTATGCCTGTCTCTTTGTTGGCTACGTAGAACAGTCCATCTTCCGTAATTACACCAGCACCACTCCCCACCTCTTCCTCTGCTACATTGATGACTGCATTGGCGCCATCTTGTTCTCCCGCGAGGAGGTTGAGCAATTCATCAACTTCACCAACACATTCCATCCTGATCTTGAATTTACTTGGACCATCTCTGACACCTCCCTCCCCTTCCTGGACATCTCCATCTCCATTAATGACGACCGACTTGACACCGACATTTTTTACAAACCCACCGACTCCCACAGCTACCTGGATTACACCTCTTCCCACCCTACCTCTTTCAAAAATGCCATCCCGTATTCCCAATTCCTCTGTCTCCGCCGTATCTGCTCCCAGGAGGATCAGTTCCACCACAGAACACACCAGATGGCCTCCTTCTTTAGAGACCGCAATTTCCTTTCCCATGTGGTTAAAGATGCCCACCAACGCATCTCGTCCACATCCCGCACCTCCGCCCTCAGACTTCACCTCTCCAACCGTAACAAGGACAGAACGCCCCTGGTGCTCACATTCCACTCTACCAACCTTCGCATAAACCAAATCATCCGCCGACATTTCCGCCATCTCCAAACGGACCCCACCACCAGGGATATATTTCCCTCCCCACCCCTTTCCACCTTCCGCAAAGACCGTTCCCTCCGTGACTACCTGGTCAGGTCCACGCCCCCCCTACAACCCACCCTCCCATCCTGGCACCTTCCCCTTCCACCACAGGAATTGCAAAACCTGTGCCCACACCTCCTCCCTCACCTCCATCCAAGGGCCTAAAGGAGCTTTCCACATCCATCAAAGTTTTACTTGCACATCCACCAGTATTGTATCCGTTGCTCCTGATGCGGTCTCCTCTACATTGGGGAGACTGGACGCCTCCTAGCAGAGTGCTTTAGGGAACATCTCTGGGACACCCGCACCAATCAACCACACCACCCTGTGGCCCAACATTTCAACTCCCCCTCCCACTCTGCCGAGGACATGGAGGTCCTGGGCCTCCTTCACCGCTGCTCCCTCACCACCAGATACCTGGAGGAAGAATGCCTCATCTTCCACCTTGGAACACTTCAACCCCAGGGCATCAATGTGGACTTCAACAGTTTCCTCATTTCCCCTTTCCCCACCTCACCCTAGTTCCAAACTTCCAGCTCAGCACTGGTCCTACACAACTCATGACTGGTCCTACCTGCCTATCTTCTTTTCCACCTATCCACTCCACCCTCCCCCCTAACCTATCACCTTCATCCCCTGCCCCACTCACCTGTTGTACTCTGTGCTACTTTCTCCCCATCCCCACCCTCTTCTCACTTATCTCTCCGCCATTCAGGCTGTCTGACTGTATTCCTGATGAAGGGCTTTTGCCCGAAACGTCGATTTTACAGCTCCTCGGATGCTGCCTGAACTGCTATGCTTTTCCAGCACCACTCTAATCTAGAGTCTGGTTTCCAGCATCTGCAGTCATTGTTTTTACCTACCTGAATCACTCCAGCCCAAGTCAACATCTTGGTGAATCTTTTCTGCACATTCTCCAGTGCAATCGCATCCTTCCTGTAGTGAGGTGATCAGAACTGCACACAGTATTCCAGCTGGAGCCTAACTAACATGATATAGATCTCCATTATAACCTTCTTGCTGTTGTGTTCAGTGTCTTGACTAAAACAGGCAAGTATCCCAAATACCTTATTAACTACCTTGTCTACTCTGTCTTGCTGCCTTTAAGGATCTGTGGACCAAGGTCCCTCTCTCTATATTTCCTAAGGTCTCACCATTCAACAGGTACTCTCTTGCCTGTTTAGTCCTCCCAAGTGCATCACTTTACAGTTTTCAGGATTAAAATCTATTTGCAAACACTCAGTCTACCTAAGCAGCCTGTCTATATTTCTGTGTAGTCTAAGGCCTCCCTTCTAGCTGTTTAGCACACCACTAATATTTGTGTCAGCTGTGAACTTACTGATCATAATTTTAACATTGGTATCCAAATCAGTAATATACACAACAAACTGCAAGGGACACAGCACTGAATCCTGTGGTGTGTCACACAACACAGGCTTCCAGTCACAAAAATACCCTTTGACTGTCACCCTCTGCTTCTTGCTCCTAAGCTAATTTTGGATCCAATTTGCCAAAGTGCCCTGGATTCCATGGGCTCTTAGTTCTTAACCTATCTGTTGTGCAAGGTATTAACTTACTGAATTTCATGTGGATTACCTCAACTTCATGACCCTCATCTACACACTAATCAACTCCTTGAAAAATTCAATCAAAACTGTTAAGCATGATCTCCCCTGACAAAGCCATGCTGACTGTCTTTGATTCCTGAAGAAGGGCCTGTGCCCGAAACGTCGAATCTCCTGTTCCCTGGATGCTGCCTGACCTGCTGTGCTGTTCCAGCAATAAAGTTTCAACACTGTCTTTGATTAATCCTTGCCTCTCCAATTGGAGATTAATTCATGGTCTTTACCAAAAATTTTCCCTGCCACAGGTCTTAGACTCAGTGAACTCCTCTGTTCCTATCACCTCTCTTGAATAATGATACCACATCAACTGTCGTCTACTCTCTGGCAGCCCCTCTATACCCAGACAATGAATCACAGGGCCTCGACACTCTCCTCGCTTGCCTCCCACAGCAGCACGTCATATCTGGGACTTGGAATTTTTCTGCCTTTAATCCCGCTAAATCCTCAAATACCTCTTCCCGCTCAGTGCTAATTTATTCAACAATTCAGAGCGCCCCTCCCTGATTTCTAAACTTATTTTGCTTTTCTCTACAGTGAATACAGATACAAAGAATTATGAGGTATATCTTCCAGCTCCACAGCTTGGCAGCTTGGTCCCTAATGGGCCCTTCTCTTCCTTGGGTTATTCTGCTGTTCTTAACATATACTCAGAAAACACCTGTCTCTTTCTCAGCAGTGTTCTCTTTCATGTCTCTTCTTTGACCTCCTAATTTTTTTTTAAGCAGTTCCCTGCGCTTTCTGTATTCCCCTATCGGATTGGCTATTTTGAACCTTCGATTCCCACCATGAGCTTCCTTTTGCTTCCTGATCTAATCCTGTATTTCTAGTCAAGCATTCTTGGTCTGTGGTTTGCCTGTGACAGTTGGGGGATATCATCATTTCCTTGGTTTTTAAACCTAGTGACAGAGTTAAGCAGTCAGACTTAGAGCCTCCCTCGTAGCACAAACCTCATAGTATCATAGAATCCCTACAGTGTGGAAGCAGTCCATTTGGCCCATCAAGTCCACACCAACCCTCTGGGGAACATCCCACCCAGACTCACCCTCCAACCCTTTCCCCTGTAATTTTGCATTTCCTATGGCTAATCCTACTAACCTACACATCCCTGGACACTATGGGGCAATTTAACAAGGCTAATCCACCTAACCTGCACATTGTGGGATTGTGGGATTGTGGGAGGAAACCAGAGCATCCGGAGGAAACCTGCGCAGATACAGGGAGAATGTGCAAACTCCACACAGTCGCCCGAGAGTGGAATCGAACTCAAGGTCCCTGGCACTGTAGGCAGCAATGCTAACCATTGAGCCACCATGCAAACCTTTTTCACTGCCCTTTCACACCCATCTCAAAGACTGTGCTCTCAGTTTTCAACATGGTGACCATTAGGTGGTGAGAAGCAACTCAATGCCTGGGGACTTACCTGTCTCGCAGAAACGAAGGGCTGAGTATCACTGCCAACATTCCTGACGCACGTGTTTCCCTTGTGCAGTCTCCTCCTGACAACTAAGTTGTCCAGTGACCCGACAAGATGCCTGAGGTCCCAGCTGGTAAGGGTAGGTTGCACAGGGAGATCCCAGGGAGAAACGAGAATAAAAACAGTTAAGTACACCCCCACATTCCCCTCATTTATGAATGAATCAAGTTGAGATGGTTCATCGCTCAGCAGAATTCCGTGAGTTAGTAACTGCTGTGCAGGTCAGGTCTGAATAAGATTTGTCTCTGAGTTACTTTGAACCACATAGAAGCTCTTTCTGATATGTTGGTGCACATTTCTTCCTTAATTGTTGCCGTATCCTAACATATGTGAAGTCCCATTTACCATTAGCCTTCTGCTCGCTGACCCACATTGGATCTGGCTCTTTACCTTCTGATCTGTACTGGGTCCTGCCCTTTACCCTCTGATCTACAGTGGATCTGGCTCTTTATTCTCTGATCTGTACTGGGTCCTGCCCTTTACCCTCTGATCTACAGTGGATCTGGCTCTTTATTCTCTGATCTGTACTGGGTCCTGCCCTTTACCCTCTGATCTACAGTGGATCTGGCTCTTTATTCTCTGACCTATACTGGATCTTGCCCTTTACACTCTGTCCTATACTGGATCTGCTGTTTGCCTCCTCAGCTACACTGGATCCAGCACTTCACCCTCTGACCTACACTGGCTCTCACCTTTACCGTCTGACTACACTGGATACAGCCCTTTATCTTTTGATCTCCATTGGCTCTGACCTACATTCACTCCAACCCTTTGCCCTTTGACCTATACTGGCTCCAGCCTCAAAAACGCCTTGTAAATAAGGATGAGAATTTTTACACCAAACCTTCCACGATCTCGCTCACTGTCACTGTAAGCTCCTCCAGCTCTGCAAACCTTCATGATCTTTGGACTGCACCAATTCCTGCGTCTCAAGCTTCGCCAATCTTTGGAATTCCACCATTGCCAATCATGACTTCAACTGCCAAGCTCCTACTGGAAGCCCTACCCAAACCCTCATTGCCTCTCTGCTTTGCCACCTTTCAGACTCTCCTTAAAACCTGACTCCTCGACCAAACTTTTAATCACCTATCTGAATATCAACTTACACAGTTTGGTGTCAAATTGTGTTTGATTATGGTCCTGCAAAGCACCTTGGGTTGTTTTACTATGGGTGCTCCATAAATTGCTGTTGCCAGTGAGTTTTGAGGGGAAATATCCCTCCTTTAATGTATATTTTAGTTAAAACATGGTGGAGATTAATTGATGTAAGAGGGGCTGTTATGACACTGAACTAGTCATCCAGAAGCTCAGTCTGACGTTCTGGGAATATGGGTTCAAATCCCACTGTGGCCAAATGTGAAATTTGAATTCAGGCATTAAAAAAAATGGTCTAATGGTGATCATATAATCACTGACTGATTGTTATTTTTAAAAAGAAATCTGTCTGGTTCATTAGTGCCCCTAGGGGAAGGAAATCTGCCATCCTTCCTTGGTCTGGCCTACATGCAACCCCAGACCCATAGCAATGTGGATGCCTCTTAACTGCCCTCAGAGCTCTTAGGGATGGGTAATAAATGTTGTTTTAACAAGGTTTCCTGAATGAAGTCTTTAAAAATGCGGTTGGATAGAACTCAGTCTATAATCTAGTCTTGAAGCCAGGTGCTGAAAAATGCTTTCTGTATTCCCCTATCGGATTGGCTAAAGGGGGGAGATTCTCTGGAATTGCTGTGTCTCCCTTTCTTTCTGTGAGGGGGGTACCACCACAGCCAGTCAGAGATATCATCAATAATGATGATATTGATGGACTAGTAGCCCCGAAGGGGCTGTTTCCATGCTGTTTGACTCTATAACTCTATAACCCTCTGAGAGGAAAGTACTTGTCCTTCTGGCTCAGTGGTTAGCACTGCAGCCTCACTGCACCAAGGACCCTGGTTCAATTCCACCCCTGGGTGACTGTGTAGAGTTTGCACATTCTCCTTGTGTCTGTGTGGGTTTCCTCCGGGTGCTCTGGTTTCCTCCCACAGTCCAAAGATGTGCAAGTTAGGTGGATTGGCCATGGGAATATAGAGTTACAGGGTTGAGGTAAGTCTGATGGGATGCTCTTCAGGAAGTTGGTGTGGACTCAATGGGCCGAATGGCCTGCTTCCATGCTGTAGGGATTCTATGATTATCTCAGTACTGCAGTTCTGGACCCACCCACAAGAGGAAACATCCTTCCTATGTCCACCTTGTCAAGATTGTTCAGGATTTTACAAACTTTAATCGAGTACTTTAATAGAACTGGAACAGGCTATGGGACAGACTTTCTGTTCCTATATTAGCACCGTTTCCTTTATAATACACCAACTTTCACTCCAGTATGTAAGCATACAACATATAGGATGGCACAGTGGGTCAGTGGTTAGCACTGCTGCCTCACAGCACCAGGGACCTGGGTTCAATTCCCACCTTAGGTGATTGTTGTGAATTTGCACATTCTCCCCGTGTCTGTGTGGGTTTCCTCCGGTGCTCCGGTTTCCTGCCACAATCCAAAGATGTGCAGGTTGGGTGAATTGGCCATGCTAAATTGTCCGTAGTGTTCGGTGCGTTAGTCAGGGGCAAACATAGGGTAGGGGAATGGGTCTGGGAGGGTTACTCTTTGGAGTTTTGGTGTGGACTTGTTGGGCCGAAGGGCCTGTTTCCACAGTGTAGGGAATCTAATCTAATCAAAGGCTCACACTGAAGAAGTGGAGTTGTCACAAATGTTTTTTTTTAATTTGTTCATGGGACATGGGTGTGGCTGGCTGGGCCAGCATGTATTCCCTGCCCCGAGTTGCCCTTGAAAAAGTGATGATGAACTGCCTTCTTCAAACGCTATAGTCCATGTGCTCCAGGTAGATCCTCAAAGCTCTTAGGGAGGGAATTCCAGGATTTTTATCCAATGACACTGAAGGAACGGCGATATATTTCCAAGTCAGGATGGTGAGTAGCTTGAATTGCATTGAATTGAATTTATTGTCACGTGTACCGAGGCACAGTGAAAAGTTTTGTCTTGTTGGCAGTACAGGCAGATCACAGGGTTAAGTAGCATAGATATGTAAATAATAGGTAAATGGCGGCAAAAATAAAAACCCAGGTACAGACGAATGTTAAGAGTTTGTGAGTCCAACAGTAGGATAGAAACTGTTTCGAAACCGGCTGGTGTGTGTGTTCAGGCTTCTGTACCTTCCACCCAATGGTAGAGGTTGTAGAAAAACATTGCCTGGGTGGGATGGATCTTTGAGAATGCTTGGAGGGGAACTTGCAGATGGTGCTGTTGCCATGTATCTGCTGCCCTAGACTTTCTAAATGATAGAGGTCATAGGTTTGGAAGGTGCTGTTGAAGGAGCCTTGGCAAAGTGCATCTTGCAAATGGTACGTACTGCTGCCACAGTGAAGGGAGTGAATGTTTGTGGATGTGGTGCCCATCAAGCAGGGGCTGATTTGCCCTGGATGGTGTCAAGCTTCTTGAGTGTTCTTGGAGCTGCAGCCATCCAGGCAAGTGAGGAGTATTCCATCACACTCCTGACTTGTGCCTTGTGGATGGTTCTTTATTTTGTAGAATTCAAAAAGATTCATTACAAAAACAGAAATAGTTGGTGAAACTCAGCAGGTCTGGTACCATCTTTGGGAAGAAAGCAGAGTTAATCATTCAGGTCCAGATGACCCTTCTTCCGAACAGATTGTGTCTCTCTCCACAGATGCAGCCAGACCCACTGAGCTTCCCCAGCAATTTCTGTTTTTGTTTCAGATTTCCAGCATCTGACATGCTTTGGCGAGTCAGGAGGTGAGTTACTCGCTGCAGGATTCCTATCCTCTGACCTGCTCTTGTAGCCACAATATTTAGTAAGCTAGTCCAGTTCAGTTTCTGGTCACTGGTAATCTCCAGGATATTGACATTCAGTGATGGTAAAGCCATTGAATGCCATGGGGTGATTATTATAATCTCTCTTTCTGATGATAACCATTGCTTGGCATTTGTTTGGCATGAATGTTACTTGCTTCTTTTCAGCCTAAACGTGGGTATGGACCTACAAATTGCATTTGGACAGAGGCTGCTTCAATATCTGAGGAATTGCAAATGGTCCAACATTGTACAATCATCAGCAAACATCTCCACTTCTGACCTTATGATGGAGGGAAGGTCATTGATGAAGGGGCTGAAGATGGTTAGGTTTCGGATATTACCCTGAGGGACTCCTGCAGAGATGCCCTGGGGTTGAGATAACTGACCTCCAACAACCATCTTCCTTCCTGCCAGGTATGACCAGTAGAGAGCTTGCCCCTGATTACCATTGATTTCAGTTTTGATAGGATTGCTTGATGCCACACTTGGTCAAATGAAATATCAATGTGAAAGGCAGTCTTCTTCATGTCTGGAGTTCAGCTCTGTTTTCCAGGTTTTGACCAAGCTGTAACGAGGTCAGGTGCCAAGTGACCTTGGCACAACCCAAATTGTGCATCTCTGAGTAGGTTACAAGTGCCACTCTCTTGCACTGTTGATGACACCTTCCATCACTTTACTAATGATCCGGTGTAGACTAATAGGGTGAAAACTAGCCGGTTTGAATTTGTCCTGCATTTTGTGTATAGGGCAGACCTGGGAAATGTTGTCAGTAGTTACTAGTGTTGTACTGGAACAGTTTGGCTTGACGTGCGGCAAGCTCTGAAGCATATATCTTCAGTACTATGGCTGGAATGTGTCAGGGCCATGTTCCTTTGCAGTGTCCGGTACCTCACGCCATTTCTTGATGGCACGTAGAGTGAATTGCATTAGTTAAAAATCTGCTGGGAACTACTGGAAGAGGCTAAGATGGATCACCAACTTGGCACTTGTGACTGCAGATGGGTGCAAATGCTTCCACCTTGTCTTTTGCACTGATAGACTTGGCTCCACTATCAGTGAAAAACACAAACTACTTCTTCAGTGAGTTATTTGTTCACTACCACCCACAGCTGGATGTGGCAAGACTGCAGAACTTAACATCTGATCCACTTGTAGTGATATTGCTTAGCCCTGTCTTCTCCTTGCTTCTTTCACTGTTTCACGGCTCTCCTGTGTTGTAACTTCACCAGGTTAACACCTCATTTTTAGGTCTGCCTGGTGCTGTTCCTGGCATGCCGTCCCGCGCCCTTCATTGAACCAGGGTTGATTCCCCTGGCTTAAATAAAACAAAGAATTGCGGGTGCTGGAAATCTGAAACAAAAACAGAAATTGCTGGAGAAACTCAGCAGGTCTGGCAGCATCTGTGGAGAGAAAGCAGAGTTAATGTTTTGATTCTAGAGAACCTTCTTCAGACTAATGGTACTCAGGAGATGGTGATATATAAGCTGAAGACAGGGACTGGAGGTGGTGATAATGTCATCAAAGGTATTTCCTGTAGGGTACAATTCAATGAGTGTAGCTATGGGCAGGCTATTGCTTGACTAAGTTGTGAGACTGCTCTCCCAATTTTGACACAAGCCTTCAGGTGTTGTTAAGGAGGACTTTACAGGGTAGACAGGGCTGAGTTTTCCACTGTAATTTCCAGGACCTAGATCAGTGCCATTCAGTTTCGATCCTTTACTTAGACTTTGTAGCAGTTTGATACAACTGAGTGACTGGCTAGAAAGCATTCTAAATGTTACTGTTGTTGTGGATCTGGAGTCCCACATAAACCAGACCAGGTATGGATAGCAGATTCCTTCCGTAAAAGGCATTAGTCAATCAGAAGGGTGTTTTATGGTAATGGTTACATGGTCATCAGTTGGCTTTTCATTCCAGAATTTTATTGAAATCAAATTTCATCATCTGCCGTGGTAGGGTTTGAACCCAAGTCTGGGTAGCATTAGCCAGGGGTTCTGGATCACTAGTCCGCAATTTTGCCACCATACCTCTGCTTCCCTTTGAGGTAATTAAACAGGGTTGCATTCTGACTTTGTGCTCTGGCAGTGCATATTTGATGTCTGGGCACTATGTTTTGACAATTAAATTCAGTCAGTGCATTCCCGAATGTTCAATATGTGGTATCGCCAGGCAAGACTCCCAAGCTAGAGAACGAGACTGAAAAATTAACATTCTGAGGATGTATCAGCTCATATCCATGTGAGCAGAGAGAGAAATTCAAATTAAATGCAACAAAAAGACGATCAACGACAAAAATGTAATGAGAGTATTGTGAAAGGAAATATTGTAAGTGACTTTTAAATATTGTGGATGGTTTTCCTTTCTCATAAACATGTTTGAATTGGTGAATTCTTTAGAATATTATTGTACTCATGTGGGTGAATTGTTGTTATGTAAGTAATAAATAATGTGTATAAGTATGAGGATATCTGACTTTTTCTTCATTCCTGACCCTGTCCTTGTTTGGGTGTATTGTGCCTCCTTGGTGTCTGTTAAGATGAAAGCCTGAGTAAACGCTTTGCTGAAATGTTTGCACTGCTTCCTATCAAAGTAGGGACCTGAAGTCCCATGGTATCAGTTCAGGCACAGGCAAGGAAAACCCGTGCAATAAACATTCCACTTGCCAACTGCTCACCCAAAATGGGTTGCCAGCATCAAATCCACAGTCATGAGAAATGCACAGCTTAGAGGCTATTAGTCAAAGTAACCCACAGAAGGGGTAATGAGAGAGCTCCAGGGGTCAGATGATTGGCAGTGGAACTTGAGGTGACAAACAAGCAACCAGATTTTCATCTGCGTGAATCATAGAAGCATTCTTGCTTTTCATGACCCTACATAGGTTGATATGTTTTCAACTAAACTGACAGGTTGACTGCCTGATCTTACTGAACAAAGGTGTCTGCAGTATTTGCTATGCTCAGTAAACAGTCAAAATTACATAGCTGTCCTTACGGCATCCCATTTCAATTTACTCCTGAGTGTCAAAGAAAGCATTTTGGTTAAATACTGATTGTAGGTTTTCAGAGATAATGGACAAAAAGTGATAGGATAACATGAAGTCAACATTAAGGTTAATCAGTACAGTTAACACAGCCTGTATTGAACGTGCATCTTTGCTGAATAAACTGTCCTGAGCAAGTTAGGTTAGCTGGTGCAGTAATTAAACTTAGAACTGCATAAGAACAGACTCGCTGATGCAAATTGTACCAGAGGTCTCTGCATTTATAATGGTTATGTGAGGTTACCGTGACTACAAAGAGAAAGTGGAAAAAGTTCTCTACTTTGAAGAGTCGAGGTTGCCACAGGATGGATCAAACTGGCTTTGGATATTCCTCAGACAGAGAAAATCACACGATGCTTTAACCACATCTCATCCTTTGGTCAAAATGGGCACGTAATGGAAGGCGGGGGGCAAAAGGAAGTGAGAGTACACCTAATGTTGGAGAATATTGAAGCTTAAACCAATGACTGCCTGATACCCTAAACGCCAGCACGACAATACGGTCTTTAACAGAAAGACTGCATGTGTGGCCACTACCACCACTAGGTGGAGCAATGAGCATGCATACATAAAATTGAATGTTGCTTTGGAGTTGATATACAGGGTTAGCTCAGTTGGCTGGATGGCTGGAATGTGCTGTCCAACAGCACAAGGTGAATTTCCAAACCAGTTGAGGTTACTGTGAAACGGTGTCCTTCTCAATCTCACCTCTTGCATGAAGTGTGATGACACCTTGGATTAAACCACCACCAGTCTGTGTGGTGTGTGTGTGTCTCTAGTGAGAGAGCTAGCCTGGTATGATTTCTTTATTTAAAAAAAATCCTCCATGGTAAAGGAGACTCCAGTCACCATGATGGCTGCTCATTCTGGTTAAGATCCATAATGCAAAAATGTCTGGTCAGTATCAGCCTATTAGTAATAATACAGGGCGAGCTTTAAAAAAGCTTGTATCCGAAATTTCCGGAACAAGTAATAACTTCTGCTTGAACGTGCATGCATCTCCTTACAGGATTAATGATTGTTTACAACTGCAGTTCTGTAAAATGCCTGTTAAGACTCTCTCCTTGTTCCTTTTGTTTGTTTTTGGAACTGTGTTGGGGGTGCATCTGTGCATTTGCAAATAGATCACCACCACCATTTTTAATTTTAATCCAAAACCACCTGATGAAGGAGCGTCACTCCAAAAGCTAGTGCTTCCAATTAAACCTGTTGGATTGTAACCTGGTGTTGTGTGATTTTTAACTTTGTACACCCCAGCCCAACACCAGTGTCTCCAAATCATGACCATTTTTAATGGTAGCACCTCACTCTGACATTGGCAGCACAAGCTCTAGGACGGCTCGGTGGGTCAGTGGTTAGCACTACTGCCTCCTAGTGCTAGGGTCCCAGGTTCGATTCCAGCCTTGGGCAACTATTTGTGTAGAGTTTCCACATTCTCCCTGTGTCTGTGTGGGTTTCCTCCCACAGTCAGAAAGATGCGCAGGTCAAATAAATTGGCCATGTTAAATTGCCCATAGTGTTAGGTGCATTAGTCAGAGGGAAATGCATCTGGGTGGATTACTGGTTGGGCCAAAGGGCCTGTTTCCACACTGTAGGGAATCTAATCTAAAAAAAAATCTTAATCTTTTAAACAAAAGTATTAAACTTGCTCACACTAGATTCTCAAACCTACTAATAAGACAAGGCATTAGCTCAAGTTTTACAACATGGAGGGGCTGTATAAAGAGCACTGTATTTAAATCCCCAGTACTTAGTTCCCATTTTGCATATCCTGACTTTAAGCTGCATTATTGATAACTGTGCCTTCCTTCCCTAATTTTCTCTGCCTCCCCTCCTAAAATATGCCCCTCAAACTCTACATCTTTGATCAAGCTTTTGCTCATCTGTCCTAATATCTACTTGTGTGTCTGGGTCTCAGTTATAATGATTACTGGGATGGGTTATTCTATAAATGCATGTTGATGCTGAGAGTTTCAAATTCCACGTTTTGCATTTTCGTATATGACCTGCTGCATTCTGTACTAAAGAAGTCCCTTGGAGCAGATTTGGGACCAGTAAGAGAGCTGGAGGCCATAGGGGAAATGGAAAGAAAGATTGATGGTAAGGGAGAGCGGGAAGGGCAGTAAGATTGGTCAAGTGGGATAGGTGATGCGGAGACAGAAAAAGAGAGAGAGAGAGAAATGGGGATAAGGCAAGACTGGAGGCCACACTTCTTGGGTGAGAGGCGAGAGACTTAAAAAAGACATGCGGGGCAATTTTCTTTACACAGATGATGGTTCGCATGTGGACTGAACCTCCTGAGGAAGTGAAGGATGTGGGCACAGTTACAACATCTAAAAGACATTTGGATAAGTACATGAATAGGAAAGGTTTGGAGGGATGTGGACCAGAAGCAGGCAGGTGGAACTAGTTTAGTTTGGGATTATATTCAGCATGGACTGGTGCTTGGACTGCACTGAATGACTCTATGAGGGGAAGGAAGAAAGACAGAGGGAGACAGATAGAGAGAGAGAGAGAGAGAGAGAGAGGAAAGAGGCCAAAAGGCAAAGAAACAGGTGGGAAAAGAGATCAGAGCAACAGGAAAGTAGCAAAAACTGTGATATTGGAAAAGGTTGGCTAAGAAGTTATGAAGAATGGGAAGAAAGTATGGGGGATTGGCAAGAACTGAAATATATTGAATGTGAATTACTGACTGAATTGGAGTTTCTGAATGATCGATACATTACTGGGAGTGTCTATCGTTGTAGAATTGTGCTGAGTGGGTAGCACTAACTAGAATACATGGAACAACAGTTCCCAGCAGCCATTTGTAACTGGACATAAATGCAGAGTGAAGAAAAAGATAGGCAGAGGATATCATGGTGTAGCATGGGCGGCAGAGTGGCTCAGTGGTTAGCAGTGCTACCTCATAGCGTAAGGGACACCAGTTTGATTTCACCAGTGGGCACCTGTCTGCATGGAGTTTGCACATTCTCCCCGTGTCTGTGTGGGTTTCCTCCGGGTGCTCTGGTTTCCTCCCACAATCCAATGATGTGCAGGTCAGATGAATTGACTATGCTAAATTGCCAGTGGTGTTCAGGGATGTGTAGATTAGGTGCATTAATTGGGTAAATGTAGGATAATAGAGGAGGGGAATGCGTCTGGCTGGGTTACTATTTGGAAGGTAGGTGTGGATTTGTTGGGCCAAAGGGCCTGTTTCCGCACTGTAGGGATTCTATCCTCTGATTCTATAGGGCAGAATAGCAAGAAAATGTAAACAGCAAGAAGCTGGAAGAGAGTCAGTCAGTTAGGCCACTACCCAACTGATAGAATGTGAAGCCAATATTTTCACACTCTGCTCCACTGCTCAGCCAGAGGTGTGGTGGCACAAACTGATTTGCCTCCAAAAGAGCACATACCTACCTGAGTCAACTCCTCTTTGAATAAAAGTTCTTAGAGTTATTTATCAGTAAAAGGATTTTGTTCAATTCAGATAAAGCAGCCCATTCTACAATAAACAATTGCACACTCACAGATACTGAAGAATGGGTTTTAGTTCTATCCATAAGGCAGTTAACCTTTTCATTATTTGCATCAACTGTCTGAGGTTTTTTATTGAGTTGCAGGTAACAAGGTGTTGCAACGTATTGGCTGATGAACTTTGCATAATGTATTTAAATATGATGGCGCAAAAGTCAGATAAGAGTCTACTTTGCATAAAGCCATTGGTAATTTAAATTCTTATGACTCAGAATTAGGCACTGAGTATAATCTCTGTCATTGACAAAAATGTTTCTTTTTCTTCTGTTTTCTCTTGTTATCCTTCTTTCTCACCCCTATCCTGCACTATCCAAGCTCCTAAAACACAGCTTGGTCTCTCTGCCTACTCCTCTGGGACATTTTCCTCTGTTGATTTGTTCATTTTATTCTAGCCTTCTTGTTTCAATCATTGATGTACTCTTGCCCACCGCAACTTCAAATCCTTTCTGAATTTCTGACTGAGATATCTTTCCTTATATCCTCCGCTCAGTCTCAACATTGAGTGACTTCTTTATCCTTGGTAACTTCAATCATTATCTCAACTCCACTTGTCCTCCCTTCAATACTTTCCTGTCCTCCCTAAGGACCTCCCTCCTTGGAAACTCCAAGACCATTCCTTTAACTTTACCAGTTCACATGAATACATGCCGCAGGGCATTAACCTGAACCCAACAATCACTAGACCAGTGCCACGATCAAAACACCTGTATATGTACGATTACTGACACTTAGCTTTATCCCTGTACCAGTACCTTGACCCCTCCATTGCTTTAAGTTGTCAGACTGCTTGTTTAATATCTAATGGTTCATCTGTTAAAAATATCTACACAGTACTCCAGAAGAGGTCTCACAGCAAGTTTCGGTAGATATGGGTTTAATTGATAACTTTAACTTTGCAAATGAAGGATTTCAGGGATAGTCAACAGATGCTAGTCTAGCCAGTGTTGCCCATGGCCCACAAACAAGTAAAACAAAACAGCACCTCTAGCCCCTGCAACAACACTGTTTAACTGCATTCTGATATCAGTCTCCTCCCCAGCCCCGATCTCCAGTTGATTCAAAACCAGTTATCCTACTCAATTTCCCATTCAACCCTTACTGATGTCCAGAGCCCAAACTCAAACCATCATCGTGATTGATATGCTTTAATGCTTGTAATGTTTTTGAATTCTTGTACATTCACACAAAAGATTACGAGATCCAATAAAGCTATTCAACATGATAAGGGGCACTGATACCACAAGGAAGAAGGAATTGTTTCATTTGGTGACCAAAGGTTTAGAATAACAGGTGTCAAAGTCGGAGACCTAAAGTATTGGTGAAACCAGGATCAGTAGGAATTTTCAAAGGGAGTTGCATTTAAAAGGGAATTAGTTCATTTGGAATAAAAACTGAAAGACTTTTTGAGAACTAAGCTTAGGAAAGGATAATGCAGCCCAGATAGCTGGTGGAATTAAGATACAGGTCGGCTCATGATCTTATTGAATGACAGAAGCAATTTGAGAGTCTACTTCTGCGTTGCTGTCCAACAGAAACAATTGTTTGGTTCATTTCCCCGATGAGATGACCAAAAACTCAGGAGGCAGCACTTATGGTCTCTTGCAAGTGACCCCACTCATTGCCCTTGGTATCTCTCCCTTAGCTGACTCTTCCTGCTGGATGAGTATTGTCTTGTGCATTTGGTGAACTAACAATATTTATTCAAGCAAAATCAACCGTGTAGATCAGTGATATCTGTATTAACACCAGCAGATTCAGGTCCCATGAGATATTAAGGGTGATTGTACCTATTGTCATGACTCACTGGGGGTAGTCTGCTGGATAGTAAGACCCATTATTCCCAACGTCATCATCAATGTAAAAGGATTTAGTCAAACTGTTCAATTTACCTGATGGACAAATTCGGCTTTGGAAATAGAAACAGACAACAGGTTTCTAAACTCAGGATAAATTAACTTTATTATGGGCAAATTGTCTTCAAAAATGCCAATTACAAAATATGAATTGTATGACTCTACAACTTAAACTCTACCCTTTCTAAAATCAATATGGACATTAAGAGTAGAAAAACAAAAAAAAAATCAGGCAAGCACAGTTCAATAGCAACAGTCTGGACCAGGGAATTCAACAAGTTGCTTTGTTTCTCTTCCCTTCAATTCCTTTAAGGTGAGGTTTTTTGCACCAATGCGGTCTTTCATTTGCTGATTGAGAATTGGCCCTTTCCGTGTCTTTGAAGATGTTTTAGTCCTCATTCATCAGGGGATTTGCAAAGAAAAGTAAATGGAAGACAGCTTACTGTTGCTGGACATTTCTTCCACACTGGAGAGAGCAAGAGAGACACAGAGGAAAACATTTACTGTTCTGAGGAAGGGTCATCGGACCCGAAATGTTAACCCTGATTTATCCTCACAGACGCTATCAGACCTGCTGAGCTTTTCCAGCAAACTTGTGTTTTTGTGTTTGAGAAAGATATTTTGTTGCTTTCTCTTTGTAAGCTTGGTTGTTTTGTGCTGTGCTGGCCCCACACAAGCCATGGTCATCTAGTCAGGAGCTATTCAAGGTGTTGCCAAGCAATTCTTCTTCTCTTAGTTCAGAACTCATCAGCTCCATGGTGTATGCTTTTACCCTCAGTGCTCAAGGTTTAAGTAACATTATAAATGACTCACAGTAAACATGGTATTTAAATCTTTAAAGTCTCTTCATACAATCTCCTTGGTTTAAAGCAATGTACTTCTATTCTTTAGTTTCACAGTCTAAAAATAAAAGATGTTGTTTTCACCATTTGCTAAACATTATATTTTTGTAAAAAAAAACCCGACTTTTTCAACTCCATGATGGCACAGAGGAAAGGTAGCTATACAAGCGATCGAGTCTATCCCTACACTTTGCAGAGTCTGCTCAATTTTATTCCCTGCAACTCTGCAGCTTTGTTTTGGGCAGCCTACTTAAAACCAGATTTAAGAGCATTCCTTAACAAATACAGGGCACAAACACAGAATTGAATATTTTGACATATACTGTCATCAAGATGTACAGCATGGAAACAGCCTGATAATTCAAAAGTTGCAGCTGCATATTACTCATGTAATAGCTGTCAGTGCACATGAATAGGAGAAAGTGAGGACTGCAGATGCTGGAGATCAGAGCTGAAAATGTGTTGCTGGAAAAGCACAGCAGATCAGGCAGCATCCAAGGAACAGGAGAGTCGACGTTTTGGGCATAAGTGCACATGAATAGTAAATGATTAGATTTTGATTTGATTTATTATTGTCACATGTACCTAGGTACAGTAAAAAGTTTTATTTTACAGGCGGATCATACCATACAAAGTGCATTAGGGTAACCGGTTTCCTCCCATAGTCCAAAAATGTGCAAGTTAGGTGAATTGGCCATGCTAAATTGCCCGTAGTGTTACGTGCAGGGATAAATGTAGGGGAATGGGTATGGGTGGGTGCGCTTCAGCGGGTCGGTGTGGACTTGGTGGGCTGAAGGGCCTGTTTCTACACTGTAAGTAATCTAATCTAATCTAATGTAATCTAATAGAACAGAGCGTGGAATACTATGTTACAGCTGCAGAGAGCGTGCACAAAGAGCAAGATCAACATTAACATTTAAAACTTTGAGAGGTCCATTCAGAAGTCTCATAACAGCGGGGAGGAAGCTGTTCTTGAATCTGTTGGTACGTGTGTTTAAGCTTTTGTATCTTCTGCCCAATGGGAGAGTTTGGAAGAAATTATAAATGGGGCGGGAAGGGTCTTTGATGATGTTGGCTGCCTTCCTGAGGCAGCAGGAAGTGTAGATAGAATGGAGTGTTGGGTTGCATGATGAACTGGACTGTGTTCACAACTCTGTAGTTTCTTACGGTCCTGGGCATAGTAGTTGCCATACCAAGCCGTGATGTATCTCGATAGAATGCTTTCTATGGTGCATTTTGCAGATGTTGAGTGAGAGATTGTTACCTTTACACCACTCCACCAAGCACGCTATCCCTTTCCTGTATTCTGTCTGTTCATTGTGTGAGGTGTGGCCTACAATGATGGTGTCATCAGCAAGCTTGTATTGGAGTTAGGGTGAAATTTGGCCTCACAGTTATGAGTGCACAGGGAGTGTACAAAGTACTTCATAATTCTGGAGGTCAGAGTCGTTGGGCAATAATCATTGAGGCAGGCTGCATGAGTTTTCTTTGGTCCTGGATGATGGTGGTCTTCTTGAAGCAGGTGAGGATTCAGGAGCTGATTATGCAGCTTTGCAGGGCACTGGTGTTGCGCATTGTCAGGAGGTGTTACCTATCCTTACTGATTGTGGTCAGTGGGTCAGGAAGTCGAGGATCCAGTAGCAGGGAGCTTGGAGATTAATTTGTTTGGAATTACAGTGTTAAAGGCAGAACTGTCGTCAATAAGTAGGATCCTGACGTAGGTATCTTTGTCATCCAGAGGTTCCAGGGAGATGGCATCTGACATGTATATGTTGCAACAGCAGGCAAATTGCAAGCAATCGAGGCAGGTTGGGAGGTTAGAGTTGATATGAATCATGATTAGAGTGGTGCTGGAAAAGCACAGCAGATCAGGCAGCATCTGAGGAGCAGGAAAATCGACGTTTCAGGCATAAGCCCTTCATCAGGAATAATATGAATCATGACTACCTCTCGAAGCACTTCATAATTCTGGAGGTCAGAGCCATCGGGCAATAGTCATTGAGACAGGCTGCATGATTTTCTTTGGTTCAGGATGATGATGGTCTGAATCAACACAGACATTTATTATAAACCAACCGACTCCCACAGCCACCTAGACTACACCTCCTCCCACCCTGCCCTCTATAAAAACGCCATCCCATATTCCCAATTCCTTCGTCTCCTCCGCATCTGCTCCCAGGAGGACCAGTTCCAATACCGTATAACCCAGATGGCCTGCTTCTTCAAAGACCGCAATTTCCCCCTCAGACGAGATCGACGATGCTCTCCACCACATCTCCTCCACTTCCCGCTCCTCCGCCCTTGAGCCCTGCCCCTCCAATCGCCACCAGGACAGAACCCCACTGGTCCTCACCTACCACCCCACCAACCTCCATATACATCGTATCATCCGTCGTCATTTCCGCCACCTCCAAACGGACCCCACCACCAGGGATATATTTCCCTCCCCTCCCCATCGGTGTTCCGAAAAGACCACTCCCTCCATGACTCCCTCGTCAGGTCCACACCCCCCACCAACCCAACCTCCACTCCCGGCACCTTCCCCTGCAACCGCAAGAAATACAAAACTTGCGCCCACATCTCCCCCCTTACTTCCCTCCAAGGCCCCAAGGGATCCTTCCATATCTGCCACAAATTCACCTGCACCTCCACACACATCAATGTGGCCTCCTCTATATTGGGGAGACAGGCTGCCTACTTGCGGAATGTTTCAGAGAACACCTCTGGGACACCCAGACCAATCAACCCAACCACCCCGTGGCTCAACACTTCAACTCCCCCTCCCACTCCACCAAGGACATGCAGGTCCTTGGACTCCTCCATCGCCAGACCATAGCAACACAAGTGCCTCATCTTCCGCCTAGGAACCCTCCAACAACAAGGGATGAACTCAGATTTCTCCAGTTTCCTCATTTCCCTTCCCCCCACCTTGTCTCAGTCCCAACCCTCGAACTCAGCACCACCTTCCTAACCTGCAATCTTCTTCCTGACCTCTCTGCCCCCACCCCCACTCTGACCTATCACCCTCACCTTAACCTCCTTCCACCTATTGCATTTCCAACGCCCCTCCCCCAAGTCCCTCCTCCCTACCTTTTATCTTAGCCTGCTTGGCACACTTTCCTCATTCCTGAAGAAGGGCTGATGCCCAAAACGTCGATTCTCCTGCTCCTTGGATGCTGCCTGACCTGCTGCGCTTTTCCAGCAACACATTTTCAGGTCTTCTTGAAGCAGGTGTGGATTCAGAACAAAGTTAAGGAGAGGTTAAAGATGTCAACAAATACTCCTGGCTGGTATGCACAGGACACCATCCAGGCCAGACACTTTCCATGGATTTATTCTCAAAAAGGCCAATCTGACACCTGCAGCAGTGACTGAGGGAACTGATACATGCATTGCGGCAGGTGACATCATTTCTCTGACATTCTGTTGGAATTGAGCATATAATGCATTGAACACATCAGAGAAGCAATATTTTTGTCTGCTGTCCTGTTCTGCTTCGCTTTGTAGCCTGTTATGTTATGTAGGCCTTGCCACAAAAGGTGGGTGCTGAAAATGTGTTGCTGGAAAAGCGCAGCAGGTCAGGCAGCATCCAGGGAACAGGAGAATCGACGTTTCGGGCATAAGCCCTTCTTCATTCCTGAAGAAGGGCTTATGCCCGAAACGTCGATTCTCCTGTTCCCTGGATGCTGCCTGACCTGCTGCGCTTTTCCAGCAACACATTTTCAGCTCTGATCTCCAGCATCTGCAGACCTCACTTTCTCCACAAAAGGTGGGTGTCCGTGTGGGTTAATTTGGTGTCTCTAATGGCGTTATGGAGATCATATTTGGATTTCCTGTAAAGTTCAGGGTTGTCTGATTTGAACACCACACACCTAGACTTCAGTAGGTAATGGATCTCCCAGTTCATCCATGATTTCTGGTTGGGGAACATTCAACTTGACTTCTTTGGCGTGTTGTCTTCTACACACTTGATGATGAAGTTTGTAACAGTAGTGTCATTCTCATCCAGGTTGAATGCTGAGTTCTTGAATGTGGACCAGTCCACCGATTCCCAGCATTTCCCATACAAGCTCCTCCGTTACCTCAGACCAGCACTATACTACTTTCTATACTGGATCCTCACGTTCCAGTTTCTCACCCCCCTGGTGGAAGCCCCAGAGATTTCTCAAAGCAATTACAAAAAGGCAAGCTTTGTCTTTGTTTTCTTCCGAACTAAGGTGAAGTAATTGTGACATGTTTAAGTCAAGCTTGAATTGTACTTTTAACTGAAATCAGGAGATGGGCTTTAGTCGTGTTGTGAGTCCCTAGCCAATCCAGGGATTTTCCGTATAAGTAACTCTAGTCAGGTGGATTTCAGATGCTGAAACATAATGGATCAGATACCAGTGGGCATGTTATTAATATTGCTGCCAATGGGCACGTGGTAAATTTTTCAGTAGTTTTATGACCGGCGGAGAAAAGACTCAGGTTTGGTGTGCTGCCAGATGGGATCTACAACAGATAAACCACACTGACAGCAATTGGCATGTGACTCAGTGCAGATTATTGATGTGACGCATACAGCAATTGCCTGTGGTGTTGTGGTTGAGGCGCAAGTGAATGGAACTTTCTCGCATTGAGCAACCCATGGAGGAGATAGTAATGGCACAAAAAGCACTGAAAATTCAGCTGAGGGTCAACTGTTGACTCTGCACCTTGCCCAGCCATGAGAATAATTCATGCCTTTTCCTTTCTGTTTGGTGAAGACATATCCAAATGTTGTAACAATGGTCCAACCCCATGCTAAAAGTCATATGGTGTCCCAGGTTATAGAGACATCACTTTGACCAAAGGCAAAAGTGACAAAGATCAACAAGTCTGGCTTTCATTTTGTTTGCTTGATTTATCTTGAGGGTTCTTACACACTCCAGTTCTGCTGTGGGGTTTTACCGTATCAGCACTCAGCACATTTCAAGATTAGGAGACAGTGAGGTCTGCAGATGCTGGAGATCAGAGTTGAGAGTGTGTTGCTGGAAAAGCACAGCGGGTCAGGCAGCATCCGAGGAGCAGGAGAATCAATGTTTCAGGCCGGAGCTCTTCATCAGGAATAACGATGGATACTGATGAAGGGCTCCTGCCTGAAACATCGATTCTCCTGCTCCTCGGATGCTGCCTGACCTGCTGTGCTTTTCCAGCACCACACTCTCAACCCACATTTCAAGATCAGTTTTTTTTTGCTGGAGTCAATTCCAGAAATAAGGTTTTTTGTGGAATCCCTGATGCGTCAGCAAAATTCTCAAAACGTCTCCAGCAGACCCTCTGAGGATAGTGTCACAACACAATGGGGGGAATGCACTGATTATCAAGTCCCACTGCTCCACAAGTTGCACCCTTTGTGCAAACATCTCAAACACCCAACGACTATATTGTTTCCATTGATTAATATAATCCAGACAAAACAGACCTTCAACAAACTTAAAACTAGCTTGTTTATTCGGAACAAGATTTATTTTTGAACCAAGTAGCAAAACTGTTTAATAACTAACCTGTATTTTGGAATCAAATGTTCCGCAATAAACACATTCACAAAGCAAACAATAAAGCTCTGTGGAAATATTAAAAACAAAGGCAAAAGGAATTAAAACCCCCAAGTGGGCCTAGGGTCTGAACTCAAAGGATTAAATGGATGACTCAAAGTTTCCTGGTGAGATCGAAATGCAGAACACCATAGGATGATGGAAAACCTTCAGACTAGGCTTTATTTTGGATACTAAGCCAGTTAGGCACAAGCCTTTGAATAGAAGTAACAGTTTAGCTTTCAGGGCTTATGAGGGTATTAAAGACTGATAGTTATAATGCTCCCATATTCCTAGAAATACTTTGCTGAGAGAAATCTGTGCAGCTTACCTTGCTACAAGACTTCCTCTTACATTTTCAGGTGAGAGAGAGAGAGGGAGTTGTTGACTACACAAATTGGAAGTCTTCCAAGACACAGCCACGTGCTGGAAAAACAGAAGTCAACTCCAGAGAGCACATAGACACCAGCTCTTCCAAATGAAGTTTATCCAGCAATTAAAGCCATGACCATCTTCTCCTACCTCTCTTAAAAGTTTTGCTTTTCCCCTTTCCAAACCTAATTGACTTTCCTATAATTAACAGATGAGTCACTGTGCAAAATTCCAAGAAATCACAAAACCTTTCAAAACCTTGCTAAGTCCTTTAAAATCCAAAATCACTCTCAAATATAAATCTGTTTTCCCAACACTTGGTTAGCCAATGGGAAGGCTTCTGCAACAGGTACTAGTGCCTTGGGTTATCTCGAGTTTTACTGCAAGTTTGAGGCCATTTAGCCCATTGCCCTGTTCCAGCTCTTTGAAAAAGGTCTCCATTAATATGCATGGCCCAGATGTTGTCTCCTTTCTTATAATAAAAATAATGAGCTAAGTTTGATTTGTAGGGTATTGTAGATTCTGTTCTCACTGTGGCTTTTCCTCTATGTTTTTAAAGAACAACCCTCTGATTAAATAAATTTGTCTAAACTCTAGTCATTTTCCTGGTGATGTTGCTTAATTTAGTTCCTCTCTTACCAGCCAATGGAACTAATTTCGCCTCGTTCTTTTATTTATTCTTCCACCGGTTGTGAGTATTACAACCCATTGCTCATCTTTCATGGGGTGGAGATGGTGTGATGGTAATGTCACTGGATTTAACAATGCACCATCCCAGCCTCATATTTGGGGTGCATGCTCTACCATTCAATACAATCATGGCCGGTCTGATTTTAAACTTAACTCTACATTCCTGCATAGCCCAGATAGTCTTACATCCTCTTGCTAATGAAGAATCTATCAACCTCAGCTATAAAAATATATATACTTTTAAATATATTTTTATTGCAAAGTAGTTTTTTAAAAAATATTACAACAAATACAAAACAATACAATTCAAAACAATACAAAGAAAGAACACCAAAAAGAATAAAAAACTCAAACCGCCCTCATGAACAAATGTATAAATATGTATTAAAAATATATATTAAAAAATCCCAATTAACTACTTAAATAAATAATAACTAACAACAAACTAATAAATAATAACAATACAGCTCAGCCAAGCAAAGCACTAACTCTCGAATATCTAGAGCATTAATTTTCACCTATTCATATGTTCGCAGCTCCCCCTCTCTGGATATTGGACTTGTAAAGCACAATCATTACGGCTACATAAAAGTCCTTATTAGTGTGGCAGACAAATCTGTGCGCAAGTATTCCAAAAAGGGCCGCCATGTGTTATAGAAATTCTCAGTTTTGTGGTAAACATACTTGTGAGGAAATCCAAGGGGTTATGCTCCATAACAAACCTCCGTCAACCCGACAGGCCTGGGGGAGTTTTGGACACCCAATCTAACAAGATATTCTTTCTTGCTCAGAAAGTGATGATGTTGAAAGGTTTTTTCTTATGCGCATCTACAGGGAACACACTGGGCAGGCAAAGAAGAAGAGAGATGAATTGAATTGAATTGAATTTATTGTCACGTGTACCGAGGCACAGTGAAAAGCTTTATCTTGCGAACAATACAGGCAGATCACAGAGTTAAATAGCTCTATAGATAGTAAATAATAGGTAAACAGCAGCAAAAACAAAACACAGGTACAGGCGAATGTTAAGAGTTTGTGAGTCCATTCAGTATTCTAACAACAGTAGGGTAGAAACTGTTATGAAACTGGCTGGTGCCAGGGTGGGATGGATCTTTGAGAATGCTGGCGGCCTTTCCTTGACAGCGGGCTTGTCATCGATGGGAGGTTGGTCTTTGTGATTGTCTGGGCTGAGTTCACCACTCTCTGTAACTGCCTCCGATCTTGAATGGTACAGTTGCCATACCAGGTAGTAATACATCCAGACAGAATGCTCTTCATGGCACACCTTAAAAGTTGGCAAGGGTATTCGCCGTCATGCCAAGTTTCCTCAGCTGCCTGAGGAAGAAGAGACATTGTTGGGCCTTTGTGACCGATGTATTCACATGAAAAGTCCAAGAAAGCTTATTGTGGATGATCACTCCCTGGAGCTTGACACTCTCCACTCATTCCACCTCTGTGCTGTTGATGTGTAGGGGGGCATGAGTAACATCCCACTAAAAGTCAATAATGAGTTCCTTGGTTTTGCCAGCATTGAGAGCTAGGTTGTTCTCAGTGCACCATTTTTCCAGATCTTCCACCTCCCGTCTGTAATCTGCTTCGTTGCCATATGAGATTCGACTGACTATGGTGGTGTCATCAGCGAGCTCGTAAATAGCATTAGTCTGGTATTTGGCAGGCAGTCATGGGTATACAGTGAGTACAGTCGGGGGCTGTGTAGGGAGCCCCCTGGGGGGCTCCAGTGTTGAGTGTTAGTGAGGATGAAATATTGTCCCCAATCTTCACTGATTGTGTCCTGTGGGTCAGGAAACTGAGGATCCAGTTGCAGAGGGTGGGGCTGAGTCCGAAATCACTAAGTTTAGTAATCAGTCTCGAGGAGATAATAATGTTGAAGGCTTATAGTTTTTAATGTCTGGGAGATCCATTCCCTCCGGTCTGTGAGGCAATTGCAGTTTAATTCAATAAGGGGCTGCTTACCATGCCAAATAAAAGAGTTGAACCAGCCATTCAGTCTCCTGAACATTTGCTTCACGAAATTCAGGAGGAGCATCCATATAGGGTACAATAAACGGGGAAAATATTCATCTTAATAAGAGCTATCCAATTTAACCATGAGACCAAAATGCCTCCCATCTTTGAAGGTCTTGTGTGATTTTATCAAATAATTGATCAAACTTAGCTTGAAACAACTGATCAAGAACTGGGGTGATAAATGTGCCCAAATACATAAAACCCCCCTGTGACACTTAAAAGGGAATTGAGATTTGCCCTCAAGACCTTGCACCTTTGTAAGACCACCCACAGGCATAGCCTCTGATTTAGCAAAATTGATCTTGAACCCCGAAAAGGTGCCAAACGAGCTGATGCATTGTATCAGGTGATGCACCAAAACTGCTGGATTTGACAAAAATGAGAACATGGTCTGCGTACAACAACATCTTATGTAATTTTGACCCCACTTCTGAAGCCGATATATTGGGATCCCTACGACTGGCCTCTGCCAATGGTTCAATCACCAACATGAAAAGCAATGGGGAAAGGGGACAGCCCTGCCGGCTCCTCCTGAAAATGTTAAAATTGCTTGATCGTACCCCATTGGTGATGACCACAATGAGAGGGTCACTGTAGAGAACCTTTCCCCATATTATAAAGGTTTCGCCCAAGCCAAACTGCTCCAGAGTATAGAAAAGGTACAGCCACTCAACTCGGTCAAAGGCCTTCTCTGCATCTAGAGAAATCACCAATCCCTGTATTGACCCTTGTTGACACGCTTGAGTTACATGAAGCAACCTCCTAACATTATTGGAGGATCTGCGTCTCTTTATGAAGCCCGTCTGGTCCTAATTAACAATAGAAGGTTAAACAGTCTCCAGCCTTAACGCAAGAGTCTTTGAGAGGATTTTAAAGTCCACATTTAAGAGTGAAATGAGCCTGCAAGAAATGGGAACTTCCCCTTTTTAAGAATTAGTGAAAAATTGGCCTTTGTTAGAGATGGCTGGTGTTGATCATGACTGTACAAGTCATTGAACATGTTGAGCATCGGGCCTGACAATATGTTTATAAATTCCTTGTTGGATTCACTGGGAAGTGCTTCAGGACCGGGTGCCTCTCCAATCTGAAGCTCCTTCACAGCCTCCTCACCTCTTGCTCTGATAAGGGGGCATTGAGAAAAGACTCTTGTTCGGGTGTCACACCTGGGAGCTCCAGATCCTTGAATAAGGACTCCATCTTGGCCCGCCCCTCCTCACAACCCTCAGATTGGTATAATTCAGAGTAAAATCTCTGGAATGCCATATTAATCTTTTTGGCTTCACATGTTAAGTTCCCAGACCCTTTCCCAATCGACATAATGGTTTGAGGGGCATTCCTTTTTCTGGTGAGATATGCCAAGTATTCGCCCGTCTTGTCACCATGCTCATATAATCTTTGTTTTGTGAAAGTAAGCTCCTTCTTTGCTGTCTGCATGAGCACAGAATTCAATGCAGACCACAGCGCCATAATCCTCTGTCACTTGACCAACAAGGGCCTGTCAAAGTAAACCTTCTCAGCTGCCTTCAACTGTGCTTCGAGGAGACGTTGCTGCTCACCCTTCTATCGCTTCCTACTGGCAGAGTAGGAAATAACTAACCCCCAGCATAGGCTTTGGCAGTTTCCCAAAGGACGGATGGGCTACTGACTGAGCCTAAATTAATGTCTAGGAACGCCCTAAATTCCTTAGAGAAGTACTCCACAAATTTATTATCCTTAAGGATAAAGGGATCCATTCGCTGATGCCTCTGGCCCACTATAGGGTCCTTAATCTTAACCAACAGGTACACTGGGGTGTGATCGGACATGGTAATATTACCAATCGTACAAGATGCCACCAAGTCTAGGGTTGCCAGTGGGTCAGAAAAAAAATCAATCCTGGTGTGACATCTGTGCAGATTGGAAAAAAACGTAGGATGGAGATGCCTCCAGACGCACACCATCCCTAACTCCGCACACAAATTCACTAATGTTTACTTTGGACAGAGGGTATCGGGGGCCTTTGGGCAACCCGTCTACCGTGGGATCCATAAGACAATTAAAATCTCCCCCTATAATGATATGCCGGGACTCGAGAGTGATCAATTTAAAGAACACATCTACCAGACATTTGAGGGGATGGGCCAGAGGGAAATAAACATTTAAAACACCATATTCTTCCCCTTTTATCAGGGCTTTGAGGATTACAAACCTCCTGTGTGTGTCTTTAACACACTCTAATAACTTAAATGGGAGATTCCTCCTAACCAATATAGCCACTCCCTTAATTATGGTATTAAAAGATGAAAAGTAAACCTGATCAAAGCCATTCTGCTGTAGTTTCAAATGCTCCCTATCATCCAAGTGTGCATCCTGTAATAAATCAATATCCACCTTCTTTCTAAGACGTGAGAGTACCTTCTTCTCCTTAATTGGTGAGTGACTCCCCTTGATGTTCCAGGTACACCATTTAATTAAGTCATTAGCCATACCCCTCTGCAGTAACATTTAGATTCCAGAGAGGAAGAACTCGAATTACAAATCACCGAACCTTAGTGTCGCAAGATCCATTGAACATAAAAACTACATAAACTAAAACCACTACAGTTAACAAACCAACAAAGCTATCAAAGATTATATACCACAAAAACCATTAAAACAAACCAACGTATAAAGCGCCAATGGCACTGAATAGTGGAACTCACCCCCTGCCCAAAGGGAGTATCTATACATCCCAGAACCCAACTTCCCATCCCGCTGCCAATACTGCAGCCAGGGTATTTAAATACCTGAAACTGTCCATGAGTAGGCATCTAGCCATCCCAACCATTTTCCCTCCTCCTAGCTAGAGCCACACTGCAAACACAAGCAGAAAAGAAAGAAAATATACCATGAAATAACAATGTGAACAAATAAATATTTTAAAAAAGCAAAGTACCCCACCCATCCTTTGGTATAACTTAGAAATTGAAAGTACACATCCCAACCTCCCCCGAGAATAGTTTAGACCAGATTATTACCAATTTAAAAAAAGGGAAAAGAAAGCCCTGACTGGACTTCCTTTTTTTAAAAAAGAAAAGTAGAGACATACCCAAACAACACTACTATTTGTACACACTCAATTGTTCAGATTAAGCTAATGTGTCCACAAAGTCTCTTGCCTTCTCCTATCTGTCAAAGAGATGTAAAGATCCATCTAAGGTGATCTGAAGCACCGCTGAGTTCCCTCAGCTGATGCCGTCATAGGATTTTCTTTATCAGATCACTGCTGCTGAGAAGTCCTGGAAGAACATGATCTTAAGAGTCCTCAAAAACTAGGGCCCTCAGACCCTTTCCCTGGATTCTGGAAGCTTCCACGATTCTCTCCTTACCTCTATAATGATGAAACCGCACCAAGATAGAACGAGGATATTGACCCAGACCTGACCTCCGCACCATGACCCGGTGAGCCCTCTCAATCTTCAAGCTTCCCATTCCAGCCTCCAAGTTAAGGAATTTCAGCAACCAGTCCTCAATAAATTCCACCGGCCGCTCACCTTCCTTACCCTCCGGCAGACCGACGATCCGAATATATTTTCTCCTGCCCCTGTTCTTGAGGTCATCAACCTGGTCAAACAAATTATGGACCTGCATCTCCAGGGCCTGGATTGTACCCTTGGAGGAACCAGTATCAACTTCCACAACTGTGACTCTGTGTTCTACCTCATCCATCCTTTTCTCCAGGTCTCCCAGCTGCTGTTCATGCTTCTGCAGCATGATAAAGATTGGGGCAAGCTTTGCTTGCCCAATATCACACGAGATTTTGCGAGCTTCTTCACCAGGACCTGACAGGAAAACGAGTTCCGAGGATCCTGCAGACTGGGCCGCGGGCCCGGCCTTGGATGTACCTCCTCCCTTCTTCACATCCCTGGGCGGCGAAAACCGAGGTAAGTTGCTCTCTGACAGTTTCCTGGGACTCCATGACCTTTCCAGAGTTGCAGGCTATCGTGGTGGTCCGGGTCGGGCGGGTTTGGACTTCATCCCACTTGCAATACGGTGTGGAGCTCTGCAATACGATCTCCCTAGATCGTCACCATCTTGGATCCACTAGCAATAAAAATATTCAAAGATTCCTCATTCACTGCCTTTTGAGGAAGGGAATTCCAAAGGTTCACAACCCTCTGAGAGAAAAGAAATGTTTCTTCATCTCTGTTCTAAATGGGTGACCCTTTAGTTTTAAACAATGACCACTAATCCTAGATTCTCCTACAAAAGAAAAATTCCTTTCAACATCCACCCAATCAAGCCCCCTCAGAATCTTATTTCGTTTCAATTTAAGTCACCTCTGACCCCTCTAAACTTAAGAGGATATAGGTCTGGCTTGTCTAGCCTTTCCTCATAAGGCAATCTATTTTTTCCAAATAATTGTCTAGTAATGGTGAAGTCGCTATAATCCCAGAGGAGCCTGGGTCTGTTTTCTCATTTGAGAGAGACAATGGTGATGAGTATGACCTGAGGGTCCAGTTACCTACTAGTCTACTAAACCTTACCTGAACTGCTTTGGATGCATTAACGTCCTTATGGAAGGTGACCAGTACTGTACACAGTTCACTAGATGTGGCCACACCAATACCCTGTATTGGATGACAGCATATGGCAAACACAATAAATTATAGCACTAATGTGTTGTGTTAGAAATTTGCCTTGAGAGTCACAAGCCATGCAGGAAAATTGTACAGATCCACACCAGACAGGAAAGGTGTAAATTTCCATCATTTTCCAATCTGATGAAGCTCCATTACTGAGGCTCATTACAGTACGGTTATACAGGTAGGAACAGTATCTTCTTTAAGAAGCCAGTCTCCACAACCACCATGGCTAGTGATTCTCAAGAGGCAGTTTGACTCTTAAGGATATCGTTGTCAAGACTGAACCTGGTTGTTTTGCTTGGGAAGCTCCGTACCCTATCGGCTCCCGCTGAAATGTCTCTGTTAGTTGTAGGTCAGCTAGTAACACACCTGTTTCTCCATTCAAGTCCCATTCCAGTGCTGTAATGAAGGGGTCCTGTCATGCCTTTCAGGTGAAGCTTTAAGCTGAAATCCCTTCCGCCCTCTCAGGTAGATGTAATAAAAACCCAATGGCACCCTTTTGAAGAAGGACAGGCAAGTTATCCCTGGTCAAAACTCATTCATAGAGTGTAAAATCAAGAAAATGATGCTGTACCTCTACAAATTAGATTAGATTAGATTCCCTACAGTGTGGAAACAGGCCTTTCAGCCCAACAAGTCCACACCGACCCTCTGAAGAGTAACCCACCTAATCCCATTTCCCTCTGACTAATGCACCTAACACTATGGGACCTGCACATCTTTGGACTGTGGGAGGAAACCGGAGCACCCGGAGGAAACCCACACAGACACAGGGATAATGTGCAAACTCCACACAGACCTGAGGCTGGAATTGAACCTGGGACCTTGGTGCTGTGAGGCAGCAGTGCTAACCACTGAGCCACCATGCCACCCCAAATCATGCGCTAGATCACATTTGGAGTATTATATTCAGTCTGGGTACCAGCAGGGACGGAAGTTAAAGCCCTGGAGAGTGTGCGAAGAAGATTGACTAGAGTGATCCCAGGAATGAGGGATTTTAGGTAAAATTAGAGAAATGGTGCTTATTATCCTTGGAGCAGAGAGGATTAAGAGGTGAGCTTATTGAGGTGTTCAAAGTTATGAACAATTTTGACAGGCTAAGGAAGGATATTCTGCTTCCACTAGTTACTATGTCAGCAATTAGGAGTCACAACTGCAAACTTGTATACAAGAGAACTCAGAGTGAGATAAGGAGAAAGTTCTTTAATCAGAGAGTGGTTAGGATTTGGAGTGCACTGCCCGGTGGAAGTGCATTCCCTAGGAGGTTTCAAAAGAGAGTTGGATATCTATTTGAAAGCGATGAATTTAGAGGGCTGCAGGGATAGGGTTAGAGAATGAGAATGAGCTGGGTGGCTCTTTAGAGAGCTGCTACAGATATTTTGGGTCACATGGCCTCCTTTTATATTGTAAAGTTCTATGAATCTATAATTCTTCAATCAACATCACAAAAACAGAACATCTTTCCATGGAGCAGAGGTGGTTGAGGGGTGACCTGATAGAGGTGAATGTGATTATGAGAGGCATGGACAGGGTGGATAGAAAGCAGCCATTCCTCTTAGCTGGAGGGTCAATACAAGGGGGCATCGTTTGGTTTTGTGCTGTATGACTCCTGTTTTTGTTCTGAAGACAGTTGTACTTGCAGCAGCCATAGGTGATTCCTCAGTGTTACTTGGTTCCCAGGACCTTGTTTATGTTGCTATCCCTGTGAAGTTATAAACCGCAAAGTAGGAGGGGCACACTGGGACCTTGCAGGCATGTTATTGTCATATTACGTGCAGTTGCAGCCCCACAGTCACAGTACAGCTGCAATAAGGCTTGACTACCTGACTCATGGAACCCTATTGTTGAGCTGAAATCTTCATTCTTGCTTGGCTGGTACATTGAGGTTTGTTGCACGTTCCCACCTAATTCCCTGGAGGTTTAAAGAGACATTAAAAGTTGTTGCCTTTTAGGAAGGAGCCACATCTGCACTTTAAAGATAAGTCCATTGTTTTGAGTGGGGGAGAACTTCATGTTCACTTTTTCAAAGTTGAGATTTTTTTTAAACAAGTTAATTTCATGATCTTGGTAATGGGAAACAATTAACCCATGATAGCTGCTTGATTTTAAATTGAAACCTCAATTTGGGTTAAACTAGTCTTGGTCCAAAGGCAAGATGCTGAGTAGCAGCTGTACACTTCAAAATGATTTGGTCTGAAGTTTCCTGAATGAATATTACTACAGGTAGGTCTCCTATAATGCGGTAATTGCTTTCCCATGCAACACTGTGTCATAGATGATTGTGCAATATAAATAATGGGTCCTGTGGGAATAACAGGGTTGGGATGAACCACCAAATATATCGGTAAGAATTGAAACAAAAATAGTAGTTAGCCTAACACAAAGGATAGCACAATCTCAGTAAATCTTTAAATCACATATTTTAATGAAATAATGCAGTAAATTTAACACTTCAACACAAGTCACTGAGTACCTTTCACAAAGCTCTTCAGAAATGCTGATCACGTGAAGCCAATATGGAGGTCCAGTCCTCTTCGAGATTCTCCCCCCCCCAGTTTCAAATAAAAGTTCCTTCTAAATGGTAGTATACAATTTCCAGCTTCAAGCTAAGATTCCAGGCTTGCAGAGCTGATTGCATTTCTGATTTAGCTAACACACTGAATTTGCATTTTGTTGACACAAGATCCTGAGGCTGGGTTTTGCTATTCAGCTAGTGCAGGATGGAATTGCATAATAGCAAACAGTTGGGAGGTCATGTTGCAGCTGTACGGGACATTGATTAGGCCACTTTTGGAATATTGTGTACAATTCTGGTCTCCTTCCTATCGGAAGGATGTTGTGAAACTGGAAAGGGTTTAGAAAAGATTTACAAGGATGTTGCCAGGGTTGGAGAATTTGAGGTATAAAGAGATGTTGAATAGGCTGGGCTGTTTTCCCTCGAGGCTGAGGGGTGACCTAACAGGTTTATAAAATCATGAGGGGCATGGATAGGATAAATAGACAAAGTCTCTTCCCTGGGGCGGGCGAGTCCAGAACTAGAGGGCATAGGTTTAGGGTGAGAGGGGAAAGATATAAAACAGACCTAAGGGGCAACATTTTCACACAGAGAGTGGTGCGTGTGTGAAATGTGCTGCTAGAGGAAGTGGTGGAGGCTGGAACAATTGCAACATTTAAAAGACATTAGTATGTGTATATGAATGGGAAGGGTTTGGAGGGATATCGGCCATGTGCTGGCAGGTGGGACTAGATTGGGTTGGGATATCTGGTCGACATGGACAAGTTGGATTGAAGGGTCTGTTTACGTGCTGTACATCTCGATGACTCTATGGTGAAAGGCAGGAGGTTTAGAGGGGACTCAAGGAAAAGAAAAATCACCAAGAGATGGTGGGTTCTGGAACCCTCTGCCTGGGACTGTAGACGCATTGAGTCATACAGCAGGGAAACAGACCCTTCAACTCAACCAGTTCATGCTGAACATAATCCCAAACTAAACCAGTCCCACCTGCCTGCTCCTGGTCCACATCCCTCCAAACCTTTCCTATTCATGTACTATCCAAATGTCTTTTAAACAATGTAATTGTACCCACACCCACCACTTAGAGTCACAGAGATATGCAGCACGAAAACAGACCCCTCGGTTCAACTTATCCATACCAACTCGATATCTTAAATAAATCTAGTCCCATTTGTCAGCATTTGGCCCATATCTCTCTAAACCCTTCCTATTCATATACCCACCCAGATGCCTTTTAAATGTTGTAATTGTACCAGCCTCCACCATTTCCTCTGGCAGCTCATTCCATACACGCACCATCCTCTGCGTGAAAAAGTTGCCCCTTAGGTCCCTTTTAATTCTTTCTCCTCTCACCTTAAACCTGTGCTCTCTAGTTTTGGACTACCCCTACCCCAGGGAAAAGACCTTATGTATTTACCCTATCCATGCTCCTCATGATTTTATCAACCTCAGCCTCTGATGCTGCAGGGAAAATAGCCTCAGTCTATTCAGCCTCCCCCTGTAGTTCAAGCCCTCCAACCCTGGCAACTCCTCAGGAAGTTCATTCCACACTCAAACAACCCTCTGGTAAAAAAAGCTCTGCCCCTCTTGTCTTTTTAAAATCTCTCTCCTCTCACTGTAAAAATATACCCTCTAGTCTTGAAATCCCCCATCCTCGGGGAAAGACAACCACCATTAACCATATCTATACCCCTCATTACTTTATAAACCTGTATAAGGTTGTCTCTCAACTTCCACTACAGTTAAAAAAGCACCGGCCTATCCAGTCTTCCTTTATAACTCAAACTTTCCATTCCCGACAACATCCTGGTAAATCTCTTCTGAACCCTCTCCAGCTTATAATAATAGTTGAGGTGGGAAACCTTATAACCTTTAAAAAGTATTTGGATGAGCATTTGAAATGCCGTAACAGTCAAGGCTATGGGCCTTATGCTGGAAAGTGGGACTAATGTAGATTTTGTGTATTTCTGGCAGTACAGACGAGATGGACTGAAAGGACTCTTCTGTACTGTACGTCTCTGTGGTTCTAGGATACCTGACCACCATGATATTGTTGTTTCTCTGAGCTAGCTGTGTGCAATTTGGCTGCTTTTTCTTGTAACAGAACAATTGCTTCACTTAATTGCTGGAAAGTGCTTTGAGAGATCAGGTGTTTGTCAAACGCATTTTACAAATGCAAGTGCTCTCTTTAACATGGCACTTGGGCAGTATTATCAAAGTGGATTCACTAATAGTAATCTTCCAGGGATACTTAAGGTCTAGAAAAGTCCCAGAGTTTTGGAGAATTGCCAATGTAACACATTATTTAAAAAGGGAAGATGATAAAAACAGGTAATTATAGGCTAGATAGCTTAACATCTGTCAATGGGAAAATGTAAGAGGTTATTATAAAGGATGTAATAGCGGAGTATTTAGAAATCATAATATAATCAAGCAAAGTCGATGTGACTTAATGAACGGGCAGTCATACCTGAGAAATTCATTAGAATTCTTGAAGGGGTACAAGCAGGATAGATAAAGGGGAAGTTGTGCATGTAATATATTTGGATTTTGAGAAGTTGCTTGATAAACTGCCACACATTAAATGACTTAACGAGAACTCATGCTGTTGGAGGTAGTATATTAGCTCGGATAGTGGATTGGCTAACTAGTGAAGACGGAGATTTGGGATAAGAGTGACATTTTCAGGATCGCAGCATGTTACAAAGAATGCTACAGGGATTAGCGCTCAGGTCATAATTATTTTCAATGCATATTAATGACTTGGGTGAGGAAATTTAATGCACTATAGCCAAAATGACACAAAAAGAGGTGGGAAGGCAAATGGTGAAGATGATGCAAATGGAGGGATACAGACTGGTTAAGTGAGTGGGCAAGAACTTGGCAGATAGAATACAATGTGGGAAAATGTGAGGTTATGCACTTTGGCAGCAAGAATAGACAAGCTGAATATTATCTAAATGGTGAATGACTGCAGAAAGCTAAAAAAGAGGAGAGGAATTTAGAAGTCCTTGTTCCCTAGCATCTAAGTTCAGTGGATAATAGTGAAGGCAAATGGAATGCTGGCTTTTATTTTAAAGCAAAAGGAGTACAAAAGTAGGTACATTTTACTCAAACTAGACAAGGAACTAGACAGACCACAGCTGGGATAATGGGAACAGTATCCATCCCTTATCTAAGGAAAAACACACTGGCATTGGAGGCAGTCAGAGAAGGTTCAAGAGGCTTTTCCTAGGTATGGAGGGACTGTCATGTAAGAGAAAGTTGAGTGAATTTAGCCTGTATTCACTGAGTTTAGAAATATGAGAGGCGACCCTATTGAAATATGCAAAAGTCTTAGAGATTGTGAAACGGTTGATACAGAGAGATTGTTTCCCCTGTGGGAGAGTACAGGACCAGAGGACTGAATGGCCTATTTCTGGTCCAATATTTTAAGGTTTTATGGTCTAAGGGAAAGGCAAATGGGCGATATATAACAAGTTAGCTTTGCAACTTACTTAACTATTAGTTTATTTATTTTTACCTTCAGGAGAGCTCATGTTCAGTTTCTTTCAGACTGTAATCATTATTTTCTTTCTGCACCAGAGGAATCACAAAGCTATTGTCAGAGCGGAATAGATTTTCAATTATCAGAAGCCAGTGAGGTTTAAAAAAAATTTTGATGCAGTTTATTTTGACAGTTTTCTTCCTACACCTCACAATGTGGCTGGGATCAATTGACTGCCACCCGGTATACAAACCTCCGATTGGCATACAAACCTCCAATTCCTGACTTTGGCTCTTCTTTTGCCACCTGCGGATGACATGTCACAGTAGTGTGCATTGTGTTGGTACGATACAGGGCAACACGGCCATCTGCTGCCTCTATAACACTGTGCACACAGGGGGCTGAGATCTCCAACCTGCTCATTAGCACATTTGCCAATCTGCTTACCAGCTGAGCCGCAAGCAAATCTTTATCTCTCGATGAAAGAAAAAGCTAAAATATTATAAAACAGGCAAAGCTACTCACAAAAACCACAATTTTTACAATTAATTTGAAATAAAATATTTTCTGTCAAGGGTACCTTATCATCTTCATCCCTGATGAAGAGCTGATGCTCGAAATGTCGACTCTCCTGCTCCTCAGATGCTGCCTCATCAGCTGTGCTTTTCTAGCACCACACTTTTTGACTACCTTATCAAGTGCTAACTCTATCCCTCTCCCCTGCTCCCCTCTCAAAACCAGCTGTTCCTGATATGTTTACGTTCCTCATTGTCTACTTAAGCCACTAAATTATGTTCATGTAGTACCTGCAAGTGCCACACAGCTGGGCAGAGTATGGAACTTTTACAGAATATAAGTCTCGGGCCAGGAGAGAGCCAACAAAAGTGAATAAAAATCCTCCTCTGGTTCCCTAGCAAACGAGCCAAGACTTGGAGATTGTCAATGAAGTACAACAGCTCTTTGAATTCTGTTGTAGGGCTTTGGTGCAGCCATGAATACCGCTCCATTTGATGCTTCGACATCTGACTTGCAAAACTTTAGACACAAGGCAATCCTCACAACTCTCAGTTGAGGGGAATCTCCTCTAGTGGTACCGTATAGAGAGCAAAGAGCCACTGACACTGCAATGCTGTGAAACACTCTTCAACAGTGAGATATAAACCTGAGATTACTTCCCAGGCAATTTGCAAGTCAAGAGTTTTCATCCTTTTCAGAAATTTCTGGTGTGGCTTTGTTCTTGATGCTAACTTTCACTTTTACAGAGTGGTGGGCCTGTGGAACTCATTGCCATGGAGTGCTGTGGAGGCCGGGACGTTAAATGTCTTCAAGGCAGAGATTGATAAATTATTGATCTCGCAAGGAACTAAGGGCTACAGGTTGAGTATGGGTAAGTAGTGTTGAAATGCCCATCAGCCATGATTGAATGGAGGAGTGGACTCGATCGCCGAATGGCCTTACTTCCACTCCTATGTCTTATGGTCTTATACAGAGCAAGGGCATTGCAAGTAACATGCAATTTTCGTACAAAGTAACATTGGAGCAGGGATAAAATGGTGCCGAGTAGACAGGTAATACCATGGTTTACAAATATTTCGGTGCTTCATAGAATCCCTACAACGTGGACGCAGGCCATTCGCTCCATTGAGTCCACACCGACCCTTTGAAGGGCATCCTATCCAGGCCCACTCCCCTACCATATCCCTGTAACCCTGCATTTCCCTTGGCTAATCCACCTAAACAGCACAACCCTGGACATTATGGGGTAATTTAACATGATTAATCCAATTAACCTGCACATCTTTGGACTGTGGGAGGAAACCAGAGCACCCAGAGGAAACCCACGCTGACACGAGGAGAATGTGCAAACTCTACACAGGCAGTCAGCCGAGGCTAGAATCAAACCCGGGTACCTGGCGCTGTGAGGCAGCAGTGTTAACCACGGAGCATTGTGCCACTCACCATGCTTATTCAGATTTAAAGAGTGAATGGACGAATCCCGCACAAACATGATGACTTGAATACACCGTTATTACACAGAGTCATTCCATTCTATGTCTCATTAAAAAGAAACAGTCTACACCTGAAATGAACTTTCTGATGAACATAAACATTTTAGTCCAATCCTAGTTTTCTATATATTCCTGAACTTCATCATTTCATCGTTGGCAGGCTTCAGCCACATAAACCCTTTAATCCCTGGAACTTCCATCCTACATTTCAGCCTCCCTTCTACCTCACTTTCCACCTTTAAGACTAGATTAGATTGGGTTAGATTGGGTGGGACTGGGTTATGGGCAATTGTCCTGTTAGTTCAATATGTGGAACAGTGAAAATGTTTTGTTTGATATTATTCCTGTGAATTATCTTGGAATTAATTTAGTGCGTTTAAGGACCTACATATATATAAAACCATCAATCCAGTTTGTAGGAAATAATGTTTAGTGCATTATTAATTATTCCACTTTTATACATTTTTATATCTGTCATAGAGACTTACTGCACGGAAACAAACCCTTTGGTCCATTCAGTCCACGCTGACCATATTCCCAAACTAAACGAGCCCCACCTGCTTGCACTTGGCCCACATTCCTCCAAATCTTTCTGATTCTTGAATTTATTCAAATGTCTTTTAAACATTGCAACTGTAACTGCAAAAAAAACTTCCTCTGACAGTTCATTTCACACATGAACCATTCTCTGTGTAAAAAAGCTGCCCCTCATTAAATTTTCTTCCTCTCACCTTAAAAATATGTCCCCTAGTTTTGAATTCCCCCACTGTGGGAAAAAGATCCTTGTCTTTCACCTTATCTATGCCCCTCATGATTTTATAAACCTCTGTAAGGTCATCTTTAACTTCCTTCACTCCAGTGACAAAAAGTCCCATCCTTTTCAGGCTATTTTTATATCTCAAACCCTGCATTCCCAGGAACATCCTGGTAAATCTTTTCTGAACCCGGTCCAGTTTAATAATATCCTTCTCAAAACATGGCAACCAGAACTGCACACAGTACTCCAGAACAGCCTTCACCAACATCCTGTACAACCTCAACATGACCTCCCAGCTCTTATGCTCAAAGCTCTGAGCAATGAAGGCAAGCTTGCAAAACACATTCTTAACCACCAATTTCTGTGTGATCTACAAATGTACTAGACATGTCCCTATGTTCTCATCCAAATATTTTATATTATTGACAAACAAAAGTGGACCCAGCACTGGTCACAGGCCTCCAGTCTGAAAAACATTCCTGCACCACCACCTCTGTCTCCTACTATAAAGCCAATTTTATACCCAACTGGCAAGCTCATTCTGAATCTTATATGATCTAACTTTACCAATTAGGTTACCATGCGGAATCCTGTCAGAGATCTCAAGACATATTTGCTTCTCAGTTTCCCTCTGACTATTGATGGTGGTGGTGTGGTTGGGGCCGGGGGGTGGGCAACACTACAATCCCATTAAGGTGATCATCCCTTTCTTGTTTCTAATTTCAACCCATATATTTTCACTAAATGATCCCTCAGGAACATCATCTCTAATTACAATAGTGATGTTTGCCTTAGTCAAAAATGCCTCTTTTCCTATCCTTCCATTAACACCTAAAACCTGGAACATTGAGCTGCCTGTCCTGTCCTTCCCTCGCAATAAATCTGAATAGTTGGTGCTAATCTTTATGCAGTTGTAACATGAGATCTGAACAAACAGACAGTCCAAAGATCATGAGGTAGGAATTCCTTATTTCACTGGCATCAGGTCATTACAAACAAGAAGGGAAATTGAATATAAACAAATGACTCTTTACAACATGCACATAGAATGGGTCCGTGGGTCACATTAAGCTGAAGAATCCTTTGTCTCCTTGCTCCCTCTTCACATGATCCCCCTTCTACCAAGGCCACTCAAGGGAACTCTTTGGCCATCCAACTGCTCTCCTTCATCATTGCCACCTGCTGGTGGAGGTACAGGCACAATTGCTGTAGTTCCTTTACTCTGCACCTTCCTGACCATTGCCATCTCCTGCTCGAGGTCCCTTTACCCACCAATGTGTTTTTCTTTTGCCTTGAAGGTAACAAGGGTACAGTGATCATTCCACATATTCACCAATAAAATATAACCTTTCGCTGTTAACATTTAGATGAAAATAATGGCTCATAAGAAACAATCTGCTTGTGGAATGCTTCCCATTTACCTGGATGATTGCAATACCAGCAACACTCAATAAGTTTGACACCATCAGGACAAAACAGTCCACTTCACTGGCACCACATCCCCAAATATTAATCCCCTCCACCACCAAGCTCAAGTAGCAGTGGTGTGTGCCAACTACAAGATACATTGCAGAAATGCCTTCGAAAACACCTTCCAACACCGCCACCGTTAGATACATAGGAACACCATCACCTGCAAGTTCCTCTCCAAGACACGTAGCATCCTGACTTGGAAATATAATGCCTTTCCTTCACGACACTGGGTCAAAGTCCTGGGAAGGAGAGTGGTGGAATGGGGCTCTTGGCTACCAGCTGGACAGCCAGCAAAAAGCCCTGCACTTAGGGAAGGCTGACCAGGACTTGTTCCACTCCAAGACTTGATAGGCCATGTCAGCTCTTCCCATGGGACCATAGACCCTGTATGTTGTTAATCAGAGGCCAGTGACTTAACTGAACAACAGCACCATCAATGATGTAGTGGCTGCTGCTGGTATGACACCCACCTGAAGGCTAGGATCATCACTGGATTCCAGGTCAGAGGGGAGTAGTGGCTGGGGAATTACTTGGGGATGATGTGGGCGGGTGGATAAGAGTGGGTCAACCCTTTTTGAGATCATCTCCCTGGATCAGACACTGAGTGTGTTTCAATAAGGGACTCCCCTCAGGATAGTTTGCCAAGGGCTGCAGGCCCCTGACCCACCAAATGGGTCAATACCAGCACTGGCAAGATGGGGACCTTAAGTGAACAATAATTATCCATTTTTATGCCTCACCTGAAAGGGGGAGGGAGGGCCGGAAAGCCATCCCCAAAGGCCTTGCATCCTCAGACTTAAACTGGTTGGAGTGGAGAGGGGGGTCCATCTCCAACCATTACCCACATCCCTGGTTAAATGTTCATTCACCACTAAAATCACCAGAGCAGCAAGGTGCACTGTTCCACCCACTGCCACCTATCTGAACATGGCAAGCTCCAACAACATACATAGTGACATTGAGCAGGTAATCTATTTTAGAGATGTTGATTGTCAGGGATAAATATTGGCCACCTGAATGAGCAAACAGGACCCTAGTTTAAGACCTCAATCTGAACGACAACAGCATTGACAGTGCAGCATTATCTGGGCTGCCAAGTCTCTAGACTAGCATTAACACTCAAACAAACAAGGCCACTCTGCCCCTCGATCATTCCGTATCACTTGATCAGTCATAGCTGATCTACTCTGGCCTCAGGACAGGATGTGGAAAGGCAAGGACTGATTAGGGATAGTCAACGTGGCTTTGTGCATAGGAAATCATGTCTCACAAACTTGATTGAGTTTTTTGAAGAAGTAACAAAGAGGATTGATGTGGGCAGAGTGGTAGATGTGATCTATATGGACTTCAGTAAGACGTTCGACAAGATTCCCCATGGGAGACTGGTTAACAAGGTTAGATCTCACGGAATAAAGGGAGAACTAGCCATTTGGATACAGAATTGGCTCAAAGGTAGAAGACAGAGGGTGGTGGTTGGAAGGTTGTTTTTCACACTGGAGGCCTGTAACCAGTGGAGTGCCACAAGGATCGGTGCTGGGTCCACTGCTTTTCGTCATTTACATAAATGATTTGGATGCGAGCATAAGAGGTACAGTTAGTAAGTTTGCAGATGACACCAATATTGGAGGTGTAGTGGACATCGAAGAAGGGTACCTCAGATTACAACAGGATCTTGATCAGATGGGCCAATGGGCCAAGAAGTGGCAGATGGAGTTTAATTCAGATAATGCGAGGTGCTGCATTTAGGGAAAGCAAATCTTAGCAGGACTTATACACTTAATGGAAAGGTCCTAGGGAGTGTTGCTGAACAAAGAGATCTTGGCGTGCAGGTTCATAGCTCCTGGAGTTACAGGTAGATAGGATAGTGAAGAAGGCATTTGGTATGTTTTCTTTTATTGGTCAGAATATTGAGTACAGGAGTTGGGATGTCATGTTGTGGCTGTACAGGACATTGGTTAGGCCACTGTTGGAATATTGCATGCAATTCTGGCCTCCTTCCTATCGGAAAGATGTTGTGAAACTTGAAGGGGTTCAGAAAAGATTTACAAGGATGTTGCCAGGGTTAGAGGATTTGAGCTATGGGGAGAGGCTGAACAGGCTGGGGCTGTTTTTCCTGAAGCTTCGGAGGCTGAGGGGTGACCTTATCGAGGTTTACAAAATTATGAGGGGCATGGATAGATAAATAGACAAAGCCTTTTTCCTGGGGTGGGGGAGTCCAGAATTAGAGGGCATAGGTTTTGGGTGAGAGGGGAAAGATATAAAAGGGACCTAAGGGGCAGCTTTTTCACGCAGAGAGTGATATGTGTATGGATTGAGCTGCCAGAGGATGTGGTGGAGGCTGGTACAATTACAACATTTAAGAGGCATTTGGATGGGTATATGAATAGGAAGGGTTTGGAGGGATATGGGCCGGGTGCTGGCAGGTGGGACTAGATTGGGTTGGGATATCTGGTCGGCATGGACGGGTTGGACCGAAGGATCTGTTTCCATGCTGTACATCTCTATGACTCTGTGACTCTATAACTCCACTTTCATGCATATTCCCAAAATTCTTCAAGCCCTTTGCCAGACAAGAATCTATCCACCACTGCCTTAAAATGCTGCAAAAGACAAATTGACCTTGAAAGAGTTAAATGACATTAAAGGATAACATCCACAAAGGACTGATTCTGGGAAAAGCTAAGTAATGCTGCAGTGGTTATTCTTCAGCTCAATAACATGTAACTAAAGTAGTAAAGTTGACTAACTCTTCATTCGAGCCTGATGTTTGTGTGCGTTAGATATAACATCACTAGATATTAAGTACTATGTAATAAACAGTAACTGCTTATGAAGACTTGACCTACCTGCTAATGAAGACCGTGTGCCATCATCCTTCCTGTCTTGTAAGTAGGATTGGTGGCAGCGAATTTACCCATGATATTTTGATAATTTGGTAACTAACATTAAAAGTCAAAAATATTCAATGACCCCAATTTCCCTGCTGTCTGGGGAACAGCATTCCAAAGACTGTCCACACTTCAGAAGTCAGAAATCTCCCTCATCTTTTCTTTAGATTATTTACAGTGTGGAAACAGGCCCTTCCGCCCAACAAGTCCACACCTACCCGCCAAAGCGCAACCCACCCAGACCCATTCCTCTACATTTACCCCTTCACCTAACACTACGGGCAATTTAGCCTGGACAATTCACCTTTGTTTTCAGTGAGAGACTCCTTATGTGTTCCCTAATTCCAGCCTCCTTCAGTATCCATCCTGTCAGGTCCTTTCACAATCTGAGCATTCAGAAGCACAAAGTGTTATTGATGAACCGATCACTGAGCTGACATTAAGAAGATATCACTATTTCTTTCAAAAGCTTACTTGTTTGAAAGCAGGAGACAATGGCATTGCTGAGACCAGGGTAACATCAAGGGTAGAACAGTAATTTAGTCATTGCATCGCTGTAGTCTTACCAGGCCATAGAGGGTGCTCTCTCATTAGAGAGAGATAAACAACTAGTGGCGATTTAACCTGAGGGACCACCAGCCCTCAGGTGAGGGAAGGGGTTGAGATGGAGAATCTTGAACCAATGAAGGGAATTGAATCCACACTGTTGGCATCACGCTGCACTGTAAACCAACAGAGCCAAACCAATTCCCCTATAATGAAGCAAAAATACGGAGTTAAGAGTTTAATAGTGACTGTATAACCATTGTCAACTGTTGACAGAAAAATAACAACTTCACTCGTTCTTTGGGGAAGGAAATCTGCCATGCTTTCCTGGTCTGGTCTTTGCGTGATTCCAGATCCACGGCAATGAGGTTGACTCTTAGAGAAAAACATAAATGGCTGGCGAAACTCAGCACGTCTGGCAGTATCTATGGGAATAAAGCAGCGTTTATTTTTGAAGTCTGGTGACTCTTAGTGACTGTTGACTCTGGCTAATTAGGGATGGACAATAAATGCTATCCTCGACAGTGAAGCCATATCCCATGAATGATTTATGTTTAAAGTTGTATTAACTAAAGCACACAGTGAAACTGGTTCTTGTAACTAAAATACTTGAGGAAAAATCTGTGATACTCCAGGCAGTGTGTCACGTTCGATGAAGGGAATTTCTACAGCTTGCATCAATTCCTTTTATGGTTAGGGTTGGGATTCGATCACTCTTTAACCTGATATCTCCACCCCTCCCTGCTATTGGCTATGCTTCGGGTTCTTCCTCCTTATTGTATCCCGCTGCTGTGCTGCCGGAAGAGATCATAGGGGCTTTCCAGGACGGGGGAAGCCACTTGGGAGCGAGTGGCTTTTTAAAAACTGCTCCAGAGTTGGAAACTCGGAAACGGCGAGGGCAACTAGGGACGGAGCGAGACACCAGTGCAACCGACAGCAATGTATTTTAAGGTAATTGTAGAGAAACTGAGCCGCGAGCACACAGACGTAGTTTGTACAGACTGCATCTGAACGTGTCTACTTCTAATTTTTGCTCATTTGTCAGAATTACTCTCCTCTTAAATAATTTTTCAAACACTCGTGTTACTAACTTCTTTCATATCCCTGTTTATACGATTCGTTAAGTGGGAAAGAAGCAGTGAAAGTTTCTGGAGGCTTTGCAATGCAGTGTTTTGGCAGATCTGTCTGTCGGTTCACTGATTTACTTAAAGCACTGGCTCTCTTTCTATGGCTAACGAGCAATAATTTTTATAACAATTTAAAGAAGCTAAACTTTGCAGATGCTGGAAATCTGAACAATGAACAGACAGTGCTGCGGGATTTAAAATAGATTGCTGTGTAAGGCTGGCAGTTTCCGTGGAGACAGAAACAGTTAATATTTCGAGTTCAGTGTGACATATTTCAAGCAGCATTCTTTCTTTTTTTTTGTCAATATGAGCAAGTGGTTAATTGATGCCACGTTTTATCTGACTTGTTTTTGGCAGCTGTGGGTCAGGACTGGTGCAGCATTTGCAAGTTCAGGCAGAAGGCTCCCGATACAAATCTTAATAAGAACCTCAATTTAGTGGAAATCTGGGTCTACCTAACTGAAGGTGGGAGCCACTCAACCAATGACCTCCAGACAAGGAGATCTGCCAGCACCTACCACGTTATTACTGCACCACTCTCTGAACCACCAGGCACCTCCTCGTCAGGGCATATAGAGAGGGCAGCAAGAGTATTGGAGGGTCACTCATGTCTAGAGAACATAGAAAGCAAACTTTAATATCCATGTCCACTTTTTAGTTTCCTTAATCCATAGAAACAAAGAAACAGGACCAGCATTAGGCCATTTGGCCCATCAAACCTGCTCTGCCATTTGATCTGATGGTGGCTGAAGCTTTCCTTTTCTGTTGACCCCCAAATCCTTGTCAATCAAAATTTCTCTCTAATTTGGCCTCAAAAATACTCTGACCGAACTTTCCCTGCTGTCTAGTGAAGAGTCTTCCAAAGACTAATGACCTTGATATCTTTATAAAATCTCAGTCACTGTGTCTCACTGCCCTTTCTCTCGATCTCACCAACTCTTGGATCCTACATGATTAGATGGGATTGTGGTTGACAAAGAGGAGGTTTTAGCAATTTTGAAAGATCTGAAAATAGATAAGACCTCAGGGCCGGATGGGATTTATCCTCTGATTCTCTGGGAAGCTAGGAAGGAGATTGCAGAGCCTTTGACTTCGATCTTTATGTCATCATTATCGACAGGAGTAGTGCCAGAAGGCTGGAGGATAGCAAATGTTGTTCCCTTGTTTAAGAAGGGGAGTCAGAACAATCCTGCTAATTATAGGCCAGTGAGCCTTACTTCGGTTGTGGGTAAGGTGTTGGAAAAGATTATAAGAGGTAGGATTTATAATGACCTGGAAAGGAATAATTTAATTAGGGGTTGTCAACACGGTTTTGAGAAAGGTTGGTTGTACCTCACTAACCTTATTGAGTTCTTCGAGAAGGTGACAAAACAGATGGATGAAGGTAAAGCGGTTGATGTGGTGTATTTGGACTTCAGTAAGGCATTTGATAAAGTTCCACACGGTAGGCCATTGCACAAAATCCGGAGTTTCGGGATTGAAGGTGATTTAGTGGTTTAGATCAGAAATTATCTAGCTGAAAGAAGACAGAAGGTGGTGGTTAATGGGAAATGTTCATCCTGGAGCTTAGGTAGTAGTGGGGTGCTGCAAGGATCTGTTTTGGGGCCACTGATGTTTGTCATTTACCCTAAATGATCTGGATGTGGGCATAGAAGGATGGGTTAATAAATTTATGGATGATACTAAGGTTGGGAGAGTTGTGCGTAGTGCCGAAGGATGTTGTGGGTTACAGAGGGACATAGATAAGATGCAGAACTGTGCTGAGAAGTGGCAAATGGAGTTTAATGCAGAAAAGTGTGAGGTAGTTCACTTCAGAAAAAATAACGGAATGCAGAGTACTGGGCTAATGGTATAATTCTTGACCGTGTAGATGAACAGAGAGATCTGTGTCCATGTGCATAAATCCCTGAAGGTTGCCACCCAGGTTGATAGGGTTGTTAAGAAGGCATATGGTGTGTTGTTGTTTATTGGTAGGGGGATTGAGTTTAGGGGTCATGAGGCCATGCTTCAACTGTACAGGGGTGTTGCTGAACAAAGAGACCTTGGAGTGCAGGTTCATAGCTCCTTGAAAGTGGAGTCGCAGATAGATAGGATAGTGAAGAAGGTGTTTGGTATGCTTTCTTTTATTGGTCAAAGTATTGAGTATAGGAGTTGGGAGGTCATGTTGCGGCTGTACAGGACGTTGGTTAGGCCATTGTTGGAATATTGGGTGCAATTCTGGTCTCCTTCCTATCGGAAAGATGTTGTGAAACTTGAAAGGGTTCAGAAAAGATTTACAAGGATGTTGCCAGGGTTGGAGGATTTGAGCTATAGGGAGAGGCTGAACAGGCTGGGGCTGTTTTCCCTGGAGCGTCAGAGGCTGAGGGGTGACCTAATAGAGGTTTACAAAATTATGAGGGGCATGGAGAGGATAAATAGACAAAGCCTTTTCCCTGGGATGGGGGAGTCCAGAACTAGAGGGCATAGGTTTAGGGTGAGAGGGGAAAGATATAAAAGAGACCTAAGGGGCAACCTTTTCACGCAGAGGGTGGTACGTATATAGAATGAGCTGCCAGAGGATGTGGTGGAGGCTGGTACAATTGCAACATTTAAGAGGCATTTGGATGGGTATATGAATAGGAAGGGTTTGGAGGGATATAGGCTGGGTGCTGGCAGGTGGGACTAGATTGGGTTGGGATATCTGGTCGACATGGACGGGTTGGACCGAAGGGTCTGCTTCTATGCTGTACATCTCTATGACTCTATGACACTGGTAAAGCCGCATCTGGAGCATTGTGTACAGTTCTGGTCACCGCGTTATAGGAAGGATGTGGAAGCTTTGGAAACGGTTCAGAGGAGATTTCGTAGGATGTTGCCTGGTATGGAGGGAGGGCCTTACAAGCAAAGGCTGAGGAAACTGAGGCTGTTTTCACTGGAGAGAAGAAGTTTGAGAGGTGACTTAATTGAGACATATAAGATAATCAGATAGGGTGGACAGTGAGAGCCTTTTTCTTCAGATGGTAAAGGCTAACACAAGGGAACATAGCTTTAAATTGAGGGGTGATAGATTTTGGACAGATATTAGGGGTAGTTCCTTCACTCAGAGGGTAGGAGGGGTGTGCAACGGCCTGCCTGCAACAGTAGTAGCCTTGACAACATTAACGGCATTTAAATAGGCATTGGACATACATATGGATAAAAATGGAACGGTGTAGGTTAGATGGACATCAGATTATTTTCACAGGTTGACGCAACATCGAGGGCTGAAGGACTTGTACTGTGCAGTAACGTTCTATATACTATCTATTTCCAGTGTATTGTCTTACTGTGCTCTCTCTTTAACAATAAGTTGTCCTTCACTTCTTCCTCATCTCTTTCACACACTCAAACATATTTTCTCTCTTCTCTCCTGCTGCTAGTGTCTAATAGCAGTAGATGCAGTCCAGGAATTGAGCCATTAAGTTAGATTGACAATTCACCATAATACTGGGGGTGTGCAGTACTATCAGAACTGCCTGCTTTGGAGCTGTGATAATAAAACCAAGTCTGTCTCTTTAGGTGGGTTTTATAATTCCCGTGGCTTTATTCAAAGAAGAGTAGGTGTCTCTGTCTCTCTGTGACCTGGCTAACATTCCACAGTCAGATTCCGATAGGTATTCGTGGAATTGAGTTTGCGGGCTCTTGCTCTGTACAGATTGATAACTGAGCTTGCTTCCAATCAATTGCTACACTTTAATTCATGTATGAGGATTTAGATCTTTCTGTGGATGTTAAAAGATGTAATTGTCCTTTTGATACTATTTCTGTAAAGTAAAGAATTGCATGTATATAACACCATTTGCACCCACTGGATGTTTCAAAGCACTCTGATAAAGTACTTTTGAAGTATTTTCTTCAGACGTAATGTAGAAAACATGGCAGCCAATTTGCACACCGTATTCCCACCATCTGCAATGTGATGCCAGGTGAACTATATCTTTAATATTAGTTGAGCAACAAACATTGACCAGAATACTGGTTCCCTGCTCTTCAAAATAACATTTACATCAACCTGAGAGAACAAATGGATCTTTGTTCCACATGTGTTGATTTCTGTCTTTTGGATGATGCAAAACCTGGGTGTGGAAACACTTCTGGATGTCTCAACTTGGATGGCAGTGCTTCACTTGGAATTTGAATTGCTGTAGTGACATGTGTGTTATAGTATGACACCTCTACCATCACCATCCATAGTTCCAATACTTCCCACCACATACTGATTGTTGCTCTCTCGTGCTGTCTTACCTCTGAGCATTAGCATCTGGAAGGATTTGCAGGTTGATCATAAGAAATAGGAACAGAAGTAGGCTGTTTGGCCCATTGAACATATTCCTCCATTCAGTAGAATTATGGCTGAACTGACCATCCTCATGTTTACTTTTCTGCTCTTTCCCTGTAACCCTTGATCTTCTCGATGGCTCAAGAGTCTATCCATCTATCTCAGCCTTAAATGTACACAAGGACTCTGCCCTGACTCTGTGGCAAGGAGTTCCAAAGACACTCCACCTTCAGAAGATTGATCCTCATGCTGTTTTGCTGTGCGTTGCTTGGCCATCAGGTCTGTAAGTGGGACTTGAACTCGGGGCTTCTTGTTCAAAGGCAGGTACGCAACCCAAACAAAAAAAAAACCTGAAAAATCTGTGGATGCTGGTAATCTGAAAGAAAAACAGAAATTACTGGAAAAAGGTTTAGACCTGAAGAGTTAAATTGATTTCTCTCCACAGATGCTGCCAGGCTTGCTAAAATTTTCTAGCAATTTCTGTTTTTCTTTCAGATACACTACCCATTGTGCCATGAAACCACCACAGAGTTTGATAGAGTAACATTTTTGTAGCTTAGTGTTGAAAGGGACCTAATGTTGATCAAATGTAGAAGCAGTCAAGGCAAGGGATTTATATATTTTGGGGGTTTTTGGAAAGTTTGAGTAGGCATCCAATTTACTCCTGGTAACCATTTCATTATTTAATGTTAATGACTCAACACAGAAGAAATATGGCTGGAAAGGGATGGAGACTGCTTACTATAATCTGAATATTGCTCGGGGTCACTTGTATAACTGCCCTCATTTTCTATATTTAACAGAGTTAGGTTTACTAAGATCACATCATAAGGTAATTGGCAACTTCGTCAGTGGTTGAAAAAACCATGTAAAGAAAATGGTATTGGACTGGAAACAGCCTGGTCACTAGAATTTGAAGGATTGACTTCCAAGTTGAAGGGGAATTTCCTGATTTTTTTTTTCTCTTTTCTTTTCTGTATTAGCCAGGCTTTTTCAAAAGAGTTTCTGGTCAGAGTTCCTGTATTTTAGATGAAGTCTAGATCTTTCAAATGGATGTAGAAGACATGTTTTGAGGAAGAGCAGCGATGTTCTTGAGACGTCGCTAGTTAATACAGAAGGTTGAATCATGAATCCACGTGCATGTTTGTGGGACCTTGCTATGTACAGTAAGTTGCTACCTTTCACTTTGCTACAGATTAATGTTCCCTAAAGCATTTGGGATATCCTGAGGTCTAGATAAACATGATGACAGTGGGAGTTGTTTTTTTTTGTTTTGCAGTTAGTTATTGATTTTTTTTTTTCACTTCCCCAAGATTTGGGTTGGAATTGAAAGTCTGATTGCCAGGTTCCTTAATAACCATTAAAGAATAGCAGATGTCAGTAAAAATAAGTTTTGGTCATTTGCAATGTGTTTTCACAAATGTTCGCCCAGCACAAAAGGCTCCCTGATTTGGAACAGATTGATGTGAAAGAGTCATAAAGAAGTCTGGCCACAGCGTTGTTGGGATGCATTTAATGAGCGTGTCTCAGCCCAGTGCGAGAAGGAGGTGGGGGTGTTATGGGCTAGAAGGTCTGTCAATATACTGCTCCTTGGATGCTGCCTGAACTGCTGTGCTTTTCCAGAATCTGGTTTCCAGCATCTGCAGTCATTGTTTTTACCTAATATCGGGAACAGTTGGTACAAAGTCCCTGAGGACTGAGACAAGCTGAGATCTGCACACTTCAGCCTTTGCCTGTTTGGGTGCTCTGCTTGTAGGGTTAGCAATACTGATTGTGTCCTGCAACGATTCCCCCAGCCCCTCCCTCAGTGAAAATTGTGTTCTGGATTACACATTATGAAGTCAAGTCTGGAAACTTTCTGATTTGAGCCATCCACATTGGTAGTCGAATTCCAACTCCCTGTCATTAAGACATGGAAGGACACACTGGGTCCATCAAAGCTGTACCAGCTCACAGTAAAGCAAGCCATTTCCCTGTTCTATCTTGTTAGCCCTGCAAGTTGACTTCCCCCTGCTGCCCACTTAAGCTCTTTTTCATATTAGTAATTTGTCTTCACTTCCTCCTCTCTCATGGGCAGTGAGTTCTGAGTCACTGCTAATTGTTGTTCTTCCTTGTATTTCTCCTTTTTATCTTTCACCCATAATCTGTGTCTCCTCATCTTTTTACTGTTAGTTAGTGGAAACAGCTTTTCGTTGTGTATTTTATCTCCTTCTGCCATCGTCTTCAGGAGAAGATGGTAGCATCTTATTTAGAGTTGGGGAGTAGCACCAATACTTCCCATCCATTGATAACCTGAGCAGTCTGCAGTAAATGTACCCTACATGTTATCCTGCTGTGACATGGTATGTTTCTTCATAAATGGCCTTTTCCTTGTCCCAACTTGTCAAAGATAACATCAATTCTGGGAAGGTTTGCTCACCTGTTTTTCATATTTAATCCCTCAAATTGATTTGATGCAAATACATAGCACAGCTGGTGTTAACACCCTTCTGAACACTCGAAGGTACTAGGAAAAGCAGGTTTCCTCTTGTTTAATTACAACATGATGACCAGTTGGATTTGACAAAGAATAGTAAAGCATTCATTAGTTTCCCAGCCTTTCATGATGCTTTTTTTTTCAAGTTTTAACATATTTGCTCTAACAATATGGTGCAAAATCATTGGCAAAAGTCATAATTTCCTTTATTCAAAAAAGAAGTTGATGATATTTTTGTTCTGATCGGCTACAGGTTCCTAGTTACTGGAACTAATTATGTTCCTAGCCTCTTATATAGGGCTGTGGTGGCCCAGTTGTTATGGTGTTATGCTGGCCAATTAGCGTTTGAACTCAATTGTTACACAATCCTTTGTGAATCGAATAGAATGCATCTGCTTATTTTGGAGGTGTGTGTTTAGATGAAAATGTAAACAAGAGTCCAAGAAGTTTAGAAGCGTACTTTACTCCTACATGGCTTAGCCTGTGTTTGACTCCAATGTTGATTTTGACTCTCTTTGTCCCTGAGGGTAACTTGGGATTGCCAGTGTTGGCTGTGTCCCAGGAACAAATTATAACTTTTTTTTATTTGACAAAAAAGTATGTGGGCCTGGTCCAGTCCTGACCAACCTGAAATACTTGTCCTGAACCACCAACAACATAAGATGGTGCCACACTCTGGGAGAGTCTGCACCCTGTTTAATGAATTTACTAACATGTACCTGCATCTGTATCTCTGATCTAAAGCCAGAAGCAGACACTCTCTGTTATAGACCCCTTTACCTGATGGTGAGAAATTGTGCAGCTTCACAGGATGTGTTCCATCATTAGACTGTGTGCCTCCAAGCAAGGAGCACACAAGTTCACACCTGCATTGTCAAATACTGTATATACTCGAGTAATGGTCGAATTTTTTTAAAGTTAAATTTATGGGGTTGACTATTACATGGATACTATTTTTGAGGGGCTGAAATTCATGCCTGTCAAAATTCATATTGTATCGATAGCAGAGGCCCAACCGATCTCTGAACTCAAAAGGGGAAAAAAAAACAACAAATTATGGTAATTCGCAACACCTGGAGCAGGAAAACAGCAGCCAGCAGACTGGAAGAGCAGGAAAACAGCAGCCAGCAGACTGGAAGAGCAGGAAAACAGCAGCCAGCAGACTGGAAGAGCGGGAGCAGAGCGGAACAACTGGCCGACTGGAAAGCTGGAGGGGGGTCGTGATGGCCAGCACACTGACTCATAAACATTGATCTGTTATTTGTGAAGAACTAGGTTTGACTTTTACATGAGATCTATGGAAACTTCCAGGTTATTTGGCCAAATATAGGGGGTCGACTTTTACTTGAGACCGACTATTACTCGAGTACATACGGTATGTTGAGTTCAGTATGCTGCCAAGGAAGGAACTTTGATTTAAGTAGCACCTTTTGGCTGTCCCAAAGTAATTCATTGCAAATTCAACACACTTGTCGCACAGCAAGCTGTGACAAAATTAAAAACACATTTTCAGTGATGTTTCTTTACAGCTTTGATGTGGAGGTGCCGGTGTTGGATTGGGATGGACAAAGTCAGAAGTCACATGACACCAGATTATAGTCCGACAGGTTTGTCTGAAATCACAAGGGGTAATGAAGGGGCAGCGCTCTGAAAACTTGTGATTTCAGATAAATCTGTTGGACTATAACCTGGTGTCATGTGACTTCTGACTCTTTTTTTTTACAGTTAAACATTGACCAGGACGCCATGGGATCCTCTCTCCCCACTCGCCTCCAAAACAAAGGCATGATTGGATTGTCTATGTTCACCTGGGGAAATTGCTGAGACCTTTAACATCTCGATGGCAATGAACAGGCCAGTGGTTAGTATCGCTGTAATTGTGTAATCTAAGGACGATTCAGAAATCTGTATGATAGTCCTTTTTTCTTTTTAAGGAGGATTGAGAGGTAAATGGCAGGGAATTTTGAAGTCAAAATTCCAGAGAATGGGATGTGGGTGGTTGAACGGATGGCTGCTAAATGTGGGCTTGAATGATGAGGGAAGAACTGATCTGAGAAGGATAGCTGATGTAATGGAGCCAGAGCTACAGGATTGAACATTGTAAGAGCAAATGTGGGGAGCAAAAATCAGATATCAAAAATTCAGAAGACTCACCTAGTGAGATGTGACAAGCCAGGACAGCGTTAAATCTGTAGCCTGGCCCGCTCGGATAGGTGCAGAATTCCACCTCCGTTTTGGATATGCCTTGTCTATGACTAGCCAGGTTGGATAAGATCTGTTATAGGAATGAGCTGCTGCCACCTCTCTGTCATGTGCTTTCAACACACAGTTGCATTTCCTGAGTTCCGATTTGGATCAGTGCTTCTCTTGAACCTTAGTAAGATATTGGTGATGCTACTGGCAATAAATGGGAGCTGTGTTTGTCTCTTCTCTCGCAGGTGGAATGGGTTGTGTGTCTTGTTCTGCTCTCAAAGGTTCATCCATCCAGTGGAGCCAAGAAACTGTGTGCTGAGCCCTCCAACAAGGAACTCTCATGGAAATTGAGCAACCAGGTGCCTCTCTCTGGAGTGAGCAGTGCAAGGCACCTTGAACCCGGGAAAGCGTTCAACACGTCTCACCAGCACACCGCACAGATAGGCGAAAGGAGCACATCCCCCTGGTCATACAGGTAACTAGCCAAACGTGTGCGGGTGAGCTGGATTGGCCAAGCTAAATTGCTCAGCATCCAGGTAAAAAGCAGACTAGGTGGGTTAGCCATGGGGATGACAGGGGTAGTGGGTGGGACTGGGTGGGATGCTCTTTGGAAGGTCAGTGTGGACACGATGGGCTGAATGGCCCACTTCCACACTGTAGGGGGATTCTGTGCTTGTAATACTCTGCCTTAATCTTTTTGTTTGCAACCTCTGGCAAACAGACAATATTGGAATTGGCCTGGCACTTTGCAGGATTCATTCATATGATGTTGGCATCAGTAGTAAGGTGCAGTATTTAATGATCGTCCCTTACTATCCTTTTCACAAGATATCGGTGAGTTGCTTTCTTGATAGTCTAGTGGCTTGCCTTTTCACAGAGCTAGGAAGTGTCAGCCACACTGCCATGTGAACTAGAGCCCTGTATGGGTCAGACAGATTTAGTGACAAGGTTTCCTCACCTTAACAATATTATTGAATCTAGTTATTTCCAATGGTCACCATAAGTTTAGCTAACAATTTAATTTTGTCGGCTTCCTTGGCGAGGTGTGAACCCTTATAGGCATAGCTCAGGGATCACCAGTCTGTTAATGTCACCACAAAGCTACAATTCTCAATGTTCTAGCATGGAGTCAGAAAGACCAGGAACCCCTCCAGTCCAATCTCTGCCCTCTGCAAAAATCAGCCGATTTCAATGGATTGCCATTTTTTTGGGAAGAAGGGAAAGTTAGGAGTGCAGGGACGGGGGAGATACAGTTGCACGTAGTGCTCCTTTCGGCTGTTTCCTCTCGAGATCCCTCTTGCAAAACGTCCTCAGGAATGTGAAGGTGAGGAGAGGCCAAAAAGCTGAGCAGGTTCACTGGTGATACCAGCGTGCAAAGTTTAGTAGTCGAGAGTGTGGTGCTGGAAAAGCAGCAGGTCAGGCAGCATCCGAGGAGCAGCGGAATCAACGTTTCGGGCAAAAGCCCTTCATCAGGAATGACTCTCAATGAAGGGCTTTTGCCCGAAACATTGACTCTCCTGCTCCTCAGATGCTACCTGGCCTCCTGTGTTTTTCCAGCACCACACTCTTGACTCTAATCTCCAGCATCTGCAGTCCTCACTTTTTTGCCTGAGAAGGTTTAGTAGCCCAAGCATAATCAAGAATAGTACTTACAAGAGAAATTGATTTAAAAATAGGACAAAATAAATTACATGAGAAGGAGCAACATTTGAGTCTGCTCCACCATTCTAGATCATCTACCATCTACCTCAATGCCGTATTCCAGTATTAACTCAATGGCATTGGATGAAATAGCTCTTTCAGGTGGTTGACATGGTTCTCTTATGGTGGTGGAATATTTTGATTGGATTTCACTCCTTGTGTATAATGATAATTGCCCCAAAAAGCCAAGGGGGAGAGGAGGAGTTTTCAAATCAATTGTGGGAATCTGGAATACAGTGCCTGCAAGAATGCTGGAGCACACTCCATTTGTAAGTGAGCTACAAGGAACAAGCAAGGCAAGTGGATCAAACTGGAGAGCTCTTTCAAAGAGCTAGCACAAACATATTGGGCTGGCTGAATGGCCTCATGTGCTGTAAAGTATTTACAGTAGCCTACCTAAAAAGGCTACTCAGTCTTTCAATACTTCTCCGGCATTGACATTCCTGAACTTGTACCCAAGGGAATGTCTTCTCCTTTTGAGAAGTCAAGGAGATGCTTTCTACATGACAAAATCCAGCTGAAAGTAGACCGTTCACGCTCTCGTTACAATGGAGGGAACCCATTCAAACAGGGTGGAGCATGTTTCAGTGCAGGCAATTCTCTGGTTGGGGAAGAGAATCCTTATTCTGAATAAATTCCAGTTTAGACACCCTATAGAAGCCCCACTACAGAAGGAAGCCATTGTATCAATGCATCTTTGTTAAAAGTCAGGAGTCACATGACACCAGGTTAAGGTCCAACAGGTTTATTTGAAATCACAAGCTTTTGGAGCGTTGCTCTTTTGTCAGGTGGAAACCCAGGTGCTGCTGCAATTTTTGATTTAAATAATAATCCATTTTGCTGTTATTCCTACCAAAATAAATGACCTCACACTTACCAACATTGTACTCCATCTGCCAGACTCTTACCCACTCACTTAACTGATCTATATCCCTCTGTAGTCTTTCAGTGTCCTCTGCACACTTTGCCCCCTCTCCCTTTCTTGACAAGAGTCTACTTCTGCCTTTTTTTTTTTACGAAAGGTCCTACTGCCACCTTTATCAGTTAAAGAATTCCAAAAACATAGCCCTTCTGTTATGGGGGCATTGGGAAGAAACGTTACCAAATCTCTCTCGACTGGATTACTGCTGATTTTGTTTTTAAGCAGTAACTCCTAGTTCTACGTAAGAGGAAACTTGCTCCTCACAACTATCCTGTCAACACAACACCAGATATGTCTCAAACAAGTTATTTCTTGCTTTTTTAAACTCCTAGTGATACAAGCCTAGTCTGTCCAATCTCTCCCCATGAGACAGCCTGCCTAATCCAGCTATATTCTATGTAATATACTTTTTAAAAAAAAACTTCTCTGAACTGTCTCCAATTCATTTGCATCCTTTTTAAACAAAGTGACTGATACTGTGCACAGTATTCCAGATACAGCAACGCTCTATATAATTGAAGCATAATCTCTCTACTTTGGGTTCATTTGCTGTTGTGATAAATGATAACATGCTATTAACTTTCCTAATTATTTGCTGTACCTGCATAGTAATCTTTAGCACTTGAGAACACAAACATTCTTCTGTATTTCTGGAGCTCTGCAATCTCTCTCTCCATTTTTAAGTATTGTTTTTTTTCTATTCTTCCTGTCAAAATAGACAGTTCCTGACTCTGGAAAAAGTAAAATGATTTTAATAGAGTAATTCAAAGTGATGAACGGCATTGGTAGCATAACTAAATATAACCATCTCACTAGGAAGAGGGTTGCTAACCAGAGGACGCCAGTTTAAGGTAATTGGCAGAAGAGCCAGAGGGGGAGGTGACCGTGTCAGCACGTTGAGTTGTTCAGAGTTCAAATGTATTGTTTTAAAGAGGTGGTGAAAGCAGATTTAAAACCTTTTTGATTAGAGGAATTGGATGAGCGGGAAACCATTGTGGGAAGTGGATATGAAATCTGGGACAAAATTGATAGCTCTTTTCAAAGGCTGACTGGATACATTGGTTTCCAGCATCTGCAGTCCTCACTTTTGCCCAGAGTTTAGATCAGAGTGGTGCTGGAAGAGCACAGCAGGTCAGGCAGCATCCGAGGAGCAGGAAAATTTGATGTTTCGGGCAAAAGCCCTTCATCAGGAATGGAGGCAGGGAGCCTGCAGGGTGGGGGGAGGGGGAGGAGAAGGTAGCAAGGAATACAATAGGTGAATGTGTGGGTGGGGATGGAGGTGATAGGTCAGAGGGGAGGATGGGGTGGATAGGTGGGAAGGGAGATTGGCAGGTGGGACAGGTCACGAGGACGGTGCTGAGCCGGAAGGTTGGAACTGGGGTAAGGTGGGGAGAGGGGAAATGAAGAAACTGGTGAAGTCCACATTGAGCTGAAGGCCTGGTCTCTGGACACTGGAGGAGCAGAAAGCATGGGCTGTTTGTGAAAGGGGCTGATTTACTAACCACAGTATGGTCATATATGTGTAGTGTCAGCCTCCAGTAGTGAAGTGGGAAGGTTTGATTTATTTTCAGAAGGTGAAGAACCAACACAACACTCAGGCTAGGCTGGTTTTGCAGGAATTTCTGCTATTACATCATGGATTCTTAAGAGTAAACCAAATAGAACTACCACAGGTTCTCATGGTGCTGTTGGAGCGTGCTTTGAGGGTACCCCTCCAGTACCTCCCAATAACTCTCTCCATCTTCAAAACCTTGTGGGGGGGGCAGCAAGAGAATGATGACTCCTAATGTGGGAGTCTCTGGCTTGGAGACAGTGAGATGGCCCATTGGGCGAAAACACCTTTGTTCACTTGGAGCAATGGCTGTAGTTTGGGCCCCAAAGCTTCTCTGCTCATTAATAGTTCCTAACTTTTTTTTTCCTTCCATTTTTGAGAAAATTAGACTGTATATAAACGGTAGAGAGCTAGGCCTCCAAACTCAACGTTTCCGGAGGCTTTTCAAAGTTGTTCACTGGAACAATTCATGCCTGAGGTTGTGAAAATGGTGACAAATATTTCTACAAATGGATGAATGAAGTTAGGCACTCCTCAATCACTGAAACATGAAATGTGTGGTCTGATCAGTGTTCTGTCGAGTGCTCTGTAAGACAGTGATAGGGTGATCACAGTTGGCATCATTGCATCTCAGCTGGGAAAGGGCAGATGTTGGTTAGGAAGAATTGGAGACCATTCAGCCCAATGTGCCGCTTCTAATGGCTGATCTGTTCTGCAGCTTTGTTTACCATCTTCGTTCCATGATGACTCCCTCTGATGTTGGTTTCAAAAAAAATGTTTTCAATGGATCTGGCTCCCTCGTCCTCTGAGAGGGTTCAGGATTTCCCCCGCTCTTTCAGTGAAGGTGTTCTGAAAAGAGCTAACTTTAATCTTCCACATTGTGGTCAGCCATCTGAGGGCATCCAGTTTGTCATTGGCACGGCCACAAAATTCCTCACTGTGCGCTGATTCCGTTTCAAACCATGACTTTGAAAAAACGTACCTCTTCCAACCCCTCCACTCGCTATGACCTAAAGCATTGTCACAGTCCAGATTCCATTCACGTTATGCCAACCTCTTCCTCAGTCATTTTTTGTCTTTCCCTTTTTTCAAACTGCAGAATAAATGAAGATCAAGCACGATACCCGAGGAAGCTAATGGAAGCATACTGCCTGCACAAGGGCTGTCTGGGGCCAGATGGACTGATTGACAACACCGTCATGAGTGTACCCTATCACACAAGTGTCTTAGTGCTGAGGAGGACCCGTAGGTGCAAGCACAAGACATATATCTACAAACCGGTCCAGGAAAAAATCCCTGTGTTCTGTGTCTGCGTTATGCATGATGTAGCCACTATTTAAATGCAGCAGCCGGAGACCCCAGTAACCTGATTGTAGCGCTCGTTGTCAGTTCCATGAGAGTTTTCCTGTAGGCCAGTAATAAAAAGAAATGTGGAATATTTTGATTTATTTTTCTGAAATCCAAGTCTGTGTCTTGTTCTCTTGCTGCAAGCCAGCTCCATGGTTTACACCCAGGTTTCTGAATCCGTTGAAAGGTACAGCTATGGCTTCATCCTGCTCCCTTCTCTTGGGAGCACTCTGGGAGAAAATGAGGACGGCAGATGCTGGAGATCAGAGTCGAGAGTGTGGTACTGGAAAAGCGCAGCAGCCGAGGAGCAGGAGAATCGATGTTTCGGGATGAAGGGCTCTTGCTCTTGCTTGTGCCGATGTGGACGGCACAACATCGTGGGCTGAAGGACCTGTTCTGTGCTGTACTGTTCTATGTTCTATGCCCGAAACGTTGATTCTCCTGCTCCTCGGATGCTGCCTGACCTGCTGTGCTTTTCCAGCACCCCACTCTAACACTCTGAGACTTGCAATCATAATTTCCAAAATGTGGAGCTGTTAAAGTAGGTGGTGGAGGCCAGTACAATTACAATATTTAAAAAAGCATCTGGATGAGTATATGAAGAGGAAAGATTTAGAGGGATATGGGCCAAGTGCTGGCAAATGGAACTAGATTAGGTTAGGATATCTTGTCGGCATGGACAAGATCTTGTTGGAACGAAGGGTCTGTTTCTGTGCTGTACATCTCTTTGACTCTAGACTCTATAAGGTTCTTTCAGGAAGTTTGCTTAAAGCGAGAAACACTATTTAAGGGCTAGAGTTAACAATGCAGTTTGTTGGTAATGATTTTATTAAAAGATCAATGCCCTCGATATGAATGTTACTAAGCATCCAGAGTTGTTCTTGCGAAGTTGGTGGTGAGCCATCACCATGTATTTTTGCAGTCCCTAATTTCCATTGCATTGTGCTGAAGTAGGGCTAATGATTGAAGACAAAACATTTCTTTGGTAAGGAAATCATCCCTCAAATAATCGAGTCCCTACAGTGCACGAGTAGGCTATTCAGCCCATCGAGTCCACACTGACCCTCCAAAGAGTATTCCACTGGGACCCATCCCTGTGACACTACATTTCCCAAGCTAATCCACTTAATCTGTACAACTTTGGGCTGTTCGAGGAAACCGGAACACCCAAACGAAACCCACGCAGTCACGGGGAGAATGTGCAAACTCCACACAGACAGTTGCCTGAGGGTGGAATCGAACCTGCGTCCCTGGTGCTGTGTTTCAGCAATGCTAATTACTGAGCCACCATGCCACCCAAAACCTGTCAGAATACCTGCCAGGCCTGTTGGAAATAGTTTTTGGCTTGTGTTATGAAACTCCTAGAGTGACTTAAGACACTGTAAGCAAGAAGATGTTCTGCTGGACCTGTCTATCCTATGTTCCTGTTTGGTGTGTTACAGTTGGTCATCCTTCAGCCAGTTAGTTACTGTATTTAACTCCTTTAACATCGCCTAAAAACCTGTGTATTTAGTACTTTCGGGTTTGAAAGGATGGTGCATTTCCTTTAACTAAAGCCAGGTTTGTATGACAATCAATGTTAGCATTGTGCTAACCATTAGTGAGACACGCTTTCAATTCCAGATTTATTAATGGAATTTAGCCACCAGGGTGGTATTTGGACTCCGATCCCGAGAGCATTAGACTGCTTTCCTGCCATTCCTGCTATGCCACTGCATCTCTTGGAAAATGTAGAAACATAAAAGGCCTAAAAACGAGGAACAGGAGTAGCCCATTCAGCCCCTCGAACCTGCTCTACCGTTGAACACAATCATGGCTGATCCCCTCTCGACCTCAACTCCACTCTCCATAACCCTTCAGCCCATTATTAATTAAAATTCTGTCTATCTCCTCTTTAAATTTACTCAATCTCCCAGATTCCACAGATTCACAATCCTATGTGAGATGTGATTTCTCCTCATCTCCTGTGTTAACCTGCTACCCCTTTTCCTAAAACCATGACCTTTTGTACTGGAGCTATTTCTTTGAACTGCTGCAATCCATGCGGTGTAGGTATGTCCATGATATTTCTCTAGAAGGGATCGCAGGATTTTGACCCATTAACACTAAAGGAACGGCATTTCTTTAGGATTTTGGAATCTGGATGGTGTGTGGCTTGGAGGCATTCTTGCAGATGGTGGTTCTCCCACACGCCTTCTGCTCATCCTTCACGGTTTGCAGCTTTGGAAGGTGCTGTCAAGAAGCTTTAGCATGTTGCTAAAGCGTATCCTCCCGACAATACACACTGCTGTCAAATGGTTTCAGTGGTGGAGGATGTGAATGTTCAAAGTGGTGGGTGAGGTGTCAATCAAGTAAGCTGTTTGATTTGGCTTCATTTATTGTTGTCACATTTACCGAGATACAGTGAAAAGTGCTGTTTTGCATGCACTACAGGCAGGTTATACCATACGGAGTGCATCAGGGTAGCAGAACAGAGTGCAGAATACAGTGTCGAGAATGTGGTGCTGGAAAAGCACAGCAGGTCAGGCAGCATCCGAGGAGCAGGAAAATCGACATTTCAGGCAAAACTCCCTCATCGGGATTCAGGCTTTTGCCTGAAACGTCGATTCTCCTGCTCCTCGGATGCTGCCTGACCTGTTGTGCTTTTCCAGCGCCACACTCTCGACTCTGATCTCCAGCATCTGCAGTCCTCACTTTCGCCTTTCAGAGCACAGGTCCACAAAAGGTGATCAACATTAACATCTGTTCAAAAGTCTGATAACAGCTGGGAAGAAGATGTTCTTGAATCTGTTCATATACGTATTCAAACTTTTATATCTTCTGCCCGATGGAAGAGAGTATAACTGGGGAGACAGCGGGAAGTGTAGACAGAACCAATAGAAGAAAGGCTGTTTTTTTTGATGGGCTGGGTTCACAATTTTCTGTAATTTCTTACGGTCTTGGGCAGTTGCCAAACAATGCTGAGATCCATCCAAACAATGCATCTATAAAAACTGGTAAGAGTCATTGTCACTCTGCTGAATGATGTTGCCATAGTAGAGGAGTTGGTGTGCCTTTTTGACTGTAGTATTGATGTGGATGGACCAGGATAGATCTGTGGGTGATATTTACTACGAGGTACTTGAAGTTCTCACCTCAGCACCATTGGTACAGGTAGGGGCATGTCCTCCACTCCACTTCCTGAAGTCAATGAACAGCTCCTTCGTTAATATTGAGAGAGAGCTTGCTGTCTTTACACCATACCGCTAAGCTGACTATCTTTCCTATATTTTGTATTGTCGTTGTTTGAGATCCGACCCACTATGGTAATGTTCATTAGCAATTTTTTTAATGGAGTAAGAGCTGAATTTGGCCACACAGTCATGAGTTTCCCATTTTTCACTTGGAGGCCCTGTGGCCTCCAGGACTCCAATGGAGTTCAATAATTTTAGATCCTGAACATTTTCTCCCATCTCCTTTACTGACCCTCACATCTCAGGTCCTGTCATCACACGGGCTGCTGTTAGCACAACTAACCCGTTTCCACCCACTTACGGCCCCTGTTATCAGCTTTTCCTTGCTTCCAGGCTCACCATTATCTAGCTCTTTATTTAACTGCTGTTCTCTCCCTCTGGGCTCCATCTCCACCAATCCCATACTACCTTCCCCCACCTGCTGTCTTCAGCATTAATACCCTTTTCCTAGCTGCAGTCAGTTCTGATTAAGGGTCACTAGACCAGAAACATTAGCTCAGTTTTGCTCGCTACAGGTGCTGCCAGACCTGCTGAGTCTCTCCATCTATTTCTGTTCTTAGTTTCAGATTTCCAGCATCTGTAGCTCTGTATTTTTTTTTTTGCAGTTTTGTTTTTGTTTTGTTTCATGCTTTTCATTACATTCCTGACTGTGACTTGCAGATGGTGCTTAGCTTTTTGATACGAGAAGCTGAATCAATCACAGAATTCAAGCTTCTCCCTGCTCTCATAATCTGGTGTTTATATGTGTTTTGCAAGCTCCCTAATGTTTCTCAGGAAAGGGAATGTGCCGTCCTTACCTGGGCTGGCCGACATGTGACTCTAGACCCACAGCAATATAGTTGACTCTCAACTTCCCTTGAAAACTGTCTGGCAAGTCACTCAGTCGTATCAATCACTACAAAACCTCAACAAAGAAATAAAACCAGGTGGATCACCTGGCACTGGAAAAGACAACAGCAGAAACAGCCCTGTAACCCCTGCAAAGTCCTCCGCAGGAATAGCTGGGGGGCTAGTGCCAAAATTGGGAGCGCTGTCTCACAGACTAGCTAAGCAAAAGTCATACTCATGGAATCATACCTTACAGACAATGTCCCAAACGCCACAGTCACCATCCCTGGATGTGTCCTCTCCCACCAGGACATACCCAGCAGAGATAGTGGCACGGTGTTATACAGTCAGGAGGGAGTTGTTCTGGGAGTCCTCAACATTGTCTCCGGACCCTATGAAATCTCACAGCTTCAGGTTAGTGACAGGAGATGTGCAGGATGCCTATGTTGAAATTTTCTTTACCTTTCCATGTTCGCACATGCCCACTCCTATTTCCCCAAAAATGCCATGCTGTAACCCTCAATCCATGCAGAAGGGTGTAGGTGGCCAATAAAAGAATCTTTGGCCTTTTGGTTCCCAGGAACATTCATAGTTGCATCCTCAACTTCAAGATCACAAATCAGACAACGTTCAAAATAACAAAACAGACAGTGGTGCATTTTACCAGGTTTAACAACAATCCCATTGGTAGGAATGAGTGGTAATATTTAGGGTTTCTCATTTTAATTTGAAGTGACCTGCCTACTTCAACCTCCAATATATCCCCACTCCTCCAATTCTGGCACTTGGCACACCTTCGATTTTTAATGACTTTATCAAGAAAATTTTCTTGCATTGATGTAAATGCAGTTTAATATATCAGTTCTGCCTTGTTCTCTGCTTTGTTCCTGCCTGCCCTGACTGTTTGAGGAGAAAGTGAGGACTGCAGATGCTGGAGATCAGAGCTGAAAATGTGTTGCTGGAAAAGCCCTGACTGTTTGACTTGTTCCATTTCCCAAGTGCACCAGTCATCAAATTGATGTCTTTCCTCACTATCTCCCTGGGTCCCACACCCCCGCCCGACTAGTTTAAATTCACCTGAGCAGCTCTAGCAAATCTCCCTACCAATTAGTCCCCTTCCAATTCAGGTAGAATCCTTCCTTCTTGTACAGGTCACTTTTACCCCAGAAGAGATTTCAATGATCCAGAAATATGAACCCTTCTCCCCTGCACCAGCTCCTCAGCCACGCATTCATCTGCTCTATCCACCTATTCCTACCCTCAGTAGCTTGTATATTTCCCACAACAACAGCCTTTCAGATCAATTATGTTTTATTTCAGTTCCTATGTGGTCCTGATCACGTTGTTTGAATGGCACAAGAAACCATTTATAACAAACTCACACACACACACACACACAGAAATTGCTGGAAAGATTCAGCAGGTTTTTGCAGAGAGGTGCAGAGTTAATGTTTTGAGTCCACTGACCCTTCATCAGAATTGTCAGACCTTTCACGTTTATATCACGCTTTTCACAACCTCACCATGTTTCAGAAGCCATTCAATTCAGATCTTTTGAAATGGGATCACCACTGCAATTGTAAGAATTATGGCAGCCGATTCACACACACCAAGTTCCCACACACGGCAATGTGAGAATTGTCAAGTCATCTTCTTCCTGATGAAGGGCTCATGCCTGAACTGTTGAATCTCCTGCTCCTCGGATGCTGCCTGGCCTGTTCTGATCTTTCTTCCTGATATTTGTTGACAAACAAAATATTGCTGCAGGTCAAAGAGAAGAGGTCCCCTGCCCGATGAAATATTAACAAAGGGGTTAGATTTCATTCACATAAAAGGCGTTGGTTTAACAACTGATTTAGAAGATGGCATTTCATAGTACAGCACTCCCTCAGAAATGCACGGGGCGTGTCAGCCTAGATTATGTGTTCAAGGTTCTGAAGTTGGGCTTCAGTTTACAATACTGGCCTGATCAAGATCAGGCCAGTATTCCTGTCCTATTGGTCGTGATATTAGATTAGATTCCCTACAATGTGGAAACAGGCCCTTCGGCCCAACAAGTCCACACTGATCCTCCGAAGAGTAACCCATCCAGACCTATTTCCCTCTGACTAGTGTACCTAACACTATGGTCAATTTAGCATGGCCAGTTCACCTGACCTGCACATCTTTGGATTGTGGGAGGAAACCAGAGCACCCGGAGGAAATCCATGCAGACACAGGGAGAATGTGTAAACTCCACACAGACAGTCGCCCGAGGCTGAAATTGAACCTGGGGCCCTGGTGCTGTGAGGCAGCAGTGCTAACCACTGAGCCACCGTGCCGCCTATGTTTGGGAAAGAGGGCTGACTCCCCAGATAGCTTGATAAAGAGACCATTCTTCACTAGCAATTTGAGAAGCTTATTTTCACATCTCACTTATCACACTGCAATACCCCCAATCACAACTGAAAAAGAAATACACTTGAAATAAAACTAGAAAATGCTGAAGAAACTCAGCAGGTCTGGAAATCTCTGTGGAGGGAGAAACGAGTTAATGTTTCGAGTCTAGTATTTGGATTGGGTCATACTGGCCTCAAATCGCAATCTCTGTTCCTTTCCCCACAGATGCTGCCAGACCTGCTGAATTTCTCCAACACTTAGTGTTTTTATTTCAGGTTTCCATCATCCACAGCACTTGGGTTATAATTAATAAATATATTTATTATGTTGCCATGCAAACCATTAGTCATTCGAGTGACACTAACACAGCGCAATTAGTATAGTCATGCCGATAACACAATACCTGCCAAATTGATTTTGCATCAGAGTAGGAAAGATCCAACTGAAAACCAAAAACACATGCAATGGTTTCAGAAATATCAGAAGCAGCACATTGTTGGCATTTCAAGGAGGTAACTTACTAAGCCTCAGGCATCTCACTTGGAGTAATATAAAATTATACCAGAGTCAGACATCCTGAAAGTCTGCAGTACCTAACTCTGGTGTGAGATGGTAGCAGGGGAGGTACAGTAGTTTCTGGGCCTCCAGACAGGGTGGAGTGCATCGCTTTATTGTTTCCATTCACACACAGGCTGTTGGGACTTTATCAGCTTTTCTCTCTCTCTCTCTCTCTCTCTCTGAAGGTGTAGCTATGCGGGTAAACCATTAGAGTCACTCGCACTTTACCTGAAGCATCTAGTTTTGTCAGCATAAAGTGGAATAGTTAATCCTGGCAGGAATTCTTTTAAACTCTTTAACCCTCTCAATCCCTTAAATCCTATTGTGAAGAATCCATCCCATCCAGGTGGCTTCCCACAGAAGACATATTCCCATTTTAAACGCGAGATATTGGTTTTTGTTCCCCACAAAGTCCAACCAATCTTCCAAATCGGTACCAACAACAGGTATTGCTGGAGAAACTCAGCAGGTCTGGCAGCATCTGTGGAGAGCGAAGCGGGGTTAACCTTTCGGGTCCAGTGACCCTTCTTCAGAACTGGATCCGAAGTAATAAGTCTGCTTTCTCTCTGCACAGATACTGCCAGACCTGCTGAATTTCTCCGGCAATTTTTGCTTTATGTTTCTGATTTCCACCATCCTCAGTTCTTTGGGGAGGTTTTTCTCTTCCAGGCTGGTGGTTAACCAGTTTCTGCTCTTTCAACATAATAAACTCGAGCCATGTTTAGACAGCCGTCTGGGGGTGGGGGCATTGTAACATCAACACAACCAAATGGTTCATGGATACTCCTGAAGAATGAACAGAGACTCATTAAACCAAAGCAACATTATAACATGGCGGTGCACCACATCCCGTGCAGTGCCCACTGGCCTCTATTGTGCTGGGGGATACAGTGTGCTCCCTCTCCAGGGATACTTGAGTGTGGCTGTAACTGTGAAAGAGGGGCAGACAGTCAGGAACAATGAGCCCCTCCATGTCCCACTGTTGATGGCCACTTTGGCTAAACTCAGGAGCAGGCCCCTGAGGAGTCTCAGGGGAGGCAATGGCCCAATGGCATTATCTTTGGACTGTTCATCCAGAGAGCCAGATAATAGGTTAGATTAGATTCCCTACACTGTGGAACAGGCCCTTCGGCCCAACAAGTCCACACTGACCCTCTGAAGGGTAACCTACTCAGACCCATTCCCCTACGTTTACCCCTGATTAATGCACCTAACATGATGGCAATTTAGTATGGCAAATTCACCTAACCTGCACATTTTTGGATTGTGGGAAGAAACTGGAGCACCCGGAGGAAACCCACGCAGACACGGGGAGAATGTGCAAACTCCACACAAACAGTCGCCCAAGGCAGGAACCGAACCCAGGTTCCTGGCGCTGTGAGGTAGCAGTGCTAACCACTGAGCCACCATGCCGCCCCAAACGTTCCGGTGGACCAAGGTACAAATCCCACCATGACAGATGGTGGAGTTTAAATTCAGGGAAAGAAAATCTGGAATTAAGAGTCTAGTGCTGACTGTGAAACCATTGTTGATTGTTGGAAAAACTCATGTGGTTCATTAATGTCCCTTAGGGAAGGAAACTGCCACCCTTAACTGGTCCGGTCTACATATGACTCCAGACGCACACAAATGTGGTTGACTCTTTACTGCCCTCTGGGCAATTAGGGATGGGCAATAAATGCTGCCTAGCCAGCGGCACCCTCATCCCGTGAATAAATTTTTAAAAAGATTCTCTGTGACTTAGAATCATAGAGCCATACAACATGGAAACAAACCCTTTGGTATAATCAGTTCATGCCTACCAGACATCCTAAACTAAACTAGTCTCTCCTTCCTGTGCTTGGCCCATATCCCTCCAAATGCTTCTTATTCATTTACTTATCTAAATGTCTTTTAAATATTATAAATCTACCTGCATCCACCACTTCCTCATGCAATTCACTCCACGCACGAACCACTCGCTGTGTAAAAAATTGCTGGTCGTGTCCTTTTTTCAATCTTTTTCCTTTCACCTTAAAAATATGTCCCCTTGTTTTGAATTCCCTATCCGAGGGAAAAGACTTTTGTCATTCACATTACCAATACCCCTCATGATTTTATAACCCTCTATAAGGTCACCCCTCGACCTCTGACACTTCAGTGAAAAAATCCCACCCTATACAACCTTTCCTTACAACTCAAACCCTCCAGTCCTGGAAACATCTTGGTAAGTCTTTTCTGAATCCTCTCCAGCTTCATAATATCCTTCCTGTAACAGGGAGACCAGAACTGCACAAGTATTCCAGAAGAGGCCTCACCCATGTCCTGTACATCCTCAGCATGACGTCCCAATTCCTATACTCAATAGTTTTTACTTGCCAGCTAGTTTCTCACCTGGATGCAGGGTATTAGGGGAAGGTTTTTTTTGTGTACATCAAGCAGTGCTCTGAAAGCTTGTACTTCCAAATAAACCTGTTGGACTATAACCTGGTGTTGAGTGATTTTTAACTATGAGCAGTGAAGTCAGTCCTAGAGATGCCCGGGACATACAGAACCCACTCCCTTTCTCCACACTTCCCCCAACGGCAAATTCGGAAAACCAATTTAAAAGCCCTCACTGTGGCCCTGATACTCAGCCCTGAGTCGGAGGACCCAGAGTCAGGGGGAAATCTCTTCAGCCCCTCCACCACCGATGCACAGCGGCAGGGGCAAGTGCCATTGACAAGATGCACTGCAATAACCCAGCAGGAATCCTTTGTCAGCACTTTCTAAATCTGCAGCCACCACCACTTGGAAGGATGAGGGCAGATACAAGGGAACACCGTCTGCAAGAGCCCCTCCACGCCATACAGCACCCTGACTTGGAACTATATCTCCATTTCTTCACTATTGCTGGGTCAAAATGCTAGAACCCTTGTACCATGGATGTCCCTATGGTCTGCAGTGCATCGAGTAGGCAACTCACCACCACCTTCTCAAGAGCAACTCAGGAGCAGCAATAAGTGCCAGTCTAGCCAGCATTGCCTATATCCCATGAAAGATTAAAACATGCACGAATACCCCATGCACAAAGAAAAAAAGATATAGTTCTATAATTTAAATTTCTGCATGGCAGACTAAACTCTACTATGAAAAGAACTCTCATTATATAGTACACTTCCAGACACTTCCTGACAGGTCAAAACCTTTTGACACTACTCAAAGGGTATTGGCAAGTTAGATAATTTCTAGGTTTTAAAGTACCGTTTGTGTACCATTCTCTTCAGAGTCAACAGCTCCAAAAGGCACCTGATCCCAATCCCAGCTCCCCAAAGGTCCTTGACGCCCATCTCCAAAGGGCATCAAATTCCCTAGCCCCCATTCCTACAAGGATTCCTAGATGCCACTCCCTAAGCTGTCCAGGGACTGACTTGCTGGGGTACGTTAGTTCTTCAAAGGGGTACTTTGGTTACTGAAAAGAACAAAGGATAGACATGCCCTTATCTGGTCTGCTCTCCGTGCTCTGGGTTACAGATACTAGGAATTCCTAATTCCTATTTCACTCCTGGTACCTGGTCATCTCAATGACAAACTGATCCAGGAGCTGCGCTTGAGTGAACTCCAGCCCACCCTCCGAAAAAGAGAGATGCTGGGTTCAGGATGGTTCCTGATTTCTTCCAGCATTTTGCCCTGACCAGGGATGGTCTCTGTCATGGCTGAAATTGAGGCCATTGTTGGATCTAGAACAAACAACAAAGAACAAAGAAAATTACAGGAAGAGGCTCTTCGTCCCTCCAAGCCTGCGCTGATCCAGATTCTCTATCTAAACCTGTCGCCTATTTTCTAAGGATCTGTATCCCTTTGTTCCCTGCCCATTCATGTACCTGTCTAGTTACATCTTAAATGACACTATCGTGCCCATGTCTACCATCTCCGCTAGCAATGCCTTCCAGGTCCCCACCATCCTCTGTGTAAAGAACTTTCCACGCATATCTCCCTTAAACCTTTCCCCTCTCACTTTGAACTTATGACCTCTAGTAATTGAGTTCCCCCACTCTGGGAAAAAGCTTCTTGCTATCCACCCTGTCTATACCTCTCATGATTTTGTAGGCATCAGTCAGGATCTCCCCCCAATCCTAATCTATTCAATCTCTCTTCATAGCTAGCGTCTACAGCCCTTCCCCATCAATCAACTTTATCACCTCCTCAAAGAATTCTATTAGGTTTGGAAGACAAGACCTTTCCCGCACAAAACCATGCTGCCTATCATTGATAAGTCCATTTTCTTCCAAATGGGAATAGATCCTATCCCTCAGTAGCTTCTCTTCCAGCAGTTTCCCTACCACTGATGTTAGGCTCACCGGTCTATAATTACCTGGAGTATCTCTGCTATCCTTCTTAAACAAGGGGACAACATTAGCAACTCACCAGTCCTCTGGGACCTCACCCGTGTTCAAGGATGCTGCAAAGATATCTGCTAAAGCCCCAGCTAATTCCTCTCTCACTTCCCTCAGTAAACTGGGGTAGACCCCATCCGGACCTGGGGATGTGACCACCTTAATGCCTTTTGGAATACCAAAAACTTCCTCCCTCCTTATGCCGTCTTGACCTAGAGTACTCAAAGACCTGTCCCTAATTTCAACATCAGTTTTGTCCCTCTGCTCGGTGAACACCGATGCAAAGTGCTCTTTAAGAATCTCACCCATTTTCTCTGACTCCATGCATAACTTTGCTCCTTTGATCTTGAGTGGGCCAACCCTTTCTCTAGTTACTCTCTTGCTCCTTATATATGAAAAAAAAGGCTTTGGGATTTTCTTTAACCATGTTTGCTAAAGATATCTCATGAACCCTTTTAGCCCTCTTAATTCCTCATTTCAGATTGGTCCTACATTCCCGATATTCTTTCAAAATTTTGTCTGTCTTCAGTCATCTAGACCTTATGTATTTCCAAATTTGGATTTGGGGAAAGGTCCAATATCCAGTGTTTCTGGCTGGACAGTATATCTAAGAAGGCTTGCTACTTCACCACACAGTCCTGCTCCCATGCCCACATGTCTGTCCTTGGCCTGCTGCAATGTTCCAGTGAAGCTCAACGCAAACTGGAGGAACAGCATCCCATCTTCCGACTAGGCACGTTAGAGCCTGCCGGTCTCAGCATTGAATTCAACAACTTCAGATGATTATCCCATCTTGACCCCCTCTGTTTTCATTCTGCTCCGTAATTTTATTTTATTTATCTTTTTAAATTTTTTTTCACTGTTCTGTACCTCTTATTTCTTGATTGTATCTCTTTCTCTCGCTCCCCACTCTCTCATCACCTTTTTCCTCTCCTCTTCCCCCTTTGCTACCCTCCTCCCCTGTTTTCCATTTTGCCTCTGCTTCACCCATCAGCCCATCCCCCACATATTTTGTCACATAGCACTGGCTTCAGCCTTGGTCATTCACAGCTCCTAATCCCCCTATAATCTCTCTATGCACTGTCATTATCACCTCTTTATTGCTACCTTTGCCTCTGGAGCCATGACTCATCTCTCAGCCTTGTATAAATACCTCCCTATTTCTCCCTTTTTTTAGCTTTGACAAAGGGTCAGTTAGACTCGAAACGTCAGCTCTTTTCTCTCCTCACAGAGATTTTCTGGCATTTTCTCTTTTGGTTTCAGATTCCAGCATCCGCACTAATTTGCTTTTATCCAATGTTTAACCCACTGCCACCTCTCTCCAGGGATGCCTACCCTGAGGAAGTACTGCTCTTCCCTCCGACAGGATTTTTGTTTGTCTCTCTCCCCCCCTGTCCACCTCCATTGCTTTCCTTTTCTCTCTCTGTGTTAGACAAGATATTTACTAAGACACACTTCCACAGCCACATTTCCTTCCTCAGTGACTGTCTTCGCCTCCGACTTACTCAACGTGGACTTCAACTCAGATTCCAGCCTGCATGCAGCCTCCAGGATTACAGGTACTTGCACGGTATACAACATTTTTCCAACTGCTGTTCTAGCCGCATCCTAAAAGCCACATTCAGGGCCACATGACAGCACTCAACACCTCTCTTCAGCAGCACCAACTTACTCTCTCTCAACACTGTCCTAGTCCACATTTCATCCTTCGTATTATTCGATGCCTTAACTCCAAACTTTTCCTGTTTCTTGCAGATGTTAAGGAACGCAAGCGTCAACTTCTCATCATCACCCCTGCCCACCCTCCACCTTCCAACAGTCCCAATCCCTCGAACCCCATCTCTTCCAGCCCCAGCCCTTGCTGTGTGTTCACCATACCCTCTGACCTTCCCCTCTCTGAGGCTGAGCGTGCTGTTCTCAGTAAAGGACTCAGCTTTGTACCCTTACATCCCCACCTCATTGAATTCCGGGCTCGACATGATGCTGAGCTCTTCTTCCGTCACCTTCGCCTTAGTGCTCACTTCTTTGGGCAAGAGTCCTTCCCCCGCTCCACAGATCCTTTCACATCCCTCCAACATTCCACCTCTAATTGGACACCCTCGCCAGGACAATTTCCTGCCCTCGATCTTTTCATTGACAATTGTCGACGGGACATTGGCCGCCTTAATTTCTCTGCCCCTCTTACACATTCCAACCTCTCTCCATCCAAACTTTCTGCCCTTTGCTCCCTTAGATCCAACCCCAACCTTGTCATTAAACCTGCTGACAAAGTGGGTGCTGTTTTCCTCTGGCGTACTGACCTCTTCCTCACAGAGGCTGAGCGCCAACTCTCAGATTCCTCCTCCTACCTCCCCTGGAGCATGACCACACCACTGAGCATTAAGCCATTGTCTCCAACACCGTGACTGACCTCATTTCCTCCAGATGCCTCCCCCCCACAGCTTCCAACCTCATAGTCTCCCAATCCCAGACAGCCTGTTTCTACCTACTCCCCAAAATTCGCAAGAAGGACTGTCCTGGCAGGCCCATTGTGTCAGCATGCTCCTGCCCCACTGAACTTATTTCCTCTGACCTTGACTCCATTCTTACTCATCTGGTTCACTCCCTCCCCACCAACATCCGGGATTCCTCTGATACTCTGCGACACATTGACAGCTTTCAATTCGCAGGCCCTAACCACCTTCTATTCACCATGGATGTGCAATCTTTTTACACCTCCATCCCACACCGTGACCGCTTGAAAGCTCTTTGCTTCTTTCTCAAAAAGAGGCCCGAACAATCTCCATCCACCACCACTCTCCTCCGCCTGGCTGAACTTGTTCTCTCTCTCAACAACTTCTCCTTCAACTCATCCCATTTTCTCCAAATCAAAGGTGTAGCAATGGGTACCCGCATGGGTCCTAGCTATGCCTGCCTTTTCATGGGGTATGTGGAACATTTCTTGTTCCAGGCCTACCCGGGTCCCCTCCCTCAACGGCTTTATCGGTACATCGATGACTATTTCGGTGCGGCTTCATGCTCTCGTCCTGACTTGGAAAAATTCATAAACTTTACTTCAAGTTTCCATCCCTCCATCACCTTCACCTGGTCCATCTCTGACACGTGCCTTCCTTTCCTTGACCTTTCTGTCTCCATTTCCGGCAATAGTCTATCCACTAATATCCATTACAAGCCCACTGACTCCCACAGCTATCTGCACTATAGCTCTTCTCACCCTACATCCTGTAAGGACTCTATCCCTTTCTCTCAGCTCCTTCGGCCTCCGCCACATTTGCTCCCCACTCTCTCATCACCTTTTTCCTCTCCTCTTCCCCCTTTGCTACCCTCCTCCCCTGTTTTCCATTTTGCCTCTGCTTCACCCATCAGCCCATCCCCCACATATTTTGTCACATAGCACTGGCTTCAGCCTTGGTCATTCACAGCTCCTAATCTCCCTATAATCTCTCTATGCACTGTCATTATCACCTCTTTATTGCTACCTTTGCTTCTGGAACCATGACTCACCTTCTCTCAGCCCAGTATAAATACCTCCCTATTTTTTTTAGCTTTGACAAAGGGTCAGTTAGACTCGAAACGTCAGCTCTTTTCTCTCCTCATAGATGCTGCCAGACCTGCTGAGGTTTTCCAGCATTTTCTCTTTTGGGTATACAGTATTCGTCCCTTTCTTTAAGGAAGGATGCAATGCTTGGGAAATAGCTCAGAAAAGGTTTGTGAGATTAATACCAGGAATGGCAGGAACTCTTATGTGGAAATATTGGACAGGCTGAGCTTGAAACCACTGGCATAACTCGATTGGAACATCATGTAAGATCAGGGTGGGTGTTGAAAGGGTGAGCAGAGAAATGTGAGAATGTCGTATTATGGGAGCACAGCTTAAAAATAAGGGGCTTTCTCATAGTGTGTTGTGAGACTTTGAAACTCACCTGAATATTTTCGAGGCAAGAAGAGAGAGATTCTTGATAAGTGAGGCAGCAGAAAGGCTGAAATATGGAGTAATCAGAGCAGCCATGATGTTATTGAAAGGTTAAGCAGGTTTGATAAGATGATTAGCCCTACCTGTCTTTCGTGTGCATAAGTTCCGTCAAACACAGTGACCAGTTACGCAGCAATGCTGACGAATTTCAGGGTATAGAGGGACACACAGAGGAATGTTTTTACTTTATTCATCGATGGGAGTTTTACCCATCCTTCATTGATGGCGGTGGACTATTGCCTTCTAGAATTCTAAAATCGACGTTTCAGGCATAAGCCCTTCATCAAATGTCGATTCTCCTGCTCCTCGGATACTGACTGACCTGCTGTGTCTTTCCAGCACCACACTCTCCACCTCCTGATGCTGCCTGGCTTGCTGTGTTCTTCCAGCCTCCTGCCTGTCCCTCCTGATGCTGCCTGGCTTGCTGTGTTCTCCCAGCCTCCTGTCTGTCTACTTCCATAGCCCCTTAAGTCAGTGCATTTCTCATCTTAATAATGCATTGTTTAACATAATTTCTTCCTCCTTTGCTCATTCCCTTAAAAATAAATATGGAAGATCAAGATAAACTGTACATGACCTGTACAAGTAACTTCCTAGAAATTCTTGATTTTGAAATAGCCCTAAACATTAACTTATATTCCATGAGTATCTCAAAGCTGGAGGCTACCTCTGAAATGTAATCACTGCAGTTTAACCGCTCAGAACCAATAACTGGACAATTTAGTGGCTTCCATACCTTGAAGGTGGCAGGAAATTGTCACAGGCTCTTCAATTTAAATGCTTACTGGGAATAACTCACTCATTTCCAAGCGAAAGTGATTACTGCAGATGTTGGAGATTAGAGTCAAGAGTGTGGTGCTGGAAAAGCACAGCAGGTCAGGCAGCATTCGAGGAGCAGAAGAATCGACATTTGATGAAGGGCTTTTGCCCCAAACGTCGACTCTCCTGCTCCTCGGGATGCTGCCTGACCAGCTGTGCTTTTCCAGCACCACACTCTGGACTCACTCATTGCCAGGAAACTCTTCCAAGTCTCTGACTGCAGCTGCCCACATAGCCACCACAAGGGGGCAACACTGTGCCACGTTCTAAAGAAAGCAATACTGAAAATTTGTTGTTAGCTGTCTGGATCAGAAAAAACACACTTAACTCTGCACAAATTCATGTGTGCGCATTTAAATAAGAACCCTTTTTGCTAAGTGGCTTGAATTAGAAAATAATGTACCTCGAAACAATCATGTGAAATCTAGTAAAATTTGCATTATAAACTAGAACATTCTTGCCTCACGGTTTATTATTGGTTTCTGGGAAATCAGTAGCATTAACAAAGCCAGCTAGCTCACTTTCCCATCACTAGCTATCCTCTGGCCTCTTGTATCTCTATGATCTCTACACGGGGATTCATACAGGACAGTGATAGTGTCCCTACCTCTGAGCCAGAAGGCCTGGGTTAAGTCCCACCAGCCCCAGATGCGTGTCATAACATTTCTCAAAGGCCGATGAGCTGCTGGGTGGCTCAGTAGTTCGCACTGCTGCCTCACAGATTTGCCAGGTATGAAAGATTGGAGTTATAAAGATAGGCTGGGACTTCTTTTGTGGAGTGTCGGAGTTTGAGAGGCGACCTTCTAGAAGTTTATAAAATAATGAGGAGTATAGATGGGGATGATGGGAGTTGTCCTTTCCCTCGGATGGGGGCTTTCAAGACTAGCGGGTACATTTTTAAAATGAAAGGAGAGAGATTTAAAAATAATATGAGGAGCAAATGTTATGACAAAGAGGTTGGATTGCATGTAGAATGAACTTCCAGAGGAAGTGGTGGATGTGGGTACAGTTGCAATGTTTAAAAGATATTTGGATAAGTACATGAATAAGAAATGTTTGAGGGATATGGGTTAGGAGCAGGCAGCTGGGATTATTATAGTTTGGGATTATGTTCTGCGTGGATTGGTTGGACTGGAGGGTTTATTTCCGTGCTGAGTGACTGTATGACTCTATGTGCAGGTTAGGGTGATTAGCTGTGTTAAATTGTCCTGTCATGTCCAGGGATGTACAGGCTAAGTGGGTTAGCCATGGGAAATGTAGGATTACAAGAGATGGGGTTGGTCTGGATGGGATAATCTTTGGAGGGACAGTGTGGACTCGATAGGCCGAATGGCCTGCTTCCACATTGTAGAGATTCTATGATTCTACTGTTCATGGGTTTCTAAACCACGGCGACAACTTCATTCACATAATACCTTCTGGGGGTGGGGGGATCATTATTGACAGAACAGGGGAACTGCCCTGAAGGTTGGTGTACTGGCAATCTTTGAATCAGACACTGGCACATAATATGAGAGATGACCAAGAAGGTGGGTTTTAAATGTTGCTTAAAAAAAGGTGAAGGGTTTAGGTAGGACATTCCAGAGTTTGTGACTTGGATGGTAAAGGTAAAGTCTTATGAGACCATTAGAGAGAGGAATGGTTGGTGGTGGTTTAACCTGAGGGTCACCATGACTCAGGCAAGGGGGAAGGTTGAGAAGGAGAGTCCTTTATGGTAACCTCAGCCGGTGCAGGAATTGAAACTACGCCGTTGATATCAGTCTGCCTCTCAAACTAGCGGTGGTGTTGCTGGCCCAGTAATCTAGAGCCCCAGATGAATGGGGATGTATCCTACATTGGCAGATGGTGAAATCTAAATTTAATTAAAATCTGGGATAAAAAGCTACCCCAATGCCCATGACACTGTTACCTTGATTAAAATCAAATCCTGGGCATTCTGGAAATCTAAGAGTGTAGGAGAAACTCAGCAGGTCGGGCAGAGAGAAACACAGAGTTAACGTCTTGAGTCTAGTATGACATTTCTTCAAGGACTGTCAGGAAGCCAACCTGCAAGGCAGCTCCCCTGCTCTGTCAATAGGTGACCCTTTCAGGACCTCTGCCTCCATGTTTGTCACCTGGTTAAGGACAGCAGGCAGGGTGAGAAGGTGGGGAGAGAGAGAGACAATCAACACATCAGCAGACCCCACTGCAGCAGGGAACTGGCTGTGGAGTAGAATAGCTGAAAGGAAGGTGGACTCAAATGGCAGTGAGGAAGGGCTGGGTGCTCAGCCTCTTGCCACTGGCTACTCTTGGGATCACTGTCCACACTGAGTGGTCAGATTGCCCCTTCACATTGTGGTGGAGTCCTGCTACCCAACCTCCTCTGAGCATTCAAAGTTCGTGTACGACAATGGGGCCACCAAAAGACTCACAAAGTTGTGCTAATTTATCTTCCTGCCGACAACAGATGGAAACTCCCCCCCCCCCCCAGGTAAATTAGAAAGAGGCAAGATCACTTTGGGAAATTTCCAGGATAATTTCTGCTACTATTTCCCCAGACCTCTTCAAACCTGTTGCTTTGACTCAGGTTAAATTCCCATTGACATAACTCCACTGAAGCTAGTACCTGTCATGAAGTCACCCTTTATTTACACATGTATAGTCCATTTCACTGACCCGGTTAGCTCAGAGCCAGCTCGTAGAGTGAGTAGACTCCCTAACATTCTTGCTTATCTCTGTCAGCCAGGGCTGCCTGGTTGGACCAGGTTAACAGCCCTAATCAGGGAACTCATATTCTATGAGGTCCACTTGCTGACCTTGTTACAATCACTACACCCAGCATTCACTGTGTTTCTCTCTCCACATATACTGCCAAGCCAGCTGAATATCTTCAGCATTTTCTGCTCTTATTACAGAGCTCCAACGTGCCTCAGTATTTTACTTCTTGAACATAATCCTGGGGCAAACAGTCAATCACAGTATTGAGGGATGAGATGGTGATGAAAAGGCAAAGACAGCTGACTTGTTAAGTTCTTTAACATTGTTAAAGTGAATACAACATGCTTCAGAGATGCACAGATATTGGATATTGGATTTCAAACATTTACATCTTCAAAATACCAGTAAAAATGTTCATATTCATTCTCAGGATGTGGAAGCCACTGATAAGACCGATTTTATTTTCCCCAAAACTATTACTGCATAAGAATTGTAGAAGTACATTACAAAATACTTCAAGTCAAGCGTTTCAGGAAATGTGATGATATCCAACTTGTCTCTGTACAGCATGTTCTGCACACAAGTGCCTCAATACAATTGTGAAATGATTCATATTTACAATAAGCATTTCAGTTCAGACAGGAATATCACTGGAAATACAATAGAATTAAACTTGTGTTGGCAGTCTCGAGTTTCCCTTCTGAAGATAAAAGTCAACTTCCTTCCTGTACTGGGGTAGTTAGTGGTGAAAACCCTGTATGGTCACTGCTATTGGGAACATACAGTTGCAGCTATGTCAATTTTTAAGCTTTAATATTTAATCAATTTATTCCATGGAGCATGACAGGTAAACTTGATCGAAACCCTCTGCCACGTGACATAGTTTTAGTTAGATATGTATCTGACAGATGGTGAGACCATATGCTGACTCTTCATACAGTCATAGAGTCATACAGCACGGAAACAGATCCTTCGGTCCAACCAGTCCGCATCGAACATAACCCCAAACTAAACTAGTCCCACCTGCCGACTCCTGGCCCATATTCCTCCAAACCTTTCCTATTCGTATATCCATCCAAATTTCTTTTAAACATTGTAATTGTACCCGCATCCACCACTTCCTCAGAAAGTTCATTCCACACGCGAACCACCCTCTGTGTGAAAAAATTTACCTCTTACGTCTTTTTAAAATCTCTTCCTTCTCACCTTAAAGATGTGCCCGTGGTCTTGAAATCCCCCATCCTAGGGAAAAAGACAACTACCAAGAAACTCTATCTGTACCCCTCATTATTTTATAAACTTCTATCCGGTCACCTCTCAACCTCCTACACTCCAGTGAAAGAAGTCCCAGCCTATCCAGCCTTTCTTCATAACTCAAACCTCCCATACCCGGCACCATCCTGGCAAATCTCTTCTGAACCCTCTCCAGCTTAATAATATCCTTCCTGGATTGTACTGCTGGAAATCTTGTGCTGGTCCTCTAAGTCAGATTCACTCACAGGAGTAATGCAAGGAAAATAGGAACCGCTTTGGATTCAATTGAGATGCTAAGAAGACTGGCACTCAAGGCTGTGACCTTATTCACTGGAGTGAAGAAGGTTGAGATGACCTTATAGAAGTTTATAAAATAATGAGGGGTATAGATAGAGTTAACAGTAGTTATCTTTTCCTTGGGTTGGGGATTCCAGACTAGGGGACACAATTTTAAGAGGAGAGGAGAGAGATTTAAAAAAAGACATGAGGGGTAAATCTTTTACACAGAGGGGGGTTTGAGTGTGGAATGAACTTCCTGAGGAAGTGGTGGATGTGGGTACAGTTGCAATATTTAAAAGATATTTGGATAAGTTCATGAATAAGAAAGATTTGTAGGGGTATGGGCAGATGGGGCTAGTTTAGTTCGGAATCATGTTCGGCAAGGACTGGTTGGACCAAAGGGTCTGTTTCTGTGCTGTATGGCTCTATGATTCGATGACAAGGAGTATATGAACAAGATTGGTGAGTGGGTTTGAGTGAACAATCATTTGACAAAGACTTCCTCCTACTCTATAAATTGGAACTCCTCTTAACTTGATGAGGAAGCTGAAACTTTATTGCTGGAACAGGTCAGGCAGCATCCAGGGAACAGGAGATTCGACGTTTCGGGCACAGGCCCTTCTTCAGGAATGAGCAGAGAGTGTTCAGCAGGAGAAGATAAAAGGTAGGGAGGAGGGACTTGGAGGAGGGGCGTTGGAAATGTGATAGGTGGAAAGAGGTCAAGGTGAGGGTGATAGGTCGGAGTAGGATGGAGGCGGAGAGGTCAAGAAGAAGACTGCAGGTCAGGAAGGCGGTGCCGGGCTGGAGGGATCCGGCTGAGACAAGGTGGGGGGAGGGGGGATGAAGAAACTGGTGAAGTCCAAGTTCATCCCCTGCGGTTGGAGGGTTCCCAGTCGGAAGATAAGACGCTCCTCCTCCGACTGTCGGGTTGTTGTGGTTTGGCGGTGGATGAGTCCAATGACCTGCATATCCTCGGTGGAGTGGGAGGGGGAGTTGAAATGCTGTGCTACAGGTTGGTTGGGTTGGTTCGTCCGGGTGGCCCAGAGGTGCTCTCTGAATCGCTCCGCAAGTAGGCGGCCTGTCTCCCCAATATAGAGGAGGCCACACCGGCTGCACTGGCTGCTAACCAACCCAACCAACCTGTAGCAAACCAACCCAACCAACCTGTAGCAAACCAACCCAACCAACCTGTAGCACAGCATTTCAACTCCCCCTCCCACTCCACCGAGGATATGCAGGTCATTGGACTCATCCACCGCCAAACCACAACAACCCGACGGTCGGAGGAGGAGCGTCTTATCTTCCGACTGGGAACCCTCCAACCGCAGGGGATGAACTTGGACTTCACCAGTTTCTTCATCCCCCCTCCCCCCACCTTGTCTCAGCCGGATCCCTCCAGCCCGGCACCGCCTTCCTGACCTGCAGTCTTCTTCTTGACCTCTCCGCCTCCATCCTACTCCGACCTATCACCCTCACCTTGACCTCTTTCCACCTATCACATTTCCAACGCCCCTCCTCCAAGTCCCTCCTCCCTACCTTTTATCTTCTCCTGCTGAACACTCTCTGCTCATTCCTGAAGAAGGGCCTGTGCCCGAAACGTCGAATCTCCTGTTCCCTGGATGCTGCCTGACCTGCTGTGCTGTTCCAGCAATAAAGTTTCAACTTTGATCTCCAGCATCTGCAGACCTCACTTTCTCCTTGATGAGGAAGCCTAAACCATTCCAACTCTCCCTGTCCCACAAAGTCATAATCTTACTAGATCATAGGGTTACTGTCTCACAGGAGAGAGAGAGATGGCTGGTGGTGGTTTAACCTGCTTCAGGTGAGGGGTGATGTTGAGAATGGTGTGAAAACTGAACGCACACTATTGACATCACAAACCAACCATCCAGCCAACTGAACTGACTGACCCTGTCCCACATGACAAGCTAAGATTAAAAAAAATTTTGTCTCCTACGATGGACCCCTTCTGGGTCACAGCATTCTTTTCCCCTTCCCATTCCCTTTCAAGAATTCTCCCCAACCTCTCTCTTCCACTTTTCCTTTCCCTTTGTCCCCCACACCTAGTGTCCCCTCCCCTTCCCATCTACAGTCTTTGTCTCCCAACATTCCTGCACTCTCTCCACTCTTCCACCTTAACTGTTCCCTTCTCCCCTCTCTTCACTGCTCTTCATCCTCCCATCTCCTCCAGCACCTTACTCTCCTTTTCACTTCTCTTCCCTCTCCTGCCCACTCCTTCTCAGTAAAATAGCAACAATTTTGTGTAGCTATTTTCTGTATTGAAACATCCCAAGACACCTCACAGGAGTATTAGAAAACAGAACACGACACTGTTCGATGTAAGTGATATCATGTCAGATGATCAAAAGCTTGATCAAAGAGGGAGGGTTTAAGAAATAGTTGACTGGGAGGGAGTGCAGTATAGTGGAGGAGTGTAGGGAGGGGATTCCAGACCTTGTGCCTGTCAGGAACTGGTGATATACATGAGGCCAGAATTAGAGGAATGTTGATACCTAGGAGGATTACAGAGGTGGAGGAAATTACAGATAGGGAGAGAGGTAAGTTCAGGCAAGGAAATGAAGACAAGCCTGAGAATTTTAACATCATGATGCTGTTGGACAAGTAACCAATGTGGACAGCACACAAAGGGGTGATATTTCTAAGCTGTTATAAAAACCTCTACAGTGTGCAAACAGGCCCTTTGGCCCAACAAGTCCACACCAACCCTCGAAAGAGTAACCCCAACCAGACCTATTCCCCTATTACTCTACATTTACTCCTGACTAATGCACTTAACCTACACATCCCTGAACACCATGGGCAATTTAGCATGGCTAATTCACCTAACCTGCACATCTCTGGATTGTGGGAGGAAACCAGAGCACTCAGAGGAAACTCACACAGATGCAGGGACATTGCGCAAACTGTACACAGACAGTCACCTGAGATTGGAATCGAACCCAGGTCCCTGGTGCTGTTAGGTAGCATTGCTAACCACTGAGCCACCGTGCCAGGTGATAGTGGAAAGGGTCCCAGTGAATTTTTAAAAACCTCAAGTTTATACAGAGTAGAATGTGGGAGACCAGCCAGGATTGTATTGGAATAGTCACAGCTAGAGGGAACATAGGCACGAAGGAGGGGTTTAGTGGAACCATAAACTGTGATATGGAAAAGACAGACTTGGTGGTGGTGGTGTGACTATGAGATTGGAAATACATGTCAAGATCAAATGTCACACTAAACCTGAGAGCAGACAAAGCCAGAGTCCGCTTTGGTTACAATGTACCCCGAAATAAACGAGTTTTCCTCTTGGAGGGGTGTGGATGGGAATGGAGGGGGTGAGTGGTTGCAAGATTATCTTGGCATAACATGCCCAGAAGCAAGACATTAGAGTGAGTGAGTGCCAGTGTGGGCTGATTAGAAGGCAAAAGTGAGGACTGCAGATGCTGGAAACCAGAATTTAGATCAAAGTGGTGCTGGAAAAGCACCGCAGGTTAGGCAGATCCGAGGAGCGGGAAAATCGAAGGGCTTTTGCCCAAAACGTCGATTTTCCTGCTCCTCGGATGCTGCCTGACCTGCTGTACTTTTCCAGCACTACTCTGATCTGAGCTGATTAGAAGGTCTACCATGGTTCTCCGTGACTCCATCCCAGAAGCTGTCAGGCCTTTTAGCGTTAACTCCTCAAATTCCACCCCATCCCTATAGCCCCACATTGTCCCCATGCTGACTCAAGGTAAACTCAAGCCTCTGCTCACTCCCCCTACTCTCCATCCTAACTCATTGTCAATACAGGTCACCCATCCACCCCGTGATGCCTCATACTATTCATTTCACCTCCATTGCCATTCACCTGATATCCACCATGGGCAGATATCAGATGCAACATAGATATTGACAAACAGACTTACAACAAGTCCACCTCACCTCTCACTGCTCCACACTTGATGAAGAATCATTCCTGTTCATTAGGCCCACGCTGTGATGTCTCTCTCTTTCTCTCTCCCATAACCATGACTGAAGCCTGGCTTACCCAGAAAGCAACCAGCTGGTCTGTCAGACTGATTCCAAAAATGAGATGAAAATGGCCATCATGTCTCATAGGGTGATAGAGTTGTACAGCAAAGAATCAGATTCTTTGGTACAACTTGTCCTAAATTAATATAGTCCCATTTGCCAGCATTTGGCCAATATCCATCTAAACCCTTCCTATTCATGCATCCATCCAGATGCCTTTTGAATGTTGTAATTGTATCTGCCTCCTCTAGCAGCTCATTCCATACACGCACCAGCCTCCACATGAAAATGGTGCCCCTTAGATCCTTTTTCAATCTTTCCCCTCTCACCTTAAACCTATGCCCTTTAGATTTGGACTTCCCTACCCTGGGAAAAAGATCTTATCTATTTACCTTATCCATAATCCTACTGACAAGTTAATCCTTAAACCCTTACACACACAGACCAAAGTGTACATGCCACAAGTTCAAAAATCAAACTATAAAATAAATTTAAAAATATACATAAATCACCCTAACTTTACAACTTTATATCATAATAAGCAGTGAAATAAGGCAAGGGCCTGCAGATGCTGAAGATCTGAAACATACATAGAAATTGCTGGAGGAACTCAGCAGGCTCATTATTACTGCTGTGTTGCTATGCCGTTTGGAACACATAGAAAGCTTGTCATGGTGGTCGACAAGTCAGGCAAAGGAGGGGACAGCCTTCAGTCAGGAGCCCTGGCACAGCATGGCTAGGGCAGTAATAGCAGTCCAGGCATTTAGACATGATCAGTCAGGTGTGACGAGAGTCAGTGAGGCTGAGGAGCTGAATCCCAGGCACCTGTCTTGATTCTTTCTGCTTCATTGGGGCTGTTTACCTCCTGGAACGCGAGGCAGGCTCAATGCTTACATTAAGCAAGATGGAAATGCATGGTATGGCTGTTCCTGTTGGAGCAGGTGGGTGGGGGCGAGGGGCCCTCAGTGAGCGAGTTGGCAGCACAGAGGGCATACAGGGTTCATGGTACAGAGGGTTGGACTAGTGACAGTAAGCGAGGGGAGATGGTGCAAGTAATAGTGAGAGTGGGAGAGAGTGAGACTCAGTGGGAAGTGGGGGCAGTGGCAGAGATTGAGTGCATGCGAGGTATCAGAGAGAAGGTGCTTGCACTTACACTGGTGGAGTGGAGAAGGTCATTGACCTTTCAAGCACAGTGCTGGATATTCCTCCAGACATTGAAGCTATACTCCTCAGGGAGGCAATGGCCTAGTGGTATTATGGCTGGGCTGTTAATCCAGAGACCCAGGGAGTGTTCTGGGGACCCACCATAGCAGATAGTGTAAGTTGAACTCAGTAAAAACTGGAATTAAGAGTCTAATGATGGCAGTAAATCCATTGATGATGGTTGGAAAACTCATCTGGTTCACTAATATCCTTCATGGAAGGCCAACGTGTGACTCCAGACCCACAGCAATGTGGTTGACTCTTAACTGCCCTCTGGGCGACTAGGGATGGGCAATAACTACTGGTTTGGCCGGCGATGCCGTCACCCCTTGAATGAATGAAAAAAGACTTCCATGTGTGGGCGGTCAAACCTGGACCAGGTTGGCAGGCTGGAGTATTGTCGATGCTACCCCTGATCCTGGGGGAAAAGACTACCTCTGCTGTGCACCACCCTTATCCAGCAGGATGTCCAGATCTCTGCCTGTAAAGGAGGCTGCCACATTTCCCTTGTCCACCAAATTTGGGGCTAGATGTCAGGAACTGTGCAGGGCAGCCCTGGACAGACAGTACCTGTCTGGGTGCATAATATCCTTTTAAAGTCAGTACTGGTGCCAAAGTAGGTTGGTCAGTTTGGAGATAGGTAGCCCACTGCGACAAGTTGTTCCAGGAATGAAGCATGGTAAGAAGGAGGTAGAATCGGGTGAGAGGGATGCTGTGGAGATGGGTCAAGTTGTTAATGAGGCAAAAGTGAGGACTGCAGATATTGGAAACCAGAGTTTAGATCAGAGTGGTGCTGGAAAAGCACAGCAGGTCAGGCAGCATCCGAGGAGCAGGTTGTTAATGAGCTGATTACCGTAAGATTTGGTGAGAAAATGTGCTGTACCTCACAGAGAGAATCCCTCCAAAACAAAAGCTCCCATGTAACCAAAGAAATGTAAGATTCAGCCCAAAAAATGCCCGTAAATCTTACAGTTAAAGTCTCAAAAGACTTTCCACAGAAACTTTTTAACAACTACTGTAATCGTATTCAAACAGAATGCTATGTATAGGTAAACATCACTATCTGAAAGTAGAGCGTCCCTATGAAACCTCACATAAGCCGAAATGGTGTAAGGCAAAGCAGCATTAATTTATATGGGAACAATTTCGCCTTTTCTCTTAAGAGCGAAAATCCTCTTTGGATTTCTTTCAGTTAGCTAAAACAGGTAGTAATGTAGGTCTTTCGTAAAAGTGAAATGGCGTAAAGTGAACTTTCAAAAAGCAGTGGATACCTGTATTTCCTAACTTGCTGAATCAACTCAAATGATTAATTCTTGAAACATGTATCGCTCCTACAATGTGGTGTAACTTCCCATTTTGTTTTACAGGAATAATGATTGTTGTATGAGCAAGTCAGGTCACAGTGTTGCTCACAATGAAGGTTACTGCGACCATTGTTTTTAAATGTCGAGAACGACAGGGCGTGCTTGGTATAGCGAGTTCGAGGTAAATCACTTCCTGGTCTAACTAGTTGTTAACAAGAGACTGTTTATTGCATTTTAACAACTAGTCACAGGTTATGGTCGACTTACAGAGTCATAGTATCATCGATCACGGAAATAGACCTTTCAGCCCAACTAATCCATGCCGACCAATTTTCCCAAAACTAAACTAGTCCATTTGCCTGATTTGACCCATCTTCCTCTAATTTTTCCTATTCAGGTACCTGTCCAAATGTCTTAAATGTTGTAATTGTACCTGCATCAACCATTTCCTCTGTGGGGATTCTCGAGAGAACAGAATGTTAAGTTGTATTGTTTTCTGATCCTGCGCTGTTCTGTTCACAAGTTCAATCGGAAAGATGTTGCGAAACTTGAAAGGGTTCAGAAAAGATTTACAGGGGTGTTGCCAGGGTTGGAGGATTGAGCTACAGGGAGAGGCTGAACAGGCTGGGGCTGTTTTCCCTGGAGCGTCGGAGGCTGAAGGGTGACCTTACAGAGGTTTACAAAATCGTGAGGGGCATGGATAGGGTAAATAGACAAGGTCTTTTCCCTGGGGTGGGTTAGTCCAGAACTAGAGGGCATAGGCTTCGGGTGAAAGGGGAAAGATTTAAAAGGGACCTAAGGGGCAACTTTTTCATGCAGGGAGTGGTGTGTGTATGGAATGAGCTGCCATAGGAAGTGGTGGAGGCTGGTACAATTACAACATTTAAAAGGCATCTGGATGGGTATATGAATAGGAAGGATTCATTAGAGGGATATGAGTCAAGTACTGGCAAATGGGACTAGATTAATTTAGGATATCTGACGACATAGACAAATTGGACTGAAGGGTCAGTTTCTGTACTGAACATCTTTATGATTCTATGACTCTATATCACCATTATACTGGGTTGGTGCTTAAAGCACTCCTCAACATGAACTCTTTATATCCATATACAACATCTTCCCCACAATGAATTTCCATGATTCATATTACACATATGTATGTAAATTATATTTACCATTAACAAATCTCCAAGTCTGACTTTACAGGCCCAGGTGATATTGAGGAACTAACATACTCCTGGAATGTGTTCTCTTCAACTTGGAAGATTGGTAGTTAGCTGGGTGGAACTTTGATTCTCTTCCTGACAGTCTAGGGTAGACTTACAGACATTTATCAACAGAGATCATATATAGTTTGTACTGCCAAAGTGGTCATACAGCAAAAAAAAGGAAGCCATTTGTTATTTTGAAGAAGTAACAAACAGGATTGATGAGCAGTAGATGTGATCTATATGGACTTCAGTAAGGCATTCAACAAGGTTCCCCATGGGAGACTGTGGTTAGCAAGGTTAGGTCTCATGGAATAAAGGGAGAACTAGCCATTTGGATACAGAATTGGCTCAAAGGTAGAAGACAGAGGGTGGTGGTGGAGGATTGTTTTTCAGACCGGAGGCCTGTGACCAGTGGAGTGCCACAAGGATCGGTGCTGGGTCCTCGACTTTTTGTCATTTACATAAATGATTTGGATGCGAGCATAAGAGGTACAGTTAGTAAGCTTGCACATGGCACCAAAATTGGTGGTGTAGTGGGCAGCGAAGAGGGTTACCTCAGATTACTACAGGATCTGGACCAGATGGGCCAATGGGCCGAGAAGTGGCAGATGGAGTTTAATTCAGATAAATGCGAGGTGCTGCATTTTGGGAAAGCAAATCTTAGCAGGACCCACACACTTAATGGTAAGGTCCTAGGGAGTGTTGCTGAACAAAGAGACCTTGGAGTGCAGGTTGATAGCTCCTTGAAAGTGGAGTCGCAGGTAGATAGGATAGTGAAGAAGGCATTTGGTATACTTTCTTTTATTGGTCAGAGTATTGAGTACAGGAGTTGGGAGGTCATGTTGCGGCTGTACAGGACATTGGTTAGGCCACTGTTGGAATATTGTGTGAAATTCTGGTCTCCTTCCTATTGGAAAGATGTTGTGAAACTTGAAAGGGTTCAGAAAAGATTTACAAGGATGTTGCCAGGATTGGAGGATTTGAGCTATAGGGAGAGGCTGAACAGGCTAGGGCTGTTTTCCCTGGAAAGTTGGAGGCTGAAGGGTGACCTTATAGAGGTTTACAAAATTATGAGGGGCATGGATAGGATAAATAGACAAAGTCTTTTCTCTGGGGTGGGGAAGTCCAGAACTAGAGGGCATAGGTTTAGGGTGAGAGGGGAAAGATATAAAAGAGACCTAAGGGGCAACGTTTTCACACAGAGGGTGGTACGTGTATGGATGAGCTGCCAGAGGAAGTGGTGGAGGCTGGTACAATTGCAACATTTAAAAGGCATTTGGATGGGTATATGAATAGGAAGGGTTTGGAGGGATATGTGCTGGGTGCTGGCAGGTGGGACTAGATTGGGTTGGGATATCTGGTCGGCATGAACAGGTTGGGCCAAAGAGTCTGTTTCCATGCTGCACATCTCTATGACTCTATGACTCTCCACACCAGTCAACAAAGTTCAGACTATACTAATTCCTTTTTCCAGTGTTGGCCCATAGCCCTGGAGGCAATTGCAACACAGGTGAATATTTAAATATTGCTTCGATGTTCCAATACTTTCTGGCTCAATCTCCCTTTCAGGCAGTGGTGTGTTACAGACTCATGGGTGATAATATTTATTCTCAACTTTCATTTTAGCCATTCACCTCTCACATTAAGTCTACATCCCCTGGTTATTGACACATCTACAGATGGAAAAGGTGCCTTCCTATCCAGCCTCATAATTCTATAAGGTCTGCAGGTCCTTTGCATTATTAATTTCTCCACTGGATTCATCACAATTTACCAAAGACGGGTGATAAACACATAATGTGGTTCCTTTGTACCAGCCTTTTGGCAACACAAATGACACCTGATCTCTGCTGGCCTGCAGCTCCTTGGATGACTGTGGCTTCTCTGCTCCAATCCCTGATGCTCTCGAACTATATATGACAGCCATTGCGTGTAGAAGCACCTGTTGTGGTGTGTAGCTTGCTGTTTGAGAAGACCACTCCTTACTGTGGTCAGGGTGGGGGCTCTCGCCATTTGCAGATAAAGCAGTTAATTAAAAACTGACAAATAGCGAAAGTACATAAATACAGGGCTTTATTTTGCATAAGAATTATTGAATGAATTTCCTGCAACATGCTAAAGTGACAATGTGAATACGGAGCAGCTGCCTGAGTAACAGAAATTGTTCCCTGATAAAATGTGGACATATATGTGATACAGTGAATACTGGCAGAAAGTGAGGACTGCAGATGCTGGAGATCAGAGCTGAAAAATGTGTTGCTGGAAAAGCGCAGCAGGTCAGGCAGCATCAAAGGAGCAGGAGAATCGACGTTTCGGGCATAAGCCTGAAGAAGGGCTTATGCCCGAAACATCGATTCTCCTGCTCCTTTGATGCTGCCTGACCTGCTGCTCTCTACAGTGAATACTGGGGAAACATACAGTGCAGACCCTATGTATACATCTCGATAGCCCTGTAGGCACAATGTGGAGTCAATGACTCTGGTGGGTTTGGGAGCAAAGTCTTCACCTTTCTGCCCATCGTTATCTCTGATAGCACTAGACCACATTGGCATGGGAGCAGATCTATGATTCAATGGTGCTGTATCAAAGTTGCTGTTCTTTGTCAAGATCAACTGACTGTCCTGACCCGATGCCTGGCTTGCCCAATCAGTTGTGGGTCTCTTGAAACTGGCTCAAGTTTGGCCTGATTTGATTTGATTGATTGTGATCACATGTGCCTAAGTACAGTGGAAATCTTTGCTTTGCGAGCAGTCTCCAGGCAGATCATAACAAACAAGGACAGATACATCATACGGTGCTTAGACAGAGAAAGGCATATGAGTTACACTGCACAGGAGGTGTGCAAAGTAAGATCAACTTTATTTAAAGTTAGACAGTCCTTTCAGCAGTCTAATAATGGTGAGGAAGAAGCTGTTCTTGAACCTGTTAGTGCATGTGTTCAAGCTTTTGTATCTTCCGCCTGATGGAAGAGGTCAGAAGAAAATATTACTGGGGTGGGAGGGGTCTTTGATAATGTTGGCAACATTTCCGTGGCAACGAGAAGTGTAGATGGAGTCCGTGAATAAGAGGTTGCTTTCCATGATGTTCTGGTCTGTGTTCACAACTTTCTGAAGACCACATTCGCAAACTGAGGCCTGATAATCAAAATGTCCACATCCAGGACAGCATGCATTGCAAATACCTCATCTAAGCCTCAATGCGTCGTTGTGGTTTGTAACTCCTTCACATCTAGCCATTGGGAGAAATAATCAATGACTATGAGGGACATCCTTTCGTCAAATAAGTATGTGCCCTCATGTTCACAGAGTTTGATGGGCTCCAATGGCTCTTGTTATTCTGGTCAGTGAATGGTACAACTCTCACACTTAATACAGAGATCCTCAATGTCTTTGGTGATCCCTGGTAATGTCCAGACCCCCTGTGGGGATTTCAGTCGGTCTGGGTCTCTCTGTGGGAGTTTCAGTCGGTCTGGATCTCCCTATGGGGATTTCAGTCGGTCTGGGTCTCCCTGTTGGGGTTTCAGTCGGTTGGGGTCTCCTTGTTGGGGTTTCAGTCGGCCTCTGACTCCCTGTGGTGTTTCCTCAGCATCATGGTGGGTCTGGCCCAGGATTCCAATGATGGGAGAGCCCAGAGCCATGAAATGGACAAAGTGGGCATTGTCTTAAATTCTGTTTTCTGAATTTCTCTTTTCTTTATTATACTATCATGGAAGGGCTGTTATTCTGGACGTTTTATTTCTCTATTTGTTTATTTTTCTAATTTAGTACTATGATTTTGTAGTTTTGAAGGTCTGTATTGTTGGACGTTTTATTTCTTTATTTTTCTAATCTGTTTTCCTAAAGAAGCTGTACTCAAGAATCTGTACCTGGGTTCATTTGTACCTGAGATGGCACTGTAAGTGGTGACTTTTAAACTTTTCACTGTACTCATGCGAGTATATGTGCCAATTAAGCTATGTGTCAATAAAGCTAATTCAATTAAGGGATGTGGAATCCTCCTGGGTGGGTAGAGACATAAGGGCTTAGTTCTTTCTTCAGTATAATGCTGTCTTTATTATTACACGTCATTTATCCCTTTAAATAATTTAGAACATTACTGTTTAAAGGAACCCCCTCACTTTTGCTGTTTTACCTTTTCCATATTTTGAATCAGATTGAGGTCAGGCATGTCTTTCTACCTGAGTGAGAATTCTTGGTTATGAAGCATGTTTAGATTTTCTATGTTTGTTGTCATGTATGCGAGAGTCCCTTGCAGCACAGCGTCAAGCTTAAGTGCTGTGTAACTTGGAGGATGCAGTTGCACTGTTGACATGTTAGACAGCGTTTTCTTAACATCAATATCTCACAGTCTAGTTGACAATGGTCTCAGTGCTTAACCTGAAATTCACAAAGTGATCATTGACATTAATATTATCTTGCTGAAATATAAGAACTGGATCTTCTATTTCTCATAAGAATGTTTTGAGTTTCATTTTTGACATTTTCTTCTGTTCTGTTGCGTTAAATTTTGTGCGGATAGAAATTTGATTTACTGCTTTAGTGCAAGTCTGTTTTTGTGGCTCAGTGGTTAGCACGGCTGCCTCACAGCATCAGGGACCTGAGCTTCATCCCAGCCTTGAGTTTGCATGTTCTCCTCATGTCTGTGTGGATATCCGCCAGGTGGTCCAGTTTCCTCCCAATCCAACGATATGCAGGCTGAGTGGGTTATCCTTGGGAAATGTGTAGTTACAGGGATAGGGTAGAGGGGAATGGGGGCAGAGTCTGGGATGCTCTTCAGAGGGTTGTTGCAGAATCAATGGGTCGAATGGCCTCTTTCCGCACTGTCAGAATTCATGATTCTTTGACTCACTTCTGACCATTCTTTGAAAATGACTACTTGTGTGACAGATAAAGCATTCACTTTCATTAGCTGGGCACTGTTTGAACTGTTGAGGTATCTTTGCTTTGCAATGCTAACAAGGATTTTTAGTGTCTGGTGTCTGTCCTCCCACCATACTAGTTCTCACAATAGTTTTTCCTCTGTGCTAAAATTGATCTTTTCCTCTTAGGATTGATCTGTGTTGCTGCTTCTGCATTTCTGCTTCACTCACCATCTGAATGGCTTTCTCTCAAGACTGTAATAAATCTGACAAAGACTCATCAACAATACCTGAGTTAATTCTGTCTCTCCCGAATTCTAAGTGGAAGTCACCAGTTACATTTTTCTCTACTAATCCATAAAGATCATTAATGAAGTTTGCAATGGATACTGAATTATTCTATTAATTCATGCTGTTTCAAGAATTTTCTTAGCTCTTAATTTGAAATATAAGTCCAAGGCTTTCAGGAGTTTCTTCTGGAGGCTCCTTAAATCTTTAGCTTTTCTCTGTTGCTGACTTGTGCTGTATGAGCAGACAACTTAACGCTGAATCTAAAGATCTCACACTGCTTCTCACCGTGTAGCATAGGCAGTCAAATCAAATCTGCTGCCTTACCATGTTGTATCAGCAGCAGATAATAGAGTTGCTGCCACCATTCTATTTAAGTGTAGGGATCTAAGGGTTGTGAAGGAAAACCACTTCCTGGTCTTCCTAGAAGTTTATTATAATTAACAAGAGATGGTTTATTGCACATTAGCAATTAATTACAGGTTACGTTGCTACAACAGACATTGTTATAGATACTTTGAGGAGGATCAGATGTTGGGGCTCATTCAGAGATGTACAGCACCCTTCGGTCCAACTTGTCCATGCCGACCAGATATCCCAACCCAATCTAGTCCCACCTGCCAGCACCCGGCCCATAAACCTCCAAACACTTCCTATTCATATACCCATCCAGACCTCCCATGAGAACCTAAGCTGTTCTGCCTGCAAGTCCATACAACATCATCATAGTGGGTGGTGTTTACGCCAATCCTGTGAATGAACATTTTCAGCCACACAGTTGGTACAATTGCAACATTTAAAAGGCATTTGGATGGGTATATGAATAGGAAGGGTTTAGAGGGATATGGACCAGGTGCTGGCAGGTGGGACTAGATTGGGTTGGGATATCTGGTCGACATGGTTGGGTTGGACCGAAGGGTCTGTTTCCGTGCTGTACATCTCTAAGACTCTAAATAAAATTTGGTACTGAGCCAGATCAAACTTACAAACTTTGTGAATGGTCTGATTCAGCCACAGCCAGCCAGAGAGAACGATAGAGTCAGTGGCCAGGTTTTAATTACTGCCTTCAGCTACCTGGGGGATGCTCCGGAATTCCCTGACTTCTACCCCTTTGCTCCTGAAAAATCTACTCAGTGTTTGGTCACCTATCCTAACATCTTATGGGGCTCGGGGTTACATTTGGTTCCTGTGAAGTGCCTTGGGGATGTCTTACGATGTTAAAAGGCAATTTCTTGATTTTGTTCTTTGATTCAACAGGCCAAACAGCTTCCTTTCTGTGCCGTAAAGCATGCACACCATCAGCTGAGACTCAGTGGGTGGCATGCAGAGCTCTGAGCTAGGAGAACGGTGACGGTGGTGAGGTGGGAGAGTGTGGTATGATCACAATCAAAGCTGATATGCCAGGGCAGTAATGTGGGAGTGCAGCTCTGTCAGTGACACCTTCTTTCAGGTGAAAAGATAAATCAAGGGAGTTATCCCTGGTGCCCTTACCAAGACTTACCAAAATCAGAAAAATAACCTGGAGACTATTGCTTTGCTCTTTGTGGGAGTGAGCTGTGTATCAATTGGTTGCTGAGCTGCCTACAGTGACTACACTTCAAATGGACTTGATTGGCTGTTCAGCACCTTTCAAGGCGCTACAGATACGGAATTCTTTATTTTCAGCCAAGTTTCTGGAACTCAACTTCAACCTGCATTTGAATGCAACTGCACAGAAGGCCACAAAACACTTCAAATTTTTACAAATATTTATTTACATATACAACAGAGAGAGAGAGAGAAAAAAATACAATACCCGATTCAAAGAAGCACTGCATTGAAAGTAACAAAGACACAAAGGTCCATTGCTAATCTTCAATAGTTAGCCACTGCTTTAAAAGAAGCTAGATATAGAACTGTACTTCCAACATAATGTACTGCCCACTCTCCTCATCCAGTTTGTAGCTTGCTTACACTGGAGGTTTTATCCCTTTCTTGTCAGTGGGACAAGGCGCTGGTGTCTTAGAATAAAATCAAAATACTACAAAGTCTGGAGATCTGAAATAAGAACAGCATGGAGCTGGAGAAATACAGCAGGTCTGGCAGTATCTGTGAAGAGAGAAGGTAAGTGAATGTTTCGAGTCTGGTACGACTCTTCTTTGATATTTTAGAATGGCGAGCTCCATCTTCAGAGACAGCACCTGCTGCAAGGGGTGAACATGGGCAAAGTTTTCCTTTTACTGGATCCTGATGAGCAGGTCACACAGACGATTGCAATGGGCAAATACATACAAACCAGATTTTGGCTTTCCTTTATGTTGAAAGTACCTTCCCTACAGGTTAACCACCGTCCCTTCATCTCAGGGAACAGCTCAGATCAAATTAAGTTTTGGTTTCTCATGAATTTGAGGGCCAAGAGTAAACTTGCAATCAATTACCTCCCCGCTCTTCCTTGCCAGGAGTCTGAGACCACAGCTTCTAGATACTGACAGTTCTGATCTGTAACGCTCTCTGCAGACACGTTGGTGTTAACAATAACTTCTATTTAATTCACCTTAGAAGCAGTAGTGACCATGACTTAGAATGTCACAAATACCTGGATTCCACACAAGGGAACTGGATACAGAAACTGAATATTGAAAGGGAAATAGTTTCAGAGCTAAGGGAAAAGTCGGAGAATTGGATGGCTCTTACAAAGAGCTGGAACAGGCACATTTGTCAAATGGCCTTCTGTACAGGACTATTTCACTTGGCTAAGCAGGTTTCCCCACACATCAAAGTTACTTGGGCAGGGAGTGGTGGGTTAACTATGGTATGGGTATAGGGTGGGATGCTCTTTGGACGGTTGGTGCTGACTGAATGAGCTGAATGGCCTCTCTCAGCACGGTAGGGATTCTCTGATTTTACTTCGTCTGACTAGTTGCCGGTTAGATATTTTTTATTGCAGATTGAAATGATAACAAACGCGTCCTTAGGGAACTAAGCAGCAATAAGCTATGCCACAAACTGGCAGAGCTAATGTGTTCTTTCTCTACCCATGTGCTCACAAGCTCAGTTGACTGATAGCTGGGAGAGGTAGCTTGAGGTTAACAGGAGTGGGAGGACAACTGCTAGAACTGTCTATTGCAATGTGGCACAGGGAGTCCTTAAGGGGCATGTGGTGACTGACTGTAAGAGGGTGGGATGGGAGGGGTAAGGAGTGGTGTGAAAGAAAAGGCAATCAAAATCCTGAGGATAGCACAACTACACTATCACCAGAGATTTATTATACGCTCTCTATGAGGTCGGATCTTCACTTTGAAAGCATGTGCAACAGGCAGTCCATTTTACAACTGTTGAAAAGTATTGGAAACAACAAAAGGGAACTATATAAAACAGGCTCCTGACTGGATGCCATTGCATGGGGTCAAGATCAAATTGTTTATGGCTGCAGAGTTCACAAATCACTCATGCCCACCACCAAAATTAAAAAGCTGATATCAAAACCTAAATCTGATTTAGTTTTTGCGATAAAGATGTGAATATCGCTCAATGGTCTAACTCCATTCTCCCAGGGTTGTAGTTCAAGGCCCTACTACAGCCAATGACGCTACCAGCTTCACCCTACTCCCCAGCAGAACTGTCAACATTACTTGTGTTTCAATCATTTGATCACATTTCATTGGCACCAATTTGTATTTTAGCTTGTTTTTAAGATGGGGGGAGCATTGAGAATTGGCAAACGCTTTGGAGTTCTGGCACTGATTAAAACTCATGGTAAGATATCTGGGCAGGAAGTGCAGTGGAGAATGGCCAACTGACCATCCAGTTAGTCAGGTTAATTTGGGAATTTTATATTTTTATTCTGAAAATCCAGATTCTATTGATATGATTCATGGAGTGGAAGAGGATGGAAATTGAAAGAAAAAAAACTTGAGAAACCAGAAATTAATTTTGTACAACCTGTAATTACATATTGCACAATTTGGGACAACAAAGTCACCAAACCACAGGCTGATTAATTCTTCACGTTATACCAGCGTAAAATTCATACACCTCTGAGGAAAAAGCAGAAAGGAAACGCTCTGTGGTTTTCCCTCGGGAGAGGATAGCTGTTGTCAGGTTAAAAAGTTCCTGAAACTTCCATCATGTTGTGGGGTTTGGGGAGGATACAAAGATTAGTCAATGTGACTTAATGGAAGAATGGTTTTTGTTAGTATTGCTCACATTGACTTGGCCTACAGGGGCTTAGCTATAGTTGTCATGTTAGCCTTTTAAGAAAAAACATCTACGCCTATGTGTCAAAAGCTGAAGAGATCAACATTTGGGAAAGAGGTGGGAACAGAAGGGGTAAATATGGCTTTGGACAATAGTAAATACAGCGCAGAAACAGGACATTCATTCCAACTGCACTAAGCTGGTGTTTAGACTTATTGTGATTGCATTCCCATTAACACCCGCCCCACCTCAGTCTCACTTTCTACTCCTTTTCCTTTCATGTCCTCATCTAGTTTCCTGTTGAAAGCATCAAATCCATTTGCCTCAAGTCCTTCCTGTGGAATTCCACATTCTAACCAATCGCGGAGAGTGAGGAAATGTCTCCTTGGTTCCCTGTTGGATTTGGTTGCACAGTAAAAGAGGCAATATTGAATCAACCCAATTGCTGTCCATCTTTCCTACTTCAAGTTTATAGAAATGAATCAGGAGAGGTGTTGAAGGAAGACTGACCCAGCATTATATGTTTTACATATTGCCCAGTCTCCTTCCAATAACCATATGGCAGGCATTAAGAGCAGGAAGCAATTGATGCAGAGAAGCATCCCTCAAGCTGTAGACCCTGGTGACAGACTGATGACTGTTCCAGGGAAAAGCTAGCCATGGAAACAGCCATAGGCATATTTCCTGTGTTCCTCTTCTGTTATTGGACATGGAAAAGCCTTTATTCCCTAGGTTCTCTCTTCCTCATGATACTTTTATTAAATTCCACTGAAAACAGAGTCCTCTCCCTGATGGTAGGACAGAACCCTCTGGAATCCACACCTTGAACTGTCTAGTTCACAGATCAACTAAAGGGAGCAGTGTTGAAGGGGAAAGGATTAAAGTGGGAGAGACATGTTAAAATATGAAGCAGTTCCTGTGGTCCCAGCTATGTCCTCTCCTCTCCTGGAGATCTTTCACGGCATTTACAACAATCTGTTTGAGAAATACCGGGTGGTAGTGTAGTGTAGACTATCATCCACTAACATTAGATGAGTACAAGTCCCACCATGGTAGTTGTGCAAATTAAATTTGACTCGTGTAATAAAAATCTGGAATTAAAAATAGCTAATAGGAATGGTCCTAGTGAGCATGAAACTAACAGACTGCTGTTAAAAAAAACCCCATCTGGTTCACTAATTTGCTTTAGAGAAGAAAATCTGCCATCGCCACTTGGCTTGGCCTACATGTGACTCCAGATCCACATGAAGGGGTTAACTCTGAACGAGGCAGTTGGTTGTATTCAAAATGATGGTTTATCATTGACTCTCAATGGGCATTAAAGATGGCCTGATTGGCAAAGCTCACATTGAATGAAAATAAAAATGCGTACCCATGGGTTTCAGCAATCTGGTGGTGTCTTCAAAAAGACTGGCCCTTTACCTATTTATAATGGATGGAAGTATCATTGTCAGAAGCCAAAATGTGACTAGAAGAGATCTCATTGTAATTCAAACATCTATTTCTAAATGCCCTTAAGTCAATAACAATGGAATTTCACTTCTCTTCTCCTGACCCCACCTCAGCAGTCTGTGCCTGAGAAGATTCCAGAATAAACAGCTAGCTGTTATCTCATTGTTCCTTTCCTTGGGGGCTACAAGAAAGAGGAATTAAATGAAAGATGGATTACACCTTGAAGGAGTCGGTCAGCCAGTGTGTAGAATGTTAAAGAGAGACAATGACACAGGGATTATCTTTTGGAGAGGGGAGACAAACTGTTGCAAGAAGCTATGCCAACGCTTTCATGACAAGTTCACCCGACAGGCCCTGAGTGCACAGGAAGACAGGAGTTAATTCAATCTGGTTACAATCAGAAAATAGGCGATTAAATCGACTGTAGCACAAGCCAATGACACAGAACATTTTTTTTTAAAGAACTGGCAGGGCTTAAATTGCCACATATCAGTTGCATACACAAATTCTTCTTAAATAAAAAAAAAACATTTAAAAGAAACCCAAAAGAAGATAAAGAATTCAGTAATCACAACACGACAGCTTCACAGAACAAAAAGGGCAGACCCTTAAGGACTGCTTACACTGACGCCAATACTACAATCCTTCACATTAACTGGTCACAAATTAAACAAACACACTGTACTTCTCATTCACTTACAGAGACACACAGCTGAACAGAGGGATTAGATCAATCAGTTTTGTTTTGTTTTTGTAATGAATCCTGAACTATGAGGTTTTGGTTGTTGGCCTAGCACATTAGGCAACCTCCCCTCGACTTTCGGTAAGCCGAAGAGAGAGAGAGTTTGGCTTGGACAGTTTGGTTGTAGAGGATGATAATTTGGTTCAGTTCTCATTTTGGTGGACACACAAGAGTTGTGCAGCTCTAACTGTTCGCTTCCAATCCGATCAAAGTTTGGGATACCCTTTTGTGCTTGGTTTCAGCGGAATCTCTGTCCTCGGCAGGCAAACGTCGCTTCGCGTTTAGAAGTCAAGGGAATCGAGAAGGGGGAAACGAAGGCTCCCAAGTCCTGAAAAGAAACTGTGCCAAGAAAAGGGAATCAAAAATAGCTGTTCTCACACTCTCCATTTCTTGTGAGCAGGGAGCCGGAGTTTTAATTTCTATCTTAGAAAGAAAGGGGATGAATTGTGCTTAGCAAAATAGAAACTGGGAGTTAAAACACAGGATAGGATGGGGAGCGGGGAAATGGACAGACATCATTGATTATCAAAAGAGGGGAGCAGGGACATCACACACAATGGCGGAGCAATACATTTTCACCCGTTCAACTTAGACATTGATTAAGGTCTTCAGGCAGCGATTGCTCTCAATGTAGCAGATAGTAAATGCGATTGTGCATTAAAGCTACGGCACAGTGCACATTGGTATCTGGCACTGTAAGGTGATGACATTGTGTATTTCAGTCCGTACCCTGCTCACTTGCCAGTTTGCTACTTGCTTGTGTGGTTGCCAATTCACCAGGAATTGTAGACTTTTCTCCAGCACACCGCTTTGAGTAACAGAAGGAGACATATCATAGTCACTGAAAACTTTGGTATGCTTTTCTTCATTTCTGTGAGGACTACTATTTTAAAATCACAGAATTAAAGTTGGGGCAAATGAAATTGAAAGATTGAATCAAATTGGTAAATGGAGACTCTTCTGTGCTTTCCACTTGGAGTGGGCAGGCAGTGTACCATGGGAACGGACTTGTTGCACAGTCAATGGCATCAACATGAGGGGAGGATATTGGGTGCCAAGAGGTCATGTGATGAAATCTCCAGGATGCGCTCAAGCAGAGTTGGCAAGAGTGAGCAGAAACTTTGTGACCCCTTGTGGGAGAGTCTCGAACCAGAGGGCATAATCTCAATGAAGGATCGCATGTTTAAGACAGAGAGGAGCAGCCAGTTCTTCCCTCAGAAGTTTGTGAATATGTGTAGTTCTTCACCATGGGAGCCTGGTGAGGCTGGGTCATTGAGTATATTCAAGACTGAGAGAGACAGGTTTTTAATATGTGAGGGAATCAATTGTTATGGGGAAGAGGCAGGAAAGTGGAGTGAATGATTATGAAATCAGATATGATATCACTGATTGGTGATGAAGACTTGATGGACTGAATGGGTCTACTGACAGCCTTATGGTTGATGGCGATATGAATAGCTCTCCCTGGGTTTCTGTTACACTTTTCTGTTCTGTCAGCTCATGGGCATAGCAGACCTGGGAGGTAAACCTTCAAATGCCAGACTAACCTTTAACCTTGCTGTACTAAAGAGGGTCAGATCATGCAGTGGACTAAAGGCAACATTTCTAACACGCATATGAGGAAAACCAGTTTACCATTAATCTGTAATCTGTCACTCGGCGCTATAATATCCTGTTCCTCAGATGCTGCCTGACCTGCTGTGCTTTTCCAGCACCGCACTCTTGGCTCTGATCTCCAGCATCTGCAGTGTTCACTTTCTCATGCTATATGACACAGACTGTAGCAGAACAATCCTGTTTTGCTTTACATAAGCCCGGCAGAGCACATGGGTGCTGCCAACACTCCAAATCCCTCTGGAATCTCCAGGAATCGAGAATCAACTTCTAGGGTATTCCTGGAATCACAGGGGGAGGGGGCACTACTGAAACAGTTTACCATCCTCAATTTTCTTTCAGTACTTTTTGAGTATTGGGGGGGTGGGGGAGTCAAAATCAGGGAAGTCAAAACCACCAGGAATATATGTAAGCCATGTTGGCTACTTTAAGGTCACGCCTTGGGCTCCACCTCAACACATCAGGATTATTTTTTGTTACAAAATGAAACATAATCGCTGACAAGCTGGGCATCCACAAGCCTAAGAGATGAACAACAGGCAAATACCCCTCAATCTTATGGGGAGCCATCACAAGGTCATGGTGGGCAAACTCTTATCTTGACACAAATCCTGCAATTTGACCTTTCAGTTCTACTGCCTCGTGCTATCTCAGAAATGCAGCATTATTTATTTAAAGAACACACATTCAGGACTGAGGGAGTCACACCTCGGCTTGAAATAACATTGGAAAAGTTCCACAGCCCAATCCCTGCTGTTCAAGGTGCTGCTTGAGCCCTTCAGAGGATCATCGCTTTGTAATACACAGAGCGATACTAAAGCCAACAAAACCCTGTAACTCATCTTCCTGGATACACTAATTTGTCCAAAAATACCACACACTTCGAATCATTTTGTAATTAGATAAACAGTGGGGCGGCAATTATATGGAGAATTAGCTATTAATCAAAACACTCAGGTGTTATCTGAACCCCTCAATAATGTCTTAGTCTCTTAAATCACTCCCAGTTGCCTATTTCTGAGTGGGTACTGCAATCTGACCCATCAACTGGTTGTCTCCTAGCTCCCATAAGTTAAATATGATGACTGTCCCTGTATCTTTCTAAGCTTCCATTCACCACATGGTTAAAGTTGCCAATAGTCAACCACCAGCAAAATGGTACGTCTATCTGCAAAGATGAAAACAAAGGAGAGACAATCATAGTGTCCAGCTGCATAAAGCCAGTAACTGATCCCCTTTGACTTTGGTCATATACGAGAGACTGTACAGGTGGACACTGGTTCAGTGGAAGATAGGAACAACAGCAATTGTAGAAAATGGAGAGGAAAATATAGCTGGGCAATTTTGAATGGTTCTTCTGGGAGATTAGGGTTTGATGCTGAAACAGCTGGATTCTGGACACTGTCAGCATTGTAGGCAGTGGAGCAGGGTACCTGGAGCAGAAAGTGCCACCAGCCATTTGAGGTTTGCAATCTGGCTGGTCGGTACCAGACCAATAAGCAGAAAGCAAGTTGGAACGGTGCATCTGTAGCGACACACATTCCGTGGCGAAATGGATTCCACAATCAGACAGCATTGAATGAATTACGCTTTGGAACAACAGTGTGACTTTAAGACAGTGGGACACCTGCACGGCTACCACAGAACCCAGATAGTGTTCCCAGAACACCTCAACTCTGAGTGATAGAGGAGCCTTAGAAACAGTGGGCTGCCTCACCCCAATCTAGAATGTTCCTTGTGACCAGGTTTATCAATCGTGGACCAGATTCTTTACTTCTCAAGTCATTCAAGGTCACCGAGGGTCAGCATCACAAAAGCTGGTTGATGGCTGCCTCTCTTCATCTCTGCTCCCCCGATTACTAGACATGGGGATTAATATTTAAAGTGGTGTGTCTTCAATCCTGTACCTTCATTGAGAGGTCGCCAAATCCTTTCCCACAGTGACACCGTTTCTTGGCCATAACACCACCAGGACCCTACCAGCGAGAAGTGAAAGAGCGCAAGGGGGAAAGGGTAAGGGGAGGGGCTGGCAGACCTGCGAGAATGGGGGCTGGGATGGTGGCAAACCTATCAGAGAGGAGTGGGGAATAGCCTGTAATGTGGGGGGGAGGGGAGGGGGGGGGGGCGGCGGGGGGGGGGGGGGGGGAGCATGTCGCACAAAGACGTAGAATTGAAGAATTCGCACCATTTTCCCGAAACTCAATCAGTATGGTCATTTGTTGGGCTGGGGGGGGTGGGGGGAGGAGATGAGGAGGAGGAGGGCAGTGTTGCTCGGGGTGACCGAAGAGTGGAGGGATCCTTTGGCCAGCTTGAGTATTTGAGGAGCCACCAATTTCCCAGCAAAAGCTGCACTGAATCCCTTGACTTGTGTTTCCTTCTGACCTTTTGGGAACAGCAGCAACCCCTCCCCCAATGGCCAGTTACTAAACACGTACCAAAAAGGTAGATATCATTGTTAGTTCAGAATCGCCTGCCAAGGGTATCATTCTTTGGCGCAAAACATTAATTCTGTCAGGTATATGTCTAGCTCCGCCTACAGCCAGATAGGAGGGAAAACCAGATACAAGGTGGGCCTCCAGATTTCTAAACCCCCGACAGCGAAGCATCTAAACACACTCTCTCACTTCAACTCTATTTTTGTAAAATTGGACTTCAACAAACAACCTTATGTGCGCGTGTGCGTGTGTCTGGAGCTTGTCACCGTGTGACACAAACTGTCCACTTGCTTTCGGGAGATCACAAAGGAGGTGAGGAGTAACGTCTCGAGAGGTCAGTCGTTACAAAAAGTCATACGAAGAGCAGTTTTACACACACCAAAGCCGACCCAGGCCACCTGCTTCCTTCCCCATCAAGTACACCACTAGAGCAGTCATCAGCCACCGTCGGATCTTTCCGGAGTGTTTCCTTGGGGTAGGAACGGAATGGCGTCAGGGAAGAGCAATCAGTGTACAAATCATTTGTGGGGACAGGAAGACGGGAGATTTCCTTTCACACGTTTCGAAAAGGGATATACAAGTCAAAAGAGAGTCCCTTTACCCCCTTCAAAAACCAGCGACAAACCACATTCTTTTGACATTTCTCTTCGAAGGAATAAGTTCTAATCTCTTGAAAGAGTCCCTTTTTTTTAAACCAAGAGGTAAAGAGTGTTTTGAGTAAGTAGGATCTGAATTGTTACTCCTTGTCCACTTTGATTGCACAGGTAAATGTTTACATTTTCTTTTCGGACTGCAGAGCAAGATGCAGGATTGTTATGGAGTCAGCAGTGAGTGGGGAGAGACATACAGGAGGACGTTCATGTCCCAGTCCAAAACATTTCTGCAGTCGTCTCATAAATGGCAGTGTTTCTGGCCCGTGGATACAGCAGCCTGCTTCCTCTGTTGCCAGGAGTCCGACTGTAGATTTTGCTTCTGTGATTTTATTTTTTTTGCTGGCCTACATTTCAGTCGAAGCTCTCAAGAGGAGCCTTGAGCCCGAATTGTCTCCCCCTCAATTATGTCTTTTTTTTGAACATTAAAAGGAAAAAAAGGGTATCTTTAAAAGCTGAGGCCTACACCTGATATCGAACTGTGGCCCCGGGTGGGAGTTTCAATTCCAATGTCTCCATTTGACGTGGGGGGTGGTGGGGAGGGGGAGGGGGGGGGGAGGTCATAGGTCACGTTACTGCACACTGGCATCTGGAGCAGCCGGTGTGGCCGATCTGGAAGTCACGGTGGACGGGGGAGCCTTCTCCAGAGCTGGGCTCTTCTCGCCTTTGGCGGCCTTTGGACCAGAGCCTCCTGCGGGCACCACCTTGGCCTGAGCGTGCAGGTTCTGGCCGCAGATGCGGTGGTGCTTTTCCCAATCTTTGTGCTGGCAAAAGGAGCCGCAGTAACGGGCCGCATTGCAGCCGCTGCAGGTCTCGCTGGCCTTGCGCCCACAGTTCCAGCAACTCTGGCAACAACAACAACACGAAGCAGTACAGTTACAACATTTACAAGACATTCGGACAAGTGAAGCGCGGTGGCTCAGTGGTTAGCGCTGCTGCCTCATTGCACCAGGGACCCGGGTTCAATTCCACCCTTGGACGACAGTCTATGTGGAGCTTGCATAAGTTTGGATTTCCTCTGGGTGCTTGGATTTCCTCCCACAGTCCAAAGATTAGATGGATTGGCCATGCTGAATTGCAGGTATGTGCAGGTTTAGGTGACTATCCATGGGAAATGCAGGGTTACAGGAATAGGGGTGGGAAGTGTGTCTGAGTGGGTTGCTCTTCAGAAGGTTAGTGCGTGCCCGATGGGCTGAATGGCCTGCTTCTACACTGCAGGGATTCTATGAGTCCATAAGTTGGGTGGGAAGACTTGTTGCCATGTTGTAAACCTCTATGACAGAGTACGTGGACAGGAAAGGTTGAGAAGGAAACAGGCCAAACACAGGCAAATGGGACTAGTTCAGTTCAGGGAACTTGGTCAGCGTGGACAAGTTGGACTAAATGGTCTGGTTCTGTGCTGTATGACCCTATGATATCAGGGTTAAAGGTCATAGAACATAGAACAATACAGACTGCTATTAAACAATATTTTGTATGGACATTAATCTGAATAAAATTTTATAAATTAATTTGAAGAGAGGGAATATGGGAAAGGAGGTGATGGTGTAGTCGTATGATCACCAGACTATTAATCCAGAGACCCTGGTAATGTTAGGGGTGGGGTTCTGGTTCAAATCCTGCCATGGCAGCTGATGGAATTTGAATTCAATATAAAAAAAATTAAATGAATAAAGAAATTTTACAAAAACAATTAGGAGTCTAATGATGAACATGAAACTATCGTTGATGGTCAGAGAAATCCCATCTGGTTCACTTATGTCCTTTAGGGAAGGAAACTGCCATCCTTACCTGGCCTGGCCTACATGTGACTCCAGATCCACACTAATGTGGCTGATTGTCCTCTGGATTTACAGTGATGAATCCACCTTAGTTTCTGGTCAATGGTAATGCACTGGAAGCTAATTGTGGGGGGATTCAGTGATGAAGATGACATGGGGCAATGGTTAGATACTTAATCGTCCACTCTCTGGGCAATTAGAGATGGGCAATAAATGCTGGCCTGGCCAGTGACATTCACATCCTGCCCAGCTCAAACTGTGTTTTCTTGCCATGGGTGAAGCGCATGGGTCCTGCTGGGTTAGTCAACTACAACTCTGTTGTCACCTCATGGAGTGGAGGCGCTGATGTTGTACTGAGGTGGACAAGGTCAGACGTCACGCCAAGCTTCACCTGACGAAGGAGCAGCGCTCCGAAAGCTTTCAAATAAACCTGTTGGACTATAACGTAAGGTGTGGTGACTTCTGACCATGGAGGCAAGTACATGGGCGAATGATCAGGATCGGGAAGTCTTGGCTGATATATTTGCTCCAGTTGTGCCCTCAAGCCCCTGACATAATTGAGACCAGCATGAACTAGCCGAGCTGGCTGGCACAGTGTGGGGTGAGGTCCAGGTCACAGACCTATCATGCTCACAAGATTCAACTCTACACTTGGGCTACTGAGTCTTGAAACAATCAAGTGTCGGCCAAAAGAGGATTCGCGAATGCTCACCCTGGCACTAACGTGCGCGTGGTCCCAGGAAGGATATGAGAGGGTAGCCTACCTCGCTGGTATCTTCCTGCTCATTGATGACGGTGAAAGCATCTTCAGCTGCTTGCCGCTTGGCATCTGCTATCTTCTGCTCCATCTTGGCCCTCTCTGCCGTTATCATCTCATACGCTTTCTGCTCAGCCTCGGTTACTGCCTTCTGTAACTGCGACACGGCCTGGCGTTTGACCTCGTTCACTGCCTCCTCTGAACACAGGGTGGGGTGGGGAAGGAACAGACATACAGCTGAATGAGAACAAGCAGGTGTTCAAATTCATCAGGGGGCTCTGACGAGAATAAATGGGAAGGAACTGTTTCCACTGACAGCGGGGATCGCAGGTAATTGTCAATAGAAGTTCAGAGACGGACGGTAAGAGGTTTCAGAGAGTTGTTACATAAGAAATAGGAGCAGGAGCAGGCCATTTGGCCCATCGAGCCTGCTCTGACTTTCAATGGCTGATCTTTTCATGGCCTCAGCTCCACTTACCCACCTGCTCACCAAACCCCTTACTTCCTTTACTGTTCAAAAATCTACCTATCTTTACCTTAATAACATCCAACGAGGAAGCCTCAACTGCTTCACTGGGCAGGGAATTCCACAGATTGACAACCCATTGGGTGAAGAAGTTCTTCCTCAACCCAGGCCTAAATCTGGGAGATAGTGAGGTCTGCAGAGGCTGGAGAGTCAGAATCAAGAAAGTGTGGCACTGGAAAAAGCCACAGCATGTCAGGCAGCATCCGAGAAGCAGGAGGACTGATGAAGGGTCCTGCCTGAAACGTCGACTCTCTTGCTCCTCTGACGCTGCCTGACCTGCTGTACCTTTTCCAGTGTCACACTCACTCTATCTTCATAATTACAGCCTGTGATACACTGCCTGAGAACAAGGTGGAACAATACTTTTCAAAAGGGAATTTGATAAATACACTTAGATTCCTCCTCTGTGAACTGGGAGCTTCCTCGATCCTTCAAAGCCATGTGTGGGGCTTCATCAAAGAGCTGATTCCTACAACACTGGGCGCAACAAGAGGAGCTTGGTAAAAACACTTCTGCATTTGACAAAGAGAGCAATAACTGAAGTTTACATAGTACCTTCAATCTAAACAACAGCACCCCAAGGTGACATATAAATGCATCGAGGTATCATTAGGCAAATGTAAGGAGACAGACAAAATTTGGATTGTTGTTTAAAAAGGCTAGCACAGGCTTGGCAAGTGAAATGTTCTCTTTATATGTTTCCCTATGTTGGACTGGGCAGGGTTGTGTGGGCGAGGGTCAAAGAGATGCCACTTGCTCTTGGGTGTTATTGGAAGAAGACAGGAGTTTGAGTATTCAAAAAGATTGAAAAGGGCTAACACGCTAATGTCAGACACTGGGGATATGTTCCTCTCAAGACTGGAGGGTTTGAGCTAGAGGGAGAGGCTGAATAGGCTAAGACTTTTCTCCCTGGAGTGTCGGAGGCTGAGGGGTGCCCTTTATAGAGGTTTATAAAATCATGAGGGGCATGGATAGGGTAAACAGACAAGGTCTTTTTCCAAGGGTAGGGGTGGCCAAAGCTAGCGGTCATAGGTTAAAGGTGAGAGGGGAAGATTTAAAAGGGACCTGAGGAGCAATCTTTTCATGCAGAAGGTGGTGCATGTATAGAATGAACTGCCAGAAGAATTGGTGGAGGCTGGTACACTTACAACATTTAGAAGTAATTTGGACAGATTAGATTAGATGAGATTAGATTCCCTACAGTATGGAAACAGGCCCTTCGGCCCAACAACTCCCCACCAACCCTCCGAAGAGCAACCTCCCCAGACCCACCCACTACATTTACCCCTGACTAATGCACCCAACACTATGAGCAATTCAGCCCAGCCAACTCACCCAACATGCACATCCCTCCGAACGCGGGAGGGAACTGGATAGGTTTAGAGGGATAGGGGCCAAACGTGGACAAATGGGAGAGTTTGGTTTAAGAAATCCTGTTGGCATGTTTCCATTCCATATGATTCTAAATGGACACTTATGTCAGAACACTGGCAAGCTGCTGAGACATTCATTTTGTACGGTAACTTGGAAAGGAAGCCAGGGAGGAGAAATGTTTGCACAGAGTGAGTGTTTCAGGGCTGGAATGTATTGCTTGAAATGTGGTGCACCCTGGTTCAATCCAGGCATTTACAAGAGCACTGGATGATGATGAGGGCATGGGGCTATGGAGATTGGCATTGGGTAACTTGTTTGAAGGTCTGGTGCTGATGCAATGGGCCGAACAACCTCATTCTGCTCTGTAACAGATCTGTGACTTTTATTTATACTTCAGTTCTGTTTAAACCTTGCAATATGCTTCCATCCGATGAGAAATAGATAAATGACAGGTGCCCGATGTCATGGTTATTCTTGCAGATGGCACTGCCACGCACAGAGAACTGAATTGCCCAGAAGGTGTCAGGGCAGGGTGACAGTTTCACGTCAGTTCCGCTCCTGGCTGGCAGATGGTGCTTTTCTTCTGCGGGTAATATATAGCGTGACAGTTTCCTTCCTTCTATCCTCTGCTCTTTCTCTCCTCACCTTCCACCTCCCCCACAAAAATGGAACGCTGTGCCGTGCACAAAATGCCAAATCCGTGCTCCTCCGGCTGCCAGCTGTCGAGCTTCCCGAATGCCAAAGGAATGACTAAACCGCAAACTCACATTCACTACAAAGCTCTTTCTCATCATCCCCCCTGCCGCTGCCTTTCATAACCCCTCCATCGTTCAGCGGCCAGCTCTCACCTCCTAATACCGTGTACCCTCTTCGACTTTTGCTTCATAAGGCAGTTGAGGACAAAAGCCTTAGATTGCAGAAGAATACACTCGGGCTGATTCAGTGGCAAATTGAATCCAGTCCGATAAATGTGGGGTGATGCACTTGGGCAGAACAGATAAGGCAAGGGAATACCTGATGACCAGTAGAAAGCACTAAGGATCAGAGGGACCTTGGTGTGTATGTACACTGGTCCTGTATGGTTTCAGGACTGGTAGATAAAGTGGTAAAGAAGGCATTGCCTTTATTAGCCCAGGGATAGAGTTTAAGGGCAGGGAGGTGATGTTGGAACTGTTTAGAAACGTTGGTTAAGCCACACTGTTTTGGTTCTAATTTGCCGCCAAAGCACGTCTTTCGACTGGACTCACCTGTTTTGTGGGGAAGCAGAACAAGCAACACATTGACTACTTATCGTGAAGCTGACTGATGATTGATAGACAGCCAAGGAGTCAGGAAAGCTCTCCATATCACCTCTCCTGTTTCTTTTTTTTTTGTTTATTCTTGGGGTCTCTTTGGCACAGTGGCTCAGTGGTTAGCACTGCTGCCTCACAGTGCCAGGGACCTGGGTTTAATTCCAGCTTCAGGCAACTGTCTCTGTGGAGTTTGCACATTCTCCCTGCCTGTTTCTTCGGGTGCTCCAGTTTCCTTCCATAGTCCAAAGATGCGCAGTTCGATGGATTGCCCCATAGTGTGCAAGCTAGGTGTATTACCCGTGGTAAATGCAGGGTTACAGGGATAGGGTGGGGGTCTGGGGCTGGGTGGGAGGGTCATTACAGACTCGATGGGCCAAGTGTCCACTATCTGCACTGTAGGGACTCTGTGATTCTATTCCTACCCCCGGCAAGGTCACCGTTTATTGCTGATCCCTGACTAGTTGTTACCTGATAAGGAGCAGCGCTCTGAAAGCTAGTGCTTCCAAATAAACCTGTTGGACTATAACCTGGTGTTGTGTACTTCTTCAGATGGCCACGACCATCAGTTTATCCCGTTTTACCATTCCCCAGGTGTGTTGGGTATTTCAGTACAAACCCTCAAACTGCTGTAAATTAACTCAAGTTTGCCTTACCCGCTTTCTTCCAGATCTCATCCGGGACGTAACCCGCTGATGGTCTGTGACCGATCTCCCGATTAAGCTCTGCAGTACAGATACAATTAGGTAGATTCATTATCCCGGGTCCCCGTGACAGAGTTAAACCAGAAAGCAGGATAAAACAGGAAAGTGAAAGGAACCAGCTGATAACTCCCTCCCTTCCCATTGAAGGGCTGCTTCCAACCCATCAGCTCACTCCTCAGCCTCCCTCGGACAAAAAGCCCAAATTTAGAATTCAAACAGAGGAAAGGTTGGTGCAGAATTGACGAGATGCCACTGCATTCCTACAGAATAGTTTCCCTGTGGGTGCAGGGTTATTAAGGGTTACATAATTAAGGTGTGTAGATGGAGGTTAGATGCAAAGAGGTTAATTATTGGTAAGACAGAGTCCAGGTATGCATTTTACCAATCAGACTTTTATTTCAACTCACACCACCAATACCCATCCCACTGATGACTTATTCCTCATGTATGTTACATACCTAAATACACCCAGTCACATTCCTACCCAATCATCCTTAATTTACCTATGAACTAGCTCCTGATCCCTCATGACCTCTGGCTTTTCTGCCATACGTGACTAGATAATAACACGGATGACCCTGGATCTGACTGAGTGATGGACCAGGATTGAAGAGCCACAGCATGTTCCTATCTCTTCAGGAATTGTTGCTACACCCCTTTGAGAACTCCAGAAGGAGACTATCCCATAGCAGCTGAGAAGTCCTTGCAGCTGCCATTTCTGAGATTTTCAGTCATCCTGCCTTGACAAGGTTGCCTCCCTGAGAGTACTGCCAGAGAAATGGGCTCCTTTCGCTGGGAGACCAGGCAGCCATATTAGCTGAGGCATGCTCGAGGAATAAGGTTAGCATGTCAACAGAGAGCACCAGATGGATTACAAGTGGTTGTCACTGGTAGAGGGTTATCCAGACCAAGGGAGCACCTCCCTGTCCAAAGACTGCAAAACCTCGTTTGAGGAAAGGAAGTGGATTGACCCTCTTTCATAGGGATACAAAACTGTCTGGATAGAGTAGGTTTGTGAACCCTGATTGAACAGATTACTGAAGCTGTCACATGACTTCCCATCGCACCCTCACTCTCCTGCTATTGGTTATCCATCAGGTCTGTTTTTAGGTCACATGACCTTCCCGCAATCAATTGGAAAGCAAATGCACCCCTCATTATTTGATAGACTGACAATAAAAAAGGAATAAGTTAACTTTATTCTCCACAAAATACTTCTACATTATTTTCAGAGAAAATGCTCCCCCAGATGAATGTAGAAATTTTTAAAAATAAATTCATTCACGGGATGTGAGTCCCAGAGTGTGTGTGTGTGAGAGAGAGAGTCCCAGAGTGTGTGAGAATCAGTGTCCCAGAGTGTGTGTGCCTGAGTCGCAGAGTTTGTGTGTGTGTGTGTGAGTCCCAGAGTGTTTGTGTGAGTCCCAGAGTGTGTGTGTGTGTGTGTGTGTGAGTCCCAGAGTGTGTGTGTGAGTCCCAGAGAGTGTGAGAACTGCCCAGAGGGCAGTTAAGAGTCAACCATATTGCTCTGGGTCTGGAGTCACATGTCGGCCAGACCAGGTAAGGATGGCAGATTTCTTTCCCTAAAGGACACTAGTGAACCAGATGGGTTTCCACCAACAATTGGTAACAGATATAATGGTCATCATTAGACTCTTAATTCCAGATATTTACTGAATTCAAATTCCCCCAATTTCCCTGACAGGATTCAAACCTGGGGTCCCCAAAACATTACCTGGGTCTCTGGACTAACAGTCCATTGATAATACCGCCAGGCCATTGCCTATTTTTGAAGAAGGGAAGGGGAATTCTTTTTCTGTAAGCCTGCTCAGTATTTAGCCCTCAATGCAGATCATGAAAAGGACCCCCAAATGACCTGGTCATGATCACATTGTTGATTGTGGGCGAGTGCTGTGCACAAGGAGTTCCTGTTTCCAATATTACAACTGTCTCAGGGAGGAGGTGACATCGCAGGAATGCCACAGGATTGCTAATCCATGAGAAACAGGTTGTAGGGAAAGGCCTGAAGTGTACCAAGTCCCGAATTAGCTTCACTGGGTTAAAGCAGTGAGTGATGGGATCACACAAACAGCGAGAGTTCCAACCTGGCCCTGAGTTGGGTGAATTCAGCTGGGATGGCCATGTCAGTTCCACAGTCAGTCCGCAATGGGATTGTGGACGTGGCGGGCACGCGAACAAACAAGATGGCAAAAGAGCAAGGGCAGCATTATCCTAAATATACTTCACCTTAACTGGCACAAGGATGATAACTAATAACACTGCAGGCTCAAAGTGAAAGGGCACTAGATTTTCTAGCATTAAGATCCCTTGGCTTGATGAGCAAGATAAAATTTACAAAGAAATTTAAAATGTGTTTGGCAGCCCTCATTCCAAGTCCTGTGGTTTGTAGGGTTGGAGAAACAGATCAACAGAGTCAACCCATAGTCCACTGGGGAGACACGAAGACCTTTTGCGATAGTGTAAACCAGTGCATTGTGATTCAGTGGTCTCCTTTCCAATTAATCGTGCATTTTCTTTCCTTAGGAAAAAAATCCCAAAAAGAGCTGAGAATGCTGGATATCAGAAATGAAAACAGAAATTGCTAAGAAAACTCAGCAGGTCTGGCAGTGTCTGTGGACAGAAAAGAGAAAGTGAGGATCATAGATGCTGGGGAGTCAGAGTTGAAAAGTGTGGCATTGGAAAAGCACAGCAGGTCAGGCAGCATCTGAGGAGCAGGAAAGTTGACATTTCAGGCATAAGCCTTTCATCTGTGGAGAGAAAGCAGAGTTAGAGTTTCGACTCCAGTGACCGTTCTTCAGAACTGGAGGAGAAGGGTCACTGGACCTGAAGCATCAACTCTGTTTTCTCTCACCAGACACTAACAGACTTGCTGTGTTTTCTCAGTAGTTTCTGTTTCCATTTTCTATCCTATCATTCCCATGCATCATTATCGTCCATTTCATGCAATCTCGTGCAATCAGACTTATTCGCTCTCATTTCAGATACCTCCCTCTTGGAGCTAGGCCATAATTCTCATTAAAGGCTGAAAACAGCAGCTGAGAGCTAAGGCAGAGAAAACTCAGTGTTACTCACCAGTCTGAATGGTGTCTGTGTTCCCAGGGCTGAGCTGCCTGAGGTGAGTGCTGCCCCCCTTTCGTACATCCTCTGTGTCATTGTAACGCCTCATCCAGTAGTTTAGCTCCTCTCGGTCAGCTTCTTGGCAACGGCAGAGGACGGCTAGTGAGCGACGAGTCTTCTCCACCATGTCCATGATGCAGTTCAGGAGCTGGAAGGAAAGCGGAGGTTTGTGTTTTTCTCTGCGATCTAGCTCCACCAGTTTTGCTCTGTTTTGGAACGACGAGATAACAGCGAGCTTCCGTTAACTGCGACTCACTTTGGTCCCTGTGCAAACATCTCATCGTCATCAACAGATCCAGACCGGGGGTACTGCTGAGGAGGAGCCCATTGAACCCAACAATGTGCACCTTTTTCATGGTCATGTCTGCCCTCTGGTGGCCCTGTCGAGGGAGGACACAATATCTACCCATACACCCAGTTTTGCACAACCATTGGACATTGCAAGGGCTAGAGTATCAGCAACCCTAAAAATGCCATTTCATTTGAACTTTCATAGACTCAGAGTCATACAGCACAGAAACAGACCCTTGGTCCAACCAGTCAATGTTGACCAGATATCCCAAACTAAACTAGTCCCACCTGCCTGCACTTGGCCCATATTCGTCCAAACATTTCTTATTCATGAACTTGTCCAAATATCTTTTAAATGTTGTAACTGTACTCATACCTACCATTTCCTCTGGAAGTTCATTCCACACACAAACCATTCCCTGTGTTAAAAAAATGTTGCCCCTCATGTCTTTTTAAAATCTTTCTCCTCTCACCTTAAAAATATGCCCCCAGTCTTCAAATCCCCCATCCTAAGGAAAAGACACCTGCCATTCACTTAGCTATACCCCTCATGCTTTTATAAACATCCATAAGATCACCTGTCTACCTCCTACACTCAGGTGAAAAAAGTCCCGGCCGATCCAGCCTCTCCCCAAAACCCAAACCCTCCATTCCCCATCAACTGATTTCCTCTGGGTGCTCTGGTCTCCTCCCACAATCCAAAGATGCGCAGGTCGGGTGAATTGACCCTGCTAAATTGCCCACAGTGTTAGGTGCTTTAGTCAGGGGTAAATATACGATAGGGGAATGGGTTTGGGTGGTTTACTCTTCAGAGGGGCGGTGTAGACTTGTTGGGCCGAAGGGCCTGTTTCCACACTGTAGAGAATCTAATCTAATCTAACATTCTGGTAAATCTTTACTGAGCCCTCTCCAGCTCAATAATATTGTTCCTATTGCAGAGTGACCAGAACTAGACACAACTTTGTGAACTTCTTTACAAGATTTGTTTGACAGTAGCCTTTAAAGGAGCTAAGACTATTCAATTTTGTTCAATCTGGTGGTTTATTCTTTCAAAATGGATCCTTAAACTTGGCAGAGCAAGTTGATAAAGCAGTTAAAAAAACTTGGGGTTTCAAAAACATTTGGAACATTAAAGTAAAGACATCATTCTAGAACATAATCAATGGTTAGGCCTCCACTGAACCACTGTGGACAGTTCTATGGCCCACACTTCAGGGAAAATTGCAATGGATTTTGAAAGACTATAATCTGTAGCATCACTTGACTGTCTCTGAAACCCAGTTTATACTTTAGGAGTACAGGCAAAAATCTCACCAATTAACAAAACTTAATCAATCCTTCCAGGCTTAGGAACAGTGGTTGATTGTAATACAAACTCCATCTAATTCACTAATAGCCCTTTAGGGAAAAAAAGTCTGTCACCCTTACTTGGTGCGGCCTGCATGTGACTCCAGATCCGCCCACATCAATGTAGTTGAATCTTAACTGCCCTCAGAAATGGCAGAGCAAGCCACTCAGCTCAGAATGGCCCTTGCCAGTGATGCTTACACGCCCCCCGCTCCCTCCCCCTCCCCCAACGGAAAATGGTTTACCAGGGAATTCCAGACTTCAATTTGGAGCAGCAATTGGAAAAATTTGGACTAGTTTGTCTGGAACAGAAAAGATGAGCAATGGCAGGAAAGAGGCTTTCAAGATGATGGAAGGTTTTGGTCAACAAAGACAAAGAATTCCCTCTGGAGAGTGGGTCAATAACCAGACGTCATCGGATTATATTCATTAGTAAGAGATCTTCAGTGGAGAGAAAAAGCATTATCTCTCAGGGATATCGAAAACTTTCCCTGAAAGGGAGGTTGGTGGAACTTGATTCGTAAAGTAATTTGAGATTGGAGCTGACCAAGTATGTGAAGCTTAGGGCTTGTGGGATCAAGAGGAATGGGGCGAAATTGGAAACAGCGTATCATGTTGTATGGTCAGCCACGGCCGTGTTGAATGGCAGAGCAGGCTCAAAGGGCCGAATGGCCTACTTCTGTTTCCTACGTTTCTGGGTGAGGATGAGGATCTCACCGAGTTTCAAGCAGGAGGGATGGATGTGGGGGACAACAGACAAGCGATTTCTCAAAAGGTCCAACAGAGGCACAAATGGCCTCCATCTGTGCCATATGTTTTAATGGGCAGATTTTATTGGCAGGGACCTCCCGGATGGAAAGGTCGTCAGAAAAGACAGGCATTTAACACTCCATGGTGGAGAGGCAACATCACTGGGGTAATAAACCAGAGCTGCAGCACGGGGACACAAGATCAAATCCCACCAATAAATGCAATTGATTAAACACAGAATTAGGATTGAAAGCTATTCTCAGTGAGAGTGATCATGAAGCTATCATTGGTTGCTATAAAAACATCAGAATCACTAGAGTCTATTGAAGAAGGAAATCTGCCATTTTAATCTGATCTGGCCTACATATGACTCCAGACCCAGATCATCAAAATTGCCTCTTAACTGCTTTCAAGGGTGATTACAGATGGGCAACCCAAACTAACTGTAGTGATTAGAACTGGGGGATCTCGTTGACTATGAGATCTTTGACTGGGGTTGTTAACCCAGGCCAATCAGGGAGCCCTGGCTGACAGATAGAACCAGAGGATTTAGAAACTCCTCCATTCAGGAGACTGACTCTGAGCTAGCTGACTACAGACAGTGCACTGTGTACATTTAAATAAGGGGTGACTTGGTGACAGGGTACCAGCCTCTGTGCAGTCATTTCACTGTCTTTGCCAGCAATGTTCACACCCCCTCCATGAGCAAATACAAATAATTTGGGCAGAAAACGGCAAATTCTGGACATTAGAGAGTTGGCTCAGCTAATGTTCTCATAGCAGGGAGGTGAGATGAGGCCAGGGGGGATCTGGAATGTCAGGAGGGTGGGCTGGAGATGATAGAGAAATCAAGAGGTGAAAGAAGAAGCAGGGTGACCCACTGGGCTTTCCGTCCATCCTCGACCTTTCTCTGACTGTCTCAAACTAAAGGCCCAATGGGAATGAGGGTAAGGGTGGGTGAATGGCCCCACGCCTCGCCAGCTCCAATGGAAAATTGGGGAAAGAATAGAGGCAGATAGCCAGGCCACCCGGAGAATTTTACACTCCTCCCCCAGCCTCTGCAAACTGTCCAATAGGATCGGTAACATCTGTAAAGTTGCTAAGAGAAGGACAAAGAGTAGAAGAAATCAGCACCTACATGATCCAGATGTTTCCATTCCTCAGCCCACTCACGGTCAGTCAGTCGGTGATCAATCATCTCTTCCTGGTACACTGCACGAGATCCTCCTGTGGAGAAAAAAGGGAAGGATAACGGTCTGGAAGTTGCTGTTGTTGAAGTGCCTTCAGTCTTGTAAATGAAGGGTGAGTCAATGCTTTGAAGATTTTGAGTATCCTTCTTCAAAGCTATCGCCAATGTCTCAAATGTTAAACATGAGAAACCTGCGAGGTTAACAGTATCCACCAAAAACCCCCAGAAAGTTAACAGAGTCTACTATGGGAAGTACACTGGAAATCAATCCCACAGTCACCTCGAAAGTTAAAGATTTTAACAACTACGTAGAATTCCCCAGTTTGCTTGTCTCTAGATTCCAGGTTGACAGAAAGTATGGACCAAGTTTCTGTACTTAACAAAAATGACTTTATTACAAGTAATTAGACTCTAGCTCCAGGTAACCGTTGGCATTTAACTCCACCTTAAAAAACTCCCCCTTACCCATACAGCACAGACTGACAGAAATACACAGGGAAAGGTGGTGGTTATGGATGATAGGAGGAGGGGGAAGGCAGTTCAGTGGTTCCTATTAGAAACCTTCAGTTTCCTGAAGAAGGGCTTATGCTCAAAATGTCGATTCTCCTGCTCCTCGGATGCTGCCTGGACTGCTGTGTTTTTCCAGCACCACACTTTTTAACTCTGGTCTCCAGCATCTGCAGTCCTCACTTTCTCCCAGTGGTTCCTAGTCCCAGGGTTGCTGAGTTGAGCCTTGTGCTGGTCAGAATGTTGATTCTCAGTTGTCCTTCTCCGGATGCTTCCGCTGGTTTGCTGGAGGCATAAGGTGACTGGCTCACTTGTACAAGAGTCTCTGGCTTATAATAAAAAGTCACAGCTTATAGCAACTTCAGAAGGAAAGAGAAACTGATTTTCTTCAGGCATTTATCTGCAGAACACAGAGAAGGAGAGATCCTGGGCTAACACTGGTCTGACCACTTCTCTATCTTGTTCACAGCTCCAAGTTGTTCAGCTGCTTAACAACCAATCACAGAGTTGTTTGCAGGCAGATGACCATTGAAATTGATATCTGGTCACTCGCCCACAAACTAACCAGCTTCTTGTTGCCAAATAAAGCTCCATTTGTACACAACTCTCAGCTCCAGTTTGTCTGCAGACTAAACTTAAACCACAGCATGGTGGCTCAGTGGTTAGCACTGCTGCCTCACAGCACCAGCGTCCCAGGTTCGATTCCAGCCTGGGGTGACTGTCTGTGTGGAGTTTGCACATTCTCCCCGTGTCTGCGTGCTCCGGTTTCCTCCCACAATCCAAAGATGTGCAGGTCAGGTGAATTGGCCATGCTAAATTGCCCATAGTGTTAGATGCACTCGTCAGAGGGAAATGGGTCTGGGTGGGTTACTCTTCGGAGGGTTGCTGTGGACTGGTTGGGCCAAAGGGCCTGTTTCCACACTGTAGGGAATTTTAAATCAAATAGTTGTGTAAACAATGAACATCAGGTTTACCCACTTTTCAAAACATTTGGGAATCTTTGGTTTTAAAACAGTTCTCTCCCATTTAAGTGTGAAAATAACTCACAAAGAAATAAGAAGACCTGTACACTACATGCAATCTGAATTCATTGGGCATGCATCCTTACTTCACTCGATGAATGTTTGTAAGTCCCATCCTACTCCATTGAGAGCTCTCTTGGACACATTGACGGTTACCTGGTAAAATCTATAATCCCTCATGGTTGCGTACTGAATCCCGGATGTTTGAAAAGCCGAGGTGATTGTTAACTGGATCCCAAACCAAAGGATGCAACTCGGCATCAATCCTCTTTCTTGATAACAGATTCATTTGCCAAACTATAATCGGCAAAACCAGCCACAGCTGCCATCCATGAAGAACCCAATTCTTCACGGGAACTGGTACCACCCCGTGCGTTCCTGCCATGATCGCCCTGTGCCCATAGGCTCACCGTGATGCCTGTGTCGGTCTCTGTATTCCGGAAGTCTCTGTGGGTCTCTGTACAGGTGGTTGATGGCCACATCGTCCAGGCTGTAGTGCTGGAGGGGAGGAGGGGTTGGATGCAGTTGCCCATTGGCGGGGTGAGGTATGCCAATGTTTGGGCTGTGCCGCTGGGCAGGGCTGATAGTGCACACCCGCTTTGCTGGAGGGTCTCGGTCAAAACCATTCTCTTTATTCCTGAGGAGATGGGGAGAAAATGTCATCATAAAAATCAAAACTTTCAGGAGAACAGTCCCTCATTCACACACTTATCAAACCACAGAGTCATAGAATCATACTGAACAGAAGAGGCCCTTTGGCCCATCAGGTCTATACTGTCAAAAATACACCACAGTCAGTTCTTCTGTAAAGCGATGGTTGTGTTCTTGTACAACCCCATGTTATAGCAAAATCGCACTTTAGAAACAGCACTTAAAATGTTGGTGCTGTCTTCACGTTCCAGCCAACACGCCTTCAAATTTCACGCTGTAGAAACAATATCCTCAATTTATCGTTCATGTTACAGTGAAGTTGCGTTGATGAAATGCACACTATTAACAGAATGACCTGTGCTAGTTAGACTAGTCCTACTTTCCTTCACTAGACCCTTTGCTTTCAATGTTATAACATTTCAAGTGCTCTTCCAAATTTTTTTTTAAGGTTTTATGAGGTTTCCCAACTGAACTACCTTCCCAGATAGTGCACTCCAGATTCCCACCACTCCCTGGGTGAAAAATGTTTTCCTTAAATCCCCTGTAAATCTCCTGTCGCCCAACTTAAAATTGTGCCTCTTTGTTATTGACTGTTCCAAATCTACGCAAGGTTAGACAAGGCCAGGGTTTAATGTTTGGTCTGAAATACAGTACCTGAGACAGTGCTGCACACCCTCGGCACCACAGTGAAGTGTCAGCCTCACTTCTCTTCTCAGTTCTCCAAGTGGACGCTGAACCCCTGACTCTACGGTGAGAGTGCTACTGCTTAGCTACGGTCGACACGTGAACATGGTTCCACTGCCTTTCCCCGGGTTCTGCTGTGGCTCATGCCGCTGTGTCAGAAGGTCATGGGTTCAAGCCCCACTCCACAGAGAGTTCAGCATTTTCCAGACCCATTCAGCAGGTCGAATTATAATCCCTTGGGTGTGGTCCTGCCTATTGGTTTGAAAGTTACTGGGAGCACCCCCCTCCCATTCCTTCAGTGGAAGAGGGAGGGAAATCGACTTTGCACGAGGCCGTCCAACTTGATCAACAAGGATCCCAGAGGGTCAAAAGCCCACCTGTGGGAGCTGTTGGCCAATCAGGAGCTAAGCCCAAGGCTCATTGTTGGATCCCTGGACACAAAGAAATGGGGTCAGATGGACTTCAATGGGGAGGGGTGGTTTTTGGTGACCGCTCCAAATGCTAGGCTCTTGATTGGGTATTGAGAGTCTGTCAATGGGACAACTCCTCACCGTCTCGGCCTCAGGAGAATCTGATAGGGTCTGCTGTCAGGCTGTGGGGGAACCTGTGTTAAATCCTGGAGCCACCAGTAATTAGCACCAAGTGGCACATTAATGACCCTGATTGGCGTCATTGTTCCCAGCAAGTGGGATTCCTCCATTGACTTCTTCCTGTTCCCATTTTAATTCAGGACAGTTTTCCCAACCTCGAGAAACAGATGATTCTCCTGGCACATAGCCAGGCCTTCAGGCCCTTTTGGGTGGGGAGCCATTAAATTACACCCACCCTCACCACTGTTGGAGTGCCACACTGTCATCTTTCAGATGAGAAATTGGAACTTTTTCTCTCAGGTGGATGTGAAAGCATTATCTAGGAGAACAATGGGACGATTCTCCTTGATGACCTGGTCAACCAGACCCATAGATTCAATTTACATGAAATCTGTATTCAAACAGAGATAACAGCACCCACTGCTACAGTGCCGGACATGGTTACAGACTGGAGTTGTTCTGCAATTGCAAGATGATAGTTTGTCCTCAAGCCTGGACTGTACAGCGGAATACTCTAACGACTTTTGTTTTGACAAAGATAGTCTGTCCGAGTTTGGCAGGCTTGTATTTCTTCTGGCATTTCTGTGCACACCGCAGTCATCGCATTGGAATGTCAATCCCTCCCTCATCAGATGCCCACAACCACCCCACCCCCACCACCATCACCACCCTCATTGGCCCATTGCTCAAACTGCCTGGAGCTAATCCAATCCCACTTAATTCTCTCACCACTTGAAGCAGAGTGGCAGGAAGTATATTAGCAGATCATATAAGGTCTTAACTGTACTGGCTTCACACAACATTTCCTTACAGGACTTGGCAAGTCTGAAAGCTCATGAAACAACATTTATTAATTTACAGTTTTTAAAGCACGTTCTGGGGTCTTTTAAATTAAGTGCTTTCTAGCTATAGTGATTGTTTATGAGTAAAAGAGAGAGGTGTCTTCAGGGCAACAGAAATGCCTGTCTTTTGCAATAAAAAGGCAACCAATAAAAACATAAGAGATGTCTTGGCGTCATCGCAGAACCCATTTTACTGCCGGAGAATACAATCAGACAATGGTTACAGCACAGGAGGCCATTCAGCCCTTTAAACCCATGCCACCTCCCAGCAAAAGTGAGTCCCGCCTACATTTTCATTCCCTGTCTCACTGTAATTTGTCAGCCTTCAGATTCTTATCCAATTGCCTATTCAAAGTCATGACTGAATCTGTCTCCGCCATTCTCCTGGTATCCACATCCTGATTACTCACTGCATCTCCTCATGTGGCCTTTTTTAAAACTCTTTTGCCAGTCACATCTGTATATTCCTATAACTGACCATTCTGCCAATGGAGCAGATTTGCACTGTCCACTTTGTTTAGGCCCCTCGCAATTTTGAACACCTTCCCCTCTCCTCCATTGAGCATCACCTCTTTACCCTCATGACTCAAGACCCTCAGCCCTGGAACCTTTCTTGTAAGGTTTTCTCACACCCTCTCAATCTTCCTAAAGTCCGCTGTCCAAACTTGGACATCCAAAACACCAGGTGGAGCTGTTTCACTTATACAACCTGTCGCTGAGATCTCCTGGAGAATCACGCTAGACAGGCTGGACAGTTACGTTCACTGCCCATCACTATCTTGCACGATGTGCCCGTTCCCTTCTGGACATCACTCCTCCTTCCCATTGCATTTTAATCCCGCATGTCTGACCCAATGCGCCCAGGGGTATCCTATCCCCGATCCAGCTGGTTTACCTTTCCGGGCTGTTCCTCTTCCCATTCTCATTGACCTCTAGCAGATCCGTTGAGTTGACAGGGGACGTGGCATTGGCATTGAGCAGGAGGTGTTCATGCTGAGCCAGGTACTGAGCTGGCGTTTGCTTGGCAGAGCGGGCACAGTGCAGTAGTTCCCGCTGCAGCAGTGGCAGGTTGGCCTGGAAAAACAAAAGTCACACACAAGACCTCAGCAACACCTCCATGCATGATCCATTATGCTCCCAATTTCCCCCGCTCATGGTCCCCATTGGCAGCTTTTCTTTTCCTTGGCTCACCATTATCCATCCTTTCGTCCATCTGACTGCTATTGTCTCTGTCTGGGCTCCATCTCTACTTACCCTCTCATTCCTTTATCCCCTCACCATCCCCAATCTCCAGCACATATACCGCCTTTTCCTAGCTACTCACAGTTTTGAAGAAGGGTCACTATATTCGCAAAATTAACTCTGTTTTCACTCTATAGATGCTGCCAGACTTGCTAAGTTTCTTCAGCTTTTGTTTCCGACTTCTGGCATCCGTAGTTCATGGCTTTATTATCCATTATTTCTCTAAGTCATTGACTGCAATAACTTGCATTTACACAGCATCATCCATGCTGTATAATGTTCCATGCCACATCACCGTAAAACAGATGATCTGTTCATCATCACTTTGCGGTGTCTGGGCGATTGCTGCGTGCAGATTGGCTGCTGCAAGTTCTACATCATAACAGTAGACCAACATCCAGCCAATAAAGTACTTTTAAAAGTGTTTGAAAGGTGCAAGAGAAAGGCAAGCCTTTCTGTTGTCTAGTGTGCTGAATTAATTCCACCCATAAGGTCACCCTTTCATATACGTTGATACAACAATTTTACAGAATGAAACGTTTTTGTGATCTTGGGCATTGGTTAGGCCACTTTTGGAATACTGCATTCAGTTCTAGTCTCCCTGCTCCAGGAAAGATACTGTTAAACTTGAAAGGGTTCAGAGAAATTTTGCAAGGACGTTGCCAGGGTTGGAGGGTTTGAACTATAGGGAGAGGCTGAATAGGCTGGGGCTGGGGCTGTTTTCCCAGAGCGTCAGAGGCAGAGGGGTGACCTTATAGAGGTTTATAAAATCATGGATAAAGTGAATAGACAAGGCCTTTGTCTCAGAGTGAGAGTCCAATGAGGTTGTAGTCCAAGAAGGAGTAGGATTAGGGTAAGAGGGGAAAGATTTAAAAGGCAACCTTTTCACACAGAGGGTGGCACATGTATGGAATGAGCTGCCAGAGGAGGTGGTGAAGGTGGATACAATTACAATATTTAAAAGGCATCTGGATGGGTATGTGAATAGGAAAGGTTAAAAGGGATATGGGCCAAATATTGGCAAATGGGACTAGATTAATTTTGGATATTTGGTCAGCACGGACGAGTTGGACTGGAAGGTCTGTTTCTGTGCTGCACATCTCTATGACTCTATGGTACAAAATGCTCAACAGACAAACCCTTCCAGCAATGGTATTATCAATCAGTGGAGATAAAATCCCTGGGAGAAAAGGGTCCTTCCATGACTAACTGCGGCTGTGCCATGCAAACTGGCTGATTAGTGGATGCTTCACACTTGCCTCTGTCAACGTGCTATGTTGCCCAACAAGCCTGAACTCCAGCTACAAATCAGCCAACACGATAGAACCAGGATTATGTTTTTGGACACTAGCCCATATTGCCAAGTGGGAGCCAGAGAAAATGAAGGATCTGCCTAAGTGTGTCTTGAGACGACAGTGAAATCAACATATTCCCAGTGACAAGCCAATGAAGTGTGGTAACGTGCAATAAAAAATATCTTCATTTCCCAGGCAACAGGGAGCCAGTTCCCCTTTCTGACTCATTTGGGAAATTTGGACGCGTTTACACAGAATTAAATCAGATGCACAGCGCTGAAACAAGCCATTTAGCCTAACCAGGTAACACTGTGTTTTTGGCTACCTGTCTAATACCTCTGTGTGTGATCGAACTTTGTTGATAACACTCCTGTGAAGTGGCTTGGGACAGTTCACCCCATTAAAGGTGCTTGATAAATGCAAGATGTTGTTCTGTTCCACGTGAACAGGAAAGATTTGGAGTGATTTGGGTCAGGAACAGGCAGGTGGGACTAGTCGAGTTTGGGATTATGGTTGGCATGGACTGGTTGGACTGAGGGTTTGTTTCTGTGCTGTCTGACTCTATGAGCCTTTTCCTGTCCCTCTTTATCACACACTATCAGCATATAAGGTACAGTGACATCATCACAATCCTAGGGAGGGCCTAGGTTCAAATCCTGCCTTAGCAGTTGGTAGAATTGGAATTAAGTAATACTTTTTTTAAAAATCTGGAGTTGAAAATCTTTAAATACTCATCTGGTTGACTTATGCCCTGCTAAGAAAAAAAAAGGCTGTTTTTATCTGGTCTAGACTCCAGACCCACAGCAATGTGGTTGATTCTTAACTTTGGACAATTCGGGATGAGCAAGGAAATGCTGACCTAGCCAGTGATGATGACGTCTCATGAATGAATTACAAACAAGCCCTATTTATTTCTAAAACAAAAACAGAAATTGCTGGAAAAGCCTAGCAGGCTTGGCAGCATCTGTGGAGAGAAATCAGAGCTAACACTTTTGGCACAGTGACCCTTCCTCAGAACCAGAGGGTCTGCGATCCTTACATTCCATTGTTTGGGGGAAAAGGAATAATAAATGGGGTTAGCCTTATCTCAGGATTTTAACAGAAAAGGTGCTACACAAATGCAAGATTTTGTTCAGCAAATTTCACATGGAGAATGTGCTTTTGGGAGCATTATTTGTGCTTTTAAGTTTGTGCAGAGAATGTTGGAGTATCCTGACTGCCTGAAATTTCATTACCCCAACTCTGGACAAAGGTTCCTGAAAACTCTTTCATTCCCCAAAGAGGGAAGTGAGAAAGAGAAAAAAGATTCTCACAGATAGACAGACACAGAGGCAAATAGACACACACACATGCATGCGCAAAGGGAAGACTTTTTACAACAGAGATATGGAGAAACTTCTTCAGTCAGAATGGTAGTCTACAGAATTCACTGCTACAGAAGGCTGTTGAGGCCAGGACATTGAGTATATTTAAGACTGAGATAGATAGATTCTTGATTGCCATGGATCAAGGGTTATGGGGAGAAGGTGGAAGATTGGGATTGAGAAACTCATCAGCCATGATTGAATGGCAGAGCGGACCCGATGGGCTGAATGGCCTAAATTCTGCTCCGACACCTTATGGTCTTACACACACATGCACACAAAGACATATACTGACACGTGCACAAAACTACATGCACACAGATATGCACATACATGCTCACATGCATACTTACACATGCACACAGACTCACATGCATATACAAATGCACACAGTCACACAGATATGCATACAGACATGGACACACACGCATACACACAGACTCACACACTAACAGATACATGCACACACATCCAGACAGACATTCATGACCACACATGCACATACAGATGCAATCATGCACACACCTAATATATCACACATACAGACAGATACAGATACACATTTGCAAACTTAGCTCAAAATCCCATTTTAATAGCCAGACACAGTTTGATATTATGCAAATAACTGCACTCCAGCGAGCTTCCCTTTCTCTTTGTTGAGATCAGAGACAATTAAAGCTGGGTAATGTTGATCGGAATGGGCCGCAAAGTCTTGCTGGTGCTAATGTCAGCAGTGGACCCAGTAATTGAAATGGTTTCCATTATCTTTGCAGCGAGCAATTTGACATACTGCAGATTGGAATGGGAGTCGGAGGGTTACATTAATGTAATGAAAGGCAGGCTGAAGTGAAGGCAGTTACAGCTGCTTCCTCTCATTGAGGATTCAGCTCAAATATCCAAACACATATGGTCTCTGTCATTTACTTTTCCCTCAGAGGGCGGATGCTATAGCGTTGAGCGAGAAAAAAATCCTCCCGTTCAAATGATTGCCACTAAGTGATATGGAGCCCATATGGTGTGTGATGCTTCTACAAACAAAAAAAAGGTTGCAGCACGGTTTCACACTCATGCTCTGCAACAGACATCACCACCACCAGCATCCCCCCTCCCCGTCTCACCAACAACACTCCTCCTCTACCCCCAGCCTCAGGAGGGCAAGTCCCATGGTAAACATCACTCAGTCAAGACGGTGCTAAAAATCTTGACTGCAGGAATAAAGCAAAAACAAAGTCCCCACTCCAACAGAAAGTAAAATAAGGTTAAATACCAGGAATAAAAATTGCAAATCGATGAAATGAGGCAGAGAGAAAAAACACAGTAAGAACTGAAGACGCTTGAGATCAGAAACAAAGGTAGAAATTGCTGGAGAAACTCCGCAGGTTTGGCAGCATCTGCGGGGAGAGAGAGACAGAGAGAGAGAGACAGAGACAGACAGACAGAGAGAGAGAGAGACAGAGAAACAGAGGGAGAGACACAGAGAGAAATAGACAGGGGGAGAGACAGAGGGGGAGAGACAAAGAGAGAGAGAGAGAGACAGACAGACAGAGACAGAGACAGAGCGCAGAATCAAAGTTTTGGGTCCAGAGACCCTTCCTCAGAACGGGAGGTGGCTAGGAAAACGTTGGTCTTTAAAGATTTTCTTTTCCCCTTAGCTGTCAGACCTGCTGAGTTTTTCCAGCAGTTTCTGATTTTGTTTCAGAAAATAGGAGAAACATCTGGATGCTTCAGACAAGAGATTAGCATTTACTAACTAATGGCGGCTTTGAACCAATGGGTTCTGGTACGATCAGGTACATTTTCACGTGTCACCATTTTCTCTGAATTTAATAAAATGGGATGATTAGAGACACGCACACCCCCCCCCCCCCCACCCCCCCCCCCCCCACGCCAAGCCTGCTCTGTCTTCCCTAGGATCATTTTCATTTTCCTGCCCTGTTGCTATGTCACTCGAATCCTTTTGCAGTCCAAATACCTATTGAATCTTGAACATTCAACAGTTGGGAGCAGCCACACGTGTCCGAGGTTGAGAATTCCAAAGATCCACAAATCAATGACATTGCACCTTTCCCCATCTCAATCCAAAATGGTTGACTCCTCATTTTGAAAAGGTGACCCCCCACCAGCCTTCATTCTCCACTCCCTCAGCCAGGAGAGCAAAGAAACTCAGAAAAAGGAAGTGCGACGGTTGGTGATTGGCCGGCGAGGGGTATCATTGAGATTGATTGATTTATGGTCACGTGTACATGAAAAGCTTCGTTTATGAGCTGTACAGGCAGATCGTAGTAAGCAAGAACGTACAGATCCGAAAGACGTAGACAGAGGTGTTCATTGCACAGGGTGAGATCAGTGTTAGCAAGGTCAACATTACTTAAGGCTAGAGAGATGTAATTAATTAGTAGCTTATATTGAGACACATTTACTGCCAATGCTCTCCTCCCTCCCCGTATCCAGGTTTGGGATCTGACAAAAACACACCGGCACCATGAATGATGCCCCTTTGTAAAGCTCAGGTATCACTTGCAGAGAATTGAAGGGTTGGTACTGTTGAATCCACATCTCTGACTGGACGGATATTCCTTAAAGTTTCATCACATGACCTCTGTCAAGTGATGTGCATCTGCTCCAATACTTCCAAATTTTCAAAGTAAATAAAATTAAAAATACCCTCTTGTCCGTTTGCTTGCTGCAGCATTGGAGGAGGTAAATTGTTGAATTCCTGGTCACCCCAGGCCAACTATGAATAACTTGACATCTCTAAACTTGCCAGAATGATTCCGACATGGGGTACAATGTGACTGGGGAGGGAGGGAGGGTGAGGTGAAGGCCTGTGCAGCCTTCACAGGGGGCTGTGAAACAAAATTAAAGTTGGGAGGGAGAAATAATAGAAAGTTCTTTGCTTTTTTTTTCAGACTTCCCTGTGAAACTTCAGATGGGCTTGCTGCGTGTGCCAATGGAGTGGCCAATTGGTCCCAATGGATTGTAGGAAATGGGCAGTAAATGGGAGAAGGGCCCAATCTAAGGTCCTCCTAATCCTGACACATCACTGTCTGACTTTAGTGAACTCTTGCATGGATGACAGCGAGCTATGTCCCTACTGTGACCCCATTTCAAGGTTCAGAAATCATCCCAACACCTCAGAGGGAAGTGAACGTGGATAGGGGTTTGGAGGCAATGAGAGCAGGAGCTGTAATAATGTGGGCGGAGCTCCACAATGGTCTCAGAGTTCACGAGCTCCCGTCCCCACCCCGACTTCTGAGGAGCTCTGCCCTTGATATCCAGTCGGGCACTCTCCCGGAGTAAGTGGTTCAACGGGACACTTACCGGTCCATTGACCCCATTTGGAATATCACGACAACTCCAGCTGCTACATGAACGCTGTCATTTAGGCAATTCTGCGGCATTAATAGAAAGTGTATCGTTTCCACACCTCAAGGGACTAATCAGGTATTTGTCCAGAGACCAAATCTGCAACAGCTCCACTAATGCAGGAGTGAGAGTCACTGTCATGAATTCATTCAGAGGTAAGTCTTTAACATATCAAAAATGCTTAAGACCCTGAAGGCCCTATTCCCCCAGTGACCTCATTAAAGGACTCCTGACTGTTGCAGTCAAAAGATGTCATTGAATTGCCAGTCCACATCACACAGTGCATTCAGCCACTGATTATCATGACACCTTCCTTTTCCAATGACTTACAAGTGGAATATGAACAAAAGCCCTGTAAAGGTGAGGTCATTATTTTTTGAAATATAAATCCCGGCATCGAGTGTCCATCAGGCATCATCCATTGTAGCAGCTGCAGAACTACCTTTCTCAAAAAAAACGTAGGAAATAAAAAGCCAGGAACTTAACCAGGGTGGCTCGAGTTGAGAGTGTGATGCTGGAAAAGCACTGCAGGTCAGGCAGCATCCAAGGAGGAGGAGAATCAACGTTTCTGATGAAGGGCTAATGCCTGAATCGTCAATTCTCCTGCTCCTCGGATGCTCCCTGACCTGCTGTGCTTTTCCAGCACCACACTCTCAACTCTGATCTCCAGCATCTGCAGTCCCCACTTTCTGTTGGCTCAGTGGTTAGCACTGCTGCCTCACAGCACCAAGGACCTGGATTCAATTCCACCCTCAGGTGACTCTGCGTGGAGTTTGCATGTTCTCCCCGTGTCTGCGTGGCCTTCCTCCGGGTCCTCCAGTTTCCTCTCCTTCTCCCAGCCCCACCCTCCTCCCATTTATCTCTCCACCCCCAAGGCTCTCAGCCTCATTCCTGATGAAGGGCTCCGGCCCATAATGTTGATTTCCCTGCTCCTCGGATGCTGCCTGACCTGCAGAGCTTTTCCAGCAACACACTCTCGACTCTGATCTCCAACATCTGCAGACCTCACTTGCTCTAGTTTCCTCCCAAAATCCAAAGACTGGCAATGCTAAATCGCCTGTAGTGTCTGGGGAATTTGCAGAAATGGAGATAGGGTGGGGGGGGCTGAGATATCCTTCAGACAGTCAGTGCACACTGAATGGCTTCTATCTGCACCCTAGAGATTCTATGCATAAAACTTTAGAGGTTGCATTATTTGAACTGGCCTATTTATGACCCACCGCCTGAAAGAGTTAGTTTGGGTTTTCCCAGTTAAACATTAAACCCATTGAACAGCTGTGCAATGGCTAAATTCAGCAAACCTCACTGTCCTTCCTCATCATTCCACTTTATGCTTTGAAACAGGTGGATGAAGACAACACAGTGTGTAAAAAAAAGTTATTTCACACGCAAAGTTCTAGGTGGAGGAGGAGGGGGTTTAGGGGCTCAGGGTTAGGCGTGGTGGCGATAGAAGGTGCGGAGCACTATTGAGGCTGGAGACTGTCACCACCACACAATTCACACCTCCAAAAATCAAACTTTAGAAGCACAAAATGCTGAGCAATAAAAAGGAGGGCTAACACCAAGTGGACTGCAACGACTCAGGACGGCAGCTCACCACCACATTCTCAAGGGGCAACGAGAAATGCTGGCCTCGCCAGTGATACCCACATTGCACAAGTGAAAAATAAAAAAGTTACCATCGTCAGGTTGGCCTTTCCACAATTCAGTAAAGTTCACTGTCCCTGGCCCAAACAAATCCCAAAAATGGGAAATCACCTTAAAGATGTAGTTTGCCAATCTTCCACAACTGATCAAACATCTCCAGGGATGGCTAACTTTCTACAAGAGATATCATAGGGGCATTAAAAAGATAGAGTGAGCTTTTGTTTGAAAAGTTGGCCTTGTTCGTGATAAAAGTCTTGGGGAGTTTGAAAAGGTGGGCTGTCGACAATCACCTGAGCTGCTCAGAGACCTGGTGGCTGGCGTGGGCAGGTTGTGGGGGTTGGGGCAAGTGGGGGGGAACAGGTTTGCTGATGGGGAGGGTAATGACGATAGGCCCACCTCACTCTGCAGTATCTGCACTGCCCACCTTTGCTCCAGTGGCCCCCATACAGGCCAGGATTCACAGTAGAAACAAATTAACACGGACAAAGGATCCAATGCAGGATGTTCAATGAACTGATGAAGGGCTTATGCCCAAAGTGTCGATTCTCCTGCTCCTCAGATGCTGCCTGAACTGCTGTGCTTTTCCAGCACAACACTTTTCGACTCTAATCTCCAACATCTGCAGTCCTGCCTTTCTCTGAGCTGCTAACCATGCAGTGTGATGCTTAACAGAAGCGAGGGAGGGTGTGAGAACACTATGGTTAGGGTCTGGAATGCACTGCCTGTAAACATAGTGGGGGCAGGTTGAACAGAGGCGTTCAAAGAGGGGCATTGGATGGTTATTTGTATAGTAATGGCATGTAGGGATATGGGGAAAAAGGCAAAATGTTTGACATTGGGGGATAGAACCAGTGCAGGCACGATGGGCTAACTGGCCTCATTCATCAGATACAGGTTTTGTGATTCTGTCTGAGTGCCAAGTGACAATTGACTTTGGAGCAGGAAATGCTGGAGAGATTCCATGGGTCAGACAATGTCCGTGGAGAGAAACCCAAGGGTCATCTCTATATTGGGGGTGGGGGGTGGAGGGAGTTTGTGGAGGGATGGGGTGGAGGGGGGGCAAGAAGGAAGGAGTGTTCCCCACCCGTTGCCTTGACAGCCAGACAGAGACTCACTGCACCCTCTCTGGGGAGTTCCATTCACTGTTCCCACTTTCCCTCTCAGAAGCTAAGAGCAGGTGGTCGCTGGGATGGAGGACAAAGAGTGGATCCCAGCAGGATTATCCCCAGTGCCGGAGTCTTCCATGGGGTTGTTGGTCATGCTCCTGACACAGTGACAGGCTGATCCCAGCTGGTTACTGTGGGACTGAAACAGTGCAGTAGTAGGAGCTGACGGCCAAATCCCACCCTCTCCAACTCGGGTTTAACTTGAGCCACAAATGGGGAAGATTTTCAAGCCATATTCCGGGCCTGATTAAATCTATTCCCTCACCTCCTAAATGCACCTTATGAGGGGGTTAGGGGTTCTATGCAGACAGATTTTTCATCAGTAAGGGAATCGGGGGTTATGTGAAAAAGCAGGAAAGTGGAGTTGAGGATGATCAGACATGGGCTGAATGGCTACTTCTGTTCCTCCACTTTGCAGTCTGACTCTGAGTATTCCTACCATTTCCTGTTTCTTTCTCAGATTTCCTACATCTGCCACCCTGTGCCTAGCTACCAGTGACAACTTTCATGGATTTCCCATTCTCTCCCTTCTCCCATTCCCCCTCCCCCACACCCACACCAGAAGCAAGCTGGGTGCACACAAAACAATGGACGTTCATGAAAACGGAGGAAGACTGCATTACCTTTAAGAATGGAATTACAAAGGGGCGCAGTGGGAAGTTTGTTGCCTCTTGCAGCTTTGAGTGAAACTCTTCAATGGTCACGGTTGAGTTCTGGAAGGGTAGGTAAGAAAATAAAAAAAAAGTGTCAGCTGTGTGTCTGTAAGTGAAGTCATATCCTTAGGGTTTTAACTTTGGCGCAATATTCCAATATCCCCGCTCTCTCCAAAGACAGTTTTAGGTCCATCAAGAACTGATCCTTGTTGAGCTCAACACTTGGGTTTATAAACTACCAGCTAACACAAGTGGGGCAGGCAATGGCATAGAGCTTTTATCATTAGGCCATCAATCCAGAGACCCAGGTAATGCCTGGGAACCCAGGTCCAAATCCTGCCACTATAGATGATGGAATTTGAATTCAGTAAAAATAACCTGAGGTTAAGACTCTAATGATGAAGATTTTGGAAAACGCCATATGGTTGACTGATGCCCTTTAGGGAGGGAAATCTGCTACCCTCACCTGGTTTGGCCTACATGTGACTCCAGACGGCACTCTCAACTCCCTCTGGGCAGTTAGGGACAGACAACAAATACTGGCCTTGCCAGCAACGAATGCAAAAATAAATTCCACTCTGGAGCCGAACCAATAAGCCTCCAAAACTGACCAAATTAATGTTAACAATTCATTCTATGCTTTCAGGAACTCTCATTAATTCCCAACAATGAAGTGTAACTACAAAAAGAGCCAGATGCAGTATTCCATAACACCCCAAACCTATATCATCAACTTGACTGAAATCACACGAGTAACACAAAATAAGATTCACTTGCTCAAAAATCAATTTCCTTGTGTAAAGATTGAGAAAAAACTTTGAATGTCAGCAGGCACACTCACATTGAGTTACAATAGTAAACAAATAGCAAAATAACGTTAGTCACAAACAACATCGGGGTAGACTCAGGTTAATCAGTTGTGTGTTCCCTAGGCGTAAGAGAATTCTGAAGTAATGGTAGATTAAGTAAAATTTCAATCAACTCAGGAGGCCATATCCACACTGGTCAGAACGATAATGCTGTCATGTTTAAATCAACTAGATTTGACCTCATTGATGAAAAACACCAACTTGGTATAAATACAGACAATGAGGGGATAATTTAAGGGAAGTTTCATTTGACCCTATGACGATGACGATGATTGCACCTTCACTGTCGATTGTTCAATGTGATTGCCAATGTGTCCATTCTATCCAGAAGCAGCTCAGGAAGTACATGAAGCATCAGTCAATATAAAAATGGATGTGTAAGTTATATCTTATGTAAAATCATAGGGCCAGATATAAAGAGACTCTCTTCAAAACACAATAAGAAGGACACAAAAATGGACCAAAATGTATCCATTTAGGCACAATACAAATTGACACAATTTAGTTTTCTGTTCACTAAACTGTCACAGCTTGTAACAGAGCATTTTCTATAACCTTTGTAGGCAGTGAAGGGATTAAGCAGCCCAAATCTAGCACAGCTGAGCCCAGTGACAGAGTCAAGGTCGCTTGATCAAAGTGCGCCAGTCCCCACCAATGCCTCACTGTGACATTGCTCGGACACCACAAGGTGATAGCTGTTGTGAATTGAAGTTTTCTTAATACGTGCTGAATTTGGGGCTTTGCTCTGTTACTCATGACCTCACCATAACTCATTTCACAGTGGGCAGCGTAGAACAAAGACTTTAAGCTAGTCATTGGTCTGTGTTTTTAGACAGGAGGAAGACCCAAAGCAGAGCAAGTCAGTGGTGAGATGGCTTGTACCCAATCTACACAGGAATTGTCCTTAACCCTAAATTTGTACAGCGCACCTAAAACAGCTCTTAGCCCCCGTGGTGATGTTGACGATTGGGCCTAACTCTAAGGGAAGAAGTTGAGCTGCCATGAGCAGAACAAATCCCTTTCACGGCGAACACGGGCATTCCTCCTGGACACCTACTCCCTGAGATTTCTCACCATCCTATCTTCCTGTACCAGCCCATCCTAACTCCCGACTCTTTTGTCTGTCCCTCCTCTCTCCTGAGGCTTAGCAGAGGGCCACTGAAGTACAAAGTTACTTTGGGGCCCTGATAAGTGACAGCAGATCCCTCGGAACATGTCAGGCCAGTTTTAGATCTCTCCATCCCAGAGTGTGCTGCTTTGACAAGAGAATTCTGAAGTCATTATTGGTAGATTAAAATTTTAATCAACTAAGGAGGCCATATCAGAACAATAATGCAAATCCCACTCTGATTTCAGGGTAACTGTCTGGGGTTAGGCAGGAAGGAATTTGCAAGGGGATACCCATCAAACAAGGAACCATTCCGAAGAATTAGACAACAATGGGTTGTTGAGAAAAGTGCGGAAAGGGGAGAAAAGATAGGGTGTCATGGAGAAACAGAAGGAAAGCACAGTTGTACAACATGAGAATGGAGAGTTTGACTTATAAGGAGTGGCTGGATTTCACTTTTTCCCTGGAGTGTAGGAGGTTGAAGGGTGATCTTTGAGGTTTATAAAATCATGAAGGGGTATAGATATGGTGAATGGCTGGTGTCGTTTCCATAAGGTGAGAGATTTCAAGACTTAGGGCATACTTTTAAGGTGAGAGGGGAAGCTTAAATAAAATGCGAGGGGCAATGTTTTCTACACAGAGAGTGGTTCGTGTGTGGAATGAACTGACAGAGGAAGTGGTGGATGTGGGTACAGTTACAATGTATAAAAGACATTTGGGTAAGTACATGAATCAGAAATGTTTGGAAGGATATGGGCCAAGCACAAGCAGATAGGACTAATTTAGTTTGGGATTATAGTTGGCATGGAGTGGTTGAATCAAAAGATCTGTTTCCGTACTCTATAACATGGGTAGCAGCACTGCCAGTGTAGAAACCCAAAAACTAAACTAATAGAATTATACGGTGTTATGACACAAGCTATAAATACAAAAGCAGATGGAACAATGAGTCTAAACCCACAGTTAAAGTCGGGTGTACATTCAGGGTACCACACTCAAGAAGCAATGGACATGGTGTGCGGTTGATTCACTGGGATGCTGCAAAGTTGTCAGTGACCCACAGGAACACAGGCCTGGTCTCTCAGTAAAGGCAAGTGTATCCATACTTCAGACAAGGGCACATTTGCAAAGAAGGGAACTTCATGGTCATCTCAGCCAGTGCATGAAGTGAACCTGCACTATTGGTGTCACTCTGCATCAGACAGCAGCTATCCTGCAAACTAAGCGAGATGACTCCCGGCCACTAGAGTGCCACATGATGTGGGAAGGTTCATTCTTGGCAATACAAACGTAGAGAAATGAGCTTAACAAATTAGGGTTAATTTAATTTGAACAGAGGAGTTCAGAAAGGAGCTCTTTAAAATGACGAAAGATCGGGACAGGGTAGTTTTCAGTGCTTTAAGAGTTTAGAGGTTGAGGCAATTGATATAGAGATGTATTTAACTCAGGGAATATGGAAATTTTTTCACATGAAGGGCTGGGAGGCTGTGGAAGGCAGTTAGAATTAGTCATTCGGGCAGAGAGCATGTCAACATTCAAGATTAGATTAATTAAGTGATCAAAAGGAAAGGAATATTGAGTCAGAACTGCTGCTTGTAATGAAGGAAGGTAGAGTTGAATGCTCTGTTATTGCTGTGGGTTTTTTTTTAATAATTCCATAGCGAGCTGTTTCTTTATAAAATGGAAAAGTTGCAAAAAGCAGGTGAACAAGTTCAGAGTTTCACCTTCAAACTCCATCTTTCGAACTAACACCTTTACCTGTGGCCTGCACAAGTTTTTCTTGAGGAAGGATGTTAAGAGTGTTGTGGAACCAAGATGGTCAGTCACAAACAAACTGAACGGCAGACTAGGCTGCAGAGGGGCTGAATGGCTAACTCTCAACATGGCAGTTGCCTCCTCGCTTTCATGAGCCTCCGGATGAGACTGTACTCACCACCAGTGCCAGGACAAGGCTGCGGACTCGCTCCCCGATCTCCGGTGAGATGTCGTTGCCAAATTGCTGCAGGGTGGTCAGAAAGCGCTTCAGTTTGCTAAGCTGGCGGGCACCACAAGTGGCAGGGAGCTGCTGACTGGCGAGAGAGGACGAAGGGCCATTGCTGAAGCGTTGAGGTGGGGATGGCATGCCGTTCAGGGCAGGTGGAGAGTGGTCAACGCCATTCGGCACTGTGTATGGGGGAGGGGGGGGGTTGAAGAGAGAAAACCTTGTTAGGACTCCTGAAGGAAGTCATTGCCATTTTCACCTCATTGCACAGCAAAACAGACTTGACGGGTTGTCCCTACACCTCATGGCTTTTAATATTTTAACTCAATCCTTTGAAAATAACCAGGGATCTTGTGGCACAGTGGTAGTGTCCCTGTCTCTGAGCCAAGAGGCCCACGTTTACATTCTCCACCTCCCCTCAAGTGCGTAACAACTTTGCTGTTTATCTAGATGATATCTATTCAAACATGCCGGGGCTCTTATGTTGTCGTTTCAGTTTGATTATCCCTGATGGTCTAGCTTCAATTCCAACCAACTCAATAATCTCGGCGAACAGATTAGTCAAGAGTCCCTCTGGTGAAGTGTTACGGTATTTTCGGGTTCCACTTACACATTGCCCAGATGAGGGTTGCGAAGCCACTGAGTTCTTTAAACTGTGGGGTTTTCAAATTTATATTAAAAAAGCATTTACTTTATCCGCAGCAGGAATTGGGTCTTAAAGGTTGATCGGGTGGGCCGTATCAGCAATTCAATAAATGACAGGAGCTTGAGGAGACCCCACTGCTGTCAATGCTCAGATAGAGCTCCATCCTGCTGCTGTAAATTGCTGCACAGAGTTTGTAACTGCATAGTTCCACCTCATCACTCCACAGAGGGTCACAACTCTGGGGTCAGGAAGCCCCACTCCATGAGGCCAACTTTCTTTCTGAAATATTAAGCTGGTGGCACAGTAGAATTTGAACCAGAGGATTAGCCTCAGGCTCAGAATTACTAGCCCAGTGATATTACCGCAACCCCACTGACTCCCAATCCTTGTTCTGAGGAGCTCTGAACGAAAGCATGATGGACAAAGCTGAAATGTGAGACATGGGTACAGAGGTAAAAAACAAAAAACTATTTCAAAATCACTTGAGAGTTTCCTTTCAATCAATGAATCCCTACAGTGTGGGAGCAGGCCATTTGACCCATCAGGTCCACACTGACCCTCTGAAGAGGGTCCCACCAAGACCTGTCCCAGTAACCCTTCATTTCCAATGACTAATCCGTCCCTGGACAATGGGGCAATTTAGCATTGCCCATCCACCTAACCTGGACATCGTCGGAGGAAACGCACACAGATATGGGGAGAAGGTGCAAACTCCACACGGACAGTCACCCAAGGGTGGGATCAAACCAGGGTCCCTGGCACTGCGAGGCCAGTAAGCCATTGTGCCACCCATGAAGTTATACCTCACAATGAATGTTGATGAATAGGGGAGGGGATTTTACTGGCTTGAGTTTTAAATGTTCTCTCTTATAGAAATACAGGAGCTGTACACTGGTTAAAGTTGCAGAGAATTGTTATTCCTGCTATTCTGCCCTCATCGATTTAAACTTGTTCTGTCTTATCTAGGGTTTAAGCAAAGCACGCAGATGAACGATATAATAGACCCCAGAAACAACGGGATATCGAATGTAAGAAACGTAACCCACGTGAGGTCGGGGTGAAGGAGTTTGGCCGAGAATTCCCTTGGTTTCCAGACGGAGGTGGCGGAGGCATGGTTGGGGGTGTGGCTCGAGACTGCACTTTCACATCCACTGGTGACCCCGGCATTGCGGAACGCGTCTTCTCTCCGTTGACTAGAATCACAACAAAAAAAAAGGATTTTCTTCAGACCTCAATGTTTGAAATGAGGAAAATCATTGACACAGCTGAGACAATTTTGCACATCACATTGTAGTTCTTTCCCCTTAATTACGCTTACCTGGTGATGCCCCCTCGTGTCATTTACAACATCTTCCCAGTGCAGGGGAGGCAATGACCCAGTAGAACTCTTGCTAGACTATTCATGAGAAACTCAGCTAATTAGATTCCCTACAATGTAGAAACAGACCATTTGGCCCAACAAGTGCACACCGACTCTTTGAAGAGTAACCCACCCAGACTCGTTTTCCTCTGACAAATGCACCTTGTACTATGGGCAATTTAGCATGGCCAATTCACCTGGCCTGCAGATCTTTTGATTGTGGGAGGAAATCAGAGCACCCGGAGGAAACCCACTCAGACATGGGGAGAATGAACAAACTCCACACAGACAGTTGACAGAGGCTACAATCAAACCCAGGGCCCTGGCACTGTGAGGCTGCAGTGCAAGCCTGCTCTTTTTCTCGACTGGGACAACACATCTATCCTAGGACGAGCCAAACAGAGACACGTGCGAGAATTCCTAGAAGCATGGCGCTCCAACCGGAACTCTATCAACAAACACATTGACTTGGATCCCATTTACCATCCCCTGAGAAAAAGAATAGGAAATGACATCACCACAGGAAATTATGTCACCACCGGAAATGACATCACCAACCCAAGGAATCCTATACCATTCCACCAGTGCTTCATCCAGAGGCTCACTGATGATATTACTTAGTATGATGACAAAACATCTGAAAACGAACCTTCCAGTTCAGCGAGCAAAACTACACCCAGAACTATGGACAATTGTCAGGGAACAATCAACCTGGTTCTCTAATGCCCTTTGGGGAAGAACATCTGTCATTCTTACCTGGTCTGGCCTATATATGACTCCAGACCCACAGCAATGTGATTGACTATGAACTGCTCACTGGACAATTAGGCCTAGCCAGAGAAGCCCACATCCGGAGTGAATTTAAAAAAAAGGACCCATCATACCTATGCTGTCTTTCTTGTACTATCACTCCCCACATCCCATCTCTTCAGATACTTCATGCCTGGGCTTGGTGTGACTGAAGATTATTTGACTTCAGGAGGAGGTTTTAGTAGCATGGAGAAAGGCCCTTCAATCCATTGTGTCTGTGCAGGCCATCAAAGATCTGAGCCTGTGGTTCTACTGACATCCAGCTGGGAGAAGGTGAGGACTGCAGATGCTGGAGATCAGAGCTGAAAAATGTGTTGCTGGAAAAGCGCAGCAGGTCAGGCAGCATCAGAGGAGCAAGAGAATCGACGTTTCAGGCATAAGAAGGGCTTATGCCCGAAACATCGATTCCCCTGCTCCTTTAATGCTGCCTGACCTGCTGCGCTTTTCCAGCAACACATTTTTCAGCTCTGACATCCAGCTGGATCTGGAGGACTTGCCCAGGCTGACGCTCCCTGCGCAGGGAGGCTGACTCACATTCTTAATCCTTTCCAGACAGGATCAGGAAAACAGAGCATGGCTCACCGTCTGCTCTGCGGTGTTTCTCTTGAGCTACACAGCTTAGGCAAATAAAGCCAGTGGCTTGATTTGCAGACTTGAGCAGTAACTCTACACCCAATACTCCAGTGACGTGCTAATGGAGCCTTGCACTATAAAAATACGGTCTTTTGGGTGACATTATAAACAGAAAATCCCAACTGCTCCTTCTTTAGGGGGATGTGCCAGATGCTGTCACAGACCTGCTGGGCTGAATGGCCTCCTCCTGTTCTGTTAATGATGTGTAATTGCACTTCTTTTGAAAACAAACACAAGGGGACTCCCTATATCCTGGCCAATAATTTTCTGTCAACCAGAAATCGCTAATTCAGATGATCTGATTATTATCGCGTTGCTCTTTGTGCGAGTTTACTGTGTGTAAATTGGCTGCCTTGCTCCCTACAAAATCAGTCAGTTGCGAAGTTATGAAATGCACGACATAAATGGGGGCATTTGTTAACCCAGTGCAACAGGAGACAATTAGCCTGGAAAAGCTTCAAAGTAACATCATCACTAGGTTGGTTGTTAAAATAAAACAAACCTTAGTGTACAACAGGACCTTGATCACATTGGCGCTGAGGAGTGGCAGATGGAGTTTAGTCTAGATAAATGTGAGGTGCTACATTTTGGTGGGGAAAATCACGGCAGGACTTATACACTTAATGGTAAGGTCCTGGGAAGTGTTGCTGAACAAAGACTCCTTGGAGTGCAGGTTCATAGTTCCTTGAAAGTGGAGTCTCAGGTAGATAGGATAGTGAAGAAGGCATTTGGTATGCTTTCCTTTATTGGTCAATGCACAGAGTCTAGGAGTTGGAAAGTCATGTTGCGGCTGTAGTTGGAAGTCATGTTAGGCCACTTTTGGAACAGTGTGCGCAATTCTGGTCTCCCAGCTATAGGAAAGACGTTGTGAGACTTGAAAGGGTTCAGAAAAGATTTACAAAAGGATGTTGCCAGGATTTGAGGGCTTGAGCTATAGGGAGAGGCTGAATAGACTGGGGTTATTTTCCCTGGAGCGTTGTAGGCTGAGGGATGACTTTATAGAAGTTTATAAAATCATGAAGGGCATGGATAGGGTAAATAGATAAGGTCTTTTCCCCAGAGTAGGGGAGTACAAAACTACAGAGCATAGGTTTAAGGGAGAGGGGAAAGATTTAAAAAGGGACCTAATGGGCAACGTTTTCACACAGAGGGTAGTGTGTGTATGGAATGAGCTGCCAGAGGAAGTGGTGGAGGCTGGTACAATTACAACACTTAAATGGCATCTGGAATGGTTACATGAATAGGAAGGATTTAGAGGGATATTCCTGATGAAGAGCTTATGCCCAAAACATCGATTCTCCTGCTGCTTGGATGCTGCCTGACCGACTGTGCTTTTCCAGCACCACACTCTTAGAGGGATAGGCCAAATGCTGGCAAATAGGGGGACTGGATTAATTTTGGATATCTGGGTGGCATGGACAAGTTGGACCAAAGGGTCTGCTTCCATGCTGTACATCTCTATGACTCTATGGGCGGCACGTTGGCGCAGTGGTTAGCACTGCTGCCTCACAGCACCAGAGACCTGGTTCAAATCTCACCTCAGGCAACTGTCTGTGTGGAGTTTGCACATTCTCCCCGTGTCTGTGTGGGTTTCCTCTGGGTGCTCCGGTTTCCTCCCACAGTCCAAAGATGTGCAGGTTAGGTGAATTGGCCATGCTAAATTACCCATAGTGTTAGGTGAAGAGGTAAATGGGTCTGGGTGGGTTGCTCTTCAGAGGGTCGGTGTGGACTTGTTGGGCCGAAGGGCCTGTTTCCACACTATAAGCAATCTAATCTAAATGGACCATATGTGACGGACAGGTAAAGGAGGTAATGTTTGGTTCTGCTGTTGGTTTCCTGACTGTAGTAGAGGCAGTGACAGTGAGTAGCTGCATTAATGTAGTGGTTTCCTGGAAAGGTCTTAGTGTGTTTTACTCGGTATGTAGTGGTGGAAGGAAGCAAGTGTCAAAACCCTACTTGTGGCATGGTTCCAATTTTAACCTGATGAGGACACCAACAACAGTTGTATTTATATAGTGCCTTGAGGTGGCAAAACATCCTGCTACTGAGGAGCATTACGTTACAACAATTTCACACCAGACTGCAAGAGGAAGCAATAGGACAGGTGAGCCAAAGCTTGGTCAGATGTTCGACGGAGTGGTCCGAAGGAGGTGTAGAAGAGGAGCACCTTGGGAAAGGAAGTATGGATATTTTGTGCCCGGATATCTGAAGGCACAACCGGTTAATGTTGAGATGATTAAAATCGTGGATGTGCTAAGGGTGGAACTGGGGGGAATATGGAAATTTCAAGAGGGTTGTAAGTCTGGAGGAAGTTGCCGAGGTTTCGGGGAAGGGGGTGAGGGGTCAGACGCCTTTTGACATCAGGGATGAGAATTTTAAACCTGAGGCGTCTCAGACGGGGAGCTAATGTAGGTCATCGATCACAGGAGTCACTAGCAAACAGAACTTGGCACGTAACTGGATTCAGCGCAGAGTTTTGGATGGGACCAAGGAAGGTGCCAGTATATGATTGGAATGGACAGATCATAGAAACCATACAGCATGGAAATGGACCCTTCAGCCCAACTCCTCCATCCCAACCAGGTTTCCTAAACTGACTTGGTCCCATTCATCTGCATTTGGCCATATCCATCTAAACCTTTCCTGTCCATGCATCTATCCAAATATCTTTTAAATGTCATAATTGTACCCACCTCATCTACTTCCTCGTTCCATACACACATCACCCTCTATATGAAAAAGTTACCCCTCCCTTCTCTTTTAAATCTTTCTCCTCTCACTTTAAATTTCTGCCCTCTAGATTTGGATTTCCTTACCCAGGGGGAAGAGCCTTGGCTATTCACCCTATCTTATGTCCCTCATGAAATTATAAATCTCTCTAAGGTCAGCCTCAGCCTCCTATGCTCCACTGAAAAAAAACATCCCGGCCTATCTTGCCTCTCCTTATAACTCAAACATTCCAATTTCAGTGACATTCCTGGTTAATTGTTTTTGCACCTTTTACAGTTTATTAACATCCTTCCCATAGCAGGGTGACCAGAATTGCACTTAGTGACAGCCTAGAAAGGGGTTTCAGCAGCATACAAAAATGGGGAGGTTAGATTACCTATGGTGTGGAAACAGGCCCTTTGGCACAACAAGTCCACACTGACCCTCCGAAGAAGGACCCACCCAGACCCATTTCCCTCAGACTAATGCACCTAGCATTATGGGCAATTTAGCACGGTCAATTCACCTGACCTGCACATCTTTGGACTGTGGGAGGAAACTGGAGCACCCGGAGGAAAACCACATAGACACGGGGAGAATGTGTAAACGCCACACAGTCACCCGAGGCTAGAATCAAACCTGCGACTCTGGTGCTGTGAAACATCAGTGCTAACCACTGAGCCATCGTGTCAGCTTGGAGAGGGAGCAGAAATATTGGCTGGTTGGTTCACTTATTTTGATGAGAAAGTGAGGTCTGCAGATGCTGGAGATCAGAGCTGGAAATGTGTTGCTGGAAAAGCGCAGCAGGTCAGGCAGCATCCAGGGAACAGGAGAATCGACGTTTCGGGCATAAGAAGGGCTTATGCCCGAAACGTCGATTCTCCTGTTCCCTGGATGCTGCCTGACCTGCTGCGCTTTTCCAGCAACACATTTCCAGCTCACTTATTTTGATGAGCAAGCACAATGTCAATGTAGAAATGACTTCAAACTAAAATCATGTGAAATCGCCCGGCACTATATAAATGCAGGTCACTGCTACTGTATTTTTTAAAAAATTAAACAGCAGAACCCATGTCATGAGCAGCACAAGAACCCAGAACCGTACGGATCTCCCCTTAATGTAAAATTTTCCAGATTTGAAAATCTTAGTATAATGAGCTTATCTCATCTTTAATGTACACCAGCTGCTGCCAAATGAAACAAGGACAATCATTTTTCTCCCCCTTAGCTACAGAACAGGAATATTGAAAATTTGCTTAATGCAGTTTAAATTTCTCCGGCGGGTTGCTCAGGGTCCTCTGAGGCTGTGCCTGTGATGGATGACAGCAATGTGCAAGGGACTCATTACTGATTCTGTTTGTGGGCATCGCATGTGAGAACGTGTGGAATTAGTTCAGGGAGTCCCCCGACAACAAACCATCTCCTCCTGACTGACGGCAGTTCAGGTTTCGTCAGTTATCGCATTGCTGTGGAAAGGCAGAGTCAAGTCAAGGGAGCGGCAGAGATTCCTCCAATGACTCCCTGCTAGAGAAAGGATGTTGTGAAACTTGAAAGGGTTTAGAAATGATTTACAAGAACATTGCCAGGGTTGGAGGGTTTGAGCTATAAGGAGAGGATGAATAGGCTTGGGCTGTTTTCCCTGGAGCGTGGGAGGCTGAGGGGTGACCTTATAGAGGTTTATAAAATCATGACTATTCACTCTATCCATGCCCCTCATGGTTTTTTTGCTCCCAGGGTAGGGAAGACCAAATGTAGAGGGCATAGGTTTAAGGTTAGGGGGCGAAAATGTAAAAGGGACCTAAGGGTCAACGTTTTCCACACAAAGGGTGGTGTGTGTATGGAATGAGCTGCCAGAAGAAATCGTGGAGGCTGGTACAATTACAGCATTTAAAAGGCATCTGGATGGGTATGCGAATAGGAAGGGTTTAGAGGGATATGGGTCAAATGCTGGCAAACGGGACTAGATTAATTAGAACATCTGGTCAGCATGGACAATTTGGACCGAAGGGTCTGTTTCTGTGCTGTACATCTCTATGACTCTTATCTGGACAGTCAGGGCAAGGGATATTCAAAGTCAAAGCAGAGAGATTGGAGCACTGTTTTCTGTTCAAAGTGAGGGATGTTGGAGCTGAATTAAAATCTATGAATGTACACACGATGTATACTTCCTAAACCAACGCAAGAGAAAAGTCCCTCAAGGTAGGCTGATCCAGAAGATAAAGTCACATGGGATCCAATTGGTAAGTGGGATAGAAAATTGGCTGGGTCAGAGAAGAGAAAGTAACTGTGGAGGAGTGTTTTTCTGACTGCAGGCCTGTGACCACTGCTGTTCTACAAGGATCAGTGCTGGGGCCTGTGTAATTTGTAACCCATACAAATGAGGTGTATGAAAATATAGGTGGTCTGATTAGAGTCAGAGATGTACAGCACGGAAAGAGTCTGATTAGAAGGCTTGGAGATGACATGGAAATGGGTGGAGGTGTGGATAGTGAGGAAGGTTGTCAAAGGATGCAGCAGGATATAGATCAGCTGGAAAGTTGGGCAGAGAAATGGCAGGTGGAGTTTAATCCAGCCAAGTGTGAGGTGATGCATTTTGGGTGGTCAAATGCAAGAAGAATGTACATAGCAGGACCCTTAGGAGCGATGACATACAGAGGGATGTTGGGGTGCAAGACCATTGCTCCCTGAAAATAGCAACACTAGTAGATAAAGGTGGTAAAGAAAGTGCACGGCATACTTGTCTTTATTGGTCAGGGAACGGAGTATAAAAGCTGCCAAGTCATTTTACAGCTGTGTAAAACTTTAGTTAGGCTGCTTTTGGAGTACAGTGTGCAGTTCTGGCCACCATTCTATAGAAAGGATATGAAGGCTTTGGAAAGAGTGCAGAAGAGGTTTACCAGGATACTGCCTAGATTGGAATGGATTAGCTATCAGGAGAGATTGGTCAAACTGGATTGTTTTTGCAAGAGTGCTGAAGGATGACCTGATTGAGGTATATAAAATTGAGAGGCATGGATAGGGTGGATAGTCGGAATCGTTTTCGCAGGGCGGGGGTGGGGAATTTAAAGGAGATGTGCAAGTCAAGTTTTTTTTTAACACAGAGGGTGGCAGGTGCCTGGAATGCACTACCAGGGGTGGTGGTAGAAGCAGATGCATTAGCAACGTTTAAGAGGCATTTAGACAGACACATGAATAGACAGGAATAGACAATATTGACCATGTGCAAGTTGATGGGATTAGTTTAAAATGGGGTCATGGTCACCACAGACATGGTGGGCCAAAGAGCTTTTTCGATGCTAGACTGTTCTATGTGACATTCAGGACAGACACAAAACACTGTATAAAATTCACTTGGTCACTCAGAAGGAAGGTAAGATGGCTGAAAAGAGAGATGTATTGATGAAGCTTTTTCTCGTGCGCTCTTCAGGACAAATGCAAGAATCCCAAATTTCAAACCAACAACAACCTACACATCAGGAGAGAAGGGTGTTGATTGGTTGGCAAATTCACTCTGATTGGTCAAGGCATTGTCATGGAGAAAGTAACTGAGAACTATAGGCTCCCTCAAGCTCCCAGGTAATGCAAAGCAAAGGGAAAAGGTTTGAAGAAATTCCCTTTGTTTGCAAAGAATTGACCAGAAACTAAACTGGACCAGACACAAATATTGTAACTACAAATGGAGGTCAGGGGCCAAGCACTCGTGGACAAGGCACAAGTCAGGTGTGTGATGGAATACTCCCCACTTGCCTGGATGGGAGCAGCTCCAACAATAATCAAAACACTTGACACCATCCAGGACAAAGCAGCCCTGCTTGACTGTGTCCAATCTACCATGTTCAATATTTACTCCCTACACCATGTTGCACAGGTAGCTGCAGTATCTACCATCAACATGATGCACTGCAGAAACTACCCAAGACTCAACACCTCCTCCTAAACCTGAACTCTCTCTAACACTAGGAGCTTAATGGTATCAGATAAAGGGAATACTACCAACAGCTGACTTGGAAGTACACCACTGTTCCTTCACTCTTGCTGGTTCAAATTCCTGCAACTCTCTCCCTAACAGCACTATGGCTCTCCCTGGATCCCATGACTGCACTGGTTCAAGAAGGCAGCCTACCACCAGTTTCTCGAAGGCAAGAATAAAATGGTTCTGCTTTTCAGCAACGTTTAATAATCCCATATACATAAAAGGTGCCATGTTTAGCCTCAGACTGGTACAATTCCCAGAGGACAGAGTGAGGCGGAGGTACTGAACCCTGGATTACCAGTCAGAGAAACAGACACTGAAATATACTAATGCAGTCAGAATGTCAATTGTTTCCTGGGCTCATGTCAATAACACCACCAAACCTCCTTCCACCATGAATGTCCGGCTATTTGTCAGCTCACTGTAAACACAGTGACCCAATTAGCCAGCATATGACCCGACCATTCTGTCATTTCGTTGGTCCAAACCGAAGCAAATCTGATCCAAGCAACGCAGCAAGGAAACAAACACTGTCACCGTTACACTGGCTCACTAACAGGTCCCCTCCTAATTGGCAGTCCAGAATTCCTTTTCATTGATCAGTCTCAGAGTCCCAGGGTGTGGGTACAGACATACATGTAATGCAACTAAAAAAGGTGGAGGGTTATTCACACAAAATTGCATTGGGGGCATTCATGCACCAATACTCATGAATTCGGACCTTTATCGGAGGCACTGATTGTCCTGGGACACATTACCCCGCCCAGGTATGGTCACCTTCATATAGAAATAGAAACAGAAATTACTGGAGAAACACAGCAGGTCTGTCAGAAACCGTGGAGAGAGGAACAGAGTTAACATTTTCAGTCTGATTGGTGGAATGGATCCAATGGGCCAGATGGGCTATTTCTGCTCCTAGATCTTACGTTCCAGAGAATTTGCATTCAGTTTAAAGAATCTAGTTTTCACAAAACAAAAAAGCTGGCATGAGTGAAATGAAGCTCGTCATAAAGAAACCATCTTTCTTTTTGGGGGGGGGGGAACCCTAACCAGTTTGGGCCCATGTGTGACCCCAGAGCCAGAGCAGTTTGGTTTAACCGGTGCAGTTGGACACCCTCTGGCCCATCAAGATGGTTCAAAACATTGGCCCACTACCATCTCTCACATCACCAAGGCAATGAGTATGAACCTTGCAAGTGAAGCCTCCACACTAAGTTGGGACTTCATCTGGGGAAGAAAAAGCAAAATTAAAGTATTAACCTAGGATATCTGGTCAGCATGATGAATTGGACCCAAGGGCCTGTCTCTGTGCTGTACAATTCTGTAACTCACAGATTAGTTGCACGGGTCCATAGCAACTGGTATCCCCATTTTCCCTAAATACACTGCCGCGGTCCCAAAGTCAAAATCCTTGTTCCTGGGCACTGTTCAATTTCTCTGATTCTTGCTTTGAGATTGCCAATAAGGTGTAAATTCTTCAAAAAGACAAAACTGCATTCAGGAGTTGAGAAGTGTCATAGAACCCTTACTGTGTGGAAACAGGTCATTTGGCTCAACAGCTCCACAATGACCCTCTGAAGAATTTCGCACCCCTACCCTATTACTCTATATTTATCCCTGACTAATGTACCTAATCTACACATCCCTGAACCCTATGGGCAATTTAGCATGACCAGTTCACCTAACCTGCACGTCTTTGGGCTGTGGGAGGAAACTGGAGCACCCGGAGGAAACTCACACAGACACGGGGAGAATGTGCAAACCCCACATAGATAGACATCAGAGGCTGGAATCAAACCTGGGTCCCTGACGCTGTGAGGCAGCAGTGCTAACCGCTGAGCCGAATGGGGTGGGGTGGTTGCCCATAAAATTAATAAACAGGACAGCATATTAAATTCCTTCAAGCAGAACTGGACAAGCAACCCGGGAATTGTGGGCAGGATTTTATACAACCCACAGGAGCCTGAAATTGAAAGTGGTCTCAATGAGAGGAGATCACAGAAATCGATTCCACTGAAGGAAGGCAGATGGACCAGGGAACTGGGAGGTCTAAGTCATCCGCTCTGATCCTCAGCCAGTACCTGCACCCAGAGCGGTGAGATGCCATTGCAGGCTGAAGAACAGAAGCTGCCTCAAGATAAAGCAAGTCTCCAAACAGTTAAAACAGAGTTGAAAATTTGGACACAGTTGGTCATCATTGTGGAAGGTGAATCCGATGTGTGTGTGCGTGCACATGCGTGTGCAAATGAGTGTGCGTGTACAGGTGTGTAGGGAGGGGTTTTTACACTGGGCCTCACTACCCCCCAGCCTACCACCTTAGCCTGGGGGGTAGTGAGGCCCAGTGTAAAAACCCCTCCCTACACACCTGTACACGCACACTCATTTCACCCTCAAAGGAGGAGCCCCTCTGCTAGCTGGAGAACCTGGAATCGTCAATGTCCCTCTAGAAGGTGCCTCAAGATTTTCCAACTTTACTCCAAATCCCAAAGTGAAACTTGCCTTGATGGGGCTGGGAAAATTGTGTCAGGTGGGTCTAATCCCACCAGGGCCCATTGTGAATCTGGCCATTTGTGAATGGGCTCCAGATTGGAAAGCAGGGTCACAGTAGATGGCGGTTTGCAGCATTACACAATCTATTCACTCAATGGCCTTCAGGGAGGGCAAGGACTTCCACACAAACCGGACTACACATGACTCCAGCCCCATACCCTGTGGTTAAGGTCACACAGGACAATGAAGAATAGTCAGTAAATCCTGCCTTGTTCACATCATCCATATCCCCAGAACCAACAGATAAATAAACAGTGACCCTGGAAATGGGAGACAGCATTGAGCCTCTCTGACTGGGTCTGATGGTATGAGTGAGCACACAAAATATGACTTCCTCGAGCTCAGGCTCTCTCACATGTGAGAAACTGCACATTAAAACTCGCATGTTACTCAGACTATCCCCACTACTCAGGAATCCTTCTGAAGATTGGCATCTAATACAGAAACCCAACCTTATCAAACTGGCTCTGACTGGTGGCTGATTGCAAAGTAAATACAGACCATCATAGAATCCCTACAGTGTGGAAACAGGCCATTTGGGGCAACAGGTCCACACCAACCCTCCAAAGAGTAACCCACCCAGACCCTTTTCCCTACCCTATTACTCTACATTTACCCTTGACTAATGTACCTAACCTACACATCCCTGGACTCTATGGGCAATTTAGTCTAGCCAATTCACCTAAGCTGCACATCTTTGGACTGTGGGAAGAAACTGGAGCACCCGGAGGAAACCCACGCAGACACGGGGATAATGTGCAAACTCCACACAGACAGTCACCCGAGGTGGGAATCAAACCTGGGTCCCCAGCGCTGTGAGGCAGCAATGCTAACCACTGTACCGTCCAGTTAATGAACAATATGGATCAGGAAGATTCTCACTGTATCACTGGCCTGTGCTGAACAAACAATCTCAGCCTGGGCTATGATTACACCTGGTGCATGTGCATCTGGGCTTGAGGGTTTTTTTTCCATCTATTAACTACCACCAGTAATTCACCAGTCTTTCCCAATTGATTAATTTACCTCCAAAATCCATTCAGGGTAATGTGGGCCATCAGAGGTGAGGGAGAGAGGGGCTAGGGGACTAAATCAGAACAGATTTGGAAGGAGTGTTAAAGCACACGACTCACTTCTCTCTAAAGACATCGAGAGTACTGGTAGACACCATGCACTCTTTTCCCAAGGACACTGGTGTGAGTTGTCTATTAATTGGGTGATAATTAAATGAATTGGGGATTCACATATTTGAAGGAGGTGGTTCCTATGGTACTGTTCCCACCTCAGAGCCAGGAGGCCCAGGTTTCAATCCTACCTGCACCAGAGGTGTGTCACCCTGAACAGATTGGCCTATACTTGAAAGTGGGGTCTCTTGTGGCGTAATGGTAGTGTTCGCAGGAGACCTAGATTCAAGCCCGACTGGTTTCAGAGGTATGTCACCACATCTCTGAAAAAAATTGATTAGAAATTACCCTGTATTCGGAGGAACAAGCTAAGTGTTAGGTCTGTATAAAATGCAACGTGTAACTGCAAACTAAAGTTAACAATGTTTGGGTCAGAACCAATGCCAGGATCAAATATGGAGAACAGCAGGTAAAACAGGCCTGTGTCCAAGTGCACGTGTGTGTGCGCATGCACACCGACATGTAAGAGACTGTGCTTATGCACTTCAATGTGCGTGCATAGGTAACACACTTTCTCCTGACCTCATAGCAGGTTGGGACAAGGCTCCTAACAGTGATTTTTCCAAGATTTGGAAAGTAAGGCTCAGTAAGAACGTGGATAAACTCTTGAAGCTGGGGGTGGAGGACATAAAGAGAGCCAATAACAACATGCTCCAACTTGAAAGAATCTGGAGGCTGCATTTTCACTTTGAGGTCTGGCCTACACGTGACTCCAGACGCACAGCAATGTGGTTGACTGTCAATTGCCCTCTGTGCAGTTGGCCGGGGGGTTAGGGTTACACACAATGAATGATGACCCAACAACGCCTACAAATCAAGAATGAATAATAGAAAACAAAAGCAGCTTTTGAATACGTCTGAATTAACCATAAGCCACAGCTGCTGGGGGGATACCCTCCACAGGAAGGCCTGAGGCCTGAAGTGGGTGTGGGTGAACAGAAAATGTCTCCAGGCCCCTTGGTCTGCCAACCCCAGACCCCACCCCCTCCCAGGGCAGCTGGCCCAATCTCTGCCACTTTGGGAGCACACATTCCCCCCTTCACCCTCACCTGCCACTGTGTGGTGTGATGGTAGTGTTCCCACCTCTGAGCCAGGAGGCCTGGATTCAAGCCTCACCGGTTTCAGAGGTGCGCCAGCACATCTCTGAAAGGGTTTGATCAGAAAGTACCCCAAACCCGGAGGAACAAGCTAAAGACCACCGGCCTTAACAAGAGCAGGTAATTGTTCCAATTCCATATCCAGGAAAATGACCCGGGGGGAGAGGGGGGGTGGGGTGGGCGTGTGGGGAGTGGGATGGTGCTGCAATCTGTCAAAACAAAGTCACATGCCCACCCTCCTCAGTTCTCCCCATCTTCGGCGTGGTGGTGGTGGTGGTGGTGGTGGTGGTGGGGGGGGGTTGTTAACATTCAGGCTGTGGATACACAAACACCTTTGTACAGACTCACAAGAGAAACACACGTGCACTCAGTCCAACACACCCACCCACACTTACTGAGGTGCTTTCACACTCTTGCTCGCCGCCCATCCAGCTATGAGCAGAAATGGATTCGCTGTCCAACAGCTAATCTTCGCTGGTTTTCTGTTAATCCCTTCCACACTATTGAATCAAAACCCCCAAAGGGACTCTCAACTCCTCCACCACAGAGAGAAACAGCAGGCATCATAATCAGCAGAGCCAGCTGTGACCACAACATTCCAACTGCTAGGTTTCTCAGAATTTCTTCACTATTTCGTTACTGGTAGTCAGGCCGTATCGCTCAACCGTCAAAGCCACATTGACACCGGGCACCTCACTCAGCCAGGGAGAGTCGGGAGGCTGTGTAAGTCAGTCCTTGCACCAGTTACTGGTGACACCCATCCAATCCCACCTGGAAATGGTACGAATCAATTTCCAGGTAAGATTCCCGCATGGGCCATTTTGTGAAGACCCCCACCCCATGCGACAAGAGACAGGTGCTGTGCCGCACTGAGTTGGCCAACCCTGCTCACCACGACAGATCTCGACACCCACTGAGTCAACAGAAGCCAAGATTGAGCCTGTTCCTGATCGCCATCTCAGGATTCTTGCTGGTGTGTGGACGCCAGCTCAAAACAATTCCAAAAAGACCACAAAAACAGAAAAAAACTGCAGATGCTGGGTATCAGAAACAAAAACAGAAGTTGCTGGAAAAGCTCAACAGGTCTGGCAGCAACTGGGCAGCGAAATCAGTTAACATTTCAGGTCCGGTGACCCTTCCTCAGAATTGCCAGGCAAAAATTGTTTTTAATGCAGATATAATGGGGCAAGGAGGTAAGGAGTAAACAATAGGTGGAGATAGAGCCCAAAGAGAGAGAGGAGAGGCTGAACAGGCTGGGGCTGTTTTCCCTGGAGCGCGGAGGCCGAGGGGTGACTTTATAGAGGTTTACAAAATTATGAGGGGCATGGATAGGAAAAATAGACAAAGTCTTTTCCCTGGGGTCGGGGAGTCCAGAACTAGAGGGCATAGGTTTAGGGTGAGAGGGGAAAGATATAAAAGAGATCTAAGGGGCAACTTTTTCACACAGAGAGTGGTACGTGTATGGAATGAGCTGCCACAGGATGTGGTGGAGGCTGGTACAATTGCAACATTTAAGAGGCATTTGGATGGGTATATGAATAGGAAGCGTTTGGAGGGACATGAGCCGGGTGCTGGCAGGTGGGACTAGATTGGGTTGGGATATCTGGTCGGCATGGACGGGTTGGACCGAAGGGAGTGTTTCCATGCTGTACATCTCTATGACTCAATAACAGTTGGACAGACAAAGAATTGGATAACAATCAGGCCAGAATGGTGAATAGCTATTAATGATAATTTGTGACTAACAATGGGTTGTGTGTAATAGCAGACCATGTGATAAAAGGCCTGGCGTGTGGGGGTTGGGGTAAGGACACGGAAAAGCTCAAGCCCAAAATATTGTTAAACTCAATATTGAGTCCAGAAGGCTGTAGAGTTCCCAAGAGGTGCTGTTCTTCCAGCTTGCGCTGAGCTTTTCTGGAGCCCTACAGCAAGACTGAGATGGACATGTTGACCAGGGAACAGGATGGTGTGTTGAAACTTTAACTCTGATTTCTCTCCCACAGATGCTTCCAGACCTGCTGAGTTTTCCCAGCAATTTCTGCTTTCGTTTCCTCGGTTTGAACGGCACGGCTTCACTCCACCGAGGAAGATCCAGAACGGCTGCTCGTCTCTACGGCAGAGAGACAGAGGGGAAAAGAATCTCACCAATGAAGGTAAAACAACGTCTTGAATGTACGGCAGTGGTGCAGTTAGGGAGCAAGTGTTCCTGCTTTTGTAAAGAGGAGCTAGAACAAAGAGGCGTTGATTTAAAATGATCTGAAAAAGAAGCAAGGGTGAAGTGATGAGAAATATTTTCCCCACAGTGAGGACTAGTCTGGATAGAGGCAGGATCAACAGGGGGCATCAGATAGTAATTTGGATGAATATAATGTGAAAGGGTTTGGAGTTAAAAGCAGGAGATTGGTACTGGGTGACAATGGTCAGTGCAGGCATGATGGACTGAAAGGCCTCCTCAAGTGCTTCCATGATTCTGTAATTGTCTTTAAACCCTCCCCCCTCCCCAAACCCACCCCAGATCAGAGATGGTGCAGCCATCACCTTGTGAACTGCACCACACTGAAGGAAGATTCCCAGCGGGAACTCAGCAAGAAAGTTATCCCAACGGTGAAATACACGACAAATGGCACAGACTAAAATGTATTCCCTGCAGTATGGTCAGGGAGTAATCTAACAAGAGGTGTTCAAGGCAAGCAAAGGGAGTTGTCAGGGTAGACAAAATAAGAGAAAATCAAAATTAAAACTTAGTTGTTTGGGACGGATGTGAGGAATCAGAAGGTAATGGAAGCATCTCCTCCCAAATCTGGTGAGTCTGGGGGAGGGGAGCCAGTTCAAACTGGGAATGACAGGATTTGGTGGGGGCTCTCGGTGGGTGGGGTGGCTGACTGAGCCACGACAAGCAATTAGAGTGAGGATATGATCTGGCTGAATGACACAGCTACCTCCTCCTATTCCAATAGGACAGACACACACAATGTGTGTGGAGTGCTGCATTTTGCAGTGTAAGTGGGCATTTCACTTTGTACAACACACAGCATAGCACTTTTCGCATTTTCATAAAAGCAAGCCGTCGCGCCCTCTTGTTATCTGTCGGACAATCTGTTTTGAATTGTCTGAACAGCCCGGATTTAACAGGAATTCTTTTTTAAAAAAAAACACTTGCGTCATGGCCTCTCATAGACTTTAACCAGATCCTGTGACTCACCAGCAATTTTGCCACAAGATGTCCACTGTTAATTAAATAGGTTTCTATGGTTTTACTCCAACTGGGAGCTAGAGGTCAGACCTTGTTTCGTCTGGTACCTGGGTAATAAGTCACAGTAAAAAGGTTAGTTTTATTGGGTCACATCCCACTCCTGCCTAACCACAGATGAGCTTGGATAATATTCTGGCTTCTTTAGTCACTATCATAAGAATGCATTTGTATCCTGGATGTGGAATGTCATATTGTAAATAGTAAAACACTTATAATCATATCGAGTGGAACATGTTGTGTTGGGACATGTTGAATTTTCGTGCAAATCTTGTAATATACAAGTCAAAAATTCTTCTGTTTACAAATTTTCTGAATTAAGCACATTTCTGGGGAAGAAATGTCTGTGAGGGATTAATCCCTGATTTTAGAACAGTCTCTGGTTCAAATGCCGCCACAGCAGCTGGTAGAATTTGAATTCAATAAAAATCTGGAATTAAGGATCTAATGATGACCGTTTGAATTGCTGGAAAACCCCATCTGCTTCACTAATGTCCTTTAGGGTTAGAAATCTACCATCCTCATCCTGGTCTGGCCGACATGTGACTCCAGACTCTCAGCAAATGTGGTTGACCCATTTCTGGGCAATAAATGCTGGCCACATCAACGATAGCCACATCCCACGAATGAATGAAAAGAAAATTAAATGTTTTATTTTAATTCCCAATCTGATCGAACCAGCATCCCAACCTTGAAGAGACCGCAAGATGGAACCAGAAAGAAAACAATTTTTTTTAAAAAAAGCTTAGCTGGTGGGGGAGAAGGAAATGGTTCTATTAGCTGCATTCACTCCATGGTCCAATTCCCCGACACCCAATGCCACCTGCCCCCCAATAGATCTCAGAGCCATTTTGAAGTGAAGTGAACAACCAAGGTCAATCTTCAATCTGGGGCACTGCCTAATTTGACATTGCTGGTTTAATGGTAAATATCCTGGATGAGGCCTAGTCAAGGCCTAACATGGCACTTGCCTAGGTGGCAGCTTAGGAGAACTCTATTATAATTCTAACGTTCCTGAATATCAAAATATCTTAACAGCTGAGAGAAGGGGTAGAATTGGACTGTCTGTTTAAAAAAAGAAATCCCTGCTAATTATAGAATGTTGGCTGTCTGTTACTGTGAGTGTGTTAGTTTCAAACTGTGGGGAGTTCTGAACAGTCAAATTATCAAAGATGACCATGTGGACTGGAGAGGGAGATAATGGGATTAAGCCTTTAGGAGATGACAACTGAAGAAATATGGGAGCTAATTTCAGGTTATAGCCCAGCCACACGCACATACAGATAAAGTTCTTCTGCAAAAGATTAACTAAATATACTCAATGAATGTGGAAACGAAAAGAGATAGAGTGTATGCCTGTCTGAAAGGTCATTCTAGGTCAGACTTGAATTCATATGAAAATTACTCTCCTCTGATGAGTTATCCAGATGACAGTAAAGATGAAACAGGGCCCATTAAATAATTCACACTTTAACTGCTTCCAAATTATGAAATGTTTCATTATTTATACAACAGTTTTTTTTGCAACGAATAGTTAGTAGGCAAATGATGACAGACAGGCAGTGGAGGAACAAGGTTGTGCTTGCGTCAAGTATATCTGCAAAGTGACAGAAATTTTCCCCAAGGATTTCTTTCACTGTCTGAAAAGCATCGGCTTCCTGGCTGGGATATCACTTCACGGGCAACACTTGTTCTCCAAGACGTGAGACAAGTGACCATGATTCGTGCTGTCAGCATCTGCGAGTGAAGGCTAACTGATCTTAAAGGCGATCTACAAATGCACGTCAGGGTCCGCATGGCATCAAACTCCATCCCTTAAACGTTGACGACACCATTGCCAATCTGCAGTGGGTGTCTTGTACACCTCCTGAATCGCAACAGTTTAAATAGCAGCTCCCAGCAGTGGGAGACTGCACCAAATATCAATTCCTATTCTAACTCTGGATCTCGTTGGGCCTTGCATGTATCAAGACCACTGGGTTACTTGCCCAACAACAACTGCATTACCATAAGTAACACCACCTGGAGAATCACAGAGCATAGGAGGACATTCACTCCATCGTGCTCATTCCAGCTCTTTCAAAACCATTCAAGTAATCCCATGGACCCCTGTTCTATCTTCATAATGTTGCAGATTATTCCTTTTAAAAATTTATCTAATTCCCTTTTGATATTTACCAATAAATGTTTCGACCATCCTTTCAGACAGTGAATTCCAGATCACAACTCGCTTCAGAAACGAAATTTATCTTGTCTCAACCCCGTGATGTTCTGCCAACTGCCTCCAATCCATGTCTTTTAGTCACTGACCCTCCCATCCAGTCAGCCCACCCATCCCTACTTCCCTGTCAATGATTGCGATCATCTCAACTCAATCTCCCTTTCACCTTATAGGCTGCAAGAATAATCCCAGCTTTCCATTCTCTAAGTAGCAGAACGTCCTCATCCCTGATCTCCAATGCTCTCACACAATAGGGTATAGTTAAGCCTGGGTTTCGATAGCTGGCTTGCAGGAAAATGGGTCTGAATTTTAAATGTTGGAACGAAGGTCCAAATGTATCCTACATTCAGGTGACCAATGCACTCCGAGGTGAAAATTCAGACTTTAGCTATTTCCAGACTCTCTGTTCTTGAAATTCTCTGCTCCACTTCTCTCCTCTTAAATCTCCCGGTCACCTGTTTTGTTTGATAATCCTCCCGTGTACCAGAGACCTAGGTTAATGCTCTAGAGACATGAGATCAAGTCCCAACTGGGCAGCTGGTAGAATTTAAATTCAATTACTAAAAACTGGAATTGGAATCTAGTCTCTGTAAAGTATCCGTGAAAATATGATAGTTGTCATAACAACCCACCCATTGTCTTTTAGGTTTGGGAATCGGCCACTCAGGTGTACTACTGAGACTGTAGAAGATCAGACCGCATTTGGAATATTGAGCAGTTTCGGGCCCTGCATGTGAGGAATGGTGCATTGGCATTAGACAAAAGGTTCACAAGAATGCTCCCAGGGATGAAGGGCTTGTCATATGAGGAGAAATTGACGACTCTGGGTCTGTACTTGGAGTTCAGAAGGATGAGGGGTATCTGATTGAAATCTGATTATAGAATCCAACAAGGCCTGGATAGGATGGACATGGAGAAGATGTTTCCATTAGTAGGAGAGACTAGGACCCAAGGGCACAGCCTCAGACGACCCTTTAGGACAGAGATAAGGAGGAATTTCTTCAGCCAGAGGGAGGTAAATCTGTGGAACTCATTCCGCAGAGTGCATTTAAGACAGAGATAGGTAGGTTCTCAATTAGTAAGGGGATCAAAGTTACAGGGGAAAAGGCAGGAGAATGGGGTTGAGATATATATTAGCCATGATCAAATGGTGGAGCAGACTTGATGGGCTGTTTGGCTGAACTGTGGCAGCAAGGTGGCTCAGTGGTTAGCAGTGCTGCCTCACAGCACTAGGGACCTGGGTTCGATTCCGTGCTCAGGTGACTGCCTGTGTGGAGTTTGCACATTCTTCTTGTGTCTGTGTGGGATTCCTCCGGGTGCTTCGGTTTCTTCCCACAGTCTAATGATGTGCAGGTTAGGTCAATTGGCCACGCTAAATTGTTTACAGCATCCAAGGATGTGCAGGCTAAGTGGATTATGCATGGGAAAATACAGGGATAGGTCATGAGGTGGATCTGGGTGGGATGTTTTTTGGGGGGATGCTGTGGACTCAAATTGTCTGCTTCCACACTGTAGGGAGTCTACATTTCTAATTCAGTTCCTACATCTTATGGTCTTGTGATCCTTACCTGGTCTGGCCTATACTTGACTCCAACCTGCCAAAGCAATGTGTTTGTGACTCTTAAATGCTCTCTGAAATAGTCCCCACACACCAGTCAGCTCAAGGGCAATTAGGGAGAGAGCAAATGCTGGCCATGTCAGCAACATCAACATTCCATGAAGGGGTACGTAAGAGGGCACTGGATAAGCACAAATAATGAGAATGACTGGGGAAGGCAGGATGGTGTATAGACATAGTGTATAGGGATTTCAGTCAGGCCTTTGAGAAGGTTCCACATGGTAGTTAGACCGCATGGAAAACTGCCCAAGCTGGCAAATTAGATACAAAATTGGCTTGATGGTAGGAAGTAGAGGGTAATAGTAGAAGGATGCTCTACAGATTGGAGGCCTGTGACTAGTGGAGTGCCTCAGGGGTTGGTGCTGGGCCCATTATTGTTTGTTATCGATATCAATGATTTGCATGAGAATGTACAAGGCATGATTTGTATGTTTGCTGATGACACAAAAATAGGCGGTATCATGGACAAGGTGAGGAAGGTTATCAAAAATTGCAGCAGGATCTTGATTAGTTGAGGAAGTGGGCTGCGAAATGGTAAAATGGAGATTAATATATAAGTGTGAGGTCTTGCATTTTGGAAAGTCAAACCAAGGTAGGAGTTTCATAGTGGAGAAAGTGAGGACTGCAGATGCTGGAGATCAGAGCTGAAAATGTGTTGCTGGAAAAGCGCAGCAGGTCAGGCAGCATCCAAGGAACAGGAGAATCGACGTTTAGGGCATAATTCCTGAAGAAGGGCTTATGCCCGAAACGTCGATTCTCCTGTTCCTTGGATGCTGCCTGACCTGCTGCGCTTTTCCAGCAACACATTTTTCAGGAGTTTCATAGTGCATGGTAGTGGAACAGAGGGACTTAGGAGTTCAGATGCATGGTTCTTGAAAAGTGGAATCAAAGGTAGATTATAGGGCATTGCAGAAGGCTTCTGGCACACTGGTCCTAATCAGTCAGGGCACTGAGTATAGAAGTTGGGAAGCTATGTTACAGTTATACAGGACATTGGTGAGGCAGCACTTGGAGTATTGTGTTCCTTTTGGACACTGGAAAGAGTACAGAAGAAATGTACAAGGATGTTGCCTGGACTCAATGGTCTGAGTTATAGGGAGAGATTGGACAAGCCTCTTTTTCTTTAGAGGGTAGGAAACTGAGGGGAGACCTTACAGAAGTGTATAAGATTATGGGTGGCACATACACATAGGGTGAATGCACTCAGTCTTTTTCCCAGGGTTGGGGAATCAAGGACTAGAGGGCATCAGTTTAAGGTTAGAGAGGAAAGAATAAAAGGGAACCTGAGGGGTAAAGTTTTTTCTTCTTTTTCCTTTTTTACTCCTGTTGTTTATTTTTTCCCCTTTTCCTTTCTTCTCCCCACACTACTGCTCAGTGGTAGTGCTTATTTTTCCCCTGCACCGTGTCGTGTGTGTGCAAAGGGCAACATTTTTTTTTTACACAGAGGGTGGTACGCATATGGAATGAGCTGCCAGCGGAAGTGGTTGAGGCGGGTACATTAACAACATTTAAAAGGCATTTGGACAAATACATGTACAGGAAAGGTTTAGAAGGATATGGTCAGGGAAATGGGGTTAGTGTGCATGGACGTTTTGGTCGGCATGGACTAGTTTGGGCCAAAGGGCCTATAACTCTACAACTGGCATTTCTCTGAGCCTCTCTAGGAAGCAGGCGAGTTCTCTCCATCAGAGTCTTGCCCTGTTTTTCTGGCCTGTTTTGTATTAGAGGAAGTCTAGCCTTCAGGGTTGTAATACATATGTTTCACTCCTCCCACGCTCAGATTTCAGATGATCCCGAATCCCAATGTAACCAAAATAAACATGAAGGAAAGGCAGCATCAAATGCCAACCCAGTAGAGCCACTAACAAACCCTTTAATCAGTGCACGGCATCCTGAATTTCAGTCACTTCTCCCTGCGGGCACATCATGTGCACCAGGTGGTTTGAATCGAATCCATTTCCTGAGTAAGAAGGTGCCAGCAAACAGCTGAGGGCCAATGCAGGTGACTCACACAATAACCTGTCATTACTAATTGCACATATTCCCACCCACATGTCAAAACATTCCCTGCAACCTCATCTTTTAACCATAAAAAATGGCCAATTGGAAATAATTCATCCCGTTTCCGCAACTCGCCAACTCTGCTCCATTGACTGTAGCCCGATAGCCTGGAACTGAATTCTACTTCAGGAGACTTATACCGGCTTGATCTCTCTCCTACAATAGAAATACACATACGCACCCACCAAGATTCAGTTAAGCTGTTAACCTAAAACATTATCGTTTTATTCTTAAACAAAAATAGAAAGTGCCAGAAAAGCTCAGCAGGTTTGTGGAGAGAAATCAGTTAACGTTTCGGGTCCATTGACCCTTCCTGAGGACCGACCCTTCCTCCAGACTCTGTTTCTCCTTCCACAGATGCTGCCAGACCTCTGCAATTGCTGTTTTTTGTTTCAGATTTCCAGCAACTGCAGTTCTTTTTTTATCTTTTTATTCTGTGCTGCTGACTCTCCTGGTGTTCCCGTTGTGCAGTAGGTAGTGTCCCTCTAAGCCAGAAATGCAGAGCTCACATCCCACTCCATGACTTAATGGCCGTCGATGCTGCATTCATAGGGAGACGGGAGCCAAACAGTTTAGAACTGTAAGCCTGTAAGTCCTTCTAACTCGTGCCAATGGGAGACGAGTGAAATTCCTAGTCAGCCGTGCAATGCTGGAGAAGGCACGATGTAATTCTTTCAAATGCACATGATCTGGGGACCACTGCCAAGGTCAACAATGACCGACCACCTCTAATTGGCCTTAAGAGAATGAGTGGTGAGCCGTCATCCTGAGTCACTGCGGTCCAGTTCTGTCTCAGAAAGGTTGTTCCGGAATTTTGATCCAAAAACAATGAATGAATGGTGCAATGGTGAATCAATGGGTAATTCCAAGTCAAGATGCCGTGGGACATTTGGGGGGGTATCTTGCAGTGGATTGCTTTGTCCTGGATGGTGTTGAGTGTTGTTGGACCTGTACCCATCCAGAAAAGTGGGGAGTATTCCATCACACTCCTGTCTTGTGCCTTGTAGATAGCGGACAGGCTTTGGGGAGTCAGGTGGTGAGTATTCTGTAGTCGCTGACTTGTAGCCATTATGTTTATGTAGCAGCTCCAATTAGATGTCTGGTTAATTTTAACCCAGGATATGAGATTAATGCTCTCGAACATCAAGGGGAGATGTTTAGATTGGAAAGGGCAATACGAGGCAGAAATATTACTTGTCATTTATCAGATTCAGCCTGAAATGCACATCTTTTCACTTTTGAAAACTGCATTGGAGTTGAGATTCTAAGAACTCTCTCCTTCCCAAATTAAGAAATAGACTGCATACTGGTCTAAAAAGTGGCCAGGATTTTTATAGGAGGGACCCAAATAACAATGCTGAGTCTTTTTCTCAGGAGCTTGGGGCCTCTAGAGTTATCAGCTGTAGCAGTTACATTTCTCCTCCAGCGAGTGGATGAACTGGCCACATCAATCCCCAAACGAGAAGGTGGGCAAGTGACTTTGGCCAGGGACCCTGCTGTGCTGCAGGTGTCCACAAGGAGGAGCAGCAGCCTAGGATGTCCAGGAGGGCTTTCCCTCAGTCAGGCCCCGCTGCAGGAGACCTGACAAAATCCAAGCTGACAACTCCAATGCGGTACTGAGGGAGTACTGCACTGTCGGAGGTGCCACCTTTACAATGAGATATTAAGTTGAGCCCCATCTCCATTCCCAGGTGAACACATATTTGATAGGAAACCAGGAGAGTTCTCCCCAATTACCTGGTTAATAGTCATTTCTCAACCAATACTGCTGAAATTAACAATCACACATCATCAGGTTATAGGCCAAAAGGTTTAGTTGAAAGTACAAGCTTTCGGAGCACTGCTCCTTCATCAAAGGAACATTGCTCCAACAAAGGGGCAATGATTGTTAACTAATCCAACACCCGTACCTCCACAACACTGCTGAAGGAAAAGATTGATGCCCACTCTCATCATTACCTCAGTGCTGTTTGCAGGAGCTTGCTGTAAAAGATCCCCCTCCAAGCCACTCACCATCCTGACTTGGAAATACGTCCCTGTTCCTTCAGCGTCACTGGGTCACAATCCCTCCCTCGGGGCACAGGGTGAGGTTAACTAAAGGACATGAATCACAGTCGTTCAAGGAGGCAGCCTTCTCAAGGGGCAACTAGAGAGCAGGGCAATGTGAGCGAGCCAATAAATGACGCCCTCACCTCAGAAGTGAAAACAAAGAAAAATCAACTGATGCATTTCCAACCTTATAGCAGTAAAGTCCAAAATACTTCACTGGGTGTGCAGTGTTTTGCAGCATCCAAAAAGGTGCTACATAAATGCAATTGTTATGCTTCTTTCTTGTTGCTATTTGACCACCAGAGTGACTGCACCACCTGGGAAAAGACTTGCTCCCTCTTTCTTGGGGTCTTCCTGGTGACATTCTAAACAGAAATCCACCACAAAAGGCGATAACTCGCGGTACCGCAATCCTGTGCTACTCAAAAGGAGAGGGCTCTAATTCCACACCCACCAGCACCAACCACCCCCCCCCCCCCCCCCCCAGCATCCTCACAATCAACAAAGAGATTAACAACAAACGCTCCAAGAGTTCAAACCGAAACAACGTACACGACCGCAGAGACACTGCCGGAATGGTTATGCAACTAGTGCAGGTGTGCTCTATGTCAGAAAGCAGCTTTTCCCCACCCCCACCTTGCTCCCTCTCTCTCTCTCACACACACACACACAGACTGCAGTTCATGTCCTGGCCCGCGTCCAGAACACGACAGCTGTGAATTAGGTTGGCACAAGCGCTCAATAAAATAACAACTTGCCTGGATTTTTTAAAAAAAATCTCACTCACTCGCTCTCGCAAAACGCAGGCTGCTGTATACCAGGAGTTGGCCAGTGTCCAAGACAGGGCATCTGTGACTTTACACTGGCACGGAATCCTGCCCTGCGTCTCCCCCACACCGCACACTCATAAAACTGGCCCGATAAAAGCCTCTCATTAACTTAATAGATTACAAAACCCAAACACTCACGTGCAATACAAACACATCAACAGATTCCAGGGCCTGTAAGTTACCAGCAATAATCCAAAATAATATAAACTGGGAGGGGGGGGGGGGGGGGGGGACTGCCTCTCAATTTATACTCGCCCGAGCTACACTATTGAATGAGAATAACCACCCCTGTTATTTTGGCCAAATATATTAGCTATTCTGCATGAGCAACCACGCAATGAAATGAATGACAGGTTTGATACGATCTGCCATAAATGTAATCCTAAATTTCGCCTCCAACAGGGTATTTATAGCAGATGAGCTGATACTAATGGTAGCTCCAGCCACATAAGGTCAAGATGTGGCTAATGCAGTACTGAAGGATTTAATAAACTGATATTACAGCTCCCGTACTTATACCTATTACAATTAGAGGCACTGTCATGTGCAGGCTAGCATTGAGTAACTCGATTCCATAATTTACTACTCTTCCCTCAGCATGTCATGCTGCAAGTGGACCCAGTAAGAGAGAGACTGAGAGCCTTATATTATCAGGTTACATGCTACGTAATTTTAATTTTAAAATTTCTCTGATTATGGACAATTTACAGCGTTGTGCATGGGAAATCGTGTCTCACTAACTTAATTTAGTTTTTTAAAGACGTAACGAAGAGGATTATGAGGGCAGAGCAGTGGATGTGATCAATATGGACTTCAGTAAGATGTTTGACAAGGTTCTGCATGATAGACTGGTTAACAAGAGTAGGTCACATGGAATACAGGAAGAACTAGCCAATTGGAAGGGAGGAAACAGATGGTGGTGCTGTGAGGGTTGCTTTTCAGACTGGTATGCCACAAGGATTGGTGCTGGGTCCATTTAGAAGGGTGGTTAGTAAGTTTGCAGATGACGCCAAAATTGGTGGTGTAGTGGACAGCAAAGAAGGTTACCTCAAAGTACAAAGGAGTCTTGCTCAGATGAGCCGGTGGGCTGAGGAGTGGCAGATGGAGTTTAATTTAGATAAATGTGAGGTGCTGATTTTTGGAAAGGCAAATCAGGGCAGGACTTACCGACATAAGGGTGAGGTCTTGGGCAGTGTCGCTGAACAAAGCAACCTTGGAAAGCAGGTTCGTAGTTTTTTGAAAGTAGAGTCGCAGGTAGATAAGATAGTGAAGAAGGCTTTTGGTATGCTTTTCTTTATTGATCAGTGCATTGAGTAGGAGTTGGCAGATCATGTTGTGGCTGTAGAGGACACTGGTTATGCCACTTTTGAAATGCTGAACGTTCTGGTCTCTCAGATATAGCGAGGATGTTGAGAAACTTGAAAGGATTCAGAAAAGATTTACTGGGATGTTGCCAGGATCAGAGGATTTGAGCTAGAGGGAGAGGCTGAATAAGCTGGGGCTATTTTCCCTGGAGTGTCGGCGGATGAGGGGTGACCTTATAGGAGTTTAAATAATCACGGCATGGTGGCACAGTGGTTGGGCGGCACGGTGGCACAGTGGTTAGCACTGCTGCCTCACAGCGCCAGAGACCTGGGTTCAATTCCCGCCTCAGGTGACTGACTGTCTGGAGTTTGCACATTCTCCCCGTGTCTGCGTGGGTTTCCTCCGGGTGCTCCGGTTTCCTCCCACAGTCCAAAAATGTGCAGATCAGGTGAATTGGCCATGCTAAATTGCCCGTAGTGTTAGGTGCAGGGGTAAATGTAGGGGAATGGGTCTGGGTGGGTTGTGCTTCGGCGGGTCGGTGTGGACTTGTTGGGCCGATGGGCCTGTTTCCACACTGTAAAGTAATCTAATCTAATCATGAGGGGCATGGATAGGGTAAATAGACAAGGTCTTTTCCCCAGGGTAAGTAAAGTCCAAACCTAGAGGTTTAAGGGAGAGGGAAAAGATTTAAAAGGGACCAAAAAGCAACTTTTTCATGCAGAGAGGGGTACGCGTATGGAATGAGCTGCCAGAGGAAGTGGTGGACACTAACACAATTACAAAATTTAAAAGGCATCTGGATGAGTACATGAATTGGAAAGGTTTAGAGAGATATGGGCAAATGGGACTAGATTAAGTTAGGATATCTAGTCAGCATGGACAAATTGTACCGAAGGATCTGTTTCTGTGCTGTACATCTCTGTGACTCTATGATATTGTGACAATATAATGAGTCTGTCTCTTCAAAGTGTATTGCATATTAGCAGATGTTAATCTTTGAGGCTTTTTCAGTTGGTATTTGACTTAAATGCCATCTGAAATGGCCTAGCAATTAGCTCAGTCTCAGGGATGGGCAATAAATGCTGGTCTAGTCATTCCAGGAAGGAATTAGAGAAGTCTCATTTTTGATAGAGAGATTGTTTCTCCTTGTGGGAGAGTCTAGGACCAGACAGCATCATCTCACAGTAAAATATCACCCATTTAGAACAGAGATAAGGAGGGTACTGAATCTGTGGAATTCTTTACCACTGACAGCTATAGAGATTGGGTTGTTGAGTAGATCAAGATGTGGAGGTGCTGGTGTTGGACTGGGGTGTACAAAGTTAAAAATCACACAACACCAGGTGATAGCCCAACAGGTTTATTTGGAAGCACTAGCTTTCAGAGCGCTGTTCCTTCATCAGGTAACTAGTGGGGCAGGATCATAAGATACAGAATTAATAGCAAAAGATGACAGTGTCAAGCAATTAAAATGATATATTGAACAAACTATATTGTTCAAGTCATTCAATATATCTTTTAATTGCATGACACTGTGATCTTTTACTATAAATTCTGTGTGTTATGATCCTGCCCCAATGGTTGCCAAATGAAGAAGCAGCACTCCAATAGCAAGTATATTCAAGGCTAAGAAAAGACAGATTTAATCCAGGAAGGGAATCAAGGGTTATGGGGGAAAGGCAGGAAAGTGGAGTTGAAGATTACCAGATCAACTACGATCTCACTGAATGATGGAGCAGACTTGATGGGCTGAATAGCCTACTTCTGCTCCTATATCTTATGGTTTGTGAGTCAGAAAAATCTGGTCTCAAGTCCAATTCCAGGATTTGAACTCAAAAGCCTAGATGGACACTCCAGTGCAATGCCAAGGGATGCTGCACTGGTGATGGTCTGTCACTGAAATGAGGAATAACTTTCCAATTGCCTTTCCCAGGCAAATTATCCAATAGAACAACTTCAAAAGAGGAGTTTTCTTTGATGTCTTCGCTAATATTTAGCCTTTAAACAATACCACAAGAACAGATTATCTGTTCATGATCACATTGCTGTTTGTAGAAACTTGCTCAGCACAAAGAGGCTGCAGTGTTTCCTATATTGCAATAGTGGTTCCATCCTAAGTGCTTCATTGTTTGTAAAACGCTTTGGGACATTGTGAAAGGAATATAAATGCAAGTTTATATGGTCACTCATCTCCTTATGTCCCACCGCAGCAGTGTTGTCTCTCAGTGTTTGCCATTAAACAATGGACTGGCTCGCATTACAGAGAGAGTCACAGACAACGAGGGTTTATGGTAGTGCACCTCTAATCGTCCAGTGCAGAGAAAGTGTGCTGGAAAAGGTACACATAAATAAATCATAGAGATGTTACACAATCACTTCCAGTCACCTAGCACCATCAATGTAGTAAAGGTCTTTGACAGCAAGGCTTGTCAAATGAAATGTTGATGCTTAGCCACATCAGGACAGGTGACCACATCTCTCTCTCTCTGTCTCACACACACACACACCCTTTGTGGATGTTCGCCCCCCCCCCCCCCCCCCCGTCACGGGAGCAAATTCTAATACTTCCACGCATTCAGTGGAGATAGGAAAAAGAACAGCAACATCGTACACACACCAAAGGAGGATATTTGGCCCAATTTGTCTCTGCTGGCTCTTTAAATAATCTTCAATCCTCTCCCCCGTTCTTTCCTCATAGCTCTGCGATAACCTTTACTGAAAGTATATGTGTTCTTCACTTTTGAAGGTTACAATTGTTAGACAATAGACAATAGGTGCAGGAGTAGGCCATTCTATGATCTGTTGCCACCTCTCATTCCAGATCATAGTCACTTCAAGAAGTTTTAATTTTCCCTTAGCTCTTTTGCCAATTATGAATCCTTCAATTATCAACTCTCATTCTGCTCCTTATGCAGCTTATCAAAATACCTCAAACATTTTGAACAGCTTTAGGAAATCTCCTCTCAACCTTCTCTCTCTTTCTCTCGGGTGGAGATCAATCCCACTCACTCGAGTCTCCCTACTTAACTGATTGGGACCATTCTGGTAAGCCTCCTCTACACCCACTGCAAGGCATGACATGCTTCCTAAAGCGTCGTTCCCAGAATTAGACACAATGCACCAACTGAGGCTTAACCGTTGATTTATGAACTCTTTTGCATAACTCTAAGCTTTTGTGTTCTCTATTTACAAAGCCACAGGGATTTTAAAAATTGTATCAAACAAATGAATGACACATGCCTCGAAGATATTTGTTTGAGAATGGGGTTTTTTCAGTTGCATCATACTAACGAGGTTAGCTCTCTCTCCCTCTCTAGCTGGAAGGAAATCAATATAATGATTACCCACATGCTTATTTTTATTTTGTTACAAACCTCTTACGGTGTTGACCCTAACCTGTTTCATACTTCCCCAGCACCTTCTCTCCAACTGATAGCCCACTCCAGTCCCTCTGGCCCCTGCCTCTCTAAGTTCTGGTATGCCCCTGTATCTTCCATCATGAAGACTGACACAAAGTACTTCTTCAGCTCTTTCACCATTTCTTTGTTTCCCATTACTACTTCTCCATTCTCATTTTCCAGCAGTCCAATGTCTGCTCTTGCCTTTTTCTTACCTTTCATATATCTAAAAAAAACTCTTGCAATCTTCTTTAATATTAAGAATTAGCGTACACTCATATGTTTTTGTTTTGAAAGAACAGACTTTGTAATATTTACAATGGTTGACAGCAGTTTGTTTCTTATAAATGGGAGGGCAAAAGTTACTTTTTAAAATGTATCAATTTACATTCTTGCTTTGAAAATAACAGTTCACATTTAAGCTCATCCTCAGGCTATGAATGAATATGTCTAGCAGGCCCCTGGAATAATGGTCAATTCAATCTATGGAGAAAGTGAGGACTGAAGATGCTGGAGATCAGAGTCGAGAATGTGTTGCTGGAAAAGCACAGCAGGTCAGGCAGCATCCGAGGAGCAGGAGAATCGACGTTTCGGGCAGGAGCCCTTCATCAGGAATTCAATCTGTGGCACAGCCAGTTTTGGCCCAGCTTTAACAGTGATTACAATATGTTACAGAAACTCAGTTTGTATGGATCATCAGTTGCATTTAAAAGTCTTTTGGATTTCAGGGATGGTTTGGCTGATTTTTGGGTGGATTGTGTATCAGCAACAGAAAGTCTTGCTCGCTTCGCTGCTGGTCAAGAGAACCTACTCTTTCATTTCATGATCTCCTAGACCTATCAAGTGGTATTTTAATCATCTGAAGTGACTAATTCACAACCACCTTCCCCATTCCTTGACATTGTCTTTACATTCACATGACAGCGTGGATGAGGACGAGAGAAACTTCTGTGTAAATTTACAACCTATTCTATTCCTTTAGGCAAAGTTTGATTCTCACATTTTCCAGTTGATTTTTGTACAAGCCCCATCCTTATTAATGTTTATGTACCTACTCAGGAAGTTGGACCATTTTGTTCAATTCAAAGTGATCTGTAAAATGACTGATGCTGAAAATCAGAAACAAAAACAGAAATTACTGGAAAAATTCAGCAGATCAACAGCATCTGTGGAGAGAAAGCAAAGTTAACATTCGGGTCTGGTGGCACTTCTTCAGAACTCTGTGGGAAGCTAGGGAAATGATTGCTGGGCTTCTTGCTGAGATACTTGTATCATCGATAGTCACAGGTGAGATGCTGGAAGACTGGAGGTTGGCTAACGTGATGCTACTATTTAAGAAAGGTGGTAAGGACAAGCCAGGGAACTATAAATCAGTGAGCCTGACGTCGGTGGTGGGCAAGTTGTTGGAGGGAATCCTGAGGGACAGGATATACATGTATTTGGAAAGGCAAGGACTGATTAGGGATAGTCAACATGGCCTTGTGCATAGGAAATCATGTCTCACTAACTTGATTGAGTTTTTTGAAGAAGTAACAAAGAGGATTGATGAGGACAGGGCAGTGGACGTGAGCTATCTGGACTCCAGTAAGGTGTTCGACAAGGTTCCTGATGGGAGACCGGTAGGGAAGGTTAGATCCCATGGATCACAGGGAGAACTAGCCATTTGGATACAGAATTGGCTCAAAGGTAGAAGACAGAGAGTGGTGGTGGAGGGTTGTTTTTCAGACTGGAGGCCTGTGATCAGTGGAGTGCCACAAGGATCGGTGCTGGGTCCACTACTTTTCATCATTTATATAAATGATTTGGATGCGAGCATAAGAGGTACAGTTAATAAGGTTGCTGATGACACCAAAATTGGAGGTGTAGTGGACAGCGAAGAAGGTTACCTCGGATTGCAATGGGATCTTGATCAGATGGGCCAATGGGCTGAGAAGTGGCAGATGGAGTTTAATTTAGATAAATGCGAGGTGCTGCATTTTGGGAAAGCAAATCTTAGCAGGACTTATACACTTAGTGGTAAGGTTTAGATTACATTACAGTGTGGAAACAGGCCCTTCGGCCCAACAAGTCCACACCAACCCGCCGAAGCGCAACCCACCCATACACCTGCATTTACCCCTTACCTAACACTACGGGCAATTTAGCATGGCCAATTCACCTGACCTGCACATCTTTGGATTGTGGGAGGAAACCAGAGCACCCGGAGGAAACCCACGCAGACACGGGGAGAACGTGCAAACTCCAGACAGTCAGTCACCTGAGGCGGGAATTGAACCCAGGTCTCTGGCGCTGTGAGGCAGCAGTGCTAACCACTGTGCCACTGTGCCGCCCACACTCTAGGGAGTGTTGCTGAACAAAGAGACCCGGGTTCAATTCCCGGGTCATAGTTCCTTCAAAGTAGAGTCACAGGTAGATAGGATAGCGAAGAAGGCATTTGGTATGCTTTCCTTTATTGGTCAGAGTATTGAGTACAGGAGTTGGGAGGTCATGTTGCAGCTGTACAGGACAATGGTTAAGCATTTTTGGAATACTGTGTGCAATTCTGGTGTCCTTCCTATTGGAAGGATGTTGTGAAACCTGAAATGGTTCAGAAAAGATTTACAAGGATGTTGCCAGGGCTGGAGGATTTGAGATGTGGGGAGAGGCTGAACAGGCTGGAGCTGTTTTCCCTGGAGCGTCGGAGGCTGAGGAGTTATAGAGATTTATAAAATTATGAGGAACATGGATAAGGTAAATAGACAAGGTCTTTTCCCTGGGGTGGAGAAGTCCAGAACTAGAGGGCATAGGTTTAGGGTGAGAGGGGGAAGATATAAAAGAGACCTAAGGGGCAACATTTTTACGCAGAGCTTGGTGCATGTGTGGAATGAGCTGCCAGAGGAAATGGTGAAGGCTGGTACAATTGCAACATTTAAGAGGCACTTGGATGGGTAAATGAATAGGAAGGGTTTGGAGGGATATGGGCCAAGTGCTGGCAGGTGGGACTAGATTGGGTTGGGATATCTGGTCGGCATGGACGAGTTGGACCGAAGGGTCTATTTCTGTGCTGTACATCTCTGTGACTCTATATGTCATCTTCTACCCAACCTTCTTGCTTTTTAAGCTGTCCTTTGCTGGGTTTTTTAAAAAAGATTTCCCAATCCTCTGGCTTCCCACTAGTTGATGAATATCATAATTTTTAAAATATACAGGGTGGGGGCAGAGTTGAGAAAATGGATGAGAGTTTGGAATTTGATGCCTCAGAGACCCCTAGTGCTCACCGCCTGCAGCTGCGTGTTGACATGACAGAACTGAATGGAGAGATGTTGGCACAGCCATGGGAAAGATTGATGGGAAGGGCTTGACAAAAATAAATTATCGCAGCAGCTGAAGTCTTCTGGAGCACTGTGCTGAGATTTCTAATAACTCAGGTTAATATGTGCAGCTCATTTATAGCGACAATGGAAGGTAATAATTTAGCTAAATAGTTTTATGGTCAGACTGTCTCCAATCCATTCTATGTACAAGTCACACATAAAAATCTTTATTGTTCAGCAGCTGACAGCCCTGATCTAAAGAGGCAGCCTATCTCAAGGATGGCACGAGATTGAGTTTAGAGATTGCAACAGTGGGATGTTGAAAGGGCACACTGCTATGGGTATAGTATAGTGTGGTAAGTTAACAGAAAAGTTTACTTGTGACCTCATTCATCCCTACCTGAACACCCTCCTCTGGACCTAGAATCCTCCAAGATTTCTGCACTCCTCAATTTGTTCTCTTTTTATTATTATTCATTCACAGGATGAGGGCATCATTGGTTAGGCAACAGTCATTACCCATCTCTCATTGCACAGTGGGCAGTTAAGAGCCAACCACATCATTGTGGGTCTGGAGTCACATGTAGAGCAGATTGGGTAAGGATGGCAGTTTCCTTCCTGAAAGGTCATTAGTGAACCACATGGGTTTTTCCGACAATCGGCAATGATTCATGTTCATCATTAGACTCTTAATTCCAGATTTTTACTGAATTCAAATTCTACCATTTTCCATGGCGGGATTTGAAGCCATGTTCCCAGAACATTCCCTGGGTCTCTGGGTTAACAGTCCAGCAATATTACCAGTAGGCCATCATCTGCCCATGTCCAAGTTTTTGGGGACTTTCCCTAAAATCTCCACATGTGATTGGGTATCACATTTTGTCCAACAAAGTGCCTTGGGACATGTGCACAACATTAAAGGTTCCACATGAATGCACGTTGTTGTTGGTATGCTGACCTGGTGGCACTTCATGTGAAGGCGGGAAGATTCACAGGCACCGAGACTTAAAAGTCGTCAAGAGCGAGGGGAGGGGAGAAAGCAAGGTTCCAAAATCCCTGCAGGAGCTGCGAGGGTTAATGCTGCTGTATCTTTCTCGTACAAACTCCAGCACAGGTGGCTCACCAGAATGTTGGTGTTGTCAACACTCAAGTCAGACGGACCTTTCAATTCTCACTCATCTCAAGTGTAAAAGCTCATCCTTTTTTTAAAATACACACTGTTCACACACTCTCTCTCTCTCTCTCTCTCTCTCTCTCTGTCTCCCTGAAGGTTTCTGTTGCTTCCAAACTTGAGACACCTTCACCTTGCCCCACCATCGAACTCCTGTGTACGGATGTCAAACTGTCCCTGGGCAGGCAGGGCAGAGGTAAGGGCTGTCTGCGATAACACTGCCCTGACAGATTTGTCACAGCTTTTGTCTTTCAGCTTTTGACTGTGAAAAATGTTTGCCTTTCGGAAGAAGGGAAGGTCGGAGCAGTGGCGGAGGGGGCGGGGGGGTTGGTGGAGAGGGGTGGGAGAGCTGTTGGGAGGATAGGTAGGCGGTGGGGGGAGGGGAGGAGGTGTAAGACAACAGGAATGACTACAGATGTCAAAATTGGCAGAATGCCACAAAATTAGTGTTGCTAATTCTTTTATATTTCAATTACCCAAACTGCTAAGATTATTTCAAATGAGGAAGCTTCAGTCAATGAACAGCTTCTTTGCATAATGACCTCTGTTTGTACGAAGAGATTTTTAATTTTTCTTCGTTAAAGGGAGAGAGAACATAATGGGCAGAAAATAGATAGGCTAAGACTGTTTTTTTGTCAGCTTACTCTTAACCTAAATGTTCTCACTTTAACTAAATACCTCTGATTTGTTGCAGGGCTAAGATTCCATTACATTGTACCATAGATGCATCAAAGTCAACCTCAGGAAAGAAAGGTGACATTTAGACATTCCACAGCAGCTATTGTTTAGGTCATTTTGAACAAAATGGCCAATGTAATGAGACATAATAGGCAGTTTTACGCCATCAACTAGCAATGACAGGCAATAGGTTTCAAATCTGGCTGAAATCGCTGTCAGGAAATTGTGGGCAGGTTGCTGCAGCCTGGGCTCAGTCCAACACAGAAAAGAACAGTATATTTACCAGCTGCGCTGCCCCCCAACACTCAATTCTTTGAGACAGAACTTGTATACAGACCAGCTACTTTCAAAACTGTACCTAGTGGAACTTAAGGTTGGAACTGAAAAGATTTCAGTCTAAAAGACTGGAACATGCAGATTTTGCTTCAGACAGGAGTTTGTTTTATTCAGGAGAATGTGCAGAAGTAAGAGATTCAGCCCATCTAATCCATGCCAGCATTAATACTTCCTCCTCCTCCCACCCTTCTTCATCTCGCCATAAAATTCTATTCCTTTCTCCTCTCAATTGTTTATCTAATGTCCTGTTAAATCACAGAATGGTGCAGAAAGAGGCCCTTTGGTCCATCATGTCTCTCCACTGTGCATCATGCCATTCTCCTTCATATTGTTTTAATTCAAATAATCATTCTGAATGCTTCAAAGGAATCTGACTCCACAACACCAGGCAGTGCACTCCAGGACCTAACCACTCACTGTGTGAGATTTTTCTTTCCCCTCACATCACATTTGGGACCTTTGTAAATTGCTTCACTTCTGTGCCCTCTTGCTCTCACTCCTTGATGAGTGGGAACAGTTTCTCCTCGTTTAATCTATCCAGACTTTTCCTGATTTTGAAAACTTCTATCATCACCTCATAGCCTCCTCCTCTCCCTGGAGAACAGTTCCAACCTCTCCAATTTATCTTCAGAGCTGAAGTTTCTCATCTCTGCAACCATTTTTGTAAATCTCTTCTGCATTTTCCCCACTGCAGTCACATCTTTCCTATAATAAGATGCCAGACTCTGCACAATACCACAATGGAGGTCTCAGAAGTGTCTTGTATCAGTTCAGCATAACCTCCCGGCTCTTGTACTCTGTGCACCTAGTCATAAATGTCAGGATAATGTTGATAATATTGTCTACATTCTCCTGCCACTATCAATGACCTGTGCACATATTTCCCAGGTTCTTCTGCTCCCGTAACCACTTAAATATTGTACCTCCCCCCCATATAGAACAGGAAGAAACATAGAAGTAGGCCATTCAACCCCTCGAGCCGGCTCTGTCACTCTAGACCATGGTTGATCACCTATCTCAATATCATATATCCTTCAATGTCATTAGTGACTGGAAATTTACCAGAACTCTGTCACACAGTGACTGAGCTTCCACAACCCTCTGGGGTAGGGAATTCCAAAGATTCACCACCTTTTTCCACATCTCAATCCTAAAAGGCTTGTCTTTATTCGGAGGTGGCATCCTCTGGTTCTAGGCCTCACTACCAATCCTCTCAGTGTTAACTCTGACTAATTCTCACTGTTCCCTGTGGTCAGGAGTGATTCTCGCCATGGAGAAAGAGGTTTCCATTGAATTTGACTCAGGATCTTTATCGTGACAATCTTACTTTTTTCTGGTGTTGCCTATCCCCCAATGTATCAGTTTCGTTTCATAATGCACTGACCACAATAAGGAAGAGAAAGACAAGGTCCAGCTCAGGAAACATCACACAACAGATGTACCACATAAACCAGTACTGCAGGTCATCCAAACTCTTCTGCCCCTGTGCTTATTTGAACCCATCACCCTGTGCTCGCTAACCACAAGCAAACCTCAACTTCAAACTTCTCGTCCTTGTTTCCAAATCCCTCCCCCTCTTTTATTTCATTGGATTTCGGTGTCACCAACAAGACCATCATTTGTTGCCTTTCTTGAACTGTTCTTGAATTCAGTGGCTTGGTGGATCAGATTAGAGGGCAGTAACGAGTTAACCAAGTTGCTGTGGGTCTGGAGTCAAATGCATGTAAAGGACAGCAGCTTCCCTTCCCTGAACAACATTCATGATCCCAATGGGTTTTTACAACAATCGATAGTCGTTTCATGGTCCCATCATGTCGATTCCAGATTTATCAAATGAATAAATTCCACCTCCCTCCCTGGCAGGATTTGAATCCCTTTTCCTGACAGTGGAAGCCTGAGCTTCTCGATTCCTTGCCCAATGATATTAGCATTCTTCCCTTTTCCCTGTCATCTCCTTGAGTTTCCACACCGCTCTGTGAACTTTATGTTCTTCCAATTTTGGCCCCATGTGGGGCCATAAGCTGGAGGTGATGGCCTAGTGGTATTATCACTGGATAGTTCATTCCAGAGACCCTAGTAATGTCTGGGGACCTGCGTTCAAACCCCACCACGGCAGATGGTGGAATTGAATTCAATTTTAAAAAGTCTGGAATTCTAATGATGACCATTGTTCATTCCCAATGGTTGGAAAAAAACATCGGGTTCGCAAATGTCCTTTAACGAAGGAAATCTGCTGTCCTTATCAGTTCTGTTCTACATGTGACTCGAGACCCATAGCAATATGGATGACTCTCAGTTGCCCTCTTGGCAATTAGGGATGAACAATAAATGCTGGCCTTCTGACTCTAAGCTGGCTGGCCACAGCCAGTATGTACTGTGGGTTTGGTTTGTTTTGGTTTTGCTCGTTTGTGGGTAACTGGCTCTCGAGCTTGATGGCCACAGCCAATGTGCCTTGGGTTCCTGGCTCTTAAAAGAAAAGAAATAAATGCTGGCCTAACCTGTGAAGCCCTCATCCCATGAATGAATGGAGAAAAAGAGCATCCCAGGTATTAATCACCAAGCGATTGATGGGTGTTCCTTCAGTCATCAAGACACAGAGCTTGAGGATTTCCTGCCGACATCTCTGGAACCTATCACCTCACTGCTTTCCTTTAGGGCACCCCTGAAAACTACCTCTTTGACCAAGGCTTTTGGCCATCAGCCCCAGTACTACTTTAAATTATTCCGTGTCCATTTTTGCTATATAATGGTCCTTTAAAGTGGCTTGGAAAGATAGATTAGATTACAGGTGCTATACAAATATAAGTTGTTAATACATTGAAGTGGATATTTAATGTACGATTTTTATGATTTGATGGATGTTTTACAGCTGCAGGTAGGAGAGCACTTGTACTACGACACCAGAGCAGCTGGGAGGATGATTGAGGTGGCTCCAGCTGAGAAAATCTCAACTTAAAATATGGAGACCTTCCTCTCTCACCCAGCGATGTGGTTCCACCCGTTCAAATTTCCTCACCAGATAGCAGAGTTTCCACATTTAATCCCTGAAGTCAGCAACTTTACAGTGATCCCATGCACACCAACAAACGAGGGACAATGTAAGTTCATTTCGACTCACATGGCAAGACTTTCCTCATCACAGTCTAGGCCATTATTCCCTGAGTATCAGCTTTCCTCAACCGCTTCCACAATATTGGGGACAAAAAGTCATTTCCCACAGGTTCAAACAACATTTCATTGACCTGGACCCATTACCTAGGTGGACATTAATAAATAAAGACTTGCATTGACATAGTGTCTTCTCAACTTGAGGCTGATCCAAACATCCCGCTGGCCAATGATGTACTTTCAAAGTGCCCACCCTGTTGTAGACCATTTGGCAGACAAGTTGGACACAGAAATCTCCTCTGAATAGAGTCTTTCAATAAAATTGGGGGGGGGAGGGGGGGGGGGGTGCAATGGCCTAGAGATGTTACCAAGAGACTATTAATCCAGGAAACTCAGCAAATACTCTGGTCACCAGGATTCAAATCTCGGCATGACAGATGGTGGAGTCTGAATTCAATAAAAATAATCTAGAATTAAAAATCTACTGAAGACCATGCACTGACCACAATAAGGAGAAGAAAGACAAGGTCCAGCTCAGGAAACATCACACAACAGATGTACCACATAAACCAGGACTGCAGGTCGTCCAGACTCTCCTGGAGACTCTTTTGTCAGCTGGAGACTCTATTGTCAATTTAAAAATTGTGGCTGCTCCTTTTTTGGAGGTATTTTCAGCATTGGAGCTGATTTCCATGAATTCTAGCTGCAGTTTTTATAAGCTGTTGCATTGTTTTGGATCTTTGTGAAAATAAAAGATCAAAACAATGGCACTTTAAAAAGGAGGAAAGACAATGGCAGAGGTGACATGGTCAGTGATTCAAACGAGAAAGAAACCCACACTGCTGTCTGACCCAGCAGTGAATCTACACAACTACTGCCTTTGCTGTTTGAGTTCAAGTATCCATTGGAGTTTGTCAAAGAAAAATTAACAAACAGCAAAATTCACAGCTGACCTTGAAGAAACCTGTGTGGGAGAGCATTCAGCAAGGGTGCAGCGAAATGGACAGTTTTTAAGTGTAATCTTATTGTTATATTTTTGTAAATCTATAATAGTGAGTGGAGTGGGTTCTGTTTTGGTGAATTGTTTTATTGAGATATATCTCTTGATTAAATTTTAAAAATATAAAACATAGGAAATAGGTTAGCCTGGAGGAGTGTTTTTCAAGCAGTAAGACTGTGCTGTTTCTGGGTCTGCAGATTGTTAGGGAGCAAAGATGTGCACTTCCTGTTGGATGTGGGAGATTAGGGAGCATTCCCATGTTACTGATGATTATATCTGCAGAACATAGGATTCGCTTCGAAACACACTATCAGATTGCATGGATTGGTTGGAGCTGCAGTTAGAGGCAAAGAGGAATTTACAGGAGCTAGGAGGTGTGATGGAAGGCAGTCGCATGGAGGGAGGTAAACTGCAAAGACAGTCAGGTAGAGAGGAGACCTCCAAGAAAGGTAGAAGAGGGAGGCAAGTTGTGCTGGAGAATCCTGTGGCTATCCCTATCTTAAACAAGTATGCTGTTTTGGAAAATGTAGGGGGTGATGGACTCTCAGGGGAAAGTAGCATGAACAGCCAAGTTTCTGGTATCGAGACTGGCTCTAATGTAATGAGGGGTACGTCAGGTTGCAAGCAATCGATTGTGATAGGGGACTCTCTAGTCAGAGGCACAGACCAATGTTTCTGCAGCCCACCGTGAGAAATCAGAATGGTGTGTTGCCTCCCTGATGCCAAGATCCCGGTTATCTCAGAGGGAGCGCAGAATATTCACAATGGTGGAGAGGGAACAGCAGAAGGTTATTATATACATTGGAACTAATGATGTAGGAAGAGAAAATGACAAGGTTCTGAGAGAATATAGGAAGTTAGGCAGGAATTCAAAAAGGAGGTCCTCGTGGTAGTAATATCTGGATTACTCTCAGTGCTACGAGTTAGTGAGGGTAGGAATTGGAGGATAGAGCAGACTAATGCATGGCTGAGGGGCTGGTGCAGGGGAGAAGGATTCACATTTTTGGATCATTGGAATCATTCTGGGTTAGAAGTGACCTATACGGGGGGGATCCAAGATGGCGGCGACTCAGCAAGTCTGAGTCTATAGTGCTCCTCCCATGACCTAGGCAAAGTGGGCCACCCTGCTCCACCACACTCACCAAATCAATTAAAAATAGTTCTTACTTAATATAATTAGTGGTTTAGTACTCAATTTAAACAGTTCAGTCTCCTGTAAAAATGACTGGGGGAAAGGAGCCCGCAGCTCTCAGCAGGCAGGAGCCCCTCCCCCACCCTCCCCTGCTGCAGCAGAGGTGTCCGCAGCCACCCCGGGGGACTTGCCTACGGTGGTGAGCCTCATGGAAATAATCTCCAAACTCGATGCGAAGATCGATGCTTTCATTGAAGTATCCCGAAGTCGAAGAAATTGAATGCCGAGTCGGAGGGGCGGAGCTAAAGGCCGCGAATTCCGAGGCCATTGCAGAATAGGCCGTGGATCGGGTCCGGACCTTAGGGAATCACATTGATGACAATGAGAATCGAGGTCATCGAAAAAATATTCGTTTGCTGGGCCTTCCCGAGCAGGAAGGCGGCCAGCTTACAAGGTTCCTTGAACAGTGGCTTCCACAGTTATTGAATCTGGAGGCTGGATCAGGCCAGGTAAGGGTAGAATGGGCCTACCAGGTTGCAATACACGGGCCCAGCTCGAACCAGCGCCCCCGCCCGGTCCTGTTCCGGCTACAGAGCTATAACGCGAGGCAGATGCTCTTGGAAGCCTCCAGAAATCTTGGGAAAGATCCCCAAGCCATGACTTATAAAGGATCCAAGATTATGTTATTTCAGGACTTTTCCCCAGCTCTGGTCCGAAAGAGGAAGGCGTTTGATGAAGCAAAGAAGTGTTTAAGGGATTTAAACATTCAATGCTCCTTGCGCTACCCAGCTATACTACGCTTTAGCCATGAAGGGTCCGTGTATAACTTCGGGTTACCGGAGAAGGTCAAGGAACTTTTGGACTCTCTTAGACAAATTATAAGAGTTAATTGATGTTGTTTTGCCCAACCCCCACCCCGGTCTACCCCCCCTTTTTTTTCCCTTACATTATCTTACTGTTTAATATTACCTCCGGGGGGTGGGAAGAAGGGTTTATTTATTCATCCTTTACTTAGCGATTTCCTTCCCCCCTCCTTTTTTAAATATATATATATATATATAGGCCAGGGGGTCACGTTAATGTAGATGGGGGGAAGGTGGCTACCTTATTTTATTTTATCTTTGTCCTTGGGAGCGGGGTTGTTTTCCCCTGTTATTTTGTATTAATATATTTAATTATTATTTGCTGAGACTGTAATCTTATAGTCATATATGTTCATATATGGTATTAACATTACCAAATATATCCAGGTGTTGGTGTGGGTGGGGGGATGATGGGGGATAGGGTACTCACTGTTAGTTCTAGTTCAGTAGTATACTTGAATTTTCTTTATCCTATCGTGGGGTGCCTGGTTCAAGGCTGGGACACTGGTTGGGAGAGGTTGTGATGGTTTTTTTGGAAAGGAAGTGATGCCCCCTGGGAATAAGGGGGAAGATCTCCGTTTAAATACGTATTATACTTTTTTTTACTATTTAGAATTTTTTTTTATTATTGATCTGAATGTACTAAAGAGCTTTTATTTTTGTGAATTTTATATGCTCTATGCTTGGGATGTTTTGGATAAATACGGGTTTGTGTTGTGATCTGATGTTAACACATTCCGAGCATGTATGTCACTGCTCAATTTATGTGTTATTTGTTGGATTTTTTTTTTCTCTTGAATAATGTAAGAATTTTAATGATACACTCTGGTTAGTTGTAAGTTAGATGAGTAGTTAGTTGAGTTTTGTCTTTTTTGTCTTTTTGTTCTTTCTTGGTATTTCTGTTTTCTTGTTTGATAGATTTTGGTTATTATTTATTTAAGATTTAACCATATATCAATGTTTATACTTGGGTCTTTTTTTTTAGTTTCCTTTTGTAAACTTGTTAAAACATGTTAAAATTTTCAATAAAAAACATTGGCCTCAAAAAAAAGTGACCTATACAAGAAGAATGGATTGCACCTAAATTGGAAGGGGACTAATATACTGGCAGGGAAATTTGCTAGAGCTGCTTGGGAAGATTTAAACTAGTAATGTGGGTGGGTGGGACCCAGGGAGAAAGTGCGGAAAGAGATCAGTCAGAGACTGGTAAAGTTGGGAAAAGGAGTGAGTCAAACAGTCAAGACAGGTAGGAACAAAGCAGAGAACGAGATAAATAAATCAAATTGCATTTACTTCAATGCAACAGGCCCGACAGGGAAGGTAGATGAACTCAGGGCATGGTTAGGAAGATGGGGCTGGGATATCATAGCAATTACAGAAACATGACTCAGGGATGGGCAGGACTGGCAGCTTAATGTTCCAGGATACAAATGCTACAGGAAGGATAGAAAGGGGAACAAGGGAGGAGGGGGAGTTTTGTTTTTGATAAGGGTTAGTACTACTGCTGTGCTTAGGGAGGATATTCCCGGGAATACATCCAGGTAAGTTATTTGTGTAGAACTGAGAACTAAGAAAGGGATGATCATCTTATTGGGGTTGTACTAGAAACCTCCCCAATAGTCAGCAAGAAATTGAGCAAAACAAATTTGTAAGAAGACCACAGTTATCTCAGAATAATAGGGTGGTTATGGAAGAGGATTTTAATTTTCCAAACACAGACTAGGACTGTCACAGGGTTTAGATGGTCAGGAATTGTTAAGTGTGTACAAGAAAAGTTTCTGATTCAGTATGTGGATGTACCTACTAGAGAAGGTGCAAAACTTGACCTACTCTTGGGAAATAAGGCAGGGCAGGTGACTGAGGTGTCAGTGGGGGAGCCCTTTGGGGCCAGCGACCATAATTCTATTCGTTTTAAAATAATTAAGGAAGAGGATAGACTGGATCTAAAAGTTAAAGTTCTAAACTGGAGGAAGGCCAACTTTGACAGTATTAGGCAAGAGCTTTCAAAAATTGATTGGGGAAGGAAGTTTGCAGGTAAAGGGACGGCTGGAAAATGGGAAGCCTTCAAAAATGAGATAACAAGAGTCCAGAGACAGTATATTCCTGTCAGGGTGAAAGGAAAGGCTGGTAGGTGTAGGGAATGCTGGATGACTAGAGAAACCTGACTAGGGACCTGTTCAGGTGTACCCTAGAATTCTGTGGGAAGCTAGGGAAGTGATTGCTGGGGCCCTTGCTGAGATATTTGGATCATCAATAGACACAGGTGAGGTGCAGGAAGACTAGAAGTTGGCTAATGTGGTGCCACTATTTAAGAAAGGTGGTAAGGAAAAGCCAAGGAACTACAGACCAGCGAGCCTGACATCGGAGGTGGGCAAGTTGTTGGAGGGAATCCGGAGGGACAGGATGTACATGTATTTGGAAAGATAAGGACTGATTAGGGATAGTCAACATGGCTTTGTGTGTGGGAAATCATGTCTCACTAACTTGATTGAGTTTTTTGAAGAAGTAACAAAAAGAATTGATGAGGACAGAGTGGTGGACATGATGTATTTGGACTTCAATAAGGCATTTGATAAGATTCCTCAAGGTTAGCAAGATTAGATCACATGGAATACAGGGAGAACTAGCCATTTGGATACAGAACTGGCTCAAAGGTAGAAGAACATAGAGTGGTGGAGGGTTGCTTTTCAGACTGGAGGTCTGTGACCAGTGGAGTGCCACAAGGACCGGTGCTGGGTCCACTACTTTTTGTCATTTACATAAATAATTTGGATGTGAGCATAAGAGGTACAGTTAGTAAGTTGGCAGATGACACCAAAATTGGGAGGTGTAGTGGGCAGCAAAGAAAGTTATCTCAGAGTACAATGGAACTGATCTGATGGGCCAATGGGCTGAGAAGTGGCAGATGGAGTTTAATTCAGATAAATGCGAGGTGCTGGATTTTGGAAAGGCAACTCAGAGCAGGACTTATAGACATAATAGTAAGGTCCCAGGGAGTGTTGCTAAACAAAGAGACCTTGGAGTGTAGGTTCATAGCTCCTTGAAATTGCAGTCGCAGGTAGGTAAAATAGTGAAGAAGGTGTGTGGTATGCTTTCCTTTGTTGGTCAGTGCACTGAGTACAGGAGTTGGGAGGTCATGTTGTGGCTGTACAGGACATTAGTTATGCCACTTTTAGAATATTGTGTGCAATTCTCATCTCTCTGCTATTGGAAAGGATGTTGTGAAACTTGAAAGGGTTTAGAAAAGATTTACAAGGATGTTGCCAGGGTTGGAGGGCTTGAGCTATGGGGAGAGGTTGAATAGTCTGGGGCTGTTTTCCCTGGAGCTTTGGAGGCTGAGGGGTGACCTTACAGAAGTTAAAGTAATCATGAGGGGCATGGATATGGTAAGGAGACAAGGTCTTTTCCCTGGGGTGAGGGAATCCAAAACTAAAGGGCATAGGATTAAGGTGAGAGGGGAAAGACTTAAAAAGGACCTAAGGGGCAACTTTTTCACACAGAGGGTGGTGCATGTACGGAACGACCTGCCAGAGGAAGTGGTGGAGGCTGATACAATGACAACATTTAAAAGACATCTGGATGGGTATATGAATAGGAAGGGTTTGAAGGGATATGGCCCAAACACAGGCAAATGAGGCTGGGACATTCAACCTCAGATCTTTGGGGAAATGTCCTCTAAGACAGACTTTGGGACATAGAACAATGTAGAGTTGCCAAGCAGAGGCTAATAGCCATGTTCGGTACTCATGAGGACGGCCTCAACTGGGGTCTTGGATTCATATCACACTGCAGGTGACCCCACCACACGACACACTCTCTCACACACACACACACACACACACTTGCACCCTCTCACAGGCATATACTCCCTCACACTCGCGCACACTCTCTCAAGAGTGCGCGCGCATGCACACACACACACACGTATGGGGTGATTTCGCATTTAGTCATAGTCATAGAGATGTACAGCATGGAAACACTCCCTTCGGTCCAACCCGTCCACGCCGACCAGATATCCTAACCCAATCTAGTCCCACCTGCCAGCACCCGGCCCATATCCCTCCAAACCCTTCCTATTCATATACCCATCCAAATGCCTCTTAAATGTTGCAATTGTACCAGCCTCCACCACATCCTCTGGCAGCTCATTCCATACACGTACCACCCTCTGCGTGAAAAAGTTGCCCCTTAGGTCTCTTTTATATCTTTTCCCCTCTCACCCTAAACCTATGCCCTCTAGTTCTGGACTCCCCAACCCCAGGGAAAAGACTTTGTCTATTTACTCTATCCATGCCCCTCATGATTTTGTAAACCTCTATAAGGTCACCCCTCAGCCTCCGACACTCCAGGGAAAACAGCCCCAGCCTGTTCAGCCTCTCCCTGTAGCTCGAATCCTCCTAACCTGGGAACATCGTTGTAAATCTTTTCTGAACCATTTGCAGATTTGTATTTGCAGATCTATTCTATTTTGTTCAAAAGGCACACAATCTGTTGTCAGTCAGTCAATGTGGCACTTCATATATTCCTACGTTGGAAATAAATCTGACTCCATAAACAAACAGACTTGAAGCATGGCCTCAACCTAAAATGCATTGTCTGACTTGAGGTGTCTCCTTTATTGTGATAAAACCTGAAGATATCTTGGGGCAGTGACTTGAAAGAAATTCTGGGATTTACATATGAATCAATTGAAACTTACACTTCCATTCTAACTGATTAAAGACATAATAGCTGCCAAGGTTTGTTCAGTACATTCACATAAGTTGTAAGACTCTTTGATGTTTTACTTATAAATTCTGTGTCTGATGTACTCTCTCTCACTAGCTACCTGAGGAAGGACTGGGGGCTCTGAAAGCTTGCAGTTTCAAATAAACCTGTTGGACTATAACCTGGTGTCGTGTGATTGTTGAAATAGATTAATTTAGGTTATCTGGTAGGCATGGATGAATTGGACCAAAGGGTCTGGTTTTGTGCTATACATCTATATGACTCTATGACTCTATGTTGGGAAAAACCATTCTGGTTCACTAATGTCTTTCAGGGAAGGACAACTACCACCCTCATCTGATCTGGTCTACGTGTAACTCCAGACCCACAGTAATGTAGTTGACTCTCAACTGCTCTCTGAAATAGCTTGAGACAAAAAAAACTGTAGATGCTGGAATCCAAAGTAGACAGGCAGGAGGCTGGAAGAACACAGCAAGCCAGGAAGCGTCAGGAGGTGGAGACGTCCACGTTTCAGGTGTAACCCTTCTTCAGGACTCTGAAATGACTTAGCAAGTCACTCTGTTGTATCAAATGCTCAGCATATGGACAGCAGTGGTTCAAGAAAGCAGTTCATCACCACCTTCTGAAGGGCAACTAGGGACGGGCAATAAATTCTGGCCCAGCCAGCGATGCCCACATCCCATGAGTGAATAAACAAAGGACAGCTCCCACAAACAGCAGTCCGGTCATGATCAAATCTATAGATTTTCTGTGACTGTAGTTGGTTATTCTGTCAAACGCCCTTAAGAATTGGATATGTTTCAATGAGATCGCCTCTCATTCTTCTGAACTCCAATAAAGTTCCAACCTGTTTAGCCTTTGTTCATAAGACAATCCCTCCAGATCAAGGATTATCCCCCGTGAACTTTCTCTGAACTGCCTCCAATCAAAATTAAATGTTTCCTTATATAAGGAAATCAAAACTGCTCACAGTACTCCCATACAGCTGCAGCAATTAGGACAAAATCCAAGGTAGGCTACTGAGGGGCGATGTCAGGAAAAGGGGAGCAGAAATCAGGAACTCTCTCCTTCAGAATACTGTCAAGGCTGCAATCAAATGAAACATTTCAAAGCACTGACAGTTTTGAGTTTACATCGGGTGGAGGATATGTGGGATCTTACCGTAGGCTGCCACATTATACAAGTGGCTCCACTTCAAGAAAAGTCCTAATTAGCTGGGATGTGTGGAGGCTGTCAAAAGGGCCACACAAACAAAAGTTTATTTATTTCTGTGCTTTGACGATTGTAAGCTGGAGATCATCCTGCCCCTGGTCTTACTTGCACCAGCTCTTGTTTCCCTATTGTCCTCCCATGCTCCCTGAGATAGGTTCACTCCCACCTGAACATCATCACTCTAAAATTCTCATCCCGGATTCCCAATCCCGCTTTAGCTCCGGCCTGTAATCCCTGGCAGTTCCTCAACCCTCCGAGATGCGACCACAGGAAGTCGGAGAAGAAGTAGACCATTTGGCCCCTCAAGCCTGCTGCTCTGATTTATAACATCATGACTGAACTGTTTGTGTTTCCACATTCCCACCTACACTCAATAACTTTTGATCCCCCTGCCTAACAAGAATCTCCTTTCCTCTGCCTCTAAATTATTCAGTGACCCTCCCTCACCGTTTCCGAGGCAGAGTTCCAAAGTCGTGTAATCTTCGAAGAGGAAAAAAATTCCATTCGTCTTAAAAGGGCAACCAGTAATATTATAACAGTGGCTTCTAGTTCTGAACTCTCCCAGAACAGAAAACATTCTTTAACTGTGACAAAGTCACCCAGACTCAAAACATTAGCTTGCTCTCTCTCCATGGATGCTGCCTGACTCACTGTGATCTCCGACATTTGTTGTTTTCAGTATAGATTCCAGCATCTGCAGTAATTTGCTCCAACATCCTGTTCATCTCCACCTTGTCAAGACCATTTAGAATCTCAAACATTTTGGGGCAACCTGGTGGCTCAGTGGCTAACGCTGTCGTCTCACAGCACCAGGGATCCGGGTTTGATTCCAGCCTTGGGTGACTGCCTGTGTAGAGTTTGTATGTTCTCTCCATGTCTGCATGGGTTTCCACCGGGTGCTCCGGTTTCCTCCTGCAGTCCGAAGATGTGCAGGTTAGATGGATTGGCCATGCTAAATTGCCCACAGTGTCCAGGGATGTGCAAGCTAGGTAGGTTTAGAGTGGTTACAAGGATGACATGGGTTTGAGTGGGACACTCTACACAGGTCAGTGCAGATTCGATGGACCAAACAGCCTGTTTCCATACTGCAGCGATTCTAAATAACCCTCAACTCTTTTACACTCCAGTGGTAACAAGCTCAGCTTGTCCAATCAATCCTCTTAAAATAGCCCCCTCATTCCAAATGTTGATCCGGTAAACCTCCTCTGAATCGTCCTCAATGCATTTGTATCCTTCCTTAAATAAGGAGGCCAAAACTGCACACAGAGTTCAAGATGTGGTCTCACCAATGTCCCGTATGACTAAAGCATAACACCCTTATTTTCAAATCCTCTACTAATGATGGACAACATCTAATTAGCATTTCTCAAATATCTGCATTCAGAGAATTCTAGCCCTGATTTTAATTGCTCCACCACTGGTGGCTAAGCGTGAGGTGATGTATTTTGGAAGGACTAATAAGGTAAGGGAGCACATGTTAAATGTGCTCCATAGGACCACAGGAAGTACAGAGGATACAAGAATCAATAGGGGATTAAGGATCACAAGGAAGGGCAGGAAGCTGGACATGAGATCAGCCATGATCTTAATGATTGGTAGAGCAGGTTCGAGGGGCTGAATAGCCCACTCCTGTTCACATTTCTCTTGGACTTAGGTTTAGATGAGCAGACAAGGCAATGGCCCTAACAATCTGGAATTCTCTCCCTACCCATTTGCCTTTAAGGAACTCCGTAATACCAACTCGCTCAATGACCTGTCATCGCCCCTAAATACCTTCTTATGTGGCTCACTGTCAAATTTTGTTTGGGACTGCAGCCGTTCCAGAAGCAGTTCACTGCCACTTTCTCAAGGGGCAACTAGGGACAGTTAAAGTATATGGGGCCAGCAAGTGATTCCTTAATCCCCATTGATAAAATAAGGAAAATACTCCTGTCTAGCGCCTGGGGATGTTTCCGTATATTAAAGGTGTTCCTGTTGCTGTTGTTGTTTTGATGATTCCCCCCACACCCCTGCCCCCACCCTATCCCGTTTGTGTATCGGATCCTGCATCAGTGTAGTAATTAACCCTATAATTAGCTCTCTTTTCAACAAGAGAAATCCTCAGTCACTGTGGAGGATGCCATTTGGCTCCTTGCCCAGTTCAAACTCTTCCTGGGAACAATGCCAGAGGATGTTAACATTGCAACTGCACACTGTGGGTTCCAGCGGGTGACGTCACCGTGACTGCGAGCAATTGAAGACATAAACAAAGTACAACGTGTGTGTGTTTGCGAGAGAGAGAGAGAGAGAGAGAGAATATGCTCCTGGGAATTGTACACATCCATCTATCTATCTCTGTTTCACCTCAGCACTCAGGAGATTCTTTGCTGGTGCTTTTCCAAGATGGTGTGGGACTGAAAGTGTCCTGGTTATAGAGATGTACAGCACGGAAACAGACCCTTCGGTCCAACCCATCCATGCTGACCAGATATCCTAACCTTATCTAGCCCCATTGGCCAGCATCTGGCCCACATCCCTCCAAACCCTTCCTATTCACATACCCATCCAGATGCCTTTTAAATGCTGTAATCATTCCAGCCTTCAACACTTCCTCTGGCAGCCCATTCCATACACACAATACCTACCGTCTGTGTCAAAAAGTTGCCCCTTTTAAATTTTTTCTCTTTCATGCCCCCAGGGTGGTGGGGGTGCAGAATCTTACACTGCGGGGAAATGCCTGTGCAGACATCAGGTGAGAACAGGATTACTCATGACCGAGATAGTCCCCAGTGAGAGATCAGTCTGCTGTCACTCCACATTGCACATGAAAATTAGCCATGTGGACACATGCTGGCTATGAAACCAAAGAGACATGCTCAATTTTTCACAGATGACACTCTTTGTCCTGGTGATCTCCTGGACTGGATTCAATTGCTTAAAGGCACAAGCTCTGCAGTTTGGTGTGGAACTTTGCTGACTATTTCTTGTTTCCAGTCGATCCTGGACTTTTAGTGACTCCCAGGAGGAGGTGCCTGGTGACACTACTAAACACACCATGAATAATAGACTAGTTGGATTCTGACTGCTGGTCAGCTTAGCATTTTTCATAGCATCACAGACTGAGCATGGACACAGACCCTTCGGTCCAGCTTGTCCATGCTGGCCATGTTCCCAAATTAAACTAGCCCCACCTGCCTGTATTTGGCCCATATCCCTCCAAACTTTTCCTGTTCATGAACATACCCAAATGTCTCTTAACCATAACTGTACCCGCATCCACAACTTCCTCAGTTCATTCCACACACAAACCACTCTCTGGGTAAAAAAGTTGCCCCTCATGCAGTAATTCAAGAACGTGTCGGAGGTTTGGTCAGTAAGTTTGCAGATGACACAGAAGTAAGTGATGTGATAAATAGCACAGAAGAAAGCCTTAGGTTACAGGACAATATGGACGGGTTGGTCAGACGGACAGAATATTGGCAAATGGAATTTAATCATGAAAAGTTTGAGGTTTGAGGCATTTTGGGAGGATTAATATGGCAAGGGAGTACATAGCGAATGGTAAGACTATAGGAAATACAGATGATCAAAGGATAAGGACTGTATGGGTCAGTTGGGGAGTCAAGGATTATGAGAAAGGGTAGGACAGTGGATTTGAGGCGTGTCAGATCAGCCATGATCCTTGTGATTGTCCTGGCTCTAAGGGCCAAACAGTCTACTCCTGTTCCTATTTTCTTATGGACTTATGTTGAGGTGAGCATTTAAACTCCAGAGCAGACAAAGCTATTTGCCCAGTACTGGAAATGGGAGTCGAATAAATGGATGCTTGATGACTGGCATTGACATGTTGGGCCGAAAGGCCTTTCTCTGTGCTGCAAAACCCTACGGTTCTAAACTAGATCCAGAGGAAATTACCTTCAATGAGTGCAAAGTAAGTTAAAGACAGATCAAGATGAGAAAAGCAATTCTTTGCTCATGGAGTTCAGGATAGTTGGGCAGTTTCAATACAAACAAATCCATAGACATAAAGACTTGAGTAAAAGATATTTATCTCAATGATGACAACAACTACTTTATTTTTATGGAATCTTCTATGAAGCAAAACATCCCACGGTACTTCAATGCATACATGTTGTTTTAGTACTGAAGCAGTCCACGTTGCTATGCAGCAAGACCTGGACAACATCCAGGTTTGGAGAGATGAAGAGCTTATACTCGAAATGTCGACTCTCCTGTTCGGCAGGATACTGCCTGATCGGCTGCCCTTTTCCAGGACCACACGTTTTGACCCCCAACATTCAGGTTTGCGCCAAGTATACACACAGAGGGGGGTGTATATATGGAACACACAATCAGAGGAAGTGGTAGAGGCATTACAATCACAACTTCTAAAAAAACACATTTGGACAGGCATTTGGATGGGTATATGAATAGGAAAGGTTTGGAGGGATATGAGCCGGGTGCTGGCAGGTGGGACCAGATTGGGTTGGGATATCTGATCAGCATGGACGGGTTGGACCGAAGGGTCTGTTTCCATGCTGTACATCTCTATGACTCTATGACAGAAGCATGGATAGGTAAGTTTAGAGGGTCATGGGCCAAAGGCAGGCAAATGGGATGAGTTCAATTTAGGAGACTGGTCGGCATGGACAAGTTGGCCTGTTTCCATGCCGTGTACCTCTATGAGTCTATAACTGTAAGTAAAACTCACGTCACACACATTCAACACAATGGCCTTTTCCAACAACAGAGAATCCAACCATCACCCCTTCATATTCAATGGCGTTACCATCACTGAATGCCCCACTATCGATATCCTGGGGTAACCATTAACCAGAAACCAAAGTGGACTTGCCATATAAATACAATGTTATGACAGAAGGTCAGAGGCTAGGAATCTAGTACTGAGTAACTTGCCTCCTGATTCCTTAAAGTCTGTCCATCATCCAGAAGGCCATAGCCAGGAGTTTGATGGGATACTCCCCACTCGCTTGGATAGGTGGAGCTCCAACAACACTCAAGAAAAATGACACTTTCCAGGACAAAGCAGCCCGCTTGACTGGCATCCTATTCACTACCTTCAACAGTCATGCCCTCGGACCAAAGTGGCAGCAGTGTGTACCATGTACAAGGTGCACTGCAGGAATTCATCAGTGCTCCTTCAACAGCATTGTCCAAACACACAACCTCTATCACCTAGAAAGACAAGAGCAGCAAATGGAAGGGAACACCACTCTGTGCAAGTTCCCATCCAGCCCACACACCATTCTGACTTGGAAAGATATTGCAATTCCTTCGCTATCGATGGGACAAAATCCTGCAACTCCCTCCCTAATAGCACTTGTGGGTATCCCTGAAACCAAGGATTTCAGCAATTCAAGGAAGGCAGCTCACCATCACCTCCTGACGGGCAATTAAAGATGGGCAACACCACAGATTCCAAATCCCTTGACTGCATTTGTTAAAATGCTTCAATGTTCAAGAGGTAGATTTAAAGAACATTGCAATGATGGTGAGAGGTGTACAGGATGTAGCAGTGTTTTAGGTCCAATTAGATAAAGTAAGGAGCAATGAAAATGGAGGAAAGAAGAAGCCATTATTGGAGTAATCTAGATGAATTGAACAATTTAAAAAACTAAGGAGGGCAAGGCCATGGAGGAATGTGAAAATTTCAAAACTGAGGCTTTTGTGGACTGGGGGGTCAGTAGATCAGCCAGTGTTGGGGTGATGCATCAGCAGAATTTGAACTAATCTTTGGGATTTGGAAAAGGGACTAACCAACCTTTCATGGGATGTGGGTGTCTCTGGTAAGACCAACATCTGTAGCCCATGCCTAAGTGTCCTTGAAGTGAGTGGCTTGCTAGGCCATTCCTGAGGACAGCTATGAATTAACCACACTGCTGTGGGTCTGGAGTCACACATAGACCAGATCAGGTAAAGTCAGCAGATTTCTTTCCCTAAAGGACACTAAACAACCAGATAGGATCTCAGAGTAATTGATAATGGTTTCACACACACCATACTCAAGGAGTGAAATATTAATTCAACTTAAATTCTCCCAGCTGCTATGGGATTTGAATTCACATCACCAGACATTAGCATGGCCAGTGGGTACCTAGTGTAGCAACATTACCACAAACCCCCTGTCACTCCATGAGGCAACACAGCGATGAAGGAGGCCATTCAATTCCTATGCCAGAAGCCACTCTTTCTTGAAGAGCTACTCAATTAAACCTGCACCTCTACCCTTTCCCAACAACTTGGCAAATCTGGTTTCGTTTTCAACCTTATGCTGATTCACTTTCGAAAAGCTGCCAGTAAATGTGTGTCCACCTTTCAGGCAATACTCCCCTCATCATCAAACGTCGCAGTGGGAATCAAATCTTCGCATCTCTACTTTCTGCCAATTATTTTGGATGTACCCACTGGTTGCCAACCCTCCTACTAATGGAAGCAATTCCTCCTGAACAAAATGCTGTACAATTTTATAAATGTCTTTAAATCTCTATGAACAATAAATTATAGTCATGAAATGACATGGTGAGATAATAAGAGCAAATGATTTTGCCTGAAATCCCCATGTTCTTTAGCTACAGAATTTTAAAAAACTGCTTAAATGTTTGGCTAACACAAGCAGAGAATAATTTCAGATGCATCAATTATCAGACACCATCATCATCCCACGATCTATAAATAATATTGACCAAATATCCAAGAGTGGTCTTGTGGGTTAAATATTCAGAAACCAATTCAAGTGTAGTTCTTGTCTGAAACTCCCTTCCCTAATGCATTACTCTTTTGCAATGAGTCTCGAGTGGCTGGTATTTTGATGCAGAAGAATGAACCAGATGCTCTCACTCTTTGGGAGTTCATTCGGCTTTCTTCCTCTCTACCTCAGGAAGGTGAGTGTAGTGGCACTCTGGCAAACAATACCTCTATCTGGTCAAGCTATCCCCCATGAGTGAGACATCAACTGTCTCTCCAAACCCCATGTTGCGGCTTCCATTCTTCTTTCTGCTGACTCTGATCTACCCCTGGAATTTCCTATTCCTCCGGTCGTCGACCTGCTGGGATTCTCTTTTTGCTGCCCTAACCCAGTGGGAATCCACTGCTCTTAATTGACTGAGAATTCCCTTCTCCTTCCCTGATATATTGGAGACCTCCTTCCTCCAGTTCCTGATTCCCTGGGGATCCCCTTTCTCCTGTGCCTGACCTACAGGGATCTCAGTTTCTCTCGACCCTGGATTCCCTTTCTCCTGCTCCATCACAGCCAACAGAATCTTTCACCACACAACTGTACTCCTGTCAAACTCACTTAATAATCCAGTGTTGTTCTCTGCTCAATTTCAAAAATCGCTTCTAAAAGTTACCTAGATGAATGTATACACACATGTACCATATTTACACAATGGTGCACTTACGTATACACACATATATACACACAGCCGCATACAGACACACAAATATCATGTATGCATAATCTTGCACAGAGGAATATCTGTGTCTCTTTCTATCTCTCTCTCTCCCACACACACACCCACAAATGACATTATCAAAATACAATCAGCAACAAAAAAAATCATTTTGCAAAATAATGAGCTCCCAGCTACCCCTTTAATGAATTCAATGCTGCAGGACCTCTTCTACAATAAGGGTACCTCGTTTACAAACTTCATTCCCTCCCCACCATTGTTTTTCAAGTTATACAATGCTCACACAAAAATTCAGCATTAAAAAGCGCTGGGAGATAATTAAAAAAAAATAAAACATTTCTGAACGGCCCTGCAGCCCGGGATCAGAGCAAAGTGACAGATGGTAAACAGGACCGTACTTTACATTGAAAATGCAAATAGCAGCTCAATGCCTAAACAAAAAGAGGACACCCTCACTCACAATCTGTTGTACTGCAATCAGATTCAATGCAGCAGCACACCTTCTGTCAATCAGCATGGCCTCATTTCACAGACACAGCCATTAAATTAATATTATTAAACAATCCCCTATTCTGTATAGCCGGGTCTGCAGGATGTTCCTCCCAACCATCATTTCCCATCTCCACTGTCTTTGTGGGCCATGGCATCGCAAACGATGGTGAATCCCCAGCCCCTCCTCCATCTGGCTATTTGCTACCCAGCGTTGCCTTGCAGTCCAATCACAGAAGATGGCACAGTGCAGACTGTGGTCCACCCAACATCATTGCCAACCACACATACTTACTGGTACACAATACCCAGGTTGACACTCCTAGGACTGAGGGAGGAACATGCTGCAGCAGGTTTCATCTTTCATCAACAACTTCAGCTTATGCAAGCACCCAGCCTGACTAGAAGCCTAAGGAGATATAAGGAGCAGGAGTAGCCATCTGGCTGCTCGAGCCTGCACTGCCATTCAATAAGATCATGACTGATCTCTCTCTGGCCTCAGCTCCACTTACCCACCCTCTCACCGTAACCCTTAATTCTTTTACTGTTCAAAAAATTATCTTTCTTAGCTTTAAAAACATTTATTGAAGAAGCCTCAACTACTTCACTGAGCAGGGAATTCCACACATTCACAATCCTCTGAGTGAAGAAGTTCCTCCTCAACTCAGTCCTAAATCTGCTCCCCCTAATTTTGAGGCTATGCCCTCTTGTTCTAGTTTCACCTGCCAGTAGAAACATCCTCCCTGCTTCTATCTCATCCATTCCCTTCATAATTTTATATGTTTCTATAAGAGCTCTCTTTATTCTTCTAAATTCCAATGAATATAATCCCACTCTACTCAGTCTTTCCTCATAAACCAACCCTGTCAACTCCGGAATCAACCTGGTGAATCTCAGATGACCAAAGGCTTGATCAAGAAAACGTTCCATCCACTGACTCCATCTACACTTCTCACTGCTTCCAGAAGGCAGCCAACATCAAGGACTCCTCCCACCCTCATTGTAATCTCTCCTAACCTCCCCGGTTGGCAGAAGACACAAAAGCTTAAACACATATATCAACAGGTTCAAGAACAGCTATCTCCCTGTTGTCATTAATGGATCTCTCAAATCAAATGTCGATCTTGCTTTCTGTGCACCTTCTCTGCAGCAGTAACCATGTATTCCTCGCTCTGTTCCATCACCCTGTGACCTTTGTATGGTATCACCTGCCTGTATTGCACGCTCAATGAAACTTTACACTGTACCTAGGTACACGTGACAATAATAAATCAAATCTAATCAAAAAAGAAAGGGATGGCCCTTTATTTATGACAGACATGAGGAGCTTTGTTTCTCTCTCAGACGGTAGTCAATTTGTTTACCACAGATGATTGTCATTTTGGGGTCATTATGTATGTTCAAGGTTGAGACAGATTTTCAATCATTAAGGGAAACAAGGTGTATGGGGTAAAGGCAGAAGAGTGGAGTTGAGGATCTCACTGAATGGCGGAGCAGACTGCAAGGGCTGAAGGACCTCCTTCTGCTCCTGTGACTTATGATCTATAAAGTGGTAACTTTTAAAGAGTGTCTTAAGGTGGAAGGTTGCAGGTTGGGGGAATTATAGGCAACTCAGGGCACAGCCAGCACCAGTGGGACAATTACAATTGGTGATGCACAAAAGGCCAGAGTTAGAACAGCACAGATATCTCAGAAGAGATGACAGAGATAGGGAGCAGGGAGGCAATGGAAGGAGATGAATTCAAGAGTTAGAATTTTTGAATCTTAACCTTACTTAAGGAGCCATTGTAGGTCAGTGAACACAAGGATGAGAGGGGATTTGGTACTTGCTGCAAATTAAGACATGGACGCTAGCGTTTTGGGTGACCTCAAGTTTTAGGGAGAGTAGATTGTGGAAGACCAGCTGGGAATGCCCTCAGATAGTCAAGTCCAAAGGTAAGGAAGGCAGAAAAGAGATTTCCAGCAGCAATAGCCTTCTCCAGGATTGAGGTGGAGAAATATGGAGGTGAAACAGGAAGTCTTAATGATAGTACGCATGTGGAGTCATCTAAAAGTCAAATGTCACACTAAGGATGAAATGGAGGTTACTTTGGTGGATGGGAACCAGGCGGGAGCAATGATTAATCTTGCCCTTTCTGAGATGCTAATATCTCCCTCAGACCCAACACTATTAAGAGCAGAAACAGAAAATCGCTGGAGAAACTCAGCAGGTCTGGCAGTGGAAAGAGAAACAGAGTAAATGTTTTGATTCCAGTCATCCTTCTTCAGAACCCTTCTTTCTCCAGCAACTTTTGTTTCAGATTTCCAGTGTCCGCAGCTCTTTGTTTCATTGCATTATCATTAAAAACCGATTATCCGGTCGTGGTCACTTTGCTGTTTGTGGGAGCTTGCTGTGCCGTGCACAAGCTGGCTGCTGCATTTCCCAAATTACAACATTGGCTCCACTTGAAAAGCACTTCATTGGCTTCAAAGCATTTTGTGACATCCTGAGGTTATGAAACCCAGGAACCGTGGAGGGAACAAAAGATTAACTTTGTCCTAATTATTTATTTTTATAATTTCTGTACATAAAATGGTGCTGAATTGTGGCGACTTATACACATCTCACTGTACTTTCATAAATACAGTGACAATAAATTGCTATTCTAGTCTATGTAAATGCAAATTATTTCTTTGTTCTAGGGATCACTGGATCACAATCTTGAGTGTGAGCCCTCGATACAGTTTCACTCAATAATCTAGTGAAATGCAGCCTAAAGCAGCTCTCCTATGACTGTGTAACCCCTCCCCCCTTTCCATTTTTTTCACTGCAGTCACCTAACCTAACAATTAACCTTCAGCGTTCCATATTGATGACTACAATAGTAGTTGTGGCTCAGTGATAGCTATCTCATCCTCCCCCTGGTATAAGCCACAGGTTGCCAGTTCAATTCCCACTCTACAGGCTTCGGACTGGAATGTTGGAGGTGTTGCCTTTCAGGTGAGATGGTGAACGAAGACCCATCCCCCAACACAGACCGTGTGAAAGTATCATTGGTGTTACTTCAAAGAAAAGTCAGATAATTGCATCCTGGCCAATATATGTCCCTCGATCAATGATCCAAAAGCTGATGATCACATTGCTATTTGTGGAAATTCTCTATGGAAATTGTGTTCACTGCCGTAACAATGATTACACATCAAAAAAGTTAAAAATCACACAACACTAGGTTATAGTCCAACAGGTTTAATTGGAAGCACACTAACTTTCGGAGCAACGCTCCTTCATCAGGTGATTGTCCTGATGAAGGAGCGTCGCTCCGAAAGCTAGTGTGCTTCCAATTAAACCTGTTGGACTATAACCTGGTGTTGTGTGATTTTTAACTTTGTACACCCCAGTCCAACACCGGCATCTCCAAATCATGACATCAAAAAAGCTACATCATTGGCTATAAAACACTTCAAAACATTGTTGGAGTGACTCAGTGGTTAGCACTGCTGCCTCATAGCACCAGGGATCTGGGTTCAATTCTACCCATGGGTGACTGTCTGAGTGGAGTCTGTGCATTCTCCCTATGTTTGTGTGAATTTCCTCCGGGTACTCTGGTTTCTTCCCAGTCTAAGGATGTGTGGGTTAGGTGGAATGGCCATGCTATAGTGTCCAGGGAAGTGCAAGCTATAGCTGGGTTAGCCATGAGAAATGCAAAGTTACAGGGATGGGGTGGGTCTGGGTGAGATGCTCTGCAGAGGGTCAGTGTGGACTTGATGGGCTGAATAATCTACTTCCATCCTGTAGGGATTCTAAGTGCTATATGAATTCAAGTCTATTTTCCCTCAACTACTGAATGTGGAGATAATTTGTTTGCCCTTCTGTCTGTTTGTCTGCAAACAATGTGTCTCAGAAATTAATGGATGGACTTTAACAAAACAGATGGGGTAATGGACAGGAAGAACAGATGCAGTTTCTGGTGATAATGTGGAATTAAATCCAGATCCTGCCATGATTTAAAGGAACCATTAACGCTGGGAAATAGAGCAAAATGACTTCTTAAAAATGTATGGGCTGCTATATTTAAAATCTTATTTTAGAATGCAGTTAATTGCCTAACACACGCTCAGCAGATCTGGCAGCACCTGTGAGAAGGGAAGAGAGATCCCATTTCAAGTTCAGTGACCCTTCTTGTTGATTGACTCATTTCCGGTGGTGCAATTGTCACAGCTGCCAAAATGTGAGCAGAGTTTTCAGATCAGGTTTTTTCCCGGATATATAAAGCCACCGCAGTGAGGTGGAAGCTCTTGGATGTAGGTTTGCTCGCTGAGCTGGAAGGTTCAGATAATAAAATACTGTGCAAGGACTGTAACAAACACTACATTGGACAAACAGGCAGAAAACTAGCCACCAGGATACATGAACATCAACTAGCCACAAAAAGACATGACCCTGTCTCACGAGTATCCTCACATACGGATGAAGAAGGATACCACTTCGACTGGGACAACACATCCATCCTAGCACAAGCCAAACAAAGACACGCAGGAGAATTCCTAGAAGCATGGCATTCCAACCGGAACTCTATCAACAAATACATCGAGTTAGACCCCATCTACCACCACCTGAGAAAAGAAACAGGAAGTGACTTCACCACAGGAAGTAACATCATCAACCCAAAGAAACCCAAAAACATAAATAGAAAGCAAGAATTTTCAGCATTGCTTCGCCTGAGGCCCACTGAAGATGTTACCTAGTAGGGTAACGAAACATCTGGAAATGAACCTTCCAGCTCAGCAAGCAGACCTACAACCTGAGCTAAGACCTACAGAAGCTCAGAATAAAAATAATAATTTTTTTTTCAGATTTATCATTAAGAGGACATCAGCCAGGTCTCTATAAGCCTCAAAGAAGAGTCTTTATAATGATAATAATGTCGTGTTCGCACAATTAGGTGCTGGTGCTTATAATGAGTACCCAGTTCTCTTGTTTTGTGCATGACTCAGACCAAAAACAGCAGGGACAAGCTAGTATTTGGCCAAGGATTGTATACAGCCCTTGTCAAGCCCCAACCAAGAACATTGTGTTCTGGTTTAGAAACCATACATCCTTTAGAAAGGATGTAGGCCTAGGGATTAGGTATAGTGCAGATTCACCAGAAGATACCGAACCTAATAGGATGAATTATGACAGCAGTTTGTAAGAACTTGGTTTACACTTCCTCAAGTATGGAACACTGAAAGATTATTGTACTGATGTACGTAAACTGTTAGAAGGATTTACGGTTTGATAAAATCATGCATAGGGTATATAGACAAGGTCATTTCCCTGGGGTGGGGAGTCCAGAACTAGAGGATATTGGTTTAAAGAGAGAGGGGAAAGATATAAAAGGGAGCTAAGGGGCAGCTTTTTCATGTAGAGGGTGGTACGTGTATGGAATGAGCTGCCAGAGGAAGTGGTGGAGGCTGGTACAATTACAACAGTTAAAAGGCATCTGGATAGGAAGGATTTAGAGGGATCTGGGCCAAGTGCTGGCAAATGAGATTACATTTATTTGGGATATCTGGTCACATGGACAAGTTGGACCAAAGGGTCAGTTTCCTTGCTCTACATCTCTATGATTCTATGACTCTATAAATAAAGGTCATATATTTCCTCTCAAGGTCATTTGGTACACAGAACTTGAGTATCACTGAAAAATATATGTCATGATTTGGAGATGCCGGTGTTGGACTGGGGTGTACAAAGTTAAAAATCACACAACACCAGGTTATAGTCCAACAGGTTTAATTGGAAGCACACTAGCTTTCAGAGCGATGCTCCTGACAATCACCTGATGAAGGAGCGGTGCTCCGAAAGCTAGTGCTTCTAATTAAACCTGTTGGACTATAACCTGGTGTTGTGTGATTTTTAACTTTGAAAAATATATGTTTTGTTGATACTTCCATCTTATATCCATCAGGGCAACTTACAAGAATAGCGATGTAAGGGGAAGAATGTTTTTATACTGTGTGAGAGTGTAATTTGTCAAAACTTCTCACCTTGCACTCATCAGAACAATTCTTGTACTGTATCAACATTTTTAGATTTTTAGATTAGATTAGATTACTTACAATGTGGAAACAGGTACTTCGGCCCAACAGGTCCACACCGACCCACTGAAGCGCAACCCACCCAGACCCATTCCCCTACATTTACCCCTTCACCTAACACTACGGGCAATTTAGCATATTTTATTCCCCTTAAATTGGTTTTCTTGCGAACTGTCCTGATAGAATCCCTACAGTGCAAAAATAGGCCATTTGACCCAACAAGTCCACAATGACCCTCTGAAGAGTAACCTACCCAGACCCATTCCCCATGAAGAGTTTATGTTCAAAACATGGACTCTCCTGCTCCTCGGATGCTGCCTGACTGGCTGTGCTTTTCCAGCACCACACTCTTCGACTCATTCCCCTAACCTACTACTCTACATTTACCCCTGACTAATGCACCTAACCAATACATCCCTGAACATTATAGGCAATTTAGCATGGTCAATTCACCTAAGCTGCACATCTTTGGATTGTGGGAGGAAACCAGAGCACCCAGAGGAATCCCATGCAGACACGGGGAGGATGTAAAAACTCCACGCAGACAGTCACACGAGGCTGGAATCAAATCCGGGTCCCTGGCACTGTCAGTCAGCAGTGCTAACCACTGAACCACTGTATCATGAGTGCAAGTCGAAAGGTTTTGATAAAATGTGTCCTTTATTCAGCAATATTTCCTCTTAGAAGCAAAATCCAGGGAAAGATGCCATTTTAAAATTAGAGTTGGGCCATTTTGAGGTGAAATCAAAAATAAAATTCACACAAAGAGTAGCAAAAATCTGGAACTCATTTCAAAACTTTGCAAATGCTGCGAAAAATTAAATTTTCTAAATTGAGGTCAATGTTTGACCACTAAAGAAATCAGGGAAGATGGAACAAAAGCAGATGAGGTACAAACCAGCCAGGATCTGAATGAATAAGGTCCATGGTCTTGTTCTTCATTTCTTAAATATTGCCTTCTCATCGATGATCCACCAAAGGATTATTAGAATGAGGAACTCACTACCACATGGAATGGGTGAGGTGAACAATGCAGAGGACTGTTACGGGGACAGGAGATGAACACATGAAGGAGCGAAGAATGGAAGGATATTCTGTTTGGGTTCGATGAAGAGGATACCAGGAAGAACATGTAGAACATAAACACCTCCACCATTGGAAACCACTTTGGCTGCCTGGCCTGACTATGAGCTCTACATCTGTGTAACTGGGACACAACAACAGTGAACAGATACTGCTGGCTTTGCTTTCTTGCCTTCTCCCCTTCACTCAATCTTGTCTTTTACCTAATATGGCTCACTAAGCATTCTGAACATGCAGGACAAGATGGCTCAGTGGTTAGCACAGTTACCTTACAGCACTAGGGACCTGGGTTTGATTCCTGCCTCAGGCGACTGCCTGTGTGGAGTTTGTACACCCTCCCTGCGTCTGCGTGGGTTTCCTCCAGGTGCTCAAATTTTCTTCCTTAGTCAAAAGATGTGCAAGTCAGGTCACTTGGCCATACTAAATTTTCTTATAATGTGCAGGCTAGCTGGATTAGCTACAGACAATGCAGGCTAAGGGGGTGGGTCTAGGCTGGATGCTTTTTGGAGGGCCGGTGTGGACTCGATGGGCTGAATATCCTACTTCCACACTCCAGGGATTCTATGATATCCCAATTCCTCCCCCCAAAGCAGGAGAGACACCAAATTGGATGGCCAGGAAGTCTATTGGGATTGCCATGAATCTTCCAGTGAGTAAAGAGAGCATTTCAGGAAGTGGGATTGCTCCTGTTTGGTGGTGCCTGTCTGTTCATGCTCATTGTAACATCATGGCGAAGAAAGTGAGGAAGAAACATGGCATTGCCCTGCTCATCCTAAATGGAGCACAAAGTGGCTGAGGACAGGATCACAGGGAGCATCAGAAGACAAGGGCACATTCCCCAAGCATGTTGTTTTCATGTGTGTTACAACCTGCTCAGGTGACACTGCCATTTTTCACAGTCATCACTTCCACCGATGCCGCCGCCGCCACCCCACCCCCAAACCCACCACCCCCGGGTACCTCCAGCCTGTATTGGCAACCCAATGAATTCAGAATGCCGTGTGGGCGGCACGGTGGCACAGTGGTTAGCACTGCTGCCTCACAGCGCCTGAGACCCGGGTTCAATTCCCGCCTCAGGCGATTGACTGTGTGGAGTTTGCACGTTCTCCCCGTGTCTGCGTGGGTTTCCTCCGGGTGCTCCGGTTTCCTCCCACAGTCCAAAGATGTGCAGGTCAGGTGAATTGGCCCGTAGTGTTAGGTAAGGGGTACATGTAGGGGTATGGGTGGGTTGCACTTCGGTGGGTCGGTGTGGACTTGTTGGGCCGAAGGGCCTGTTTCCACACTGTAATGTAAACTAAAAACTAAACTAAACTAGAATATTCAGAAAGTCTCCACGGCTTTACTCGGAGAGGACTATTTACACAGGACGGTAATTACAAATTTGCTTGAGCCCAACTATAAAATGTATCGATTTGTTTTAAACAAAAAAAAGAAAAAAACATTAAAATATTGAGGAAAAACAAACATGAAAAGAGATAAAGTGAAATGGGAACATCTGGTAAAAGCAAACAGCTTTTGTTAACAGTCCGCTTGCAATTCTAGCATCCAGCCCAGTGATTTTCCAACTGCTAATGGACAATCAAACCCAGGAAAATATTTGCTGTCTCCCATCAAACCCACTCCATTCCCCGTTAAACAACAAAAACATGAAGAAGGCAAAATACAACTGGGAGGAAACCTGCTCACATTCTTCCAACGATCATTCACACGACATGTACTCCTACATCTTGTGGCCATGCCCATCGTTAGCAAAAAATGTAACAACCTCAGAGTACTCTTAACCAAACAATACCTTGCACAGCTAGGGGTCTGATCCAGGAAAGATTTGTATTTATATTGTAACCTCACAGCACTTCACATAAAACCAGTCATTTCTGAAAGGCAGTTGCTGGCCAGTTAGGCAGGACAGAAAATGGTACAGTACAGAAGGAGGCCATTCAACCCATCACGTTTTGTGAAAAGTTTAATTATTTCACTCTCCTGCACTTTCTACACAGCCCTGGCTCTTAAAATACTCTGAAATGTCCCCCTATTTGTCACATAGAGTCATCTTAAGTCTCTGTCCTTCTCCAATCAAAATAGGCTCTCTCTAACTGGTTAGCTCAGTTGGCTGGATGGCTGGTTTGCGATGCAGAGTGATGCCAACAGCGTAGATTCATTTCCTGTACTGGCTGAAGTTACCATTAAGGGCTCTCCTTCTCAACCTCTCCACTCACCTGAGGCACGGTGACCCTCAGATCAAACCACTACCAGTTGTCTCACTCTCTCTCTCATGAAAGAGCAGTCCTATGATCTGGTAAAACTGTTGTGACTTTACCTTTAGAGATGTTTCTTAGGGCTAAAAGGATTAAAGTACAAGGGGAGAAAGCAGAAACAGGGTGTTTAGTTTGATGATCATATTGAATGGGGTAGCAGGCTCAGGGGGCTGAATGGCCTACTCCTGCTCCTATTTTCCATGTGCAGTTTAGAGCAGGTGGGTGTGAGGTTTGGATTACAGCACCAAATGAGTACAGGTAAGGGCAGGGTCGAGTAATGTTACAGACATAAAGATAGGCAGTCCCGATGGTGGCAGGGGTATACAGGAGGGAAGCACATCTCTGGGTCAAGGGTTGTGAAAAGTCTGGCATCAGGGTCTGCAATGGAGAGGGGAGGTCCCAGAGCTTCACAATCACTTCAACTGATTTTTCAAACTGAATTCATAGCAGCTTGAGAACTCAAATATCGACTGTATTGTGGTGGAATGTAAACTCACATACTCGACATCAATAGTCCAGGACCTTGGATTGCTGGCAGAGTAGCACAGACACTGTACTACAGCAACGTACTGGCAGGGGAAAAAAAAGAAAAAAAAACTTTCTGTTAACTATGTAAAGCAAGTGCCTTTTTTTGATATCTGTAGAATAAGGGAGCAGCGTTGGCACTGTATTGAAATTAATTTGCAAGAATTTGTAGATGCCTTTCATTCATCTTAATCCCTGTAGAATTTCACCCCCTTTTGTAGCGAGATATCAACATAAGTACCAAAATCATTTGAAAAATAATCATGTGATTTTTTAAAATGTATTCATGGACGTCCGCAAGATTATGATACATAGACCAACATGCATTTAGATAGTCACAGTGAAGAATTTTTCTGAAACCATTCCAAGGCTTCACACACACATAGATGAGGCATATGGCCACCAATTCAGGAAGGAACAGTCAAAGATCAGAATTTTAAATGTAATGATTGAATTACAAGGTGCCAATATGCACACAGATAGCATGTGAGGGATAGGGGGCATCATAGGTATGGTGGAGTTCAGGGCAGGTTGAAATTACCAGAGAAGAGAAGGCGAAGGAACTAGCAAGCATGGGTGAATCTACTGGTGATGAGGGTTTAGTCAGTAACAGGGTAGAAATGGGCAACATTACAGAGGTAGAAGAAAGAGACATTTAAAAGTGCAAAGCAGTGAGAAAGTAATAGGTATTATAGTGGAAGCTTCCTCAGATCAATAACAATTGACAAGATGCTTTGCATTAGAGTCTAGTTTGCTGGAGAACAGGGTAAAGTTGAAACTTTATTGCTGGAACAGCACAGCAGGTCAGGCAGCATCCAGGGACCAGGAGATTCGACGTTTCGGGCACAGGCCCTTCTTCAGGATAAAGGCCATTAAAGGTCATTTACCTGCTTCCACTAAAACCAAATGATGGAAGTGACATGTCATTCCTTGTACAGTACACACTCAAAAGTAACAACATCAGCAATGTTAAGGGATCTGTGTCATGGCGTCAAGACCATAGACTTGTCAAGGCCACTGTACCTGAATCCACACAGTCACACTCACCTCTGTTCACTGCTGACTGCGGTACCAACTGAATTGCTGCATTGAGAGCAGACAGTGCTGACATAAACACAGCAGGAGTCAGAGGCCTCTAGACTCCATTCCAATCAAAATCACTACCTTTGTTGATTAATAGCAAGGTCAGCACTTTTGACTGTTCAGAGGTGAAACTGAACAAGTTGCATTTAGACAGAACTTTTAAGTCATTAAATGTCCCAAAGCACCTCAATGGATTAATTACCGAGCAAAATATGAAACCCAGCCACATATTAGATCAGGGAACCAAAAACTTGATCAACCAGGTAGATTCTAAGGAATGTTGTAAAGGACGACAGAGAGTTGGAGTGGTGCAGTGATGGAATTCCAAGGCTTGGAGTCTAAACAATTGCAAGCAGGGTCACCAATGGTGGCCATTATTTATCCCATAGTTAACATTACAATCAGTGTTTACCTCTTCATTGCTATTTGTGGGAGCTTGCTGTGCACAAATTGGCTGCTCTTTCCAACACTACATCTGTGATTCACTTTCCAACTATTCCATTGCCTAATATGAATGAAATTACATAAATAGAAGACATTCTGAATTTCTATTGGGTAGAGACAGCAGTTTGAGCAACTGTAAAGTAGATGATAGAAAATTAACTTCAATGGAAAAAAGGGGAATTGGTAAATAAACTCTCTATTAATTATTGCTCATATTACACTGTTCCACAAAGTCAAGATCCACCACATAATGAGGGCACTGTAGCTCGGTTATGTCAACTTTAAAAATAAAAAGCTTGTATTAGTACAAGTCACCACAGAGTAGCCAGATTATTTGGAAAGAAAGCATCATCCTTTCAGAAAAGAATCTTATCATTATGTGGCTCCAGTGCCCCCATTCCCAGGAGGCAACGGCCTAATGGTTTATTGCTAGGCTATTCGTCTGGAGACTCAGCTAATGTTCTGCGCAGCTGAGTTCAAATCCTGCCAAGACATGAAACCATTGTTGATTGTCATGAAAAAACCCATCTGCTTCACTGATGCCCTTTAGGGAGGGAAATCTGCTATCTTTACCTGGTCTGGCCTACATGTGACTCAATTGCCTCTGGTCTGGGCAATTAAGGATGGGGAATAAATTCTGACCAAGCCAGAAATGCCTCCATAAGGTGAGGTGGGGGGCAGATGAAGTCTCCAGTTCTAGTGATTGACACTTAACTGCACATGAGAATGTGTGAACATAAGGGTAGATTAGATTCCCTACAGAATGGAAACAGGCCTTTTGGCCAAACGAGTCCACACCGACCCTCCGAAGAGTAACCCACCCCGACCCTATATTTACCCCTGCCTAATGCACCTAACACTACAGACAATTTAGCATGGTCAATTCACCTGATGTGCACATCTTTGGACTGTGGGAGGAAAGAGCTGAAAATGTGTTGCTGGAAAAGCACAGCAGGTCAGGCAGCTTCCAAGGAACAGGAGAATCGATGTTTCGGGCATGAGCCCTTCTTCAGGAATGAGGAAAGTGTGTCCAGCAGGCTAAGATAAAAGGTAGGGATGAGGGACTTGGGGGAGGGGCGTTGGAAATGTGATAGGTGGAAGGAGGTCAAGGTGAGGGTGATAGGCCAGAGTGGGGGTGGGGGCGGAGAGGTCAGGAAGAAGATTGCAGGTTAGGAAGGCGGTGCTGAGGACTGTGGGAGGAAACCAGAGTACCCGGAGGAAACCCACGCAGACACGGGGAGAACGTGCAAACTCCACACAGACAGTTGCCCAAGGCTGGAAGCGAACCCCGGGTCTCTGGTGCTGTGAGGCAGCAATGCTAACCACTGAGCCACTGTGCTACCCCTCCGTCCTGTGATAGGACTAAGGGAAGTACAGATGGGAGTACATCAGCAAGCGCCTGTTGGGCCAAATGGCCTGTTTTCCGAACTGTGTAAGTTCAATGCAATGCCATGTAAAGGGGTTACATGAAGACAGCTATTTTTTCAGGGTCAACAGAGAAGGCCCTTTAGTTCTGGCTTTACCCAAACCTTGAAAATGAATTAAATAAAATTTATTGCATTAATGGAGACTATTGCACTTTGCCAGTCATGGAGGTTATAGTCATACAGCAAAGGTGCATCTAATTCATCATGACTCATTTAATTAGCAGGTTGACATTCGCACAGTTTTGTATGACCCATGAGATCTAGGATGGATTTAGACTAGAGATTGGAGACAAAGAGTTATGGTCATGGTGACAAGAAAGACCATTAAATCTTCACTGATTAGCTCTTCTTGATGCTCCTTCAATACAAGAGTGCTGGTCTTCCTGACACTCTGCTCCAAGGCACCTAGTACCTTCTTACCAGCAATGTCTAGATGTATAGGCTACAATTACAGTGATATGAAGTGCATGGACAAACCTCTCTTGACCTGATTAACTCTGCAACAGCCCTCTGACTGGGGACCACTTCGATTATTAGACCATGAGACAGAGGAACAGAATTAGGCCATTCGGCCATCGGGTCTGCTGTGCCGTTCAGACATGGCTGATATGTTTCTTAACCCCATTCTCCTGCCACATGCCCCACTTGCAACACTCCTCTCTTGCCATTCTCAGATAGGTCATTACTCTTGGCAGCAAGTCTAATTATCTACTTGACAACACTCTTTTGAAGAGTTGCAATGCGAAGAATGGAAGAACGAAGGTAATTTGCAGCAACTCTGATACTGCCTGTGGAGTATGATCTAGATGTTGCTGCACGCACTGCAGGAAAGGTTTTCATTGGCTTGTTTAAGCAGCTGAAAGCAAGTGCTTGCAAAGGGACATGGCACTGGCTGCTACACAATGCACTGCATGTTGCCAGAGGAAGTGGTGGAGGCTGGTACAATGGCAACATTTATAAAAGGCATCTGGATGGGTATATGAATAGGAAGGGTTTGGAGGGATATGGGCCGGGTGCTGGCAGGTGGGACTAGATTGGGTTGGGATATCTGGTCGGCACGCACGGGTTGGACCGAAGGGTCTGTTTCCATGCTGTGCGTCTCTATGACTCTATGTTGTTCTAATTAATTATTCGGCTCAGTCATAAAACACGTGAGCTACATGCAGAGTACAGACTTGGGCAGTAATCTGACTGAGTCTGTGAATGGAGGTGTGTACAGAAAAAATCCAAGCTGACAGACCAATGCAGTACTGAGCTGTCAGAGGCATCTTGTTTTCACTGAAAACCATTACAGTCAGAATGTTACTGGACTGGGGATCCAAAGCATCCCATGTCATAGAGTCATAGAGGTGTACGGCGTGGAAACAGACCCTTCAGTCCAACCCGTCCATGCTGACCAGATATCCCAACCCAATCTAGTCCCACCTGCCAGCACCCGGCCCATATCCCTCCAAACCCTTCCTATTCATATACCCATCCAAATGCCAGTTTTGGAACTTTGGAAAACAACAGCATTTTTAAAAGGGGGAAGAACAGACAAAGGAAGCACATGTCCTTGGGTTGTGGGTTCAAATCTCACCAACACAGCTGGTGGGATTTCAAATTGATTCTTAAACGTTGGGATTGAATACTAATAATAACAATCGTAAAGCTATTACGAATTGTTATTAAAACCTGCCTGATTTGCTATAGAGAATGTTGCCTCTCCTAGCTGGTCCAGTTGACTCCAGACCCACAGCAATGTGGTTACTCTTCACTGCCCAATGAAATGGGCCAACCAGCTATCGATTCAATGGTAACTGGGGATGGGCATCAAATGCTGCCAGTTATATTCATGTTCCCTTTTGAAAAGGTGAATAAAAAGATTATCTGAACATTCCCACATTGCTGTTTGTGGGATCTTGCCGTGCACAAAGGTGACTCCATGTTTTCCTCTGAGATACAGTGAGGGCATTCCAAACGGCACCTCAAGCAGAATGTTCTAGGGCATTCTGAGGTTGTGAAAAATGTTTGTAGTACTTGATGCAGAAAGGAGTCCACCTCTGCTCCCCTGTACAACCCAACCCCGAATCAACAGCACAAAAACAAGGGGCTCTCCAAATGGGCGCTGACTGGGTTGAACCTACATTCTAGATGAGGGGGCGAGGAGAAAGTCCTCCAGTCTGAGTTGGCAGGGTCTTGAATGTTACAGAGTCAGAGAGATGCATAGCGGGGAAACAGACCCTTCGGTCCAACTCGTCCATGCCAACTAGACATCCAAAATCAGGGATGGGGAACCTGCGACCTTGTAGGCCACTGTGTGTGGCCTTTTGAATGAATCCAAATTTTGCAGAACAAATCTTTTATTTTTTAGTAATATGTTTTTCGTCCTTTATTATTTTTATTTTAATCTTAAAATGAATGTATTTAAAATACCAGAGAGTAAAAGAAAGTTCAACGAAATAATCCTCACAGACTGACTGCCACAATTTTAAAAAATGTGAATTTTGAAGAATATATAATTGAAGTTTCTTAGATGCGGCCTTATTAGATTACAACTAACATAATGCGGCCTTCCAACATGTCTCATTTGCCAGCACTTGGCCCATATCCCTGTAAACCCTTAAACTGGTGTCAAAAAGTGAGGCGCTGGAAAAGCACAGCAGATCAGGCAGCATCTGAGGAGCAGGAGAGTCGGGCGTTAGCCCTTCATCAGGAACGCCCATCCTTCTGCCTCTGGGATGCTGCCTGACCTGCTGCGTTTTGTCCGGCGCCACTCTTTCTCGACCCTTGCCTCTCCAATCCTCATTTTCTCCTGGTTGTTGAAAGTAAACGGTGCTCTAGGGGAGTGGGTATGGTGTTGAAAATGTGGAACGTCAGGGTTATGGATGTGGGACTGAACGTGAGCGCTCCTCAATGAGCTGGCAGGCGGACAATGGAGCGAATGGCCTCCCGTGCTGCGGGTTCTACAGCCGAAGGGGAAAGAGGGAAGGGAATGGGTGGTTCAAGCCCCTCATGGGGGTGGGGGAATGCACGGAGATTACAAAGCATCCATAGCACCCAGTGTCCTCAGCTTGCTCCCAGAGTCGGTGTGAGGGGGACTGACCTGGAATATCACACAGCTCACAATGTGCTCTCTCTCTCTCCAGCAACAGCCAATTCTGGAAGGGAAGAAGCTATCATTGACGGGGAAACCCATCCAGTTGGGCCTCTCACTGGACATGCCTGACTAGAAAACTGCAACAATTTGCAAAGGGATCCGCCAGTCGCGGGACACCCTCTCTGCTGCCCAGGCAACTGTCTGACACACTGTACCGCCACACACACCTAGCCCCCTGACACCTCGACAAACCCCCCACCCAGCACTCCCTGATGCTGACACCCTGCAAGAACGCACCGTTCACAGAGACAGTGAGCAGAGGGAAGGTTCACACAGCCCCATCTAACCACACACAGCTCTGCACAATTACCTTCAATACAAGCTCCTTCAGGCACAGAGCCGCAGAAAGAAAAAAAATTCAAATCCTCGGTAGGATTAAGCTTTCTTCTCCCCACCCCCTCCCCCCTCTCCCCCCCCATGCATCTACCAAGTGATTAGAATACAGAGAGATTTAATTAGCATCACACTCACAACACACACAGATACACACAGGCAGGCACACACAGCCACATTCAGATATACATATAGATATACTGTACACACAGATACACACATACACACAGACTCATACAGATATACACACAGATACACAGACACATGCAGATATACACACAGACACATAGATATACTGTATACACAGATACACACATAGATATACTGTACACACAGATATACAGACACATACAGATATACACACAGACATATATAGATATACTATATACACAGATACACAGACACATAGATATACTGTATACACAGATACACACATAGATATACAGTACACACCGATACACACAGATATACAGATACACACACATGCAGATATACACAGGCACATATAGATAATACTGTATACAGACACAGATATACTGTACACAGATAAACACAGACACAAATACACACATAATATACACACATAGATACATGCACAGATATACAGATACACAGACACATACAGATATACACACACATATATTTACATACACACACGTACAGATACACACAGGTAATACACACACAAAACAGCCCGACAACAATGAATAATTTTGAGCACTTTGACAGCCTCCGCCATGCAGTCAAATTTGAGACAACTCCGTCAAATTCTGCATCGCTATTATTTACGAGCACAGGTAATTGCTGGTAAATTTATACAATTTTTCTTGCACAAAAAGCATTTCGAAACGGCCAGAAGTAGTGGCAGATTCCCGCGGGAGGACTGCAGACTCAAAGGCTTACCTTTCTCCCCGTCGGATCCCCGAAGGCAGAATGAGCCGCCTTAAAAATGTCAAGATATTCCCCTGAATATCGAGATGTCTGAGGGGGAGAGTCAGTCTTGCTCCTCACCGCTCGCTTTCATTCCTCAATGCGGTCTTGTTACCAGCTTCTCTGTTTTCTGCCATACATATGCTAAGCATGTGTTCAGTCTCACATCTGTGAGCCATTGAGAAGCAAATAGCAGCCTCTTTTTTAAAAAAAATTCCCCCTATTCCCTCCCTCCTCCCTGTAAATATTAGGAAGTATAGACCTTGCAGTGCAGATGGAGCCCAGATGGGTCCAATGTGTGTAGCCGAAGTGACCAGTTTCAGATTCCCCTGTCTTCCTCGTCACAAATACATATCATTCCAAGACCTGGTTAATATGTGATGTCACTAAACACATGCCCCCTTCCATAACGCCTTGGCCAATCAGCCCTGGAGTCTAGACGTTTGATTCCTTTAACATATTAACCTCATTTGCAGACAGCATCTTCCTCCTGGCTGCATGAGATACTAGCTCAGCAACAGCAAAAAATGAATGAACTGCTCGAGTACTTTCCATTCTCTCTTGGTCACTGGAGTTTTCTTTTGAACAGACACAAATGGACTCAGTCCAGCTGACGGCTTCGAGGGAGGGCACTTGGGTTTTGTTTCTGGGGTTGTAAGTATTCAGGCTTTTCGGATTTCAGAAAACATAAATGATTTCCACACACTCCTGCTGCAGATGAGCAGTAAGTCGCAAAGCTAAGGTGAACCCAGGCTCAGTCCCCTGCTCTGCACTGAGTCGATGGATTTCAGCCAGGACACTCAGTTTCGATTTTTTTTTACAGAACCCCTGACCCTCCTGTTTTTTTTTTCTTTTTCTTTCTTTCTCTCTCCCCACACTGCCGCCTAACCGCGGTAGTGCTTATTTTTCCCCAGCACCCATGGTGTGTGTGTGCAGGTGAGACACAGTGAGAGACACAAGGTGCACGAATCTTTATTCAATTTCCACCACCAGGAAGATAGGAAACACCCCAGTGGCCAGTGACAAGCGGTGCCCTTCACATCAAAGGGCAATGCTGTGTGATCAAACAGTGAAGGGGAGGGCAGGGATTAAATCAAAATAGAGTTGGAGGGGGAAATAATGCACTCCATTCCCTGCAGCGCCTACCTCTCCCTGAACAACTTGATGGACACCGCGTGCTCCTTCTCCAAGGACACCCGGGCTCTAACATAACCAGGGAAGAGGGTCGACCCTAATGACCCCCTCCATGGCCCGCTGCCTGGACCTGTTTATGGCCAGGGACACTCAGTTTATATGCTGTAAGGGGGTGGTGGGAAGCCAAACCTTAATTTGTTCTAGGTTTCTGCGTCCATTCCCTGCTTGGGCATTGAATATGCTAAAGGCTCTGTTCCAAATATCCCAATCTCCAGCCACAAACAGACCATTCAGCCCAATCAGACCATTCTGGGATCAGACTTCAATCAATCAGCCTTCCCTTGCCCAACTGTATCAATATTATTCGCTCCTCCCTTCTCCCTCTTGCGTACGGTTCAGTTGCTAGCAATGTTTATCCCTCTATCAACATCTCCAAGACAAATGATCAGGTCATGATCACATTTCTAACTATGGGAATCTACCGTGTGGATTCTATGGTGAGGCTCGGTGGTTTGCATTGCTGCCTCACAGTGCTGGGACCTGGGTTCAATTCCATCCTCGGGTGACTATCTATGTGGTGTTTGCACATTCTCCCCATGTCAGTGGGTTCCCTCTGGGTGTGCCAATTTCCTCCCACTGTTCAAAGATGAGCAGGTTAGATCTGGGTGGGATGCTCTCCGAAAGATCAGTGCACTCTCAATGGGCTGAATGGCACTGTATCTGCACTGTAGGGATTTTATGTTCAATTCTAACATTGGCTGCCTCGTTTCCCATATTACCACAGTGACTACACTTCAAAAGTATTTAGTTGGTTTTGCAATATCTGGTGGTCATGCAAGATGCTATATAAGTCTAAATTATTGAGTCATAGAGATGTACAGCATGGAAACAGACCCTTCAGTCCAACTCGTCCATGCCAACCAGATATCCCAACCCAATCTCGCCCCACTTGTCAGCCCAGCCCATATCCCTCTAAACCCTTCCTATTCATATACACATCTAGATGCCTTTTAAATGTTGCAATTGTATCAGCCTCCACCACTTTCTCTGGCATCACATTCCATACACGCATCACCCTCTGAATGAAAAAGTTGCCCCTTAGGTCTCTTTTAAATCTTTCCCTTCTCACCCTAAACCTATGCCCTCTAGTTTTTGTCCCCCACCCCAGGGAAAAGACTTTGCCTATTTATCCTATCCATGCCCCTCATAATTTTGTAAACCTCTATAAGGTCACCCCTCAGCCTCCGGTGCTCCAGGGAGAACAACCCCGGCCTATTCAGCTTCTCCCTTTAGCTCAAATCCTCCAACCCTGGCAACATCCTTGTAAATCCTTTCTGAACCCTTTCAATTTCATAACATTCTTCCGGCAGGAATGAGTCCAAAATTGCATGCCATATTCCAAAAGTGGCCTAATCAATGTCCTGTACACCTGCAACATGACCTCCTAACTCCTGTACTCAGTACTCTAACCAATCAAGGAAAGCATACTAAATGCCTTCTTCACAATCCTATCTACCGACAACACTACTTTCAAGGAGCTATGAACCTGCACTCCAAGGTATCTTTGTTCAGCAACACTCCCTAGGACCTTACCATTAAGTGTATAAGTCCTGCTAAGATTTGCTTTCCCAAAATACAGCACCTCACATTTATCTGAATTAAACTCCATCTGCCACTTCTCAGCCCGTTGGCCCATCTGATCAAGATCCCGTTGTAATCTAAGGTAACCATCTTTGCTATCCACTACACCACTGATTTTGGTGTCATCTGCAAACTTACTAACTATACCTCTTATGCTCACATCCAAATCATTTATATAAATGATGAAAAGCAGTGGATCCAGCACCGATCCTTGTGGCACTCCTGGTCACAGGCCTCCAGTCTGAAAAACAACCCTCCACCACCACCCTCTGTTTTCTACCTTCGAGCCAGTTCTGTATCCAAATGGCTAGTTCTCCCTGTATTACATGAGATCTCCCATGGGGAACCTTGCTAACCAATCTCCCATGGGGAACCTTGTCGAACACCTTACTGAAGTCCAGATAGATCACATCTACCACTCTGCCCTCATCAATCCTCTTTGCTACTTCTTCAAAAAACTCAATCAAGTTCGTGAGACATGATTTCCCAAGCACAAAGCCATGTTGACTCTCCCTAATCAGTCCTTGCCTTTCCAAATACATGTACATCCTGTCCCTCAGGATTCCCTCCAACAACTTGCCCACCACCGGCGATAGGCTCACCGATCTGTAGTTCCCTGGCTTGTGTTTACCACCTTGCTTAAATAGTGGCACCACATTAGCCAACCTCCAGTCTTATTTTTCTAGCTTCCCCTTAATTCCATTGTTACTAGGTATTTTAAACACTCCCTAGGCTAGCAAATTCTCCATTATCACCACTCTTTCAGCAAAGATTTTTTGTCAGAATGCCTGATTTGATTTCTTGGAGACTATCTTATTTTAATGACTTCATCTTTCATTGCCATGTTGGAGATGGTTCATAGATGTGGATCAACATAAAGGAAATCAGGCTAGACTATTGTAACCTCAGTACTGAGCCACCATTACTTCAAGGATTTAAGAATATTGGGAGCAGAAATGGGTCATTCAATCTCTTTAATCTGCTTGACTATCCAATAGCTGAAGTTTCATTGTTCCATGCTGTTACCCAACCAACTTATCAGTCCTGAAAAATCCAATTGTTCCCTCAGTTTCTGGAGCCTCGAGTATCTGGATTTAAGAGGTTATCAGATTGCTAATTGCCTTCATACTGCAGACTGAAAGCAACAGGGTCTTAAAGTTCCTCATCTTGCACTGATCAGGACTGCGGCAAGAATACAAAATTTCAAAAGAGTACTCTTGCTTCTGCCCTGATGACTGCCAGATGTAATGCTTTGACAGAACAGACGTTCTCTTCAGCAAAATTCTGAACTTTGAAAAAAAACGATACCATCACTAATTGGGTCAGCATTTATTGCCCATCCCTAATTATTGCTGAGAAGATGGTGGCGAGCTGCTTTCTTGAACCACTGCAGTACAGTTAGTACACACTGGTTGTCATTAGGGAGGGGGCTCCAGGATTTTGATCCAGTAGCAGTGAAGGAATGGTGTTATATTTTCAAGTGAGGATGGTAAGTGGATTGGAGGGAATTTGCAGGTTGCGGTGTTCCCATGTATCTGCTGCCCTGACCTCCCTGGCAGCAGATGTTGTGGTTTGGAAAGTGCTTTCAGATAAGTTTTGCTAAGTTACTGCAGTGCATCTTGTAACTGGTACACACTGCTGCCATTCTGCGGCGAGGGTGGACGGAGTGAATATGCAAGGTGGCGGATTCAGTCCCAATCAAGTGGGCTTGCTTTGCCCTGGAGGGGAGCTGAAATTCCGTGGTGTTGTTGGAGCTGCACCCATCCAGGCGGGTGTGGTTATTCAATCACACTTGTGCCTTGTAGATGGTAGACAGGCTTTGGGGAGTTGGGAGGTGAATTACTCGCTGGATAATTCCCACCCTCTGACCTCTTGTACATGGTTGATCCAGTTGAGATTCCAGTTAGAGTGTGAGTGTGTGTGTGCGTACCTGTTTACCAGTTCCACTCTTGAACAGCCTAGTTCCTATTTCAAGGCTGGGTCCACTCATCTAGGAATGCTTCCGACTGAACCCTTTTAGACGCTTTGATTTGCTGGGAACTCCATATGCTATATTCCAGGGAGCCTGGTGTCCCAATCCATCTTTGGGAAGAGAGTAGGAGAGGCGGCCAGTGGCTTTGAACGTTCCTGCTCAGCCACAGCTCCAGCCTAGAAAGGTGACGGGACGTGGAGATGTGCCTGTGAAATATCGCACTGCTGAGTTTCTTAGCGAGAAGCTTGCGCTGTGTTCACAGCTTAATTTTACACATGAGGAGAGAGCCTCGGGGGAGTAAGAAAGAGCTAGCACAATGGATTTCAACCTGTTTTTTTGGTTAAGGAACCCTAGAATGAAAATCTATAGGACCGTAATCCTTTCTCCCTCCTGCCCTCCCACCGTACATATTCTGAAACAAACAAGAAAACAAAGTTGAGCAAATGAAAGAAAAAGCAACAATATTTTTTAATATGATTATTTTTCATCAAATACATCTTGAACAAGCTTCCTGGTTCCGTTTCGGAATGGTCCTTAACTTCTGTGACATCCTGATTGAAAAGCAATGAGCTAGCATCATGGGGCTGAATGGCAGCAAAAACTCTATCTGGGCAAAGGAAAGGGGAAACCTCTGGGGGAAGAGGGTCTGGATGGGGAAAGAGAAGACAAATTCGGTTCTAGTTTCAGTCATATTCTTAGGTACTGTTAAACATTTTGCCTGCACATGTCTGCATTTCAATTTAATTCCTTCCTGCTGCCTAGATTTAATACAGGTGTTCAAAATTACAAGGGATCTTGACAGATAGGAGAAAACTTTCCACTGGCAGAACAGCCAAAACCAGAGGGCACAGATTTGAGATAATTAACAAAAGAACCAACAGTGAGCAGGGGTAGATTTTTTGTAACATGACAGTCTGTTTTGATTGGAAAGATCAGTGAAAGTAAATTTGATGATAACTTAATGACAGATCGTTTTTGAAAACCCACCACCAAATCACCTGTTTGATGAACTAAACGGTTAGCGAGTTTTGAAAAGATTCGTAGCTCAGGTTGAGGTTCTGGATGTAGGTTTGCTCGCTGAGCTGCAAAGTTCATTTTCAGACGTTTTATTACCTAGTATGGTGACTAAACGTCTGAAAAAGAACCTTCCAGCTCTTCGAGCAAACCTACATCCAGAACTAAACAGTGACTTAATTACAAACACTAGCTACCAAGGTCTACAACAGGTAGTAATACGTTATAAATGAGAAGTGGGGATGTGTGGAAAAGATTAGGGGAAATGAGGCTGATTAAATTGAGCTCTTTCAAAGAGCTGGCAGAGGCAGGGTTGGGCTGAATGGTCTGCTTCTGTGCTGTCAGGCTCTATGATGAGCCACCCGTCTAGTTCTTGCAACATCACTGCCACCAGAATCAACCATTCTTTAGCATAAACTTTTGAGATAGCATTCACAAAAGCATCCATAATAATAAAACAAACTGCGGATGTTGGATATCTAAAACAGGACAGAAATTGCTGGAAAAACTCAGCAAGTCAGGCAGCGTCTGCCGGGAGAAAAAGTGGAGTTAATGTTCTGAGTCCAGTGGCTCTTTCTCCAGTTCTCGAAAGGTTAACTCTGCTTTCTGTCTACAGTTGCTGCCTGACCTCCTGAGTTTCTCCAGCCATTTCTGCTTTTGTTGTCGATAACCATGGCTGGTCAATTGTACTTTGCATGTGCATGGGACAGCAATGTTTTTAAAGCATCGGGGAAGGCAGTGATGTGAAATGCACACACACAGGTCAAACTTTCGCAGTAACTGCACATCCTAGGCATACACTGTCACTTGCTGTGTGATGTACACTGCACTATAAATGTGACAGATTTCTCACTATGAATTAGCTTCAACAGAATTGATTCATCTGAATTAGAAACTTCATGCTCACCTTAGGACAAAGGTCATAGGTTCAAACACCTCTCTCAGGTGCAAATATATCGTCTAAACCAAATCAATGGGGTTGTAATGATGGAGTGCTACATTGTCAGAGGTGCTGCTAGCCCTATCAGGGTGGACATACAAAACCTAACAGTACTTTCTGAAGCAGAGTAACAGAACTCTTCCCAGTGTTCTTGCCAATATTTATCCCCTGAGCATTTCTAAAAAGAGAGACTAGAAGATTTCGGTCTTGCATCGATCAGGACAAACACAAGAATGCCAAATTTCAAATGATCACAACAATTTATACTGTTGCAGAAAAAGGTATTGGTTGGGCAGCAGGATGACTCAGATTGATTGAGTTGATGGTATGGAGACAGGGGCAGGGAACAGTTGGCTCCCAAGCTGCTGAGTGATTCAAAACAAGAAGGCATAAGAGATATACATATTCCTTTTAATAAAAACCAATAGAACTGCGAATGCTGTAAATCAGAAACAAAGACAGAAGTTACTGAAAAGATCTGGTAGCATCTGTGAAGAGAAATCAGAGTTAACGTTTCGGGTCCAGTGACCCTTCCTCACAACTGATGGTAGCTAGGAAAATGTTGGTTTATATGTAGAAGATAGGGTGAGGGGAGGGGGTAAGGAGTAAATGATTAGAGGGGGATAGAGCCCAGATAGAGAGAGAAGAACACTTGGACAGACAAAGGAATGGATAACAATCTGGCTGGAAGGGTGAATAGCTGTTAATGGAGTAGCTAGTCGTTAGTCAGTCGCTAGTAATAGGTAGTGTGTATTGACAGACAATGCGATAGCAAGGCCTGGTGTGTGGGGTAGGGGACTAGGACATGGGGGAGTTAGGCCCTAAAATTCGTGAACTAGATGTTGAGTCTAGAGGGGTGTAGGGTCCCCAAATGGAAAATGAGGTGTTGTTCTTCCAGCTTGCGCTGAGCCTCACTGGAGCCCTGCAGTAAGCCTGAGACGGAGATGTTGGCCAGGGAACAGGGTGGTGTGTTAAAGTGGCAGGCAACTGGAAGCTCAGGGTCTGTTCTGCAGGCTGAACGTAGAAGGTCTGCAAAGTAGTCACCCAGTCTATGGTTCGTTTCCCCAATTGGATTAGATTCCCTACAGTATGGAAACAGGCCCTTTGGCCCAACTAGCCCACACCGACCCTCCCAAGAGGAGACCCCTGACACTACAGGCAATTTAGCATAGCCAATTCACCTGGAGGAAACCAGAGCAAACACGGGGAGAATATGCAAACTCCACACAGTCACCCAAGGCAGGAATCAAACACGGGCCCCTGGTGCTGTGAGGCAGCAGTGCTAACCACTGAGCCACCATGCCAGTTTGTTGTGTATATTACGGATTTGGATATAAATGTTAGAGTTATGATCAGTAAGTTCACAGATAACACAAATATTGGCGGTGTGCTAAAGAGCTGGGAGAAAGGCGTTAGACAACATAGAAACATAGGCAGGACTGCTTAGGTGGACTGAGTGATTGCAAATAGAATTTAATCCTAAAAACTGTGAAGTGATGCACTTGGAAGGACTGAACAGGCAAGAGAGTACCTGTTGAATGGTGAGACCATCGGAAATATAGAGAGAGGGACCTTGGTCCACAGATCCTTAAAGTCAGCAGGACAGCATGTAGAGGAGACTACATTATGGTCTCCTTTGTATGTCCAACTGTTCCCTTTATCTGGGCTCTATCCCCCTCCTATCATTTACTCCTTACCCCCTCCCCCCATCCTATCTTCTTCATATAAACCAATATTTTCCTAGCTACCACCAGTTCTGAGGTCGGGTCACCAGACCCAAAACGTTTACTTTGATTTCTCTTCACAGATGCTGCCAGACCTGCTGAGCTTTTCCAACATTTTCCTTTTGTTGAACAAACTGTGTAAACGTATGCCTAGCTAGATTACAAAGTTTGACCGATTATATCAAATTGGTTAAATGAAACCAGAGAACTGCTGGTGGTCAACAGAAACAGAAATTGCTGCAGAAACTCAGCAGCTCAGGCAGCATCTGTGGAGAGAAAACAGAGTTAATGTCTTGAATACAGTGACCCATCTCCAGAATCCTTCAAAATATTAACTATTTGAGATGGAGAGAAAATAGAGTGTACATTTGGAGGGATTCTGAAGATGGGTCAACGGACTCAAAACATTAACTCTGGTTTCTCCCCATTGCAAATTGTTTGCTGTTTTAATCATTTTGTGCACTCAGGCTATTGTGTAAGAATGTCCAATTGGAGAATCACACCCAATAGCAGACTTTGCTTTGGGGTTTGTAAATGCAGCCTCACTATGTATAGCCTGAACTCTGCTTATTGCAAACAGTGTCAGAGGTCTCACATCACCAGGTTATAGTCCAACAGGTTTATTTGAAATCACACGCTTTTGAAGTGCTGCTCCATCATCAGGTGAAGTCACCTGACAAAGGAGCAGCGCTCCAAAAGCTTGTGATTTCAAATAAACCTGGTGGACTATAACCTGGTGTCGTGTGACTTCTGACCTTGTCCATCCCAGCCCAACACCAGCACCTCCACAACATTGCAAACAGGAACATGCTATCCCTTAAGTTAACAACGCCATCAAATTTCATTGATGATTATCAGAGAAGGCTGTGTGGAAGGCTGCTCAATTTCCTATGTCTCAGCATTTAGATACTTTTTTCATTGGCTGTAAAATGCTTTGGAACACCAAGGTCATGCAAGGTGCTGCATAAATGCAAGCCTTTCTTTTAGTGGTGATTTGAATCCAAGAATAGGCTCAACCCTGACTAAATTAGCATCTACAGGAATTTGAGATGCTGGTGATATGGTAATAGAAGTGATTTACATTTCAATAGTGCCTCTCATTGTAAAAGCAGCTTCCAGAGTGGAGATAGCGAGGTGAACAATGAGTAGGAAAAACTGAGTCTGTGCAATAGAGGGTGGGGGAATGAGCCCAAATGAAAAAAAAGAGGAATTTGTGGGTGTCCGTGGCATTATTAATATTTGCAACATGATTTCAAAGAAAGTCATTCTTATTAGAACACAAACACAAATTCAACAATGCTAAAGGGAATTTGTCGCAAACTCTGCCCAGAGACAGTTACGACTTTTCAAACACTGCATTAACTTTGGTATGGATTACATTTCATTCCACAGTGAATCTGCTGCCTTCACTTGGTCTGTGCTGTTAAATCAATGAGTCAGTGACTGAGGCATGAAAATCATTCCCCAAGTTTTCAGTTCTGCTGATCCAAGTACAACACTTTGGGTCAAGTCCATTTATGTCTTTATCTGGGTCAATAAATTTAAACTTGCTCATATTTGCCATCGCTTTTAACAAGCGTACAAAGAGTTCTCTTTTGCTTACCTCTCTCTCCCAAAGAATTTTAAAATGAATTGAATTGATTGCATATGAAAACCATTAACTGTGTAGGCGTGCAGAGCATCAAGTCTCCTCATTACAGGAAGGGTCACTGGACGCGAAATGTTAACTCTGATATCTCTAGTTAATATAGAGATAACTATATCAGGTTATAGTTGATATAGTTCCTATATCAGGAACTATATCAGGTAGCTGTGGAGCAGAATCCTGCTCCACAGTTACTTGATGAAGGAGCGTCGCTCCGAAAGCTAGTGCTTCCAAATAAACCAGTTGGACTATAACCTGGTGTTGTGCGATTTTTAACTTTGCCCACCCCAGTCCAACACTGGCACATCCACATCCTGATTTCTCTGCTTTTCCAGCAACTTCTGTTTTTGTTGCTCATGACTAATGTGTAAGGGAATGATTTAGGAATTGCATATGAATACATAGGATACTTAAAAATCTAAATAATATATTGAAAGCTATAGAGTTCTGAGGAAAGGTCACTCGACCTGAACTTGATTTCTCTCCACAGATGCTGCCAGACCTGCTGAACCTCTCCAACAATTTCTGTAGAAACAGGCCATTTGGCCCTACACGAACCATGCTAGTGTTTATGCTCCTCCCAAGCCCCTTCCAAGTCTCGCCCATCTCACCCCATCAACATATTCTTCTGTCCCTCGAATAAAAGTAACATCCTGCAGATGCTGGAAACCTGAAACAAATGCAGAGAATGCTGGAGAAACCCAACAAGTCTGGCAGCATTTGTGGAGAGAACGTGAGAGTTAATGTGTTGAGGATGTTATAATTCTCCTTCAGAGGTCTCCACAGACCTGTTGAGATTGTCCTGTATTCTTCATGCCACATGTTACAAAGATGGAAATGTGTTGCTGGAAAAGCGCAGCAGGTCAGGCAGCATCTAGGGAACAGGAGAATCGACGTTTCGGGCATAAGCCCTTCTTCAGGAATGAGGAAAGTTGGTCCAGCAGGCTAAGATAAAAGATAGGGAGGAGGGACTTGGGGGAGGGGCGTCGGAAATGTGATAGGTGGAAAGAGGTCAAGGTGAGGGTGATAGGTCAGACTGGGGTGGGGGCGGAGAGGTCGGGAAGAAGATTGCAGGTTAGGAAGGCGGTGCTGAATTTGATGGATTTGACTGAGACAGGCTGGGGGGAGGGGAAATGAGGAAACTGGTGAAATCCGAGTTCATCCCTTGTGGTTGGAGGGTTCCTAGCCGGAAGATGAGGCGTTCTTCCTCCAACCGTCGTTTCGCTGTGGTCTGACGATGGAGGAGTCCAAAGACCTGCATATCCTTGGTGGAGTGGGAGGGGGAATTGAAATGTTGAGCTACAGGGTGGTTGGGTTGGTTGGTCCGGGTGTCCCAGAGGTGTTCTCTGAAACGCTCCGCAAGTAGGCGGCCTGTCTCCCCAATATAGAGGAGGCCACATCGGGTGCAAAGGATGCAATAGATGATATGTGTGGAGGTACAGGTGAATCTGTGGCGGATATGGAAGTTTCCTTTGGGGCCTTGGAGGGAGGTGAGGGGGGAGGTGTGGGCGCAAGTCTTGCACCTCCTGCGGTTGCAGGGGAAGGTGCCGGGAGTGGAGGTTGGGTTGGTAGGGGGTGTGGATCTGACGAGGGAGTCACGGAGGGAGTGGTCTTTACGGAATGCTGATAGGGGAGGGGAGGGAAATATATCCTTGGTGGTGGGGTCCGTTTGGAGGTGGCGGAAATGACGGCGGATGATGCGCTGTACATGGAGGTTAGTGGGGTGGTAGGTGAGGACCAGTGGGGTTCTGTCCTGGTGGCAGTTGGAGGGGCGGGGTTCAAGGGCGGAGGATCGGGAAGTGGAAGAGATGCGGTGGAGGGCATCATCGACCACGTCGGGGGGGAAATTGCGGTCCTTGAAGAAGGAGGCCATCTGGGATGTGCGTTTTTGGAACTGGTCCTCCTGGGAGCAGATGCGGCGGAGTCGAAGGAATTGGGAGAATGGGATGGCGTTTTTACAGGGGGCAGGATGGGAGGAGGTGTACATGTTACAAAGGCTCCTTGCAATAGAGAGTTCTGCATTCTTCCCATTCTCCCTCCAAAGATGTGCAGGTTAGGTGGACTGGCCATTCTAAATTGCCCAACGTGTCCAGGGATGTGTGGGTTAGGTGCATTATTCAGGGGTAAATGTAAAATAATAGGGTAGGGGAATGGGTCTGGGTGGTATACTCCTCAGAGGGTCGGTGTGAACTTGTTGGGCTAAATGGCCTGTACTGTAGGGTTTCTATGATCCTGGGTAAAGCAGTTCCTCTTGAATTCCCGATCAGAATTATGAGCATCTATCTTGATTTCATGGTGTTCAGCTTTGGTGAGCCCCTTACAGGTGGAAACAGCTTCTCTTTGTCTACCCTGTGAAACCCCTTCATTACCTTAAACTATTTTAGCAGGTCACCCATGAGCCTTTCCTACAGTAAAGAGTCCCAGCCTGCTCAATCTTTCCTGATAGGTATCACCTCCCAGTTCTCCATTCTTATTCACTCTGAATACAGCATTGCACAGTTGGCAGTGAATGGAACACAGCAGCGTTTCAACCTCAGGGGGTGACAGTTTGCTTGAAGCATGGCAAGAACAAGTAAACCAGAGTTCTCCTTTTGTTAGGTTTTAAATTCACCCCCTACAGTCAAGAAGCCCATTTATTTAGTTAAAAACACAAGCAAGCATCACATTTCAGAGATGTGCTGATGCCTTGAATGTTTATGGGTACTAAGTAACTGAACAAAGCCAAGCCTACCACAGCAGGATCCATGTGTTATAATATGCGTGACATAAGTTGTATGATTTCAGTATTGAACAACAGGCTGAAGGAGAGGTTGTGTTGCATCAGGGGTGTCTTCCGCTTAGGGTTACAATACATGCTTTCCCCATTAATTGACAATATGTGTTTCTGCTTTTAGCAATGCACCTATTATAAATGTTGTATCAAGAGACTGCTTTTATCATATCAAATCATTTTATTTTGCCAAGTGGGACAACAAAGCTGATGGTTTGTTAGAGATGGTAAGTGGCCATGATGCCTACTTTACAACTGTGACTGCACTTCATTGCTTGTTAAGAGCTTTGGAACGTCCTGAGGGCACTACATAAATGAATCTCGTTGTGGTGAGCCACAGAGGCGTGCTGTATTTGCGTTCCAGTCACGGGGCCTTGGTTTTGCAAAATCAGGGCTGGAACCCCAGTGCCCACGGTAATTATGTGTCCCAACCTCTTGATGCAATGCCACCTCTGAATGCAAGTGCACCTACTGGGCAAGGGATGGGCTCAGTGTCCTGTTAGTAGTATTGAGGCAGACTGTGAAGTGGGAACTGCCTGCGGAGTGACACTGGCAAAGGCAGACAGTGGCCATGATGGAGACTGCCACTGCTCTTCCTGTTCAGGAGAGGAAGCAGCAGCTCAGAGAGCCAGCAGCCTCACCCAGCACAAAAACCAAACAACCAAAGAGAAAGTAAGAGTTCTGCACAAGAGCACTCAGCTCCCAAACCTTTGCAACAATAAACAAAAGACCTCCTGCCACACTTGGAACCAAGCAGATGTGCCTTAATCTGCACCTGACTTCAGGGTTTCCCAAGATGAAAGTTACATTCCTAACCTTCCTGACTCACTAAAAAAGCTCCTCCAGGAACTTAACAGGCCCTTAATAGGTGAGGGGACTCACGGTATCACCTAGTCAACCACCCGCTTCCCCCAACCTGACTCTCTGTTCTCCCTGCGACACAATCAGAAGACACTGAGAATCGTACCTTGATCACCTCCTGACTGCAACGGCAATTAAAAATCCAGTCAATGTCCTTCAACAGAGCAGCACAGTTCACTGAAGGAACAGTATACCAATCCCTCTCCAACAATGGAACTTTCATCTCAAATGGTTTGGTCTATGTGTCACTTTAACCTACAGCCTCACACTAAAGGCTTCAGTCATTCTGCGACAGCACAACTGTTTCTTGATAACCTTGAGCTAGCAAGCAATGGGTAACAAGTACAATCGAGTGAGTGTCGTCCACATCCATGCCATGGGACCTCCTATCAAACAGGTCGATTCTTGATGCACAGATCCTCAGGAAATAAGGCAGAAAGTTCCCAGGTGTAGCAGGATCTAGAGTGCAGGATTTAATTAATTTTCCTTCTGTCTCTGTTGTTGCTCTGCCTTTTCATTAGGAAGTTGTGACTCAAAATGTGATGCAGCTTGATGGACCAGTGGTCACCATTCTAAACAATTGGTAGCGAGCTCATTCCCCTCAGTAGTGTCAAGTTGCCACAATTCTAGGAGAGCTTATGATATTTTTTTCCTTCTGAGATATTTGCTTTGTCCTGCCTTGGAAATGGGCCGTATGAGAGTCGGAGTCACAAAGGATAGCACTGGATAAAGCACAGCAGGGCAGGCAGCATCTGAGGAGCAGGAGAGTCAATAATTCAGCCAGGACTCTTCATCAGAAATGTGGAGGGGGGTAGGGGCCTGAGAGACAAATAAAGGAGGTGGGGCTGGAGGGGAAGCTAGGTGGGATGGCAATAAATGGAGGTGATTGTGATTGGTCGGTGGGGAATGTGGAGCAGATAGGTGGAGAAGAAGATGGACAGGTAGGTCAGGTCAAGAGGGGGTTGCCAAGATGGCTGAGGAAGTAGACGTGGCTGTAGTAGCAGGACTGCTTCAGGACATGGTGGAAGAGCTTCAGGGCAGAGTAGATGACCAGGATTTTTGGGGGGGGGGGGGGGGGGGGGGGTGGTGGCGGTGTTATGGAGGGAGGAGGAGAACTTCTTCCAGGTGGGCATCCTTGCAAGAGGCTTCAGAGTAAGGTTACAGCAACTGGGAGAAAGTGAGGACTGGAGAGTCAGAATCAAAAAATATGCCACTGGAAAAGCACAGCAGGTCAGGCAGCATCTGAGGAGCAGGACAGTCGACATTTCAGGCATGAGCCCTTCAAACAAGACCTGACTTTATTTTGGCCTTGCAGACACAGCACCCGGTCTATCAATGTTTACTTTGCCTGAACGGTGGCCATTCCAGCTCATCAAGGATCAATTGCTCTTTGGTATCGATATTAAATGCCATTAGATAGAAAAACTCCTTTATCTCAGCCATCTTGTGTCAAATCTAAACTGACCACCACAGAAATATCTGGGTACAGTTTGCCGAAGACTGCACTATCGCTGCTCACACCACACCAGATTTGCAAATCCCAAAACAGACTCGGCCTTGAATGTTGCCAAAATTCATTACCAACCTATAAGCAACAAACTGAATCCATGTATATCTGATCTCTCCTCAATTTTCTTCACTTTACAAAGAAGAACCCCGGTTTCTCTGACCTACCTTACAGCAGAAGTCATTCCTCCCTGGAACTGTTCTTGTAAACCTTCCCAAGCAACCTCACATCCATCCTTCTGGACAAAGCAGAACTGGATGCATTACTTCAGCTGTGGCCTAACCAGAGTTTTATACAGGTTCAATTTAACCTCTCTGCGTTTGGCTTTATTTTGGAAGCACGGTGGCTCAGTGATTAGCACTGCTGCCTCACGGCATCAGGAACCCAGGTTCAATTCCAGCCTCAGGCGACTGTCTGTGTGGAGTTGCACATTCTCCCCGTGTCTGCGTGGGTTTCCTCCAGGTGCTCCGGTTTCCTCCCACTGTCCGAAGATATGCAGGTTAGATGGATTGGTCATGCTAAATTGGCTAAAAAGCGCAGGCTAGGTGGATTAGCCATTGGAAATGAAGGGCTATAGGATGGGATCCTCTTCGGAGAGTTGGCATGGACTGAACAGCCTGCTTAGGGATTCTATGAAACCTTCACATTCATTATGTCCTGACACCTTCTAACATCTATGTACAGGAAGCCTTATGTCTCTGCTTACTCTATAGAACAATGTCATGGGGACTGCACTGTCTTTAAGTAGTCCCACTATTCCATGAGTCACAACGTAGATTTGAAAATATTGTAGTCAAATTACAATGTGGTCAAGCAATGCTTTCTCTAATCTCAGCTCTGACCAAGGATCACTGGACTTGAAACTTTTAACTCTGTTCTCTCTCCACTGATGCTACCAGACCTGCTTAGTTTCTCCAGCAGCTCCTGCTTTTGTTATCCTTTCTCTGTATTAGACTTAAGAGTAAAAAGATCCATCAATCAGGTTTCATGAGTCAACACAAAATTGCTGATTTATTATATAAGTAAAACCACTCAATTAAGCTGCAAATTTGATCAACAAACACAATGTGCCATATGAAAATATAAACCAGCACAAAATACCTGAACAAATGCGGCAACGTGGCTCAGTGGCTAGCTGATTGCAGCCTCGGGCAACTGTTTGTGTGGAGTTTGCATATTCTCCTTATGTCTGCTCGGGTTTCCTCCAGGTGCTCTGGTTTCCTCCCACAGTCCAGGTTAAGTGAATTGGCCATGCTAAATTGCCCATCGTGTCCAAGGATGTGCAGGCTAGGTGGATTAGTTAGGGGAAATGGGTCTGGGTGGGATGCTCTTTGGAGATTGGTGTGAACTTGTTGGGCCTAATGGCCTGTTTCCACACTGTAGGGATTCTATGATCTTCTAAATACTTGCACACTTCAGGTAAAGAGGGCAAAACAAACTAGTCTGTGCAGAGTTCACTTTAAGAAAAGAAAAACACCAAAGGTGGTTATTCTTGGAGACAATAGAACAGGACATGGCACATTCCTGATGAAGATCTTATGCTCAAAACGTCGACTGTCCTGCTGCTCAAATGCTGCCTGACTGGCTGTGCTTTTCCAGCACCACACTTTTTGACTCATGGCACAGACTGTGCTGAGGTCAGTCGATTCCGTGTTCTTGCACAAGTCATTATTTGCACAAAGTTGTCTCTCTGCAGTCTTGGCAGGAAGTTTGCTCAGGAAACACAATATTGAGAAGTTCCTTCAGTCATGCTTCCAGAAAAAAACAAATCAGGATTCACCCTGATCTCCCGGAAAAGGGGATTTAAGAAACACGAGAGACAAGTTGAGCAGCTTGTTCTGTAGCAGGCCTTCCTCAGTGGAAACCCTGAACACAAACTCTCGATCTGCAAACACAGTTCTAATAGAACAGCCATAAAACCCAGTGATAAACAATCAGCTGCTCTCCCTGAAAAAGTGAGTTCAAGTAACCAAAAAAAGAGTGCCAGTGTATCTTCTCATTGACCTTAAAAAATGATCCAAACACTTCCAAACTGAATCCACATAAAAATGATTAAATATGAAGCAGTTTCATAACAGATGCTACTTGTTCTTTTATTGCCATTCCCAAAATGCAACACAAGATGTCACAGGAAAAATGGATAGCAGAACTAAGAAACCCAGGCGGACGATCATTCTGAGCACTGAACATCTACTTGCTTGGTGTCTCTATTTTTTTTATAGTCTATATTAAAATGAATCGGTGCTAGCAGGGCCGGTATCTATTATCTACCCCTACCTTTCCCAAAGAAGATTGCAGTGGTGACTGTCACCTTGACCTATTTTAGTCCTTGGGGTATAGGGACACCCACAGTGTTGTTAGGAAGGCAGTTTCAGGATTTTGACCCAGTGACAGTGAAGGGATGGTGACATATTTCCAAGTCAGAGAGGTGTGTGCAATTTTGAGGGGAACATGCAGGTGACAATGTTCCCATATATATATACTGCCCTGGTCCTTCTAGCAGGTGTGGGTTTACATGGTGTGTCAAAGGAGGTTTGGCAATTTGCTGCAGTGGCCCTTGAAGATGGTACACATGGCTGCTACCGAGCGTCTGTGGTGGAGGATGTGGATGTTTGTGGGTGTGTGACCAATCAAGCGGGCTGCTTTATCTTGGATGGTGTTGAGCTTCTTGATTGTTGTTGGGGCTGCACCCATCCAGACAAGCGGGGAGTATTCCATCGTATTCCTGACTTGCACCTTGTAGATAGTGGACAGGCTTTATGGAGTGAGATGGTTAGTTACTTGCTACAAAACACACATCTCCAATCATCCAACAGAATTCTAATTATACTTAATTGATGAAGTTTGATGCAACTGAGTGGCCATTTCCAAGGCGGTTAGGGGTCAGTCACGTTATTGTGGGAATGGAGTAACATAACATCCAGACCAAGTTAAGGACAACACATTCTTTTCCTGAAACGGCATTAAAGAGTCTTTCAGGTTTCGTGCAAATCTCATAGAGTCCTAGTCACTAGGATCAATGAGAAGATTTCAATGGATGTAGGTTTGCTCGCTGAGCTGGAAGGTTCATTTTCGCCAGCTCAGCGAGCAAACCTACATTCAGAACCTCAACCTGAGCTACAAATCTTCTCAAAACTCACTCGATTTTAATTCCTGATATATTTAATCAACTGTGCTTAGATGAGGTGAGATTTGAATTTGCAACTCTGGATTATTTATGGAGGCCAAATATTCCCTGTAAACATTGCAGTGTAACAAACTGGAAGAATCTAACAGGCCACTCACAGGTTATTTCCTTTCAGTTAACTTGTGAGGATAGTTGCCCCCCAAAAAATGCAAAGGTCCAGCTCTTTAAAACAAATGGATTGCACACAAAGAAAAAGGTTTAGAAATAGAAAATAAACTAATAGTTACTTTTGTGTTATTTACAAGGTGCTTTTCACAGGCAGCAGAACTCTCCAAGTGCTTTATAGCCAACGAAATGTTGCTGTTTCTGCAGTGTAATCACTGTTGCAATGTGGAAGCTAATATTATGTTAAAAATCACACAACACCAGGTTATGATCCAGCAGGTTTATTTGGAAGGACTAGCCTTTGGCTAATATACACACAGCAAGCTTCCCACAATGGATGTGACAATGACCAGGTAATTGGCTTTTTCCACGTTGATTGAGGACAAATATTGATCAGGACGAGGGGAAGAACTCACTTGTTCTTCTTCAAAGTAGTATCTAGGGATTTTTACCCCCACCCAGGAAGGCAAAACATGTGTCAATGTCTTATCAAGAGAGAGATAGCACCTCTGACAGTGTAGGTTTCCTTTAGTATTTAAGTATTAAGCTTTGCTCCAAAGTCCTGGAGTGGGACTTCAATTAAGAGGAGACATGGGTCCAGCCCTCTAGATTGCTAGCCAAGGAAAATAACCACACTGCAAAAGATCTTTTAAATGCGAAACTGACTTCAGATACAACAGCAAGGAAAACTGCAAATATTAATTTAGGCCATTAGAAATGATAGGAATTAGGGACTGATTTGATTTCTTTCCTTGCGGTTGTCATTTTGTTTTGCCAACACCATTTAGTTTTCCCAGCTCCAGGAAATGTGGGATACTGTTGATCTCTTTCCCATGCTTCCAGTTATAAATTCTTGCGATCTGCCCACGTTCTGATAAAGTAATTTACAGAGATTTATGCACGCACAAACCTTCTCCCCTCACCACCATGGTTTCCCCCACCCCCTCCGAACCCCTCCCCCACTCCTCAGTCTTGGCCATCAGCTCTCTGATGAAACCATCACTTGAAGAACAAATGGCTGGCAAGCAGGAAGAGACTAAGGCACGGAACGAGCTTCGGCATTCCAATAACTTAGACCCTGGCTCCGCAAAGTCTGGCTTCCCAGCACTGCTGGGAGCTATTAGTGTTTCACCAGCATAGACCCTCCCAGCCCCCACTCCACAACTCCCAGACTGAACTGAAATCTATTCCAGGTCCCGGACTCTCGCTGATCCTCCTACTTTCTCTGCTTTACGAACAGATTCCTCTGTGTGTTCATCACTGCTCCCCTAAAACAGTGGGGCACAACACTGACATCAGTCACATCTTTGGACACTGCCCACCTCCACCTCGCCCACCCCCCCACTCACTCTGTGTAAATTTGAAATAAATATACACAGGCACTTATACAGCATTTCAGGATAGAATTATAGAATCCCTACAATGCAGAAAGAGGCCATTTGGCCCATTGAGTCTGCACCAACCCTCTGAACTGCCTTCCAGCCAGACCCAACCCTATAACCCCAGAGGGGCTTTTAGAATCATGGAATCCCTACAGTGTGGAAGCAGGTCATTTGGCCCATCAAGTCTACAACAACCCTCTGAAGAGCATCCCACCCAGATCAAACCCCCTACCCTATCCCTGTAACCCTACATTTTCCATGGTTAAACCACCTAGCTTACACATTCCTGGACACTATGACCAATCCACCCTAACCTGCACATCTTTGGACTGTGGGAGGAAATCAGGGTACCGGAGGAAACCCATGCGGACACAGTGAAAATGTGCAACCTCCACACAGACAGTTGGCAGAGGCTGGAATCGAACCCGGGTCCCAGGCAGCAGTATTAATCATTAAGCGACCCTATCCAAATAGTTCTTCCACCTAATAAACTACATTAATAAAGTGTAATTATTTATATAATATAAAACACAGGAGCAGATCCATGCATAGCAAGGTTCCACAGTGGTAAAGAGATGCACATCCAAATCATTTTTTTTTAATTCGCCAACCTGACTGATAAATGTTGCCAGTTAGAGAGAACTAACCTGCTCTCTTCCACATGGTGCCATGGGATATTTCACTTCCACCTGAGAGGGCAAATGGAGCCTATCCGCTCCACCCTCCACTCCAAACTGTTACCATCAGGCCCCACCTTCATCTACCTATTGCTTTCCAAACTACCTTCCCCCAGCCCCACCCCCCCCATCTCTCAGCCCCCTTTGCACCACCACCTCCCCTACATTCCTGATGAAGAGCTTATGCTCGAAACGTCGACTCTCCTGCTCCTCAGATGCCGTCTGATCTGCTGTGCTTTTCCAGCGCCACACTTTTTGACTTGACCCCTAATGTCAGATTCAGTGTGTTGCCAATTCAGCCAAAGTTGACATCTACCAGTAGCGATGGGAATAGATGAGTGTCAGCAACAGAGCCACCAGCAAAAGTGCCACATCGGAAGATGCATTCAATCACAACTGCAGTCCTCTGTAATGCACCATATATTAAATGCCTGTTTTAAAAAAAATAAAACACCATCTGCAGCTATCATATGTGCTGCTGGCGATCACAAATCACAGTTTTCAGAAACGTGGCGACAAGCAGTTCAAGCAGGGGAGGAAGCAGAATGAAAACAGAACAGTGGAGAAACTCAGCAGGTCTGGCAGCATCTGTGCAGAGGGAAACAAAATCAATGTTTCGAGTATAGCATGACTCTTCTTCAGTATTTGACACTCATATTGGACTCAAAACCATTAATTCGGTTTCTCTCTGCAAAGGTGCTGCCAGTCCTAGAATCAGACAGTCACAGAGTTACACAGCAGTGAAATGGTCCTTTGGCCACTATATCTACTCTGACCAACAAACACCAAAGTGCACAAATCCCATTTACCTGCACTGGGTGAATAGCCTACCATTCCTGAGCATTTTAAGTTCTCATCTAGATGCTTCTTAAATGTTGCAGAAGTACCTGGCTCTGTCACCCACACAGGCAGCATATTCTATATTTCTATCACCCTCTGGGTGAAAAGTCTTTCTCAGATCTCCTCTAAACCACTTACTCCTCACCTTACACTCACACCCTTCAGCCTTAGACATGTCTGCCGTGGGGAAAGGATCCTCACAAGTTACCCTGACTGTGCCTCTCAGAATTTTGTATACCTGAATCAGATTCCCCTCAGTTCCAAGAAAAATGAACCCAGCCTTTTCCAGTCAGTCCTCATAACTCTCAGTTTCCATCCCAGGTGACATCCTGATGAATCTCCTCCTTACCCTCTCCAATGCAATCAAATCCTCCTGACAGTGGGGTGACCAGAACTGCACACTGTCTGTGGCCTAACTAATATTTTATAAAGTTGTAACAAGACTTCCTTGCTCCTATATTCTGCGCCTCAGCTAATGAAGGCAAGCATCCTGTATGCCTTCTTCACCACCCTATCTACCTGTGCTGACACCTTCAGGGATCCATCAACTTGAATTTGCTGAGATTCCCTAGCACTTTTTGTTTTAGATTTCCAGCATCATTAGTATTTAATTCTTTATGAGTTATGTGGAGTGATTGGAGTGGATTTGGGATGGGAACAATTCTGTTGGATGCAAGAAAGAGCTAGCGTTTGTATAGCACCTTTCACGACCTCAGGAAATCCCAAAGTATTTTGTAGCCAATGAAATACTTCAGAAATGTAGTATCTGCTGTGGTGGTGGGGCAGTAATTTCCTCCAATTACTTATTGGGAAAGACCAAGCCATTAATGCCGGTTTTGTCTCCAAAAGGATATTTTAAGCTGAAGTGACAATGCTTATGTCATCTCTTGTAACATGAGAAACACAGCTTGGGAAATGTTATATTGATGAATCCAACAGATGTTTAACACATCTGGGTAATATATACAAATATCACATTCTCACGTACATAAGTGTCTAGATTAACATGAAGCTATAAAGTTGCACAAAACAACATGATTTTTCTAGAGCGCCATGCTCCAAGTGGTCCCAGGATAAGATGGAGCAAGAGATCTTCACTCCACCAGACCACATGCTACGATACAGTGATGATGTCGTGAGCATGTCTCTTAAAGGTACACCGACATATTGACCGGTAGTTTCTGACTCAGAGGTGAGAGATCCACCATTAAGACATCGACTTTGTGCAAACAAAATTCAACAAGATTTTTACAAATTACTTTGATGAAGAGCTGCAAATAGCAAACTGATTTTGTTTTTAGATATATTCCACTTGCTAAAGGTCTTAGCTGAAATGCCAAGTCTGAAGGGGCACATATTCCTCTGACAGCACTTTCCAAACTCACAACCTAGAACTACAACAGCAGCTTACATGTAGAACACACATCATTCTGACTTGGAATCACAGTTCCCTCTAAGTTGTGCAGCTACATGCCACAGTTTTTTTTAATAGAACCCCTACTGTGTGGAAACAGGCCCTTCGGCCCAACAAATCCACATCGACCCTCCGAAGAGTAACCTACCCTATCATCTACATTTACCCCTGATTAATGCACGTAACCTACACATCCCTGAACACTATGAGTAATTTCACATGGCCAATTCACCTGACCTGCACATCTGTGGATTGTGGGAGGAAACCAGAGCACCTGGAGGAAACCCACACAGACACGGGGAGAATGTGCAAACTCCGCAGAGTCATCAGTGGCTGGAATTGAACTCGGGTCCCTGGCGGTCTGAGACAACAGTGCTAACCACTGAACCACCGTTCACTGTGGAGGCCTGTGCAGGAAACATTGCTTGGATCATATCATTATTCCTTCAGTGTCTCTGGATCAAAATCCTGAAATTCCCTCCTTAACAGCACAGTGGGTGACTCCACTACACCCAAGGGTTACAGTGATGCTAGGGGGTAATTCACCATCAACTTCTTCAAAGCAATTAGGAATGGACAATAAATGCTCGTCCTGGCCAGTGCATTAAAAAACATCTATCAGTGAATTACGGTATTTCTGAGTTAATGTGTTCTAAAGACATGCAAATCAAAAGAGTGAACTTCAAAAATTTCACAAACATCAGGAAAGCTTTGGAAATAAACTGCAGCCTTAAAACCAAGGCTGACTATTTGCTATTGTATGTAATGCATACCAAATACTTGATTTTTATATTTATGCACATATGTAAAATCATCTCCTTCCTGTTTCTGTGTGGTCTGATCTTGAAGAGCTCTGTGGAGATCCGATGCTGGAATTAGAGGTTTGATCCTAAATTTCACTGATTCATTATCCAAGTTACAACTATAATTCCAGAAGTACTTTATTAACTGTAAAGGGCTTTGGGACATCCTGGGGTTGTGAAAGGCATTGCAAAACTGCAAACTCTTTCTTGACGTTATTTGAAATTTAAAATCCCACTCCGAACACCAGAGTGAAATTCCAGTGGAGTACGGAGGGAGTGGCTCGGTGGTTAGCACTGCTGCCTCACAGCACCAGGGATCCAGGTTTGATTCCAGCCTTGGGCGACTGTCTGTGTGATGTTTGCACGTGCTCCCTGTGTCTATGTGGGTTTCCTTTGGGTGCTTCGGTTTCCTCCCACAGTGAAAAGATGTGCAGGTCAGGTGGATTGGCTGTGCTAAATTGCCCATAGAGTCCAGGAATGTGTAGTTAGGTGTATTAGTCAGGGGTAAATGTAGAGTAATAGAGTCAGGGAATGGGTCTGGGAAGGTTACTCTTCGGAGGATCGGTGTGGACTTGTTGGGCCGAAGGGCCTGTTTCCACACCGTAGGGATTCTATGAGTGCTACACAGTCACTGGTAATGTTCCTGTATCTGTACACAGTGTGATAAATGGAACCCAAACCAGACGGGAGAGTAGGAAACTGATTTAAATCTTTTCCTTGACTTTACCTTCATTGCAGAATGAAGCTTGATATATAGCTACCTTGTACTCACTAATTCCAATCTTCTCTCTTTGTATTCTTCTGAAAACTCAAAGACAAGATAAAACAAATACCACTTTACAAATCACTTTCAACTAAAGGGACACTGTTACAAAAATTAAATCTTTATAGCAGACTGAAAATTTAAATTAAATCCAGTTGTGGATGGTGAGACTTGAAAGGGCTCAGAAAGAAAATTACAAGGATGTTGCCAGAGTTGGAAGGTTTGAGCTACAGGCAGAGACTGAATAGATTGGGGCTATTTTCCCTAGTGTGTTGGAGGTTGAGGGGGTGACCTTATAGAGGTTTATAAGACCATGTGGGGCATGGATGGGGTGAATAGACAAGGTCATTTCCCTGGGGTGGGGGAGACCTAAACTAGAGAGCATAGGTATAAGGTGAGAGGGGAAAGATTTAAAAGGGACCTAAGGGGCAACTTTTTAACATAGAGGATGGTGCATGTATGGAATGAGCTGACAGAGGAAGTGATCGAGGCTGGTACAACTACAACATTTAAAAGACATCTGGATGGGTATATGAATAGGAAGGGTGTGATGGGATATGGGCCTAATGCTGACAAATGGGACTAGATTAATTTAGGATATCTGGTCGGCATGGATGAGTTGGACCAAAGGGTCAGTTTCCGGGATGTACATCTCTGAGACTCTAAGTAATTCTGTGATTTTGTAACAAAAGGAAAATGCAATCTTCTGATATGGAAAAACTCATAAGATTCTCTACTCTACCTACTTTCCTCAGAAACCAGAACTACAAGTAAAGGTCTGCAGTAGAACATTAAGTCTGGTTGCTAAGAGGTATGCTTAAAATTAATTGCAGACTATTCAGTACAAGAGTTATCACAACTGTGCCCAATTCTCTCTCTCTCTCTCACACACACACAAAAACATCCAAAAACTCTCACACATTCACACTCATACACTTACACACATTCATGCACACACACTCACATTAACACAAACACACACACATTAATGCATACACACGCTCATACTAACACAGACACACACACCAACATATACACACACTTAACCTCACACACACAGACCAAGATCAATCTGTCTGGGACCTCCCGTTACCCACCAAACAGCTGAATAAGGCAGAGATACAAGACTGTGAATCTTTGAAATCTTAATATAGAAACAGGAAATGCTGATCAGTTCTGCTGAAACACCAACTCTGCTTTTCTCTCCATTGCTGCTGCCTGTCCTGCTGAGTATTTCCAGTATTTTTGGTGTTACTTTGCTCTATGTGTTTTCTCTGTGTAGTTCACAATCCTGCATTGCCAGGAACTATCAGGAACTTATCATACACAAAGGGAGACCAGGGAAGGAATACAAATCCTTCCATGCTGAGCACTCAACATTTAAAAATAATGTGTATTTTCTTTGCCACGGTCGGTCTACAAAAATATATCTTTACTTCAACAACCCAGACACCTGTCAACGTAGCTGCTAATTTCAAAGGTGTGCTTTCTGGAGGCTCCGAGCAGATTTCCCACATCGCACCAGAGAGATTCACACACCTGCTTTAGCAGATGTCACAGCTGCACAGTGAAGCAACAACACCTGGCTCATCCCAACTGCTGTTCTCAACCTTCCTCCTCCTCCTGCGATGGAATCATAACAAAGGGGAGCTTTGATGGGGCTGTTTTATATATCTAGGGCAAGTCACAATGTGCCTTTCATACTCAGAGCACGTCAAACAGGAAACAGGGGACGGACTCTCAGAATTCATCCCTTTCTCTTCTTGCTCCTTCTCTGCTCCAGGGACATTTGACTCCCGCTCTGAAGACACCAGGAGTTCAGCTTAAAAAGAACCCCACAAGAATTGCGTTTTAAAAGGAGTAAATGGGTAAAGTGTTGAGTTACAACGTTTTACAATTGCCTCTGGGATCTGGGTTAGAAATGCAACTCTGACTGTTAGGAATAAGATTTCTCTCTTGATCTCTCTCCCAGCACCAAAAGTTCTACAGACACCGTTCCTCTGGATTACTCCTATCTGGCTTTGGGATGTCTTTGTTTTTCCATTATTCATTCACAGGAGGAGGGTGGCGCTGGCTAGGCCAGCATTTACTATCCATCATTAATTACCTAGAGCTCAATTAAGAGTCAAGTGTTTTGCTCTGGGTCTGGATTCACATGTAGGCCAGACTAGGTAAGGATAGCACACGCTCATACTAGTATTCATTAGTATTCCCTAAAGGATACTAATGAACCAGATGGGTTTTTCTAACAATCGACATCATCTTTAGACTCTTAATTCCAGATTTTTATTGAATTCAAATTCCTCCATCTACCATGGCAGGATTCAAACCTGCTCTCCCAGAACCTGGGTCTCTGGATTAACAGTCCAATGAAAATTCCACGAGGTCATCAACTCCCCACTCACCTGCGTCACTGATGCCACAGTGGTTTGCCCTGAGCTGAAGACTGTGGGTTTGGATCCCACTCAATGGATCAGAGCACTTACAGGAGGTGGTCACTCCCATGCAGTGCGGAGAGAGAGCGTGCTTTCCTTCAGGCAAGACATTAAACTGAAGACCTGTCCACTCCTCCGGTAAAGGATCCCATGAAATTATCTAGAACAACAGAAGATGCACTCTTTCCCCATGCCCTGGCCAATACCGAACCCCTCGACAGACATTGCAGGAAGACAACGTATCCGGTTGATGACAAACTACTGTTTTTGGGCTCTTGCTGTGCACCGGTTTGCCTGTCATGTTTACTACATTTGCAACATGTACTTTATCAACCAGAAAGTACTTTTTGACATCAAAATCTCCCTTTTCTCTTTCCACCACACTTGGGACCAGTCAGAGATCATTGGGCAGGAAGGTAGACACAATAGACATTGAGAATGCAAAACAGAAAGAGGGAAAAGCAAGGTGGCACCAAGTTTCTAAGCAACGAGTCACTAGGATCTTGAATACGCTGCCGGAGAGGCAGATTTCAAAAAGGAATTGGATCATAGGTCATTGGTTAGGCCACTTTTGGAAAACTGCGTGCAATTCTGGTCTCCTTCCTATTGGAAGGATGTTGTGAAACTTGAAAGGGTTCAGAAAAGATTTACAAGGATGTTGCCAGGTTTGGAGGATTTGAGCTATAGGAAGAGGCTGAACAGGATGTGGCTGTTTTCCCTGGAGCATTGGAGGTTGAGGGGTTATCTCATAGAGGTTTTTAAAATCATGAGGGTCATGGATAGGATAAATAGACAAGGTATTTTCCTTGGGGGTGGGTTCAGAACTAGAGGGCATAGGTTTAAGATGAGAGGGGAAAGATATAAAAGAGACCTAAGGGGCAACTTTTTCACACAGAGGGTGGTACGTGTATGGAATGAGCTGCCAGAGGATGTGGTGGAGGCTGGTACAATTGCAACATTTAAAAGGCATTTGGATGGGTATATGAATAGGAAGGGTTTGGAGGGATATGGGCTGGGTACTGGCAAGTGGGACTAGATTGGGTTGGGATAGGTGGTCCTCGTGGATGAGTTGGACCAATGGGTCTGTTTCTGTGCTGTACATCTCTATGACTCTATATAAACCATAAGACCACAGAGCAGGATGCCATTCAGCCCCTCTGGTTCTTCTTCACCATCCAATAGGGTGGTGTGGTGAACCAGTGGCTAGCATTGCTGCCTAACAGCGCCAGGGACCTGGGTTCAATTCCAGCCTTGGGTGACTGTCTGTGTGGAGTTTACATGTGTCCCTGTGCATGCGTGGGGTGCTCTGGTTTCCTCCCTCAAATGAAACATGTGCAGGTTAGGTGACTTGGTTATGCTAAATTGCCCCATAGTGTACAGGGATTTATAGGTTAGGTGCATTAATCAGGGGGAATGTAGAATAATAGGGTAGGGGAATGGGTCTGGCTGGGTTACTCTTCCTGGGAGGGTCAGTGTGGACGTGTTGGGCCTAATGGTCTGTTTCCACATTGCAGGGATTCTATGAAAACATTAGAGGATCATGGCTAATCCAACAATCCTCAGGTTCACTTCCTGCCTTTTCCATGTATCCTTTGATTCCCCGACCGATCAAGAATCTATCTCAGCCTGAAATATACACAATGACTCTGCCCCCGCAGCTCTCTGTGGCAAGGAGTTCCAAACTCTCACAACCCTCAGAAGAAATTCCTCCTCATCTCAGTCTGAAATAAGTGTGCCCCTTTATTCTGAGACTCTGCTCTCTGGTCCCATGAGGGTAAATATCGCTCAGCATTTACTGCGTCAAGCCCCTGCAGAATGTTTCAACGAGATCACCTCTCTAAACTCCAGTGAGTAGAGTCCCAAGCTGTTTAGCCTTTGCTCATAAGACAATCCCTAAATACTGGGGGTCATGTCAAGTACATCTGAAGGGCAAGGGTGTGCAGGGTTCTGGAGACTGTGTGCAGGGTAGCACTAGAGAAGTGACATAGACACGGTGAACTGTGTGGTCTGATATTAAAATGGCCTCTATCTCCGGTAAAGGAAATCCTTGAAATCTGGGTTGCTTTAGAATGCAGCAAGCAGTTAGTTTTGCTGCTCGGTCACTTCAAGATGAAGGGTTCGATCCTGCTCAGCAAGCTAGCAACCGATCACGATACTGAATTGGCCAATCCCCCACTCTTTCTCAGCAATGCAGACTCAGGTTCATACAATCAAACAACACAGACTGAGGCCATTCAGCCCAGCATGCCTGTGCCAGCTCTTTGAAAGAGCAGCTGTCAAATTTATCCTACCATCCCACCCCAGTCCTTCCCAACGGCCTGGACAAATCTTCACTTTAAGTGCACATCCAATCCTCCCCAGGAATTGGATTAGCTGACATTTGCCCATTACAGTAGGGCATTTCAGGTCATCAATCATCATGTCAACTCAAAACTTGAGGAGGGAAAAGCTTTGCAGGGTTCTGGGGCAAGAGCGGACAAGCAGGGTCAGCTTTCTCAAAGGGGGGGCTGAATGGCCTCCTTGTGCACTGTGTGGTTCTGCGTATCCTCCAACCCGTGAGCTCTCTGCCAGTGGACAGGGTTTCTCCCAGTCAACACACGCCCTCCTGTCCGAGGGATGAATGGAGATTCACTACCACAGTCTTGGATTCAGTTCATTCTCTCTGTCTCCAGGATTTATTTTATGATTGGCACGGTGAAGTGAAACAGCTAGCGTCTATTCTTACTGTGAGGCTTGTTTTGTGAGGCACTTACATCGACTACAGCAACCCCTCTCTGCTTCCCAGCCCACCCCACACACTCATCCTCAACGACTGACTTGGTTAAAAAAAGAAACGTAACGATGAAAGTTCCCAGGTTTGAGCCTCCAGCCTGCCTGAGTGGAAAGGAAACACCCACATTCTTAGTGAGTGAGTAAAACCATATGCTTATTGTCAACTGCACTTCGACTCAAACCCAAGTCAAACAAGCTTGAAACATCCTCATTCTTGCTGCAACTTGGAAGAATCTGGCTCCTAAAACACATTTCTGATGAAGGGCCTTTGCCCGAAACATCGGATGCTGCCTGACCTGCTGTCCCTAGTCTCCAGCATCTGCAGCCCTCACTTTCGCCTCCTATAACACAATAGCCAGCAACATGGTGACTTTATCTCAAAAGACACAATGTAGATGACCGGCAGATGTTCCCTCACACTCCTGTGCAAATACTTGCCAGAGAACCATGGCCACAAGCCCTGGGAAAGATCCAAGGTTTGAAATCTCCATTGATCCCTACCTGCGGGGTTGGGGGGATTGGAATTAGCAGGGGTGGGGGGAGGGGGGGGGGGGGGGGGTTTGGAACACTCATACTAATCCTGACTGATCTCCACACTCCCCATTCCTTTTCCCCACCCCAGCCAGCCCCACTCCGCCCAAGATTGCTGGCAGCAGCTTTGACCGTGACTACATTGAATTTTATTTGGAGGTGCCGGTTTTGCACTGGGATGGCCAACACTAAAAATCACACCACACCAGGTTATAGTCCAACAGGTTTATTTGGAAGCACTAACTTTCAGAGCACTGCTCTTTCATCAGATAGCTATGTTGAAGGAGCAGCAGTCCGAAAGCTAGTGCTTCCAAATAAACCTGTTGGACTATAACCCGGTTTGTGATTTTTAACTGCATTGAATTTGTACAGGACATCACTTCAGCCACACTGTAAGGGCTGATGTGAAAGCATTTGGGAGAGAGAATCATAACAATGGTTCAGGGATGAGGAAATCCATAAAGAGAAATTGGAGAAATAGAACATAGACCAATACAGTGCAGAACAGGCCCTTCGGCCCTTGGTGTTGCACCAACCTGTGAACTATTTTCATCTCATCCCCCTACACTATCCCAAAATCATCCATGTGCTTTACCACTCTCTGTGTAAAGAACCTGCCTCTGACATCTGTCTTAAATCTATCACGACATCTGTCTTAAATCTATCACCCCTCAATTTGTAGTTATGCTCCCTCGTACACGCTGACATCATCATCCTAGGAAAAAGACTTTCACTGTCTACCCTATCTAATCCTCTGATCATCTTGTATTACTCTATCAAATCCCCTCTTAGCCTTCTTCTTTCCAAACAGACCCAAGTCTCTCAGCCTTTCCTCAAAAGACCTTCCCTCCAGACCAGGCAACATCCTAGTAAATCTCCTCTGCACCTTTTCTAATGCTTCCACATCCTTCCTGAAATATCGGGACCAGAACTGTACACAATATTCCAAGTGTGGCCGCACCAGCGTTTTGAAAGAGTTTTCCTCAGAAAACAGGGTGGTCGAGTGGAGATTTGATAGAAGATTTGAGGCAAGAGAGTCTGGACAAAAGTAGCAAGGGAGAAACTGTTCCTGCAGATGAAGGTATTGAGAGAGCGGGGGATCCAGACTTAATTGTCAAAAGAAACAAAAGCAATATGAGAGCACCTTTGTCACAGAGCGAGTGGTCAGGAATAGAAAGCAGGGTCCAAGACTGTGCAGTTTACTTGAGGAATTCAAAAGGGAATTTCTTTTTATATATTCATTCATGGGATGAGGACATTGCTGGCTAGATCAACATTTATTGCCTATCCCTAATTGCCCAAAGTGCAGTTAAGAGTCAATCACATTGCTGGAATCACATGTAGACCAGACCAGGTAAGGATGGCAGTTTCCTTCCCTAAAAGACATTAAGGGGGAAATGATGGGATTACAACCACGAGTTGCTTATTTGGAGAATAGGTCTAAGCACCCATGGCCAATAATCCAGAGACTCAGGTAATGTTCTGGGAACCCAGGTTCATATTTTGCCATGGCAGATGGTGGAATTGGAATTCAATAAATACAGAACAACCTCGATAATTCAAACAAGACGGGCGGGGAGTATTTTGTTTGGATAACATTTTTACGGAACTTTGAGATCTTGTTCGGGTAATCTGAAATTCGGATAACTGATGTTCGGATAAACAAGGCTGTTCCGTATTTGGAATGAAGAGTCTAATGGTGACCGTAAATCCATTGTTGATTGTTGGGAAAAACTCCTCTGGTTCACTAATATTCTTTAGGGAAGGAATCTGCCATCCTTACCTGGTCTGGCCTCCATGTGACTCCAGACCCAAAGCAACGTGGTTGACTCTAAATAAGTGCTGGTCTAGCCAGTGACACCCTCATCCTGTGAATGAATGTTTTAAAAACTCTGCAAACTACACATGCTCAGAATCAAACCAGGAAACATCTACATCTGTCTTTATCATGTCCAACTCTCATATCAGATGGAGGGCTGAATACAAACATCACCTGGATTATATTACAAGAAATTGTAGATAGAAAGTGATGACATTCTTGATGGTTTATTACTTGGTTTCATTCCTGGTTTGTACCATGCAGTCAGCAATCTGCAGAGTTCCGTCTTCAGACATAATGAGGTGGAATGGGCACTCAATGGAACTACAAGCCTTACTCAAGATTTTTGACTGTCAATTCTGCAAGAGGTTTTCAAACAATATCCAAAGCAGGGACTCCATTAGCAAATGGAGAAATAAGTATACACTTCACAAAACTGAAACTGTGCTGAAAGAGAGACATGCTGTTGAAGCTTCAAAGTTTACACTCATCAGGACACACACACAAGGAAGTCAAATACCAAACTCTCGCAATAATTTGTACCACAGGAGAAAAGGGGGCTGATTAGTTGACAGGCCAAATATTCAAATTATGCATGTGACATAATCACAACCTCTGTCACAATAGGGGCAGAAGAGATGAAGTGGGAATATTGTTCAGAGTCGTTAGCTTTTGCACAGAGGATGGCAAATATGGGCAAAAGATATTCTCACAGGCCAGCAGAGGGGGAGTGCAACCCTGTCAGACCCTCTGTGTTTCAACTAAGACACTCTCTTCCATGCCTCAGTTGAACCTGCGTCCACCACATTTCCAGGTAGTTTATTCCAAACCCTAACAAAGATTTTTCACACATCATATTCGCTTCTTTGGAAAATTGCTCCAAGTGTCTTCCCTTTGGTTATTGATCCTTCGCTGAGCACTTTTTTACAAATTCATTGACATTGCCAGCACACTGCCACTCCCATTAAGTTCAGGGTTGAAAATGGGCACACCGAAACAAAGACTTGTGTTGATATAGCACCTTTCAAGACTAACTCACTGCACTTTCCAGCCAAAGAATTATTTTTGAAGAGTAGTCACTCTTACACTAAGAAACCCAGGAGACAATTTGGGGCAAATGTTCACAAAAATAGCAATATCACAAAATGGTCTTCTGTTCTTGCAATGTTGATAGAGGGATAAGTACTTGCCAAGGTAACTTCCCCGCTCTCTTCGAAGTAGCACAATGGGATCTTTTACATCCACCAGGCAGGCTGATGGGGCTTTCGTTTAACGTCTCACCCAGAGTCAAAGAGATGTACAGCATGGAAACAGACCCTTCGGTTCAACCCGTCCATGCCGACCAGATTTCCCAACCCAATCTAGTCCCACCTGTCAGCACCCGGCCCATATCCCTCCAAACCCTTCCTATTCATATACCCCTCCAGATGCCTTTTAAATGTTGCAATTGTACCAGCCTCCACCACTTCCTCTGGCAGCTCATTCCATACACGTACCACCCTCTGTGTGAAAAAGTTGCCCCTTAGGTAACTTCGCCCAAACAGTTCCTCCAAGATTAGTTGTGTATTTCACTGTTTGTTAATTTTTTCAGACGCACTCCAATGTCCAGCGATACATGAATTCAAAACAGCAAAGGCAGTAACTGTGCAGGTTCTCTCTCTCTCTCTCCTGCAATGACCTCACCATGTGCTTCCTTTGTCTTCATATAAAACAGTAATTGCTGCTCCTGGAATTTGAGGAAATCACCTCCAACACCTAAAATACCTCAAAGAAAGGAGCAGCTCTTACAGCCAGAAATTTTTCCTGTCCTCCACCTTGGATTACCCAGAATCCTCAGAGGTAGCCTGTCCTACACTCCCTCTGTATGGCATTGGATTACCAGCCTGGGTCGTGACACCCTGCTTTAGCAGTCAGCCTTAAACGCAGGGCCTCCTGTCTCAGAGGCACACGCACTACCAACTCAGCCATGATTGACAGGATAGCACCTCCCCTGAGGCTTGCTGCCCACACTGCAACCTATCCACCCCAATCCTTATCTCTCACCCCCAATTCCACCCCCCCCTCCCACAACCCCTGCAACTGCCATCCTTGAAACGGCTGAAGTGTATTTGGATGCACAACTTCCCAGGATTACAGCGGCTGACCTGAGCTCAGGAGAGTTCTCCCCCACCACCTTGCTTGATGCGAGGCACTTCTGCCTTCTGATCTCTGCCTGCTGAAGGCGCACTGGGAGGGTGCGGCCAAATAGTGCTGGGCTGTGACGGCTCCTGCAGGTGAATAGTCACCAGACATTTGGGGTCGGGGGGGTGCGGTGAGGTTGACCACTTGTGTGGAGTCATACGCAAGTGACTGGCAGAAGGCGGAGAAAGACAATTTCTCAAAAGAGATCAGACTTTAAAAACAAAGGTGGGGTGGGGGCAAGAGCAGAGAAAAGCAAAAGGCAAAATGACTCACAACGGCAGTGGGTGAGGAAGACAATGAATGCAGCCTCGACAACACGAAGAGGAAGCTGCTATCATTATCAGAGATGCTGATGGATTTTTTAAAAGTGTTTCACAGCAGACACAGCTTCTGTGAGGTGCTTACTCCTGTGCAGCTGTGAGATAAACCAGATTAAGGAGCAGCGCAGAACCAAAACAAGACCCAGAGCTTCCAGCAGCTGATAGCAGCCCAGGAGCTGCGGTCTACACTGGGCTTCGCTCATGCCTATCAAAAGAATAAGAGCAAGAAGTGCTCGCTCGGGGGTCTGGGGCCAAAACACTTTGAGGTTTTCATTTTAAACGTGACCAAACACAGACGACTGACATCCTCTGTAACAAGTGGGCAAAGGGGCAAGGTGTTGGGGGTGGGGGGGCAGGATTAAATCTCCATCCGACAGAGTTTTGCAAAAAAAAATGCACCGTGAAAGGAAAAGAAAATAATCCCAGATAAAGCTGACACCAGCAGCTGTGGGAAGTGCCAGACACAAATGCGACATTTCTGCAGGAAGCGAACATTTCAAAAACATGTTTCATTGAAAATGGGGAGTGTTGTGGGTGGGGGGGGGGGGGGGTGTTGAGGTGGATGTAGATAATATCATCAATTTGGATATTAGGCTTTTCACAGGATTGCTCCTGACCAAATCCAGTGGCTCAGTGGTTAGCACTGCTGCTTCATAGCACCAGGGTCCAGGGTCCCTGGTTTGATTCCAACCATGGACAACTGTCTGTATGGAGTTTGCACGCTCTCCCTGTGTGGGTTTCCTCCCACAATCCAAATGTATGTAGGCCATGCTAAATTGCCTATAGTACTAGGTGCATTAGTTGGGGGAAATGGGTCTAGGTGGGTTGCTCTTTAGAGGGTTGGTTGGGCCAAAGGGCCTGTTTCCACTCTGTAGGTAATCTAATAAAAAGTATTTTAATAAATCATACAACACAAGAGGAGGCCAGTTGGCTCTTTGTGCTAGAGCTCTATTCAACATCCAGAGTGGAATGTCAGCGATTGCATGAGAAAAGCTTTTTCACCCAGCCAGCAGTCATGGTATGAACTTGCCCTGCCTGGAAATACAGTGGATGCAGATTCAGTTGAGGCATTGACAAGGATGATTTGGATGGAAATAATGTGCAAAGGTATGGTGAGAAAGCACGAGGTAATGATGCTTATTTGAAGAAATGGGGCAAACTTGATGGGCCAAACGATCTCTTTGTGTGCTGTAACAATTCCGTGCCTCTGAATCGCGCATTAATGCCACGGCAACACTAAGTTTTAGCAGCCCTTTAAAGGAGGTAGGAACAACACAGCCTTCCAGGGAGCACTGCATTATGTGTATCACTGATTTATGGGCAGGCGATGACCTACTGGTTTAATGGCGAGACTATTCATCCAGGCACCCAGGTAATGTTCCGAGGACCTGGGTTTGAATCTCGTCATGAAAGATAGTAGAATTTGTACTCAATAATAATTTGGAAATAATAGTCTATTGTTGACCACGTAACCATTGCTGATTGTCAGCACAAACCTGTCTGATTCTCTAGAATCATGGAATCCCTACAGTGTAGAGGCAGGCCATTTGGCCCATCAAGTTACACCAACCCTTTGAAGAGTATCCCATCCAGAACCAGTTCCCTACCCTATTCCTGTAACCTTGCATTTCCCAAGGCCAATTCACCTAACCTGTATACCTTTGGACTATAGGAGCAAACCTATGCAGAACATGGGAAGAATGTGCAAACTCCACAGTCACCAAAGGGGGATTTGAACCTGGGTCCCTGCTAATGTGAGGCAGCAGTGATAACCACTGAGCCACCATGCTCAGGGAGTGAAAGCTGCCATCCTTATCTGGTCTGACCTATGTGTGACTCCAGACCTATAGCAATATGGTTGACTCTTAACTGGCCTCTGGGCAATTAGGGATGGGTTAGTGCTGGTCTAGCTGGTGATGCCCTCATCCCATGAATGAATAAATAAAATAAAACACAGCTAGCACCAACATGGTGGACTAACTCATGCTGGATTATTCTGTGATTATTCACTCTCAGATATTGGTAGAGGGATTGAGTTTCAGAACCACGAGGTCATGCTGCAGCTGTACAAAACTCTGGTGTGGCCACATTTGGAGTATTGTGTGCAGTTCTAGTCTACAATTGTGGAAGCTTTGAAAAGGATTCAGAGGAGGTTTACTAGGATCTTGCCTGATATGGAGGGAAGGTCTTACGAGGAAAGGCTTAGGGACTTGAGGCTGTTTTCGTTAGAGTGAAGGTTGAGAGGTGACTTAATTGACACTTATAAAATAACCAGAGGGTTAGATAGGTTGGACAGTGACAGCCTTTGTCGTCGGATGGCGATGACTAGTAAGAGGGAACACAGCTTTAAATTGTGGGGTGATAGATATAGGACAGATGTTAGAGATAGTTACTTTACTCAGAGAGTAGTAGGGGCATGGAATGCACTACCTGCAACAGTAGTAGACACGCCAACTTTAAGGGCACTTAAATGGTCATTGGATAGACATATGGACAAGAATGGAATAGTGTAGGTTAGATGGGCTTCAGATTGGTTTCACAGGTTGGTGCAACATTGAGGGCCGAAGGGCCTGTACTGTGCTGTAATGTACTCTATGTTCTACATTATTCCTTTCCAACACTTTGGATGTGGCATCAACAAGAAGTCACAGACTCTTTAATCTGTGTACAGTTTTTCTATGTTAATTAACCCTGGGCTTTGCCACAGAGACATTGTACCAAGGCACCTGGGTTTTCACTGCTGCTATGTTACAGAGGGTGATATGGGTTCCTCTCTGCGTCAAGGCAGATGGGAGCTCGGTTTAATCTCTTGTGCAGAGAACAGGTGGAATGTGCTTTGACTCAATTCCCTAAGCTGTTCCAGACCTCCCAACCTTCTGCTACAGAGAAGACAGTGCAACTGCGTAACAAAAGCCAGCTGACAGCTCACACGACTTCACGAGGGAGAGAGAAAGAGATAGAGAGAAAGAGAGAGAGAGAGAGAGAAAAAGAGAGAGAGAGAGCTCAGTCATCAGCTGGCCAGGGCTGCAACAAAAAACACACTTAAAAAGAAAATCAGGGCACGACCAGCATTTGTGTAGCACCTCTCTCAGTATTGGGGGCTTCCCAAAGCATTTCACAGCTGATGAACTGCTAGCTGGCATTTTGTCACTGTGGTAATATGGGAAATGAAATCCACTAGCACAGGCACAGGAAGATCCCAGAGAGACAGCAATGTGATTCTAACCAGAACATCTGCTCTCATGGTGACAGCTGAGGGATAAATATTAGCTAGCTCTCCGGGAATAACTCCCCCCTTTTTAAAAATTTATCCATGGGATGTGGGTGTCACCAACTAGACTAGGATTTATTGCCCTTCCCTAATTGCCCAGAGGGCAGTTAAGAGTCAACCACATTGTTGTAGGTCTGGAGTCATGTGTAGGCCAGACCAAGTAAGGATGGCAGATTTCCTTCCCTAAAGGACATTAGTGAACCACTTAGACTTTATCCCCTGACAATAGTTTCATGGTCATCGCTAGACTATTATTTCCAGATTATTGTGGAATTCAAATTCCACCCTCTGCCTTAGCAGGATTCAAACCAAGTCCCCAGAACATCAACTGGATCCCTGATTAATAGTCTAGCAATAATAGTGCTAGGCCATCCGCATCCCCTGTTTGAGCTTTGCAATAGTGCCACATCTTTTTATCTGAGAGGACAGACAAGCTTTTGAATTTGTAGCTCATCGAGGGATGGCACCACTGACAGTGCAGCACTGCCTCAGTAGTGCCTGAGACCTCATAACACTAGAGATGTTCCCTGAGACCGTGAGCCCGGCATCATTCCTGCAACCATTAGAGAAACTCCTCTGATTGTTGTGGTTCTGTTCGCCGAGCTGGAAGTTTTTGTTGCAAACGTTTCGTCCCCTGGCTAGGTGACATCATCAGTGCTTGGGAGCCTCCTGCAAAGCTCCCAAGCACTGATGATGTCGCCTAGCCAGGGGACGAAACAATTGCAACAAAAACTTCCAGCTCGGCGAACAGAACCACAACAACGAGCACCCGAGCTACAAATCTTCGCACAAACTTTGAAAACTCCTCTGATTCTTTTCTCTTAAGGGATGGTTGCATGACAAGCAAAACCGTCACCTCCCTAGTGCTTGATTAGTGTATTTGGCACTAATTTGTGTATTTGTCATTGATTAGTGTATCTGGCATTGATTAGTGTATTTATAAAAACTCATTCAAGGGATGAGGATGTATTGGCCAGCACTTATTGTACATCCCTAACTGCCCCATTGCTGTGGGTCTGGAGTCATATGTAGACCAGACTAGGTAAGGATGGCAGATTTCCTGAAGGATTCTAGTGAATCAGATGGATTTATGTGACAGTTGACAGTGGTTACGCATTCGCCATGAGACTAGCTTTTTATTCCAGATTTTGTTTGGATTCAAGTTTCACCATCTGTCGTTAACCCATGTCCTGAGGATCTTACCCTGGGACTCAGGATTTACTGATCCAGTGACAATAACAATTAGCTAATCAATAACATAAATTGACAGCTGCCACTTTTCTTTTCATTGTACTCATAGCTCTGACTCCCTCCCAGATCACTTTACATTATAGAGCCCTGAATGCCAGGACACATCCACAGGACTCGAAGCATTTTCAGTAGCCTTCACCTCTTTCACTCACAGCTCCCAGAAAAGATCACTAAATACTTCTAAGAAGCAAGAAGCCAGACTGTTTTTATTCCTGAACAACCATCATCCTCCGCACCCATTGCAATAACACACTTAGCCCTCAGGTAACATTGGGCTACTCTCTGTGCCAGGCCAGCTTAATACACAAACACACAACAGACCTACACACACACAAAAAAAAGATATGTGCACACACACATCAACAAGGATACACACACACACACACTACAGGGACCGAATCTGAGTCCTTCGTGGCCCGATGCCTGACTGGATACTGGCATATTTCCAAACAAAGTCTTTCAGATTAATTCAGGTCCTGCCTGACCTTTCAGGTGGACACAACAGTTCTCTGGCCGCTATAATCGAAGAAGGGCAGGAGAGATATCCCTGCTGTATGGCAAATATTGGTGCCTCTGTCAACATCAGAAAAGACCTCAATCAGAACCAGGACACAGTGGATGCTGGAAGTCTGCACGATGAGCGGAAAGTGCTGGAAAAGCTCAGTAGGTCTGGCAGTCTCTGTCGAAAGAGAGACACAGTTGACCTTTACAGTTGATGACCTCTTGTCAAAAGGGTTCTGATGAAAGATCATCGATCTGAAACGTGAATTATGTCTGTCTCTCTTCACAGATGATGCCAGATCTGCTGCGTTTGTCCAGCATTTTCTGTTTTTTTTCCCCACACAGGACATCACTTTGCTGCTCATGGGATTGGCGGCTGCTGTATGTCTGACATTATAACAGCAACTACACGTCAAAAAGCAAATTGTTCACTGTAAGGCGCATTGGGATATCCTGTTGGGGTAACAAGTGCTATAAAAATTCAAGTCTCCCTTGCACACTGAGTGCAGAGAATTGTGAGACTTCAGGTTGACAAGATTTTATCCTCATCGAAGAGTGTGGTGCTGGAAAAACAGAGCCAGTCAGGCAGCATCCGAAAAGCAGGAGAATCGAGGTTTGGAGCATAAGCTTACGCTCGAAACGTCAACTCTCCTGCTCCTCGGATGCTGCCTGACGGCTGTGCTTTTCCAGCACCACACTCTTCGACTCTGATCTCCAGCATCAGCAGTCCTCATTTTCTCCCAAGACCTAAACCTCTATAGTCTTCAAGCAGGAGCAATGAATGCTCACACACCTGAAAAGAATCACAAAATATCAATTTGAGCATCATGCACTTTGCTACTAAACCCTTCCCCATCCATCATCTCAATGAATTCTCATTGTATGCTCCCCTATCCATGGGTGAACACGCTTAACCCCCCACCAATGGATTCTCAGCTAACACATGACAGGATTTTGCCACAGCTCCTTCAACAGCACCTCCCAATCTGCCAACCACTACTATCGAGAGGGATAAAGGCAGCAGGTACGTGTGAACATCACCCTTCACAAATTCTCCAAGTCTTACACCACTCTGATTTGGAAATGTGACAGCCTTTCCCTCAGTGTGCCTGGCTCAAAATCACCAAACTACCTTCCCAACAGCATTGTGGGTGCACCTACACTCTAAGAAGTTCAGTGGTTGAAGAAGGGTCTCACCAGCATCTACTCACAGGCAATAGAGGGACAAAAATAAACAAACAAAATAAAAGGATAAAAAAAATTGAAATTAGTAATCTAATGGTGACCATGAATGCATTGCCAATTGTTGGAAAAACCCATCTGGTTCACTTTAGGGAAGGAAACTGCCATCCTTACCTCCTGACCTAATGTGACTTAAGACCCAGAGCAATGTGATTGACTCTTAACTGCCCTCTGAGTATTTAGGGATGGGCAATGCTGCCTAGCCAGCGACACCCTCATCCTGTGAATAAATAAAGAAAAAAAAAGAAGGGCAGAATAGATACTATTGAAGCACGCAAACTCGAATAAATTACAAAACTGCTTGCTGCTTGGTGTGTCAAAATTAGCTATTTGTTCTTTAAACTGACCCCAGCTATCAAAACATTATGGAGAAGGACAAGAGTATCACAGTCCATCAAACATTCCTGACTGGTTTACCTCAAGAGTTCTCTGGTGAAAGATTAAGGTGTGCATTGACAGACAGATGGGAACTAAACTGAAGACCAATGCAAAAAGGCTTACAATTTCTTCTCATAGACCATTGCAGTCATGGTGAGAAAATTAAAAGCATGGCATTTCTATCTCAGAACCAGTACAATGACGTATTGCGTAAAAGGAAGGGTGTTTTTGTGAGGAAAGAGTTGAAGCAGAACAAATTCCTTTTTGATTGGAATATAGCATGAGAAGAAAAAATATGCAGCAAGTTGTTATCCGGAATGCACAGCTTGAAAGAACTGTGGAAGCAACTGGTGATAGGGATTTCCAAAACAGAACTGGATAACAACATGAAGGGAAATAAACTGTAAGGCTCGGGGGAAAAGGAGCTAAAAGGATATGTGGGTCAAATTGGATAACCCTACAGTGTAGAAACAGGCCCTTCAGCCCGAGTCCACACCAACCCTCCAAAGAGTAATCCACTCAGACCCATTCCCCTACTATCCTTTTTTACACTTGACCTATACATTCCTGAACACTAAGGGCAATTTAGCATGGCCAATTTACCTAACCTGCATATCTTTGGACTGTGGGAGGAAACCAGAGCACCCACACACAGACACAGGGAGAACATGCAAACTCAACACAGACAGTTGTCCAAGGCTGGAAGTGAACCCAGGTCCCTGGTGCTGTGAGGCAGCAGTGCTAACCACTGAGCCATCGTGCAGTTTCAAACAGCTTCCAGCACATAAAGGATGGCTGACTATCCTCCTTCTGTGCTGTACGATTCTATGGCTTGTTTTACTTTTAAAGGGAGGTTGTAGTGATTGGAACGAAGGCTAGGTGCATCCCATTGACTATAAGATTCTTGATTGGGGTTGTTAAGCTAGGCCAATCAGGGAGCCCTAGCTGACAGGTACAAACAGGAGATTCTAAATTTTAAAAAAAGGAGATTCAGAGATGTTGCTGATCACATTCTCAACTCCTGTGAAAGTTTAGCATTCAGCTTCAAGTGCAGACTTCACATGATGTGTGCAGATGTTCACCTCAAGTCTGATACAAATAACTGCTGCTTACAGAACCTGTGCAAAACCTAAATTCCAACGCAGTGACAATCTCTTTGCAGAGACATATAGTTGTGCCATTCTGTAACAATTCAACTGGCTCAAGGCCAGCCATGTTGAATTATAATGGCCTCCATTCCTGGCCCAGAGCAACTCTCCACGCAGCATCTCAAGGTGTATCAGACACCTCACTGTCTGACTACCCAACGGATTAATATTTCCATAAGATGCATGCATCATTACGGCCTAAGTTTGACCAGCGCTCCCTTAGCATTCACACTCTACAGGGCCACATATGAGGGCAGTTAGGAATCAACCACATTGCTGTAGGCTGGATTCACGTGTAGGCCAGACCAGGTGAGGATGGCAGATTTCCTTCCTGAAAGGACTCAGATATGTTTTTATGACAATTAACAATAGCTTCACAGTCACCATCACTGAGACCAGGTTAATATTCCAGATTAATTTGTTGCATTTAAAATTCCACCGGCTGCTATGGTAGGACTTAAATCAGTATCCCCAGAGCATTAGCCATGGTATCTGGTATCACAGTCCACAGACATTATCACTACACCACTGTCTCGCTCCCTGGTCACGAATTCTTGCTGAATGAAACCTTTTGTGGATTTGAGGGTAATTTTCAACCAGTTTTGTGATTCCCCCACTCTATCTCAGTCAGAAAGGGCTCATGTTTCCATCTCCATCACATCATCCATTAATGTATCTGACTACCCAATTAATATTCCCAGGAGGTGCGCAATTGGTCAGGGTCTAAGTTTTGACCAGTGCTTCCCACGCATCCACACCCTGGTACAGATCAATAGGTGCCTCTGAATCGCCACACAACTACTTGTGTTTAAAGATTACCTTGAGACGAGATGTTACACACACAGCTTAAATCAGAAAGGCATTCTGACACCCAGCAGGACACTGAGGCAGGTGACTAAAGACTTAGTCAAAGAGATAGATTCTAAGGAGCTTCTTATAAACGAGACACAGGCAGAGGGCTTTAAGGAGGGAATTGCTGAGCGCAGCCTGAAGCAGCTGAAGGCTATTTCCCAATTGTCTCCTCAACACCTCGGGCATGTCTGCACAGGCCTGTGGAAACTACACCACGTCTCTGGCCTCTACGGAGTGAATCTGAATGATATAACATCAATCTTTCCATGTCTAAAAGTAACAGCAGCAGCAATCTGATCCAAACCAAAATGTCCCTTCACAGCAATACCCCAGCAGTAACCTGTAGTCTATTGTGAGCCATTGTATAGCAGACTAAGGAAGAACAGCAGAGGAGATATCCCAGCGTTGTGACTGATATCAATCACTGAGTGTCGCTAAACATTCGGCATGTCCATAAGGACCCTCACCAACGTTTACAATTGCACCTAAGAATGTACTGTATTTGGATGTGTCATGGCCTGGTGTGGCAACTGCGCTGCCCAGGACCATAAGAAACTACAGAAAGTTGTGAACACAGCCCAGACCATCACAAAAGCCAACCGCCCATTCACGGACTCCATCTATACTTCCCGTTGCGGTGGAAAGGCTACCAGACAGTATGAAAGACCCCCCCCCACCCTGGTAATACTCTCTTCCAACCTTGTCCACCTGGCAGAAGACACAAACTTGAACACACGCACCAACAGGTTGAAGAAAAGCTTTTTCCCTGCCATTTTTAGACTTCTGAATGGACGTTTCTAATCTGAAACCTAATATTGATCTTGCTTTTGTGCAACTCCTGTATGCCTTGTATGCCTCACTCTGCCTAAACACCCAATGATCTGTGTGTCCTTGTTTGTTATGATCCGCCTGGTCTGCTCTCAAAACAAAACTTTTCATTGTACTTAGGTACATGTGACAATAGTACATCAAAACAATCAAAAAAAACCTTGCCATTTTGCTCGTTTTGAGGGCTTGCAAATTTTCTGCCACGCTTTTTTGACCAGTGGTCAACAAACATCTTAAACCACTGTGACCCCATTTTGAGGTTTGAAAACTGTCACGACTCTTCAGCAAGAACTTTACCAGCAAGGCTAGGGGACAGACGAGAGAATGGGGGAGTTTGTTAGGGTGACATAATTTGGCCAAAGCTCGCCTTCAGATTTTATACCCCTAAAACTTAAACCCATGACTGTGCTTGTGATTCCAACCCATTTAGGAGTGGCATCCGGGAAGCCCCTGGACAATACTTAAAAAATATTTTGTCAAACGTGAAGAATTTTGGGAAGTCACGGTGCCACATAAATGCAAGTTTACTCCTCCCTTCTGTTTTCTAGCGGGGGGCTATGTATTGCTGTCTTTGGCGCTGCCACGCAGGTGGGCAAAGTATTTGCGGTATACTGTAAACGCTCACACACAGTTTTTAAAAAAGTGCTACAGGGAAATAGCTGCCAACATCACACCAACAGTCAGAAAACATCTGCAGGCTGCCTCAGTTCACCATGTGTCCGGTCAGTCTACAAGGTGGCTTTCATTGGGCCACCCAGCATTCCAGGATATTGGAGTACAGTAGAATCCTGTTAAATGCATACAGCGACAAGAATTTCTGCTGGGGGCCATGCAAGGGCACTCTCATTCACAAGCATGGACAGCAAGGGGCCCATTACTGTCGTCTCGAGTGGCCTGGGGGAGGGGAACGCACTCCCTTTTCCTCCAGACAGACAGCGAGTTGTTATTATTACGGAGCTGACTACAGCAGGGCTATAGGCAGTACTGTTTGTAAAAGGATGTGACAGCATTAATATATCTACCTATCAGGGAGAGATAAATCAGGGGGATTTTCTAAATGGTGAGGAACGAGGGACTGTAGAGGAGCAATGAGATTTGGACATCCAAGCAGACAAATCATTTAAAGCTTGCGGCCAGGGACAAAAAGCAATCAAAAGGGCTAATAGAATGTTTGCCTTCATCTCAAGAGGGTTAGAATACAAAAGGAAGAGATGTCGCAGTTAAAGCAGGTTGTTTGTACCTCAACTGAGGTACTGCTTTCAACTGCAGGCACCTCGGTGTCAAAAAGATATCTTGGCTTGAATGGGGTGCACGGCAAATTTATCAAAATGATACAAGGCTGTAAGGATTAAATGGAGGACAGACTGCGCAAACTTTGTTTGTATCCCCTTGAATACTTTGAGGAGAAAGTGAGGACTGCAGATGCTGGAGATCAGAGCTGAAAATGTGTTGCTGGAAAAGCGCAGCAGGTCAGGCAGCATCCAGGGAACAGGAGAATCGACGTTTCGGGCATAAGCCCTTCTTCAGGATTCCTGAAGAAGGGCTAGTGCCTGAAACGTCGATTCTCCTGTTCCCTGGATGCTGCCTGACCTGCTGCAAATCCTGAAGAAGGGCTTATGCCCGAAACGTCGATTCTCCTGTTCCCTGGATGCTGCCTGACCTGCTGCACTTTTCCAGCAACACATTTTCAGCTCCCCTTGAATACTGCAGACTGAAGGCTGATCTGGCTGAACTGTTTAAGACATTAAAGGGGATTCAATAAGGTCTGTACAGTGAAACCACTTTCCCTGGTGTGAGAATCAGGAATGATGGCTGTAATCTTGCAGATTGGGCTGGGCCATTTAGGAGTGGCATCGAGAGGCCCTTTGATACAATAAAAACCCGTCAAAATCTGGAACATTCTTCCCCAAAATGCTGCAGCTGCTGGAGCAAATGAAGCTATTGAGACTGGAATAAATAGAACTTTGTTCGAAGAGGGCATTAAGGAGCAAAAGCAGGTACATGGAATGGAGGAAGGCATCAATTATGCACTTGAATGATGAAGCATGTTCTAAGGACTGAGAGGCCTTTTCCGACGTTCCTCTAATATATCAGTCGTTCTCTGTGTAAAGCATACCATTACTGACAGTGTATATAAACATAGAATCATGGACACATACAGCATGGATACAGATCCTTTGGTCCAACCAGTCCATGTTGATCATAAGCACAAACTAAACCAGTTCCACCTCCCTGCTCCTGGCTCATATCCCTCCAAACCTTTCCTATTCATGTATTTATCTATGTGTCTTTTAAATGTTGTAACTGTACCTGCATCCACCACTTCCTCAGGAAGTTCATTCCACACACGAACTACCCTCTGTGTAAAACATTTGCCCCTCATATCTTTTTAAAACCCCTCACCTTAAAAATCTGCCGCGAGTCTTGAAATCCCCCATCCTCGGGATAGACAATTACTATAACCCTATCTATATCCCTCATGATTTTATAAGCCTCCCCAAATGTCACTCTCAACCTCCTATGCTCCAGTGAAAATAGTGCCAGTTTTCCCTTATAACTCAAATCTTCCATACCCAGCAACAACCTGCTAAGTCTCTTCTGAACTCTCTTTAGCTGAGTAATATCCTTCCTATAACAGATACTGGTAGTGTGCTAACAAGATGCCGCACTGGTACTGACCCACCAGAAACAGCCAAAAGGCTTATCTCTATTTGCTGGCATTAACTCTGTTCTTTATTCTTCCATGCGATGTAGGCATTGTTGAGAGGGCCAGCATTTGGTGCCCATTTCTAATTGCCATTGACCTGAATGGTTGGTCAGGGGCCAGTTAAGAGTCAACCGCATTGCTGTGACTCTGGAGTCACATGCAAGCCAGACTGGGCAAGAACAGCCGATTTCCCTTCCTGAAGTATATTAGTGACCCTGATTGATTTTTATGACAATTGATAATATCTTCACAGTCACTATCACCAAGACCAGGTTTATTCTCCATCAGTTGCTGTGCTAAGACTTAAACCAGTGTCCCTGGAGTTTGGCATGATATTTGGTTTCCTAACTGTTATAGGTCTTCCTGCTGAAGTTAAATGCGGGTCTGTTCAGTTACCAGACACACACAAACACACACCCCACCTTATGCCTCAAATGCATGTAAATATAGTCTGGTTCATGTAAGAGATGCTTTTGGTTTGTTTCGATAGAGTCAAACTCCAAAGTTTGTCTGTTTCCTTGTACAGAACCAAACTGTCTTTGACTATGTATACACTGTACATGTAAAGAATGTTTTAATGAATAAAGTGTATTTTAAGTTCTCTTAAAAAGTTTAGTTTCCCTGTCCACTGACATTACCATCTCCCTCCCTGATCATTAATTCTTGCTTAACGCAACCATTTACAGACTTGAGGGTAATATTGGACCTGCAGTTGAGTCTTGTGATCCCGCGCACTCTGTCAGAAAGGCCACCAACTTCCAGCTTTTTTACATCACCCCACGTCAGTTCCTCTCTGCCCTTCCCTAGTGCCTGCCATGGTGCCATTACCTAACACTCTCAAATCTACATCAGATAGATTGGAGTTTATGTCTCTCTCCAGATACCTGGCCCCAGAATCTGGGCTGGAACGTTGGCCCACCTTGCCTATCTGATTGGCTTTTTAAAAAAGACCACAGAAAGCAAGATGTATTAAGATCCACAAGCTGAAAATTTAGCTTTCCAATCCAAATATGTGATAAACTGCCAAGCATCTCTGGCATAATTTGAATATATAATAAAGAAAATACATGTATTATATTTAGCATCAATTTAAAAAAAACACTAAATAGATCTAACTCAGAATTGTGTGTTTTGGACTATTGTTCGTCTTATTAGGTGGCAAAGTCACTATTAAAACAAACCTTAATTTAAGGAGAATTAAGACAATTTTGTTTCAGTTACAGAGTCCTATGATTAAAAATAGGAAATAATAAACCATTAAAAATGGTTCACGTGCCAAAGGCATTGACTATTATCATGGTGTAGCCATTCCACTCAAACAGATTTATTGATAGCACAGTATTTTAAGCTGCTGTTTGAGGAATAAGGCAGTTCTCCCTTGACCTTGATCAACATTCGCCTCTCAAGTAACACCACTAAAACAGATCTAGCCATTTATTTCAATCTACTGTCTGCAAATTAGCTGCCAAGTATATGACCACATTGCAATAACTAATCACTCCTTGAATGTTGTTCAATGACTGTGTAGGGTCTTGAAACCACCTGAGGTCAGTTCCTTCCTCAATTTTGCTTTGGCACTTTTGAGATTTGGCTCCCATCTTCCACCCTCAAAATTGTCCTTTAGGGAAGGAATTTGGATTAGTGGTGCTGGAAGAGCACAGCAGTTCAGGCAGCATCCGAAGACAGGCAAAATCGACGTTTCGGGCAAAAGCCCTTCATCAGGAATAAAGGCAAAGAGCCTGAAGCGTGGAGAGTTAAGCTAGAGGAGGGTGGGGGTGGGGAGAAAGTACAATAGGTGAGTGGGGGAGGGGATGAAGGTGATAGGTCAGGGAGGAGGGTGGAGTGGATAGGTGGAACAGAAGATAAGCAGGTAGGACAAGTCATGGGGACAGTGCTGAGCTGGAAGTTTGGAACGAGGGTGAGGTGGGGGAAGGGGAAATGAGGAAACTGTTGAAGTCCACATTGATGCCCTGGGGTTGAAGTGTTCCGAGGCGGAAGATGAGGCGTTCTTCTTCCAGGCGTCTGGTGGTGAGGGAGCGGCGGTTAAGGAGGCCCAGGACCTCCATGTCCTCGGCAGAGTGGGAGGGGGAGTTGAAATGTTGGGCCACAGGGCGGTGTGGTTGATTGGTGCGGGTGTCCCGGATATGTTCCCTAAAGGGCTCTGCTAGGAGGTGTCCAGTCTCCCCAATGTAGAGGAGACTGCATCGGGAGCAACGGATGCAATAAATGATATTAGTGGATGTGCAGGTAAAACTTTGATGGATGTGGAAGGCCCCTTTCGGGCCTTGGATGGAGGTGAGGGAGGAGGTGTGGGCGCAGGTTTTGCAGTTCCTGCGGTGGTTGGGGAAGGTGCCAGGATGACAGGATGGGTTGTAGGGTGGCGTGGACCTGACCAGGTAGTCACGGAGGGAACGGTCTTTGCGGAAGGCGGAAAGGGGTGGGGAGGGAAATATATCCCTGGTGGTCGGGTCTGTTTGGAGGTGGCGGAAATGTCGGCGGATGATTTGGTTTATGCGAAGGTTGGTAGGGTGGAAGGTGAGCACCAGGGGCGTTCTGTCCTTGTTATGATTGGAGGGGGTGGGGTCTGAGGGCGGAGGAGCGGGATGTAGACGAGATGCGTTGGAGGGCACCTTTAACCACATGGGAAGGGAAATTGTGGTCTCCAAAGAAGGAGGCCATCTGGTGTGTTCTGTGGTGGAACTGGTCCTCCTCTAGCTTATCTCTCCACGCTTCAGGCTCTCCGCCTTTATTCCTGATGAAGGGCTTTTGCCTGTGGGTTTGTAAAAAATGTCCGTGTCAAGTCGGTCGTCATTAATGGAGACACTGACATTTTTAAGACATGGAAATTTTTTCAAACCCACCGATTCCCACAGCTACCTGGATTACACCTCTTCCCACCCTACCTCTTGCAAAAATGCCATCCCTTATTCCCAATTCCTCCGCCTCCGCCATATCTGCTCCAAGGAGGACCCGTTCCACCACAGAACACACCAGATGGCCTCCTTCTTTAGAGACCACAATTTCCCTTCCCATGTGGTTAAAGGTGCCCTCCAATGCATCTCGTCGACATCCCGCACCTCCGTCCTCAGACCCCACCGCTCCAATCGTAACAAGGACAGAACGCCCCTGGTGCTCACCTTCCACCCTACCAACCTTCGCATAAACCAAATCATCCGCCGACATTTCCGCCACCTCTAAAAAGACCCCACCACCAGGGATATATTTCCCTCCACACCCCTTTCCGCCTTCCACAAAGACCGTTCCCTCCGTGACTACCTGGTCAGGTCCACACCCCCCTACAACCCACCCTCCCATCCTGGCACCTTCCCCTACCACCGCAGGAACTGCAAAACCTGTGCCCACACCTCCTCCCTCCCCTCCATCCAAGGCCCGAAAGGAGCCTTCCACATCCATCAAAGTTTTATCTGCACATCCACTAATGTCATTTATTGCATCCGTTCTCCCAATGCGGTCTCCTCTACATTGGGGAGACTGGACGCCTCCTAGCAGAGCGCTTTAGGGAACATCTCCGGGACACTCGCACCAATCAACCACACCGCCCTGTGGCCCAACATTTCAACTCCCCCTCCCACTCTGCCGAGGACATGGAGGTCCTGGGCCTCCTTCACTGCTGCTCCCTCACCACCAGACGCCTGGAGGAAGAACACCTCTTCTTCCCCCTCGGAACACTTCAACCCCAGGGCATCAATGTGGACTTCAACATTTTCCTCATTTCCCCTTCCCCCACCTCACCCTCGTTCCAAACTTCCAGCTCAGCACTGTCCCCATGACTTGTCCTACCTGCCTATCTTCTTTTCCACCTATCCACTCCACCCTCCTCCCTGACCTATCACCTTCTTCCCCTCCCCCACTCACCTATTGTACTCTATGCTACTCTCTCCCCACCCCCACCCTCCTCTAGCTTATCTCTCCACGCTTCAGGCTCTCCGCCTTTATTCCTGATGAAGGGCTTTTACCCGAAACGTCGATTTTGCTGCTCCTCGGATGCTGCCTGAACTGCTGTGCTCTTCCAGCACCACTGATCCAGAATCTGGTTTCCAGCATCTGCAGTCATTGTTTTTACCTTTAGGGAAGGAAGCCTGCCTTCTTTCGCCAGTCCAGCTCATGTGTGACATGAGATCAGCAGCATTGTGCTTGGCTCCTGACAGTCCTCTGAAATGGCCTGGCAAGCGTTGCAGTTAAGGGCATCTGGGCGGAAGCAACAAATGCAGCAACACCCATATCACAGAAACAAATAAAAAATGCAAACTCAGAACTAAAAGAAAAGCTTCCATTTATATAGCACTTCTCATGATCACTGGAGTTCTTAAAACACTTTGCATCCTGTGAACTATTTTGATTTTTGTTCAGAAAAGATTTACAAGCATGTTGCCAGGGTTGGAGGTATTGAGCTACAGGGAGAGGCTGAACAGCTGGGGCTGTTTCCCCTGCAGCATTGGAGGCTGAGGGGTGACCTTATAAAGGTTAATTAAATCTAAGAGGAGAAAGTGAGGTCTGCAGAACACCTCTGGGACACCCGGACCAACCAACCCAACCACCCTGTAGCTCAACATTTCAATTCCCCCTCCCACTCCACCAAGGATATGCAAGTCTTTGGACTCCTCCATCGTCAGACCACAGCGAAACGACGGTTGGAGGAAGAACGCCTCATCTTCCGGCTAGGAACCCTCCAACCACAAGGGATGAACTCGGATTTCACCAGTTTCCTCATTTCCCCTCCCCCCAGCCTATCTCAGTCAAATCCATCAAATTCAGCACCGCCTTCCTAACCTGCAATCTTCTTCCCGACCTCTCCGCCCCCACCCCTGTCTGACTTATCACCCTCACCTTGGCCTCTTTCCACCTATCACATTTCCGACGCCCCTCTCCCAAGTCCCTCCTCCCTATCTTTTATCTTAGCCTGCTGGACCAACTTTCCTCATTCCTGAAGAAGGGCTTATGCCCGAAACGTCGATTCTCCTGTTCCCTAGATGCTGCCTGACCTGCTGTGCTTTTCCAGCAACACATTTCCATCTTTATTAAATCTAAGACAGACTTCAGGCAACAACACAAAGTGGCCTAGCAGAGACTGATAACCAAGTTCGGAATCCGTGAGGATGGACTCAAACGGGACCTTGGGTTCATGTCAAGCTCCAGGTGACCCCACTGCACTACAAACACACACAAACACACACTCTCACAAACACACACTCCTACAGACACAACCACACACACACACTCATACAGACCCACACATACACTCCTACAGACACAGCCACACACACACACACTCCTACAGACCCACACACTCACTCCTACAGACACACACACACACTTCTTCAGACCCATACACTCACTCCTACAGACTCACACACACACTTCTACAGACCCACATACACACTCCTACAGACCCATACACTCACGCAGTCTCTCTCCTATACACAAACTCTCTCACATACACCCCCTCCCTGCACACACCCACCCACATGCACACACGCACAGATCTAAAGTTTGTGGGGTGAATTTGTACTTGCAGGATTACATTTTATCTTGCTCAAAAACTGCATGAATCCATATGAGATTCTGTAAATCCCTTTTTTAGATTAGAATCAGTCTGAACACTGGGGCACAGGCAGCCTCACACTTTCAATGCATTATGTGGACAAACCTATTGTTAAAGTTCACTTGAGAATGTAACTTTAAGAAAGTTCTGGGATTTACATATGAAAGAACTGAAACCAACATGCCCATTCTAAAAAATGAGAGACTTAACAAACAATCAAGGTATTTTTCAATATATAATTTCAGTTACATCACACTGAAAACTTTTACTACAAACTCTTATACTCCACAACCACCTGATGAAGGAGCAGTGCTCCAAAAGATAGTGCTTCCAAATAAATCTATTGAACTGTAACTTGGTGTTTTGTGATTTTAACTTTGTACACCCCAGTCCAACACCGGCACCTCCAAATTATGTTTATCATAGAAATTGTACTGTTCCTCACTCTGTATATACATGATATTGCACTGTGACTATGTTTATCAAAGATATTATACTGTCCCTAACCCTGTATATACCAGATAGTGCACTGTAACTATGTTTAGGAGAAAGTGAGGACTGCAGATGCTAGAGTCCAGAGTTGAAAAGTGTGGTGCTGGAAAAGCGCAGTAGGCCAGGCAGCATCCAAGGAGCAGGAGAATCGACGTTTCGGGCATAAGCCCTTCTTCAGGCGCTTTTCCAGCACCACACTTTTCAACTCTGGTCTCCAGTATCTGCAGTCCTCACTTTCTCCTAGTTGATCTTAACCTACTGCGAATCCTCTTGCAAGGATGCCTACCTTGAAGAAGCTCTCCCCTTCCCTCTACAAGGATCTCAGTGAGTATCCTGAAGAAGGGCTTATGCCAGAAACATCGATTCTCCTGCTCCTCGGATGCTGGCTGGCCTGCTGCGCTTTTCCAGCATCACACTTTTCAACTCTGTAACTATGTTTATCAAAGTTGTTGTACTGTTCCTCACCCTGTATATACCCGATATTGCACTGTGATCATATTTATCAAAGTTATTGTACTGTTCCTTACCCTGCATCTACCCGATATTGCACTGTGACTATGTTTATCAAAGTTATTGTACTGTTCCTTACCCTGCATATACCCGATATTGCACTGTGACTATGTTTATCAAAGTTATTGTACTGTTCCTCACCCTGTATATACCCGATATTGCACAGTGACCATATTTATCAAAGTTATTGTACTGTTCCTTACCCTGTATATACCCGATATTGCACTGTGACTATGTTTATCAAAGTTATTGTACTGTTCCTTACCCTGTATATACCCGATATTGCACCGAGACCATATTTATCAAAGTTATTGTACTATTCCTCACCCTGTATATACCCGATATTGCACTGTGACTATGTTTATCAAAGTTATTGTACTGTTCCTCACCCTGTATATACCCGATATTGCACGGTGACTATGTTTATCAAAGTTATTGTACTGTTCCTCACCCTGTATATACCCGATATTGCACAGTGACCATATTTATCAAAGTTATTGTACTGTTCCTTACCCTGTATATACCCGATATTGCACTGTGACTATGTTTATCAAAGTTATTGTACTGTTCCTTACCCTGTATATACCCGATATTGCACCGAGACCATATTTATCAAAGTTATTGTACTATTCCTCACCCTGTATATACCCGATATTGCACTGTGACTATGTTTATCAAAGTTATTGTACTGTTCCTTACCCTGTATATACCCGATATTGCACCGAGACCATATTTATCAAAGTTATTGTACTATTCCTCACCCTGTATATACCCGATATTCCACTGTGACTATGTTTATCAAAGTTATTGTACTGTTCCTCACCCTGTATATACCCGATATTGCACTCTGACCATATTTATCAAAGTTATTGTACTGTTCCTCATGTAAATAACAGATATTGCATTATTTCTAAACTTTGTATACAACAGATTTTGAATGATTCCAGACTCTGGAAATACCAGTTATTACACCATTATTGACCATGTGTGTAAGCCATACCACAGGGTCCTCAAGATTATTCATAGCAATTACATAGCATACTGATTATCAATTAGCCATTGCCAGCCGGGATCTGTACGAAGCAAGCAAAACAAGTTCAAGAGCAACTGGTGCAAATGAACAATGAGCGTAGAACAAAGATTCTGTACTGTGTGTTTTCATTAGGCAACTGCAAGAAAACTGACGGGGAATTCTACTCGAACTATTTTGAGATGTCTTTAAGAAATTAACTGGAGTAAAATTACAAATGGTTGCAACTGCTATTGCTTTGACTTGCACTATACATTAAAAAAAACACGCACACAGACAAGGATCACAACCCGAGTCCTGGGAAAGACACTCAACTAAATGGGCTGAGAATCAACAACACCACAGCCCCCACAACCCCATCTGTCACATCGCCCAAGGACACAATAACACAATAACTACGTTTAGCATCAACACATTGGCTCCGATGAAAGTTACAGCGAGACCCCCTCCCAACCCCCTTCCCAGCAACCGGCCCTCTCTGTTTCAACAATTACTTTATAAGGCAAATTAATAAAAAGGGAGTATTCTTAACATGTGGCTTTGGACAGCATTTTGGACAGGGAAGTTTACTTTCCTCGTCCTCTCCCACCCCTTAACCCTTTCCCACTGGAACTGAACAAAGACAAAAGTGCCCCCTCGAAGCAGCTGAACGGAGTGGACTTGCTGGACGGTCAGTACTTACCCTGATAGGAGCCAGAAATTCCCACCATTTCCAATCGAGTTGGGCAAAGTTTCGGAGCGAAAGACACCGAGAGTTCCGACCAGGGATCTTAAAAATCAAAAACAAAGGTCCACTTTGGCTTACAGGAGGCTGGGTGAAGGTCTCCTCCTGCTTTTTCTGCGTGTCTGTCTGTGGTCGCTGCACTGAAGAAGCTGGCTCCTCGTGTCTGATCGATTGACCAGCCCCTGAATGGAAATGGAGCAAGATCAGACTTCAAACGCACAGGCTCAGCCAATGCAGCAAGGAGGGCTGTAACACACACACATTCCCCCCTCCCTCCACTCTGCACCAGTTGAACGCACGGCCAAGTTAGCAGACACAGCTCAGGTTGCATCTCCTACACTCCTATCCCGCCCCACTTTCCCAACTCCCCATCTCCTGGTACAGCTCGTTGGGAAAGGAGCCGAATTGTTCCATCTAAGCAAGTACTTTTTTAAATGCAACAGCCCAGAAGTCAGCGTCCGAGACCAAGCAAAAACCCAAACCCGCTGCCTTCCTCATCGTCTTCACACTCTTTTTAAAAGTTCCGTCCTCTGGTCAACAGCAGTCCAGGGAAAACTTCAGCGAAGGAACTGCATTCATGTAGCACCTTTCACAACTTCAGAACGATCCTCTTTTCTTGTGCGGTCTGGCGTCAAATTAGATTTGGTTCCGAGGCAGACTGATCGAGGAGTCAAAGTCAAGTCCGGTTTAAATTAGACAGTTAAGCAATGTATTATATAATTACATAATATAATTTAACACCAAATATGGCTATACGTGGATATGCCAGGCACTGATTCATGGTAACATTAAAAAAGGACGATAAGACCATATGATATAGGAGCAGAATTAGGCCATTCGGCCCATCGATTCTGTTCTGCCATTTTATCATGACTGATACCAAAGCCAGACACATTCCCCCCTCACCTCCCTCCAAGGCCCCAAAGGAAACTTCCATATCCGCCACAGATTCACCTGCACCTCCACACACATCATCTATCGCATCCTCTGCACCCGATGTGGCCTCCTCTATATTGGGGAGACAGGCCCTACTTGCGGAGTGTTTCAGAGAACACCTCTGGGACACCCGGACCAACCAACCCAACCACCCTGTGGCTCAACATTTCAATTCCCCCTCCCACTCCACCAAGGATATGCAGGTCTTTGGACTCCTCCATTGTCAGACCGCAACAAACCGACGGTTGGAGGAAGAACGCCTCATCTTCCGGCTAGGAACCCTCCAACCACAAGGGATGAACTCAGATTTCACCAGTTTCCTCATTTCCCCTCCCCCTACCCTGTCTCAGTCAAATCCACCGAATTCAGCACCGCCTTCCTAACCTGCAATCTTCTTCCCGACCTCTCCGCCCCCACCCCAGTCTGACCTATCACCCTCACCTTGACCTCTTTCCACCTATCACATTTCTGACGCCCCTCCCCCAAGTCCCTCCTCCCTACCTTTTATCTTAGCCTGCTGGACCAACTTTCCTCATTCCTGAAGAAGGGCTTATGCCCGAAATGTCGATTCTCCTGTTCCCTGGATGCTGCCTGACCTGCTGCGCTTTTCCAGCAACACATTTCCAGCTCTGATCTCCAGCATCTGCAGACCTCACTTTCTCCCCAGACACATTCATCCCCATTATCTTTCATCTCTCAATTAATAACCTATCCATCTATGTCCTAAATACGCACTAGTCCTTTGTGTTATGAGGAGGAGGAGGAGTCGGGCCTGTTCCACTATTCAATAAGTCAAAGCTGAACTGATTGTAACCTCAAATCAACAAGTGTTCATGTAGGTCTTCCACTCCGGACTGTCACAACCTGCTGGGGGTTTCCAGGAACTGCAGTGTATTCTAACTGCCCAGACTGTGCTAGTTTTGCCTAGTGAGGTGCAGCTGTGTGACATCATCACAAGTTGGCGCCAGGGTCCTGAAGCAAGTACGCGATATTCCCAAACACATTTTGCAGCCAATTAAGTACTTTTGAAATGGAGAAGTTCTGGGAAAAGTGGAGAGTAGAGCAGCCAATTTGTGCATAGGAAGCTCCCCCAAATAAGCATGTGATAATGATCCAGATAATCTATTGTGGACTGGATTTTACAGAACTCCATGGTCACGAGCTAAAAATTCAGATGGGGGCCACACATCCCCCAGACAGCAACGCATACTGAAATACTGTGAAAAGCTTTGTTTACAAGCTGTACAGGCAGATCATAGTAAGCAAGGGCACACAGAGCAAAGAATTTAGAAGGAGGTATACAGGTAACAGTGTATTGGGATCAACATTAGCTAGTTAATCCTGTCAGTAGTGCCAATTGGTTCAAAATGCATTTCTGACTTTCTTATCACACCTCAGGAAGCTGACAGCCAACTGGATGGCCAGCAACACTAGTTACCCAGCATCACAATTGGCAAGTAACTTTTGTGCCAGGCAAATGCCAGGCTATGATCATCTCCAATAAGAGACAATCTAAGCACGCTCTTTGACATTTAACGGTGTTACTATAACTGAATCCCCCACTATCAACATCCTGGGGTTTATCATTGACCAGAAACTCAACTGGATTCGCCACATAAACACAGTGACTACAAGAGCAGGTCAGAGGTTAGGAATACTGTGGCAAGTAACTCACCTCCTGACTCCCAAAAGCATGTCCACCATCTACAAAGCACAAGTCAGGAGTGTGGTGGAATATTCCCACTTGCCTGGATGAGTACAGCTCCAACAGCATTCAAGAAGCTTGATACCGTCCAGGAGACAGCAGTCCACTTGATTGGCACCACATCCATAAGCATCGACACTCTCCATCACCAATGCTGAGTAGCGTCAGTGTGTACTAGCTACACGATGCACTGCACATATTCACCAAGGATTCTTAGTTCCTTCCAAATCCATGACCACTTCACTATAGTAGGACAAGGGCAACAGATATGTGGAACACCACCATCTGCAAGCCACTCAACATCCTCACTTGGAAACATATTGGTGTTCCTTAAATTCCACTGGGTCAAAATACTGAAATTCCCTCCATCATGGCATTGTGGGTCAACCTATAGCAGAGGGACTGCATTAGTTCAGGAAAGCAGCTCACCACCACCTCCTCAAGGGCAACTAGGGACAGTCAATAAGTGGTGGCCCAGCCAGCAATACCCACTCACCTCTGCAGAATAATGACTTGGAGGGCAACCCCTTGTACAGGTTAGAGGATCTTTTACCTCTCAGTCCTGACAACAGCCCACGCAACTAAATCTGCCAGACAAGCAAAATAGCACTCTCAGCTGAACATAAAATATTGAATAGGGCAAGATGAGGTCCTTAGTTGAACATTTATGCCTCTGACAGTCCCTGTAAAATTTCAGATTTGTTACAGGCAAGTGGGTGCATGGCAGGAAGACCAATCGTTGGATTTTGTGTGTTCCCTACCTTCAAATCCACTGCCATTGTTGTGTACACTCCAGCTTGCGATGTTGTTCAATGAATTAACTTTGGTCAAGACTCTGGGCAAACCTTCCCTGCTCTTCTCCAATCCAATGCCACGGAGTCATTGGCGGGAAACAGGGTCTCACAATTAGCTTCTAAGCTGAAAGAATAGCACCTCCACCAGGTCAGGACATGCTCAGTACTGCACTGGACACCAATGAATCTGCTTCTTTGGCCACGATCCGAGGGAGGAAGTGGATCAGAAGAACAGGAGAAGGCCAGTCAGCTCTGTGAGCTTGCTCCACCATTCAGTTAGAGCAGGGCTGATCTGTGCCTCACTATCATGTACCCATCTTTGCTCCTTAACCAGTGATACCCTCAATCACAAAGAATCTTTCAACCTCAATCTTGAAAATTTCAATTGCACCAACATACCATATATTTTGTGATGGGGCTGGTTCACAGAACCCCAAATCTTCACATCCCTTTGTGTGAAAGAGTGCTTCCTGATCTCTCTCATGGCCTGTCTCTCAACTGAAGATTATGTTCACTTAATGTGGTTTCCCCAACGAGAAGAAATAATTTCTCTATTCTCATAGAGTCATAGAGATGTGCAGCATGGAAACAGACCCTTCGGACCAACCTGGCCATGCCGACCAGATATCCCAACCCAATCTAGTCCCACCTGCCAGTACCCGGCCCATATCCCTCCAAACCCTTCCTATTCATATACCCATCCAAATGCCTCTTAAATGTTGCAATTGTACTAGCCTCCACCACATCCTCTGGCAGCTCATTCCATACACGTACCACGCTCTGAATGAAAAAGTTGCCCCTTAGGTCTCTTTTATATCTTTACCCTCTTACCTTAAACCTGTGCCCTCCAGTTCTGGACTCTCCCACCCTGGGGAAAAGACACTGTCTATTTATCCTATCCATGCCCCTCATAATTTTGTAAACCTCTATAAGGTCACCCCTCAACCTCCGACACTCCAGGGAAAACAGCCCCAGCTTGTTCAGTCTCTCCCTATAGCTCAAATCCTCCAACCCTGGCAAAATCCTTGTAAATCTTTTCTGAACCCTTTCAAGTTTCACAACGTCTTTCCGACAGGAAGGAGACCAGAACTGCACACAATATTCTTACCCTAATGAAACCCTATCTCAGTGGCTCAGTGGTTAGAATTGCTGCCTCACAGTGCCAGGAATCCGGATTCAATTCCAGCCTCAAGCGACTGTCTTTGTGGAGTTTGCACATTCTCCGTGTGCATGGGTTGCCTCTGGGTGCTTCAGTTTTCTCCCACAGTCCAAAGATGTTCAGGTTAGGTGGATTGGTTATGCCAAATTGTCGATAAGAATAATAGAGTGGCTATAGTAGGGAAACTTAACTTTCCAAACATAGACTGGGACTGCCATAGTGTTAAGGGTTTAGATGGAGAGGAATTTATTAAGTGTGTACAAGAAAAGTTTCTGATTCAGTTTGTCGATGTACCTACTAGAGAAGGTGCAAAACTTGACCTACTCTTGGGAAACAAGGCAGTATAGGTGATTGGGGTGTCAGTGGAGGAATACCTTGGGGCCAGCGACCATAATTCTATTAGATTTAAAATAGTGATGGAAAAGGACAGACCAGATCTAAAAGGTGAAGTTCTAAATTGGAGGAAGGCCAATTTTGACGGTATTAGGCAAGAACTTTCAAAAGCTAATTGGGCGCAGATGTTTGCAGGTAAAGGTATGGCTGGAAAATGGGAAGCCTTCAGAAATGAGATAATGAGAGTCCAGAGAAAGTATATTCCTGTTAGGGTGAAAGGAAAGGCTGGTAGGTATAGGGAATGCTGGACGACTAAAGAAATTGAGGAATTGGTTAAGGAAAAGAAGGAAGCATATGTAAGGTACAGACAGGATAGATCGAGTGAATCCTTAGAAGATATAAAGACAATAGGAGTATACTTAAGAGAGAAATCAGGATGGCAAAAAGGGGACATGAGATAGCTTTGGCAAATAGAATTAAGGAGAATCCAAAGGGATTTTACAACTACATTAAGGACAAAAGGGTAACTAGGGAGAGAATAGGGCCCCTCAAAGATCAGCAAGGCGGCCTTTATGTGGAGCCGCAGGAGATGGGGCAGATACTAAATGAATATGTGGAAAAGGACATGGAGGATATAGACTGTAGGGAAATAAATGGTGACACCTTGCAAAATGTCCAGATTACAGAGAAGGAAGTGCTGAATGTCTAGAAAAGCATAAAAGTGGATAAATCCCCAGGACCTGATCAGGTGTACCCCAGAACTCTGTGGGATGCTAGGGAAGTGATTGCTGGGCTTCTTACTGAGATATTTGGATCAACGATAGTCACGGGTGAGGTGCCAGAAGACGAGAGGTTGGTTAACGTGGTGCAACTGTTTAAGAAGGGTGGTAAGGACAAGCCAGGGAACTGTAGACCGGTGAGCCTGACCTCAGTGGTGGGCAAGTTGTTGAAGGGAATCATGAGGGACAGGATGTACATGTATTTGGAAAGGCAAGGACTGATTAGGGATAGTCAACATGGCTTTGTGTGTGGGAAATCATGTCTAACAAATTTGATTGAGTTTTTTGAAGAAGTAACAAAGAGGATTGATGAGGGCAGAGCAGTAGATGTGATCTACATGGACTTCAATAAGGCGTTCGACAAGGTTCCCCATGGGAGATTGGTTAGCAAGGTTAGATCTCATGGAATACAGGGAAAACTAGTCATTTGGGTACAGAACTGGCTCAAAGGTAGAAGACAGAAGGTGGAAGACAGAGGGTTGTTTTTCAGACTGGAGGCCTGTGACCAGTGGAGTGCCACAAGGATCGGTGCTGGGTCTATTACTTTTTGTCATTTATATAAATGATTTGGATGCGAGCATAAGAGGTATGGTTAGTAAGTTTGCTGATGACACCAAAATTGGAGGTGTAGTGGACAGCAAAGAAGGTCGCCTTAGATTTCAACGGGATCTTGACCAGATGGGCCAATGGGCTGAGAAGTGGCAGATGGAGTTTAATTCAGGTGAATGTGAGGATGCTGCATTTTGGGAAAGCAAATCTTAACAGGACTTATACACTTAATGGTAAGGTCCTAGGGAGTGTTGCTGAACAAAGAGACCTTGGAGTGCAGGTTCATAGCTCCTTGAAAGTGGAGTCGCAGGTAGATAGGATAGTGAAGTGGGCATTTGATATGCTTTCCATTATTGGTCAGAGCATTGAGTACAGGAGTTGGGAGGTCATGTTGCAGCTGTACAGGACATTGGTTAGGCCATTGTTGGAATATTGTGCGCAATTCTGGTCTCCTTCCTATCAGAAAGATGTTGTGAAACTTGAAAGGTTTCAGAAAAGATTTACAAGGATGTTGTCAGGGTTAGAGGATTTGAGCTATAGGGAGAGGCTGAACAAGCTGGGGCTGTTTTTCCTGGAGCGTCGGCGGCTGAGGGGTGACCTTATAGAGATTTATAAAATCATGAGGGACATGGATAGGATAAATAGAAAAAGTCTTTTCCCTGGGGTGGGGGAGTCCAGAGCTAGAGGGCATAGGTTTAAGGTTAGAGGGGAAAGATATAAAAAAGTCCTAAGAGGCAACTTTTTCAGGCCGAGGGTGGTAAGTATATGGAATGAGCTGCCGGAGGAAGAGGTGGAGGCTGGTACAATTGCAACATTTAAAAGGCATCTGGATGGGTATATGAATAGGAAGGGTTTGGAGGGATATGGGCCAGGTGCTGGCAGGTGGGACTAGATAGGGTTGGGATATTGGTCGGCATGGACGAGTTGGACTGAAGGGTCTGGTTCCATGCTGTACATCTCTATGACTCTATGACTAGTGCCCAGGGATGTATAGCCATTGGGAATGTAGAGTTAGGGTGGGGAGGGGAAGGAGTGGGTCTGGGTGGGATGCACTTCAGAGAGTTAGTGTGGATGTGATGGGCTGAATGGCCTGCTTCCCTATTGTAGGGGATTCAATAATACTGTTTATTATCTGAAAAGTCTTGTTTAGATCACAATTGTCGTTGCAATTTATCTCTTTAAGACCTTGGACAGGATATATTCCATTGTCCACATCCTTAACCTTATGCAAAGTCCTATTTATTTATCACCTTGTACTCACTGACACATATCAGCTCCCAGTCAAGTGACCTTAAGGTTAGGAGAGGAGAAAGTGAGGTCTGCAGATGCTGGAGATCAGAGATGGAAATGTGTTGCTGGAAAAGCGCAGCAGGTCAGGCAGCATCTAGGGAACAGGAGAATCGACGTTTCGGGCATTAGCCCTTCTTCAGGAACTTCTTAAGGTTAGGAGATCCTATCCATGGCCATCATACCTTTAATAATACTCAGTATCTATATGTGAAACAGTACTCAAGAAGGAGTACTGATGGCTCTGTGCATTCTAAAGTATCATTTCCCCAGCTTTGTATTCCAACCTCATCATAAAATCATAGAATTCTTACGGTGCAGATAGAGGTCATTCAGCCCATTGAGTCTGTACCACATTGAATTAAATATTAACATTTGACTACCCATTTGATTACTTTTATTACTTTTACAGATGTAAGGGAATGGTCCTGAGTAGAGTCATAGAGATGTACAGCACAGATTAAACTCTGCTGTTCCTAATCTTTCTCAAACTTTGAAAATGCTCCAATTTATCTTTCTTGCATGTCTCATTCTGCCCCCACGTTCAACTCTATCTATCGCAGTTCTGCTCACTTACATCCCTTTGTAACTTCCTCCTCCTATCTACGCAACCTATTCTTGCCTGTTACTGTCATCTGCAAATTTGGAGATATCTTCATTTAAGTCATTATTGTCAAAGGATAAGGCAACAGGGCACATATATCAGAGGTACATTACTTGGCAACTCCCACCAATCAGATAATGTTCCTCTTATATCCAATATCCTGCTACTCAGAATATGAACCACTCTATGACACAGGCCAATTTTTTTCTATTAATAGCAAATAGCCCCAGATTAATTCACAGCTCTCTGCGAACAGTGCAGCATGGGACATTCTAACACCTGTAAACATGTGGTCATCCTAGACTCCATTGTTCACCTCCTTAACTCATGCCAAGTCCCAGTTATCTCTTACATTGTAGCAGCTCCCTGTCAAGTAGCTCTACAACTTAAAAAGTCATCTCCTCCATACACTCACTTTTCTGTATTTCTATAACGTCGTAAATATCTACACCCTCTAATTCTGACCTCTTAGAGTCATAGTCATAGAGCTGTGCAGCACGGAAACAGACCCTTCAGTCCGGCTCGTCCACGCCAAGCAGATATCCTAAATTAATCTAGTCCCATTTGCCAGCACTTGGCCCATATCTGTCTAAATCCTTCCTATTCATTTACTCATTCAGATGCTTTTTAAAAGTTGCAATTGTATCAGCCTCCACCACTTCCTCTGGCAGCTCATTCCATACATGGCAAATATCCTGTTAGATATCAGAAGGAAAACCTAAACAAAATGCCTTTCATTCCCAGCAATACTCAAGTTCTGTGCTTCCAAACAAAGTTGCATTATGTTAATAGTGCTATATAAATGAAAGTCATTGTTGTTGTCATTATTGTTGCTTTGTAAGTACTAAAACAAATGGACAAGACCTTGCTTTAATATAGAAATTGCTGGGAAGGCTCAGCAGGTCTTTGACCCAAAACATTAACTGTGATTTCTCTCCACAGATGCTGCCAGACCTGCTAAGCTTTTCCAGCAACTTCTGTTTTTGTTTTTGATTTACAGCATCTGCAGTACTTTCGGTTTTTACCTTGTTTTAATATTGCGTGCTAAAACCTGTGGCAATATAGCTGTTGCACAGCAGTATCTAGTTAACGGATGGAAATGCCCTCTCAGAGTCGCACTTTAAATTCATTTGCACATTTTCCAAAATGCGTCATGTGAATCTGGAGCATTAAGTGCAATTCTAGGTGTGGGCTGTCAACAGAAGGATATCAATACACTGGAGAGAGACAGGAGAGTATACAAACAATTGTTGACTTGGGAAACTTCAATTTTAGGTTTGGATGAGAGAAGTAGGGGCTGTTGGAGAGGAAAAAGGGAAGAGGAGGTTTGTTACCAGTTCTCAAAGTCATGTAAGATATGGATGGAATAGATCGAGAGAAACTGTTCCCTCCTGTAAAAGGCTTGAGAATAAGAGGGCACCAATGTAAAGTGATTTGCAAATGTAGCAAATAAGAGGTGAGAAAATCTTCTTCAAACAATGAGTGGTTCAGGTCTGGAATGCAATGCCTGGAAGATTGATGGAGGCAAGTTCAATTAGATGATTATTTAAACAGAAACCATATACGAGACATACAGGCAAAAAGCATTGTTATAATCCACATTGGAAGAGTTGGTGCAAATATAATGGGCTGAACAAGCTCCTCCTGCACTGGAACACAATCTGTAATTCTGAAAAATCGGTTCCTGCCTGACTTCCAATTCGATTATTTTTAAATTCATTCATTGGGTGTGGGTAATACCGGCTAGGCCAGCATTTATTACACATTCCTAATTGCCCAAAGGTCAATTAAAAGTCAACATATTGCTGTGAGTCTGGAGTCTCACATGTAGACCAGGTAAGGACAGTAGTTTCCTTCACTGAAGGACATTAGTGATGCAGATTTAGTTTTAACCCACTCTAGCAGTCTGTCATAGTGTAAGTTAACTCCAGATTTTTAAAATTGGATCCAAATTTCACCATCGGCCACAGTGGGATATGAACCCAGGTCCCCAAAATGGTAGATGGCTCTCTGGATTAATAGCCCAGTAATAATGCCACAAGACCACTGCCACCTCCTAACAGGCAGGGCTCTTGAGTGACAGTAGTTAGATGGAAACTCTTGGCCTAGAATCTGAAGTGATGGAGAGCAAATTCTCTCTCCTTCTGAGGTACATTCAATCAGAAAGCTTGGAATTTGATGGAATCTGGAAAAATGTCCCTAACCCATGACTGCTCTTTCTAGAATGCCACTAACTCAGGGTTTCCCAATAGCAACAGCAATCTGCATTTCTGTACCAAATTTGCCAAAGTAAAAAAGCCCAAGTGCTTCACTGGAATGTGAGCAACCAAAGTTTAACACTGAAATACAGAAGGAGATATTCAGTCAGGTGACTAAAACTTTGGCCAAAGAGGGAGGCTTTAAGGAGTATCCTTAAAGGAAAGACGGGTAGAGAGCCAAGTTGGTTTCCAAAGCTTGGCCCATGATCACTCATATTTTGGAAATTATGGGAGGTCATTGCTATAATTGTTTTGTCATTTAATCAGTACTCCAGAGCCTCAGCTAAATACTCTTCGGACATGGGTTCAAATCCCACCATGGCAGATAGTGAAAATTCAATAAAATATGGGATTTAAACCTGGTCTAATAGTCACTATTGCTGTTTTTTAAAAAAACTGGTTCCCTCATGCACTTGGGTGAAGAAAATTTGCAGTCCTTCCCATACCTGGTCTGGCCTGCATGTGACTCCAGATAACACAGCAATGTGGTTGATTCCTATCTGCCCTTTGGAATGGTCTGGTGAGACAATCACTTTCCAGGGTAATTAGGGATGGGAAACAAATACTGGTCACGATAAGACAGCCCACATCCCTTCAAAGATAAAGAAACAAACTTAAAATAGGGAATGAGAAAGAGATCAGATGTAGGAAAGTCTTGGAGGATTATGGAACATACAGACATTGGGAGAGGGTAGGATGACTAAGCTATGGTGGTGGGACACAAGCTGAAGGGGCTGTTATATAATAAAAAAAATCTTGCATTTATATAGCACCTTTCACAGTCTCTAAGTGCTTTAACAGCAATTGGACACCTCTGAAGGACAGTCAGATAGAAGATGCACAGCTACATTAATTTTCACTTTTTAACTTACACAGAAATATTGGATTAGAACGATATTTTCATTGCAGGTTTAATTTTGTGGTTGAGGTTATGTGACAAACTAAATTCTTGGATGTCAATACTGACAACTCAGAGTGTGGATTAGTAATTCACAGTTTGAAGCATTTCGAGATCTTTGGACAGCTTTTCAGAAATTGCCAGAATTTCACCTCCAATGTATTTTTAAAGGGATTCTCTCTATTCTTAATTTCACTATTTTCCTCCCTCCAACATTTAATTTTTAAATATATGAATAAGCGCTTCCTTTATTTAGTGTACAGGCATAACATCTCATTTTGAACCCATTGGAAAACAGCTAAATTGTGTATTTCGTTACCCTTCTACTTCCATTTTTATTCTTATTAAACTAGCTGGGTTCGTTTTTGCTCACATTCATTTTTGGCCAGACTTCTGGGACTGCAGTAAGTGCCATCTGTCATCAGCAAATCCTGTCCCATCTGGACAAAGCTCAGCATAACAGACAAGTGTCGATATAGCACAGCTTGCCCTGGAACACAGGTCCTTGTACCTGTTGTGGTTCAGGGCTGTGTTTTACATAACTTCATCTCTGAGCCACAGCATTGTGGTTCAAGACTAGCTTTGCACTTTGGAAACATAATCCAGGCTGACACTTCCAGTGTAGTGCTGAGGGAAAGCTATGCACGGAGTACAACAAGGCCACTCAGCCCTCCAGCCTGTTCCACCATTCACTGCACTCATGGCTGATCTGTGGCCTAACTCCATATCCCTTAGTAGCTTTGCTAAACAAAAATTTATCTATCTCAGATTTAAAATCAACAACAACTTGCCCATAGTATCCAGGGATCTGCAGGCAAGGTGGATTAGCCACGGGAAATGCAGGGTTACAGTGATAGGGTTGGGGATTTGGGTGGGATACTCTTCAGGGGTTTGGTGTGGACTCAATGGGCCAAATGGCCTGTTACCCACATGTAGGGATTCTATGATTCTACAAACTGATTCAACATCCACTGCCATTGGTGGAAGGGAGCTCCAAATACCTACTGCCTTCAGTGTGTAGAAAGTATTTTCTTGTATCTCTCCTGAATAGCCTGGCCCTAATTCGCAGGCTTTGCTCCCAGTTCTAGAATCTAGCCTGTGGGAATAGTTCATCTTTAGCTACTCTGTCTTTTCCTGTTAATATCTCAAAGACTTGGATCAGATCACCCCTTACCTTTCTAAATTCTAGAGAAAACAGGCCTAACATGTGTAATCTCTCCTCATAACCTAACTTTGGAAGTCCAGGTATGCTGTTGGAGGCCCTCCCTTTCGGATGAGACAATAAACCAAGGCACCAGCCTCCATCACAGGCAGGGGTGAAAGATTGTCAGTGCATTTCTCTGAAAAGGCACATGGTCAATATTCATCCTTTAGCAAATATCAGTAAAATAGATTCTGTGGATATTATCACATTGAATTTATGGAATCTGCCCTGCACAAATTGATCGCCACACTTCCTTCTGAGAACAGTCAGTGTATGAAGATTGGCTGTCGAATACTGAAAGGTGCTAAGTAAATGGAATTTTTTCCATCTGATGAAGGAGCAGTGCTCCGAAAGCTAGTGCTTCCAGATAAACCTGTTGGACAATAACAGGTGATTTTTTTTTAACTTTGTAGATGCCAGTCCAACACTGGCATCTCCAATTCATGGAATGTTTTTTGTTTCACACACACACACACACACACCTGTTCCACGTACTTAACAATAGTTTGATTCAACATTTGTAGCTGCAGCAAACCTTGGCAAAGGGGTAAACACATCTCTTTCTGAACCTGTCAATAATGAACACATACCTCAACGGCAGCTTTCACAACCTGAGGCCATTTCTGAGACCCTGCAGCTCATTAGTACGTTTGAAATGATGCAGTCATTGCTGTAATGGAGCAAACATGGACTTGCTTTCGGTTACAGACTACGAACTAGTATCTCACCCAACTGGTTAATTTCACAAGTGAGGCCTCAGCAAACTTTTATCAGATGAATTATCATTCCAAGCCCAAGCCAGGCATTTATATTAACAATTACAAAAAAAGCTTTTGTTGTCATCTTTCAAGCACGGGACCACAATGTGTTTCTGGGGTTGGAGGAGCTGGGTGTGGTGCAGAGAAGGAGCAGGCTAAAATAAGGACAAATGCATATCTTGTTTCTTTCTTTAAAAAAGCAACTTGCCTTGTGGACAGGAGATGATGCAAAGTGGGATCTTGAACTGAGTGTGTGATTTTGACAAAGCCAACAATCTGCCTTGTGAGAAATGTTTATCATATGCCTTAAAACAAGTTAGAAGCATGAACGTTCTACTAAAGCTGTTGTAGTACTAGTGAGACAGAGCTCCCTTTGAGAGCATGCATTAAGAAGTCATGAATCCAGCAGTCTATTGATCTTATGTCTATAGGGACCTGCCCTCTCTCCACTTCTGCACCCACCTCCCACTAGGTTGCCACCTGTTACCATCCCCTCCCCAAATAGTATGGCCTGCTCGGGACACAGATGTTCACTAACAATAATAAATTAACACCCACTTACATGGGTTATTGCCTTAAGGCAGGGCAAAAGTAAACCTATTAACAAAGTTTACCTATTGACGCCTAGCCCTTGAATCTCTCATGAGGTCTAGGGATGAGCTAAGAGCTAAATTGGCAGTGATGAAACCACCTGAGTACTCAAATTCATTGAGAACTAATTTGTTCTTTGTTTTCCATTTCCTCATCCTCTGTTCAGGACTCCCACTGCCTTTCATCTTTTACAAAAACACAAAGTACTGGAGAAACTCAGCAGGTCTGGCAGCATCTGGGGAAAGAGAGAAACAGAGTTGCTCTTTCTGTCTCAGTCACACCTTTTCAAAAAATATATCTTCTGAACGTTGAGTCAAATGCAGCCAATCACTTGTCAACAACTACAATAATGGGGCACACAGCTGGGTCACAATGTTCAAGAATAATCTGCGAGCACTCTTTAAATATAAATTTTTCATGAAGATACAGGAGTAGAGTGGTATTGTCACTGGACTAGTAATTCAGAGAGAGACATGTGGCAATCATCTGGGGATGTGAATTCAATTCCTTCTCCAACAGCTTATGGAAATTATGATCAATTAATTCAAATAAAAAATCTGGAATTAACAACTAGCATCAGTTGGAGGGATTACAACATAGTTACATAATACTGATATCTGGACTTCAGAGGATAAGTTTAGAGGGAAGATTTTCCTGCTTTCTCAGAAATTTAAAAGGTTAAGGGGTGATCTGATTGAAGTCTTCAAGATATTAACAGGAAAAGACAGGGCAGGTAAAGATAAATTGTTTCCATTGGTTGGCGATTATAGATCTAGGTGCCATAGTCTGAGAATTTAGGGTAGATGTTAGGAAACACGTCTACACACAAAAGATGGTAGATGTTTGAAATTCTCTTCCACAATTTGCAGTGGATTCTGGATCAGCTGTTCATTTTAAATCTGAGATGGATACATTTTTTGCTAAGCAAAGGGATATGGGCCAAAAGCAGGTATATGGAGTTATCCACAGATCAGCCACAATCTCATTGAAAGGTGAAACAGGGGCTGATTGGTCTGCTCCTCTTCCTATGTGATAGTGACTGTGGAACAATCGTTGAATATCACAAAAGGCCACCTGGTTCAATGATGTCCTTTCGGGAAAGAATCCCAGTATAGCATACCCACGTCAGTGCAATTGATTCTTAACTACCCTCGAAAATACCTCAGCAAGTAATTCAACTCACAGGCAATTAGGGATGGGCAGGTGCTGGCCTTACTTGTAATGTTGTCTTCACATTTTAAAAAATGGGGAAAAATAGATAGCTCCATTAGCACCGCACCAACATGCATTTCTATTGTAGAATTGCTCTGGCGCAGATTCATCCCATCATGTCTGCATCAGCTCTCTGAACCATCATCATCGTTGGTTCCATTCCCCTGCCTTTGCCTCTTTTCAAATAATCATCTCATCCCTTTCTGAATACCTTGATTCAATCTGACTCCTCCACATCTCCTGGTAATATATTCCAGACTCACACCACTCGCTGCATAAATACGTTTTCCCTCATTTCATTTTTTGCTTCTTTTGCAATCACTTTAAATCTCTGCCCTCTCATTATCAACAAGTGGGAACATTTTTAACCTATTTACTCTGTCCAGACAACTCATAATTATGAATACATCAATCAGATCACCTCTCAGCTTTGTCTTTAATGAAACAGTCCTTCTCCAATCCATCTTTATAACTGACATATATCATCCCTGAAACCATTCTTGTGAACCTCTTCCACATGCTCTCTAACGCCTTCACATCCTTCCTAAAGTGTGGGGCCAGAAGTGGGCACAATGTTCTAGCTGAAACCAAATTAGTTTCTTACACAAATTCAGCATAACCTCCTTTCTCATGATCTCCGTGCCTCTATTAATAAAGCCCAGGATGCGGTTGCTTTATTAATTACTCGTTCCACCTTTAATGCCAGTTTTAATTACTTATGCACATATACCCCTCAGTCTTGCACTCAATTTAAAGTAGGGAGGCATGGTAGCACAGTGGTTTGCACTGATGTCTCACAGCACCAGGGGCCTAGGTTTAATTCCAGCCATGGGTGACCGCCTGTTTGGAGCTTGTATGTTGTCTGTGTGAGTTTCCTCTGAGTCCCCCTGTTTCCTCCCACAGCCTAAAGGTATGCAGGTTAGGAGGATTGCCCATGGGTTACATGGATAGGGTGGGATACTCTTTGGAGGGGCATTGCAAACTTGATAGGTTGAATGGCCTCTATCTGTACTGTAGGGATGCTATGGGCTTTGTAACCTTTCATACAGTGAAACAACCCATTATAAAGTAAATGATTACATCAGCATTGTCTGTGTGAGGGAGCAAATAGAGGAGATGCAGACTTTATTTTGCTAGAGGTTCAAATATTTAAAGATGATAATTTGCTAACTGGCTATTCTGATTGCTTTTTGCCAGAAGGTGAATTTTAAGAGACGGCTAAGTTGGTTTGACTGTTATACTTTTGAGAATCAAGTAACTTCCAGATGTCATATTGAATAGTGGAGTAGACTTGAGAAGCCTGTTGTATGTAGTGGCACCAACCACTGGTAGTTTCTTGTCAGGGTTAGAGTGCTATCATCCATGCTCCCTTCCAGACAGTTTCTAATCTACCTGTTCAGAAATGTAAGTGGTGCATAAGTTGTTGGAGGGGATTCTGAAGAACAGAATTTACATGTATTTACATGATTTACAATTCGTATCTCACTAGCTTGATGATGGTTTTTGACGAGGTGACAAAGAAGATTGATGAAGGAAGAGCAGTAGACATTGTCTGTATGGACTTCAGTAAGGCATTTGGCAAGGTTCCACATGGGAGACTGGTTAGCAAGGTTAGATCACATGAAATCCAGGGGAGCTAGCTAATTGGATACAAAAGTAGGAGACAGAGGGTGGTGGTAGAGGTTTTTTTTTGTATTGGAGACCTGTGACCAGCAGTGTGCCGCAAGTATCAGCGCTGGGTCCACCGCTTTTCATCATTTATATAAATGACTTGGATGTGACCATAGGAGATTGGTTCACGATGGTGCAGTGAAAAAGACTATCTTAGATGCAATGGGTCCTGATCAGATGGCAAAATGAGTCGAGGAGTGGCAGCTGGTGTTTAATTTAGATAAATGTGAAGTTTTGCATTGTGGTGAGTCAAATCAGGGCAGATCTTACACACTTAATGGAAAGATCCTGGGAAGTGTTTTCAAGCAAAGAGACCTAGGGGTGCAGATTCATAATTCCTTGAAAGTGGAGTCACAGGTAGACAGGACAGTGAAGAAGGCATTTGGCATGCTTGCCTTTATTGGTCAGTGCATTGAGTATAGGAGTTGGGAGGTCATGTTGCAGCTGTATGGGACATTGGTGAGACCACTTTGGTCTCCCTGCTATAGGAAATATGTTGTTAAACTTGAAAGGGTTCAGAAAAGCTTTACAAGAATGTTTCTGGGATTGAAGGGGCATCAGGATGGAAACATAAATAGGAAGGGTTTAGAGGGTTATGGGCCAAGTGCTAACAAATGGGATTAGATCAGTTTAGGATATATGGCCAGTATGGGTGAGTTGGACCGAAGGGTATGTTTCCTTGCTGTATAACTGTATGACCTCTGGAGCAGATGGACTTGAACCTGGGCCTCCTAACTCAGATAAAGGAACACTACAACTGCACCACAAAAGCCACCTTTGCTCCTCACCTGCCTGCTCAGAATGTTATGATAAGTTCAAGACCTGGGAGACTTGAACCCAGGCCTCCTGGCCCACCGGTAGGGACACCAGCACTGCACCATAGCAGTGCTCCAATCTTCTCGTCTACACTGAGTTTAAGGGCCTATTTAATTACCAGTGGTAGAAAATAGACCACGACTGAGTCTTAATAAGAAGAGGAACCTGTCTTACACATGATGTAGTTTATTCATAGAGTCAAACAGCACGGAAACAGACCCTTCAGTCCAGCTCACCCACACCAACCATGTTCCCAAACTAAACTAGTGCCACTTGCCTGCATTTGGCCCATATCCCTCCAAACCTTTCCTATTCAAGAACTTATTCAAATGTTGCAACTGTACTCGCATCCACCATGTCCTCTGGCAGTTCATTCCACACACAAACCATTCCCTGGGTAAAAAGGTTGCCCCTCACGCAGTAATTCAAGAACGTGTAGGAGGTTTGATCAGTAAGTTTGCAGGTGACACAGAAATAGGTGATGTGATAAACAGCACAGAAGAAAGCCTTAGGTTACAGGACAATATGGATGGGCTGGTCAGAATGACAGAATAGTGGCAAATGGAATTTAATCATGAAAAGGATTATGGGAAATGGCAGGAAAGTGAATGTGAGGTGTGTTGGATCAGCCACAATCCTAATTAGTGTGTTTTGAGAAGATTTGTAGCTCAGGTTGAGGTTCTGGATGTAAGTTTGCTCGATGAGCTGGAAGGTTTGTTTTCAGACGTTTTGACACCATACTAGGTAACATCTTCAGTGAGCCTCCAGTGAAGCAATGGTGGTATGATCTGCTTTTTATTCATATGTTTAGGTTTCCTTGGGTTGGTGACATGATTTCCTGTGGTGATATCTCAGGGGGTGGTAAGTGGGATCCAAGTCAATGTGTTTGTTGATAGACTTCCAGTTGGAATGCCATGCTTCTAGGAATTCTCGTGTGTGTCTCTAATTGGCTTGTCCTAGGATGGAAGTGTTGTCCCAGTTGAAGTGGTGTCCTTCCTCATCTGTATGTAAGGATACTAGTGAGAGTGGATCATATCTTTTTGTGGCTAGTTGATGTTCATTTATCCTGGTGGCTAGTTTTCTGCCTGTTTGTCCAATGTAGTGTTTGTTACAGTCCTTGCAAGGTGTTTTGTAAATGACATTAGTTTTGCTTGCTTTTATATTGGGTCTTTCAAATTTACTAGCTGATGATTTAGTGTGTTGGTGGGTTTGTGGGCACCATGATGCCAAGAGGCCTGAGAAGTCTGGCAGTCATTTCCGAGATGTCTTTGATGTCAGGGAGAGTGGCTAGGGTTTCTGGATGCGTTTTGTCTGCTTGTTTGGGTTTGTTGCTGAGAAATCAGCGGACTGTGTTCATTGGGTACTCGTTCTTTTTCAGTACACTGCACAGGTGTACAGTTCTAGATCTGAAATGCTCCGCGCGTGAAGATGCTTTCTCTCACCTCCCATTTACTTCTTTGTGAATCAGTTTAAATCTGCACCGACCCGTTTTTGATCTTTTTAAAGGTGGGAGCATTTCTCACCATCTACTCTGTCAAGATCACTCAGATTTTGAAAGCTTCAATAAAATCTTCTCTTGGCCTTCTTCAATCCAAGACTCCCAATTTCCCCGATCTACCTTCTTAAGTTTTTCATTCCTGGAACCACTCATGTAGACATCTTCTGCACTCTTTCCAATGAGTTCACATCTTTCCTGAAGTGTAGTGTGCAGCTGAGGTCTAACTGATATATGTTCAATGTGGATTCCTTGCTCTTACACCCTCTGCCCTTATTAGTAAAGTCCAGGAGGCTGAATGCTCTATTGACCACACTGTCTACTCACTTCTATTCTTGAGAGAGCTAAATGCCATATAAATGCACTGGAAAGTTATTGGAGATAAAAGAGATAAGTTACGAGGAGAGGTTGCGTGGATTATTGTCTGCACTTTCTCAACAATGACGCATGATCTAATTGAGATGTCAAAGACAATTAGAGGAATGGAGAGGGTACAAAAAAATAAGTTCTGTTCTCTGCAGAACAGGACAGTCTAATCTTAAAATTAGAACTAAGTCATTCAGATTGAAGCTGTACTTTTTAACAGTAAGGATTGTAGAATCCTGGACCCTTTCTCTGCCAAATATCTGGAGGCTAATGCAAAATTCCAAAGCTGAGGTTGATAGAGATGGTTTTGGAAAGCCCAGGATTACAGGATCAAGTAAGGTGAATGGAGTTTGAAATTTCTCCACAGAGGTCGGTATCCCATCACCAAGTCCCCCTTTATTTACATGTGGAGAGTCCTTGGCACTGATCCAGCTCCCTCAGAGTCAGCTCTCAGACTGAACACAATGTCTGACACTCCTGTTCTTATCTGTCAGCCAGGGGTCCCTGATTGAACCAGATTAACAGCTCTAGTTACGGAACTCAGGTTGTTTGAGATCAACCTGGGTCACCTTGTTACAATCACTACAGAGTCAAGATAGAGATCAACCATGGGCTTATTAAAGAGTGGAGCTTGGAGGCTGAATGTCCTAGCCTTTTCTGGGCCTCATAAGCAATAGCCTGGAGAAAGAAAAGAAAATGCGATAGTCATTTACAGTCATGGAATTTATACTTTGCAGAAATTAGCCAAGTTTAACACTTGGTCTGCTGGATTCAATGACCTGAGCTCAGAAGGCAGATCAAAGGGTCTCGACAATGGAGAGGAAGTTAACCAGGATTTCAGATCCTGATTGTTATCAATAACTCACGGAACTGGAAAAATACATGGCCAAATAAACAAACCTTACGGATTTCAAATATTAATCTCCACTCATAGACAAATGAAAGGCTCCACGTATATGACAACTGTCACAGTGTATCCGGATTGGTGAAATGTATTTCAAAGACAGATTGCGCTCTGCAACATGGTTGCTGTTGTCTGTGACATTTCTTTGAGGAAATGACACCAGGTATTGTCTGGTCTACTACTGCAATAATATCACGTGTTTAACGTTGCTGTTTACTGAGCTCCTTCTCTAGGCCAGGTGTGTTTAATCGAGTAAATATGATAATTAACAAATGAAACAAAACACCCTGTCCAGATGGACTGCCATATGTCGGCTTTTGTGTCCTGTTATCAGTCCAGATACAGCAGGTTCATCCGCTGACACAGATCAGTCTTTTGAAGATCTCTCCACAGTCTTCACCCCACAATCCCCACAGTTTCTTCTCTCTTCTGAACACGCAGGTAGACAAGAGTCAGGTTCAAAGTGTGTGTGTCTCCTTTCCACATTTTGCATGGGTTTTGTTCTCATATCCTGGTGAGCACTACAATGGAGCTTATCCACACAGGCAGACATGTACTCTCATCCTTACACCAGCCTGCAACACACAGGCACACACAGTCCCATCTGCACACATACACCTGTATGAGCACACATTCACGGCCAAACACACACGTGTAATCACACACGCACACACACACACTCATCCACACAATTGCTCACATTTCATGCTGCACTCACATGCCAAACACACACAAGTGCTTGTGATAGCATAGTTCTTAGTTACTGGACTTGATGATCTATTGAAACAACTTCTAATCTGACTGTGGCAGTTTGTGAATTGAATTCTGCTAATTAAATAAATCTGGAATTAAAAACTTCTACCCTTACTGATGATAATATCAGACTTTGTAATAAATGCAGATAGTTCAACAAAGCCCTCAGCTCTTGCAAAGAGCTAGTACAGACACAGCAGCTGCTTGGCCTTTTCATGCTATAACCATTCTATAATTCAGTGTTAAGTTTGTTATTCTTACACAGTCCAAAATATATGTGACTTCAGACCCATAGCAATGTGGTTGACCTTAACTGCCCTCTGATTATAGAATCCATTATTAAGGGTGTGATTGCAGAATAATTGGAAGTGTCTGGTAAAATAGGGCAGAGTGAGCTAATGAGCAAGTTAGACAAAGGAGAGCCAGTGGACATGACCAGTCTGGATTTCCAGAAGGCCTTTGACAAGGTGCTGCACAGGAGGTTGCTAAATAAGATACAAGCCCAGGGTGTGAGAGGCAAAGTACTGGCATCGATAGAGGATTGGATGACTGGCAGAAGGCAGAGAGTAGGGAAAAAGGGAACTTTTTCAGGATGGCAGCGTGTGACTCATTGGGTTCTGCAGAGGTCAGTGTTGACTCCAGAACTATTCACTCTATATATTAATGATCTGGACAAAGGAATTGAGGGCATTGTTGCTAAATTGAATTGAATTAGGTTTATTGTCACATGTATTCACATCGGTACAGTGAAAAGTTTACACACACTTACAGTGCTAACTTAGGTATAAAGTTAGTGACAGAATCTTAGTTGCAAAGCAGAAAAATTAAGAAAACAAAGTTTGAAAGTAAAGCATTACAGTCCTTCTTACTAAAGAGTAGAAAAACAAAGAAACACAGATAACAATTCAATACCACAACTCATAAGCACCTGGCCATTGCTGGGCTCGCAAGGGTTCAGCCTCCCCACTCCAGGCCTGACCTTGCCCCCACCTCTGGTCCATGCCTCAGCCCAGGCTGCCTACGTCAGCTCTCACCACCGCTCAGGATGACTGCTATCGACATCGGTGACCTCTCTTGCCACCATGTTGGCCTCTCTCTCCCTCCCTGACATTTGCCCTCAAATGACGAGAAATGTAGCTTCCGTGAGGAGCGGCCCCACTTTTCACCCTCTGCAGGTGACACAAAGGCAGGTGGAGGGCCAGGTAGTGCTGAGGAAGTGGGAAGGTTGCAGAAGGGCTTGGACAGGCTCAGAGAGTGGGCAAGAAGTGGCAGATGGAATAAAATGTGGGGAAGTGTGACGTTATGCACTTTGGCAGGAAGAATGGAAGTATAGACTATTTTCTAAACAGGGAAAGGCTTTGGAAATCTGAAGCACAAAGGGACTTGGGAGCACTAATTCAGGATTCTCTTAAGGTAAACATGCAGGTGCAGTCGGCAGTTAAGAAGGCAAATGCAATGTTAGCATTAATTTCAAGATGGCTAGAATACAAGAGCAGAGGTGTACTGCTGAGGTTGTATAAGGTTGTGGTCAGACTGCAATTGGAATATTGTGAGCAGGTTTGAGCCCCGTATCTAAGGAAGATTGTGTTGGAGTTTGAGGGGGTCCAGAGGAGGCTCAGAAAATAATCCCAGGGATGAAGGGTTTGTGATATGAGGAGCAGTGGAGAACTCTGGGTCTGTACTTGTCGGAGTTTAGAAGGATGAGGAGAATCTGATTGAAACATAGAGAATACTGAGAGGCCTGGTTAGAGTGGACATGGAGAAGATGTTTCCACTAGTAAGAGAGATTAGGACCCGAGGGTACATCCTCAGAATGAAGGGATGACCCTTTTACAATTAAGGTGAGGAGGAATTTCTTCTGCCTGAGGATGGTGAATCTGTCAAACTCATTGCTGCAGAAGGCAGTGCAGGTGAAGTCATTGAGTGTATGGAAGACAGAGATAGGTCCTTGATTGGTAAGGGATCAAAGTTTATGGGGAGAAAGCTGGAGAATGGGGTTGAGAAATATCTGCCATGATCAAATGGTGGAGCAGACTCAAGGCTGAATGGCCTAATTCAGCTTCTATATCTTATGGACCTATGATTGAGCTCGCAAGACCTGAAGGTAGCTCACCACCATTTTATCAAGGATAAATAGAATGAGTGATAAATACTTGCACCTCCAACAACGCCACACACCATGGATGAATTTTTAAAAAAACACACGATCTCAGGTAGAGTTTGCTAGATGTTTATCTGCCCTTAGTCTGGGAGCTCTGTATAATTTTCTAATCTCAGTTCCAGTTATCTGAAAGAAATGGAAGCCTGACATTTCATTGAGGCTTTATGAATTTGGGACATTCCCAACTGGGTCATGAAGTGTGGTCAGCCTTCTTTATCAGAAGTGAGAAGCCACTCACCCCCTGAACCACACTTAACCAGGAGACTGCCTCTGGCTCAGTTAAATTTTGGATGAAGCATTTACTCAGTGGAGCCATGAAGGTTAATCCCGAGGGGCATGATCCTCTGTCCTTTCCATTTCCCAAATCATAACCTCTGTTGTTAGAAATGTACATTTAGGAAGGTATCTGAAAGTGTGTTCGAGTTCTGAACGAATGAAGCTCGTCATATCTAGCACTGGTGTCCTGACCCAGCTAATTAATTTATTTATATCTGGTCTTCCTGCTTATCCTGAGCTGGGCTAATAATTTCTCCAGTTTCCCGGTCTACTTGTTGCCTTTATATCTCTTCATGAGCCATGTAATCAAACATTGTCAACAAAGACCCAGCAAGGGGACATTACACAGTGACTGGGAGCAGCTAGTACTTAATATAGTGAACCAGAATAAGTGCTAATGTAACAGAGGCATATACTTACATTGGAGGCAGTTCTGAGGAGGTTCATTCGGTTGGTGATGTCTGTGGATGTAAATCTAGTGTCTGTTTGGGCAGCAACTCTGGAATGTCACCACTGCGGGTGTCAAAGAGGTTTCAAAGGAAGAAATATACTACAAATTGCACTGTAATCCCCTGTGAGTGTCTCAGATTGTTTACTTTTTCCTTATTTTTCTCTTTCCTGTGGCTTTCCCATCATATCTCCACTTTTTTTTGTCTCTTTTATTTGACCCTCACACTTCCTTTCTCTGCCTTTCTCTTTAATTCTCTTTCACTCTTTCTCCTTCCACCTCAATTTCTGATCTGTTTAATCCTTGCCTTTGCCGCCCCAATCTTTTCCTCTCTGTTATTCCATCTTTCTCACGTAGCTGTTAGCAGCTTCTTGTCTCTTACACCCACCTCAGATAGCACCATCTGCCTCCTTTGCTTTTGCGGGGGCTAGTGGTATTCTAAACCTTTCTCCATGTGGCAATTCACAGTTCAAAGGTGCTCTCTTGCTGCTTTGCAGTGATCCAAGGTTCCTGCCTTGTCATGACTAAAATTAACAAGCTCGTGTTGCAATTAATTCAAAAAATAGTCAAATGATTAGCCAAGTCAAAACACAAAGAGTCATTGCATCCCATTGTGACTTCTTTTGTCCACTATTTAATTCTCTGTATCTTCACACTGCGATCAAATGCATCAACAAACACTGAAACATATATATCGCAGCCACAGATAAGGCTCAATGTCATATACGTTGGCCATGGTTCAGCTGGAAACATTTGGTTGCTGCTTTTCCTCATTCCAGAGACTTCAACAATTAATTATGTGCCTTTAACATCATAAAATGTCCTGAGGCACTTCACAGAAACGTTCAATAGCAAAATTTGACACGAGCCTCATTAAGAAGATATTAAGTCAGAGAGAGTCATAGAGTCATACAGCGCAGGAACAGACCCTTTGGTCCAACTAGTCCCCATTCACAAACTGAACTAGCTCCACTAGCTTGCGTTTGGGCCATATCCCTCCAAACCTTTCCTATTCATGCACTTATCCAGATGTCTTTTAAATGTTGTAACCGTATCCGCATCCACCACTGGTAATACATTCCACACACTAATCACTCTCTGTGTCCCCTTTAAAACTTTCTCCTCTCACCTTAACAATATGCCCCCAGTCTTGGATTTCCCATCCTAAGGAAAAGAACCTTGCTATCGACATTACCTACGCCTCTCATGATTTTATAAACCTCAATAAGGATGATCAAAAGCTTTGTCAAAGAGGTATGCTTTAAGGAGTGTGATAATGTGGAAATGTGAGGTAGAGAGGCAGAGAAGTGTAGGGAGAGCCCAGGCAACTGAAAATACAATGATCAGTGGTGGAACAATTCTCATTGAGGATGGTCAAGGGGTCAGAGTTAGAGGAGCACACATATGTCTCGGGATTGCAAGAGATCACAGAGATATACAAGGGGTGGCTCAGTGGTTAGCACTGCTGCCTCACAGCACCAGGAATCGAGGTTCAATTCCAGCATCAGGCAACTGTCTGTGTGGAGTTTGCACATTCTCCCAGTGTCTGCGTGGGTTTCCTCCAGGTGCTCTGGTTTCCTCCCACAGTCCAAAGATGTGCAGGTCAGGTGGATTGGCCACACTAAATTGTCCATCATGTTCAGGGAATCTTCCCAGAGGGAAGATCAAAGCCAAACTGTTTTTGGGGCAGATAGGTGCGTTATTCAGGGGTAAATATAAAGCAGGGGAATTGATCTGGGTGGGATTCTCTTTGGAAAGTTGAGCCAAAGGGCGTGTTTCCACACTGTAGGAATTCCGTTCTACAGGGGTAGACCATGGAGGGGTTTGAAAACAAGCTTGAGAATTGTAAAATCAAGAAAATCAATGGGTGGCGGAGAATGGGACCTAGTGTGAGTTAAGACACAGGAAACGGGGTTTTGGATGACCTTTAATGTATTGAGGATAGAATGAGGCCTAAAATACATTGATGTAGTTGTGCCTAAAGGTAACAGGTATGGCTGAGAGTTTCAGCAAGAAACAAACCAGGTCAGAGATATGATTTGGAGATGCCGGTGTTGGACTGGAGTGTGCAAAGTTAAAAATCACATAACACCAAGTTATAGTCCAACAGGTTTAATTGGAGGCACTAGTTTTCAGAGGACTGCTCCTTCATCAGATGGTTGTGGCACAATCACTTGATGAAGGAGCGGCGCTCTGAAAGCTAGTGCTTCCAATTAAACCTGTTGGACTACAACCTGGTGTTGTGTGATTTTTAACTAGGTCAGAGATAGACAGGGGAGATTGTGTGGAAATTGGTGGCTTTAGCGTTAGTGAAAATATGTGGCTGGAAGCTTAACCCAGGATGAAATATGATATCAAGATTGCAAACAGATTGGTCCAAACTGGGACAATTTCCAGGAACACGGTGGAGTCAGTAGGTGGGGAATGGAGTTTGTTATAAGCCCCAAAAACAATTTGGCTTTGATCTTCCCTATCTCTAATTGAAGGGAAGCCCTCTTCATCCAATACTGGGTCAGACAGGTAATCAGGGATGAAGAGAGGTGGTGGGTGGTAAAGCTGAATATCATGAACTGCAGTGTTCAATTAGCCATGGTGGGGCAGGAAAATGGGCTGACTGCCTATTTCTGTTCCTATGTTCAATGCCCATGTGAAAACAAACACAGTGTTTTGCGATGCTATCACTGATGGACTGTCTATTGATGAGAAATAGAAGGGGCCCAAGATTATACCCTTGGGCCACACCAGATGTCATGGCACTGGGCTAGGAAGAGAAGCCATTGACTGTGACTCCTCTGGCTATGAAGAGATGGACAAGAATAGGTGAGAGCAGTGCTGAGAAGCTGGAAGGCAGTGGAGAGGGACGGATTGGAAGAGAATGGTACGGTCAGCTATGTGAAAGACCGCAGACAGACCGAGAAGAACAAGAAAGGAGAATTTACCTCAGTGTGTAAGCAGCTTTAATATGAGGCATTTTGATTACATGGCTGGGGTGGAAGATGCCAAGCTGAAGTTAAGAGTCATTATAGCAGGTGACACGAAGAAATATGTTTGAGAAGGTTTTAGAGAGTGGATAGAGCTGTGGAAAGAGTAGGGATTTGGAAAAGGAATTTAAAGAGGGAAAAGCTATGAAGGCCAAAGAGAATTGAAGCTAAGTGGAGGATATCGTGGTTGGAAGAGTGTGGAGAGTGTTGAACTGGAGCATAACGTCTTGGACAAGGAAGTCCCTCCTTCATTTATCATCTCAGTTCGGGTCACCTTTAGTTTTCTCCAATTCCCTCATATCTAATGACAGCATTGTTCAGCTCTTGTGAGTACAGTACTGGTTAAATGAGAAAATGGATTGAAGAAAAGGGTGACTTGAAGTTCATTATATAAAACTGCTGAAGCAGCAGAGGGAGCCGCAGGCCAGAGTGTGGAGACATCTTGGAAACTGACCCCCTGCAGTTTCCCATATTGCACTTTCAAAAGGAAATGTTTAATTGACCATGGCACCAAACATCACTTCACTTAAAGGCCCTCAGGCAGAAACATTAAGGGGTGCTTAAAACTAATTAAATGCCACATTCTGTAGATTAAGATAATCCATGTATGAACTTTACCATTATTCCCTCCCCCCCTCGCCAAATATATTAGTATCAAGGCTCTGCTTAAAGGGGCACTTTGTCTTTTCCAAGTTTTTAAGGAGAAGAACATGCAATAATGTTTGGTGATAGGATGGTGTAATCATGTCAGAAAGCATGTTTGCATAACACTTCAAACCTGTAAATTCACTGTAAAAACATCTGGTGTAGATGCAGTGCTACATTCTGTGAGTAAACGCACCTCTGACACCTGAAGGTTGAGGGTTCGAGACCCATTGCTCACTCCAGAAATCTGAGGATGTAATCCAAGCTGATACTTCAGAGCAATATTGAAGAGGTACCATACTGTGCAGATGAGATAATGAACTGAAGTCACATTTTATTCTCTTGAATGGACATCAAGTATGTACTGATATAACTTTGAAGAAGAACAACCAGGTCTCCTGGTCAATATTTATCCCTCAAAGACTAACACTTCAAAAACGGATATTCTTTATTTTCCCATGGTTTGTGATAGATGGTTTAGTGCAATTTGGTCACCACATCTTCCACATTACAATAATAACTACACTTAAGGGTGTTTTTGAGGATCTGGGTCATGATAGGTTCTATCTAAATTCAAGTTATTCCTTAATTGCCATCTGACAAAGACAGTATGCCTGTCATATTGCATAGAACAGGCCTCCTCTCCCTTTTTACTTAGATCAACACAATACTTGACAAATCCCTCACCCATTCTCCCTCACCTCCTGTCAGTCATCCAATCCACTTTCAATCCCACTGCACTGGCAAGCAAAGATAAAGAAAAACAAATACAAAACTCATGCACCCTCTTAGCTTGGTTTTTTTACTCACTAATTCACATTACGTGAGCAAAGAAAAGAAAAAGAATTAGAATTAGGAATAGGATTATTGTCACATGCACTCACATGAGTGCAGTGAAGAGTTTACAAGTTGCCATTTATGGCACCATCTGAGGTACAAAGGTACCTAGGTACAGATTCTTAAGTGCAAACACTCAGGAAAAATTAGAAAAGTTAAAAAATAAAATGTCCAGCTTTATAGACCTACACACCATCTTACATCCACACTGACACCCACCCACCAGACTGTGCTGGGCCTTACCTCCCGTCCACACTGACACCTACCCACCAGACTGTGCTGGGCCTTACCTCCCTTCCACACTGACACCCACCCACCAGACTGTGCTGGGCCTTACCTCCTGTCCACACTGACACCCACCCACCAGACAGTGCTGGGCCTTACCTCCAGTCCATGCCAGGCTTCACCTTGAGGCTGAAACTTTATTGCTGGAACAGCACAGCAGGTCAGGCAGCATCTAGGGAACAGAAGATTCGACGTTTCGGGCACATGCCCTTGGGCATGTGCCCGAAACGTCGAATCTTCTGTTCCCTAGATGCTGCCTGACCTGCTGTGCTGTTCCAGCAATAAAGTTTCAGCTTTGATCTCCAGCGTCTGCAGACCTCACTTTCACCTTGAGGCCCTCGTGTCCAGGAGCTGATGCAGGAAATCTGAAATAAAAACAGGAAATGGTGGAGAAAGTCAGCAGGCCAGGCAGCATCTGCAGAGAGAGATAGAAAGGGAGAGATGTGTACACATTTAGATTGTTTGTGATAGAAGGCTCCTGAAGAAAAGCCATCAATGTGAAACACTAACTGTGTTCCACTCTCTATGTGCGTGTGTATACTGTAATTTCCAGCCTGATGCAGGAAGCTTGAGATTTCTTCCTTGACCCTGGATCATGGCTACATTTGGTGTTTCCTAACCCTGGTGTTGATTGAGGATCTATCTACCCTCTGATTTGTTTCTTCAGCAGAGCTTAATTTGGATAAACGTGTTGAGCCATCAGATGTTGCTGCAGCTTTACTTCCATCACTCCCTAAATTAGAACTGCCTTCCCTGCACTTTCCTTCCTTTAGTGTCTCCCAGCCCCTCTTTGTGTTGGCCCAAGCTACAACCAGTAACATCCACTAGCCATAGTTTCTGACCGCTCCATTGTGCGCCCACCAGGAAGGTCCGACATTCTTGATCTCTCCCCTCACCCAAGGGGTCAGTGACCCTCAGGTTAAACACACCTCCAGTCGTCCCTCTCTAAAGAGCGAGAGAGAGGCCCTTTGGTCCTCTGTGACTGTAGAAGCTATGTGGCTTCGTGCCACCATTCTGACTGAACACAGACAGTGACTAATGATCACTTACTATATTGCAGCAGAGACTGTGGCATTGTGGGAATGTCACGGAACTTGTCAGTCAGGCTAACCAACACCGCACCTGATGGAATTAAATCTGGAATTAAAAGCCACTCTCAGGAACTGATTTGTTACAAACCCATCTGATTCACTAATGTCCTTTAAGGAAGCGCATCTGTAATGGCCTGGTCTACATGAGACTCCAAACTGAGAGCAACGTGGTTGACTCTTGACTGTCCTTTGAATAGCCCAACAAGCCACTAGGTTCAAGGGCAATTAGCCCTTGGACAACTAACACAGGCTTTGACATTGATAAGGTTTCACAGCTGAGGTATTTTGTCTCATGCAGTGTGACATTTCTCAAGAAGGAGACAATGTCTGCCAACCAGAAAATTGGCTAACATTCCCCAGAGTAGGGAGGATGGGACTCTCTGCTCATGGGGCCTTCAATGCTGGGGTGCGCTGACTTTGCACATGTGAGAGATGAGGCCTTTATAAAGTGCAGTCTCACTTGTGGCTCAGTTATTAGCCAGTCAAAACTCCCCACACAGTACTGAGGGAGTGTCACATAGTCTGAGGCGCCAACTTTCAGATGAAGGATTAAGAATCTGCTCCTCAGGCGAAATTAAAATATTCTGAAGAAGAACACAAGGATGCGCCCCAGCCTTAAATAACATAATAAAAATATAAAGAGGGAAATAAATGCAAGGTGTTTGGGATAAGCAGAAGTACAGCATGAAGATTGATTGATCAGATTGATTGGCAGAGCAGGCTTGAAGGGTCAAACAGCTTATTCCTGCTCCTAGTTTGATTGTTTCTGAAACAGATTATTTGCCCATCATCACTGCTGTTTGTGGGAACTTGCCGTGGTCACGTCTGCTGCTGCGTTTCCGACATTGACAACAGTGAGAACAGTACATGGCAGAAATTCTTCATGACTGGGCCCTCAGGTTGGATGTAGCACAACAATAAACACTTGTTCCTCCTTCAATGTAGCAAGCACACTCCTCAGCCACTTGAGCAGAGTGCAGTCAGGCAGAAATCCATGGCTGGGACCTTTTCCGAATGTGTGGGGCTAATTTCTCCCTTTTCTGGGGCTGACTCAGTGCATGAGGAGCTGACGGGCTGTGAGGGGGGGGGGGGGGGGGGGGGGAGAACGATTTAAACTGCCTCTGTAAGGAATAACATCACCTGAAGACTCGCTGGTCAGATGTGAAAATACTTGACCATATGGGATGACTTGTCTCATCGACGTGTGACCTCCAATCTCCCCAACAATCCTCACCCCAACCCCCACAAGTGCCTCCCTCCACCCATCTGTCATTTATCATTGCTAAAAGCAGATTTCCCTTCAGGCGACTGTAGATGAACTCACACAGACAGAGGGCAGAGACGAGCCAGGGCAGCTGGGGGGTGGGGTGCTCTATCCAGCAAGACAGACAGACAGCCCATCTTCCATCTGACCATGTGGGGCAGGCGGGGACAGAGGAATGGGAGGGGGGGGGGGGGGAAAGGCCAAATAATGATCACGCAACATGTTGCCTGGCTTGGAACAGGTGCCGTACACAAAAGGGAAACCTCGGATAGATGCAGACGAGTAAACACTGATGTTCCAACTCTGCAGACTGCTGAGGGTTTTTCATTGTGCAGCAGCTCCATACTGGGCATGTGTGCAGACATCAGCAAGATCGACAGAAGGAAGCGAAATGAAAATATCTGTATCCATCTCGGGCTCGGTTTGAATCAGGGCTCTGACAGGGAAGGTGAAAGGTCACACGGGCTGCTGCCAGAATGAAATTGATATCTGATTTTTTTTGTGTGTGGTGCTTGAGGGAATTGTTTCATTTTAAGTTTTAGTTTTGCAGCAGTGTTCCAGCGAAATTTCAAAGCTCTTTGCTGATATAATCCCCAAGGCTCTTTTATACTGAATGTACAACACAGAAACAGGCCACTCAGCCTGACAGGTCTGTGCTAGTGCTCATGCTCCCACAAGGAGTCTCCTTCATCTATTTATTCTGGTAATGTCTTCAGATCCCATGCACATCAGCTAAGCTCAGGCAGAAAGCAGATGAGTGGGATTTTACTTTGCCAACACCATCCTTAGAGTCAATCTTTATTTCATATATCGCATGAGCACCCTCACCCTCTCACCCCCCTTTCCCTTCCTATGAAAGTGGATGTGTGACTCGATTTAAAAAGGACACTAGTTCCATCACTTCAGGCTGTGAGCCTTTCTTAGCTGAGGTACTGAATGAAAGAGCTGGGAGGTTTTGCATAAAACACAGGTCAGGCTGCAGTTGAAGCACTGCGTCCAGTTCTGGTCACTGCACTTTGCAATTGTACAAGAGAGATGATACACTGGGAGGTTGACATGGGCTGCAAAATTTGAGCTATGAGATAGATTGAAGTTATTTTCTCTGGAGTGCAGAGGAGAAACAAATGAAATTATGAGTGCTCTCCTTAGTGTGGAGAAAAAGGATCTATTCCCGAAGGGAATAGGGGATATGGATTTACACTAAGAATTGGAAGCTTTAGAGTGGGTTCAAGAGAAATCTTCTCACCCATAAGGTGGTGGGGATCTGGAACTCACTCCCTCTGGTGGCAGTAAACATTCAAAAGTCACTGAATCCCCTGTTATCAACAGCCTGGGGTTTGCCACTGACCAGAAACTCAACCGGTCTGGCCACATAAACATGGTGGCTACAAGAGCAGGTCAGAGGCTAGGAATATTGCCACATGTAACTGTGCTCCTGACTCCCCAAAGCCTGTCCACCATTTAGGGAGTGTGATGGAATACTCCCCATTTGCCTGGATGAGTGCAGCTCCATCAACACTCAAGAAGTTTGATGCCATTCAGGACAGATCAGCATGCTTGATTGGCTCCACATCCACAATAATCCCTCCACCATTGATGCTCAGTAGCGGCAGTGTGGACTATCTACAAGATTCACTGCAGAAAATCACCAGATACCAAGACAGAACCTTCTAGAACCACAACCACTTCCATCTAGAAGTGTTTTCTATGATTCTGTGTGAGCATTGACAATTCATTCAGTAATAAAATTTGACTTCTCATGTATTCCTACCACATCTGGTATTAATTTCTGTTTTGAGATAAGTTTTTAAACACATCCCTAATTCCCCTAGTCCAGACTGAAGATGAATAGACACATAATAAATAGGGAATCAGACTTGGCATTGTCTGCTCTAATGCTTTAGTGTTACACTGGCCAGTACTATGACCTACAGGGCCTTATGTTTAATAGTCCTCAACTCATTGCAAACCCCTTTCCTCAAACAGTTAAGGAAGAGTTACCAGACTTACAAGAAGAAAACCTAGTACTGCATCAGAACTCAAATGAGAGAGGAGAAAGAGCAAGAGTATGGAATTAATTTGACAGCTCTTTTAAAGAGGTAGTGTTGACTCACTAGGCTGAATAGCGTTCTCTTGTCATTCTATGATTTTGGGCAGTTGGGTCAGGATTTGGGTTTTTTCTCTCTCTCCCTTGAAATGGCCCTGTCTTATGCATGTGCCATTATGAATGGGAGGAGGACGATGAGGGTGTGTAAGACCCCTCCTGGAGTAATAGTAATCATGGTTTAGTTCTGGATTGACTCTCACAGCTTATAGAATTGGTTTTAGAGAGTACAGCTTGTACTTCTGGTTTCTGGTAGCTGGGAAGAGCTGAGAAGACAGACATTGATGGTGTCCATCCAGGGTCTTAGCATATCCTTTAGGGTCCATGCATTCACTGGTGATATCAAGCTTGCCCTCAGAGCTACCTGCTTTGATCTTTCCACTGCCAACATCAAAGGTGCACTACAGTTGGCCAATGCTCATCCAACATCCAAAATCAGAAGAACAGAAATTTCCTCCAACTCAATATTGGGAAGAACAAAGTCTTGGTTGTTGGTCCCTGCTCTGTTCCCTAGCTACCAACACATCCCTTCCCCTGGCATCAGTCTAAGACTAAACCAGCCTCCTCTCAAACAAGGAGTCATATTTAATCCGGAGATGAGCTTCACACCTCATCTCTGCACCATCACTAAGACTCCGTGTATTTCCAGCACTGCACCATTGTCTCATCTCATTTGATGCTGAAACCCTGCCCCAGAATCCTCTGGCTGGCTATACCAAGATCCCCTTGCTGTACTGAGACCCCTTGACTGTACTGAGACCCCGTCACTGTACCAAGACCCCCTGACTGTACCAAGACCTCCTCACTGTACCGAGATCCCGTCACTGTATTGAGACCCCCTCACTGTACCAAAACTCCCTGACTGCCCCAGAATCCCCAGACTGACTGCACCGAGATGCCCAACTACACTGAGACCCCCTGTGTCGAGACTTCTGACAGTACTGAGACCCCTGACCGCACCAAAACCCCTGACTGACTGCACCAAGACCCTTGATTGAGTGTACCGAGACCCCCAACTGTACCAAAACCCCCTGAATGACTGCTCTGAGACCCACTGACTGTACTGAGACCCCCAATTCAGTGTTCTAAGAGTCACTGACTCACACCTCATGCCCCTGGACTGACTGTACCAAGAGCCCCAGGCTGATAGCACTGATTCCCCCTGAATGGATCAAGATTCCTGACCGTGCTGAGAGTCCTGAGTAATTGCAGAACCCCCCTTGACCCAACTAAGGATTATACCCCTTTGACTTTGAGGGCACTGGTTAGTGCACATGCTGTATGTTTGTTGAGTCCACTGTAGATGGGCGATTAATGCAGTATGATGCCAAGCAGCAACATGTCCAGCTCCTGAATGTTCACCACTGAGAAGCAAAACAAGTCTACGCTAAAAGGCACATCACTGTGAGCATTAAAGGTCGGGCTGAGGGGACCAACTGCAAAAAGACAAGCCATTGCAGGGTTTGCATCCAACTGGGCTCAAGGTGAGTGAGAGTGAGTGAGCAGCTCTGAGATACAGTCCGGTAAAATCCATGAGCTAGCTGTCAGTCCATGTGTGCATTGTGTCCATGCAGCAGAATTGCAATGATAAGCACCTTTGTGCTCTACAATACACTGCTGAAGCATGGAAGAATTGTAAGTGGACTGGAGATGTGCCCTGATGATAGGACAAGTATAATACTGATACAGATCAGGTGCCAATATCCGTGCTTTCAATCTCTGGTGTACAACCTGCGATGTGGGTGCTGGGCGTCCACAATGGAGATCCAGATGAACGGGAATAATTGGATACCCTCTCACAATTTCACACCGGGAATTCTTCACTGCTAATTTCCATCCAACAGTTGGGACAATGGGAAACAAGAACAAAAAAAATTACAGCTCAAGTTCAAGCCTGGACCGATCCTGATTCTCTATCTAAACCTGTCGCCTATTTTCTAGGGATCGCTATCCAGCTATTCCCTGTCCATTCATGTATCTCTCTAGATACATCTCATCCAACATATGAGTGAAGAATGTTTGAGCAGTAATGAGGGTGCTAATGAGCATTAATCCTCATTAACAGGCCTTTCGCTCACCGATCAGTAGTGAAGAGCTCACCTTGACGTCCGGTATTTGGTTGGAAAATGCGACTTGACATTCTCGACATTGAGAAGGCCCTCACTCTACATCTCACACAACTCCCCAAATTTCTCACCAGAACCCACTTTGGTCAGGGCCTAGGAAGATTCCATCTTTAAAATTCAAAATGAAAAGCCCGCCTGAATTATTCCATTTCACATTGGGATGCCTCAGGAAAACAACTGCTCACTAACAGCCAAGTACTGAGAGCAAGGCTGACCTCAAAAGGATTCAAGATTTAACAAGGATATCCTGTAGAAATAAAACCATCAAACAATTACTGAGCTGATCTAAGTCAGCAACTGGTGAAAGATCCTCTATTGTCTCTGGGTCATGGGGTGAAAGGGAGACTTTATTGCAGATGATAACAGAAACCGCACCCTTTCCTTACTGACTCAACCAATCCCTCCCTGAGAGTTTGCTTCAGAATTCCCTGTTCTAAGAAAGACATTGGCTCTATCCTAACTCACATCAAGTTTCATTCATCCGTAACTGATATAGCAACTCAGAGAATCACAAGACAGTTTAGAACATGGACTGATATGAATAGGAAGGGTTTAGAGGGATATGGGCCAAGTGCTGGCAAATTGGACTAGATTACGTTGGGATATCTTTTCGGCATGGACGAGTTGGACCGAAAGGTCTGTTTCCATACTGTACATCTCTATGACTATGACTCTATAACTCTCTGCTCACGTTGGCTCTCAGTCAAGCAACATCTTGATCTTAAAATTATATTGGGAGAAAGCGAGGACTGCAGATGCTGGATGTCAGAGTCGAGAGTGTGGTGCTGGAAAAGCACAGCAGGTCAGACAGCATCTGAGAAGTAGGGGATCTCCTGCTCCTCGGCTGTTGCCTAACCTGCTGTTCTTTTCCAGCACCACAGTCTCGACTTAAATTTATATTCCTTGTTTTTAAAGCTCTCCAAGACCCCCTTCCCCCTCCCTACTTCTGTAATCTCTTCAAACCCAGGGCACTTCAAGTTAATCCCACTCCTCCAAATCTGACTCATGAGCATTCTCACATCTAATTGTTCTAATAACTGGTGACTGTACTTTCAGCTGTCTGGGTCTCAGACTCTATAATTCCATTCCTATACCTTTCCCTTTCTCCTTCACATTATTCCTCACAATCTACCTCTTCGATCAAGCCTTTGGATGTCGGAACAGATATCTCCCTTTGTGGCTCAGCTAGTGTTTTACAATGTTCCTATGAAATACTTTGACATGTTTCATTAATGTTAAAGCACTCTATTAATGTGAATGTACAATTATAGGTGTTGGCCATTCAACCTCTCTCTGTGGCTCCACCATTCAACAAGTTCACAGTGGATTTGATTGTGACCTTAGTTCCACATTCCCATCACAGAAAACCATTAACTCCCTTGTTAGGCAAGAAACCATTTACCTCCTTAAAAATATTCAGTGACACCTCCCCCACCCCACAACCTCAAAGCCTCTCTGGAGAAGGGCAGCACAGTGGCTCAATGGTTAGCACTGCTACCTCACAGCACCAGGGATCTCGGTTCAATTCCATCCTTGGATGTCTGTCTATCTGGAGTTTGCACATGCTCCCTGTGTCTGTGTGGGTTTCTTCCCACAGTCCAAAGCTGTGCAGGCTAGCTGAATTGGCCATGCTAAATTGCCCATGGCGTTCAGGGATGTTTAGGTTAGGTGCATTAGCTCGGGATAAAAGTAGGGGAATGGGTCTGGATGGGATACAGTTCGGAGGATTGGTGTGGACTTGTTGGGCCAAATGGCTTGTTTCCACACTGTAGGAATTCTGTGAATTCCTGTGAGAGTTGCAAAGACTCATGACCCTTTGGGAGAGGAAAAAAAACCTGCTCATCTCAACCTTAAATGGGAGACTCCTGACTTTGAAATGGTGCTCCTTAATTCCAGTCTCTCCCACAGAGAGGGGAGCACGCTTTAAGCATTCACTCTGTCAAATCCCCTCAGGATCAAATACATCTCAATAACATTACAAGCACATGCTGTTGTTAGAGCAACTGCAAATTAAGATGAGACGCTCTCTCTCTCACTGCTCCACTTGTTGCATTCATAAGATTCCAGGTCCCACACGTGTGTGCTAGAGACACTGAGGCCAAACTGGAGACCATTTCAAGAGAAGAAGCTGCAAAGAAACAGGGAAATGTTGGTATTAATTAAGCTGGTTCTTGGCTGGTAAGCATGCACTATGAATTGGCCATGGGTAGGGAGGGGTTGGGGGATGGGGGTGTGTGTTGGGAAACCGAGTGGTCTATCAGGATTGCCACTCCCCATTCTATCTGACCATACCATCCGAAAATACACTAGGAAAGTGGCAGGCAGCACTGGGATTGACACCAATGTGAGGTAGTCTTCAGCACCTTTGGCTCACCAACTGGCATGCAAATCCCAGCATGAGTGAGGAAAGCAGAGGGTGAGGGAAAAATCAGGGAAGCTATCTAAAACCCTTCAGTCGGTATTGCAAATGGACTTATACCTCAGCTAACAATGATACGCTCTTCTATATTCACTGTCAGCAGTAATCCTGGCAGTGAAGTGTCTCCTCAGCTGAGTCCCAGCTAATACCTGGGAGAGATGCCATCTGATTCAGCGCTAATTAATTGTGGTGCATGCTAAGCATCTTCCTTCTCCTCTGTTACCTAAACAATGCTGCATCTTAAATGCTATCACCTGCAACTGTCTGGTTTCCATAGCAATTGCAGATCTGTGAGGTCTCACTTCAGTATGAGGCCAGCTGCCAGTTATTTTGGAATTCACATACACAAGAGGATCCCATGCTGCCTTAAAGGGATTTCAACCCCTTACAATCAAAGGCTGTTTATTAGTTATAATATGCTCATTATTTGATACCAAAGCCTCACTTACCATTACATCTTGCATTAACTAATACCCGAGCTGTGCAGCATGCTATGCTTTGGGTTCCAGGCAAAGTTCAACTGGAATTCATCGGTTATAATGAAGGTGCTATTCCCTCTCGACTGTCAGCTGTGCAATACTCTCGTCAGTGAGTTCAAAAGTCATAGATTCTTGTCCCACTCCAGAGATGTGAGCATTGGAACTGGGACCGACGCTCCACTTTAGCACTGAGGAAGCCCCCTGAGTTGTTACAGGGGTCAGCATTGTCCGGATGAGAAATGTAACCGAGGTTGATGTGCACACGGTCAGATTGTGACTGTGAGCTTGCTGCGTGCAAATATGCTGCAAAAAAGCCCCAGAGTGGGCCCTCTTCAATTAGCTGCAAAACACTTTGGGACATCCTGTCAATGTGAAATTGCTGGAAATGATTCAAGTCTTTCTGTGGCTTGATTGACACATGCAAGCAAAGAGCAAAAGCAGGCCATTCAGCCCATCGAGCCTGTTCTGTCTGTGTATTGGACTCTTTTATCATCAACCTTGGTTTTTGTGTTAATGACAAGGGAGAGAGTTTCAGATGTGTTAATGGGTTATATGAATAGCCCTCTGTGGTTCTGATCAATTTTAATGTGGAGTTTTAAGAAAACTCCAAACACCAATCCTAATTATCCTGCGTCGCCACGACAACTGTGATCAAGCTGTAACCTCAAATCCGCATTCCCACCCACCCCAATAACATTTCATCTTGCAATTTAACGGGAATCTATCCCCGAGGAGAAAGTGAGGACTGCAGATACTGGAGATCAGAGTTGGGAGTGTGGTGCTGGAAAAGCACAGCAGGTCAGGCAGCATCCAAGAATCTATCTCCCTCTGCCTTTCCACCATTTGAAAGTTCTGCTTCCACAACCTTTTCAGAAAGAGATTACTAAGCATGACTGAGAAATAAAAATTTGGATCACCTATGTTTCAAATGGGCAGGGCTTATGCCCAAACCGTTGATTCTCCTGCTCCTTGGATGCTGCCTGACCTGCTGTGCATTTCCAGCGCCACACTCTTCGACTCTGACCTCCAGCATCTACAGACCTCACTTTCTCCTGGCCCCTTTCTTTGAGCCTAATTCAAGATTGGCCTCTAAATAAAAACATCTTTTCCACACCTGCCCTGTGAGGACCCCCTCAGGATCTTTTATGCTTAAATCAAATCATGCTTTACTTTTCTAAGTTCCACCAGGTACTGTCTGACCTTGCTTCATCAGACAACCCACCCATTCCGGGTAAGAGGAGGAAGTGCGGACTGCAGATGCTGGAGAGTCAGAGTCAAAACGTGCGGTGCTGGAAAAGCACAGCCGCTCAGCCATGATCCGAGGAGCAGGAGAGTCGACGATTCAGGCATAAGCCCTTCATAACGTCGACTCTCCTGCTCCTCGGATGCTGCCTGACCGGCTGTACTTTTCCAGCACTGCCCATTCCAGGTATTAGACTGGTAAACCGTCTGGGTACTCCTTTCAGGTATTCACATTCTGATGCCTACACCAAGGCTTGACTGTTTCCACCGAGACTATTTTGATCCTGCCTCCTTCTGCTCAATCCAGTTGTAACTCTGGAGTCTTGGAACAATCTTTGCCTGGATTTGTGTGTCTAAGGCATTGAACAGCTGACCTTCTCTGCCAGAGGAGCCCCCTGACCAGATGGAGCCAACCTCAGCCAATGGGCCTGGACACTCAATGGCACTCCCCTAATTATATCACTGCAGGGTTTTGCGAGAGTTCTCCAGTGGAGGATTTCATTGACAGACCAGTACTGAACCTACGCTAGCCCTCATTCCCAATATTAATGCCGGTTCAACATTTCCAAGCTCTTGAAACTGGAAGAGGTGCTCCCAGATTCCTGTCGCCATTTCCTACCAAAAGGAATTGAGGGGATATGGAGTTGAAAAGTGTGGCACTGGAAAAGCACAGCAGGTCAGGCAGCATCCAATGAGCAGGAGAGTCGACATTTCAGGCATGAGCCCTTCATCAGGAATGTGGCGGGGAAGGGGGCTGACAGATAAATAGGAGGGTGGGGGTGGGGGGAGGGAAGGTAGCTGGCTAGATGATAGGTAGATGCAGGTGGGGGATGATGGTGATAGTTTGGAGTGGAGGATGGAGCGAATTGGTGGGAAGGAAGTTGGGCAGGTAGAACAGTTCACGAGGGCAGTGCCGTGTTGGAGGATCAGATCTGGGATGAGGTGGGGCGAGTGGAGTTGACAAAACTGGTGAGGTTGACATGTGGTTGGAGAGTCCCAAGGCAGACGATGAGGCTTTCTTCCTGCAGTTGTCACGTGGCTTGGATTGGGCGGTTGAGAAGGCCCAGGACTTGTAGGTCCTTGGTGGAGTGGGAGGGGTAGTTGAAGTGTTCAGCCACAGGGCAGTGGGGCTGTTTGGTGCGTGTGTCCCAGAGATGTTCTCTGACACGTTCCATGAGTTGGCATCCTGTCTCCCCAATGTAGAGAAGACCACATTGAGGGCAACGGATGCAGAAGGTTAGGTGTTTGGATGTGCAAGAAAATCTCTGCCAGATGTGGAAAGATCCTTTGGTTTGCCAAGCTGGGAAGTTAGTTTGCAAATATTTCATCACCTTTCTAGGTGACATCTTCAGTGCTGTGGAGCCTACTGTGAAGCACTGTGTCAGTTGGAATTTATTTGGTTTCGTTCCTATTGCTACGGTTGCAGGTTCTGGTGGCTTGTTGCAGTGGTCGGTATATTGAGTCTAGGTCACTGTGTTTATTAATGGAGTCCGTGGATGAGTGCCATGTTTCTGGAAATTCTCTGGCTGTCCTCTGTTTGGCTTGTCCTATTGTTGTTGTGTTGTCCCAGTCAAATTTTTACACAAATCAGGAATTGAGTATATTTAAAACGGAGATAAGTGAATTCTTGATTGCCAAGGGAGTCAAAGGTTATGGAGAGAAACCAGGAAATGGAGTTGAAAAACCTTTCAGCGATGATTGAATGGCAGAGCAGATTCGATGGGCTGAATGACCTAATTTCTGCTCCTATGTCTTATGGTCTTATGGTCATGGGGTAGAACAAGTTGTCAGCATGGCCTGAAATAGGGACACAGTTTAAATAGAAGGGGTCTCCCAAGGATGCAGTTCTGAAGGAGTTTCTTCTCTGGGAAAGTCATGAGCCTTTTGAACTCTCTTCCTTAGAGAGCAACAGAGGCTGGATTATTGAATACATTTAAGGCTGAAATAGATTCTTGAGTACCAAGTGAGTTATATGTTACTGGGAGCTGAAAGCAACCTGGAGTAGAGACAACAATTGGATTAAGGGTGATCTTATTGAATGGCCTACTCTTACTCCTAATTCCTATGTTCAAACAGAAATTACTGCTTTCTTCAGTTTATCCCAAATGGACGACAGCATCACAGAATAGCCATGGCATAGAAGAAGCTTAAAAATGTGTTGCTGGAAAAGCGCAGCAGGTCAGGCTGCATCAAAGGAACAGGAGAATCGACGTTTCGGGCATAAGCCCTTCTTCAGGAATCCCATGGCATAGAAGAAGCCCATTCAGCCCATTATGTCTACACTGAGTCTATTACCGAGTGCCAATTTTCCCCATATCCCTGAACGTCATTTCCATCCAAAAAAAATCCAATGCTCTCTGGAATGCCTCAGTTGAACATGCCTCCTCTGCATTTCTGGGCAGTACTTTCCAGACCGTGACTACTCATTGGGTGGAAAGGTTTGTTTCCTCAAATCATCTTGCTTTGTCTGCACAGCACTTTAAGTCTACGCCCTCTAGTTCTTTTTTCTTTTACAAGAGGAAAGAGCTTCTCTCTATTTACTTTATCCAGCCCACTCATGATTTTTAAAGCCTCCTGAAAATCCCCTCTCAGCCTTCTTCTGCCCAACTCCCAACTTTTTCAATCTTTCCTCACCACTGCAGTTTCTCATTCTTAGGACTGTGCTGATAAATTGCTTCCCCTCTCCCTCCAAAGCATTCTCATCTTTCCTGTACTGTGGTGCTCACAACTATACCAACCATGCAACAAGGAGAAAGTGGGGACTGCAGATGCTGGAGATCAGAGTCGAAGAGTGTGGTGCTGGAAAAGCACAGCAGGTCAGGCAGCATCTGAGGAGCAGGAGAGTCAGTGTTTTGGGCATAAGCCCTTCATCAGGATGATGAAGGGCTTATGCCCAAAACATTAAGTCTCCTGCTCATCGGATGCTGTCTGACCGGCTATGCTTTTCCAGCACCACATTTCAACTATACAAGAATCATTAAAACTGAGGAAGGGTCATTGAATCTGAAATGCTAACTCTGATTTCTCTCCATACATGCTGCCAAATCTGCTTTGCATTTCCAGCAATTTCTGTTTTTGTTTCAAATTTACAACATCCTTCGTTCTTTCATTTTTTGTTTGTTAAAACTATCATTCGGTTGTTTACTTAAAGTTAAGACTGGGTATGTGCACTGTCAGCTGGGAGGCTCTATAGAGAGGTCTGACCTTTGGGACTGCTGCTGTATTCTAGCTACGTAGTCTTGGATGAAAACATTACATCCCTCCTCACAGGGGAAATGTTAGTCAGCAGTTTAAGAGACCTGACCTTATTGTTTGTGTGCACACCACATTATAGCAGCAGATACCACACAGCCTGCATGGAAATTAGCATTATCTGTGTAGCCACAACAAAACTGGCACCATGTGTGCACAAACTGTGCAAACTAAAACAATAGTTTAAGGGTCGTTGGTACTGAGGATTAGGGATCTCCAGAAAGTGACAATGAGCTTGTGCCATATCTGACAGGAATGTGACTAGAAGCTAACTGAGGCAAATGGAAAGAAAGGCATACATTTTTATAGCACCATTCACCATGTTCCAAAGCACATCTTAGCCAATGAATTATTTTTGAATTGTACTATCTTTACAAGGTACTGTGTAGACTTCTGAACCCCACTTTACAAAAATTGAGATAGAAGACTTGGGATCTTGTGACACATTGATATTGTCCCTATCTCTAGGCCAAACAGCCCAAGTTCAAGTCACATCTGGTCCAGAAGCAGGTCATAACATGTCTCTGAACAGGAAAAATCCAAAACAAACACAGAGAACGCTGGAGAAACACCTTTCAAGGAAGAGTTACATGATGTTTGCAGGGCTAAAGGAATCAAAGGGTATGGGGAGAAGGCAGAAACAAGATATAGAGTTAGATTATCAGCCATGATCATATTAAATGGCCAAGCTAGCTCAAAGGACTGAAGGACCTATTCCTGTAACTATCTTCTACCTTTCTATGTAATTCAGCAGTTCTGAACAAGAGTCATCCTGGGTTTGAAGCTTTATCTCGCTTTCTCTTTTCATAAATGCTGCCAGACCTTCTGAGTTTCTCCAGCATTCTCTTGCAAAAAGTTGATTAGAAATACCTATGGGAGAAAGTGAGGACTGCAGATGCTGGAGATCAGAGCTGAAAATGTGTTGCTGGAAAAGCGCAGCAGGTCAGGCAGCATCCAAGGAGCAGGAGAATCGATGTTTCGGGCATGAGCCCTTCTTCAGGAAACTGAAGAAGGGCTCATGCCCGAAACATCGATTCTCCTGCTCCTTGGATGCTGCCTGACCTGCTACGCTTTTCCAACAACACATTTTCAGCTCTAGAAATATCTATGGACAACCTGGAGGAAAGGCACACTAGGATAGTTACAGAACTGGTGATAGGTGATACCTGTCAAGAAAGATTCAGCATGTTGGGGCTCTTGAATTCCTTAAAAAAGGAGGACATGGCTGTCTTTAAAAGGGTTTTAACAGATTCAAAATAAATAAGTTGTTTCCTTCTGTGGTTGGAGTCAGAAATAGAAGTCCTCAATAAATGTCTTTGAGGGAAGGAAATCTGCTTTCTCTACCTACTTTGGCCTACATGTGACTCTGGGCCTCTAGGTGTGGTTGACACTTGAATAGCTCCAGGGACATCTAGGAATGAACAACAGATGCCAACAACACATACATTTCACAGAAAGATAAAGAAACAAATAAGGTGCTGGGATAAGAATTGTCTGTTTCCATGCTGTTAAGCTCATGTGATACATAACAAGTTCCCCCCAAACAGCAATGAGTTGATGGATGGATAACCTCCTTTTGTGATGTTAATTGAGGGATAACAATTGGTCAGGACAATAGAGAATATCTCCCCTGCTCTTGTTCAAAGTAGTGCCGTGGGGATCTATGATATTAACCAGAATGACAAGAGTAGCAGATGCATATTGCCCTTCAAGCCTCAAACTATCTTGAGTTGGAATTATATTGTCATTCCTTAACTGTAGCTGAGTCAAAATCCTGGAACTTCCTTCCTAACAGCCCTGTGGGGATCTCTGTGGGCAGCAGCAGCTCAAGAAGTGGCTCATCACGACCTTGTCAAGGACAGCTAGGTCTGGGCAATAAATATTGACCTTTTGCAAGGTTTGTGAAGGTTTGTAGCTCAGGTTGAGGTTTAGAGTGTAGGTTTGCTCGCTGAGCTGTAGGTTTGATATCCAGACGTTTCATTACCTGGCTAGGTAACATCATCAGTGGAGACCTCCAAGTGAAGCGAAGCTGTTGACACCAACTTCGCTTCACTTGGAGGTTGTCATTGATAATGTTACCTAGCCAGGTATTGAAATGTCTGGATATCAAACCTACAGCTCAGCGAACAAACCTACACCCTAAATATTGACCTTTTATTTGTAGTCGGGTGTGGGCATCATTGGAAGCACCAGAATTTATTACCCATTCTTAATTACCCCTTTATCTGGATGCGTTGCTAGGGCCTTCCCAGGGAACAGTTCAGAGTCAATCTTATTGTTGTGGTCTGGAGTCAGGCCAGACCAGGTAAGAACAATAATCTTCCTTCCCTGAAGGACATTAGTGAATGGGATGGGACATGCTAGCTATGAGGAGAGGTTGAATAGGTTAGGTTTCTTTTCATTAGAAAAAAGGAGATTGAGGGGGGACCTGATTGAGGTTTACAAAATCATGAAGGGTATAGTCAGGGTGGATAGAGACCAGCTTTTTTCCAGGGTGAAGGATTCAATAACGAGAGGTCACGCTTTCAAGGTGAGAGGTGGAAAGTTTAAGGGGGATACACGCGGCAATTACTTCATACAGAGGGTGGTGGGCGTCTGGAACGTGTTGCCAGCAGAGGTGGTAAAGGCAGGCACAGTAGATTCATTTAAGATGCGTCTGGATAAATGCACGAGTAAGTGGGGAGCAGAGGGATACAGATGCTTAGGAATTGGGCAACAGGTTTAGACAGTACATTTGGATTGGCTCAGGCTTGGAGGGCTGAAGGGCCTGTTCCTGGGCTGTAACTTTTCTTTGTTCTTTGTTCTTTTCTCAATAATCAATAGTTGTTACACCTCAGCTTCTTTATATATTTACCATTTGCCATGTAGGGATTCAACCCCATGCCCTCAGAGCTCATGTTGAGGTTGTACAGGACATTGGTGAGGCCTCTTCTGGAATACTGTGTCCAGTTTTGGTCGTCCCATTATAGGAAGGATATTATTAAGCTGGAGAGGGTTCAAAAGAAGTTTACCAGGATGTTGCCAAGAATAGAAGGTTTGAGTTATAAGGAAAGATTAGATGGGCCCTGACCTTTTTCACTAGTGTAGGAGGTTGAGAGGTCACCTCATAGAGGTTTATAAAATCATGAGGGGTATAGATCACACGTCTTTTCCCTAGGGTGGGGGATTTCAAGACTAGGGGGCATATTTTTAAGTTGAGGGGAGAAAGATTTTTTAAAAAGACATGAGGCAATTCTTTTACACAGAGAGTACTTTGTGTAAGGAATGAACTTCCAGAGGAAGTGGTAGGTGTGGGTACAGTTACAACATTAAAAGATTAAAAATCACACAACACCAGGTTATAGTCCAACAGGTTTAATTGGAAGCACACTAGCTTTCGGAGCGACACTCCTTCATCAGGTGATTATCTCCAAATCATGAACATTAAAAGACATTTGGATAGCTACATGAATTGGAAATGTTTAGGGGGGGATATGGACCAAGAGCAGGAAAGTGGGCTTAGTTTAATTTGGGATTATAGGTGGCATGGTCTGTTGAACCAAAGGGTCTGTTTCTGTGCTGTATGGCTCTATGGCTCTAAAACATCAGTCAGGGATACTAGGTGACTAGCCCAGTGACATTACCAATACATCCCTGCTTCCCCCATGAGTGAATAAAAACAATTATGGAAAAGCAATTAAAGCTGGCTTAGCCAGCAATGTTCATATCCCGTGAACAAATGGGAAAGAAAATACACCCAGCTGAGACAGCAGATAGGGGCTCGGTTTAATCTCTCATCTAAAAATTTGCTGATAGTGCAGCACCTCTTCAGTACTGCACTAAAGTGTCAGCCCTAATAATGTGCTGTATTCTCTTGAGTGAGGCTGGGTTTCACAGGCATCTAACTCTGAGACAAGAGAGATACCCCCATCTGCCCCCACCGCCAAACCCTGGCTAAATTGGAAATATTTGATGAGCTCCAGACTGACCATCAGTCCTGAGGGGGTGAGGATTTTATTGAAACTTCCTTTAGTGTGAACTGAAAGCTTAGAATAAATTTAACATTATAACCTCACCTTTTCTGATTACTTTCAGTCAAATGTTTACAAAGATTTTATTGTATGCAGGAAGCTATGGTCTTATTGGGGGGGAGAGGGGGAGATTCATTTTGGTGTGTGGCCAGTCTTCCTTGAGCTAAAACATTTGCTTTTCCCAATTAAGCTTTCAGGAAATGATGGACATATTTGCAATTTCATGTTCAGACTGCTCAAAAATATGTTTTACTGGAAGATTAATTTAATATTTTGATGAGCAGAGGGTGTTGCCATGGTTACTGTGGCTGGTGGTGATTGCAACGACACAGTCAACGTTCTTCACTGCATAGTGCCCATGGTAACGAAGGATTTTCAGAAACAGTGTTGGGGTGGTGTTGGGGTGGGGGTGGGGGTGGGGGTTGCAGCAGGGTTAACGTGGGAGAGGTGCTAATCTGTGTTACAGAAGCTTCTAAACTTCAGACTAGGCCTCAGTCAGGTAATCAAAGGAACCTTGACTTAATCTGTCCTGACAGGCAAGGATGAATGCGACAGAGTAAAAGAGACAGTATAGCAACCAAAGATATGGGGTAGTTGTTGACCTTGTGGCATTAGCTTTGGGCTATTAACCCAGAGACCCAAGCCATGTTCTGGGGACCTGGGTTCGAATCCTGCCATGGTAGAATTTAAATTCAATAATTACCTGGAACTAAGAGTCTAATGATGACCATGGACCCACTGCTGATCGTCAAGAAAATCCGCATTGGGTTCAGTAATGCCCTTTAGAGAAGGAAATCTGCCATCTTTACCGCGAGTGCCAGGCCGTGTACACAGCAGCGTCTTCCGCCAGGATCAACGGGCCAAATGTTCCGGACTACTGGTTGGTCCGTGGCCGGTGGACTCTTTGCTGGAGGAGTTACGGGGGTTCAGCTGGAGTACCACCCATCTCCTCTACCTGGGGGTCTACCTCAGCCCGGCTGAGGAATCCTGGCCGGCCAACTGGCAGGAGCTGGAGGCCAAAGTCTCGGCTCGCCTAGGCCGCTGGACAGGACTGCTCCGAGTGCTATCTTACAGGAGTCGAGTGCTGGTCATAAACCAGCTGGTGGCCGCCATGCTGTGGTACCGGCTGGTCACTTTGGTCCCTCCTCCTGGCTTTGTCGCTGACATCCAGAGAACGTTGGTCGACTTCTTCTGGGACAAAATGATGCACTGGGTCGCTGCGCAGGTTCGGAGTCTCCCTATTGAGGAGGGCGGTCAGTCGCTGGTGTGCGTCCGCACCCAGGTCGCGACGTTCCGCCTTCAGACCTTGCAGCGATACCTTTACGTCGAGCCTCCTCCTAGGTGGTGCACCCTGGCGACGTATTTTTTCCGCCAGGTGCGTAACCTCCACTACAACACACAGCTCCTGTTCGTCGACCGTGACGGTTTGGAGGTCGCCCTCAAGACGCTGCATCTTTTACCAGGACCTGATCACTGTCTGGAACATGGTCAGAGGAATAGATAGAGTAGTCAGTCAGAAACTTTTTCCCCGGGTACAACAGAGTGTTACAAGGGGACATAAATTTAAGGTGAAGGGTGGAAGGTATAGGGGAGATGTCAGGGGTGGGTTCTTTACCCAGAGAGTGGTGGGGGCATGGAATGCGCTGCCTGTGGGAGTGGTAGAGTCAGAATCTTTGGTGACCTTTAAGCGGCAATTGGATAGGTACATGGAAGGGTGCTTAAGCTAGGACAAATGTTCGGCACAACATCGTGGGCCGAAGGGCCTGTTCTGTGCTGTATTGTTCTATGTTCTATGTTCTATGGTCGAATCGCGTCGCGCCTACCCTCCGGCTGGAGTAGCGGCTGTCGTCAGGGAGCCGTTGCTCAGGAATCCGCACCTCCGTACTCGCGGGTTCGAGTGGCTGTCGGAAGGGAGGGCCGTGGCGGCGATGGCGACCAGGGTCGGGGACGTGCTGGGTGCCGGGGGCCTGGGCTGGACGCTGCCGCAGAACATAGTGAGCAAGGCAGCAGTAGACGTCCGGTACGTGGCCACCGCCATCCGACGCCTTAAAACGGTGGTGCTTGGACCCGACGTAGTGCACCAATTGCAGGACACTCAGGTGTGCGGTGGGATCCTGTCCGCACTCACCCCAGCCCGGACGGAATTTCACATTGGCCCCAAGATCCCGTACTTCCCGCGGGAGCCTGTGCCCCACAACCTGAGCCGCCTCCGGAATTTTACTTTTGTTCCCTTCCAGGGGATAAAAAGGCGGGCCCTGTATAGACTGCTGCTGCACACCGTCCACCTCTTCTCCCTCATCCACCGTCCGCACACGCTTTGGCATGCCCATTTGCCACCGGGCGGTGGGGATTCCCAGTGGAGGGCTCTCTACGCGGGAGTCCTCCCCCTTTCTCTCGGGGATCTGGGGTGGAGGGTGTTGCACGCAGCAGTCCCCTGCAACCGCAGATTGCGGTGGTTCACGGACTCCCAGCCCAACTGCTTGTTCTGTGGCGCTGTGGAGTCCGTGGACCATGTATATATTGGGTGTGGGCGTTTGCACTCCCTTTTTGATTTTCTTAAACCTCCTCCTCTGCTTTTGGTTGCACTTCAGTCCCACGCTCCTGATCTTCGGGCACCCGGTACAGAGGAGGGAGGGCAGATCTGAAGACCTCCTCGTGGGTCTGCTCCTGGGCCTGGCCAAACTGGCCATCAACAGGTCCAGGCAGCGGGCCGTGGAGGGGGTCGTTAGGGCCGACTGCCTGCCCCTCTTCCGCGGTTATGTTAGAGCCCGGGTGTCCTTGGAGAAGGAGCACACGGTGTCCACCAACACCCTGGAGTTGTTCAGGGGGAGGTGGGCGCCGCAGGGAGTGGAGTGCATTATTTCCCCCTCCACCTCTATTTTGATTTAATCCCTGCCCTCCCCTTCACTGTTTGATCACACAGCATTGCCCTTTTGTGAAGGGCACTGCTTGTCACTGGTCACTCGGGTGTTTTCCTATCTTCCTGGTGGTGGAAATTGAATAAAGATTTGTACACCTTGTGTCTCTCACTGTGTCTGACACCTGCACACACACACCATGGGTGCTGGGGAAAAAATAAGCACTACCGCAGTTAGGCGGGAGTGTGGGGGTAAGAGAAAAAAAATAAACAGGAGTGTTAGGGGTTCTGCTCACTCTGAGAGCTGGCTCTGAGGGAGCTGGATTGAAAAAAAAATTAACAGGAGTGTCCCTGATCTTTGGGCACCCAGTGCGGAAGAGAGAGAGTAGGTCAGAGCATCTCCTCGTGGGTCTGCTCCTGGGCCTGGCCAAACTGGCCATAAACTGGTCCAGGCAGCGGGCCGTGGAGGGGGTTGTTAGGGCCGACTGCCTGCCCCTCTTCCGCGGTTACGTTAGGGCCCGGGTGTCCTTGGAGAAGGAGCACGCGGTGTCCACTAACACCCTGGAGTTGTTCAGGGAGAGGTGGGCGCCGCAGGGAGTGGAGTGCATTATTTCCCCCTCCACCTCTATTTTGATTTAATCCCTGCCCTCCCCTTCACTGTTTGATCACACAGCACTGCCCTTTGATGTGAAGGGCACCGCTTGTCACTGGCCACTCGGGTGTTTCCTTTTTTCCTGGTGGTGGAAATTGAATAAAGATTTGTACACCTGTTGTCTTTCACTGTGTCTCACACCTTAAAAAGATTTACAGGAGTGTCAGAGATTCTGTTAAATCTGAGAGCTGGCACTGGGGGAGCTGGATCTGTGTCAAGGACTCTCCACGCGAGTAGATAAAGGGAGACTTGATGATGGGATACCAGCCTCTGTGGACTTATGCCAAGGAAGAATTTGGAAAAGTTAGGGCAGAGCAACAGGACAAATTTTTAATGCTTTGAAAGAGCTGGTATGGACAAAATGGATCAAATAGCATTTATTCTTTCATTTTATAATGTTGTGCTTGTAATCGTTAGTTAAATTAAACTATGCAAGAACACTGTGGAAATAAAAGACATGCAATGTCATCTATCATAAATAGCAAGACTATGACCCTCAGCATAGTCTATCCTACTTTCTCAGTAGGTTACTTGAGGGAATAAATACATTACCATGAGACCTTAGTTTGTAATACAGACAATGTGGGTTATTTCACCTTTTGTCCTGTCGCTACCACCACTGCATAGTGATCAGCAACCATTAGACGAGTTACCAATTTCATATCTTGAAAATTGTTTAGTGTAGACATGTTGCCAAAGCTGAAGCTCATCAGGACAAATGCAAGAATGCCAAATTTCAAGCTATTCCAATAATTGATACTTCTTTAGTATGTTAGTGTTAAGGTAAATCAACTTAAGTAGAACTGTCCATGTAGAACTTCAAGACTCAGAACAAGAGGGATTGAGGTGATAGAGGTCACAGAGTGTCTGTACTGGCTTTACAAGTAGTGCACAGATCCAGGTCCATTTAATGTTTAGGAGAAAAATGTAATTATCTCAAGGAAAGTTATAAACATTTATTTTAATACCATGCTACATGTTTAAAAATAGACAGGACAATGATGCAGAAACATCAGATCAGACGGTAAAATATTGAAGAGTCTGGAATGATATAATCTTAACTGGTCGCAAAGAATAAGGTTAATGTGAGAGGAATCCTGGGCTTCGCAATATTATTAGCTTGAAATGATCCAGACCATTGCTTATTACAGAGACGCATTGAAGATTTTGTCTTTGCACTCATCAGGATGAATACAACAAAGCCAAATTTCAAACGATTGCAACAATTTATATCACAGGATACGAGGGTGAAGATTTGTTGTCAAGTCAAATACGATGACTGCCGTATTGCCATGGAGAAAGCAAATGGAAACTATCAGCTTCCCAAGCACTCGGGTATTGACAGCAATTAAGGCATGAACAAATTCCACCTGTTTGCAGAAGTTGGGTCTCTGCTACAAATGTACGCAGATTCTAGCAAGCATAAATGAGCCATGTTCCAAGCTCAAATGATTATCTAAAATTGAGTTATTTTTACACTCAGGAATCTTCAGCAAGTGCTGCCCTATCAAAGAATTAAACATAACAACAAATGTTTTGTTCTGTGTTTTGCGAGCATGGGCTGATTGAGCAAGGTCTGTACTCTGCTGAAACAATCTGAAGGAGCACTCTGTTTAATTCATCAGTCAATTGCAAGGATATACAGCCTACCTATCTGACATTGCACCAGCGCTGAAATGGATACATGACATTGCTCCATTGAATCAGAGGCAGTTTTAAACTGAAGGCAGGGTTCTGTTTGTGTAATCACTGCTAGCAGCAACAGCAATGGCTTGTTTCATATGTTCTTCAAATTTTTGAGATACTTTACCTTTTGAGATAATTTCAGGGAGGCTGGGCACTTTTTAGATCTGAATAAAGGGTATTTCATCAATTTGAGAACTTGCATGGGTCATATTAACAATAGAACACAGAACAAAGAGCAATACAGCACAGTACAGGTCCTTCGGCCCTTGATGTTGCGCCGACCTGTGAAACCAATCTGAAGACCATCTAACCTACACTATTCCATTATCATCCACATATTTATCCAATGACCATTTAAATATCCTTAAAGTTGGCAAATCTACTATTGTTGCAGACATGGCATGCCACATTCTTACCACTCTCTGAGTAAAGAAGCTACCTCTGACTTCTGTTCTATATCTATCACCCCTCAATTTAAAGCTATGTCCCCTCATGCTAGCCATCACCATCCGAGGAAAAAGGCTCTCATTGTCCACCCTCTGATCATCTTGCATGTCTCTATCAAGTCACCTCAATGGTCTGATCAGGGAAGCCATTGTCCAGCAAGATAGCTTTGGCATGTTCTGTTTCTGAGTTGAGCTTGCAAGATGAGCCAATACCAATTTAGAAAATTGCTGATAATGTCAATCATCTCCTTTCCTATCGGAAAGATGTTGTGAAACTTGAAAGGGTTCAGAAAAGATTTATAAGGATGTTGCTGGGGTTGGAGGATTTGAGCTATAGGGAGAGGCTGAACAGGCTGGGGCTGTTTTCCCTGGAGTGTCGGAGGCTGAGGGGTGACCTATAGAGGTTTAAGAATTATGAGGGGCATGAATAGGGTAAATAGACAAAGTCTTTTCCCTGGGGTCGGGGAGTCCAGAACTAGAGGACATAGATTTAGGGTGAGAGGGAAAAGATATAAAAGAGAGCTAAGGGGCAACTTTTTCACGCAGAGGGTGGCACGTGTATGGAATGAGCTGCCAGAGGTTGTAGTGGAGGCTGGTACAATTGCAACATTTAAGAGGCATTTGGATGGGTATATGAATAGGAAGGGTTTGGAGGGATACAGGCCTGGTGCTGGCAGGTGGGACTAGATTGGGTTGGGATATCTGGTCGGCATGGACAGGTTGGACCGAAGGGTCTGATTCCATGCTGTACATCTCTATGACTCAATAACTCCATATGGCATGGGACTGAATAGCTCGCAACCATTATATTAACCAGTGAAGATGGGCTTGCAGTAGGTGGTACTGGGGAACACTTTGTTGGATTGCTAAATCAGCACCTCAAGAAAAGGCTGCTCCATCTCAATGAGGTAAAAACAATGACTGCAGATGCTGGAAACCAGATTCTGGATTAGTGGTGCTGGAAGAGCACAGCAGTTCAGGCAGCATCCAAGGAGCAGTAAAATCGACGTTTCAGGCAAAAGCCCTTCATCAGGAATAAAGACTTTAAGGACATTTAAATGGTCATTGGATAAATATATGGATGATAATGGAAAAGTGTAGGTTAGATGGTCTTCAGATTGGTTTCACAGGTCGGTGCAACATCGAGGGCCGAAGGGCCTGTACTGTGCTGTATTGCTCTTTGTTCTGTGTTCTATTGTTATTCCTGATGAAGGGCTTTTGTCCGAAACGTGAATTAGATTGTGGGAGGGATACCAGGCCAGTTCCTCGATCAGCCCCATTTGTGTACTCTGACACTCAACATGGAAACATCTCCATTTTACAATTTGTGTCCTTTTTAAAAAATCCCAGCCTGATATCATCTTGCCCTATTTCTTTAACCCTCTCTGTTCCACAGCCCTCCAAGACCTTGGTGCTCCTCAAATTTTATCTTTAATAATAATAGCTACTTTCATATGGCACTGTCACAGTCATAGATCTGTACAGTACGGAAACAGACCCTTTGGTCCAACTCTTTGATGTTGACCAGATTTCTAAATTAATCTAGTTCCCATTTGTCAGCATTTAGCCTGTATCTCTCTCAACCCTCCCTATTCACATACCCATCCAGCTGCCTTTTAAATGTTGTAACTGTACCAGCCTCCACCCCTTCCCCTGGCAGCTCATTCCATACACGCACCACCCTCTGCCTGAAAACGTTGCCCCTTAGGTCTCTTAAATCTTTCCCTTCTCACCGTAAACCTGTGCCCGCTAATTTTGAAGTCTGCTACCCAGGGGAAAAGTACTTGGCTATTCACCCTATCCATACCCCTCATGATTTTATAAACCTCTATAAGGTCACCCCTCAGCCTCCTATGCTGCCGGGAAAACAACCCCAGCCTATTCAGACTCTCCCTATAGCTAAAAATCTCCAACTCTGGCAACATCCTTGTAAATCTTTTTTGAACCCTTTCAAGTTTCACAACATCTTTCCTATACCACAGAGGCCAGAATTGACTGCAGTATCCCAAACGTTGCCTAACCAATGTCCTGTACAGCCACAACATGACCTCCTAACTCCGGTATTTAATGCACTGACCAATGAAGGAAAGCATACCAAATGCCTTCTTCATTATCCTATCTACCTGCGATTATACTTTTAAGTTAGTAAAAGTCCGTCTGTCCTATTCCCTACAGCCAGTGATTCACTGATATTCATTGCTCCATCATTAGAGGCTGTGCCTTCAGCTACCAAAGCTCTGACATGCCCTCCCCAATCACTCTACCTCCCTAACCACCTTGAAAACACTCCGTAAAACATATCTCTTATAAAAGGCTTTGCTTGCCCAGTGTGTCTCAATGTGAAATGTTGTTTCATAACACTCCCTTAAAGCACCTTGGGGACGATTGGCTGTTGCAGGTTCCAGGGTTTAAATGTTTTAGTAGGGTCAGAGGTGGGGGTACAAGAGGGAGAGGTGTGGCATTGCTTGTCAAAGATAGTATTACAGCGGTGGAAAGGACGATGGATGAAGACTCGCCATCTGAGGTAGTTTGGGCTGAGGTTAGGAATAGGAAAGGTGAGGTCACCCTGTTAGGAGTTTTCTACAGGCCTCCTAATAGTCCTAGAAACGTAGGAGAAAGGATTGCGAGGATGATTCAGGAGAAGAGTGAAAGTAATAGGGTGGTTGTTATGGGGGACTTTAACTTTCCAGATATTGACTGGGAAAGCTATAGCTCGAGTTCGTTAGATGGGTCGGTGTTTGTCCAATGTGTGCAGGAGGGTTTCCTGATACAATATGTAGACAGGCCAACAAGAAGTGAGGCCATACTGGATTTGGTTCTGGGTAACGAACCAGGTCAGGTGTTAGAATTAGAGGTAGGTGAGCACTTTGGGGACAGTGACCACAATTCGGTGACTTTTAATCTAGTGATGGAGAGGGATAAGTGTGCACTGCAGGGCAAGAGTTATAGCTGGGGGCAGGGAAATTACGATGCGGTGAGGCACAACCTAGGATGCGTGGCTTGGAAAAGTAGGCTTCAAGGCATGGGCACAATTGATATGTGGAGCTTGTTCAAGGAGCAACTATTGAGTGTCCTTGATAAGTATGTACCTGTCAGGCAGGGAGGAAAGGGTCGTGTGAGGGAGCCGTGGTTTAATAAGGAATTGGAATCCCTTGTTAAATGGAAGAGGGCGGCCTATGTAAAGATGAGGCGTAAGGTTCAATTGGGGCGATTGAGAGTTATAAGGTAGCCAGGAAGGATCTGAAGAGAGAGCTAAGAGCAACAAGGAGGGGACATGAAAAGTCCTTAGTTGGTAGGATTAGGGAAATCCCTAAGGCTTTCTATAGGCATGTCAGGAATAAAAGAATGACTAGGGTAGGAATAGGTCCAGTCAAGGATAGTAGTGGGAAGTTGCGTGTTGAAGCTGAAGAGATTGGGGAGACACTGAATGAATACTTTTCGTCAGTATTCACTCAGGAACAGGACATTGTTGCCGATGTGAATATTGAGTCACAATTAATTAGAATGGACAGCTTTGAGGTATGTAGGGAAGAGGTGTTGGAAATTCTGGAAAGGGTGAAAATAGATAAGTCCCCTGGGCCTGATGGCATTTATCCTAGGATTCTCTGGGAAGCAAGGGAGGAGATTGCAGAGCCATTGGCCTTGATTTTTATGTCCTCGTTGTCTACAGGAATAGTGCCAGTAGACTGGAGGATAGCAAATGTGGTTCCCTTGTTCAAGAAGGGGAGTAGGGATAACCCTAGTAACTATAGGCCGGTGAGTCTCACTTCTGTTGTGGGCAAAGTCTTAGAGAGAATTGTAAGTGATAGGATTTATGAACATCTGGATAGGAATAATGTGATCAAGGATAGTCAGCATGGTTTTGTGAAGGGCAGGTCGTGCCTCACGAACCTTATTGAATTCTTTGAGAAGGTGACTAAGGAGGTAGACGAGGGTAAAGCGGTAGATGTGGTGTATATGGATTTTAGTAGGGCGTTTGATAAGGTTCCCCATGGTAGGCTACTGCAAAAAATACGGAGGTATGGCATTGAGGGTGAGTTGGAGGTTTGGATTAGGAATTGGCTGGCTGGAAGAAGACAGAGGGTAGTAGTTGATGGTAAAGGTTCATCTTAGAGTGCAGATAGTAGCGGTGTTCCGCAAGGATCTGTTTTGGGACCATTGCTGTTTGTCATTTTTATAAATGACCTGGAGGAGGGGCTAGAAGGTTGGGTGAGCAAGTTTGCGGATGATACGAAAGTCGGTGGAGTTGTTGACAGTGAGGAAGGATGTGTCAGGTTACAGCGGGATATAGATAAGCTGCAGAGCTGGGCAGAAAAGTGGCAAATGGAGTTCAATGTAGGTAAGTGTGAGGTGATTCACTTTGGTAAGAGTAACAAAAAGATGGGGTACTGGGCTAATGGTCGGATACTTGGTAGTGTGGATGAGCAGAGGGATCTTGGTGTCCATGTATACAGATCTCTGAAAGTTGCCACCCAGGTAAATAGTGCGGTGAAGAAGGCATATGTCGTACTGGCTTTTATTGGTAGAGGAATTGAGTTCTGGAGCCCTGAGGTCATGTTGCAGTTGTATAAGACTCTGGTCCGGCCGCATCTGGAGTATTGTGTGCAGTTTTGGTCGCCATACTATAGGAAGGATGTGGAGGCACTGGAACGGGTGCAGAGGAGGTTTACCAGGATGTTGCCTGGTATGGTAGGAAGATCGTATGAGGAAAGGCTGACACATTTGGGGCTGTTTTCATTGGAGAAAAGAAGGTTTAGGGGTGACTTGATAGAGGTGTACAAGATGATTAGGGGTTTAGATAGGGTTGACCATGAGAACCTTTTTCCAAGTATGGAGTCAACTATTACGAGGGGGCATAGCTTTAAATTAAGGGGTGGTAGGTATAGGACAGATGTTAGAGGTAGATTCTTTACTCAGCGAGTCGTGAGTTCATGGAATGCCCTGCCAGTAGCAGTGGTGGACTCTCCCTCTTTATGGGCATTTAAGCGGGCATTGGATAGTGCATATGGAGGATAGTGGGCTAGTGTAGGTTAGGTGGGCTTGGATCAGTGCAACATCGAGGGCCAAAGGGCCTGTACTGCACTGTATTTTTCTATGTTCTATGTTCTATGTTTTATGATGTTGAAGGTTCTACGTAAATGCATGCTGGATTTCTTGTTGCAGTTTGATATGTAAGTAAGCACTTTCGCCTTACCCGACCGTAGGGGCTGCTCTCAGATTAGAGAGAGATGACTGATGGTGGTTAAAATCAACTAGGCGAGAGTGAGGACTGCAGATGCTGGAGATTAGAGTCGAGAATGTGGTGCTGGAAAAGCACAGCAGGTCAGGCAGCATCCGAGGAGCAGGAAAATCAACGTTTTGGGCAAAAGCCCTTCATCAGGAATGGTGGTTAGCCTGGTGGTCGCCATTCCTCAGGTGAGGGGAAAGATTGAGGAGGACAGTCCTTCATGGTAACTTCAGTTGGTGCAGGGATTGTAACCCACGCTGGTGACATCATGCTTTATTGCAAACCTGAGCTAACCAATACCCACAATAAGTGAACCTAACCTGCTGCAGTTCTAAATGCCAACTGGAATCTTGTTCAATGCAAGGCCAATGAGCCATAGTGATCAGGAAGGTTCCCAGATCTTGCTGGTCTCGCTAATCAAAAATTTGAGCTGCATTTTAGGTAAGGAATGACCAGATTCAGCTCATCTGAGTGGGACAACTGACTCAGATGTCCATTTCTAACTCAAGAACAGATCTTCAGTACAAGAGCAAATTACTGCAGATGCTGGAATCTGTACTGAAAATAACAAATGCTGGAGATCACAGCAAGTCAGGCAGCATCTGTGGAGAGCGAGCAAGTTAATGTTTTGAGACTCAATGACTCTTCATTTCAGCACTTCACTTCAGCTCTGATGAAGAGTCATGGGTGGCATGGTGGCTCAGTGGTTAGCACTGCTGCTTCACAGCACCAGGGACCCGGGTTCAATTCCAACCTCAGGTGATTGTGCGAGATGCATGTTCTCCCCGTGTCTGCATGGGTTTCCTCCTGCAATCACAAAGATGTGCAGGTCAAGGTGAATTGGCCATACTAAATTGCCTGTAGTGTTACGTGCATTAGTCAGGGGTAAATGTGGGGAATGGGTCTGGGTGGGTTACTCTTTGGAGGGTCGGTGTGGACGTGTTGGGCCAAAGGGCCTGTTTCCATGCTGTAGGGAATATAATCTAGACTTGAGACATTAGCTTGCCTCTCAGACCTTCAGGCTGTTTGGTTGAACTCTTACAAGGCATTCTAATCCTGCCTATTACCCAATACATCGTCTGGTTGTGTCCTGAAAGAACTCATTGCACTCCCGTCCTCAATGCTTCCCGAACTGATATAGAAAGCTGTGCGTGAGGAGTCTTCTATGCCATCTCGTGTTGCTAGGGAGTTCTTTCTCGGGCCCATGACCTAACAACATGTGCATAAAACCAGTATGAGGTTAGATTAGAAATTTCTGCGCCATCACCTACAAAATGGGAGACATCCAGCCCCCTCTGGTGGTGGAGCCGGTTGATTACAAGTAGCCCAGTTTTTCTCAACTCTCCTTATTCTCCCCCAAATTGGTCTTCTTTCAGGAGAATGGTTCTACGGCCACATTCAACCCACCGAGTAACCCAGATATCCATCAACCATGAGCTACAGTGACTATTGGCAAACTAATTTAACCTTTGGAGCCAAGCCATCCATTGCCTTAACACTGATATCCCCAGATAACCCCAACGGGGGTCAGTGGATAGTGTTCTTCTCTGAAGGTGGTGGAAATAGAGAGGACGAGTGATTACAAAAAAAAGGGCACTAGAGGGTGCTGCCACAAGGGTAGAGCAGGAAATGGGACTGAGTAGATTGCTCTTGCAGAGAACCACAAGGAATTGATGGGCTCAATGGCCTCCTTCTGTACTGTAGTGACTCTGACTCTGTGGCACAGCCGTGCCTAGGAGTTCTGAGTTCAGTCTGAGCTGAATCGGGATAAACTAGGCATTAAACCCAGGCCCACTTACACTCTCTATTGACCTGATGTTCAACAACAGCTTGGATTTATACACAATTGATTGATCTATTGGGCGGCATCCATATAGCACCAAGTACAGCTGTATTATTGAAGGCCGCTCCCACTCTGATGCCACCCTTGCCATAAAAGATACAGACTTTTGGACACGGGCAGTACAAGTCAATAAGTGACATCATGCTATTCGACCATGAGAGTCACCACTGGCTGAGCCTGTCCTCATGTAGACCAGTCTGCAAATGCTGCATTTCTAATGGGGCTGGGATGGGCTCAGGTCAGTGATTCCAATGTTAATTTGTTTGTTCTTTCATACAGAGCTACAGGCAAAAACCATGAAAAGATAGCACTTATCGTGACCAACTGAAACCTCAAAGGGCTTTACAGACAATGAAACTTTTACAGCCACTGTGGCAATGTAGGAAACACAATCGCCAAATGTGCTTGGCAACATCCCATAAACAGTAATGTGATCGTAACCAAGTAATCTGTCTTTGTGATGTGGTCTAAGTGATAACTATGGCCCAGGATACTGGAGGGAATCTCTTCTGCTCTTCTTCGAAATACAGCGATGGGATCTTTTATGTCCACTGAGGAGGCAGACAGGGTCTTAATGTAATGTCTCATCCAAGAGATCGCACCTCCAGCAGTGGAGCACTCCCTCAGCGCTAATCACCTGATGTTTATGCTCGAAGCCTGGAACAAGTTTTGTACCAGAGGTGAAGGTACACTCGATATGCTCCCTAAACTCAACGATCAAACATCCCTCCAGTCATCAGATCTGGGAGCTTGAGTGCTCTGTACAAGTAGATACCAGATGGAAAAAATAACAGGGAAACCCTTAAGATAACAAGTTAAAAAAAACGTCTTTACTGAGAGGATTTGAGAAGCAGGGACATTTTGCTGCAATTGTGTACAGTTTTGCTCTCCTTATCTGAGGAAGGATGTCCTGTCTATGGAGGGAGTTTTTTAAAAAATTCATTTGCAGGATGAGGGCATCAATGGCTAGGCAGCACTTATTGCCTAACCCTAATTGTCCTGTGAAGAGTCAACCATGTTGCTGTGGGGCTGGAGTCGCATGGAAGCCAGACCAGGTAATAACGGCAGTTCTTTCCCAAAAGGACATTAGTGAACCCGATAAGTTTTTCCGACAATCAATAATGGATTCATGGTTCATTATTAAACTCTTAATTCTAATTTTTAAAAAATTAAATTCAAATTCCACTACCTGCCATAGCAGGATTTGAAGCCCAGTCCCCAGAACATTACCTTGTCATAGTCATAGAGTCATAGGCCACTGCCAAGGGTAACAGAGATTGATCCTGGGAAGGCAGGACAGACATACGAAGAGAGACTGGATCAGTTAGGGCTATATGTCACTGGAGTTTAAAAGAAGGCGGTGGGGTTATCTCATAGAAACTGATTAAATTCTAACAGGTCTAGATAGGGTAAACACAGGAAGGATGTTCACAATGAATGGGGAGTCCAGAAACAGGGTCACAGTCTAAGAATCGAGCGTAGGCCATGTAGGACCCAGATAAGGGGAAATGTGTTCACCCAGAGAGCAGTGAACCTGTGGAATTCTTAGCCACAGAAAGCAGTTGAGGCCAAAACATTGAATGTTTTCAACAGAAAGTTAGATGTAGTTCTTAGGATTAAAGGGATTGAAGGTTATGGGGAGAAGGTGGGAACAGGGGACTAAGTTTGATGATCACATTGAATGGTAATGCGGGCTTGAAGGGCTGAATGGTCTACTCCTGTTCCTATTTTCTATATTTGCATTTTAAGAAAATTAGCAATTGGGGTCATCGATGAGGAAAGATGCAAGAGAGAGAGCCAGAAAGAAAGCAGTTTGCCCAATTGCCTCCTACCATCTGCTGTTTACAGTCAAGGTTGTTCTGTGAGGCTGTTGTTTCTCATTGAGGAGCAGCTGCCTATCAGTTCTTACACAACAGGGTGAGTGGGCGGCTTCTAGCCTTTCGCGTCAGGTCCTCGGTGTTGTTCCCTAATGATGAAGATGGAATTCTGATTGACTAATCAAATATTCAGCTCATTATTTGTGCAGAAAAGGTCATGGAATTTGCAAGTTGCTGCAGCAAGCCTTAACCCTTTCAGATCCTGCGTCAGACTGCAATCGCAGGCTGCCGTCCACCTTCTGAGGTAAACCATCGCTTTCATGCTCAGTCACCGGACCACTCAACATGAACTGCCTCATTTCCACTTGCCCTTAGTCAGAAAGCTTCAGCCTTTCAGACCCACTCCAGAGATTTGAGCTTGGAGTTGCAGCTCACACTCAGACTGAAAGAGGCTTTCTCTCAGCTAGTCACTTGAGGATTTACTGGGACTTGTTTCCACTACGATTCAATGTGTTCGGCGATGGCTGCAAAGACCAAGTTGCAGTCTGCTGACTCTTCCCACTTCAGGGCAGATGGTGATTTAAAGGTTGTGGAGATGATTAGTTGAGAAATTTGCTCACCTCGATCTTGCTTCTGTGCCTCACCAAAGAGGTCTCTTAAAGGGTTTGGTATCTTCCCAAGTTAGAGAATGGCCCTTCTTCATTAAAAACAAAATACTGCAAATGCTGGAAACCTGAAATAAACAAAGAAAGTGCTGGGGAAACTCAGCAGGTCTGACAGTGTCTGTGGAGAGAGAAACAGAGTTAATGTTTTGACTCTTCTTCAGATCTGAAGACTAACATAAATAACTAGTTAAAAATCACACAACACCAGGTTATAGTCCAACAGGTTTAATTGGAAGCACACTAGCTTTCGGAGTGACGCTCCTTCTTCACAATCGCCTGATGAAGGAGCGTCGCTCCGAAAGCTAGTGCTTCCAATTAAACCTGTTGGACTATAACCTGATGGTGTGTGATTTTTAACTTTGTACACCCCAGTCCAACACCAGCATCTCCGAATCATAAATAACTAGCTACCTGACGAAGGAGCAAATAAATCTGTTGGACTATAACCTGGTGCTGTGTGATTTTTAACTTTGTATACCCAGACCAACACCAGCACCTCCACATCAATAATATCTGTGTCATGTCTGTCTTTGTGTGTCTGTATGTGAGGAGGGCAAGCAGAATTTTAAAAGGTTAGAATTTAAGTTAGAGAGTTACAAATTGGAAATTCTTATCTTCTAACTGCCATTGGGTAAAGACAAGTTGTTCAGAATAAATTGCTATTTTCTTGTTAACTGCAGAAACCTGGTGAGTGGTTTCTTTTAACGTGGGTTCATCACTCGGGGGAAAGTGGAGACTTTGGTTGGTTTGACTAAATCTTTTCACATTTGTGACAGCTCCGGGAACAGTAGAGTTTGATTTCCAGTGCACAGGCCCAGGGAAGTGTCATCCTCTGACATGGAGAGGGGATCCACTCAGTTCAAGAGCAATCAGTGATGGGAGAGAAATACAGACCTTTCACAATCCCACGAATGAATGAAGTAAAGAATAATGCAGCAGGTAAAATGATCCGAGGACCCTGGTCTTGATTGCTATCCAGTGATCTTTCTTAGAGTGGATGCAAGTAAGACAGTATATCCTGCTGAGCCTCAGAGCTTTATCTCACACAAGGAGAGTGTAAAAACATGAGAGGATACACTAGATCTGAGAAAGTGCTTGACTCAAGTGTTGAATATAGAACCGTCCTGCGGTTCCTCCCCTCTGAGGAGATGATACCTATGTCCCACTCAATGTTGGTCATGATGAAGAAAAGACATATTCCGGGTTAATATTGCCATGCAGAGGGATTAGAGTTGGTTGTGCATGAACCACAGAAAGTTATTATGCGGATACTGCAAGCAATTAGGAAGGCAAATGATTTTATTTTATTTCAAAAATATACTTTATTCATAAAATAATTTGATGGTCTGTACAGTTGGTCATGCCATACATACGTAAACATTTGCATACAGAGATTAGAATTTATCATTTGTATATACAGGTCTGTATGTTTATCAATCATATGTCCATATATTTAGCTGAGGCGTCAGCAGAGCCCAAAAGACTGCGTGGGCCCCCTGTTTAGGAAGGCAAATGGTATGTTAATCTTCATGGAAAGAAGGTGGATTATTATGCAAGAATGTCTTGCTGCATTTTTACATAGGACCTTGGTGAGACCACAACTGAGTACTGTGGACAATATCCTTATGTAAGAGGAATATACTTGACGTCGTCAAGGGGAAAGTTTACTGGATTAAATTCTGAGATGAGAGGTGCGTCCTATGTGGAGACATCAAGGGATGGAATATTCTGCACTCGCCTGGATGGTTGTAGCTCTAACAAAACTCAAGAACCTCGAAACCATTCAGAACCAACAGCCCATTTAATTGGAACCACATTCAACGCATACTCCCTCCCCTAACAACATACAGATGGGAGAGGTGTGTACCATTTACAGAATGTGGTGTAGCAACTCACCCAGGCTCCAACGACTACACTTTCTAAATCTATCACTTCTACCACCTAGAAGGACAATGGCAGCAGACACCAGGGAACATCACCAATTGCAAGTTCTCCTCCAAGTCACTCACCATCCTGACTTGGAAATACGTCTCTGTCCCTTCACTGTTGCTGGGTCCACATTATGGAATTCACCTCCCAACAATGAACACGTTAAGCGATGCCACTCGGAGGGTTTAGTCAATATGTGGGCACAATGAATTCCACTTCCAGAAACCACTACCACACTCAGACTTTGGAGATCCGGGTAGTGGCAGAAAAAAATAGAGGGAACATAGCTTTATAACCGTTGCATGTGTATGTGTGTACCTACACTAGATGGACTGAAGTGTTGTAAAAGGGTGGCTCACCACCACTTTCTCATGATGATAATTAGGGATGGGCAATAAATGTGGGGCTACTAGTGAATACCCACATCCCATGGTGGAATAAAGAAAAATAGAATGAATAGGAAGGGTTTAGATTAGATTCCCTACAGGGTGGAAACAGGCCCTTCAGCCCAACAAGTCCACCCTCCAACCAGTAACCCACCCAGACCCCTGCCTAATGCACCTAACACCATGGACAATTTAGCATGGCCAATTAACCTGACCTGCATATCTTTGGAGTGTGGGAGGAAACCGGAGCACCCGGAAGAAACCCACGCAGACACAGGGAGAATGTGCAAACTCCACACAGACAGTCGCCCAAGGCTGGAATCGAACCTGGGACCCTGGTGCTGTGAGGTAGAGTGTTAACCACTGAGCCACCATACCACCCTCTCATAAATCCTCAAGAATTTGGCAGAATGAACGGAGAGTCCCTTTGAAGCATTAAGAGAGGCTGATGACAATCCTGCCCTTCCCAAGTTCCACACACGTGAACGTTCAGGATGGCAGATGGAGAACCATCAGCTGAAACCCTCTTGTTCATTTGTTCCTGGAGTGCTGAGGTTGCTGGCTGGTGCCCATCCTTAATCACTTGCCACCTTCCTGTATGGCTGCAGTCCTTATGGTGCGAGCACGCCTACAGTCCAGGCTTTCTTGGAGTAGTTCAATAAACTGAAAGGTCTGTCAGGGCATCTCAGAGGCAACTGAGAGTCAACCACATTGCTGTGGGTCTGGAGGTATTTGTAGGACAGACCGGGTAAGGATGACAAATTTCCTTCCCTAAAGGATTTTAGTGAACCAGACGCAAAAATCTGCTTAGTTCCATACCGACAGAACTTAACTCTTTTATTGCAAATTAATTTATTATGAGACCATAAGAAATAGGAACAGGAATCAGCCCCTGCTCTCCTAATATTTGTTGGATTAAATTTTACCACCCTATGATGGGATTAGATTTCTGATTTGATCTGATTTATTCCTGTCACGTGTACTTAGTTACAGTGAAAAATGTTGTCTTATGTTCTTTACAGGCAGATCGTATTATACAAGTGCACCAGGGTAACAGAACAGGATGCAGGATACAATGCTATAACTGCCAGGAAGTTGCTAAGATAGATCAACATCAGCATTAAAGAAGTCCATTCAAAGACTGATAATAGTGGGGAAGAAGCTGTTCTTGAACCTGTTCATGTAAATTTTTATATCGTCTGCCCAACGGAACAGGGAAGAGAGTATAAGCGGGGTGGGAGAGGTTTTTAATTATGTTGGTTGCTCTCCTAAGACAGCAGGAGGTACTGATGGAGTCAGTGGATGGGAAGCAAGATTGAGTGATGGACTGGACTGTGTACACAACAACCCTGTTGTTTCTTTTGGTCTTGGGAACAGCAAGCCGTGATGCATTCAGACAGAATGCTTTCTATGGGACATCTGTAAAAATGTATAAGAGTCTTTATGGACATAGTGAATTGCCTTAGCTTCTTGAGGAAGTAGAGATGTTACTGCGCCTTCTTGACTGAAATGTCAACAAGGGTAGGCCAGGACAGATCGTTGGTGATTGTCACTCCCAGGAACATGATGCTGTCAACCATCTCCACCTCAGTGCCATTGAGCTCCAGATCCCGAGTGCAAACGGCCGGATGCTGGGCACTATGTAATCACTCAAACCTGGTGTTTCCCCAGACAGGCCCTGTAAGCTATTCCAACTTTCAGTTACGTCACAACCACAGACCAAGACTCACACCCAAAACTTTCCACACTTTCTGGGTGGTGCTTGTGTGGAATGAGCTGCCAAAGGAAGTGGTGGAGGCTGGTACAATTACAACATTTAAAAGGCATCTGGATCGGTATATGAACTGGAAGGGTTTATAGGGAAATGGGCCAAATGCTGGCAAATGGGACTAAGTCAGTTTAGGTTAATTGGTCAGCATGGACAAATTGGACCAAACAGTATGCTTCTGTGCTGTATGTCTCTATGACTCTATGACCTGTTGCTTCAGGACTGTGATGGAATAGAAGAAGGGGGTGGAATGGAGGGTAAACACAGTGGGGGTGGTGGTGGGGGTGTTTGGAGGGAAACCCCAAGCATCTTTGGTTGAAGCCAAAAAACCCCACATTTGTTTCTGTGGATCCAGCCACTAGCAACAGTTAAGTCAGCACACCTATGGGATTCCTGTGTGGGGAAAGGGACACTGTAATTAGCCTCAGGGCAATCCAGAGCTAAGGCAGAGGAAAAGTATATCAGCAAGGATATCCTTTATACAAACTACCAGGCAAATAGGCATAAAGTTATCAAAATTTTCAAACCAACAAGATGTTACGGCAGCCTCTGAAGCAGGTGGGGCTTGATATATTGACCTCCTGTTCAGATGTAGGGACACTACCACTGTGCCACACTTAAAGAAAAGTGGACACAGGCTTGAAAATCCAGTCCTGAGAATCAGCAATTCATGAGTTGAGAGTTTTTTTTAATTTACTTAATAGTGTCGATTTCACACCCCACCTAAAAAAAATGAGATAACAAAAGTGTTAACAGACTTTTTTCCAAAATAGAATCTGTTCTGGCAGGGTGAAGAGCGAATGATGACGTTATCCTATAAAGCAATGACGCAACCTCCCATTGCTGAATAGTTGCCTGTCACCCCGAATTGTGACTCACACGGTGAAGAATGAGCATTTCGAAGATGCTTGTGAAATGGCAAATTCAACATGAGTCAGCGCCTGGGGTTGAGGAGGAAGGAGAACCTTTTTAAGGTCACTGGCAAGGTAAAGTTTACCTCGTGCCATAATCAGACTAATGGTCCTGTGATTCAGAAAGCTGAATCTAATGATGGAGCAACACGAGTTTGAAATCCACCATGAATTTCGGACTGGGATGGGGACGAATGTCTTTTCTCAGAGTGCTGTGAGTCTTTGGAAATCTTAGCCACAGAGAGCTGTGGGAGCACAGTCCATGTATAGTTCAGGCTGAGAAAGATTCTTGATCAGTCGGGGAATCAAATATAATGGGGAAAAGGCAGGAATGTGGATGTGAGAAATGTTGGATCAGCCATGATCCTACTGAATGGCAGAGCAGGCTCGAGGGGCTGAATGGCCTACTCCTGTTCCTGCTTATGATCTTATGGTGACAGTCTAATTAGAGTCAGAGAGTCATAGAGATGTACAGCATGGAAACAGACCCTTTGGTCCAACTCGTCCATACTGACCAGATATCCTAACCTAATCTAGGCCTATTTATCAGCCCTTGGCCCATATCCCTCTAAACCCTTCCTATTCGTATACAGAGGAACCCCGATTGTCCGAACGACATGGGCAGGGAGTATTTTGTTCGGATAATCGAATGTTCGGATAATCAAATGTTCGGATAATCAAATCCCGGATAACACAGTTTAGCAAAGCACCGGGACCTTGCGATCTTGTTTGGATAATCTGAAATTTGGATAATCGATGTTCAGATAATCGAGGCTTTCCTGTAGCCATCCAGTTGCCTTTTAAATGGTGTAATTGTACCAGTCTCCACCATTTCCTCTGGAAGCTCATTCCATACACACACCAGCCTCTGCGTGAAAAAGTTGCCCCTTAGGTCCCTTCTAAATCTTTCCCCTCTCACCTTAAATTCTAGTTCTGGACTCCCCCACCCACTTGTGAAGGGAATCTGGGAATAAAATGATCCTGTCAGTAATGGTGACCATTAAACTACTGGTATGTCATTAAGACACATCAGGTTCACCAGCAAGTGGAAAGAATTTTGCTCAGTTTATCTCATCTGATCAATATGTGACTTCCTGCACACAGCAATGTGGTGGCGTTTTGGTGGAAATAGTTTCACAGGTGCCCAGTTGTATCAAAGCTCCTACAACTTACACCAAACAATGGGTCAAAAAAGAACATAGAATCCCTGCAGGGTAGAAAGAGGCAATTCAGCCCAATTCAGCCCCTTCAGAAGAGCATCCTATCCCATCGCCATTACCCCACATTGGGTTTTCATCATGGTCAATGCACCTAACCTGCACAGCTTTGAATCCCGCCCAGACCCAACCAGACCAGAATTGCACGCAATATTCCAATCGTGGCCTAAGCAATGTCCTGTACAGCTGCAACATGACCTCCCAACTCCTGTACTCAATATTCTGACCAATAAAGGAAAGCATACCAAATGCCTTCTTCACTATCCTATGTACCTGTGACTGTACTTTCAGGGAATTATGAACCTACACTCCAAGGTCTCTTTGTTCAGCAACGCTCCCCAGGACCTTACTATCAAGTGTATAAGTCCTGCTCTGATTTTCTTTACCAAAATGCAGCAACCCTGTAACCCTGTAATTCCCAGGGCTAATTCACCTAAACTACACATCCCTGGACACTATGGACTGTTTAGCATGGTCAATCCACCTAACCTACACATCTATGGACTATAGTAGGAAACCCGTGCAGAGATGGACAGAATGTGCAAACTCCACACAGACAGTCGCCCGAGGCTGGAATCGAACCTGCGTCCCTGATTCTGCGAGGCAGCAGTGTAGTGCCAATCACTGTGCTGCTGTGCCACCCAAAAATGGCTGACTCTCATCTTCTCAAAGGCAATTACAGATGGGCAATAAATGCCAGATTTGCCAGTGATGCCCATATCCTATGAGTGACTGGGTATGAACAGCAGGAAGTTGGGAGAGGAATGAGGGAGATTGTTTAGTTAAAGCTGGGAGCTCTTGTTTGCTGTCTGAAAGGGTGCTGGAAGAAAATGTAAATTGGATACATAGCTGAGAAGGGAAGGAGGAATCACAGGATTCTGACAATAGGGCAAAGGACAAACTTTCCTCATTCCTGAAGAAGGGCTTATGCCCGAAACGTCGATTCTCCTGTTCCCTGGATGCTGCCTGACCTGCTGCGCTTTTCCAGCAACACATTTTCAGCTAATGGGATAGGTCTTGTGAAGAGCCAGCACAGGCTAAATGGACTGAATGGCCTCCTCCTGTCTATGATTCTGTGAATTATAAAAAAAGACACAAGATCCAAGAGTGTCTGAAGCACCTGTCAGATGTTCGCTTAATTAACCTCGCATTTCCCATCCAGTTCACAGCTTCCTTCATGAAACCAAAACTGCCTTCCTCCGGCCCTGTAACCCAGAGAGTTTAATCTGTGTTTAGATCAGCCACATTCAAGATTCATTCTCAAGCTGTGCCGTCTTATATAAATGGTAACAGTTATGTCATTGAGAAACATGTCAACCCTATTGAACAGTGGTGCAGATTCGAAGGGCCGAATGGTCTAATTGTGCTCCTGTAGCTGATGGTCAATTATGGAATGGTACAGTGGCCCAGTGGTTCGCACTGCTGCCTCACAGTGCCAGGGTCCTGGGCTTGATTCCACCAGCGGGTGACTGTCTGTGTGGAGTTTGCAAGCTCGCCCCGTGTCTATGTGGGTATCCTCCCAGTCCAAAGATGTACAGGTTAGGTGGATTGACCATGCTGAACAGCCTTTAGTGTTGATGGATGTGTAGGTAAGGTGGATTAGCAATGGGAAATATAGGGTAGGGGGATGGGTCTGGATGGGATACTCTTTAGAGGGTTGGTGTGGACTTGTTGGGTCGAATGGCCTGTTTCCACACTGTAGGGATTCTAGGAGATATTCATGAAACAGAATGAGGCCATTCAGCCCATCAGCTTATAAAGTGCAATTCAACCTAATATGGCCCAAATCCTTTGGTTATAGCTCTTCACGTACATGTCCAAATGCATCATAAGAGAGATTAGAATTTTTGCTTCAAGCATCCTATCAGGCAGAGAGTATCAGACCTCCGTCATCCTCCACAGAGAAAGAAAGTACCCTTAAACTCTGCTCTGATCCTTCCACCAATCACTCAAACCAACTTACCTTTGGTTATTGATTAGACTGAAGCTAACAGAGAAAATCCCCTCTTACATCCACAATACCCAACCCCTCTCCAGGCTGCTCTCCATTCTGACTTGGAGCCATATTGCTGTCAAAATCCTAGAAGAATGCCCTCTGCAATGGTACTATGGGTGCACTAACACCATGTAGACCACAGTGGTGGATGTGTTCTATATGGACTTCAGTAAGGCATTTGACAAGGTTTCCCATGGGAGACTGGTTAGCAAGGTTAGATCTCATGGAGTACAGGGAGAACTAGCCATTTGGATACAGAACTGGCTCAAAGATAGAAGACATAGAGTGGTAGAGGATTGCTTTTCAGACTGGAGACCTGTGACCAGTGAAGTGTCACAAGGATCGGTGCTGGGTCCTCTACTTTTTGTGATTTATATAAATGATTTGGATGTGAACATAGGACGTATAGTTAGTAATTTGCAGATGACACTAAAATTAGAGGTGTAGGGGACAGCGAAGAAGATTACCTCAGAGTACAACAAGATCTTGATTGAATGGGCCAATGGGCTGAGGAGTGACAAATGGAGTTTAATCCAGATAAATGCGAGGTGCTGCATTTTGGGAAAGCAAATCTTAGCAGGACTTATACATTTAATGGTAAGGTCCTAGGGAGTGTTGCTGAACAAAGAGACCTTGGAGTGCAGGTTCATAGTTCCTTGAAAGTGGAGTCGCAGGTAGATAGGATAGTGAAGAAGGCATTTGGTATGCTTTCCTTTATTGGTCAGAGTATTGAGTACAGGAGTTGGGAGGTCACGTTGCGGCCGTACACGACATTGGCCACTGTTGGAATATTGCGCGCAATTCTGGTCTCTCCCTCCTATTGGAAGGATGTTGTGAAACTTGAAAGGGTATAGAAAAGATTTACAAGGATGTTGCCAGGGTTGGAGGGTTCGAGCTATAGGGAGAGGCTGAATAGGTTGGGGTTGTTTTCCTTGGAGTGTCAGAGGCTGAAGGGTGCCCTTACAGAGGTTTATAAAAGAATGAAGGGCATGGATAGGATAAATAGACAAGGTTGCTTCCATTGGGTGGGGTGTCCAGAGCTAGATGGCATAGGTTTAGGGTGAGAGAGGAAAGATATAAAAGGGACCTAAGAGGCAACATTTTCATGCAGAGGGTGGTGTGTGTATGAAATGAGCTGTCAGAGGAAATGGTGGATGCTGGTATAATTGCAGTATTTAAAAGGCATCTGGATGGGTACATGAATAGGAAGGATTTAGAGGGATATGGGCAAAGTGCTGGTAAATGGGACTAGATTGGGTTGGGATATCTGGTCAGCATGGATGGGTTGGACCGAAGGGTCTGTTTCCATGCTGTACATCTCTATGACTCTAAGACAGCTCACTGCCACCAATCTGGGGCAATTAGGAATGGACAATAAATTCTGGGCCAGCTAGTGACTCCCAAATGCCAGGAGTGGAGAAAAAAACATTTGCACACTCCTATTAAATCTTCCCTCAGCCTCCTCGAATTCAAGGAATACAGGCTTCTTTTCAATTTTTCACCACAGCTAACAATTCCCCATCCTGACAACATTCTCATAAATGTTTATGTGCTGTGTTTAATGCATTAAAGTGACCCAAAATGTTTCACCGGTATGAAAGTCAAGCACGGTTTTGAGACCAAGCTATTTGATAAGATGTCAGAGTCAAAACGTGTGGCGCTGGAAAAGCACAGCACGTCAGGCAGTATCCGAGGAGCAGGAAAGTTGACATTTTGGGCATCAGCTCTTCATCAGGAATGTTGGAGGAGGCCCAAGGGGTCCGAGAGATAAATGGGAGGGGGCTGGGGGGAAGGTAGATGGAGGTGGGGGGGGGGGTGTAAAGGTGATAGGTTAGAGCGGAGGGTGTAGCAGATAGGTGGGAAGGAAGATGGACGGATGGGACAGTTCAACAGGGCAGGGCCGAGTTAAGACAAGATGTCCATGTAGATGACCAAACGCTTGGTGATAAAGGTAAGTTGTAAGTATAGTTTTAAGGCAGAGTGAGACAGAGAGAGAGATCTGTGGAGGGATAGCCAGAGTTTAGAGTCTCAGCAGCTAAAGGGACATCCTCGAATGTCTGAGGGTGTAAAGTAAAGGGCAAAGTTGTATTTGTATCGTGCTTGTCCATGACAGATAGAGACAGCACAGGTTTAAGGCAAGGACCAAGTGGTGTGGAGAAGATCTGAGAGAACATTTATTATAACAAAAGCCTGGTAGAAGTATGGAAATATAGAATATGCCTGAGAGAATGGTGGGGATGGGTATTCTCACAACATTTAAGAAGCATCTGGATGAGCTCTACAGAGAGGTGATGGCCTAGTGGTATTATCACGGGGCTGTTAATCCAGAGACATAGACAACACTCTGGGGACCTGAGTCTGAATTCAGTAAATATCTGGAATGACGAGTCTAATGATGACCGTGAATTGATTATTGGAAAAACCCATCTGGTTCACTAATGTCCTGTTGGCCTCCACTTAATTCCCAAGCCACAACAATGTGGTTGACCCTTACCTGCCCTCTGGGCAATTAGGGATGGCTGGATTAGTGGGTGGCACGGTGGCTCAGCAGTTAGCACTGCTGCCTTACGGCGCCAGAAACCTGGGCTCGATCCCAACCTCGGGCGCCTGTCTGTGTGGAGATTGCACGTGCTCCTGGTGTCTGCGTGGGTTTCCTCTGGCTGATTAGATTCCCTACAGTGTGGAAACAGTCCCTTCGGCCCAACCAGTCCCCACCGACCCTCCGAAGTGTAACCCACCCAGACCCATTTCCCTCTGAATAATGCACCTCACAGTATGGGCAATTTAGCATGGCCAATTCACCTGACCGGCCCATCTTTGGACTGTGTGAGGAGACACAGGGAGCATGTGCAAACTCCATGAGACAGTCATCTGAGACTGGAATCGAACCTGGAACCCTGGTGCTGTGAAGCAGCAAGTGCTAACCACTGAGGCACCGTGGCGGTGCTCCAATTTCCTCCCACAGTCCAAAGATGTGGAGGCCAGGTGAATTGGCCATGCTAAATTATCCATAGTGTTAGGTGCATTAGTCAGAGGGAAATAAAGGGTAGGAGAATTGGTCTGGGTGGGTTACTCTTCAGAGGCTTTGTGTGGACTTGTTAGGCCGAAGGGCCTGTTTCCACACTGTAGGGGTTCTAATCTAATCTAGGAAATAAATGCTGCCTGGCCAGCATTGCCCTCATCCTGTGAATGAATAAAGGGGGAAAAAAAAGCACTTAAAATGCCCGGTGGCTACAGACCAAATGCAGATAAAAGGGGTTAGTGTAGTTTGGTGTTTTTTGGTTAGCATAGACATGGTGGGCCGAAGGGCCTGTTTCTGTCTGACTTCAGGAAAGTCTTTTTGGAAGTGTAGTGCTGTGTTTGGTATTGTGACGTAAGCACAATTTGCATGTTGTCGCTTTACGTAACCTGTGAATGGATCAGCGAAGAAAAACCTGCCCTTGCTCGTGGGACAGGTTCTAGACAAGTCTGGCTGAGTTAGCGTTTTGGACAGAAACCCTTTGTTGGAGTTGGGCTGGGTTCCAGCGAAGGGATCCACCCTATTCATTCATCCTTGTGTCAGGTACTGGCAAGAGTGTCCAGATCCTTATCAGTGCTTTTATTTTGCACATTCTCATCAAATCCCAACCACCTTGACCGGTCCCACCAGGAGATGTGAAAGATGACAGAGCCATTTCCTGCTGATTGAGCTCATTCTTTCCACAACCCTCGTAACAATAATTTACATTCATGTAGTGCCTTCAAAATGAGTTAAAAAAACCCCTTAGCTGCCTCATGTCAGTGTTATCTGTCACTGAGGACAGGTGCCCAAAAGCTTGGTCAAGGTTATGGGCCTTAAGGAACTTGTTTAAAGAGTGAGAGGAGTGATGGAAAGGTTTAAGGAAGGGATTTCAGAGCTCAGGCTCAGGAGATTGAAGACAAAGTCATTTATGGTGGAGCGATAGATGCGTAACAGGCCAAAATTGGAGGATAGTGGAGACTTCGGGTAGTTGAAGGTCTGGATGGTCTTGTGTGTTGGAATGTGGGTCATAGGGACAGACAGCTATTCCAGAATTTTGTAGGAGTTTCTGTTTGCAAATTGGGGAGTGGAGGCCAGGTGAATTGGCCATGCTAAATTATCCATAGTGTTAGGTGCATTAGTCAGAGGGAAATAAAGGGTAGGAGAATTGGTCTGGGTGGGTTACTCTTCAGAGGCTTGGTGTGGACTTGTTAGGCCGAAGGGCCTGTTTCCACACTGTAGGGGTTCTAATCTAATCTAGGAAATAAATGCTGCCTGGCCAGCAATGCCCTCATCCTGTGAATGAATAAAGGGGGAAAAAAAGCACTTAAAATGCCCGGAGAAATTTGGGAAATGGGGGAGAGGCTCTCCGTCTGGTGGTACTGCTCACAGTGGTTGTTAGGATCTGGAACACTCAACCTAAAAGGGTGCTGGAAGTAGACGCAATGGCAATTTCGAGAGCAGAACTGGATAAAGGGGGCAAATATTTTCAGGAAAGGGAAAGGAAGTGAGGTGAGCTCTTTGAAAGAGCTCACGGACATGATGGACCACATGGCTTACTTCTGTATTGCATGATTCTCAGATTCGAAAAGAAGTGAAAAGAAAATATATTGTGAGTGCTATTCCCTATGGAAGAAATATCGTGAATATGTGGCAAGTACGCCAGGCAATGTATAATGTTCATCAACCTGAATCTTTCACCCAGCTTTGTGTCTAGAGGTTTAACACAATCTGCTTTTGTTAGTGCCTCGTTTGGGGACAAAATGTGGGGGATTCTATTGACACGCATTAAGCAAAACCTGGCAGAATGTAGCGACAGGAGACACTGACAGATGGATGTTTTAACACCTCGATGTGCCAGGACTGAGGCCCCTTTTGGAGACGATCACATTTGTTCGTTCTGTATGATGTCATTCCTGAGAATTCCAACTTATGGAGAAACGCATTCATGGATCTACAGCGCACAGGCTATGGCCATTCAGCCCACTGTGACCGTGTCAGCTCTTGAGCTATCCAATACGTTCCAATTAGTCCCACTCTCTTCCTCTTTCCTCGTAGGTTTGCAATTTTAAAAAATCCAGGCATTTTCGAAGATCTTGAATAAATCTGCTTCTAATACCCATTCAGGCAGTGCATCACAGATCAAAGAAACTCACTGCATAAAAATTCTTCTCATTTCCCTTAAGTTTATTTTTGCTAATTGGCTTGACTCTCTGGAGGGATTCCATGCCTCTGAGTTAGAAATTACGGTTCAGTCCTACTCCAGAATTTAATGGTCTGCGAGTTTGAGCATTAGATTGTAAATCCTTCCAACAAACACAAAGACAGTGAGTAGGGGAGAGATCCGGTCAACTGTGTGGCAAAGACGATGGGGCCCCTACTCATAAATGAAGGAGGCAGTGGTGTGGTGATAATGTTACTCAACTAGTAACCCAGGTCATCAGGCTAATATTCTGAGGCTGTGGGTTCAAGTCCCACTATGAGAAAGTTTGAGTTCAATTTTAAAACAAACATTAGCCTCATGGTGACCAGGTAGCCACTGTTCCTTGTCATAAAATCTTTAGTGAAGGAAATCTGCTCTCCTTACCCAGTCTGGCCTACCTGTAACTCCATGCCCTCAGCAATGTAATTGAACTTCTCTCTAGGCAGTCGATGCTGTCTAACTATTGATGCCCACATCTCAGGAATGAACATGTGATGTTACAATACATAAACCCAGACAACAACATGCGTGTTGTCATAGCAACTGAGGCTTACTCCCTGACTGGACCAACACTGGGCTATGCTGCCTCAGAAAGAGACATTCGTGAAGAATAGTAATAATCATAGACTCCCCTTCAGTGTGGAAGGACACTATTCAGCCCATCAAATCCAGACTGACCCTCCAAAGAGCATCCCACCCAAACCCAACTCCCTACTCTTGCTCTGTAACCCTGCAATTCCCATGGCTAATCCACCCACATATCACTGGACACAATGGGACAATTTAGCATGGCCACTTCACCTAACATGTACATCTTTGGACTGTGGGAGGAAACACACCCGACACGGGGATAATGTGCGAACTCCACACAGACAGTCATCCAAGGGTGGACTCGAACCCAGGTCCCTGACGTTGTGAGGCAGCAGTGTTAACCACTGAGCCAAAGTGGAGCACTCTGGTATTCCTAGTGTCCCCACCTCTAATCCAGTAGACCAGGGTTCAATCCATACCTGCTCCAGACTGATTACAATTCTGAGCAGGTTACTTTTAGAAAATATCTGTGACAATATGGACCGCTTTGCTCAGGAGGCATTGGTGACAGCAAACAACAACAGTTTGAAACTTTCCAGGTATTGAGAGCAGGCCTGGCATTCCCCTTGCTCAATTTATAGGCTCCGATTATTCAGTTAGTGGAAACATCGTGTATATACAAAATGGGGAATGGCAAGACTTACCCTGCAGGTGAATTTCACCACCTCTGGGTGAGAGTGGCCATTTCTTGGGAGTTGATGGGGAAGTCTGCTGATCTATTTTAGCAATGATCTAAGTGGAAATTCAAGCTAGGAAACTTGAGTAAACATTTCTATGTCAGACAAAACACCAGCATGAATCATTCCTAGCTCAGTGACTCTGTGTCAGTATGGCATTGAAGGAGGCCATTAGGCCCATTGAGTTCATTTCAGTAGATTCTATATCTTGTGCCCCTGCTAGTCCAGTTCCCTCAAGTACCCTCATTAATTCTTCCTGCTTCTATCAGTCATGTGCAGCAAGTTCCAGTTCATTACCATTCCCTGCGCAAATGAAAAATGTTTCTCACACGCTTCTTTCCCCATCACACCCAAGCCCTCTCCGAACCCTTCATCTCTTATCCAAAACCTTAAAACTGTGTTTCCCCACTTTGTGAACTACAAGCTAGTAGGAGCAGCTTATGGTTTGCTAACTTATTGAAGCCGGTCATAACCTGACACTTCTCTATTAAATCCACCCTCAACCTAGCGAGAAGATTCCCAATTTCTGCAGCCTAACCTTGTTGTCAGACTCCCTGGTCCATTCTCATAAATCTCCCTTGCAGTCTCTCGAGGGGTCTTACAACATTCCCATGATGCCTAGGCCAATAGTTAATCCTCAAAAGGGCAGCACTGAAAAAGTTTAAAATCATGCAACGCCAGTCTATTGTCCAACCAGTTTATTTGGAAGCGCTCGCTAATTGGACTATAACCTGGTGTTGTGTGACTTTTAACTTTGTACACCCCAGTCCAACACTAGCGTCTCCAAATCAGCACTGAAAAAGTGTTACCCTCTTGTTCGTTTGTGGAATCTTACTGTGCAAACCGTGGCTGCTATCCTACATCAGTAATTGGCCTTCAGAAGCCTATCAGTGCTGTAAAGGGCTTGGTGAAATCTGAGTTTAGTGGGAAGGTCCCAAAGAAATACAAGCCTTCACTTCCCTGAAGAGATTCATGATGACAGCACAAACATGCTGTCTCAGATGATGGTGGCTGGCGCTCAGTAGTGCTGGTGTCACATCAGAAGCAGAAAGTATGCCTGGCTTCTTTTCTCGCTTTGGTGTAAAACACACGATCTGCCTGCTGTGTGAACACACCCATTCATTCAGAAAGCAGCAGCTCTGCAAAACATTAGTACAGCAATCTCTGTTTTAACAGGCATCTTATTACCAGCACTCTTGATAAACCAACACAAAAATTATATATCTCAAACACCAGAACTTTACTGTACTCTTGTGATCTTCGCAATGTCTGAGTAGTCAGTTGAGGGGTGTGAGTGAAGATCTCACGTGATACATTAATGATGTGGGCAAAGGAACTGGAGACATTGTTGCTCAGTGGGCAGGTGACACAAAAATAGGTGGAAGGCCAGGTAGTGTTGAGGAAGCGGGGAGGCTACAGAAGGACTTGGACAGGCCAGGAGAGTGGGCAAAGACGTGGCAGATGGAGTACAATGTGGGAATGTGTGACGTTATGCACTTTGGTGGGAAGAATAGAGGCTTAGACTGTTTTCTAAACAGGGAAAGGCTTCAGAAATCTGAAGCACAAAGGGACACAGGAGTCCCAGTTCAGGATTCTCTTAAAGTTAACATGCAGGTTCAGCTGACAGTTAGGAAGGCAACTGCAATGTTCGCATTCATTTCAAGAGGGTTAGAATACAAGAGCAGGGGTAAACTGTATAAGGCTCTGATCAGACTGCATTTGGAATATTGTGAGCAGTTTTGAGTCCTATGTGTAAGGAAGGAGGGCCAGAGGAAGTTTACAAGAATAACTCGGAGATAAAAACCAAAAGAACTGAAGATGCTGTAAATCAGAAACAAAAATAGAAATTTCTGGGCAAGTTCAGCAGGTGCAGAGAAGTCAGAGTTAACATTCATGTTTGGTGACCGGGGAATGAAAGGCTTGTCATATGAGGTGCAGTTGATGACTCTGGGTCTGTACTTGGTGGAGTTTAGAAGGATTTTTAAAATTCATTTGTGGGTCTTGGATGTCGCTGGCTGGGCCAGCATTGATAGCCCATCCCTAGTTGCCTTTGAGAAGGTGGTGGTGAGCTGCCTTCTTGAATTGCTACAGTCCACTTGCTGTGGATTGACCCACAATCCCTGTGGAGAGAGAATTCCAGGACTTTGACCCAACGACCATGAAGGAACGGCAGTATAATTTCAGGGTGGTGAGTGGCTTGGAGGGGAACTTGCAGGTGGTGGTGTTCCCAAGTACCTGCTGCCTTTCTCCTTCGAGATGGAAATGTTTGTGGGTTTGGAAGGTGCTGTGTAAGAATCTTTGGTGAATTCCTGCAGTGCATATTGTAGATAGTACACACTGCTGCTACTGAGCATCGGTGGTGGAGGGATTGAATGTTTGTTGATGTGGTGCCAATCAAGTGGGTTTCTTTGCCCTGGATGGTTAAGCTTCTTGAGTGTTGTTGGAGCTTCACCCATCCAGGCAAATGGGGAGTATCCCATCACACTTGTGCCTTGCAGATGGTGGATAGACTTTGTGATGTCAGGAGGTATGTTACTCACTGCAGTATCCTTAGTCTCTGACCTGAATTTTGTAGCCACAGTGTTTGTGTGGTGAGTCCAGTTGAGTTTCTGGTCAATGGTAACCCTAAAGATGTTGACAGTGGGGGAATTCAGTGATGGTAAAACTGTTTAATGTCAAGGGATGGTGGTTGGAGAGTCTCTTATTGGTGATGGTCATTGATGTGTTGCGAGTGTCGGCCTAAGCGTGGATATTGTCCAGTTCTTGTTGCATTTGAAATGAGGGGGATATGATTGAAACTTACAGACTCCTGAGAGGCTTGGACAGACGAGGAGAAGATGTTTCCACCAGTAGGAGAGACTAGGACCCAAGGGCACGGCCTCAGAGGGAAGGGACAACTCTTTAGAACTGAGTTGAGGAGGAATTTCTTCAGCCGGGGGGGTGGTAAATCTGTGTAACTCATTGCCACAGAGTGCTGTGGAGGCCAAGTCATTGAGTATATTTAAGACAGAGATAGGTTCTCGATTGGTGAAGGGATCAAGGGGTAAAGGGAGAATGCAGGAGAATGGGTTTGAGAAACATATCAGTCAGAATCAAATGCTGGAGCAGACTCGATGGGCTGAATGGCCTAATCTGCTCCCATATCTTATGGTGTTATGGTAAGTCACACCAAGTTGCTCCTTTCATATGCTTCCTATAAAAAGGCTGTATCTGAATTGCTGAAGGAGTCAGTTTTAGCTGGTTACTAGTTAATCTGCTTTTTCACTGCAAGAAAACACTGCTTAAGGTTATACTGGCAGCATTTAAACTGTAAATTTCAGTTTAATGTCTATTGAAAACTAGTTTAAAAAAAATCACACAACACCAGATTATAGTCCAACATATGCTTTTAACTTTGTCCACCCTAGTCCAACACCAGCTCCCCCACATCGTGACTACTGCAAACTAAAGCAGGCAAAGTTAGGTTTAAATATTTAAACTTTCTTATGCAGCAGCTGCATACACTCAGAACAATAAGCAATGCACCTACTTGGGGGAACAAGGTTATGTTGCCTGTTAACCACTGCAGATGGCTTGAATGTCGAGAGATCAAAGTTAGATACAGTATTCCTCAAAAGGTGACAATTATGTAATAGAGACAAGGAGGTCATGGGCTCCCTCTGCTGGCAGTGCACTGAATGCAGAATCAATCAACTCAAGGACCCATAACAAGGCTAATGTGGGAAAGAAATTCAGATCCAAATTGTTTTCAAATTGGACAACGTTAGAGAATTTATTTTTAATGTTCTTGGTAATTGCTACATTGGCACAATCTTTGTGCCAAAGTGAAAACATGAATACAGCAAGGCTGCATGGACGCTGTTACCAAAGTGATTTCACTTGCACACAGGACAAATATTCAGCAAATGAGATGCATTTTCCAGGGGGAAAACTTGGAGGCAAGAACATAACAGAATGCTGACAATCCAATGCTACCTTTAGGGTTAGATGATATATCATAGATGGAGAGAAATCTAGAAAATTTGGACTATGAATGTGGTCAAAGGCTATGGTTCTCAGAAGGAATGCTTTAGAAAAAAACACTATAGTGAGGATTGAAGTGGATGATGTCCCACTGAAACAATTAGGTCAAATGGTAAGAGCAGATGGCAGATGGGATGCAGAAGCTCAGAGAAGGCTGGAGGTAGCTGGAAGTAAATTTGTGAAGGTGAGGAAGAAATTAGCAATGAGGAAACTCAAGCTGGTAACAAGCAAAACACTCATAGGATGCAACATTTCGAATGAATAAAGCGATCTGAATGAAGTCAGTCAGGTGAATCTCATAGAATGTGGGTTCCCTGATTGGGGCTGTTAATCTAGTCCAATCAAGGAGTCCTGGCTGACAGATATAAACAGGAGTGTCAGGAGTTCTGTTCACTCAAGGAGCTGGCTCTGAGCTAACTGTGAGAGTCTTGTGTACTATTCATGTGTAAATAAGTGACTCGGTGCCAAATACTGGTCTTTGTGCAGGTATTTCACTATCCAATTTCCTGTTAGCCTCAGAAACTTGGACAATAAGTAAAGATCTCTCTGGAAGAAAGTAGATGTCTCTGAAATGTGGATGCTAAGACTTATGCCTAAAATTGTACTCCTTTAGACCTTTAGACACGTGAAGAGGTGCTAGAAAATGCAAGAGCAGAAAAGGACACTAAAAAAGTGACATCCTGGAAGGAAAATGTCAGACCCTCAGGTCGATTGGATCTGAGCTGGAAAGGACAAAGTAGAGCAGCAGAAAGGGGAAGCAGATCAGGTGTCACTTGATGATGAAAGACACACAGTGGTTGTTGATGAGCAACAGTGGGTGTGTGGGAAGGATGCAAGAAGACAAGTGTGACAGACCAAGACAAAGATCGCTGGCATGAGTAGCTCCAAGCAGCAGCAGTTCAGGGAAACCATGCTAATATTATCATGTCTGAACTGAATTCAAATCCATAAAGACTGAACCAACGGGACTTAGAATAGTTCATAGAATCCCTTCAGGGTGGAAGCAGACCATTTGGCCCATCAGATTCATGCCAATGCTCCAAAGAGCAACCCACACATTCTACCCCTGCATTTCCCATGGCTAACATCCCTGAACATGCTGGGCAATTTACCTTGGCCAATCACCTACCCTGCACATCTTTGAATTGTGGGAGGAAACTGGAGCACATCAACACAGACACAGGAGGAACATAGAAACTCCACACAGACAGAAGGTACAAACTCCACACAGACTGGCACCTGAGGATGGAATCGAACCCAGGTCCCTGGCATTATGAGGCAGCAGTGCTAACCACTGAGCCATCATGGCAGTGAAACAGATTTGAAGCATAGTGGCCAGTATCAGGGAGGAAAATAGTGGAGATAGTTTGCACACAGCAAGCTCCCAGAAACAGCAATGAGACAAATTACCAATTGATCAGTTTTTGTTTCAATTATATTGGTTAATGGACGAATATTGACCAGGCCAACCAAAATGGTCAACTGTCATGCTATCCCTCTAAACAGGCCCAAGGGGTCTTCTCTCTCCAGCTGAGAAGGTAAAATATCAGTTTAATATCACATCCAAAAGACAGCACTTCAGACAGAGCAGCACTCCCTCTGCATCAAAAAGGAATGAAATACTTGCACTTCATCATGTCTTTCATGACCATCAGATGTCCTCAAAATACTTATACCCAATGGAATCCCCTTTGAAGCTTAGTCCTGCTGTATTGCAGGAAACACCAATTTGTGCACAATACGCTCCCCACAAACAGCAATGACTGGCTGCTCTGTTGTTGTGAGATCAGTTGAGGGTCAAATATTGGCTGGAACACTGAGGACCAAATTTCTGAGGGCAGCAGTTCTGAGGAAGGGTCACTGAACCCATAACATTGACTGATTTCTCTCCATAGATGCTGCCAGACCTGCTGAGATTTTCCAAACATTTTGTGTTTTTTAGAGCTGTAAAATCATAGAGATGTACAGCACAAAAACAAACCCTTCAGTTCAATTTGTCCATGCCAACCAGATATCCCGTGTAAATCTAATCCCATTTGCCAGCATTTGGCCCATACCACTCTCAATCCTTCCTATTCATAAACCTATCCAGATATCCTTTAAATGTTGTAATTGTACCAGTCTCCACCACTTCCTCTGGCAGCTCAATCTATACATGCATCACTCTCTGCATGAAAAAGTTACCACTCAAGTCCTTTTTATATCTTTCCCCTTTCAGTTTAAACTTATGTCCTCTAGTTTTGGACATTCCCACCCCGCACCTCCACTATGACTACCGATGATACAAATATCTCAGCAAGGGTCCAGCAATCACTTCCCTAGCTTCCCACAGAATTCTATGGTACACCTGATCAGGTCCTGAGGATTTATCCACTTTTATATGTTTTAAGATGTTCAGCAGCTCCTCCTCTGTAATACGGATATTTTTCAAGGTGTCACAATCTTTTTTCCCCACATTCTATATTTTCTATGTCCTTCTCCACAGTAAACACTGATGTAAAATACTCATTTAGTATCTCCCACATCTCCTGTGGCTCCACACACAGGCCGCCTTGCTGATCTTTGAGGGGTCGAAGTGTGAATTGCTGGAAAAGCACAGCAGGTCAGGCAGCATCCGAGGAGCAGGAGAATCTCCGTTTCGAGCATAAGCTCTTCATCAAACATCGACTCTCCTGCTCCTCGGATGCTGCCTGACCTGTTGTGCTTTTCTGTCACCACACTCGTGACTCTGATCTCCACCATCCACAGTCCTCACTTTCTCCGAGTTGATCTTTAAGGGGCCCTATTCTTTCCTGAGTTACCCTTCTGTCCTTGTATTTATAAAAACAATTTGGATTATCCTTAACCCTATTTGCCAAAACGATCTGATGTTCCCTTTTTGTCTTCCTGATTTCCCTCTTAAGTATACTCCTACTGCCTTTATACTCTTCTGAGGATTCATTCGATCTCTGCTGTCTATATCTGACATATGCTTCCTTCTTTTTCTTAACCAAACCCTCAATTTCTCTAGTCATTCAGCATTCCATACACCTATCGGCCTTTCCTTTCACCTTAACAGGAATATACTGCCTCTTGGCTCTCATTGTCTCATTTCTGAAGGCTTCCCATTTTCCAGCCGTCCCTTTATCTGCGAACATCCATCCCTGATTAACTTTTGAAAGTTTTTGCCTAATACCGTCAAAATTGGCCTTCCTCCAATTTAGAACTTTAACTTTTAGATCTGGTCTATCCTTTTCCATCACTACTATAAATCTAACAGAATTATGGTCTCTGGCCCCAAAGTGCTCCCCAGTGACACCTCAGTCACCTGCCCTGCCTTATTTCCCAAGAGTAGATCAAGTTTTGCATCTTCCCTAGTATACGCATCCACATACTGAATCAGAAAATTTTCTTGTAGACAGTTAGCAAATTCCTCTCCATCTAAACCCTTAACACTATGGCAGTCTCAGTCAATGTTTGGAAAATTAAAATCCCCCACCATAGCCACCCTATTATTCTCACAGATAACTGACAGCTCCTTACAAATGTTTCTCAATTTCTTGCTGACTATTGAGGGTTTTATAGTAGAATCCCGATAAGTGATTATCCCTTTCTTATTTCTCAGTTCCACCCAAATAACTTCCCTGGATGTATTTCCGGGAATATCCTCCCTCAGCACAGCTGTAATGTTATCCCTTATCAAAAACACCACTCCCCCTCCTCTCTTGCTCCCCTTTCTATCCTTCCTATAGCATCTATATACCCTGGAACATTAAACTGCTAGTCCTGTTGATCCCTGAGCCATGTCTCTGTAATTGCTATGATATCCCAGTCCCATGTTCCTAACCATGCCCTGAGTTCATCTGCCTTCCCTGTTAGGCCTCTTTCATTGAAATAAATGCAACATTTTTACACAGAGAGTGGTACATGTATGGAATGAGCTGCCAGAGGATGTGGTGGAGGCTGGTACAATTGCAACATTTAAGAGGCATTTAGATGGGTATATGAATAGGAAGGGTTTGGAGGGATATGGGGCAGGTACTGGCAGGTGGGACTAGATTGGGTTGGGATATCTGGTCGGCGTGGATGGGTTGGACCAAAGCATCTGTTTCCATGCTGTACATCTCTATTATTCTATGTTCGTGCAACATTCCCCTGAGAGTCTATTACTCCCTACATTTTCCAAAACAGCATACTTGTTTGAAATAGGGATAACTAGAAAAGACTCCTGCATAACCTGACTCGCTCCCCTATCTTTCCTGTAGGTCACCCATCTACCTGACTGTCTCCGCAGTTTACCTCCCTCCATGCGACTGCCTTCCATCACACCCCCTAGTTCCTGTAAATTCCTCATTGCCACTAACTGCCATTCCAACTGATCCATGCAATCTGATAGGATTTGCAATGAAACACACTATGTCCTGCAGACATAATCATTAGTAACATAGAAACGTTCCCTAATCTCCCACATCCAACAGGAAGAACACATCACTCTACTAAAGGCCATTTTTGCACCTTAACAATTTGTAGACCCAGAAACAGCACAGTCTTACTGCTCAAAAAACACTCCTCCAGGCTAACTTAGTACATCACTGCGGACAAATTGATTGCTCCTCTTAAAGGTTGTACCGTGAGATGTTTATAATTCACTGTGGAGGTTAGATCTATTTAAATAGCACCTGCAAAAGGCAGCACCTACCAACAGTACAGAACTCCCTCGGCATTGCACTCGAGTGAACTCACTCCTCGCTTTAAGCCCTGGATTGGGACCTGAAGCCACAAGCTTCAAGGTTCTGAGGACAGAGTGTTAGCCACCAACTCATAGCTGGCAGTCCCAGTCTCAGCTCAAACTCTGGGATGGTACAGTGGCTAGCACTGCAGGCTCACAATACCAGGGACCTAGGTTCAATTCCAGCCCTGGATGACTGTGTGGAATTTGCATATTCTCCCTATATCTGTGTGGGTTTCCTCCCACAATCCAAAGATATGCAGGTTAGGTGAATTGACCATGGTGTTCAAGGATGTGTAGGTTAGGTGTATTAGTCAGGGGTAAATATAGGGTAGGGGAATGGGTCTGGATGAGTTACTCTTTGGAGGGTTAGTGTGGACTTTTTGGGCTGAAGGGCCTATACACTGTAGGGATACTATTCTAACTCGCTGATGTAAACAAATTCTTTTTAGAGAAAGAAATTTCACATATTTACTAAACAGAACTTAATGTGTTGTTGTTCGACCTAGCCCACTCTAAACGTCGAAACGTTAGGAACATTCTGCTGATCATCTCTTCTAGTTCAGGTGGACATAACCAGCCAGAACCAACTGTGGATTCACTTCATGCTGATGGTCTCAGTTTCATGTGAAAGAGCACATGGAGTTATTACTGGAGCCAGAGGCTGTGCTACTGTACACTGTGAGAGTCACCCATTTAAATGTGGCCATGGAGCCAGCCAAGCTCCTCTTAACCAACTTGACCAGTGCAAACCAGTGTATTATCCGTACAGTATGCGCTGTATGTAAGCAGTGCCAGGATAGTCTCTGAAGGATGCAGTTGGCCAATGTCTGCCAAGGGGCTCTGAATTAAAGAGGGCAGTGGATGGGTCAAGGACTGAGACAGAGTTCCTATTCCCTGTCTGGCTGAATCTCTACCCCCTGAAGCTGTTCCTTAAAACCTCCCTTACTGTTAAAATGTTGCAGACATCTGTCCTGATAGCTCCTGATGCTTACCGTCAGGTTTCGCCTGATTCACTCACTCCTACGGAGTGCTGAGGGAGGTGTTATTGTCTTAGAGGCACTATATCAATGCCAGTTGCTGCAGTTTTGAAGGCTGCAAGTGGTTAAGTTCACACGTGGACCCTTGTCTGAGGCAGTACAAAAGGCTGTGATAGCTTGTGAAATAGTGAGAGGAAAAGGAAGAAAACTGATTGAGGTGAGGGATAGAGAATGAAGGAACTTCCAGGTAAAACCTTAGTTTCTTCGTGTAACCTGCAAATGACTCGACCAGCAGTTGGGAAACGTTTGTGCTTGCACCCTGAGCTTATTCAACAGTTCCCCATGGAAGACTGATTAGCAAGGTTAGATCTCATGAAATAAAGGGAGAACTAGCCATTTGGATACAGAACTAGCTGAAAGGTAGAAGACAGAGGGTGGTGGTAGAGGGTTGTTTTTCAGACTGGAGGCCTTTGACCAGTGGAGTGCCACAAGGATCGGTGCTGGGCCCTCTAATGTTTGTCATTTACACAAATGATTTGGATGCGAGCATAAGAAGTACAGTTAGTAAGTTTGCAGATGACATCAAAATTGGAGGTGTAGTGGACAGCGAAGAAGGTTACCTCAGGTTACAACAGGATCTTGACCAGATGGGCCAATGGGCTGAGAAGTGGCAGATGGAGTTTAATTCAGATAAATACGAGGTGCTGCATTTTGGGAAAGCAAATCTTAGTAGGACTTATACACTTAATGGTAAGGTCCTGGGGAGTGTTGTTGAACAAAGAGACCTTGGAGTGCAGGTTCATAGCTCCTTGAAAGTGGAGTCGCAGGTAGATAGGATAGTGAAGAAGGCATTTGGTATGCTTTCTTTTATTGGTCAGAGTATTGAGTACAGGAGTTGGGAGGTCATGTTGTGGCTATACAGGACATTGGTTAGGCCACTGTTGGAATACAGTGTGCAATTCTGGTCTCCTTCCTATCGGAAAGATGTTGTGAAACTTGAAAGGGTTCAGAAAAGATTTACAAGGATGTTTGGAGGATTTGAGCTATAAGGAGAGGTTGAACAGGCTGGGGCTGTTTTCCCTGGAGCGTTGGAGGCTGAGGGGTGACCTTATAGAGGTTTATAAAATCATGAGGAGCATGGATAGGATAAATAGACAAAGTCTTTTCCCTGGGGTTGGGGAGTCCAGAACTACAGGGCATAGGTTTAGGATGAGAGGGAAAGATATAAAAGGGACCTAAGGGGCAACTTTTTCACACAGAAGGTAGTACGTGTATGGAATGAGCTGCCAGAGGAAGTGGTGGAGGCTGGTACAGTTGCAACATTTAAAAGACATTTGGATGGGTATACGAATAAGAAGGGTTTGGAGGGATATGGGCTGGGTGTTGGCAGGAGGCACTAGATTGGGTTGGGATATCTGGTCGGCATGGACGAGTTGGACCGAAGGATCTGTTTCCATGCTGTACATCTCTATGACTCTGTGACTCTATCTGAAGAATCTCATCTCCCACATACTGGGACAACAATCTGTGTTGCTTTAACATCCCTCATCTTAACATGACACTGATCATGAAGGGAGGAGAAACAGTTGAATCTGAGAAGGAAATGTCACAGAACAGTTTCAAACAGGCCAGCCCAACAATAATTCAAATTTAAAATTGCTATGTTTAAGTGTGGCCTTGGCTTTACCTCCTCCCTATCTGTGTACAGTAATCTCCACTGGCTCTACTACCCTCCAAGGTCTCTGCATTCCTTCAGGCCTAGCCTCTTGAGCTTCCCTGATTGGATCCCAATGATGGCTGTTCTTTCAGCTGCCCAGGTCCTAACTTCAGAATTCCTTCTGAGAAATGTTCAATTTCTCTATCCCCTGAGGCCAATCCTTAAAGCCACCACTGCAGACATTTGTCCTGATAGCTCCTGATACTTACTGCCAGATTTTGCCTGATAACATTCCTGTGAAGTGCTGTGCTCGATGTCACTGTCCTGGAGGCACTATATCAATGCAAGATGCTGTAGTCTTGAAAGTAGCGAGTGAGAAGCCAGAAATGCTGAAGGCAAGTGTTCTAACCGATGGAAACGCAATGGCTGAAGGAGTGAATCTGAAGGAAATGTGTATCAAGGAGTAAGATTGGTATAGGCCAGACCACGGGCTACAGTGTCTTGCATGGCTGTGGGTATTGACAAGAGACGATCAGAAAGGTTTGATCAAAACTGTAGAGAACTCCACTCACTGAGGGTGACGTATGAACAGAGGCAGGTCATATCGTGGAGGTTACTGGGAACACTCATGATTATGATTTGGTTGAGAGTGGGGAAGGGGCTTGCAATGGACAAACTGGAATTTTCAAGCTCTTCCTACCCCCAGGCTTCAGAATTTAGCTGAAGTTGACAGCTGAAGAGGCTAGTGGGACGGAAGCATTTACACAAAGGCAGGCTTACCTATTGGCAACACAGTTCTTGGTAGTTCCTGTTCAACTATTATTCAATCAGTAGATATGGATGCCACTGACTGGGCCAGCATTTATTGCCCATCCCTAGTTGCCCTTGAGAAAGTGGTCATGAGTGTGGTGCTGGAAAAGCACAGCAGGTCAGGCAGCAACCGAGGAGCAGGAGAATCAACATTTCGGGCATAAGCCCTTCATCAAGAATGGTGCTGTGAGTCGAGGGGGTAAAGAGATAAATGGGAGGGGGGGGGGGGAAGTTTTGGGCTGGGGGGGGGCAGGTAGCTGAGAGCGTGATAGGTGGATGGACATGGGGGCAATGGAGGGGGGAGTGGATAGGTGAGAAGGAAGATGGACAGGTAGGACAGGTCATGAGGGCAGTGCCAAGTTGGAAGGTTGGAACTGGGATAAGGCGGGGGGAGGGGAATTGAGGAAACTGGTGAAACAGTTTCTGGAAATGAGGAAACAGTCCTCACTTTCTCCTTGAGAAGGTGATGGTGAGCTGCCTTCTTGAACCGCTGCAGTCCACCTGCTGTGGGTTGACCCACAATGCCATTAGGGAGGGAATTCCAGAACTTTGAGCCAGTGACAGTGAAGGAACTGCAATATATTTCCAAGTCAGGATGGTGAGTGGCATCTTGAAGGGGAACTTGCAATGATAGGTATCAGTTGTCCTTGTTCTTCCAGACTGTGGATTTGGAAAGTGCTGTCAAAGCAGCACTGGTGAATTTAGTTGTAGCATTATACAGCACAGAAACAGACTCTTCGGTTCAACTCATCCATGCCAACCAGATGTCCTAAATTAATCTAGCCCCATTTGGTCCATATCCTTCTATATTCTTATATAGCCATCTGGATGCCATTTAAATGTTGTAATTATACCAGCCTCATTCCATACAGACACCCTTACATCTTCCCCCCCAACCCTGGGACAAAAGACCTTGTCTGTCTACCCTACCCATGCTTCCCAAGATTTTATAAACATTGATAAGGTACCTGGGACTTCAATGTTGTGGCCATTTCGGAGACATGGATAGAGCAGGGTCAGGAATGGATATTGGAGGTTCCAGTGTTTAGATCTTTCATGAAGAACAGGCAAGGCAGTAAAAGAGGGGGAAGTGTGCCCTTGTTAGTCAAGGATAGTATAACAGTGGCTGAAAGAAATTTTGGTGAGGACTTATCTACTGAGGTGGTATGGGCTGAGGTTAGAAACAGGAGAGGAGAGGTCACACTGCTGGGAGTTTTTCTTTTTACAGGCCTCCGCAGATTTCCAGGGACGTGGAGAAGAGGATTGGCAAAATGATTCAGGGTAGAAGTGAAAGGAACAGGGTGGTCATTATGAGGGACTTTAACTTCCCCAACACTAACTGGAAATGCTATAACTCTAGTGTGTCGGATGGATCAGTTTTTGTCCAACGTGTGCAGGAGGGTTTCCTGACACAGTATGTCGAAGGGCCGACAAGAGGGGAGGCCACACTGGATCTGGTGCTTGGTAATGAACCAGGCCAGGTGTTTGATTTAGTGGTATAATGCCAGTGCTTCCCAATTTCTTTTCTGCTTTGACTACTTTTGAAGGCTTCACACTTGCTGTAACTCCAGAGTGAACGTTTGGTAGGAATGCAGAGAATTGGGGTTCAAAAGGCAGACACATAAACACAAAAAATGACGACTCCCCCTCAAACAATGTTGCTGGTTCCATTGGGGTCAGCAGTTGGGCCTAAGAACTCACTGATCTCAGTGTTTAAAGGAGCCTCACAGCTAATCCCTGAACTATCCACAGCCTTCGAACTCACAATCTCCATTGTATGCACCAGTAGGGGTCGTGACCCAGCGTTCCTAAATCCCTGCTTGACATCCTTAGGAAAGCAGATGGAAGAATTCCATTTAAGGTCAGACAGCACCATACCTTTTCGCACAGAGGGTGGTGCATAAACAGAACAAACTGCCAGAGACAGTCATAGAGAAGTACAGCACAAAAACAGACCCTTCAGTCCAACTTGTCCATGCCAGCCTGATATCCTAAATTAAACTAGCCCTATTTGCCAGCACTTGGCCCATACCCCTCTAAACCTTTCCTATTCACATCCCCATCCAGATGCTTTTCAAATGCTGTAATTGTAACAGTCTCCAGCACTTCCTCTGGCAGCTCATTCCATACACACACACACACAACCGTCTGCATTAAAAAGTTGCCCTTTAGGTCGCTTTTAGGTAGAGTCAAGCATGATTACAGCATTTAAAACTGACACATGGATAGGAAAGATTGAGGGGGATATGGTCTAAATGCAGGCAAATAGGATTAGTTCAGTTTAGGAAACCTGGTCAGCATGGATGGGTTGGGCCAAAGGGCCTGGTTCCATGCTGTATGACTGGATTTAGTGCTGCTCTACAATGGCAATCTGGATCTTTGGGAATACTCAAGCCATAAGAGAAAGTTGGAATGTGGCAACTCAGCTTCACTTTGCTGCCTTATCCTCTGATTATTCCCTCACTGATCAAATATCTATTCAACTTGCTTTGAATATGTTCAGTGACTTACCTTCCATTGGGTGATTTTTCCAAAGATTCATGATCCTCAGGGAAAAAAATAATTCCTCAACTCAGTATTCAGTGGGAGATAACTTGGAACAGTGTCCAATGCCTGATTCAGCCGAGGGAAAGACATTCTGTCAGCTTCGATCTGCCCAAGCTCACTCAGAACTTTATACATTTCGATACGGGCACTTTCCATTTGAGTCTAAAAGTGTGGTGCTGGAAAATCACAGCAGGTCAGGTAGCATCTGAGGAGCAGAAGAGTCAACATTTTAGGCATAAGCCCTTCATCAGCAATGGTGGGGGATGGGGGAGGGAAGGAGGCTGAAAGATAAATAGGAGGGGGCCCCCCACCCCTCTACTTATCTCTCAGCCCCGTTCCCTCCCCCACGTTCCTGATGAAGGGCTTAAGCCCAAAAAGTCAACTCTCTTGCTCCTCAGATGCTGCCTGACCAGCTGTGTTTTTCCAGCACTGCACTTTTCGAGTCTGATCTCCAGCATCTGCAGTCCTCACTTTTCATTCTGCCAAACTTTCAATGAACATCAGTTCAACAGCTAATGACAATGCCTTCGTCAACCCCATGAACTGTTTCCAATTGAAGTACATTCCTCCTTAAATAGTGAAAACAGTGGGTGTACTGGTTGTGATCTTCCAGGAATCCTTAGATTCTGGAAATGTCCCGGAGGATTGCAAATGTATCAAATTAGCACCTTCCTTAATAAAGAGAAAGAGAAAAAACAGTGCAGATTACTTCAAGCCAGTTAGCTCATTATCTGTTGTTGGGAAAATGTTGGGTGTCTATTATAAAGGATATAACAGGATGCAACATTTGGAAATGCAAAATGTAAAGTCGCCATAGTCTTAAGAGGACCAAATGCTGCTTTCTCACCAGAGTGAGAGAGACAGAGAGAGAGAGAGAGACAGACAGAGACAGACAGAGAGAGAGAGAGAGAGCTGCTGGTGGTGGTTTAATCAGAGGGTCACTACACAGCAGGTCAGATGAGAGGTTGAGAAGGAGAATCCTTAACTTTAACCTCAGCTGATGCAGGAATTGAACCCACACAATTGGCTTCACTCTACATCGAAACCAGCTGCCCAGCCAACTGATAGATATGGAAATATGGAGACCAAACCTCTAGGTGTAGTCTTACCAACACCCAGTACACTGTGTATTAAAGCATGACTGTCAATATGGTGCTACAAGCATACTTACCTGTTAATAAGCATGCACTGCTCGAGTAGCAAAGAATAAACGCTCGTGGAGTAAGTCTTTATTTTCAGTAAAACAATTTTTTCATTTCTCATCTGCCTTTCCACCTCACTCAATCAATACAGTATATCCAGTCTGTATACTACACCTGTTAACACAGCTCCAGCAGCTGCTATACATTACAGCCTTGACATGCATCTTTTTTTAAACCAAACATTTATTTTGGGAAATAATTAAAAATCTAAAAAGAGAAAGATCAATTCTCTCCTACTTGGAGGATCAATCCTTTTAATGACCATAATTTCCCAATCTAAAGATACTTAACTACATTTATCCTCTCTCTGTCTGATTACTCTAGGCAGGACAACAAACCAATCCTTACATGGCAGAAAATAAAAACAGTTAGCCGTTGAGGACCCAAAGAACTATAATTTTAAATAAGGTCACCATTATGTGTTAATTATAGCAAACTAAACTGGGAAATAGTTCCAATTTCCCAAAAGAAAGCTCTGCACTGGATTCGTTTCTCTACGGATTGATGGGGTTTAAAATGTGACTTGACCAATAAAATTAAAGAGTGCCTCTATGGCACCAATTGATAATAGGGATCCAATGCAAATGAACAAACACATGACGAGTTACAAGCAGCAGGGCACTAGACAATGAACAACAGACTCTTTCAACTACTTAAAAAGAAACGACTGTCACTTGTTTCAGGAAAAGCACCACAGAAGGACAGGAGTTACGCTACAGCGAGTATAGTCGTGGTCTCAAGCAGGCGCAATGAAAACGCAATGCCTCTAATCACCATCACGTACATTAGTGTTTCCATACAGTCTTGAAACTGTTCAAAGGTTTCCCCCGGTAATGTTACAGAGACGATTCATTGGTGTTCTGTATGACCATCAGCAAATACTCCTTATCTGTCAGGGAAAAAATAATGAATAATTAGAACTTTCCACAATTAAACAGAAATGCAAGATTGCCAGCTAGAGTCAGGGGAGTTGGAGTTAGGTGATTCCCTCACTTTTACTCATGCTTTATGAATGAGAATGTCTCTTAACAAATATTATGTGGTGATTTTGCATGAACTGAAATCTGTGTTCACACTCCCCTCTGCAACATGTTTAGTTCCCTCCAATCAAATTCCCATTTCTCACAACACTGGTCCTAACTGAAGTCACAAAGTCAGTGCGTTAGTGAGGGCGTGAACTACCTGCTTCTCTCACTCTTCAACCACTCTGGACATTTGGAAATGCCATCCTCTGGCATCCAACTCGGTTAAACTGTCTTCACTTGCCCATCTGAGTGTAGCCATTGTTAAAGAGCCTTCAGCTCTTCCTCATCAACATTATATTATTTACTAACAACGTCCAGAGAAAGGGGTCAACTCTACACATAAGAGTGTAGTTTTAGCAGAATAGAATCTACGGGCCTTTTTAAAAAAAATTGTTACTGGGTTGTGAGTGTCACTGGCTGGGTCAGCAATTATTGCCCTAACTGCCCTAACTAACCAGAGGGCAGTTAAGAGTCAACCATGGTGAAGAAGGAGTTTGGTTTGCTTTCCTTTATTGGTCAAAGTATTGAGTACAGGAGTTGGGAGGTCATGTCGCGGCTGTACAGGTCATTGGTCAGGCCACTGTTGGAATATTGCGTGCAATTCTGGTCTCCTTCCTATCGGAAAGATGTTGTGAAACTTGAAAGAGTTCAGAAAAGATTTACAAGGATGTTGCCACGGTTCGAGGATCTGAGCTACAGGGAGAGGCTGAACAGGCTGGGGCTGTTTTCCCTGGAGCGTCGGAGGCTGAAGGGTGACCTTATAGAGGTTTACAAAATTATGAGGGGCATGGATAGGATAAATAGACAAAGTCTTTTCCCTGGGATCAAGGAGTCCAGAACTAGAGGGCATAGGTTTAGGGCGAGAGGGGAAAGATATAAAAGAGACCTAAGGGGCAACTTTTTCACGCAGAGGGTAGTACGTGTATGGAATGAGCTGCCAGAGGATGTGGTGGAGGCTGGTACAATTGCAACATTTAAGAGGCCTTTGGATGGGCATATGAATAGGAAGGGTTTGGAGGGATATGGGCCAGGTGCTGGCAGGTGGGACTAGATTGAGTTGAGATATCTGGTCTGCATGGATGGGTTGGACCGAAGGGCGTGTTTCCATGCTGTATATCTCTATGACTCTATGTTGCTGTGGGTCTGGAGTCACGTGTAAGCCGAGCAGATAAGAGTGGCAGCTTCCTTCCTTAAAAAAGACATTAATGAATTAGCTGGGTTTTCTCATAACAGTCAGCAATGGTTTCATGGTCATTGTTAAACTCTCAATTCTAGATTTTTACTGAATTCAAATTCCACTATCTGCCATGGTGGGATTCAAACCCAGGGCCCCAGGACATTTACCTGGGTTTCTGGATTATTAATCCACTTGGCTATCTTCTCCCTCTTCTGTATAGTACAATTCTATGATCTATGCCACTGACATCCAGTTTTCTCTCTCCACCTTGCACAACCCTTTCACCCAGTCTTCTTTTCAGACAGCAGTTGATTCTAGCTAAACATTGGCTCTAACAGAGGGAATTGGTTGGCTCAGTTGGCTGGATAATTGATGGCTACAGGATGGGTTCAATTCCCACACTGGCTGAGGTTACCACAAAGGATTCCTCTTCTCAACCCTTCCTTCCAGCTGAGGTGTGGGATAATGGCATCTTATAGAAAATGAGACTGGGCAATTAACTAATGGAAAGCAATCTAATGGCAAATGAATGGAACATGTATTTTGGATTAGTCTTCACTACAGAATTACAATCACAAGGGGATTGCTAACAAACAATCATTGGAGCTGAAAAGTCTCCAGGTGCTGATGGGCTTCAGGCTAGGTGAGACAGTTGATGCATGGGACTGAAGCTTCCGAAACTCCCTTGATTCATGGAAGGTTCCATTAGATTCGAAATGTAACTCCTTTATTCAGAGGAAGGGAAGGAGAGGGGAAAAAACAGGAAACCACAGGCCAGATAGCTTAACATCAGTCCAAGGGAAGATGTTAGAAACGATCATTAAAAAAAACTTAAGAGCAGGGCACTTGGAAAGTTCAAGGCAATCAGGGAGAGTCGACGTGGCTTTATGAAAGGGAAATGACGTTTAATGAACTTATTGGAGATTCTTTGAGAAGGTAACATGTGCTGTGGACAAAAAGGAGGCCCATGGATGTACTGTACTTAGATTTCCAGAAGGTCTTTGATAACATGCCACATTAAAGATTATTGCAGAAAATAAAAGCTTATGAAGTGGGAAGAAATATTGGCATGGAGAGAAGACTGGTTTCCTGTTAGCTGGCCAATAGTAGGCATGGAGGGTAATTTCCTGTTTCCAATATGTAACAAATGGTATGCATCAAAGGGACACTGGAAATTATAGGAATTGGAATAGGTCATTCAGCCCTTCGAGCTTGTTCTGCTATTGAAGGAGATCATGGCTGACCTGTGGTTGAACTCCACACAAATGCCTTTGGTCCATATCTTTTAGGATTTTTGGTTACAGAAGCATAGGGACCATAGGTATGAATACTAAATTCAACAGTAACATAAAGATAGATTGAAAAGTAGGTCATGAAGAGGATTTAACAGGCTGCAAGAAAATAGAAGTGGGTTAAGTGAGTGGGCAAATACCTGGCAAATGGAGAGAAAATGTGTAATTGTCCACAAAGAAATATTCAAGTATAGGCATTAAACCTGGGAGCTTCTGATTCACATTTGGCAGTCAGTTCACTGGAGTGCTGAGAACACTGATTTGAAGGCATACATAGTGGAGCTGTTATCCTGGAGGGGAATAACTGAACGTATGCTTAACGGACAAATCAAAACAACCCACCTCAAAACGTACAAGGACCAGGGTAGAGATACAAGGAAAAACCTCCACCTGCAAGCTCCCCATCTCAGTCACTCACCATTCTGGCTTGGAAATATATCATTGTTCCTTCAACGTCTCCAGGCTAAAGTCCTGGGACCCCCCCCCCCCCTCCATTACAGGGAGGACTGCAGATGCTGGAGATCAGAGTTGAGAGCGTGGTGCTGGAAAAGCACAGCAGGTCAGGTAGCATCTGAGGAGGTGAATCGACATTTCGGGCATAAGCCCTTCTTTAGAAATGAGCATTCCAAGTAAAGGACTTATGCCCGAAACATCGCTTCTCCTGCTCCTCGGATGCTACCTGACCTGCTGTGCTTTTCCAGCACCACGCTCTCGACCCCCTCCCTTACAGGACTGCGGGTGGCCTTACACCCTAAAGGCTAGCAGTTCAAGGTGACAGCTCACCATAACCTTGGCAAATGTTGATTTTGGATGGGCAATTAATGCTGGCCCAACCAACAACACCCAAGATTACGTGAACAAATTAAAACAAAAAATTACCAGGTGCGACCATGATTTCATTTTTCTTGCAGCGGATTCTGAGGAAGGTGAGGTCATTCTGTGGATCAATGTCCCGGATGGTGCTCCTAGCTTTCATTGACAGTTGGTGGATAAGTCCTGCGTACTGGGCTGTGCTCACATTGTCCATGGTCGTCCGGATGGGAATACCTAAGATAGAGCACATCAGCATTCAAATCACATGAGTGATGGGAAAAGCAGAGCGATTGGTCAGCATCAGCTGTGGGTAACACACACACTCCTCTGAGGCAGTAAACTCAAGACTGAAGCATGAAAGTTTAGGCTGGCACTCTAGTTCAGTACCGAGGGCGTGCGGCACTGTTATAGGGGCTGTCTTGCAGGTGGAAATGTTAGTCTGTGGCCCAGCTTAGTTTCTGAGGTCCTCATTTCTAAAAGGAACATTGATTTGCAAGTCAAGTTCTCCCAGCAGCTTCAGCTAACTGATACCCCCATTCTCTATACATGCTGCATAATGTGGAGATTACTGCAATAGTTGATATGCCTCAGTGTTAATGCAACTTGCATATTGTTGCTGTAATGTAATAGGAGAAAGTGAGGACTGCAGATGCTGGAGATCAGAGCTGAAAATGTGTTGCTGAAAAAACGCAGCAGGTCAGGCAGCATCCAAGGAGCAGGAGAATCGACATTTCGGGCATGAGCTCTTCTTCAGGAATGAGGAGAGTGTGCCAAGCAGGCTAAGATAAAAGGTAGGGAGGAGGGACTTGGGGGAGGGGCGTTGGAAATGCGATAGGTGGAAGGAGGTTAAGGTGAGGGTGTTAGTCCGGAGTGGGGGTGGGGGCGGAGAGGACAGGAAGAAGATTGCAGGTTAGGAAGGTGGTGCTGAGTTCGAGGGATTTGACTGAGACAAGGTGGGGGGAGGGGAAACTGGAGAAATCTGAGTTCATCCCTTGTGGTTGGAAGGTTCCTAGGCAGAAGATGAGGCGTTCTTTCTCCAGCCGTTGCTATGGTCTGGCAATGGAGGAGTCCAAGGACCTGCATGTCCTTGGTGGAGTGGGAGGGGGAGTTGAAGTGTTGAGCCACAGGGTGGTTGGGTTGGTTGGTCCAGGTGTCCCAGAGGTGTTCCCTGAAACGTTCCGCAAGTAGGCGACCTGTCTCCCCATCATAGAGGAGGCCACATCGGGTGCAGCGGATGCAGTAAATGATGTGTATGGAGGTGCAGGTGAATTTGTGGCAGATATAGAAGGATCCCTTGGGGCCTTGGAGGGAAGTAAGGGGGGAGGTGTGGGCGCAGGTTTTGCATTTCTTGTGGTTGCAGGGGAAGGTGCCGGGAGTGGAGGTTGGGTTGGTGGGGGGATGTGGACCTGACAAGGGAGTCACGGAGGGAGTGATCTTTTCGGAATGTTGATAGGGGAGGGGAGGGAAATATATCCCTGGTGGTGGGGTCCGTTTGGAGATGGCAGAAATGACGACGGATGATATGATGTATATGGAGGTTGGTGGGGTGGTAGGTGAGGACCAGTGGGGTTCTGTCCTGGTGGCGATTGGAGGGGCGGGGCTCAAGGGCGGAGGAGCGGGAGGTGGAGGAGATGCGGTGGAGAGCATCGTCGATCACCTCCTCCCACCCTGCCCCCTGTAAAAACGCCATCCCATATTCCCAATTCCTTCGTCTCCGCCGCATCTGCTCCCAGGTGGACCAGTTCCAATACCGAACAACTCAGATGGCCTCCTTCTTCAAAGACCGCAATTTCCCCTCAGACGTGATCCCTGGGTGCCTTACTTCCCTCCAAGGCACCCAGGGATCCTTCTATATCTGCCACAGATAACTGAACAGCCCGCTGAGATAATCATAGGAAGGAGGACTGGGGGCAGCACTCGACATTAACCCTGATGATTGATAGCCAGGCATCACAATCACTTACATTTCGACATTTTTCAGGCACTGAGGAGTATTAGCTCCCATTATCATCCATGACGTCACTGCAACCACCAAGTATTGCAGCTGAATTATTCCGTTTGAGTGAAGGTCTTGTGGCAGTCTTGAGCCAGAAGCTCAAGGTTCAAGTCCCACTCCAGCGGCTGATGGTCAAGGAAGATGCATTTTTAAACAAGTATCAACCGCTGGCATTGGAAGAAAAGAGGAGGGATGCCTGGGCAGCCTCAGGCTGGTCTGAAATTGGAACCACCCCCATCACCATCCATAGCTCCAGGTGGCAACCTGCAGATAGAAACAAAAGGTTGCCATAGCAACTCCAGCTCATTGGCTGGTTTGGATCACATTGGTGCCAACTGGGTCCATTCTGAACCTACCCTCCTGACCCTACACCTGGCAGAAATCCTGGCACTGTGGATCAGCCACACCTTCAAACATGAAAGATTCCACGCTCGCCCCCTTCCAGTTTATTAACATATACCTTAAAAGAAAAAGGAATCTAAAATAATGAGTGATCATAAAGTCCTGACAATGTCAACTCATCAAAATAAACAAGGACATCAATTTGGGGAGGGATTTGGGGTGGGGAGGGGGATTTGTAGTAAAACATCCAACATATATAGACAGACATTTAAATGTTCAGCTCGTAAACAAGAGCCAGTATGACAATGAATCAGGAAGATACAATCCTTTATAACAGACAACAATTATTGAAATACCTTCTGCATTGACAACAATAACGCCTACTACACCTCTCTGGCTCTGAATTCTCTTCAGAGTTTCTTCAACTTCAGCCTGAAAAGAGAAGAAACGTTAACACTGCCACGCGGAGATGCTCAGAGTCTCTCAATATTGATTAGATTACTTACAGTGTGGAAACAGGCCCTTCGACCCAACAAGTCCACACTGACCCTCCGAAGACCAACCCACCCAGACCCATTCCCCTATATTTACCTAACACTACAGGCAATTTAGCATGGCCAATTCACCTAAACCTGCAAATTTTTTGAACTGTGGGAGGAAACCGGAGCACCCGGAGCAAACCTACGCAGACACGGGGAGAATGTGCAAACTCCACACAGACAGTTGCCTGAGGCGGGAATTGAACCCAGGTCTCTGGCGCTGTGAGGCAGCAGTGCTAACCCCGTATTCTTTCTCATCTCCCATTTTTCAATGAGGATGTCAGGTAAGACTTTGAAAGATTGGTCACCTATCCAGCCATTTAGAAAAGGTAGAGATAGAGAGAGAAAGAGAAGATCTACAAATGGATTTACTGCAAGTGACTAAAGTTTTATATTTACTACTGAGGTCAGACATTACTGCAACAGGGCAAGACAATACTCCGATGGGGTCGGGACATTACTGCGAGGACAGAGGTTACAGGTGGGTGGGACCATTTCCAGGCAGTGAAGTTTAGTGATGAGCTTAGGGTCACAGACAATGGGGAATGAGAAGCCAGCTGGAAGTTCATTGGAATAGCTAAGTCTGGAGGTGACCGTAGCCGAAAACTAAAGGTTTCTGTAAGACAGGGCTGAGGACAAGGCAGAAGTGCGAAATGCTAGAGCTAAAAGTCTTCATGATGGTGATAATAATAATAATAATAATAATAATAATAATAATAATAATAATAATAATAATGTTGTCATAGCTTCTTACCAGAGCACAGGGCTGCTCCCTCCTTTAAGAGAAGTGGTAACTTAACCTGAGGATGTCACACCTCGGGGAGAAGTTAAGAATGAGAGTCCTTCATGGTGTCCTCACACAAGGTGGGAATTGAACCTACAATGCTATCAGTATCACTCTGCATGGCAAACTAGCCATCCAGCCAACTGAGCTACTTCAACCTGTGAATACAAGGTCAGAAGCTCAACTCTAGCCTGGGGAGGATGCTGAGATTCCTCAGCAGAGTGGGAGGGGGAGTTGAAATGTTGGGCCACAGGGCGGTGTGGTTGATTGGTGCGGGTGTCCTGGAGATGTTCCCTAAAGCGTTCTGCTAGGAGGCGCCCAGTCTCCCCAATGTAGAGGAGACTGCATCGGGAGCAATGGATACAATAAATGATATTAGTGGATGTGCCGATAAAAAACTTTGATGGATGTGGAAGGCTCCTTTAGGGCCTTGGATAGAAGTGAGGGAGGAGGAATGGGCGCAGGTTTTACAGTTCCTGTGGTGGCAGGGGAAGGTGCCAGGATGGGAGGGTGGGTTGTAGGGGGGTGTGGACCTGACCAGGTAGACACGGAGGGAACGGTCTTTGCGGAAGGCAGAAAGGGATGGGGAGGGAAATATATCCCTAGTGGTGGGGTCTTTTTGGAGGTGGCGGAAATGTCGGTGGATGATGTGGTTTATGCGAAGGTTGGTAGGGTGGAAGGTGAGCACCAGGGGCGTTCTGCCCTTGTTACGGTTGGAGGGTCCCATCCTGGCACCTTCCCCTGCTACTGCAGGAACTGTAAAACCTGCGCCCACACCTCCTCTCTCACCTCTATCCAAAGCCCTAAAGGAGCCTTCCACATCCATCAAAGTTTTACCTGCACATCCACTAATATCATTTATTGTATCCGTTGCTCCCGATGCGGTCTCCTCTACATTGGGGAGACTGGGCGCCTCCTAGCAGAGGGAACATCTCCGGGACACCCGCACCAATCAACCACACCGCCCCGTGGCCCAACATTTCAACTCCCCCTCCCACTCTGCCGAGGACATGGAGGTCCTGGGCCTCTTTCACCGCCGCTCCCTCACCACCAGACACCTGGAGGAAGAACGCCTCATCTTCTGCCTCGGAACACTTCATCCCCAGGGCATTAATGTGGACTTCACCAGTTTCCTCATTTCCCCTTCCCCCACCTCACCCTAGTTCCAAACTTCCAGCTCAGCACTGTCCCCATGACTTGTCGTACCTGCCTATCTCCTTTTCCACCTTCCACTCCACCCTGTCCTCCCTGACCTATCATCTTCATCCCCTCCCCCAATCACCTATTGTACTCTATGCTACTTTCTCCCCACCCCCACCCTCCTCTAGCTTATCTCTCCACGCTTCAGGCTCTCTGCCTTTATTCCTGATGAAAGGCTTTTGCCTGAAACGTCGATTTTCCTGCTCCTCAGATGCTGCCTGAACTGCTGTGCTTTTCCAGCACCACTCTAATCCAGAATCTGCTTTCCAGCATCTGCAGTCATTGTTTTTACCTAAACTATCTGATGTACTCACTGGATGAAGTTCCCTAGGAAGGAGAACAGGAACTCTAGATGGTGAGATACACATTTGCCATCAATATGTCTTGCAGCAACCTTTCAAGAGATAAACAAGGTTGGTACTCAGTTATGCCTCACCTGATAAATATTTGATCTCTACCTCACTGGAATATTAGTTGCTCTGCTTGCCACTACAGTATACCTTAACTCCTGGCATTATCAGTAACCAGGCAATACAATAAAGCTCTTTCCTTTCGACTCCACTCAACAAAAGTCCTCAAGATATGTTGACTTCAGATCCAAGTGTGCTGGTGGCATTCTAAGATCTCACCCAATGGCCATTATGTGTGACCCTAAACTTTTCACCGAACATTCTCCCTCTCTGTCACACGTACACAATAAGGAGCGGATTTCAACTTCCCCTTTACCCTGGGCAATCACAGCACGAATCTAGGTCTTGCCGCATGCTTGGGGAGTTTTTTTTTAATTCATTGACAGGATGAGGGCGTCGCTAGCTAGGGCAGCACTTATTGCCAGTCGTTTTGAGCTACGACACTGAAGAGTTCAGCAGAAAGCACAGCCGCGCCTCCTGCCAGCTGCCCGCTCTTGTGAGAATAAGTGAACCCGTCTGCGGAATTGCACAGCGGACTCAAGGAATTCAGGGGAGCCTGGGAAAATACCGCTCAATATCGAGGCATTCTTTGTACTGGCTCAGCACCAGCAGTCTAAAATCAGACTGATGGAGACCGACTTCTGATGAAAATGTGAAATCATCACGTGGGGAAGAATACTTCTGAAAACAACAAAGCAAAAAGCCGAAATCTAAAACACCCTACTCAGCAGCATAGTGACATGGCATTCAGTTAGTAAGCCATAGGCACATCAGCTTGCTACCAACCACCCACGGCCCACACATACTCCCTCCTCTGAATCTCTGTATATGATGCAATGCCACAGCCAACTCTGGGAGTACTCAAGCTCATTGTTGATGCTAGGGAGGCTTTTGATTTCCTGGCATCCGGTCTCAGCCAGCTTTTAACCCAGGGGAAAGCTGCTGACCAATGTTTAGATTTGCAGACTCGATCCTATTAGTTAGGGCACGTCCAATTCCGCTGACAATCCCCTAAATGCAAATTGCAAAGCCACCGCCCAGCCCTCAGTGAGGCTGCAATGAAGAGGCTGGGTCACACTCTGCAAAGCTCTCTCTGTCCTGTCCTGTCTCCCCCCGGTCCCCATTGCCCTAGCCTGGGCTCTGCAGCTGCACGGGTGCACTGCACTCACCATCTCCCTGGGCCCACTCGCAGATGTTTCACCCAGAGCCGGCTGGCGGGCACTGCAGCTGCGCACTGCCCGACCGTGATATCATTGCTGCTGGCACTGATTGGCTTGGCCAGACCTCAATCAGCGGCGAGTGCACCGCCCCTCATTTTTTTGTGAATGGGCGGCACCTGTCAATCACCTTTGAGTGACATCCAGGGACACGCTGCTTTTCAGAATCAGAAAATGCTGGGGAAAACTCAGCAGCTCACAGAGTCATAGAGATGTACAGCATGGAAACAGGCCCTTCGGTCCAACCTGTCCATGCCGACCAGATATCCCAACCCAACCTAGTCCCATTGTTAGCACTTCACCCACATCCCTCTAAACTCTTCTTATTCATATAATCCAGATGCCTTTTAAATGTTGCAATTGTACCAGCCTCCACCACTTCCTCGAGCAGCTCATTCCATACACGTACCACCCTCTGTGTGAAAAAGTTGCCCCTTACGTCCCTTTTATATCTTTCCCCTCTCACCCTAAACCTATGCTCTCTAGTTCTGGACTCCCCCAGCCAGGGAAAAGGCTTTGTCTATTTATCCTGTTCATGCCTCTCATGGTTTTATAAACTTTATAAAGTCACCCTTCAGCCTCCGATGCTCTTGGGAAAACACCCCCAGCCTATTCAGCCTCTCTCTGTAGCTCCAACATCTTTGTAAATCTTTTCTGAATCCTTTCAAGTCTGGCAGCATCTGTGGAGAGAGGAAGCAGAGTTAATGACTCAGGCCCAGTGGCCCTTTTTCAGATGCTGCCAGACCTGCTGTGCTTTCCCAACAGTTTCTGATACCCAGTATTCGGAGTTACTTGGTTTTCTGTTTTCGAGGAGATGGGTCGATGCCAATCCTGCAATACGACACAACTCGGTCAATTGAAATTTAAGGAAATCTGCTTAAGACCTCAGGCTTTGCCGAGACACGGGCTGCTTCAGCACAGCCAAATTTTCACCAACTTATGGTCCCCATGATTAACCTTTCTCCATCCCTGATATACTATATATAATCCATCTTTTGCCTACCTGTCTTTCTCACTCTCTGGGCTCTATCCACTTACTCATTTACCTCACATCCAATCATAGAATTGGTACAGTGTGCAAAGAGGCCATGAGTCTCATTGAGTCTACACTCACCCTCTGAACAGCATCCCGCCCTATCCCTGTAATCCTGAATTTACCAGGTTAAATCCACCTAGCCTGCACATCTCTGCACACTGCGGGACAATTTAGCATGGTCAAACAGCGCATCTTTGGACTGGGCAAGGAAACCTATGTAGACACGGCGAGAATGTGCAAATTCCACACAGACACTCATTCGAAACTGGAATCGAATCTGGGTTCCATGTACACCATCACCTTTTCTCTAGCTGTTATCAGTTCTGGAGAACATTACCAGACTCGAGAAGGGGTGGCATTTTTAAAACAGATAGGAAAGAGTCAAATGCATTGCTGTGGAAGCAGAGTCACGTGTAGGCTGACTGATTAAGTTTGGCATTTAGGGCAGATGGGTTTTATCCTTAGACTAACTTTTACTTCCAGATTTGATTGAATTCAAATTTCACCATCTGCCATGGTGAGATTTGAATCTATGTCCCTAGAATGTTAGTCTGTGATCGTGTGAGGTAAGCAAATGGCCTCTTAAAAACTATAAAAGATCTTATTTTCCACTTACACTTGGAGTTGCAGTCTATAAATAACACACTCTGACTTGTCTATTTCAGGTTCCAATTTAGGCTGGTTTGCAAGTGGCCAAAGGTGAAATCTACTTTAAAATATGAACATAACAATTAGGAGCGGGAGTAGCCCATTCCACCCCTCAGATTTAATCAGATAGTCTAACTGGCCAAAGTTGTTTTCAAGGATATAAACAGACATCAACCAAGAAACAAGGTTTATTGGCTGAATACATTGTTGAACTACAATTTATTGTAAATTTATATTTATAAATAACCATTGATATAATACATCTTCCCAAGGTTTGTGTGGTACAAATTGTGGATATGTATGTTTGTGTTTTAATATGAATTACTGCAAGTTTGCAGGAGACATGGATTTTTCTGTGTCTGAAGTTAATTATTAACTTGGAAGTATTTCTGTAACCATGATAATTTATTTTAAAACAAGATGTGAGGCCTTGTGAATCCGTGCTGACTCTGCTTGATCATATGTGTTTATAAATACTCTGCTGTTACATCCTTTCTAATAGCATCTTAGCATTTTGCCAATGACAGATGCTCAGCAAACTGGACTATAGTTATCTGCTTTGTGTTGTTGCCTTCCCTTATTGAATGAGATTACTACATTCGCAATTTTCTATCACAGAGTCAGAGTTATACAACACGGAAACAGAGTCTTTAGTCCAACTAGACCATGCCGAACATAATCCCAAACTAAACTAGTCCCACCTGCCTGCTCCTAGCCCATATCCCTCCAAACCTTTCCTATGCATAGTTAAAAATCACACAACAGCAGGTTATAGTCCAACAAGTTTATTTGGAAGCACTAGCTTTCAGAATGCTGCTCCTTCATCAGGTGATTGTGGAGTATACGACTGTAATCATTTCCTATTCATGTACTATCCAGATGTCTTTTAAACACTGTAATTGTACCCACATCCACCACTTCCTCCGTAAGTTCATTTTACATGCAAACCACCCTGTACAAAAAAAATTGCTCATATCTTGGTTAAATCTTTCCCTTCTCATCTTAAAAATGAGCCCCTGGTCTTGAAAGCCCCCACCCTTACGGAAAAGGCAACCACCATTAAATCGATCTATACCTTTCATTATTTTATACACTTCTATCAGGTTGCCTCTCAACCTCCTACATTCCTGTAAAAGAGGTCCCAGCCTTTCCAACCTTCCGTTATAAATCAAACCTTCCATACCTGGCAACATCCTGGTAAATCTCTTCTGAACCCTCTCCAGCTTAATAATATCCTTCCTGTATCTTGGCGACCAGAACTGGACACAAGTATTCAGGAAGAGACCTGTACAAACTCAACATCACTTCCCAACTTCTATACTCAAAGGACTTGTTGTCTTGAGCTGTAGGGAGAGGCTGAATAGGCTGGGGCTGTTTTCCCTAGAGTGTGGGAGGCTGAGGAGTGACCTTATAGAGGTTGATAAAATCATGAGATGCATGGTTAGGATAAATGGACAAGATCTTTTCCCTGGGGTCGGGAAATCCAGAACTAGAGGGCATAGGTTTAGGGTGAGAGGGGAAAGATATAAAAAGGACCTAAGAGGCAACCTTTTCATGCAGAGGGTGATGCATGTATGGAATAAGCTGCCAAAGGAAGTCGTGGAGGCTGGTACAATTGCAACATTTAACAGGCATCTGGATGGGTATGTGAATAGAAAGGGTTCAGAGGGATATGGACCAAGTGCTGGCAAATGGGACTAGATTGGGTTGAGATATCTGGTTGGCGTGGACGAGTTGGACCAAAGGGCTTGTTTGCATGCTGTACATCTATATGGATCATGTCTCACAAACTTGGTTGAGTTTTTTGAAGAAGTAACAAAGAGGATTGATGAGGGCAGAGTGGTAGATGTTATGGACTTCAGTAAGTCATTCAAAAAGGTTCCCCATGGGAGACTGGTTAGCAAGGTTAGATCTCATGGAATACAGGGAGAACTAGCCATTTGGATACAGAACTGGCTCAAAGGTAGAAGACAGAAGGTGTTGGTGGAGGTTTGTTTTCCAGACTGGAGGCCTGTGCCCAGTGGAGTATCATAAGGATCTGTGCTGGGTCCACTACTTTTCATCATTTATATAAATGCTTTGGATGCGAGCATAAGAGGTATAGTTAGTAAGTCTGCTGATGATATCAAAATTGGAGGTGTAGTGGACAGCGAAGGTTACCTCAAATTACAACAGGAGCTTGATCCGGTAGGCCAATGGGCTGAGAAGTGGCAGATGGAGTTTAATTCAGATAAATGCGAGGTGCTGCACTTTGGGAAAGCAAATCTTAGCAGGACTAATACACTTAATGGTAAGGTCCTAGGGAATGTTGCTGAACAAAGAGACCTTGGAGTGCAGGTTCATAGCTCCTTGAAAGTAGAGTCGCAGGTAATTAGGATAGTGAAAAAGGCATTTGGTATGCTTTCCTTTATTGGTCAGAGTATTGACTACAGGAGTTGGGAGGTCATGTTGTGGCTGTACAGGACATTGGTTAGGCCACTGTTGGAATATTGCGTGCATTTCTGGAATATTGCGTGCAATTCTGGTCTCCTTCTTATCGGAAAGATGTTGTAAAATTTGAAAGGGTTCAGAAAAGATTTACAAGGATGTTGCCAGGGTTGGAGGATTTGAACTGCAGGGAGAGGCTGAACAGGCTTGGGCTGTTTTCCCTGGAGCGTTGGAGGCTGAGAGGTGACCTTATAGAGGTTTACAAAATTATGAAGGGCATGGATAGGATAGATAGGCAAAGTCTGTTCCCTGGGGTTGGGAAATCCAGAACTAGAGGGCATAGGTTTAGGGTGAGAGTGGAAAGATATAAAACATACTCAAGGGGAAACTTTTTCACGCAGGGGGTTGTACATGTATGGAATGAGCTGCCAGAGGAAGTGGTGGAGGCTGGTACAATTGCAACATTTAAAAGGCATTTGGGTGGGTATATGAATAGGAAGGGTTTGGAGGGATATGGGCTGGGTGCTGGCAGGTGGGACTAGATTGGGTTGGGATATCTGGTCGGCATGGACGGTCTGTTTCCATGCTGTTCTCTATGACTGAGCAACGAAGGCAAGTGTTCCAAATGCCTTTTAAACCATTCTGCCTATGAGTGATGCAAACGTCAAAAAATTATGTACATGAACCCATAGGTCCCTTCTACAACACTACAAGGCCCTACCATTAATTGTATAAGCTCTATCTTTATTTGTTGTACCAAAATGCAATACCTTACATTATCCAGCTTGAACTCCATCTGCCATTTTTGAGCCCATTGACCCATTTGATCAAGATCCCTTTGTAATCATAGAAAACCTTCTTTACTGTCTACTATACCACCAATTTTGGTGTCATCTCCAAACTTACTAACCATGCCTTCTATATTCTCATCCAAATCATGTGTATAAATGACAAACAAAAGAGGCCCCAGCACTGATCCTTGTGGCACTCCATTGGTCACAGACCTCCAGTCTGAAAAGCATCCCTCCACCACTATCCTTTGTCTCCTTCTCACCCTGAATCTCATGTAATCTAACTTTTCTAATTTGTCCTATATGGAACCTTTTCAAAGGCTTTACTAAGATCCAAATAAAAAATGTTTATACTGTTCTTGCATTACCAACCTTTTTGGTAATTTCCATTAAAAAAATTTGAGAGACACGATTTTCCTCACACAAAACCATGTTGATTATCCCTAATCAATTGTTGCCTCTCTAAATGTCCATAAATTCTACCTTTTATAATAACTTCCAACAACTTACCCACAACCAAAGTCAGACTCACAGGTATTTGTTTCCCAGGTTTCTACTTGCAAACATTCTTAAACAAAGATACAGCATTCACCACTCTTCAATCATCAGGCACCTCATCTGTAGTTACAGATGATACAAATATTTCTGCAAGGGGTCTTGCAATTTCCTCCGTTACTTCCCACAATACTCTGGGATACATTAGATCTGGTCCCAGAGATGTATCCACCTTTATGTCTAAGATCGCCCGATCTTCCTCTTCTTTAACGTGAGCTGTTTTTGAAACATCAAGTTTATTTCTCTGCATTCTTTAGCTTCCACAGTAAAAACCGATGCAAAATATTCATTCAGTATCTCTGGGGCTCAACACATAGATGACCTCTTTGATCTTTAAAAGGCCCTATCCTCTCTCTAGTTACTCTCTTCCTCGTAATGTATTTATTGAATCGCTTTGGATTATCCCTAACATTAGCTGCCAATATTATTTCAAATCCCCTCTTTGTCTTCCTGATTTTTCTCTTACGAATGCCCCGACACTCCTTAAATTTATTAAGAATTTCAATTGAAGCAAGTGGTCTATATCTAAAATAGGATTGTCTTCTACTCTCGACTAGAACTTCAATATCTCTATTCATTCATTGTTCCTTAACCTTACCAGCCTTACCTTTCACTCTAACAGGAACACAATGCCTCTGAACTCTTGCCATCACACTCTTGAAAGCCTCCCACTTGTCAGATGCCCTTTTAGCTGCAACCAGTCTACTCCAATCAACTTTTGCAAGTTCTTGTCCCATTCCATTAAAATGTGCCTTACTCCAATTAAAATTTTATGGAAGACTTATCCTTTTCCATAATCATTTTGAAACTAAATTATGATCGCAAGACCCAAAGCATTCCCCCACTTTTAATTTAGTCACTCACCCTGCTTTATTGCCCAAGAATAAGTCTAGTTTTGCTCCGTCTCTAGTAGGAGCAGCCACTTATTGGTAAAGAAAATTTTCTTGAACACTTTTGACAAATTCTTCACCATCCAAACCTTTAACACTGTGGTAGCCCCAGTCAATATTTGGAAAATTATTATGCTTATGAATATCTGAAATCTCCCTACATATTTGTGTCTCAATTTCCCTCTTACTATTGGGATGGGGGGGGAGTTGGGCTGGTGCGGGGGTAGGGGGGCTGCATAGTACAACATACAGATTCCTGGAAATTACTGCTAGTGCTTCTGTAGCTACATCCTTTAATATCCCAGACGTACACCATCAAGTCCAAAAGATTTTTCAGACTTTACTCCCATTAGTTTCTTAGCACTATTTCTCTACTGATGGTTGATGTATTTACTATGCTGCCTCCTTTTGGTACTTGACTATTTAATAATTTTGGAACGTTACTAGAATCTTTGACTGTGAATATGGATGCAAAATATTTATTCAACTCCTTTGCTATTTCCTGCTTCCACATTATTTCCCCAGCCTCATTATCTAATGTTGGCCTCTCTCTTCCTTTTTATATATTTAAATAAGCTCTTGCTATCTGTCTTGATATTACTTCAAGTTTACCCTCAAAGGTTATCTTTGTTTTGGTTGTCTTTTGTTGGTTTTTAAAACTTGTGCAAACCTCTGCCTTGCAACTACTCTAGGTCACACTATGTTTTCTCTTTGAATTGAGTGCCATCCTGAACTTCCCGAGTTAACTATGGTGGACTTGTCCTCTTCCTAGTCTCCTTCTTTCTCACTGTGAGGCTGCCATTGTTCCTCAACCATCTTTGCTGCTAAACCCCTTTCCAGTCCACTGCAGCAAGTTGCACCCTCACTCCTTTAGAATTACCCTTGTTTAAACTTAGCTCAGTTTTTTCTGATGCAGAATCCTCCCTCAAACTTCCTAAAGGATCTTCTACCCTGACATCATTTTTAAACCTTGCTTATGACATAACATTCCCTGACTGGATCCACAATGTATTGTTCTGGGAAACTTTGACTGCAATATATGTTATGACTTCTTTCTAGTAATTACTTCTGCTAATCTGACTAACCCAATCTACAAGGTTAAAATCACCCAGCATCATTAGTCAAGATTAATGCATTGCCTTTTTTTTTTACATACCCCCTTCATTATCTTTATCAGGTTTATTCACAACCCTGCCAAACAGTAGTTCCAGGGACTATAGAGTGTGGCTAACAGTGTCTTCTTCCCCTTGCTTTCTGACTTTCACCTGTATGGATTCTACATCTTCTGATTAAAGATAATTTCTTGCTTTCGTACTTATTCCATCCTGTACAAAATTGCTACCCCATCTCCTGCCCTTTGTCACAAAGCTAGTCCCTTGTTTTTCTAAAAGCTGTTCCTTGGCTCAAGGAGACTCTGTCCTTGATTTTTCTCAGAGGGGTAATAAACCGGGCCAGGCTCCGATCAGTCTGGTTTGGTACAGAGATGGAAAGGACTTTGAGAGGCCTTTTGTTTATATGTAAACAGCTGTGACTTCAGGCGTCATGTTTTAGAAGTGACCTGTATAAATAGAGGGGAGTGGTCAGCTTTCTAGCTGAGCTAAGCAGTTTTTAGTTCAGTCTTCAACTGGGAAGTTCAACAGGGAGCTATGTGGAAACTCTCACTCTTTTGATCCCTTCAACTTCAGCCTGTAAGCATGTGTTCCACTTATATTGGTTTTTAAAGGGAGTTTACTTATTGGGACTGTTGTGTGTATTCAGAACAGCATAATTAAGTCTAACTGGATAGGTTGAGTTCTGTAGGGGTTCTTTATTCTGTTCCTCATGTTTCATTGTGTAATTTTATGAATAAATGTTTTGTCTGCTTTAAAATCTAGTCAACCTTGCTAACTTACTCTGGGTAATTTTCACTGTACACTTACCATAACAAATTGCAAACTTGGGTCTCAGGCTGCCTGCTTAAGAATGTTTTGAGTGGTCTGACCTAGTCCATAACAGATTAAGGGCTCTTTGCTGGATTTTAAACAGCGAGTGGTGGGTGGTAGCATCTTTATTTCGGGTGTTGGTTTGATTGGGGAGACAAAGCTTGGGATAGTAATGGCTCTCTAAGTCGCCAAAAGTTTTCTGGATGTGGATGTGGTGACTTTGGAAGTTTTGCAAAAAGTGAATAAGACCAAGTTGCAAGAATTAGCAGAGAAGCTGGAATTGAACTGCCTGCTTCTGTGAGGAAAGGAGAGATAATTACAGCAGTAGCTCAGCATTTAAACTTGCTGGAGAAACCATCAGAATCTATAGAGATGGCAAGAATTAAATTGCAAATGAAGCAGCTTGAGTTAGAGGTGAGAGATAAGGAAAGGGCAGCAGAAATGAAACAGTTTGAGTTATGATTAAAAGAAGAAGAGAGGAAAAAAGAGAGCAGCAGAACAGAGAGAAAAAGAGAGTGTTTGAATTCAAAAACTGACACTTAAAAAAGAAAGTTAGTGTAAAAGGCTGGAGATAAAGGCTGAGGGTAGGCTTAGTGAGGAAGACAGTGGGAATGAGCAAGTCCCTGGTAGTCAGAAGCCCAGTGAGAAACTATTTAAGTATGTTCAAGCATTGTCTAAATTTGATGAGAAGGATGTGGAAACCTCTTTCATCTCATTTGAAAAGGTAGCTAAGCAAATGCAGTGGGCAGTGGCAATGTGGGTTTTGTTGAGACAAACAAAATTTGTAGGTAGGACTAGCGAGGTGTTCACATCCCTATCAGAGGAGGTATCTGGGGAGTATAAGGAGGTGAAAAAAGCCATTTTAAGTGAATATGAACTTGTCCCAGAAACCTAGACAATGTTTCAGGAATCTAAGGAGGGACCCTGATCAAACCTATATTGAGTTTGAAAGGATCAGAGTAATTTTAATGGATGGATAAGAGCTTTAAAAATCAAGCAAACCTATGATGCTCTTAGAGAGGTAATTATTTTGGACGAATTCAAAAACTCACTGCCTGAAGTAGTGCAAACTCATGTGGAAGAGCAGAGAGTTAAAACAGCAAGATTAGCAGCTGAAGTGGCTGATGATTATGAGCTGGTCCATAAAACACGGCTTGGCTTCCAGAATCAATTTTAGTCCATGAGGGATAGAAATTGGGGCAAAGAGAAATCCTCACGTGGAAAGGTAAAGGGAAATCTCAGCGAAGATCATAAGGATAACTTACCACAGGGTAAAAAAGAAACCCTTGAGGGGGGCAAAGAAGTTAAAAGGCTCCGGTGCTTTCATTGTAATAAAGTGGGCCACACAAAATCACAGTGTTGGGCTCAGAGAAAGCCAGATGTAGGAAAACCAGACAAGCCTGGAAGTTTTGCTGGACTAGTAACAAAAAGCACAAGGGAAGTTAGACAGCTGCCTCAGAGTGTACAAGATGATCAGAGGTTGATGAAGGAGGAAGTGCCAGATCTGCAAAAAAAAACATGCAAGGGTAAAGTTTATTCACATAGGCCAGGAGTAATAGGTAAGGAGATAACTACATTAAGACACAGGATCCTCTCGGTCTGTAATGCTGAAGGATGAGGAGATATGTACTCCTGAAGGACTATTGCCAGAGAAGGTACTGGTAACAGGAATTCATGATGAGACAAAAAGTGCTCAGTTATGTAAAGTGAGACTAGAGAGTCCAGAGAAGAGTGGAGAATTTGTGGTAGGAGTACTGGACAAACTCTCAGCTCCAGGAATACAATTTGTCCATGCAAATGATATAGTTGATTCACCAGTCGGTGTGCTGCCTTCTCTAGTTGAAAAGCCAGTAGAGACACAAACAACTGAAGACATGGAGAATGTTTATCCAGGAATTTTCCCTGATTGTGTGGTCACAGGATCACAGAGGTACAAGCTGAAGCAGGAGAGATCAAAAGACCCAGATAAGGAAGCTGACATAGTGTTATCAGAGACTTTCTTTGATCAGATAAGTGGAACAGAGAAGGAGAAAATAGGTAAATATGCAAGTATTTTTAGCTCTGCGAAGCTGATTGAATTACAGCAGAAAGATGAGTTAAAGCAGTTATGTCAAAAGGCATTTACTGAGAAAGAAAGTGAATGCATTCCTGTGTGTTATTATTTAACAAATGATGTCTTAATGAGGAAATGGAGACCATCACACATTCAAGCAGATGAGAAATGAGCAGAAATTCCATCAAATTGTTTTGCCACTAGGATATAGAAAGGACGTGCTGCGAGTGGCGCATGAGCTACCACTTGGAGGTCATTTAGGGGTGAGGGAAACACAGGCTAAAATACAAAGACATTTTTACTGGCCAAACTACACTAACATGTAGTTGAATTTTGCCAGACATGTCATACATGTCAGCTAATCAGAAAACCACATGCAGTTATAAAACCTGCACCTTTAATACCTATTCCAGCATTTGAGGAACCTTTCACAAGAGTCTTGATTGATTGCATAGGTCTCCTACCTCAATCAAAAAGTTGGAATAAATATTTATTAACAATAATGGATGTGTCGACTAGATTTCCAGAGGCAATCCTATTACGCAACATCACAGCTAAAAGGGCTGTAGAAGAATTACCTAAACTTTTTTTTAAACTAGATATGGATTACCAATAGAAATCCAGTCAGATTAAGGATCAAACTTCACATCCAAACTATTCAAGGAGGTTATGGATAACTTGGGAATAAAGCAATTCAAATCTATTACGTACCACCCGGAATCAAGGGAGAGTTAGAGAGATGGCATCAAATACTAAAACCCATGTTGAGGGCGTATGGTCAGGATTATTCAGATGATTGGGATAAGGGAGTTCCGTTTGTACTTTTTGTGATCAGAGATGCACCGAATGAATCGACCAACGTCAGTCCATTTGGATTAATTTTTAGGCATGAAGTAAGCGGACCATTAACATTGATTAAGGAGAAATTAATAAGTCAGAATTCAGAAATCACCCATTTGGACTGTGTGTCAAATTTTAGAGAAAGATTACATAGAGCTGGAGAGTTGGCTGGACAGCATTTAAGAGTATCACAGCATACAATGAAACAGAAAGTGGATAAGAAATCACAAATTTGCAATTTGTCATTGGGGATAAGGTATTGGTGTTACTTCCAGCAACAGGGGAGCCTTTAAAAGCAAGGTTTAGGGGACCATATCAAATCAAGAGGAAATTGAGTGAGGTGAACAACTTGATAAGGACTCCAGACAGGAAGAAATCTCACAGTGTGTCATGGGAATATGCTCAAAAGGTATTTTGATAGGGGAGGAAAGCAAGAGGAGAAGGTGTTAATAATTACAGCACAGAAGTAAGAGCCAAGTTCAGAGGATTCTGAATTGGACATTCCTCAAATTGGACAATGAAGAAGTTGTCAAAAATTGTGATAAATTATTGACTTACCTTCCACAAGAAAATCAAAATAACCTGAAAGAGTTATTACTATCACACGGGGAGATATGTGAAAATAAACTGGGAAGTACTAACCTAATTGTGCATGATGTAGATAGACGAGATGCTGTTCCAATTAAGCAACATCCTTACAGACATAACCCTTTAAAGTTGGCACAGGTTCAGAAGGAGATACAGCGCATGCTCCAAGATGGCATAATTGAAGTGAGTTAAAGTGACTGGGGCTCACCCATAGTCATAGTGCCAAAGCCAGATGGTACCCGATGGTTATGTGTGGACTATCACCATTAAAAAAACTGATATGTATCCAATTCCATGATTGGAGGATCGTGGCAAAAAAGTGGGACAAGCAACTTACATTTCCAAGTTGGATTTGTTCAGAGGCTACTGGCAAGTACCTCTGTCAGAGAGAGCAAAGGCAATTTTGGCTTTCATTACGCCAAATGGACTATATCAGTTCAAAGGAGAAAGTGAGGTCTGCAGATGCTGGAGATCAAAGTTGAGACTTTATTGCTGGAACAGCACAGCAGGTCAGGCAGCATCCAGGGAACAGGAGATTCGACGTTTCGGGCACAGGCCCTTCTTCAGGAATGAGCAGAGAGTGTTCAGCAGGAGAAGATAAAAGGTAGGGAGGAGGGACTTGGAGGAGGGGCGTTGGAAATGTGATAGGTGGAAAGAGGTCAAGGTGAGGGTGATAGGTCGGAGTAGGATGGAGGCGGAGAGGTCAAGAAGAAGACTGCAGGTCAGGAAGGCGGTGCCGGGCTGGATCCCTCCAGCCCGGCACCGCCTTCCTGACCTGCAGTCTTCTTCTTGACCTCTCCGCCTCCATCCTACTCCGACCTATCACCCTCACCTTGACCTCTTTCCACCTATCACATTTCCAACGCCCCTCCTCCAAGTCCCTCCTCCCTACCTTTTATCTTCTCCTGCTGAACACTCTCTGCTCATTCCTGAAGAAGGGCCTGTGCCCGAAACGTCGAATCTCCTGTTCCCTGGATGCTGCCTGACCTGCTGTGCTGTTCCAGCAATAAAGTCTCAACTATATCAGTTCAAAGTCATGCCACTTAATATGAAAAACACTCCAGCCACATTTCAGAGACTGACTAATAAGGTCATTGCTGGGTTATCCAATTGTGTTGTTTACATTGATGACCAGGTGGTTTTTAGTCACCCGCGGAAGGAACATTTACAGCATTTATCAAACTTGTTCGATCGACTCTGGAAGGCAGGCTTGGTGGTAAACCCGGCTAAAAGTGAATTTGTCAGAGCCCAAGTCACCTTCCTGGGCCACGTTATTAGAAATGGACAAATGGCCCCATGGGATGCAAAAACGAAAGTTATTGGGGAATTTCCTACACCATCGACAAAAAAAGCAGTACTATAGTTCCTGGGGTTAAGTTGATTTTACCGAAAGTTTGTGTCGAACTTTAACAGTGTGGCTGCTCCCCTCATCGAATTGTTAAAAAAATCAAGAAGTTTCAGTGGACAGCAGATTGTCAAAAGGCATTTGACAGCCTAAAAACTGTGTTAACCACTGCCCCAATATTAGCCACAGCAGATTACACATAGACTTTCAAGGTGGCTATCAATGCCAGTGATGTGGGTGTCAGTGCGATGCTCCTGCAGGAGGATGACGAGGGGATAGAAAGACCATCAGGTATTTTTCCAGGAAGTTGAACATTCATCAACAGAAATATTCAATGGTGGAGAAAGAGACTTTAAGCTTGGCGTTGGCATGACAACATTTCAGTGTTTATAATACCAGCAATGCATCTGAGACAATCATATACCATTGACATTTGGGAAAAATTTAAGGACAAAACTGCCAGACTGTTTAGATGAAGCTTGTTGTTGCAGCCATTCAATTTGACAGTTGTGCAGGTGGCAGGTCGTGAAAACGTGATTGCCGATGTGTTATTGAGACTCGAATAAGATACAGAGGTGTTCGGTGGTGGGTGTATTGCAGCCTGAATTTGCACAGGGTTGTGCATGTTTATAGCTAGTATAGTGTATATGTGCATTTAGACTACTATCCGGCTTTTGAAGGGTTAAAAATGAAGCCATCTCTTGGTATTGTTTTTATTAAAATGTGGGGTGGGAGGGCAGGTAGGGAGGTGGAAGATGTCTCAAAGCTAGCCCCTTTTTTTCTAAAAGCTGTTCCTTGGCTCAAGGAAACTCTGTTTCTGGACTAGTGGTGCTGGAAGAGCACAGCGGTTCAGGCAGCATCCAAAGCTCCTCGGATGCTGCCTGAATTGCTGTGCTCTTCCAGCACCACTAATCCAGAATCTGGTTTCCAGCATCTGCAGTCATTGTTTTTATCAAGGACACTCTGTCCTGGATTTTTTCAGGGGGCCAGTGAACTGGGTCAGGCTCCGATCAGTCTGGTTTGGTACAGAGATGAAAAGGATTTTGAGAGTCCTTTTGTTTATATGTAAACAGCTGAGACTTCAGGCCAAAGTGGTCATGTCTTAGAAGTGACCTGTATAAAGAAAGGGGAGTGGTCAGCTCTCTAGCTGAGCTGAGCTGAGCAGAGCAGTTTTTAGTTCAGTGTTGAACTGGGAAGTTCAACAAGGAGCTGTGCGGAAACACATCTTTCTGCCCTTCAACTTCAGCCTGTAAGCATGTGTTCCATTTATACGTTTTTTTAAAAAGGGAATTTGCTTATTGGGATTGTTGTTTGTATTCAGAACAGCATAATTAAGTCTAGCTGGATAGGTTGAGTTCTGTAGGGGTTCTTTATTCTGTTCTTTTGTGTTTCATTGCGTAATTTTGTGAATTAACCTTTTGTCTGTTTCAAAATCTAGTAGTCAACATAGCTATCTTACTCCAGGTAATTTTCACTGTACACTTACTGAAGCAAATTGCAAAGTTAGGTCTAGGGCTGCCTGCTTAAGAATGTTTTGAGTGGTGTGGCCTAGTCCATAACATCTTTCAGAAAGGTCAGATATCCTTGAGCTTTCAGTTCCCAGCTTTGATCTCCTTATAACCATTATTCACAATGGCTATACAAAAAAACAAAGAAAATGACAGCACAGGAACAAGCTCGTTGGCTCTTCAAGCCTGCGCCAATCCAGATCCTCTATCTAAACCTGTCGCCTATTTTCTAAGGATCTCTACCCCTTTGCTCCCTGCCCATTCATGTATCTGTCTAGACACATCTTAAATAACGCTATCATGACCGTCTCTACCACTTCTGCTGGCAATAAGTTCCAGACACCCACCATACTCTGTGTAAAGAAGTTTCCATGTATATCTCCCTTAAACTTTCCCTCTAATTTTGAACTCGTAACCCCTAATAATTGAGTTCTGCACTCTGAGGAAAAAAAGTTTCTTGCTACCCACCCTGTCTATACCTCTCATGATTTTGTAGACCTCAGTCAGGTCTCCCCTCAACCTCTGTCTTTCTAGTGAAAATAATCCTAATCTACTTAACCTCTCTTCATAGCTCGCACCCTCCATACCAGGCAACCTCCTCTGCACCCTCTCCAAAGCATCACATCCTTTTGGTTTGGAGATGCCGGTGTTGGACTGGGGTGTACAAAGTTAAAAATCACACAACACCAGGTTATAGTCCAACAGGTTTAATTGAAGCACACTAGCTTTCGGAGCGACGCTCCTTCATCAGGTGATTGTGGAGGGCTCGATCGTAACACAGAATTTATAGCAAAATTTACATCACACTGCAAATTTTTGCTATAAATTCTGTGTTACGATCGAGCCCTCCACAATCACCTGAAGGAGCGTCGCTCCGAAAGCTAGTGTGCTTCAATTAAACCTGTTGGACTATAACCTGGTGTTGTGAGATTTTTAACTTTGTACATGAATGTATGCAGTTTTTGAGCAAAGTGCAATGTAACTCTGCAAGTACAACTCTGTACTTGCAGAGTTACATTGCACTTTGCTCAAAAACTGCATACATTCATGTAGAACTCTGAGCTCAAAAACTGCATGAATTTATGTAAAACTCTGTTATCTCACTTTTTAGATTAGAATCAATCTAAACCTCAGGTCATAGACAGAGAACACGGGGGCTAACACCTTCAACATATTGTCTAGCTCTCACCATTGTTAACAGCTAACCCGAGAATGCAACTTTTTAAAAAAAAAGGGTTTTGTGATTTACACATGAAAGAAGTGAAACTATCACTGGATTCTAACAGATGAAAGGCTTAACAATCAATTTTTCAATGTATAATTTCAGTTACATCACACTGTAAATTTTTGCATAAATTCTGTGTTACGATCGAGCCTTCCATAATCACCTGATGAAGGAGCGTCGCTCCGAAAGCTAGTGTGCTTCCAATTAAACCTGTTGGACTATAACCTGGTGTTGTGCGATTTTTAATTTTGTACATCCTTTTGGTAATGTGACGACCAGAACAGTTCATAGTATTCCAAATGTGGCTGAACCAAAGTATTATAAAACTGTAACATGACCTGCCAGCTCTTGTACTCAATACCCCGTCCAATGAAGGAAAGCATGCCGTATGGCTCCTTGACCACTTTACTGACCTTCAGGGAACAATGGACCTGAACACTCAGATCTCTCTGTACATCAATTTTCCTCAGGACTTTTCCATTTACTGTATAGTTTGCTCTTGAATTGGATCTTCCAAAACACATCACCTTGCATCTGCCATTTCTCTGTCTAACTCTCCGACCTATCTATATTCTGCTGTGTTCTCTGACAGTCCCCTTCACTACCTGCAACTCCTCTAATCTTAGCAAGTTTGCAGATGACATTAAATCAGACCACCGATACCTTCCTCCAAATCACTTATGTATATCACAAACAACAGCAATCCCAGCACAGATCCCTGCTGACCTCCACTGGTCACGCGTTTCCATTTTGAGAAACCCTCTTAAGGAGTAAGGTCATACCCATTTACCTGAATTTGTGTTGCTACTTCATTTTTGTTTTAAATAGGTACAATATTGCGTTCAATTCTGGTCTTCTTCCTAACGGAAAGATGTTGTGAAATTTAAAAGGATTCAGAAAAGATTTAAGGGTTGGAGGTTGGAGGTTGCCAGGGTTGGAGGATTTGACCCATAGGGAGAGGTTGAATAGGCTAAGGCTGTTTTCCCTGAAACATCGGAGGCTGAGGGGAGACCTTAGAGGTTTACAAAATCATGAGGGGCATGGATAGGAATAATAGACAAAGTATTTTCCCTGGGATCAAGGAGTCCAGAACTAGAGGGCATAGGTTTAGGGTCAGAGGGGAAAAATATGAGAGAGACCTCAAGGGTAACTTTTTCACGCAGAGGATGGTACGTGTATGGAATGAGCTGCCAGAGGAAGTGGTGGAGGCTGGTACAATTGCAACATTTAAAAAGCATCTGGATGGGTATATGAATAGGAAGGATTTGGAGGGATATGGGCCGGGTGCTGGCGAGCGGGACTTGATTGGGTTGGGATATCTGGTCGGCATGGACAAGTTGGACCGTGCTGTACATCTTTATGACTTTATAATACAAAAGCTGTTGCTTCTTTTCAATTTATAAAGGAGTGTTTTTGGGATTATAGACTTACTGTATAGTTATAATCTCTGAATTTGTACTATAGAGTAAATCAAACCATCTACCTATCTTTATTTCTCTCACAATAAACTTGTTTAATTATTAAAATAAAATCTATAGCATTGTGTGCTTATGTTTCAGTGAGAGACCACTTTGTTAAAATCAAAACAAGTCAAAATGACCCATCAAGCCAAGTTCCTGTCTGTAATAACATCAGTTAAGATCATTATATCCAATAAACATTATAAATTGAAATGTGACACCAGCCACACAGGTTGATTTGGATGATTTCAAATTTGTGGAGACCAGCACTTGGCAGACTGACCAGGAAAAAATTAGAATAGTCAAGTCTAGAGGTAAAGAAGCAAGAATGAGAATTCTCGCAGGTGAACTTAGTTAGAGATGACGTCAAGCAGTGATATGGAGGTGGAACTAGGTAGATTTATTGATGACACCACTGACGTTGGAAGCTCACCTCAGGGGTCAAGTGCAGAACCAAAGCTGTGGACTGCCTGGTTTAGCCTCAAAAAACAAAGAGTCACTGGACTGGAAATGTTACCTCTGCTTTCTCTCTACAGATGCTGTCATACCTGCTGAGTTTTTACAGCAATTTACATTTTTGTATCAGATTTCCAGCATCTGCAGTTCTAATATTTGGTTTAGCCTCAGACTGTTGCTGTTGAAGGATGGAGTCAGTAGCTGAATACCAAAGAAGAGTCTTTCCAATGTCTACAAAGCAAGATGTTTTAAGGAGGCTTTTGAAGATGGGGAGAAACTATCAAATGAAGAGATTAGCATAAGCATTCAATTTTAAAGTCACTATGCCTGATGGGAGGAGGTCCTTGAAGTCAGGTAGGGGTGGATCAAAATAAGTCACTTGGGTAGAGTGGAAAATGCCTCAAAAATTTGCAAACAATGCCCAACACTTTAAAACAAACATTCTTGAAGATAGCTGATGAAAGTGGAATCTAGAGAGAGGCTGGGATTGAAATAAGTTTACACCAAAGTCTATAAGTCCCCAATTTCTCTACCGCTGTTAAAGGACTCCTGAGAACCTGTTTGTGGCCCAGCTTCTGATTGCTGAACAGAGTATCTCCTTTATCAGCTTGTGTTTATTTTTATCTAAACATGTCTGTGAAAGGCCTCAAAGCATCAGTCCACATTAGAACTTTAGAATTTAAGTTGTCAATTTATCTACAAATACAGCAGTCTTATGTTTTCTACTCTAATTGGTATGCAAGGAAATAGAGTTCCACCTGACTCCAGGCACCCAGAAATGTTTTTGACACTTAACAGAAATGGTGTGGCCATCCACCCAGTTGTACTCAACCACTGCAAAATCAAAAAGGTCAAGGTGAAAACCAGATGGACCACTTGGTACAGGCTGAGATACAGGAAATGACACGGCAAACACAGAATTGTCAACCTTACAAATCTTCCTTATTAATATATGGGGGCGGGGCCAAAATTGGGATGGTGCGGAAATTACGAGTCAAGCAATAGATTGGATGGTTTGATTTCACGACTGCATCAATTTCCCCGACACCATCAGAGGAACAGGTGCCCTTGGACTACTCATTGACTCTGAGCCATATGAAGTCTCATGGCTACATGTTTAGTATGGGTAAGGAGACCATCTGCTGATTCCACCTATCAATTCCAAGTCCCTCCGCCCCTTTCATCAAGTGAATCAGTATAATACTGAACACCTCTTGGAACAAGCACTGAGACACAGAGTAAACACTGTTTGGGGAACTACAATATCCAGAGTAGCTCAGCAGCACCAATATTGAATGAGCTGGCTGAGTCTTAAAAGACGTGACAGCCAAACAAAACTCAGCAGCTGGTGGTGCCAAAACCAAGCAGTGAAAAAAAAAACTTACTTGACCTGATCCTACCAATCTGTCTCAATAAATTTGTCTGACCATGACAGTATCAGGAGGAACAAAGAACAAAGAAAATTTACAGCCCAGGAACAGGCCCTTTGGCCCTCCTAGCCTGAGCCGATCCAAATGTACTGTCTAAACCTGTCGGTCAACTCCTAACCAACTGTATCCCTCTACTCCCCACCTACTCATGCATCTGTCCAGACGCATCTTAAATGAATCTACCATGGCTGCCTCTCCCACCTCTGCTGGCAACCCGTTCCAAACACCCACCACCCTGCGTGAAGTACTTAGCGCGTGTATCCCCCTTAAGCTTTCCATCTCTCACCTTGAAAGCATGAGCTCTCGTTATTGAATCCTTCACCCTGGGAAAAAGCTTATCTCTATCCACCCTGTCTATACCCTTCATAATTTTGTAAACCTCAATCAGGTCCCCCCCTCAATCTCTTTTCTAATGAAAGTAAACCTAACCTACTCAACCTCTCATCATAGCTAGCACCTTCCATACCGGGCAACACCCTCAAACCTTCTCTGCACCGTCTCCAAAGCGTCCACAGCCTTTTGGTAATGTGGCGACCAGAACTGTACACAGTATTCTAAATGTGGCCAAACCAATGTCTTGTACAATTTTAACATGACCTGCCAGCTCTCATACTCAACACCCTGTCCAATGAAGGCGAGCATACTATATGCCTTCTTGACCACTCTATCCACCTGTGCAGCAACCTTTAGGGAACAACAGACCTGCACTCCCAGATCTCTCTGCCCATCAACTTTTCCCAAGGCTCTTCCATTAATTGTATAATTTGCTCTAGAATTAGACTTGCCTAAATCCTCACATTTGTCTGGATTGAAAGCCATCTGCCACTTTTCCGCCCAACTCTCCAGTCTATCTATATTCTCCTGTATTCTCTGACAGTCCCTTATGCTTTCTGCCACTCCACCAATCTTTGTGTCGTCTGCAAACTTGCTGATCATACCAACAGTGCGCTCTTCTAGATCATTTATGTATATTACAAACAACAGTGGCCCCAAAACTGACCCCTGTGGAACACCACTGGGCACCTTTCTCCATTTCGAGAAACTCCCTTTAACTACTGCTCTCTGCCTCCTGTTGCTCAACCAGTTCTTTATCCACCTACCCTGCACACCATGTGACTTCACTTTCTCCATTAGTCTACAATGGGGAACCTTATCAAAGGCCTTACTAAAGTCCATGTATATTATATCAACAGCCCTTCCTTCATCTAACAACTTGGTCACTTCCTTGAAGAACTCTATCAAGTTGGTAAAGCACGATCTCCCCCGCACAAAACCATGTTACCCAGCACCGATAAGCTCATTCCTTTCCAAATACAAATAGATCCTATCTCTTAGTACCCTCTCCTGCAACTTCCCCACCACCGTCAGGCTCACTTGTCTGTAGTTATCCAGAATATCCCTACTACCCTCTTCTTGTACAGGGGGACAACATGAGCAACCTTCCAGTCCTCTGTCAGGGCTCCAGCTATTTCCTCTCTCACCTCCTCAGCAACCTGGGATAGATCCCATCTGGTCCTGGGGATTTGTCCACCTTAATAACCTCTAGCCTACCCAACACATCTTCCCTACTTATGTCAACGTGACGCAGACTAATCAAACTTTATCTCTAATTTCAAGATTCATCATGTTCCTCTCCACAGTGAACACTGATGCAAAGTAATCATTCATAATCTCACCCATTCTCTCAGGTTCGGCACACAGCCTTCCTTCATTATCTTTTAGTGGACCAATCCTTTCTCTAGTTACCCGCTTGCTTCTAATAAAAGAATAAAATGCTTTGGGATTTTCCTTAATTCTGCTAGCTAAAGCTATTTCATGACCCCTTTTAGCCCGCTTGATTCCTCATTTAAAACTTGTCCTACTCTTCCGATATTTCTCCAGGGCCCGTTCTGTTCTTAGCTGCCTAGACCTTATGTATGCTACCTATTTCCTCTTGGCTAGTCGTACAATTTCTCCTGTCATCCACGGTTCACGAATCTTGCCCTTCCTATCCTTTGCCTTCAATGGGACATGCCTATCCTGCACTACCGTTAATCTATCTTTGAAAGCCTCCCACATCTCAAATGTGGACTTCCCTTCAAATAGCTGTGTCCAATCCACATTTCCCAGCTCCTGCCTAATTTTGGTATAATTGGCCTTGGCCCAGTTTAGCACTCTTCCCTTAGGACTACTCTCATCTTTATCTAAGAGTATTATAAAACTTACAGAATTGTGGTCACTGTTCCCAAAGAAATCCCCCACCGCAACTTCTACCACCTGTCCTTGCTCGTTCCCCAGTACCAGGTCCAATATGGCCCCTTCACTAATTTGCTCTTGAGTAGATGTTGATGAGCTTCCTCTTGAACCACTGCAAACCATGTGGTGCGAGTAGACGTACTGCTCTAGAAAACTCTCCTGGACGCTTCATACAAATTCTACTCTATTCAGATCTCTGACACTAAGTGTCTCCCAGTCAACGTTAGGAAAATTAAAATCTCCCATTCCCCCCCCCCCCCCCCCACCACCACCACTACCCTATTGTCTCTACATCTATTGATAATCGGTTTACCTATTTGTTTTTCTACCTCACTCACACTGTTGGGAGGTCTGTAATACAGCCCCGACAATGTAACTGCACCCTTATTTCTCAGCTCCACCCATAATGCCTCACTACCCAAGACTGCCATAGTGTCCTCCTTTAGCACAGCTGTGATATCGTCCCTGACCAGCAATGCAACTCCACCCTCTCTTTTACTTCCCTTCCTGTCCTGTCTGAAATGTCTATATCCTAGAACATTCAGTTGCCAATCATCATGCCCTTCCTTCAACCAAGTCTCTGTAATGGCAATAATGTCGTACTCCCAGGCACCAATCCACCGCACAGCCCTTGTGGAAGCAAAGTCTTCACAATGAAGATATCCTTTATTAAGTTGTGGCCACATTGTCAAATGAGATTGATTTTGAGTAGACTTTGCAGCTCAAAATCCTGAACTATCCCTAACAGTAATGCACGTCTACTCGCACCACATGGTTTGCAGTGGTTCAGGAGGAAGCTCATCAACATCTACTCAAGAGCAAATTAGGGAAGGGCAATAAATACTGGCCTTATCCACATTTGATGACCGAACAAATTTTAAAAAGCCTTGCAAATTCACCCATCTCCATCGAAAACAGGAGGAAATATAGTTCAATGAAATTAAAATATTTCACATTTACAGAACTGGAATGATGATCTGTGCCTCATCAGAATAGTGTCAACACATTTGCCCTCCTGGAAGCAGTGAAATAATATTCAGACCCATAAGTGCTCACAAAACAGCTTATTGTCTGCACAGTCTTAAAGAGAAGCATTTTTATTTTTTTTTACAATGTTAACTATCTTTACATAGATAAACAGGTAAGAAGCTTGTGCCAAGTGGCCAGAATTATCTTAGTAGCCTTAACTCATTTCTCGAACAATCAAATTCAGCTTTACAAAAAGATTTAACACAGAAATATTAACATGATTTACAATCCTTAGATATTGTACAGTGGAAATTAGACACTATATAGAAAGCCCAAAAGATCTGAGAAATTACCCAGATTTCTTTAAATTATGTTGCAGCCTTAGAAATAACATCCAAACTTCCTATTGAATTTATTGGAAATATTTCTAAAGCTATTTATTTAAAATACCAAATACTCTATTTTAAATCAAATTAACATCAGTGCCTTTTATATAACAATGGGTAACTTGTTTTGAGGGCAAGAGTGAAAGAATTCTATGCAGCTATTATCCAATGGACTTATGAAGGCTTGATGTGATATTACAACAATCTGAGAGCGTACAATGCTGCAATGGATTTTATTTCCCTGGATCAAAGTTGGACATGAGGGAAGATATGCTGGGAATAATGAAAATGGCAGCTGACCAAGAGAGATGGGATGAAGTATTTGGTCTTTGGTTGACATGACTCCCAGCTTTAAGCTGCCACCCTGAAAATGCAGGCAACGCATACATACTTGAATGGCAACAAGAAAGATTATGTTCATGAATAGGTGATTTAAAGTGTGGCGTTTTGCAGTTTTCTACTAAAATAAGTTGTTTTGTTACTTTGCATTGAAACAAAATGTTGTGTTACATTGTTGGTATTAACCCACGGTACAATGTTTTCTATTATCAATGCACTCACTAGTAATGAGACAGATGTTAGGTTTTGCTTAGCAATCCAATGAGGAGGATGGAGGTAGCATAAACAGAATATCCTCAGCAACTCCTACTTGTTAATGTAACACGGGATGACCATCAAGACATTACCTGGAATTTTCAGTCATGTTTGACGATTGGAATGCGGACTACCAAATCGGTAAATGATGCGTCAGAGAGAGAAACAAATTTACAAATTCATTTGGATGTATTTTGCCTAAATTTTCTGGTTGTAATGCAGTGCAATTAGAGTGGGGAAGGGGAGGACGGGGAAAAGAAAGAAATCGGTTGCATCCTTCCAATTCAGCCACTTCCAGGAAAAGGGAAAAAATTAGCACACTTCATGTATAAAATCAAACTTTTAAACAAATACAAGCCATTACCATTGGACAATTAGCTAAGTTTAAATCTTTATCTTGCCAAGAAATCATTTTAAAATTATCAGATGTCAAAGTATCTGGTTTCCTGTTAATATCACAGTGGATAAGTTCATTATACACAAATCTAAACAAGTGCCGCACCCATGGCTCCAGATTCCAGTTATTTCCTGAATAAAGTGGACATTCAGTAGTTTTCCTTTCCTTCCCTCATGAACTGACAAAAACACTTGCTATCAACCCCAGATCTCATACATTGCTGCTGTCTGTCAATGTGCACCCTTTTATCCTCTTGAAAACTTTGACATCCACCAAGATGCAGTTCCGCAGACCTCTAGCACACCAATCACAGGGCATTCTTAGGGACTCAGTGCTTACCAAATGCACTTTCAGCAGGATACACATTCAAGTTTTAACATCTTCAGGCAATTTTGCTTTTCTCTTGGCCAGGGTACAGAGGCCAATTATGGCAACACAACAAATTTAAACAAAAAAAAATCAACAAACTTGGCAAATACCAGGAGTCAGACATTGTACACCATGATTAGTCAAGTGCACCCTTTATCAAAGGAATCATTGACAGCTATAATCACAGACTTCTTTACAGACGGACTTTAAGTTTTTTTTGCGGGAGTGGTGGGTGGAAGAGAACGTAATGAGCTGCATAGACAAAGCATGGTGAAAAAAAGAGGGGGCAAAAGCATGACTTTATGTACAATACATCTTCATGTAGATCAACTTAGCAGAATGAGAAAAGATATTGTGTTGCCGGTGTCAGTTGAAAACTGATTACAATTAACTAATTCTCATGGAATGCTCAAAGTGTTTTTGACCAAGCCTATAAAGCTGACAGAAAAAAAACCTACTTTCCCTCCTATAGTGAAGTTGAAGGACTGCCTCAGTCATAACCCCTGATATCCTGAATGTACCAGGGAGAGATTAACCAATGAGAAGTGCTAATATTGCAGTAAAGTAACGTTACACAAGGCAGATGGGAAATGCGGTCATGGGTAATTAGTTGCTTGCATTGTATCAATCTTTGTTCCAGTTATAAAATAACTTACTTTGTGGGGACTGGATTGAGTTATCAACATGGTGCAGACAGTTCTAAAGCCCTAGATGACAATCAAGGTCAATTAAAGTACTTCCTCCCACGAATTTGAGAAAGTTTAGATTGATATCCAGGCTATTTCATGATCATTTCGGAAGCAAAATCAGCACACACTGCTCCACTATTCAAAAAAGTATGCCATTAAGCAGCATTCTTTTGCAGTAAATTTGTTGAGGCCCACAGCTTTAACACACATCAATAAAATTATCCAATAGAAGTGAAATTTTCTTTTGCACTTTTCTGGTTAGGCTAAAAGGAGAAACACCAACTGAAACTGTGTTAACACAAGCATTAAATTTCTTACTTCTGAATGAAAGGTTAGGGGGTAGGGGCCATTTGAATGGATCTGTGCGCTACATTAAAAATTAAAATTCAGCTCATGGCTGTATAACAAAAATAATACATCAGAGAAAAGCTCAAAGGAAGTGAAGAGGGATCGTGAGGAGGAAGGTTAGCAAACAGGACTGGAACAAAGCCCTTTACCATCTTGCTTCCACTTGTTGGTCTGCAGAGCTCCAGAGAAATCTACAATCCAGGACTGCTGTTCATTTAATTCGAGGAAAGTGTGCTTCTAATAAGTGGCAAGATACAGAGCAAAAATAAAAGGAGGAAGTGTTGCACAGCACACAGTCCTTGCAACCTAAAGTCTTCCTGCAATTATTTTATTCACATTTACTGGGAGATAAATATATTACTTGTTTTGCAATTATCAGTTATTGAGCCATTGTGATGCATAATCATACAAGATTTATAGACACTATGTTAAACAGTAACAAAAACTGGTAATAAAAGGGCTGTAACATTTTTAATTAAGCCAAAGATTCCATCTCTAAAAAATATGCTCTCTGCTAATGGGCTCATAAAGGATTCAAGCTGACATGCAACTCAGAAAACCAGTTTCATGAGACAATGCAACCTCTTGAAACAGGTTTCTTTCAGGTAACAGTCATGCACTGACATCTATTCCAACATTCTTCTAAAAGAATATGACAAAATCAATGAGGGGGGATCCTGTTTTACTTGATGAGTTCCCCAAAGCAAGGAACACTCAAACCAAGATACCTGACATGCAGTTTAGCAAGAACAAGATGAGAAAATTCTCATTGCAAGCCTACTCTGGCCAACTGCAAAATAGTAATGAGTCCTTGTTTTTCAAAGTTTGATTAAGTAATTTTCACACAGTCTGCATAGCTTTAGAGTTAAGAAGGCAAACTCTTGAGCTGACTCATGCTGGGATAAAGTTCCACAGGTACTGTGTGCGTGTGTGGAAAATGCAAACATTTGTAGGTGGACAACATTCAGGCCTTGCCCCCATCCAAAGGCCAAGTGTACACTGCCAAGTTTGGGATTTTAATGGATTAACAATCAGGAACCTGTACAGAATTTTTCCTTAGCATAAGGTCAGAGGCCAAGTACTCAACTCGAACATGGATTAACTTCACTTCCCATAGTTTAAACAGGAACATGCATCCATTAAACAAGACAACTGGGATGCTTCGACACCAAGCTTAAAACTGGAAACTCAGTGATTACTTACAAATGCAAAGTGAAGTTCAAACTTTCTAAAATAGGCAGGTTTTAGCAAAAAAACTACCTAAATTTGATACTCTATATACATAATTAATATCTATGATAAATCCTGAAAATATATTACAAATATACTCTAGCTTAAGAATAGGTTGTGTTAAAAATAAGTCAGGGTTCCCAAGTGCCCTCACCCCACTATTTTCTCACCCAGTCCTGAAAATACTGAGTCTTGCTGGAGTGGTTGCGTCAGCTCCAGCTCTGACCCAATAGTTGCACGTCATGAGCTTAGACAGGTGTTCCGGGGCAATTCAGGAATGGAGTGCATCAAAACCAGATTCAGTCTGGCCCTCGACAGATCTCAAAAAACACTTTCCAGCAAGACTCGGTGAATTGCCCCTAGCTATCCCAGAATGTTTCAATAATTGCTAAATAAAATTGTTACTCTTCACAGAATAACAAAGCCAGCATAAACCAATTATTGCAGTAGCGACTTCCGGTTAATGATATTCTGTACTACGCCTTTGTATACAACAAATAAAGTCAGGGAGAGAAGAGAGGTTTAAGTCTGAATAATCGAAAGAGTATACACTATTTCATGTTAGATGTTGATGCAGTCATTTCAACCCAGAGATTCTAGCTAGGAAGTAAGCCACACTCAGATTTACCTTATTTTCACTTTATATTGAAAAAGACTAAATTTGTCCCAGAATAGACAGACTTGAGAAATCTTTGGAAGTTGCAATCAAATTTTCAAACAAATCTCTGCCAAATTCCCTCAATAATTTGGGATATCCATTCAATTAACAGTGGATACTGCTTCTGTGCGTGATTCTTTTCTTCTTTGTCCTTTATTCAAACCATCAACTTATTCTGGGCTTTAGACCCATGGGTGTCAACTTTCCCAAACTGCAAAGTACTTTCAAAATGTGTATTTACATAACTTTTGCCAAGCTCAGTGCTGTCCTCACCCAAACACACATGCTCACAGTTTCAGCAGGGCCACATTAGTTGACCAGAAACAAGATTCTTGGCTGAGGTCTTTATTGTGCCCTTGTTGGTCCCTGCTGAAATTATCTATTGCAGGTTAGATAATAAATTTTTTTTAAAATTGGTATAGAAATATAATCTGTATCCCAAATAGATTTTGGTGATGTGATTTCTCAGCTGTGTTATAAATTTGTTTATACAGAAAAAAAAAACTTGAGGGAAACCCACATTTCGTTTGGTTGTGATCATAGGTTACAATGGATGAACACTAGATTCTAAACTGGGAATAAGACTAAGTAGTAATAGGGAAATGATAGAACAATTAAAGTGGGTTTCCCAAATTGTATGGGGCTGAGAACGCATTATCCAGGGATTGCTATGGGAAGGTTTTTTAGAAAGAAGAACCTTTTCACAGGTGAATATATGAAGTGAACATTCGTGGACAAGACAGAATTATAAACAAAATTCTGTTCAGCTGGTCCTGGTCATATAGAGTACGCAGTATTTCTAATGAATGTTACTTTTCTTTTAAAACTACTATTCTATTCCACTATTCATTTTAATATGTTATTTCTTATCCCTCTCCAATCTTGGAAATTTACACCTATCTTATTTGCAAAGTATCCATACAGCTGATAAATTTAGAACCCATAAACAAGGTGTGAAGTAGATATGTCAAGGTGGCCCTTGAGCGCTGTATGCAGGGACCGGGTGGGGACACTTTAAAATGTCCTCAGAATTTCAATACAAAGTTGCACCTAGCGGGGAAAGGGTGCGCATATGGGAAAAGTTCAATCTCTAACCAAAGACAACATTATTTTACAGCAGCCTTTCCTGAATCAAAGGTGTCAGCACAGATACCACAAAAATATTTTCCAATCAAGCTCTATAAAACTAGAGCTACGATTGATCTACATCTCTCAGTCCTTAAAAAATAAAGGGCAGAAGCCTCTGTTTTCTAGCTACACTTTATAGAGAGGAGGAAGAATACATCTGGGATAATGAGCACTACTGTCAGAAGTTTTTCTAAGAGACTGCTTAAAAGAAAATTCATGAAAGGTGCAATGTTAGAGTAGACATCTGTTCATCAAACAGTAGCCTGCACCTATCTTTCAAGTATCAACAATGCTGGAAAAAACATTTTAATAAGAATTTTGTCACAAGGTAGGGACTCCCTGAAGTTCACTGTACTTGCTTAAATTAAAACATTGTATTAAATTAAGACATTGAGATGCATTTAAATTAATCTTTAAAATGAAATATGATTACATCTTTTAGCAAAGACGAGGACTGAACTGGAGGGGTGGGTGGAGAGAGAGAGCGCGAGAGAGAGAGAGAGCGAGAGAGAGCGAGAGAGAGCGAGAGAGAGCGAGAGAGAGCGAGAGCGAGAGAGAGCGAGAGAGAGCGAGAGAGAGCGAGAGCGAGCGAGAGCGAGCGAGAGCGAGCGAGAGCGAGCGAGAGCGAGCGAGAGAGAGCGAGAGAGAGCGAGAGCGAGCGAGAGCGAGCGAGAGCGAGCGAGAGCGAGCGAGAGAGAGCGAGAGAGAGCGAGAGAGAGCGAGAGAGAGCGAGAGAGAGCGAGAGAGAGCGAGAGAGAGCGAGAGAGAGCGAGAGAGAGCGAGAGAGAGCGAGAGAGAGCGAGAGAGAGCGAGAGAGAGCGAGAGAGAGCGAGAGAGAGCGAGAGAGAGCGAGAGAGAGCGAGAGAGAGCGAGAGAGAGCGAGAGAGAGCGAGAGAGAGCGAGAGAGAGCGAGAGAGAGCGAGAGAGAGCGAGAGAGAGCGAGAGAGAGCGAGAGAGAGCGAGAGAGAGCGAGAGAGAGCGAGAGAGAGCGAGAGAGAGCGAGAGAGAGCGAGAGAGAGCGAGAGAGCGCGAGAGAGAGCGAGAGAGAGCGAGAGAGAGAGAGAGAGAGAGAGAGCGCGAGACACACACACACACACAGACACACACGGAGGGGGGAGAAGAAACCTGCTATAATGGGCCATGAGGACAGAGAGAGAGTGTGGTGCAAGCAAAAAACAAAAATGGGGGAATAATAGTATAGGAGGGATATACACAATCTAGGATTGTTTCTTAGCTCAACAATGGAATACATGTATGGATAGTAGACATGTATTCCAGTTCTGCTCCGCCAACTATAAAATGCTATTAATTCCAGGAATCCCATTCCCAACCATATCTTATCAACAGCAGCCAACTGTATTCCTACGTCTAAATGGGGTAAGCATGGCTGCTCCTTCGTGTTCAACAGAAATGAACATACTACAGTTTTAAACTGTTTATCACAGCACATTAATTCTATTTAAGCATGTACAATTTCCTCATTATATTAAGTTCTTCAGCTTGTAAATACACAGAGTTTCGAAGGAAAGACAAAGGCTTTTCAGCCATTTCCCACAGGATTTCCAAAGCAAATAGACAGTCCTGATGCGTCTGGATAAACAGAAGTCTACTGGAAAGTAAAGCACAAGAAGTGAAATGCGTTCCTCCTTTACAGAATCTTTCAAATGACATCACAAAACTCTCTCCTGACAAGACTTTCATACAGTAGTTACTCTTGTCCAAAACCTTCAGTTTCCTCAATTGCGAATAATAGCTTTTCCTTCAGTTGCTCAAAGCTCTTGTATGGTGGCAAATCCAGTCGATTAAAACTACAGGGAAATAGTTAAAAAAAGAATCAGAATTCTGAAAGTTTCATTATGGACTAAGTTCAATAACTCATTTAGACACTCATTTGCTAGCTACTCCAGCCACAATTAGTTGGCTCGGTTTTATATATTCTGTGGAAAATCAGGTTCCACCATCACCACCAACCTTGCTCCCGCCCCACCCCCCCAAAATAGTTTTGCCTGTTTGGTTCCAGCTGCTCTCTGTCACAAGCTCCACCTCTTATTTCAAGTCACATCTTTCTCAGAGAGTGAGGGAGAGAGAAATCTAATTGCTGTCTCATGTCGGGCTCTGACTTACAGAAGATAGTACGGCAGATAGATCATGAATTTATGTACATGAGGTTTCACAAACACTCTCTAGGTACTCTCACACAGCATTACATTATTGATTGTATTCTGGGGTACCAGTGACAGATATTTCACCCAGTGCCAGAAACTGTTCTTAATGAGTATAGTAAACCTTTCTCCACAGTAGCCAGATTCTAAACAATTTTCTTAAGCTGCTGGCCTTAACCAGTCAGCACATTCACAAACCATCATTATCCACAAGGTTTACAATGTGGATGGCAGCAAATTACAGGAAGGGCTGTGTGCCTTCCATCAACTGCTCTCCTTTAGTACAAAAGCATTTGAAGGATACTTGGCATTCCTGGTGTTTGCTTCAAGGGACAGGGGAAGCTGATGGAGACAAAATGGAGCGCAGTAGATATAATAAAAATTTCTTCAATCAAAATATGAGGTACACATTCACTCATCAAAACTAATCCAGCTAGAATTAATGAGGTTTGACATATATTGAATAGAGGGTTTCAGGCTCAAAATAATGAAAAACCTGTGGCTTAATCCCAGTTACCACAGAAGAACAGGGGAAGAGAATTTCATCAGTATGATTAGCCCAATCAAAGTCGAAGTAGGCCAGAAAATGGCTAATATGGTTATAAAAGATTTGCCTATGTTTTACCAAAAAATACCCTTAATCCACCCATATACTAAATAGGAGACAAACACTCATTAATCTTAACTAAACAAAGTATTGCAAGAGCTTTGTATCAGGAACTGGGAGAAAGCTTTAAAAATGCACATGCAAATGTTGAAGAAAATCTGTTCCGTGGGTTTTGCCAAGTTGAAAAAGGTGACCGTGGAGTGGCCACATAAGGAAGAGAAAAGAGAGCAAACCCAAACCAGTACTTCCCAATTAACTGAAACAGTTGGACAAGAGAATGCAAGGGTCAATGAGCAAGTGGCAAATTTCAGATAGACAGCAGAATCTTTCCTCTCAGAGTAGTGAGCACTTGAAGTGGAGTTTCATAGAGAGTTGGGGAGAGAAAAAAGCCCTGGAATCATGTAAGAAACAATTTGGGAGTGATCAAGTGGAATCTAAAAGAAAGAGATCACTATTCAATGTGATTTGAGCTGGAATGATTTAGTAATTCCATTCAGAGGTTGCAAAGATACTGGTGTAGGTGGTGAAACCTTCACTGCCCTCTGCTCAATAGGTGGCTTAAATTGGTCACGGTGAAAAGTTACACTCCAAACATATGTTTTACCTTACCTTGGGAACAAATATAGGAAAAGTGCTCCATTTGCCAGTACTCCGCACAAATTTTTAAAGTTAAGAGGTTAAGGAATGTAAAGAACAGAAATAGTATTCACAGCATTAAAAAAAGACAGACATTTCTTGAAATACTCAACTCACCAGGTATGGCTTCTTGGCAACCAATTTTCCTTCCCAACTTTCTCAATACAAAACTTCTGAGGACCATTGCTCCCTTGAACCAAAATGCAAAAATGAATTATAATTTAATATATTTCTTTTCAGCGATTAACAAGAACAAATTGCATTTATACACCATTTTCAACATTCTTTACAAGCATTATCAGATAGAAACTTGACACTGATTTGAGGCCACTTTTTAAGACTCATTCATAGATGCAACTGTCCTTGTCTAGGATCTGCATTTGCCCATCCAAAGTTGCCCTCAAGTGATGACGAGCTGCCTTCTGGAATTGCAGCTGTCCTTGGAGCATAGGGATACCCATGCAGCTGTAAGAAAGACTGTTCCAGAACTTTGATCCACTGATAATGAAGAAATTATCATCTAGTTCCAAATCAGCTAAGTGTGTGGTTTGGAGGGCAACTTGCAGGTGGTGATCCCATGTATCTACTGCCCTGATTTTTCTAACTGTTGAAGGAAGGTTGCTGAGTTACTTGGAATGTATCTTGCAGACGGTACACACTGCTGCCACTGCGTGTGTGATGGTGAGGGAAGTATAAGTAGGTAGATGGGGTACTAATCAATTGGGGATGCTTTATCCTAAATGGTGTCAATGCTTCGAGTGTTGCTGGAACTGCATCAATCTAGTCAAGTGCAGGCTATTCTAGCAAACTCCTGATTTGTGCTTTGTTGATGTTGGACAGGCACCTACCATAGAAATCTTAGCCTCTGACTTACTCCTGTGGAAACAATATTGATATGGTCCAGTTCAATTTTCAGGGAACAGTAACTTCTGGGATGTTCAGGGTGGAGAGTTCAATGCAGGTCAAGCCAATGAATGTCAAGGGATAATGGCTGGATCCTCCCCTGTTGCAGATGCTCATTGACTGGTATCTGTGTGTACTAATGCTACTTGCGAGTTATCAGTCCAAACCTGGATGTTGGCAAGATCGCACTGGATATGGACACAGACTGCTTCAATATCTGAGGAATCACAAATGGAGTCGAACATGGTGCAATCATCAGCTCAACATCTGACCTCATGACTAAAGGCTTTGTCAGAGATAGATTTTTTTTAGTAGTTCTTTAAAGTAAGACAGATGCAGACAGATTTAGGAAGAAAATTGCAGAGCTTGCAGTTTTTGCAACTGAAGTCTGCCAATGGTGGAGCAATTAAAATTGGGAAGGGTCAGAAGGCCAGAATTTGTAGAGAACAGAGATTTTGAGAGGCTGTCAGTGTGGAGGAAATGAAATCAGAGGGGGAAGAGTGCTGCTAAGAATGGATATGAAAACAAGTAAAAGTTTGCATGAATAAGAGGTGAACTCATTGAAACATACTGGATCTTAAGGGACTTGACAGGGTAAATGCTGAGAGAATGTTTTCCCTTGTGGAAGAGTCTAGGACCAGAGGGCATAGTCTCAGAATTAAAGGAGACCAACTTAAGAGTGAGACGAGGAGCAATTTCTTCCCTTAGGGGGTTGTGTGCCTTTGGACCTCCTTGCCACAGATAGCTGTGGGGGCTGAGGCTTTATGTATATTTAAGGCTGAAATAGATTCTTGATCAGTAGGGGCCAAATAGCATACTCCTGCTCCTATTTTATGTGGTTTTATGGTCTTTTAAACTTGAGGCATTGCTTAACTGGGAGCCAATGTGGGCAAGGTGTCAGAGCAGATGTGAGTAAACTGGATGATATCACTAAGGAAATGGGCAGCAAAGAATTGAATGAGCTCAAGCTGATACGAGGTAGAACCAGAGAAGGTTGCAATGAGTGCATTTCATTAAGTCAAGCCTGGGATAACAAGGAATGATTAAAGGATTAAATCAGTGATAGAAAAGAACACTTATTTATAACAAATGGTTAATTTAAAAAATAAAGTACAAAAACAATTTGCACATCCAAACTGTCACAGAAAACTCCATCCTCATTTGAGAGAGGTATGTAAATCAACTGCTTTCATCAGAGGGAGATTGTCAACATGTTTTAGAGCACTACTGAATATTGCCTACTTAAAAATGATGATCAGGTAAGGTATGTGATTAAACCATAATGACCCAGCAGAAACTCTGATGAGAAACAGCCACCTATGTGACCAACTGGAGGGTATCTAGACCTGTGGAACTGCCCAATGGTAAGTGAAGCAATGCCCTGAGAAAGACAGCAGGGCACAGTAATAAAGCGCACAGGGAAAGAACGAGAGAGAGCAAGCTGTGGGTGGTCCACACTATCACCAGCTGAAAATCCTTATGCTCCATTTGACTGAAACTGCTAATGTAAGCAAAGCTCCAGTTCCCCCAGTGAAGGAAATTGATAGACAAGCATGTGGAAATTAATCCAGAGGCAGTTTACTATGTGATAAGCACAGACATGCAAATGAGGAAAGGCATGAAGCCAAAGTTTTTAATGTTTGTGTCTGCTTTGGCACAACTTAAGAATAATTTATGCTATTTAAGAACTAGCACACTGTGAATGCACATTTTACACCACTGATAGGACACTTGACTGCTTTACACAATTGACAAATTTAATTCTAGGTTTTTGAGGAAAGGATTCAACATTAATAATCACATCTGAAGGAAAAGCTTATTTTAAAAACAATCTGTTCATGCAGTGAGTCACTTACATTGGCTATGGTTTGAATGAGTCCTGCAAATTACATATTTAAGTCATTATTTCTGCACACAATTTTTTTTAAAAAATGCACTATGGAACTTGGGTGTCGACAATATGGCAAGAGCAGTCCAATTTTGGGTAGGGAGATCCAGGATATTGACACAGCAATGATGAAGGGCTGACGTGCGACTTGAAAAGGATTTGGTAGTATACCTGTGAATGTGCTGCCCTTCAGCTTCTTTGAAGTAACGGCTGGGAGTGGTCGTCAAAGAAACCTGGGTGAGTTGCTACTGCCAATTTACAGCTAGTACAGTCTGAGGGTATGGTGTACCAGTGATGGTGGGAGTCAATGCTAAAGGTGATGGATGTGGTCCTGAACTAGTTGTTTTGTCAGAGATGGTGTAGATCATGTTTTGCTGAAGCTGCACTCATTAAAGAAGAGCAATTCCATTAGAGTAATTGCCCCAGTTCTTTAAAACATCAGTTCAATAAACTTAGACAAGAATGCTGAGGAAAAGTCACCTTATCTAAATTAACTGAATTGATGTTTTTAAAGAACCATTGCTACATATTCAGTATCGATTTAGTGGCTGCTTATAGACATAACCTGAAAATTTGTTTTACTCAACGTATTTTTATTAAAACATTGCAGGGATTCAATTTTAGTTGCCTAAAGGTAATATACAAGCCATGCCTGGATGAATGTAGCTCTCATAACACCCTAGAACCATGCAGGATAAAGTAGACCACTTGATCAACACATCAACGTAAATATTCATTCCCCACTGATGAAAATGGTTAGTGCATGTGCCATCTTCAATGTGCACTGCAGCAACACAAAAGCAAATCTCTCAACAGCACCTTCCAAACCCACAACCAGTACCACATGGAGGGAAAGGGCCTGTTAAAGTACAGATTTGAGACGGCCCAGGGAATCCCTCGTGAACTCAACCTGTAAGCCTCACTTGGTTCGTCCCATAGTCTTTGATAGTCTGGAATAAAAAACCTGTTATAGACAGTTTAGTTTAATTTTAGTCATCCCCTTTATTTACCAATAGCATCATTGTTACAACATAACACTGATACCTATAAGCTAAACTAACTAGGTTCCAATAACCCAGGAGAGTAGGATATCGCTCTTCCTTTAAGAGCCCTCGCAGGCTACTCTGCTGCACTGTCACAAACAGGCTTCCTTTGTGCAAAACGTTTACGAAAACATTGCATGCTCTTATCTAGGCAGATAACAGTGAAGGAGAATAATTTGTAAGGGAGAGAAGTTAATTGAGTGGTCTGTGTGCACTTGACTGATCACCCCTACGGCCCTAAGCCATTCATCAGGTGGGAAAAACAAATCCAGCCGAGTTAGGCGGCTGCTCGCAAGATAAGTTCCTATCATAGAGAAATACCAGTCTGAATTAAGTGGGAGATGTCATAAAGTAACCTTGCACAGCTCGCATGTCAGATACAATTGTTTTACAAAAAGGCTTCTTAGCAAGGAGGGCAAACTTTTGACCATAAAATGGCTTCCCGAAACATTGTACCAGAATCTCTTCAATGTTAGGTTTAGAATAGTTTTCAGGCTAGAAGCAGATACCTGCTTTTTATCTTAAGCACCGAATCATTCTGTACCTGAGGCTGAGATGTTACCATAAGGTTGTATTTAAACTGATGCATTAATCTTGAATTAAATGTGCTTTCTTTTCATGGTTGTGATGCAAATTCAAATAAATCACAAGATCTGATTAGTTAGAATTGACAGTGGGGCAATCTGTAAGGTCTGTAGAATGGTCTGCAAGAAAGTTAAAGCTTCATCAATATTACCTTTTACAGAATTTGCATTTCATAACCAATAATGGCTACTGAAAATCAAAATCTCAAAAATGCAATTAAGTTCAATGCATAGCAAGTAGGCACAAAGAGTTAATTTTCTACTAGCTTTTGCAGTCCAGCACTAAAATGGTCTCTCTCTCTAGTATCTTTTTGAACTCAAGTCAGGAACTTGTAACAGAAAAGATGTTGTTCCCTCTGTGTCTGCCTCGCTTGCAAGAGGTTAATAAGAATCCATTATAATTGATAGGATCCGGACTGTCAATTACAAGGCTTTTGATGATACAGCGTTTTATTTCGAGGTCAGAATCAAACACCTATTAATTTCATAAGGGAACAGCCATGAATGTTATCACTCGGTGTCCTGTTCACACAGATTCAATGTTAAGGCAAATATTCTTAATTGCCTTAGAGCATCCTGTTATCACTTGGTGAAAACAGATGTTTTTATCTTCTGCAAACTTTCGGTTCCCCCTTTTCTCATGGCTAGATTCTTCCTGCCTGTCTATTTTCTAGTGTGCAGCAAATGTGTTCTATAATTCAACATTACATTTTAATCTATATGTTTAAAGACAAGTTTTAAGGCTATAGACTTTCCCAGGTCTATTTCTAATATTCCAATTAATGTTAGTGCAGGTCAAGCTCCACAACAATCTGAAAGATAACTTGCAATTCCTCACAAGCTGATTCCTGTCAGACAATCAATCAATGAGCGCACTGAAATAAAAAGCTACATCCAAAGAAAACTAGAACAATTATTTAACACCTCCAAGTCAAATCCAGTCGAGTCTGAGGGATATCACATTTATTTCATTACTGCTGACTCAAGATCCTGGAACCTCGAACGTCACAGCACTTTGAGAGTACTTTCACCAAATGGACTGTAGTAGTTCTTCAAATAGCTCACTAGCATTCATGACACAGCTAAGGAATAGGATTAGGATTAAGCCTTACAGATCACAAGGGTTGACAAGGTGGCTCAGTGGTTAGCACTGTTGCCTCCCAGGTTCGATTCCAGCCTTGGGCAACTGTCTGTGTGGAGTCTGCATATTCTCAGTGTTTGCGTGGGTTTTCTCCCACAGTCCAAAGATGTGCAGGTCAGGTGAATTGGCCATATTAAATTGCCCGTAGAGTTAGGTGCATGAGTCAGAGGGAAATGGGTATGGGTGGGTTAATCTTCGGAGGGTTAGTGTGGACTTGTTGGGCCGAAGGGCTTGTTTCCACAATGTAGGGAATCTAATCTGATCTAATCAAGCTTGCAACATACTTTAACTCAACTTATGTCTAATTCAGTTTCATTGAAGGTACATCGCTCAAGTTAAGATAAACAGAGAAGTTATACTGAAGCTCAATTTGAGTTTCACCTCTACATACGTGTTACATGTTAAGTCTAGATTTTCTCTCTTCAATTAAACAAATTGTGTGTTTGAACTTCACCCTGTCTGATATTTTACAGAGTAAGACACGAATATGACAGATTCCTAAAATTAATAAATCTGGGGTCCAATATAGGTTAGTCTGGGTAGGGATGGCTGTTCCTTCTTTAAAACAGTGTTACTAAAGAAGTCTTTTGACAACTGCATGGCTTTTTTAAAAAACCTATCATAGGGGCACCACTCCTGAGCTGATACCATTTTCACCTGACAACTTTAGATGCATTATTGAACAATCAGAAGCCAAGAAACCTGACAGATTTTCCAACCTAAGCACTGAAATTACCTGTAATGTGTAACTGTCGTTCCAAGTCTGCTAAATTATTGCCAAATACAGGTTCATCATCAATGTGGTGTATTTGCTTACTAAATAATTGGAGGAACTCTTCCCATTACATGAAAGCATTTAAGAACAATATACCCTAAAATGGACAATGAATGATTGCCAACAAAATAAGCAACTTGAATGAACTTAAATTCCATCAAGCTTATCTCCACCATTTGGTTTTGAACAACACTTACCCATAAGATCAGCAAATCCACCAACTGGTAAGCGGCATGTTCCTGTGACAAACTGCAGCAGACGCATTCGCTTCTCATTGTCCATTTCTTTCACAACCTAAAGGAACAGTGCCACTAAGTTAAGACAGTTATTCATAAAACTTAATATGTGCAGTACACATGCTTCTCTACCAGCTTACTTTCTCTTGATGAAAGAAATAGAAGGCAATTGGAAATTCAGAAAAACCTTTAAAACCCCATCAACATCTAATATTGCAATGAGGAACATAATTCCATTTACGCTTAGACTTTGCTTCTTGGAATTTTAACAGATCTTACTTGTTAAAGGTAAACTGCTACTGACTAATTAGATTGCAATTTTAGATCCTGTAACCAACGAAACTGGTAATATATAGGAACTGAAAGAGTAGGTTTTTTTTATTCGTTAACAGAATGAGGGTATCGCTGGCCATGCCAGCGTGTATTGTCCATCCCTAATTGCCCAAAGGGCAGTTTCCGAGCCAAGCACAATGCTGTGGATTTGGAGTCACATGTGAGCCAGACCAAAAGTAAGAGGGGCAGTTTCCTTCCCTAAAGGATGTCAGTAGTGGAAAGTGGGCTATACATTCACAAAATCCTGAAGCAGCAGGATAAAATTATAAGTTAGTTAAGAAGCCGATGTTGTAAAGGTCATGTTATTGAGGGTACGTATGTGGATGTTTGAGTTATGATTAAGAGAAGCTGGAAAATTAACTGACAAAAGATAAAGATCAGTATGTAACATAGTACAGTGGCCCCGCCCCAGGGCAGAAGATCTGGGATCAAGCCCTGCCTATCAGAGGAATGTTAACATGCCTGAACAGGTTGATTAAAAACATTTTAAAAGATTTATTCCCACCCAAGAGTGACTGACCTGTAGGACACAAAGGTGATCTCCACTTATTATTTGGAGTATAGCAAATAAACCCTTTGTGGAATATAGATAAACTCTTGCTTCATCCTTTCACAGATGCAGGCTTATTAGATTAACAAAGAATGCATGTGGGACATTTAGCTTTCCAAAGCATGTTGAACACAAAAAGGGAATCATGTTCAATCTGTACACATTAATAATTTGGCCTCAACTGGAATAGTGTGTGCAACTGTACAGTCTGGCACCATACTTCAGGAGGATGTCAAGGTTTTGAAGAGAATATTCAGGAGTATGAGATCCTAGAAGAGAAGCTTCAGTCATGTGAACAGATCACAAACTGGAGTTGCTCTCTTTATAGCATGGAAGGTTAAGAGTTGATCTAATAAAAGAAATTCCAATTTGTTGAGTTTAGAAGGAGGAACTAAGGAAAAACTACTATTTCTAAGTTGGACCAGGATTTAAAATTATTTGCAAAAGAACTAGTTGGAAACTTAGGACCAATTATTTCACAGAGTGCTAAAATGATTGAGTGTACTAGCTGAAAAGGTGGTGGAATCAGATTCCGTGTGAACTTTTAAGTGACAATTGGACATTACGTGAAGAAGGTTAATGTTCAGCATTATACAATTTGACAAAGATTAGTGGTAGGCTAGTTGATTGGGAGAGTTTTAAAAATTAATAAAAGATGACCGAAAAAAAGGAAGGCGGCAAACTTCGACGGGAAATTTGCAAGTAATATCAAGACAGACAGCAAGAGCTTCTTGAAGTACAAAAAGAGAGAAACCAAATTGAACAACGGCCCCTTGGAGAATGAGGTTGGGGAAGCAATAATGGGGAACCAGGAAATGGTACGGGAGTTGAATAAATACTTTGCATCTGTCTTCACAGTAGAGGTCATTATCATTTCAAAATTACAAAATCTAAAGGCAAAAGGTAAAGAGGAAGTAGGTATAAAAACTATTACAAGAGAAATTGCCCTATGGAAACTAAATACTGACAAGGCCCCTGGACCAGAAAGGATGTGTTCCACAAAACTAATGTAGTAACTACAAGGATAGTGGGTACGCTGGTAATCTTCTAGGGATCCTTAGATTTTGGAAAGATTCCAGAGGATTGGAAAACTCCTAATGGAACACCTTTATTTAAAAAAGAGAGGAAGGAGATGAAAGATCAGGTAAAGTTAGGCCAGTTAGTTTAATGTCTCTTACTGGGAAAATTAGGATTTTATAAAGACTATATAAAGGAAGTAATAGTAGAGCAGTTAGAAACCCATAGTATGATCAAGCACCAGTCAACAAGGCTTCATGAAGGGAAAAATCATGCCTGATTTATTTAACAGAAATCTTTGAGGTCTGAAACAGAAAGTGGATGTAATGTGTGTGGTCTTTTCAGGAAGAGTTTCTAAGGCACCACACCTTAGGCTAATTAAGATATGAGCCCATCATGTTGGGGGTCGTACTTTAGAATGGATAGAGGATTGACTAGCTAATAGAAGGCAGTTGGAATAAGGGGCATTTTTAGGATGGTAACCCATAACTAGTGGAGTGCCACAGGGACCAGTGCTGCAGTGACAATAATTTACAATATATGTTCATGACATGGATGAGGGAAGTGACTGCACTAAAGCCAAGTTTACATAAAAGTAGTTGGGAATGGAAATAGTGAGGCTGACAGCCTGCAGGGGGATATAGACAAGGAAACATGCAAAAATCTGGCAGATGAAATGTGAGGTTATGCACTTTGGCAAGAGGAGGAGGAATTGGAGATTATGTAAATGGAGCTACATAGAGGGATTTGGAAGCTCTCAAAAATCACAAAAAATTAGCTTCCATATTCAGTGACTAGAAGGAAAAGCAAATGGAATGTTGGCCTTTATCTCAAAGGGACTGGAGTATAAACTTTAGAAATTTTGCTAAAACTATACAAGGCACTGGTCAGATCACAGCTGGGGTACTATGAACAGTTTTAGGCCTCTTAACTAAAGGAGAAACATACTGACATTAGAGGCAGTGCAGAAACATTCACTAGGATTTGGAGGGAGTGGCTTATGAGGAGAGGTCGAGTAGGTTGAGTCTGTGCTTATTGGAACTTAGAAGAATGAGAAGCAACTTTATTGCAATATAACAGACTTTTGGGGACTTGACAGGGTAGATGTGGAATGATTGTTTCTCCCTGTGGGAAAGCCTAGGGCTACAGCACAACACCTCAGAAAATGGGATTGCATATTTACGACAGATATGAGGAGGAATTCTTTATCTGAGAAGGCCATGCATTTGTTGAATTCTTTAATGCAGAGGGCTGTTGAGGCTGGGTTAAGTATATTAAGGGCTGAGACAAGACTGATTTCTAAACAGCAAGGAATCAAGGATTATGAGGAAGAGCTGGGAAAGTACAGTCGATGGGTAAAAGGTCAGCTGTGATCTCATTGAATTGCACAGCAGACTTGATGGGCTGAACGGTCCTACTTCTGCTACTAGGCCTTATGATAATAGTGAAAAAAAATACAAGGCTTGGAATCAAATTAGGTAGCTCATTCAAGCATAGGAAATCAATACAGCCTTGTTTATGTAATCCTATGAATGCATCTCATGGGATAAGTATGCTGATATTGCTGACTGACTCTGACTGTGGCAGTGAGAACATATAGTAATTTAGAAATAAACATCTAAAATATATATCTCCTGAAATACTCCCATAATAGAAACACTTTAGCATAACGCAAAGAATGCAGAGCCCTTACCCACCTGCCAAAACCAGACCACTTGCTTGCTGTTTCGGGTATAGTTGCGATAGATTGCATTTCTCTGCCAATCATTCAAGTCTATTTCTTGCATTCCACAAAGAAGTACCTGTAAATATTTGAGCAGAATTAAGAATACCTTAACTCAAGACTGAGAAGAAAAAGAGCACTGGCACAAGAAAAAACTACATTTTAGTGGTTGCTCATAATGCTTGACTCTTGTTCAAAAAGGGGTCCCCTCCCCAAATACTGATACAAACCCCTTCCATTCACATCTTCCAGGTATCTTCTTTGGGCACTGGCAGAAATGATACAGGGGTGACTTAAAAGGCAAATCCTAATATTAACACCGATTTTTAACAATTCTAAACAAGGATGTGCCTAAAACTAAACACTTGAAGAAATCCAAAAGCTGACATCAGTTGAGAAATGAAGTTCAGATCAAGCTGACTCAGATGTTGGAGTAAAGGGATGGAATACATTTTTTAAAGCAATAGATCAAAAAAGTAATTGATGTATTAAAATGCTGAAAAACATCTTAAATAACATAGCACTCTTCGAAAATGCAGTTAACGTTTGAGAAATACAAATACAGCTGACAAATAAAGTGCACCTCTCAAAGAATACTAATCATCTGAATTAAATACATACAGGTACCATTATGCAAAATGGATATTCTAGAACAAGTGACTGCCTCCAGAGTCAATTTCAAATCGAAGATAAATAATGATAGCATAGTTTATAAACGGTAGGTGCTGGTTTTGCACAGCTAATTTGCAGTCCAGTGGCCTTCACTTGTTCCATGCTTCATTGGAATGCCCCTCTCAATTCAGAAAGGGATCGATAGAAAAAAAAGGTGGACAACCACAGGTCATAGTGTCACTACTATCCAGTTAAACAAAAGAATGAAACAAAGTACTCAACAAATTACAATACCTCCAATTCTTTGGCATCAAATGACTGAAGATAGTGTAGAGGAAGCACTTCATTAAATCCCTCTAAGAATGCCTGTGTCTGTTCTTCAACACCTCGTGATAGTCTCCAATCAGCTACAAGCCTATACAGTTCAAACCACTTGTATTAATAACTTGTTGGATTATTATCTACTTCCAATTCTGTAGACCCTTGCTTTAAATTGCCTGGCTTTAAGTTATCTTGATTTAACATCCATCAGATAAAGTAGTGGGATTTTTACATTTCATGCCATAGGCATCATTTTAAAGTTGCTTTATTGACACATGATACAATGAGTACAATTTTGCAATGGCTTCTCCTGATCCCTTGACCTCACTGGTTGCTGGCTTGATGTCCAATTTGTTGACTAATCCTCCCAGTTCCCATTCCTCATGAGCCCTGACTGTCTGTCGTCTCGCCACTTCTCCAACTTTTGGCTACGCCCTATAACCCTGCATCTTAAAACCTCATCCCTAAACCCCTTCTGACAGCGAGGGTTCAGGTAAGGAAAGTGGTAAGACTTAGGGTTGACCAGATGGAGAACATGTGGAGGTTGTTTTAGTTTTGTTTCTGAGAGAAAGGTCTGACATAATCTGAGTACACTTTTTACACTGGCTTTAATGGGGAACATTTATTAAGTTAACATACTTCATGTTACCATATTGCATGTTTCAGCAACACAAGTACAATGTTAAGCAAGAATTTCCAGTGCAGTAAATACAAAGAATTCTTGCCTAATTTTTCACAATCTACACAAATTTTGTTAGCAAGTATCATTTATATAGTTAGCATTATACATTGGAATAACTTGGAAAAACATAAAGTGGTGATCTTAAGATACGAAATGCTCAAATCTCGCTAGCATCTGAAAACATTCACTTCATCTTACCCAATATACTCTTCTTTGTTTTCTTCAGTCACCAGTATATTGTTACCATCAGCTTTCAGTTCGTGGGTTTGTATTTCACCTAATATTTCCTTGTCAACTGAGAAATACATTTCCAGGCCACACTCTTCGAGGTTGTTTTCCCTAGAAATAAATTTTTTCCCCATTAGTTACAATTACAGAAACAAAATGAATAACTAATTTTGAATTAGGTCTATTTCAAATGCAAACTGCTTAAACTGAACCAGGTAATTCAAACGTTCCAAATATTCACTGTGAAGGATGTAAACCTTTCTGATCCTGGCTGCAAGATCACTGCAGGATAAGAGTTGAACAAATATTGTGATATAAATCTAACGTGTACCAAGAATTTTAAGAGGCTCTCTTTTGTTTGGCTTAGTTAGGCCATGCCTACTACAATACTCCTGCAGCAATGTTAGTAACCAATGCAGTACCATAACCAACAGATGGCTGATCGTACTTTTTGCTATTCTTTCCTGGGACATGGCCATTTGCATTCTTGAATGATAGGGCTTGCTGGGCACTTCAGATAGCAGTTAAGAATCAGATTACTGTTGTTCTGGAGTCACATGTAAGCTAAATCAGGGTAAGGGATGAATACAGTTCCCATCAGCTACGAAGTTGGTATTTGAACTTATCCACCAGTGTTTTACCTTGGACCACGAGACAACATTCCCTCAGAGTTTTTCCCCCCACTGCTTGTACCTCCAAGGTCTGTGCACAACAGTGACTTCTGCACATGGAAGTCAATGTATCAGCACACCAATTGCTAGTGCCAGATTTCCTTGCAGCTGCACACCTTAGGGAGAACCTGGGCTTTGGATTATTAGTCCTTTGACATTACCACCACACCACCAATTCCCCAAATTGCAATGTAGGGACAGGAGGAAGAAAAAAAAATTGGTTAGTATTCAGATTCTGATCCTTACTCATCATAAATTATGAACGTTGATCAACAGTAAACAGCTTTTACCACTTGGCAGCTGGGCTTATAGTGCTGTTCCAGGGTAAAAATTTTCAGTTCTAAAGGCAGTATATTTCCTAAATGAGGAAAGTCAAGGCAGGATCTAGTACAACCTTGTTATAGCACAGCCATGATGCAAACGCCTTGCTGGTGAACACACTTAACCCAAAGTCAGAAAAGTACCACTTTCTCAATTGCTATAACATTGGTTTGCTCCTCAATTGTGGAATGGGTCAAGTGGCACAACAACATGGGCCGAAGGGCCTGTGCTGTGCTGTACTATTTTCTATAATACTGTACCTCAACATTTCCTTATTCCAGCACCATAGTATGGCTTATTTGTGATCTGCTCCTCCTCCGAGGAAACAATATTCTACAAAAATTAAAGTAGCATTTCTCAATAAGGGCAGGCAAATCCTGGTCCAGTTTACTTTTTTAAATTCATTCCTATCATGCATTAGAATGCTCAATTAATTTGTGTCCAAGTTAATTTTCACACTGACATGATAGAACATAACCACCATTGTACATATCAAAGTGTTTTATGAACTTCTAACATTTATTTATAAAGCTTTGATACAACAAACAAACCAAGATAGAAAACCATCAAAAGCTTCAATAATCAGACACCTTAAGAGTAGCCCACATTTTTCAATTTGGAATGGTTAGAATCAATTAGATCTATGTAAACTAAGAGGCCAGCAATCCTAATGTTTCTTCACATGTTGGAGGGAAAAAACACCAGAAGATGACTGAAGAGGAAAATCGAAGCTTGAAGCACTGCTTTTCATTAATTGCACACAATCACACAGCAATTCAGAGGGCACCCATTGGATCACTCATAAGTTATTCCTTTAGGTTAGCACGTGTGGCTGTACAAGTAAAAGAAACTGGATACATAACTCAAAACTGCATACAACAAAAATAACTTTGAAATATTTGGTCAGGGGCTTGCACATTCCATGAAAATTTTGCATTTTTACAAAAAATATTATGCACTCTGATGTATTCTAAGCATGTTCCAATTCACACTTACAAAGCATTTGATGAAAGGTAGAAAAGAGAGATCTGGATTTTCTACCGACTGATAATTTCTCTAAAATTGACCTGCACAATTAATTTCATACATCCTACTCTGTTCCAATTTACAGATACTCTATCTACCTGTTGCCCACCCAATGTTTCCAATTCCAGTTCTCAGAAACAATATCTCAAAGGTCAGAATTATTGTCAACAGCATTCTGAATGCATGAAAGAGCGATAACCTGAGATCAAGTCCATCAGTAGCTAGATTTTACACAAACAACATGAAGAAACAGGGTTCAGTTTGCATTGATCATTAGCTACCCACCATCAACACCATGACTGCCCCTTCAGCAAAAAAAAGCTGATTGTTCCAAATGTAATGCCAACTATGCGCCAGTTCAGTTAATTAGATTGGAAACATTAATGGTTTAAAATAGAAATTATACAGCTTCCTCACATCAAAAGGTGCCAAGTTTGATAAAGGATAAAAATACCAGATCAAAAGGCATTTTATTGGGAAGGTCAAATGGACTATTTGCTGCCTCCTTCTTCAAACATACTATTACTCTATCCTACAGCTTTGTTTTACTTTAATTAAATAGTCATTAATAGGAAAAGCTCGTAATCAAAACTGAAAATAAAAAAAAGATACAAACCTGATCCAAATGAGGGAGTTGTAAAATTCTGGATCAATAGATTCCAAGTCTTTGGTTACTATGGGTTTGCTTAGCATACGTTTGTAAAATGGGAGAGAAAATCCAGTGTCAATAAATTTTCCATGAAACAGAGCCTGTCATGAAAAGGAAAAGCAAAGTGAAATCTACAACTGGTTTCATGAAATTCACACAGTGCTCACTGCTGATATAGACCACATGAGCATATCAGCTGAATTAAAGGGCCCTTAAGCAGTTCAGATTACAGTGAAAAGTACAGTCCTCCACAGAAACATGCTGAGATTTGAGATAAATTTCCATAGTCAGAGCACATTGTAGTGGTGACAATAATACAGCGAGCTAAAACAAGAACTTACAAAACTAAATTTGTCTGCACAGGCAGTGTTCAATCTTTTATTTATTGTTGAGAATACCAAGAATGTGCTGATGCTTATGTCAAGTGTTAATCTTAGCTGTGAATATATCTATAGCAGTGAAACATTTAACACATCACTATTTTGTAGATAATTCATTTTTTGTCAATAAAGATATTCAATTTCATACTTTCAAAAAATAATTTAGTGTACAGTTGTGGACAAAATGCTGTAGTAGGCACCTGACTACCAGACATTTGGGCTAATAGAAAACACAAGAAGAGTGAGGCATAGTTGTTTAATTAAAATGTAAGGTAGAATGCATTATGTAATTTCAAAATGTTAGTCAACATCACTGTAAACTTAATTCTCGAAATATGTAAGTTAGTGATTACAATTTCAAGTTAGAAAAACTTCAGTCAAATAGTGCGTATCTGATTAAGGAGGAGTTTAACCAAACCTACATAGAATAAACAGCATAGAAATAGGGTTCTTGGCCCAAACAGACAACGACCAGCAATTATCCTTCCCTCAACCCGACTCTTATTTTCCCTCATTCAGCTTTGAGTATTACTATCTAGTCTTTCTTTTGCATCGGCTTCTCTAGCTTTCCCTAACTTTACCTCAACCATTCCCCACAGTGTCAAGCTGCACAATTTTTCAATTCCCTGGGTAGATATTTTTTCTGAATCCACTATTGATTGGTGACAAGCTTATATTTATGGCCTTTAGTTTTGCTCTTCCCTCAAAGGGGAAACATTCTCAGAATTTACTCCATTAAAATCTTGCATTAGTTTAAATAACTGTCAGATTAACCTCCGTACCCAGCCTCAGCCTTCTCTTTTTACGAGAGATTCAAACCTACTCATCTGACAGGTGTAAGCTCAGTTTGGGTACCATCGTTAGAAATCATCTTTATCGCCTCCTCCCCCATTCTCTCCTTTGTCTCTTGATACTTGTTATAACATGTCAATCACAATTGTAAATGGCATTCCAAAAGTGGTTTATACAAAGATTCCATACAGATTTTACCTATTAAAGGACTGGACACTCCGGAGGCAGGAAACATGTTTCCGCTGATGGGTGAGTCCCGAACCAGAGGACACAGCTTAAAAATAAGGGGTAGGCCATTTAGGACAGAGATGAGGAGAAACTTCTTCACCCAGAGAGTGGTGGGCGTGTGGAATGCTCTGCCCCAGAAGGCAGTGGAGGCCCAGTCTCTGGATTTGTTTAAGGAAGAGTTGGATAGAGCTCTCAAAGATAGTGGAATCAAGGGTTATGGAGATAAGGTAGGAACAGGATACTGATTAGGAATGATCAGCCATGATCATAATGAATGGTGGTGCAGGCTCGAAGGGCATAACGGCCTACTCCTGCACCTATTGTCTATAAAATCAACTTTTCAATTCTATCCCTCTAGAAATAAACCATGATGCTTAGTTTTATTTTAAATAAGAGTTCTAACTTAAACTACCACTTCAATGATTTCTGCATTTACACTCAAAGCATCTCTTTGCATCTTTAATTCATTGAGAATATTCTACATAAATACTATTAAGGTTTGCATCTTAATAGGTTAGGGACCAGCATTCTGGCAGGCAGGTTTTCTATTGCAGCACCGCTACATTTAAACTAAGGAACGGGTGGGAGAGGACAAACTGGATGTTTAAAAAGGAAATTGAAGGGAAAGTTGGAACAAGGGAAGTCAAGAAAGACAACTGTATCAATGAGGCAGAAAACTCGGAAAGGGATCATGCTGTAAGGTTGAGCGAAATAGGGGTTGATGGGAAGGGTGAGAGCAGTAACAAATTAAAAATACTATACATGAATGTACGAAGCATTAGACACAAGATGGATGAGCTTGAGGCTCTTTTGGAAATTGGCAGATACGATATTGTGGGGATAACTGGCTTCAAGTGGACAGGACCTGGGAAATGAATATTCAAGGCTACACGTGCTATTGTAAGGACAGACTGACGGGCAGAGGGGGTGGGGTGGCCTTGTTGGTAAGTGGGCTTTTCAGTCCCTTGCACGGGGGGGGACCTAGAGTCAGGGGATGTAGAGTCAGTGTGGATAGAGCTCGAAATACTAAAGGGTAAAAAAAAAAACCCTCTTGGGAGTCATCTACAGGCCCCCAAACAGTAGTCTGGATGTCGGATGTAAGTTGAATCAGGAGCTGAAATTGGCCTGTCGTAAAGATGTTACTACATTTGTTATGGGGGATTTTAACATGCAGGTAGACTGGGAGAATCAGGATGGTATTGGACCTCAAGAAAGAGACTTTGTGGAGTGTCTCAGAGATGGATTCTTAGAGCAGCTAGTGCTGGAGCCAACCAGCTGGATCTGGTATTGTGTAACGAACCAGAATTGGTCAGTGACCTCGAAGTCAAGGAGCCATTGGGAAGTAGTGACCATAATCCATTAAGCTTCAATCTGCAATTTGAAAGGGAGAGGGTACAGTCGGAAGTGACAGTACTTCTGTTGAATAAAGGGAACTATGGAGCTATGAGGGAGGAACTAGACAAAGTTCAATGGTGCAATACCTTAGCAGGGATGACCGTGGAGGAACAATGGTGGATATTTCTGTGTATAATGCAGAAGTTGCAGGATCAGTTCATTCCTAAAAGGAAGAAAGATCCCAGGAGGAGACATGGGCGGCCGTGGCTGACGAGGGAAGTTAAGAAACATATAAAGTTAAAAGAGAAAAAGTATAACATAGCAAGGATAAGTGGGAAAACTGAGGACTGGGAAGCTTTTAAAGAGCAACAGAGGATTACTAAGAAGGAAATACTCAGGGAAAATGAGGTACGAAGGTAAATCGGCCAATAATATAAAGGAGGATAGTAAAAGCTTTTTTAGGTATGTGCAAGGCAAAAAAAATGGTTAGGACTAAAATTGGGCCCTTGAAGACAGAAACAGGGGAATATATTACAGGGAACAAAGAAATGGCAGAGGAATTAAATGGGTACTTCAGATCTGTGTTCACTGGGGAAGACACAAGCAATCTCCCTGAGGTAACAGTGGCTGAAGGACCTGAACTGAAGGGAATTCATATTTGCCAGGATTTGGTGTTGGAGGGACTGTTAGGTCTGAAGGTTGATAAGTCTCCGGGGCCTGATGGTCTGCATCCCAGGGTACTGAAGAAGGTGGCTCGGGAAATCGTGGATGCGTTGGTGATTATTTTCCAGAGTTCGATAGATTCGGGGTCGGTTCCTGAGGATTGGAGGGTGGCTAATGTTATACCACTTTTTAAGAAAGGTGGGAGAGGGAAAGCAGGAAATTATAGACCAGTTAGTCTGACCTCAGTGGTGGGAAAGATGCTGGAGTCTATTATAAAGGATGAAATTACGGCACATCTGGACACTAGTAACAGGATTTATGAAGGGGAAATCATGCTTGACTAATCTTCTGGAATTTTTTGAGGATGTAACTATGAAGATGGACGAGGGAGATCCAGTAGATGTAGTGTACCTGGACTTTCAGAAAGCTTTTGATAAAGTCCCACACAGGAAGTTAGTGAGTAAAATTAGGGTGCATGGTATTGGGGGCAAAGTACTAGATTGGATTGAAAATTGGTTGGCTGATAGGAAACAAAGGGTAGTGATAAAAGGCTCCATTTCGGAATGGCAGGCAGTGACCAGTGGGGTACCGCAGGGATCTGTGCTGGTACCGCAGCTTTTTACAATATATGTTAATGATATAGAAGATGGTATCAGCAATAACATTAGCAAATTTGCTGATGATACAAAGCTGGGTGGCAGGGTGAAATGTGATGAGGATGTTAGGAGATTACAGGGTGACCTGGACAAGTTCGGTGAGTGGGCAGATGCATGGCAGATGCAGTTTAATGTGGATAAATGTATGGTTATCCACTTTGGTGGCAAGAACAGGAAGGCAGATTACTGCCTCAATGGAATCAGTTTAGGTAAAGGGGCAGTACAGAGAGATCTGGGTGTTCTTGTACACCAGTCAATGAAGGTAAGCATGCAGGTACAGCAGGTAGTGAAGAAGGCTAATAGCATGCTGGCCTTCATAACAAGAGGAATTGAGTATAGAAGCAAAGAGGTGCTTCTGCAGCTGTACAGGGCCCTGGTGAGACCACACCTGGAGTACTGCGTGCAGTTCTGGTCTCCAAATTTAAGGAAAGACATTCTGGCTATTGAGGGAGTGCAGCGTAGGTTCACGAGGTCAATTCCTGGAATGGCAGGATTACCTTACACTGAAAGACTGAAGCGACTGGGCTTGTATACCCTTGAGTTTAGAAGACTGAGAGGGGATCTGATTGAGATGTATAAGATTATGAAAGGTTTGGACACTCTGGCAGCAGGAAACATGTTTCCGCTGATGGGTGAGTGCTGAACCAGAGGACACAGCTTTAAAAATACGGGGTAGACCATTTAGGACAGAGATGAGGAGAAACTTCTTCACCCAGAGAGTGGTGGTTGTGTGGAATGCTCTGCCCCAGAGGGCAGTGGAGGCCCAGTCTCTGGTTTCATTTAAGAAAGAGTTGGATAGAGCTCTCAAGGATTGTGGAATCAAGGGTTATGGAGATAAGGCAGGAACAGGATACTGATTAGGAATGATCAGCCATGATCATGTTGAATGGGGGTGCAGGCTCGAAGGGCTGAATGGCCTACTCCTGCACCTATTGTCTATTGATTGTTCATGTCATACCCTTAAATGTTCTTACCATGGAATGCCCAATTTGTAAGCTTATGAATGCCTTCTGTAATTTGTTACTGTACTCCTCAGCTTACCCCAAGTTGCTGTCATTCATAACTTAAGAAATTGTGTTGACTCCAAATTGTCAGTATAAATTGTGAACAATAGTTCCAGATTGACCTTTGGGGAATCCACCTTATGCCACACTTTACATTTTGTCTGGAAGCTAGTTATCTATTCATTCTGCTCGTCCCTGATTCTGCATGATCTGACATTATGTTTAGTTATTGATAACCTTTTGGAAATCTAGATGGCACATACCACTCTGATCTTGCCAATGTTCTCTGATATCTCCTCAAAAATTCAGTGAGACTGGTCAAATAAGACAGCCATGTGTGAAATCCATGCAAATTATTTATTATATATTGGGCTTCTACAAGTTTTCTATTTTCATCTTTAACATGGATTGATTATATTTCCTATCACAAGCTGACCGGGCAGACAATTTCTTGAACATTCTGGGAGTTCCTCTTAAAGATAGGAAATAGATTAGCTATTTACCAGTCGTCTTGCACAACATACTTTCCCTATTAAAAACACACCAATACCTCTGCTACCTCTTCCCTTGACTGCTTTTATGACATATGTAATTCACCAGACAAAATTATTAATCTAATATGTGTCTCTTTTTAAAAGATGATCATTTTAAATCTCAGCTTTTGAGATATTATCCAGCTGATAAGCCTCCCCTATAAAATACAGAAGCGAAGCAATGATTAATTTCTGACCTTAGCAATACACGGACTTGCAAACACTGTGAAACTTGTTGTCTTAGCTAAAGTTTTGGTTAACATCTCATTTTTTTACCTAGTTGATTTTAACCCTACTGCGAATCCTCTTGCAAGGATGTCTGCCTTGAAGAAGTTTTCCTCCTCTCTCTACAAGAATCTCAGGGAGTCCCTCTCCCACTGCAACTCCAAGGTCATTTCCTCTGCCCTGAAGCTCTTCAACCATGCCCTGAAACAGACTCGCTACCACAGCCACATTTGGTTGCTCTGTGCCTGCCTCTGTAACTAATTCATCACACACGGACTCCGGACCACCTTTAAACCAGCAGAGTTCGGATCTGAGCAGGACAAACAGTACAGACTACAGATTCAAAAACACCAGCAACGGTTCTCCTTCAAGATCCTCTGCTCCACACACGCAGCAATGCGCCAGCACCTAACCTCTCTACAGTCAGCCCTGCCTCAGCTGAGGGCCACACACTCTCAGAATTGCAAAGGACCCCTTCTGTACTACATCCTCAGGAGAATTCATACTCTCAACAAACAGTATTTCAAATCCGTCTCAAACATCAAAAAAAGTACAACAAACTTTTATCTATCCACCTCCATAACCAGCGCTCCTCAAACATTCCAGAAGATTCCGCCGGCCTCTGGAACTGCTTGGATGCCATTAGCCATGCAGATGGTGCAGCCACCACCCCCACGCTGATGGATTATGTCACTTCCACCCCCATCATGGCTGCTTCCGCCCCTCAATTCCTCATGCACGTGACATCACTTCCACCCCTCACATCATCTGATGTGACACGCTCAGTACCTTCCGCACCCCCCCCCCCACTGCCGTGTTTGCCACCACTTCCACCCCCACCAAAGCCACTCACCTGCATTCTGCTGACATGCACCCCACAGATCCCACTGTCACCATCCCCACCCCCAAAAGCCTGAAGGGAACACCACCCCTGCGCATGACTCCACCCCCATTCACCCCACCACCACACCCACTTCAGTTACAGGCTCCGCCCCCACTCCCAGCTCCAAGGTCCCAGCCCTGCCGAGTTTTCACCATCCCCCCCAGACCTCCCCCTCACCGAGGACGAACGATCAGTCCTCAGCAAAGGACTCACCTTCATCCCCCTCTACCCACGCATCAATGAATTTAATACAGGCCGTGACGCTGAACACTTCTTCCGCCGCCTCCGAGCTTACTTTCACAATCAGGACCCCTGCCCACCTTCAGAGGACCCTTTCACCCACCTCCAACACACTCCATACACCTGGACACCCCGTGCTGGCCCATTACCCGCCCTCGACCTCTTCATTTCCAACTGCTGCTGGGACTTTAACCGCCTCAACCTATCTACCTCTCTCCCCCACTCCAACCTCTCACCCTCACAATGCGTTGCCCTCCACTTCCTCTGCTCCAATCCCGACCTCACCATCAAGCCAGCGGACAAAGGGGGTGCAGTGGTAGTCTGGCGCACTGACCTCTATACCGCTGAAGCCAGACGCCAACTCTAGGACACCTCTTCCTACCGCCCCCTCGACCATGACCCCACCCCCCCCAAAACCAAACCATCATCTTCCAGACCATACAGAACCTTATCACCTCAGGAGATCTCCCACCCACAGTTTCCAACCTCAGTCTGGGAACCCCGTTCTGCAAGGTTCTACCTCCTTCCCAAGATCCACAAGCCTGACCACCCTGGCTGACCCATTGTCTCAACATACTCCTGCCCCACTGAACTCAGCTCTACCTACCTCGACACTGTCCTATCCCCCTAGTCCAGGAACTCCACACATACATTCGAGACACCACCCATGCCCTCCACCTCCTCCAAGACTTCCGTTTCCCCGGCCCCCAATGCCTCATTTTCACCATGGATATCCAGTCCCTCTACAACTCCATCCGCCATGACTAGGGCCTCCAAGCCCTCAGTTTCTTCCTCTCCCGACGTCCCAAACAGTACTCTTCCACCGACACACTCATTCCTTTGGCCGAACTGGTCCTCACCTTTAACAATTTCTCTTTCGAATCCTCCCACTTCCTCCAGACCAAAGGGGTAGCCATGGGCACCCATATGGGCCCCAGCTATGCCTGTCTCTTTGTTGACTACGTAGAACAGTTGATCTTCTGTAATTACACCGGCACCACTCCCCACCTCTTCCTCCGCTACATTGATGACTGCATTGGCACCACCTCGTGCTCCCGTGAGGAGGTTGAGCAATTCATCAACTTCACCAACACATTCTACCCTGACCTTAAATTTACCTGGACCATCTCTGACACCTCCCTCCCCTTCTTGGACCTCTCCATCTCCATTAATGATGACCGACTTGACACTGACATTTTTTAGATTTTTTTTAGATTAGATTACAGTGTGGAAACAGGCCCTTCGGCCCAACAAGTCCACACCGACCCGCCGAAGCGAAACCCACCCATACCCCTACATTTACCCCTTACCTAACACTACAGGCAATTTAGTATGGCCAATTCACCTGACCCTGCACATCTTTGGATGGTGGGAGGAAACCGGAGCACCCGGAGGAAACCCACGCAGACACGGGGAGAACGTGCAAACTCCACACAGTTAGTCGCCTGAGGCGGGAATTGAACCCGGGTCTCTGGCGCTGTGAGGCAGCAGTGCTAACCACTGTGCCACCGTGCCGCCCATACAAACACTCAGACTCCCACAGCTACCTGGATTACACCCCTTCCCACCCTACCTCTTGCAAAAATGCCATCCCGTATTCCCAATTCCTCCGCCTCCGCCGTATCTGCTCCCAGGAGGACCAGTTCCACCACAGAACACACCAGATGGCCTCCTTCTTTAGAGACCGCAATTTCCCTTCCCACATGGTTAAAGATGCCCTCCAACGCATCTCGCCCACATCCCACACCACCGCCCTCAGATCCCACCCCTCCAACCGTAACAAGGACAGAACCCCCCTGGTGCTCACCTTCCACCCTACCAACCTTCGCATAAACCAAATCATCCGCCGACATTTCCGCCACCTCCAAATGGACCCCACCACCAGGGATATATTTCCCTCCCAACCCCTTTCCACCTTCCGCAAAGACAGTTCCCTCCGTGACTACCTGATCAGGTCCACACCCCCCAACTACCACCCTCCCGTCCTGGCAACTTCCCCTGCCACCACAGGAATTGCAAAACCTGCGCCCACACCTCCTCCCTCACCTCCATCCAAGGCCCTAAAGGAGCCTTCCACATCCAAAGTTTTACCTGCACATCCACTAATATCATTTATTGTATTTGTTGCTCCCGATGCGGTTTCCTCTATATTGAGCAGACTGGACACCTCCTAGCAGAGCGCTTTAGGGAACATCTCTGGGACACCTGCACCAATCAACCACACCGCCCTGTGGCCCAACATTTCAACTCCCCCTCCCACTCTGCCGAGGACATGGAGGTCCTGGGCCTCCTTCACCGCCACTCCCTCACTACTTGATGCCTGGAGGAAGAACGCCTCATCTTCCGCCTCGGAACACTTCAACCCCAGGGCATCAATGTGGCATTCACCAGTTTCCTCATTTCCCCTTCCCCCACCTCACCCCAGTTCCAAACTTCCAGCTCAGCACTGTCCCCATGACTTGTCCTACCTGCCTATCTTCTTTTCCACCTATCCATTCCACCCTCCTCTCTGACCTATCACCTTCATCCCACCCCCATCCACCCACTGTACTCTTTGCTACCTTCCCCCACCCTCCTCCCTGACCTATCACCTTCATCCCCACCCCCACTCACCTATTGTACTCTATGCTACTTTCTCCCTCTCATTTATCTCTCCACCCTTCGGGCACTCTGCCTGTATTCCTGATGAAGGGCTTTTGCCCGAAACGTCGATTTTCCTGCTGCTCAGATGCTGCCTGAACCGCTGTGCTTTTCCAGCACCACTAATCCAGATCCTAACATCTCAGTATAGTTCATAATTCCCAATGCTTTACTACATAAAACTAAAATAACAGGATCTGGTCGACTTAAGATTTAAATATGATCTAACCAGCTTTATTTAAACTGTATACAGGACTTAAAAAGAGCAGTAAGGTGAAGGTTCAAGTAAATCCTGGAACATACCATGGCTATGAACCGACCTATGAACCGGAAGTACTTCAGATGGTCTGGGTTGATGTAAGATGCTGGGTTTATTTGCAAGCAATAATTTTCCTTCCCAGCATACTCAAAGAGGCAATACATTGGGTTCAAAACTTCATGGGAAAGTAGAAAGAACCATTCTCTATTTTAAAAAAAAGAATATTAGATAACACTGGTAGCAAGATTTCAGTCATTTCCAACATATAATCTGATCCATTTGTAAAGCCAAATCACTGGACCAAATAGAACTGTGCTTGACCAAATAGTAGTCTAACTTCATTAAATATTCTACAACAGCAGCGAATCCAAACTGCATTCGGTGGGTAAACTTTTGTTTGCTCAATTTTAAACATGACAAAATGTTTTAACTTGAACTAAGATCAGTTATTTGTACAGTCAGAACATTTGCTAATCATGTTTCATTATTGAAAATAATTTACAGCTTGGTCAGAGATTTCTTGTTCTCCTTAATCTTCTCATTTCTTTTTGCCTGAAATCACTGACTGCTCACGGAGATGCAGTCCCATGGGCACATTATGGTTATAACATACTCAAATGGCTATTATTTCTGAGAGATATTTCTGCAGGCTGACTGGCCATTTCAGCACTATAGGTATCACAACAGTGGCCACACAACACAATATCACATATCTCCAGCAAAGAACACTGACCAGCAATACCATGTGGCCTTGGTTGATGCATGTTTTGAAAATGAAGATCAGTTCACGCAACACAGATTGGGGACTGAACCAGACGACCTTTCCAGTCTACCTGGTAGAGTTGCTGGCTATATCATTTACCAAACGGGGAGAATTTATAAATTTCATTTTAATGCTTACTTGTCATAGAATAATAAGTATGAATCTCTTCTCCCAGAGTGGAGGGGTCAATTATTGGGGTGGGGGAGGTTGGGGCTGGACAAGAGATGTACGAGTCAAGTTTTTCAGTCAAAGGGTGATGAGTGCTAGGAACATGTTGCCAGAGGTGGTGGTGGAAGCAGACAACAGCAGCATTCAAGAAATACCTGGATGAATACATGAATGAGAAGGGAATAGAGGGATATGGATCCTGTAAATGAAGACAGTTTGAGTATGGAAGCTCAAAATGTGTCGGCTCAGGCATGGAGGGCCAAAGGGCTGTCTCTGTAGTGCACTGTTCTTTATTTGGATAGCTGCTGCCTCTCCCATCAATATTCCAGCTGCTGGGTAATCGTTGGTAGCAAAAATGGAAACAGCTTACTTTTGAGAGCCTAGCTGAGATTGGGAACATGACATTTATAAGTTTGGTTCAATTACGAACCAAAAATGAATTTTAGTGGAAGTAGAGGACATAACTGAGGTATTAAAGGAACACTGTGCAGTTATCTCCACGAAAAATGAGGATTAGATTACTTAGTGTGGAAACAGGCCCTTCGGCCCAACATGCTCACGCTGACCCTCGAAAGAGCAACCCACCCAGACCCATTCCCCTATATCTAACACTATGGGCAATTTAGCATGACCAATTCACCTGACCTGCACATTTTTGGACTGTGGGAGGAAACCGGAGCACCCGGAGGAAACCCACGCAGATATGGGGAGAATGTGCAAACTCCACACAGACAGTTGCCTGAGGCTGGAATTGAACCCGGGTATCTGGCGCTGTGAGGCAACCGTGCTAACCACTGTGCCGCCCCATGCGGCTAATGTCACCGTATAAAGGAAACAGTATAGAATAAAGGTTGGCTGCACACAGAACAGGAAAGTCATCTGGCCTAGAAGGGAAGCACCCCAGATTGCAAAGGGAATTAAGGCTGAAAATTGTTCGAGCTTCTGACCACAATCTTCCAGAGAAATTAGGGGCGGTGCCAGAGGATTGCAGAGCTCTGCATGTAATACTAGTGTGCCAAAAAAGGCACACCCACCAACTTCAGACTTACCAACCTAATGTCAGTTGTGAGAGAACTGATTGAAGGAACACGAATCAAAAACAAAATTAGCTGTCATTTGGCAAAGTACAGCCTAAGAAATGAAAGACTGCATGGACTTGTTAAACGCATAACATGTTTGACTAACCTGATTGGGTTATTTTATGCAACATATTGATGAATGTAGTGCAGTTAATAATGTGCTTACAGACTCTACAGACCACATGATGGATTTGTTTGCAAAATTAAAGCCCACAGGATTAAATGGACATCAACAACTACAAAACTGGAGAAAACAGTCACCAAATGGTTGTTTTTCAAAAGTAAAGAAAATACACAATGGTGTTCCCTGGGGTTGATGTGGAGGCCACTGCTCCTCCTGACACTTATAAATAGCCTGGGTTTACGTATACAGGTTATGTTTTCAAGGCTTGCAGATGATCTGAAACCTGAAAATTAGGATGATGGCAATTGGCTAGGAAGACATGACTGGTAATGGGAAGGCACGTGGTTACTGAAACTTAACATACAGAAGTAATATATGGTGGTAAGAAGGAGGAGGCAAAATAAACTAAATTACAATTTTAAAGTGGGGAGGAACAGAGATACTTGGAGCTGCAGACATTTAAAGTTGGAAGACTAGTTGGTAGTTCTGTTAAATCAGAATATAGGATGTTGGATTTAGTAATAAATCAAGTACAAAAACATGGCATTTTGCAAAGAGCAAAATTAAGTTATGGTGTTTTAAAAACACTAGTTAAACCTTGATTAAGGTATGATGTTCAGCTTTGGACAGCATATGATTAGAAAAAAATCACAGGCTTAGTGAGGGTACAGAATAAATTTACTAGAACAGTATCAGGGATTACAGATGGCGCAGAGACCAGAAAACTGGAGGCTTTCTGAATCAAGCAGAGAAGGCTAAAAGGAAATTAAATGGAACTTAAGGCAGGTTTTTCAAGAGTAAATCAGAAGAAATGTTTACCAGTGGTAGAAGCATTGAAAACCAAAGTGCACAGATTTAAGCAGATTGCCAAAAAACTCATAAGGTATAAAGGTCATGGAGGGATTGCTAACAATAACTTCCAAAAAGGAACTGGATAAATACTTAAAGGGGAAACACCTGAAGAGCCACGGGAAAGACGTGAACGGGACTAATTGTATAAGGTTTGCGAAAAAGTGTGGCAGAGGCACCATAGGCTTCATTCTATGCTGCATCATTCTACGGCTCTGTACTAAATAAATGCTTTCGTGCATTCAGCACAACTGCTGCTTTGAATCAGCTGATCCGCAAAATGAAAATACTTACCTTGCTACACCTCCATAATCTAAACCTTCCTCTCCTGGAAAAATGATCCACAATCGTCGTCGCAAATCTTGAGGGTTGAAGCTCATAATCTGAAGCACAAAGCAAAAGTTAATCAGAGAATATTTTAGTTAGTCTGAGGCAGAATCACTTATTTCCCAAACAAACAAGTTAAACTGCATGTCTCCAATGACAGGTTAACTGCACTTAGCAACAACAAGGACAAAATTTCTTGCATACGTCATTATAATCACTCAAGAAATCACAAAACAACTTTTACAATCTTGCAATGTCATTTGCAAGTTCAAGTTTTCTGAACTGAAGTTTCAGCAGATGCCTTTACGTGTTAGGGTCCATCTTAATGAGTTCTGATGTTCTACTCCCAATGTTTCATTTATCCTCCTTCTCTTACTACTAGACAAAACACAAAGTTCTTTCTTCTTCAAGTCTCCCCTACACCACTGTCCGAGATACAGGAAAGATTCTCACAAATGTCCATAGTGTTAAGGGTTTAGATGGAGAGAAATTTGTTAAGTGTGTACAAGAAAATGTTCTGATTCAGTATGTAGATATATCTACTACAGAAAGTGCAAAACCTGACATACTTTTAGCAAATAAGGTAGGGCAGGTGATTGAGGTGTCAGTGGGGGTGCACTTTGGGGCCAGTGACCTTAATTGCATTTGTTTTAAAATAGTGATGAAGATGATTAGACCAGGTTTAAAAGTTGAAGTTCTAAATTGGAAGGCGGCTAATTTTGACAGTATTAGGCAAGAACTTTCAAAGGCTGATTAGGGGCAGATTTTCACAGGTAAAGGGACAGCTGGAAAATGGGAAGCTTTCAAAAATCAGATAATGAGGGTGTGGAGACAGCATATACACCTGATAGTGTGAAAGGAAGGGCTGGTAGGTACAGGGAATGCTGGATAACAAGAGAAATTGAGGGTTTGGTTAAGAAAAAGATGGAAAAGACAGGAGAGATCAAGAGAATCCTGAGAAGAATATAAAGGCAGTAGGAGTATACTTAAGAGGAAACTCAGGAAGACAAAAAGGGGACATGAGATAGCTTTGGCAAATAGGGTTAAGGAGAATCCAAAGGGTTTTTATAAATACATTAAGGACACAAGGGTAATGAGGGACAGAATAGGGCACCTCAAAGATCAGCAAGGCAGCCTATGCACGGAGCAGCAGATGGGGGAAATACTAAACGAGTATTTCTCATCAGTGTTTACTGTGGAGAAGGACATGGAAGATATAGAATGTGGGGAAATAGATGGTGACATCTTGAAAAAATGTCCATATCACAGAGGAGGAAGTGCTGGATGTCTTGAAATGCATAGAGGTGGATGAATCCCCAGGACCTGATCAGGTGTACCCAAGAACTGTATGGGAAGCTAGGGAAGTGATTGCTGGGCCCCTTGTTGAGATATTTGTATCATCGATAGTCACAGGTGAAGTGCCTAAAAACTGAAGGCTGGTTAACATGGTACCAGTATTTAAGAAAGGTGGTAACGAAAAGCCAAGGGACTACAGACAGGTGAGCCTGACATTTTTGGTGGGCAGGTTGTTAGAGGAAATCCAGAGGGATAGGATGTACATGTATTTGGAAAGGCAGGACTGATTAGGGATAGTGAACATGGCTTTGTGCGTGGGAAATCATGTTTCATGAACTTGATTGAGTTTTTTGAGGAAGTAACAAACAGTATTGGTGAGGGCAGATTGGTAGATGTGATCTATATGGACTTCAGTAAGGCATTCGACAAGATTCCTCATGAGAGACTGGTTAGCAAGGTTAGATCTCATGGAATACAGGGAGAATTAGTGGAGGGCTGCTTTTCAGACTGGAGGTCTGTGACCAGCGGAGTGCCACAAGGATTAGTGCGAGGTCCACTGCTTTTCGTCATTCATATAAATGATTTGGATGTAAACATAGGAGGTACAGTTACTAAGTTTGCAGATGACACCAAAATTGGAGGTGTAGTCTACAGTGAAGAAGGCTACCTCACAGTACAACAGGATCTTGATCAGATGAGCCAATGGGTTGAGGTATGGCAGATGGAGTTTAATTTAGATAAACGTGAGGTGCTACATTGTGGAAAAGTAAATCAGAGCAGGACTTGTACACTTAATGGTAAGGTCCTAGGGAGTGTTGCTGAACAAAGACCTTGGAGTGCAGGTTCATAGCTCCTTGAAAGTAGATAGGATAGTGAAAGTGGCGTTTGGTATACTTTCCTTCATTGGTCAGAGGATTGAGTACAGGAGTTGGGAGGTCATGTTGCGGCTGTACAGGACATTGGTTAGGCCACTGTTGGAATATTGTGGGCAATTCTGGTCTCCTTCCTATTGGAAGGACGTTGTGAAACTTGAAAGGGTTCAGAAAAGATTTACAAGGATGTTACCAGGTTTGAAGGGTTTGATCTACAGGGAGAGGCTGAATAGGCTGGGGCTGTTTTCCCTGGAACGTTGGAGGCTGAGGGGTGACTTATCGAGGTTTATATAATCATGAGGGGCATGGATAGGGTAAATAGACAAAGTATCTTCCCTGGGGTGGTGGAGTCCAGAACTAGAGGATGCCGGTTTCAGGTGAGGCGGGGGTGGGGGGGGGGGGGGGGGGGGGGGGGGGAAAGAAGAGATATAAAAGGGACCTAAGGGGCAATTGTTTCACGCAGAGGGTGGTACGTTCATGGAATGAGCTGCCAGAGGAAGTCGTGGAGGCTGGTACAATTGCAGCATTTAAAAGGCATCTGGATGGGTATAATGAATTTGAAGGGTTTAGAAAGATATAGGCCAAGTACTGACAAATGGGATTAGAGTAGGTTAGAAAATCTGTTTGGCATGAGCGAGTTGGACCAAAGGGTCTGTTTCCACGCTGTACACCTCTAGGACTGTGAACAATTTTGAGTTCAGCTATTGTGTCAGGAAATAAAATTAAATGAGGATGAGCAAACTTTATATTATCATTTATATCTTGGTGGTCCAGTGGAAGGGAGAGGCCTGGATTCCACTAAGATTAAATTATTTATATTTCTCTGTCCAACCCAAACAAATTACCTGCTGAAATGAGTCCTCAAATAAGGTTTTCCTTGAAACAGTTATCTTGATGTGCTGAGGTGCAGCCAGTTGCTAGAAAACAAAGCAATTTCATGATATATCAAATATTCATTCCTCTAAAAATGCAATCCTTGAATGTCTAATGGCTCGCCAATTAAGCCTTTGCAAAACCTTGGATAAATTATTAAAGAGCCATTCCACTGTTCAAGCAATTTTTCCACCATCTTTTTGATGAATATACTGCAGTGAAATGGAAGAATACTCACTGGTGTTATGGACCAGACCAAACCCCCTCAAAATATATTAAGATCGCCTAAATCCCCCTCCCATTTTCTTATTTTAAAGGTGACTGCAAGGCATTGCTTTCCAGAATCAATTCGATTGGTCAAACTATTCAATGTTAAGTAAAACACACTATTTTGTCTGAATTTTAACTGGAATATAAAAATAAAGAGAAAATTGGCTTCGAGCATAAGCATTCCTCATGAAGAGCTTATGCTTGAAACGTCGACTCTCCTGATCCTCGCATGTTGCCTAACCAGCTGTGCTTTTCAAGCGCCACACTTTGAAACTACTCAACACCTTTGTCCTAAGCTGTCTTCATTTAAAAAAAAGAACAGAATACATCTCTTAAACCCACAGTATTGTCACACTGGATTGAATGAAACACTGCTTACCTGACACCAGAACCTGAAATAAGAAACTTTGGATCTGAAATCACGCACATATGCTATGTTTGGACCATTTGACCTGAAAAACATAAGGTTGGGAACATGGTGGTGGGGAAATGGTAGAGCAGAGAAGAAAAAAAAATTATAGTTTGCAAGATTCAAAATGTAAGAATAGTTTCTTTGGAGTTACACAAGTACATTTAAAATGTATTAATGCTTGTACTCCATCTGCCAGTCACCTCTAGCTAATACACAGCACATTAACAGGTCATTGAGCATGACATCCCAAACCAGATTTCATTCATCCTATTTGGACAGATACTGCGCTCAGCAGAGGGTGAAATTAAATAAATTAAACCAGGATCCTAAATACAATTTTTGTACAACCTAAACAACGTAAATTTGCTCTGCACAAGAAAACACGAATCAGTATCCAGGCTAGTATCTCGGAAGCAGAGATTGTGTGAACCAGAAACATGATGCGCCCTTAAGAGCAATTAATCATAAACAACAATACCTACAGACTGGATCAATTGATAAATTAGTTCTTCTGTGTTGCAGCACTGATATAGCCTACAATTCTAAATTATAAGGGCTCTTGCGGCACAGTGGCAGTGTTCCTACCTCTGGGCATGAAAGCCTGGGTCCAAGTCCCACCTGCTCCAGACGCGTGTCATATAGATCTGTTAATTACAAAATCTACAACTTCTGGTAGTAAGATCAGAAATTTGAGGCACAGTCCCTGGGCACAGAAACATAGCCAAAACAGAATCCCTACCACCTTTCCCATTCAGTCAGTTAGGTATTGGATAAGCCTTCAGCAGTCTGTTGAAGCAAAGAACCACACTACAATCTCAACCTTTAGCACAGAATTGTAGGAAAACTAAACAATTCTGTCAACTCAAGTATGCAACCTTAAAATTATAGAAACATTTACACTCTGTTCATGACAAAAACACTGTTAGCAATGAATATGCTCAGATCAGAGTTCTTTTTCCATGTAAGATGAAACTCTCTTGGAAGATGTTGCAGTACCAATGTGATTATTTCATTTGTCATTTTATGTTAACCTACAGTCCAAGATATTCCAATTATGAACAATCTGCACTCTAGTCTTGCATAAACTCAATTTATGCTCCTTAACACAGCAAATTATCTTGCTTCATGGACGGTCCTTTATTTTGGAATGCAATGACCTATGCAAGTCAACCTGGCAGCCAACCTGGCAGCCAATGTACTAACAATAGCCCATAAACAGTAAGATTAATGACTAGTTGATATGATTTTTCTGGCTATACATATTGTGGGAGAAGTCATGGATAGGTCACCATGAAAATTCTGTGTATTTATTTTCAAATACTAGTACAAGGTCTTTGAACAGAAGATTGAATTGGCAGATAGGATAGTAACTCAAGGTCTCACGTGGAGGACTCTTTCAGTAGCAATCTGAACTAGATTGGACAGTAATGTTATTCTACCCAGTCCACCACTCATTGCTAATAACTACTGCTCAACAATCATAATTTATTTCACTTTAAAAAAAGTACAAAATCAAATTTTAAATGCTTACAGTGCTGACTTTCCGGTGCGTGGGTCAATGTAAGTTGTTGTTCGTCTGTTATGATCTACAAAGTATGGAACGCCATCAACTGTAAAGCGCATTTCCCATCCATCCGGTAAGGGTTTCTCGTTGAGAGTGCTGCAAGAATGAGTAAATATGAAAGACGGTTCAGTCATACCAGACTCAAAATTTTAACTGTTTTCTTTTCCACAAATGCTGCCAGAGGTGCTGAGTTTCTCCGGCATTCTCTGAAATTGGTATTAATGATACTCTCTTAAAATATAGATCCTGTAAATAATAACTGAAAGTTATCAAAATCCAGCTCGTCTTTCAGACCATCCTCACTCCTCTGCTTCATGGAATAACTAGTCTATTTAAAAACTTTAACATAAAAGGTGAAAGGTTTGTGTAAAGATTTGTAGCTCAGGTGCCGGTTGAATTTGTTATGGGTATTTTTTGTGAAGTTGGCTTGCAGACATTTTGTCCCTTTCTAGGTGACATCCTCAGTGCTGTTCAGCCTCCTGTGAAGCGCTGCTGTATTGTGTCAGTTGGAATTTATTTGGTTTCGTTCCCGCTGCTTCTGGTTGCCAGTTCTGTTTCCAGCCAGACTTCTCCAACCACTGATTCACGATAGCACATAAGCTGACAGCAATGCTCAGACAACAATTCATCAGAACAGAAGACCCAATAGCCTTCGTGTTCAGGACAAATGTGATGAACAAGACTCTACAGGGACTGCAGGAAACACTACATAGGACAAACAGGCAGACATTTGCGATCCGCATTCATTAACATCAACTGGCCACTAAACACCACGACCAGCTGTCCCTAGTAGCTATACACACAGACGACAAGGACCACATATTTGACTGGGAGAACACAACAATAATAGGACAAGCCAAACAGATGACAGCCAGAGAATTTCTAGAAGCATGGTACTTATCCATGAACTCCAATTAACACTGACCTGGACCCAATATACCAAATACTGCAACAACCAACCAGAACAACGAACAAGCAGCAGGAACGAAACCAAATAAATACCAACCGACAGTACAACAGCAGTTCAGAGGAGGCTCCATAGCACTGAGGATATCACCTGGAAAGGAGACAAAATGTCTGCAAACCGACTTCCCAGCTCAGCGAACATACCAGCAATAACTATAAAAGGTGAAAGCCTAATATTATTTGTTAAAACACATTTTTAACAAATGAACTCTAAATATGAAAACACTGATTTTGGTGAACCACAAATTTCAATCCACTCTCAGCTCAAGTTATTATCTTATGTCATTTCATCAGGTTCAGTCCATAAATTTAATCAATACGGTTTCTTTCAGAAAGAAAGAACAGTATATTAAGGATTCATTCACACCTTCGTCTCAGGACAAAGGCAAATATTGGACTATGGATTTATCATCAAAACCTTAAAACTCTCAAACAGCAACCACTGAAAACTACCCACATAAACAGAAACTGTTGCAAAGCTAGATACGTCAACTAGCCACGAAACGACACGACCAGCTATCCTTAGTAGCCACACACGCAGACAACAAGCAACATGAATTCGACTGGGACAACACTACTATCATAGGGCAAGCCAGACAGAGAACAGCCAGGGAATTCCTAGAGGCATGGCATTCATCCACAAACTCCATCAACAAACACATCGACCTGGACCCAATATACCAACCACTACAGCGGACAGCTGAAACTGACAACCGGAAGCGGCAGGGACAGACCACTATTAACACCGGAGGAAACATCAAAGAAGCGCTTCGCAGGAGGCTCCCAAGCACTGATGATGTCGCCTAGCCAGGGGACGAAACGTTTGCAACAAAAACTTCCAGCTCGGCGAACAGAACCACAACAACGAGCACCCGAGCTACAAATCTTCGCACAAATTTTGAAGCTAGATACCACATAGCACCGCATCCCAAGACACATTCAACTAATTCAAAACTATTCATGACCTAACCAACAAACTATTTTACTTAAGGATTATTTATCATGCAGATTAGATGATTTCAGGCATACAAGACAGAAAACGGGTAGTCTCATACACAGTTGAATAAATACTGGGGCTTTCAGCTAACTTCTTCCCAATATTATTTCTCTTCAGTTTCCTAATGGTTTTCTCCACTCCTGCCCAAATGCATCATGCCTCTTGCTAGGGTATGGCACTACAGGTTAGTCAACAGCTTTAATGTTATAAATCTTTCTCAATTTGTTTTATATTTGGTTCCAGAGCTGTAATAACTTTTTAAAAATATGCTAAAATCAAAAGTGGCACTAATACCTTTATGTTAATAACACAGCAGTCACTGTTGGTACGACATCAACGATGCAGAATAGTTAACATTCCAAACACAGCTAGCAACAGCCCAAAAACCCAATATGGGATGAAAGAATTTTGTCAATTCTAATGTTGAATTCAGTCAGTCATCTCGGTCATTCTTGGTCTGACTTTTGCCCTTAGCAAGGATGTTCAATGACAAGATTAATTAATAATTTCAACCCATCAGACAGCCAATATCAAGCAGGGATTTGGAAATTAAGGAATTTGAAACAGAATTATACAATCAAGCTTGCTCAATCTGGCACAAATCACTTTTCCTCTTCAGAAAGGTGTGGATGGAAGGGCAAATTCCAACCTGGCCCAATTGATATAAACTTGGGGACCTCTGGCAGCTTTACAGAACACTCATATTTTAGTTTCTCCTTTACTTTGCACATTTCTCATGATAGGACGTGTGTGTGTGTTTTCATAATTTCTGGAAGAATGTGTGTAGACTTCCACAGCATGTTTTAGACTTGTGACCGACTCTGCATTGGTGGTTCCTCACCTTTTGCATTAAAAAGGATTTAAACTCTGCAAAAAATTGACTCTGGGCAAGTTACTACTCTCAGATGATTTGCTCGACTTAACTTGAAGGGTATTCTTTCAAAGAAAATTACTGCCAGAATTGCAACAAGATTTAATCACTGAAATCCAAAATGCGGTTTGGAAATAAACAAGTCAGTCAGCATCTGCGGATGAGCCGTAGCTCAGATGTGAACAGTCTAGTCTAGCACGTTGATTTGTTCTCTCTTTTTTGGAAGATATCAATGATCTGCTTCATTTTCCACATTTTTGTTGTCACCATCCAAACATATAAATGTGTACTGTATTTGATCTATCAAATTTGACAGTCTTCTGATTGGCATCAAGGTACCAAAGCATTTTATCATACTACTTTATACATTACCAAATTTGCTGTTAACTCACAAATGACACCTTTTGTGCATATGAAGATAAACCATTCTCACATCCATCCCAACCTGTGTGCAGCCCTCAACCTTACTGACCACTCAATCCCTCCAAAGACTCTCTACAGACATCCAGCTGGATGGGATTGCCCTCATTTTGTTCCATTCTTATCTAATCAAAGCCAGAAAATCATTTGCAAAAGGTCTGCCTCAGGTGTCTCCCAATAATCCATCCTCAGCACTCCCTATTTCTCATCTAAATGTTGCGACATTATCTGAAAGCAGAGTATTACTTTTCACATATATGCTGAAGATACCCAGCTCTACTTCACCACCACCTCTCTTGACTCTTCCACCTTTGCTGAAATGTCATATTGCTCATCTGATATCCAGTACTGGACAACCAGCTATTTGCTCCAATTACATATTGGGGAAATTCTGCAGCTACAAATTCCATTCCCCCTTCAAACACTGTTCTTTAGATATGGACTCCATCCTTCTTCCTGTCAAACGCAGTCTGTATTTAAACCAGTCTTTTTGCAACCTTGCTGTCACATCTGCCCCCAAGAGATTAGCTTCTGATCTCATATCTGTAACATTAAGACGGTCCATAACAACCCCCCCAAACATTTCTCAATTTAGCCCACCTCAGCTCATCTGTAGCTAAACTTCCCATTCATGCCTTTATTACAAATTGCCTATTCAACTGTATTGCTGGCTCATCAACCACATTTTAACTTTGGTAAACACGAGGTCATTCAATACAGTATAGCCCATGTCTTGGTCCATTTCTAGTCCTGTTCATCCCTCACTTTTGTCCTCGGTGACTTCGCGGCACCCAGTCAATCAACATCTTTTGACTTTAAAATTCTATTCTTGTTTTCAAATCCTCCCCCCCATCTCCTTGCCCTTCACTATCTCTCTAATCTCCTCCATGCCGACAAATCCGAGAGGCATCTGAGCGTCACCAATTCTGGCCTCTCAGACACCCTAATTTTAAACTGTCCATCATGGGCAGCTGTACTTTTATTTAACAAATGCTAAGCTTTGGAACACCCTCAATACATCTCTCCGCCTCAATATTTTCTTTTAAGATCACATTACAAAATCTATCTTTCTGACCAAGCTTCTGGTGACCTAACATTACCCTGTGCTGTTCTAGATCATATCATATTTTGTTTTATAATGCTTCTGTGAAATATCTTTTTATTTTGTCAAAGGTGCTACATAATCTAAGCATATTTTATCATTGTTTATCACTCTTTAATTCTAAAACTAAGTTAAAACTACAACTTTCAGAGGCAAAAGATCAAGGAGGAATGTAGTTTTATAATTCAGATAACAGCAAGAAAACAACAACCTACTCTTAATTGTGAACCCTATGGTTAAGTTACTATGTACTCAACTCTGGCATCCAGGAATCTCTTATTTTCTTTTTACACTTTGAATAGAAGAAAAAAACATTTAAGTCTAGTACTCACCCCTCTGTCCGAGGATCTTCCCACTGAGTGGTACGGGTTAAGTGGTTTACAAAGTACATTCGACCATTACTGTCTGTTCTCTTTTCTATGAGAATAACAAAGTTTTCAAATTATTAAAAAATGGAGAGCTTGTGCTCCAAATGAATAGAAGTAATCTCCAATTAGTCATAAGCACCATCACTGATTAATGATTGGAAAAGCAATGTGCATAATCTGTTATCTCTGTATGCTTCAGCCTTACTTACCCCATCCAGTTGGTAAGGGGCCAAGTGGGTCAAATTCAGCTGGCACCACCTGTTCGGGATACTGAAAATGAAGACATTACCAATCAGGCTTTTCAAAAATATGATTTATGCCAATAAAATCTAACATGTCACTGGGTAAAAATGACAAATCAAAGCCATTACAAGCTCACCTTAATAGATAATTCAGAACTAAACAACACTGTTTTAGATTAGATTACTTACAGTGTGGAAACAGGCCCTTCGGCCCAACAAGTCCACACCGACCCGCCGAAGCGTAACCCACCCATTCCCGTACATTTACCCCTACGGGCAATTACTACGGGCAATTTAGCATGGCCAATTCACCTGACGTGCACATCTTTGGACTGTGGGAGGAAACCGGAGCACCCGGAGGAAACCCACGCAGACACGGAGAGAATGTGCAAACTCCACACAGTCAGTCGCCTGAGTCGGGAATTGAACCCGGGTCTCTGGCGCTGTGAGGCAGCAGTGCTAACCACTGTGCCACCGTGCTGCCCACAGTGGTCACAGAGGTCACAGCGATGCAAATAGAAGGGGCAGTTAGACAGAGGTCATACAGAAGGACAATTCCAATAAAAATTGCAAAATAGTAAAGGGGTCTGGCTACATTTAAATTAGTATCTGAAACAACATGTCTTCTTTACCTACTGCTGAAAATCTAAAATGTTTTGCTTCATCAACACCCAAATGATTCACACTGGTTCCCTTTGGTGTGAAGTTATTAATTCCAGCTGATACTTTCACTAAGGCCCAGAGTGGAAATGATTGATTGCCACAGAAGAACAAAATTTCAAATGCAATAAGAGAAGTCACTCTTATCCAACCACATCAACTACTGTGTCATGCTAGTACTGGGCATAGACTGCTTGATATCAGCTGAACAAAACCATCCAGCACACTAACACACAAAGGGAAAGTGCGATCAAGAGACAAATCCCCATAATGGAGGGACCATGGTCATACCAACAGATCATGGGAAGTGATAAATAATGAAGCTTCTATTGCACAATTTAAGCTGATTGTAAGTTTCAGTATACAAATCAATACTTACGACTTTCCATTATTAAAAACACATTTTCACTTAAAAACTGCTGCCAGCCAAATTGCTTGCTAATCTAACAGTAAAGGCGAATATCAGATTTTAAAGTCAACATGAACAGGGCACCTGGACTAGCAACCTATTCAGTTTGATCAAGGACCCACAGTCCATGGAGAAAAATTCACTCAAGACCATTTTAGTTGATCCATGAAAAATAGAGCCCGTTTTCCAATGAAACATCTACAAACATAAATAAACATACGGACTGAGAGGAGGAGGGGGGGTACCAACGAGTACAAAAGCCCAACTTGCACAACCTCTCATGAGAAAATCCCTCCATACCCTAGTGAATGTTCGCTAGGTAGCCTCCGATGCCAGTATATTTTTCCTTAGATAAGGAGACCTGTACTGTTCCTGGTATTGATGCTGTGGTCTGACCACTGCCTAGCAGTTTTAGCAACACTTCCCTATTTTTAGCACAATGCTTATTACTTACTGAAAAAAAAACTTAAATTGGCAAAAAAAATTCCCTTTCACAAAACAAGTTGTATCTGCCTGATTACCTTGAACATTAATGTGTCCTGCTGTAACTGTTTTAAAAATAGTTTCATGTTTTCCTTGACAGATGGCAAGCTAATTGGTCTGTAGTTTGCGACCTTCTGCCTCACTTCTTTTTAGAATAAAGGAGTAACGTTGACATCCCATTGTTTATAAAATACAGATATATCCATCTAAAGTAATGGTTAAAGGCATCTATCAGATATGTTTAAAGGAGAAACAAGTAATGTTGGATTGAGGTGAACACATTTTTCAAAAGGTGCCAAAATCACAATGTTGATTTTCTACACATTAGATTTCTGGTCCTTCCTTTTAAAAGTCAAAAAGTTAGATTAGTAGGTTAGTTACCGAATAAATAAACCTCTGGTTGAACTGCTGCATGGCTCCCTGTAGCTGATTTCTCTGTGACTGCCACTGCTCAAAGTTCCTGACTGATTCCACTGTGGGCCGCTGCCACGTGGTCGTCCTGGTAATGTGGTCAACATAATAAATCCTGTGCCTCTCATCGACCCTCCGTTCCCAGCTATCAGGAAAGAATTGGGGAGAACGTGGTTAATGACAGATTATTCTTCATTCCAGCAGTGCTACCAAGCAGCGTTGGATAGTAATCTCTATTATTTCCAGATGTGAAGTTGGTTTTAGTGATAATATTGTAATAATGGTCATTGTAATGCTTGACATAGGCATTATGTATTAGGGGGGTATACAACAGAACAAGCACTTACTGATAGTAATACAGAATAGCAATTGATTATTAGTCCTGTTGAGATAACAGACATGTTTTCAGGTACATCAGCTCGGGAAGGAGAGCCAAGATTAAGAGTTGCTACCTAGGAAACAATGATAATTCATAGCTAACAGATAAAATCACACGTGCACTGCCCTGGAAGAACAAGCTTCATGTGTGGCCTCATGGAAAAATAAGTAGATTGATCACAAAGAGATATTGGAATTATTTTTAATGTTGAAGCTGCTTTTGTATTAAGTGGCACAAAAAAGCTTATGGGGTTCATGGTGAATGGTTTGGACTTTAAAAACAGACCAGAGACTGCGGTTGAGTGTTTCCATGGTTACACAATTCTCTCGAGGAATTCAACAATGTCATTTCCAAACACATTCTACAATAGCACAATTAGTATGTATTATATAACGGTGTGTCACAAGGATGATAAACTGAATGATTTCGCACAGAACCAGGCCACTATGAACATGTATCGAAATCTATTATTTGATAAAACAGAGAGAGAGAGGAGTACAGCAAATGCAGAAAATAGCTAGCCACTTGGATTAGTTGTCCTTCAAATACCAAAAGGCATGAGGATTGCGGAAGGTGGTTATAGTGAATATGCGTGTCATCCAAAATAAAATATTTTTAAAAATGATGCATCTGACTAGTCCAATGGCTCAGATGTGAAGGAAAACGTAAAGGTAAAGTTGTGATAATCCTACTGAGCCAAAGGGTTGCCAAACAGACAACCATGAGCAATTTCATCTGAGGTTGTCAGGCAAGAGATGTTGAGAAGGACAGTCCTTCAAAGCAACCTCAGCCAGTGTAAAGTACTTTGCCTCTGCACCCTACAGCTGAGGACAGACCCAGATTCAATGCTGGGAACGACGTTTAGTTAACATGTGTTAGTTAGGTTACGTACAAGATCCTGAAGGGGCTTAACAGGTCAGGCACGGAAAGATGTTTTCACTGGTGGGGGAATCTGGGACAAGGCCTCCAGATAAGGGACTGATCACTTAGGACTGAGATGAGGAGAAATTTCTTCAAAGGGTTGTGAATTTTGGAATTCTCTACCCCATAGGATTATGAATTCTCTATCATCGAGTACAGCCAAGGCTGGCATAGACATATGTTCATCTCCGAGTCAGGGAAAATGGGAACAGAGAAATGTGGAGTTGAAGTTCAAGATCAGTCACGATCCTGGAGAATGCTGGATCAGGTCAATGGGTCACATGGTTTCTTCCTGTTCCAATTTCTTGTGTTCGGAGGTAAAAGAAAATGCACTGGTTTAGGCCATAGCTTCCTAGAATATTAAAAAGGGACGATCAGTATACATATTCTTAAATCACTATCCAGTGATCTCCATTAGAGCAGGGAAAGTGACTTGACTGTGCCCTGTCTCACCACTTGTGACCAGTGGTACTGGAATCCTGCTCAAACCTTCACTGACAAGAAAGTTTTGGAAAAGAAATATGTTTCCTCTGAGAAAACTTCACCTTCCACTGAAAGTCCTGTAAAAAGCTACCAAAAACCCAGGGAAATTGCACCTGAAGCATCTATGTTGAAGAAGACATGAGAAAATTATTTTAGTCATCTGTTTCATTATCATCCTGTGAAAGAAAACTGATTGACTTAAATAGTTACTCAAAGAACTGCTATTTACTAATGAGCATCTAAAATTTGATGTGTGATCCACTTACCCTGGAGGCAATGGCTGTGGTCTTTCCCACGTTGTTCGTTTTTCAATGTGATCTACAAAATACAATCTGCCATGCTGATCGACCCTCTGCTCCCAGCTTTTGGAAAGAAAGTAAAATATGGGGTAATACTAACAGAGAGAAGCAGCATATGAACAAAAAAAAAACCTACATTTCACTCTCTGCCTTCCACCCTGGTATCATGAAAGGGGAATGCTGTTTGCATAGCCTCCTTAACTCCATTTAAGACAGAATTAAGTCGTACAATTTTCACAGTCATGAGAAAGGAAGAGAAATGGAAGTTACACAAAATATATTTCCTGCACCCTATTCAAAGCAATTTTGAAAGTAAGTAGAGAAATAAGTCAGGAATTAAGAGCTAGTTATTAATGTTAATTCCTGAAGGAAAATTCAATGCAATATAAATTTGCATGAATTATTGACCTTATTCAACATCTCCAAACCAGAAAGAAAATGTTTTGACCAGTTGGTTCTGGCCTTAAAGGGAATAAATCATCACTTCCGCTGGGAAATTACATGTACATGGTGATCAACTGTTTCTGATAGTTCCATATTGCTTATCCTTTTATTCAAGTAGTCAGCAAAGTGTGAATGATATATTTTAGTTGCAAGGTTGATGAGAAAAAGTAAACTAAACAGCATAATTATAAAAATAGGTTGCACGAACACCAACCTTTAAAATTGACAGACTAAGTCGAGATGGATGCCAATAAAGAATATGGGATCCCTGGTTTTATTATCAGTGCTATAGATTACAAAAGGCAAGGGTACACCAAATCTTCACAAATCATTGGGAAGGTGCTAATTAGAGTACTATGTCCAAGTCTAAACAATACACCTTAGAAAAGGATGTCAAGGCTTTTTAGAGCATGCAGAAGTAATTCTCTACGATGAGAAAAAATGTTATAGAATTGAAAAATGTGATAATGTTTCTGATAAATTCAAGTATTGTACTTCCTTGGCAAGTCAAAAATGGAAGAATGAGCTGAGGTAGACAATAAGCCAAGCATAAATTGCAGCTTTCAAAACCAGTTTAAGTTAAAAAAAATTGACAAACTTACAGAACTCAATTAAAATCAAATTAACATAGGTTTCCATAGGTCAAATGGTTCCCTTCTGTGCTGCATGATTCATCGTTACATGGATAAAACCAAAATGCTCCCTCGTGTATTTCTAATTGTGTTCAATAATTGCAACTGGCATGGCTGAGGTATTAAGCTAACACTTTGCATCTGTGTTTACAAAAGAGGAGGATGGCTGGCCAGGCCACAGAAATTCTGTCACTAGAAGGGTTCAAGATTAATCAGGAAGAAGCCTTGAATAGATGGTTAGTGATTAAAGTTAACAAGGCACTGGAATTAGAGGAGATGAATCCAAGGATTGTGAAAGAGGCGAGTGTAGATGCTGCAGGGCACTGGCCACAATCAGTCTTCTCTGGGCTCAGGGGAGGTGCGACAAGGCTGGAATGTTGCCAACAATAAGGTCATGTTCAGAAAAGGTTAATATGGGTAGTTCCAGCAATTACAGACCAGTTAATTTAAGTTGAGAGTGGGAAAACGTTTGGAAACAATTATTTGGGATAGAATCGTGAATCAAATGAAAAAAAGGTAGATTAATTACAAAGAGTCAGTATGGATTTCTAACAGAAAATAGTATTTAACTAGCGTGGAGTTTTTGTGAAGAGGTATTGGAGGGGGTCTATGATTGTGATGCTTTTGATATGGTACTCAGATTTCCAGAAGGTTTTTGGTGGGTATATGAATAGGAAGCGTTTAGAGGGACATGTGCCAAGTGCTGGCAAATGGGACTACATTAGGTTAGGATATCTGGTTGGCATGGACGAGTCTGACTGAAGGGACTGTTTCCGTGCTGTATGTCTCTATGACTCTACTTAATATTATTGTATTGCAAATCAGAAGATAAAGAACCTTCTAAAATTCTTATTTTGGTTTGTCATAAGGACATCTTCAGGATATGCTGCTGCAAGGAAATATTAACATATAAAATTAAACAATCTGGAGCAAAAACAAATTGTGCAAAAATTCAGAAGGTTGGGGGCGGGGGGGGGGGGGGGGGGGGGGGGGGGGAGGAGGAGAACAGACACTCTGTCTGCAAAAAAGACCCTGACCTTCTAGTTGCTTGCCACCTCATCACACCACTGTGTTCCCTGGACAACATCTTTGTTCATGGTTTATGTTCCTGTTATCTATTGAGACTTCCAAAAGGCCTTCGATAAGGTGACTCATGGGAGGCTGCTGAGTAAGGTGAGGGCCTATGGTGTTTGAGATGAACGACTGGCATGGATTGAGGATTGGCTGTCTGACAGAAGGCAGAGAGTTGGAATAAAAGATTCTTTTTCGGAATGGCAGCTAGTGACAAGTGGTGTCCCACAGGGTTCAGTATTGGGACCCCAGCTGTTCACTTTATATATTAACGATCTGGAGGAAGGGACTGGGGGCATTCTGGTGAAGTTTGCCGATAATACGAAGTTAGGCAGACAGGTAGTACTGAGGTGGTGGGGAGGCTGCAGAAAGATTTAGACAGTTTAGGAGTGATCCAGGAAATGGCTGATGAAATTCAACGTGAACAAGTGTGAGGTCTTGCACTTTGAAAAAAAGAATACAGGCATGGACTATTTTCTAAATGGCGAGAATATTCAAAGCCAAAGTACAGAATGATCTGGGAGTGCTAGTCCAGGATCCTCTTAAGGTTCACTTGCAGGCTGAGTCTGTAATTAAGAAAGCAAATGTAATGTTGTCATTTGTCTCAAGAGGGTTGGAACATAAAAGTAGTGATGTGCTGCTGAAAATCTATAAAGCTCTAGTTAGACCCCATTTAGAATACTGTGTCCAATTTTGGTCCCCACACCTCAGGAAAGACATACTGGCACTGGAGCGTGTTCGGCTGAGATTCACACGGAAGTTCCCTGGAAAGGTAGGCCTAACATACGATGAATAGCTGAGGATCCTGGGATTGTATTCATTAGAGTTTAGAAGGTTGAGGGAAGATCTGATAGAAACTTACAAGATAATGAATGGCTTAGAAAGGGTGGACGCTGGGAAGTTGTTTCCGTTAGATGGGGAGACTCGGACCTGTGGGCACAGCCTTAGAATTTGAGGGGGTCAATTTATAATGGAAATGAGGAGACATTTCTTCAACCAGAGTGTGGTAGGTCTGTGGAATTCATTGCCATGGAGTGCAGCGTAGGCCGGGATGTTAAATGTCTTCAAGGCAGAGATTGATAAATTCTTGATCTCGCAAGGAATTAAGGGCTACGGGGAGAGTACGGGTAAGTGGAGTTGAAATGCCCATCAGCCATGATTGAATGGCGGAATGGACTCATTGGGCCGAATGGCCTTACTTCCACTCTTATGTCTTATGGTCTAAGATTTTTAGCTCGGATGCTGGTTACAGGAAGATGTCACCTGGAAAGGGGACAAAATGTCTGCAAACCAAATAAACATAACAACTGCAACATCTGTCCCAGGCTTGCTGCAGTGCTCCAGTGAAGCTCAATGCAAGCTGGAAAAGCAAGACCTCATCTTCCACTTGGAAACTCCATAGCCTTCTGGACTGAATAATAAGTTCAACAATTTTAGGACTTGAGGCATCATCTCCCATGTCCTTACCCACACACAACAGGCCTTGTTATCACATGGTCAGCTAATACACACTGGGGAGAAAGTGAGGTCTGCAGATGCTGGAGATCAGAGATGGAAATGTGTTGCTGGAAAAGCGCAGCAGGTCAGGCAGCATCTAGGGAACAGGAGAATCGACGTTTCGGGCATTAGCCCTTCACACTATCCATTGTTAGCCACTAATAGTTCCTATCAGCAGCCATTCATTCTCCCAAGCCGACTTTTACGTACTCATTTGTCCAATTGTTCTTCTCTCTCTTTGGGCTCTAAACCCGCCTATAATTTACTCCTTACTCTCAATCTCCCACCCTACGTTCTGCATAAAAACCAACATTTTCCTAACTACCATCATTCTGAAGGAGGGCCAGTGGACTCGAAATGTTAACTGATTTCTCCCCACAGGTGCTTCCAGACCTGCTGAGATTTTTTAGCAATTTCAGTTTTTGTTTGATTTCCAGCATCTACAGTTCTTTCCATTTTTTAAACTATTTCAAATAAATTTGACTGGCTATGAATCTAACATGGGTTGCCCTGACAAAGTAGTATTTCAAACTACAAATCTTTTAAAAGTGTATTAAAGGGATTGTCTTTCCTTTAAACAGAATATTCAATACATCTTTTAAAAAAAAAATGCAATCTTACCCAGGTGGAAGCGGACCCTTGTTCACAGTATTTAATGTTCTGTCACCAGGAGAAATGGATGTATTTGGTGGTACTGTACCATTGCTGGGTGATGCATCCGGTTCACCCGCTGCTACAGCTGCAGGAACAGTGGTGGTCGTAGGTGGAGTTGTAGAAGGAGGGCCATTCTCTAAGGGAATTGGATATCCATTTTCACAGGCTGGTGGCAAAAACAGAATCCGGAACGAGTCACCAAGGACACTTAGTAGCTAGTCATTTCACCAAAAAATTGCTCTTTAATTTGTTCAGTTAGAATACCAAGTGTGTGCACATTATTTGTGTCTGCAAAAAAATGTAGGGTGCTGTGTATTGAAAAGATGCAGCTTTCAACAGCTTATGGGGTACTAAGCTGAACTAGCCATATAAATACCATGGATACAAGAGCAGGTCAGAGGCTAGGAATCCTGCAATGACTCAACTCCTGACCCCGCCCCCCCAAGCCTGACAATCATCTAAAAGGCACAGTCAGGAGCATGATGGCATTGTCTCCACTCTTAAGTCAAGAGTTTGAACAACATTCAAGACAAAGCAGCTGGCTCAATTATTTGTGGATGCAGTGCTATTCAGTCCCTCTACCGCTGACACTCGTCATTTGGAAGACGCACTGCATAAATTACCAAAGGCTCTTGGACAGCACCTTCCAAACCCATGACAACTACCATCTTAGTAGGACAACAACAATAGATACACGGGAAAACCAACAACTGCAAGTATCTCTCTAAGTCAGTGACCATGCTGACTTGGAAATGAATTGGCATTCCTTTAACGTCACTTGTTCAAAATCTTGGAATTCCGTGGCATTAGAAGTGCATCAGCATAGATACAGGTTTGGTTAACTAATGGAAGAGACAGTTACGATAAGTGGGTATTTTCAAAATGGAAACCTGCAACTTATGGAGTGCCACATGGATCAGTGCTGAAGCCACATTAATTTATAATATATATTAATAACTTGGATGAGGAAAGTGTGTGTATTATAGTCAAGTTCGTAGTTGGTACAAAAATAAGTGGAAAGGCAAGTGGCGAGGATGACAGTCTGCAGAGGGACATGGACAGGTTAAGCAAGTGGACAAAACCTTGGCAAATGGAATATAATGTGCGTAAATGTGACATTATGGAATATAAAAGGTTAAGATATCCTTATCTTTCATTAGTAAAGGAATCAAGGATTATTGGGAGAAGGCAGACAAGTGGAGTTAGAATGATCAGACCCGCCATGATCTTACTGAATGTCAAAACAGATGTGATGGGTTGAATGGCCTACTTCTACTCCGATGCCTTATGGTTCCTTTAATAGCATTGTAGGTGCACCCATACCAAATTGACTGCAGTAGTTCAAGGAGGCAGCTCAGCGCCACCTCCTCCATGGTAAAAAGTGATGGGCAATAAACAAGTCCACTTGCCCTGAATGGAAATAAAAAGGTATCAATTTAAGATGGTCAGTTAGGCCTGCAGTGTGCCTTCCAGTATGTACAAATACTAATACACAGGGATCCACTTTTGCAGACACAAAGATGGTATGTTTCAACTCAACAAATGATCTTGATAACTTCTTAGGGCAATGCCTTGATAAATTGGAGTCAGCTGGCATTGTTTAAGAGTTCAGCTGTTAATATCGGTTATTAAACTGGTACATACTCCATGGTAACACCTTGACTAATCAAAACACGCTTGCCTACCAAATCAGCACATCCCTCTCATACAGCTTACATAGCAAATGTTTTACATTTGTAATCTTGCAAATTATTCTAAATGAGTGTAAGGTGAAAAGCTTCAATAAATGTCTTTATTGAGGAATACTCAACTTCTGCACTAACAAACAACTTTCTGAATATCAAATCGAAAGATAAGCTTATCTATGCAAAAACAGGGCAAAACTAAAAGTTGGCAATGAGATGTATTTTCTGTTTCAGAATGACTGAAAAACAGTCTGCAACTCAGGACAGTGGTATTAACTTTAGAAACAAATTAACTGATCAATTGAAACACCTCAAACCGAACTTTGATATTTACTTATTGGCTTGCAGACTGGTATAATGTAAGCAGTTCACCCTGACAAGACTGTAGTAATGCAAAACATAATCAAACATTGATAAGAGAAAAACTGTAGCAGGTATTGAAATTGGGAAGATTTAAATGTTAATTGATTGATGGAAACTAACATCATAAGCCTTGTCCAAAAACAATCACAAAATAGAATTAAATCAAAAATACTGGCTAAATGGGTCTGGGTGGGTTACTCGGAGGATCGATGTGGACTTGTTGGGCGAAGGGCCCATTTCCACACTGTAGGGAATCTAATAAAATAAATTTCCAATTGCCCCTAGTTTGATGTCCAAAGTCAAAATTTTAAAATATAAATATCTTAAAGGCTCAGGGGTCAACAGAATGAAATATTGTATATTGTGTTTGAGTGGTGCATGCCAAAGTCAAATGCAGTCAAAGCCACGAAGAAATGTGAGAACGTCAGTTTGATAGCCAAGAGCCAAAACGAAAATTTAAACATACATTTTAAAATATACCCAAGGGCAAAGGGTCTAAACAACTTGCATTTGTACCACACCTTTAAACAGAGTAAAATGTCCCAATAGCTTTACAACAGGATAAACAAACAAAACCTGACATCGTCAAAAGGAGACTGGTGATCGAAAGCCTAGCCAAGGAGTTAGGTTTTAAAAAACAAATTTAATGGAGACAAAGCGGACGTAAAGGATGTTTAATTTGAATTCAAAAGATACTTCAAGTGCTTAGGAGCATTCCAATCATGAAATCCACTACATCTTGCAAAATATATTTTATCATATGAACGATCTGCAGTCCACGAAGGGTAAATTCACTTCTTGATTTACCTGCTGTACTGACAGGTCTGGATGGGACGGCAGGTGGAGGTCGTGAAGGTCTTGGAGGTCTCACTGGCTTTGGTGGCTTTGGAGATGGTGATGGTGTACTTTTGCCATTCATGCTGCACTCATCAGCAGACCTCATTTCCGATGAACCTTCTTGGGACACGGCATCGCCATTTGCACTGGAAGTGATTGTACAACTCTGATCAGAATTCTATTGATATGCCATAAATTATGTGAAATCCAAATGACACTGCTAAAGTCAAACCTTCAAGATCAATTAAATGTGGTAATTAAAGTAAAATAAAAAAGAAACTTGCCAAACTGCCTGCATGATTAAAAGACATCCGAGTATCCCAGGAAAGTCCTTCAGAACGATGAGACAGGGATGACCATTTTCTTCTCAATGCATTAGTCCTTACACCCATTGGGGTGGTCGCTGAATCTGATTCTAATACTAGGATCACTCACATTTTTGAAAAGTGTAACACTGATAACTCAGTAATTAGAAGATAGGTGCCTTTTCTAAATATCAGATACAGCTTTCACATTAGGGTAATAATTTGAAGGAATTACCACTTTGAAGAAAAATTAATACAATGCTCAATGTGAGGTGAAACTATTGTCAATGATCTATTACAATTTGGTTGTGAAGTTCAACAGTCATAATCAATCCTCCTACTAGCTTAATTTTTTTCTTCTTTATCAAAAATATTTTATACAAATTATGCCAAAGTAATTAATTTGTGCAAAATCAAAATTTAAGAGTGAAACAAAAGAAGATAGCACTGGTTTTATATAACTGCTACAGGCAATACAATATCTATTTGAACAATGTCTTAAGACTCTGTTTACAACTTATATTCACTGCTTAACCACCACTTTTGTAGGGGTGGTGACTTCATGATTGAAAAAAACTAAACCAGTGACATCCTATCACACCCACTGGTACCAGTTAAAAGGGGGCATTAAAATACACAGAAGAGGTACGTACACCAAGTATGTTATTTTTGTGCTTTGACTGCTTTATTAAAAAAAAAGCAGCTAGGAAACACCATTTTAAAGCTGAGTGGACACTGGAAAGAAAGGAGATTTTTCTCCTTTGAATTGTGAAATCCACACAAAACTGAAGACCACAGGCCATTAATGTTAAAAACAAGAAAGAAGAAAACATGGCAAGTCAAGAAGTAAGGTGACTGCTGGTTTGGGTCTCAAGTCTTTTGAATGTTTTTTTATAGTAATAGAAGCAGGAGTAGGCCATTTGTCCTGTCGAGCCTGCTCCGCCATTCATTAAGATCATGGCTGACCTATCCATTGACTCAGCTCCTCCTACCTGCATTATCCCCATAACCCTTTATTCCCCTAATATGCAAAAACCCATCCAACTGTGTCTTGAATATATTTAACGAAGCTACCTCTATCACTTCCTCGGGCAGAGAATTCCATAGATTCACTACTCTATGGGAAAAACAGTTCCTCCTCATCTGTTCTAAATCTACTCCCCCTAATCTTGAGGCCATGTCCCCTCATCGTGGTCTCACCCAACAACAGAAACAACTTGCCTGCCTCTATTTTATCTATCCCTTTCATAATTTTATGTTTCTATTAGATCCCCTCTCAATCTAAATTCTAGTGAGTACAGTCCCAGGTGGCTCAACCTTTCTTCAGATAATAACCCACATCTCTGGAATCAATCTGGTGAACCTCCTCTGCACCGCCTCCAAAGCCAGTACATTCTTCCTCAAGTAAGGAGACCTGAAAAGCACACAATACTCGAGGTGCAACCTCACCAGAACCTCCCTGCTCTTACATTCAATTCCTCTAGCAATGAAGGCCAATATTTCTTTTGCATTCCTGATCATCTGTTGCACCTGCAAATCAATTTTCAGCAATTCATGCACGAGCACTCCTACGTCCCTCTGCCCAACAGCATGCTGCAATCTTTCACCATTTAAATAATACTGACCTGCTATTTTTACTTCCAGGGAACGACGACAGATACCCCAGGCAGAAGACAGATAATGGGTTTTTTGGCCACTTGAGCTCATCTTCTACTCTCACTTTAGTGTTGTGAAAGTGAAAGTTGTGGCAGGTTTTTGGAACCACAAATAGTTTAAGGTGAGTTTTGTACCACAGCAAGCTGGACTCAATTCTAACAAATTTATTATTCTGAAACTGGGTATAACTGCACAGCAGTAGTGGGTCTTACTGCTTCATTAGGATAGATTTCACATCTAAGAAACAATCCCATTAATAAATGATTCATGTACACAGTCTGCAATTTATCTAGTGTTCCACTACACACATTACAGTGCTCATCATTGCCTGAAAGTGATATTTCCATTTTTGCAAAGTCGAGGGATAATTCTGAAGAGAGCAAATGAAGAATTCTGAAAGCCAGGTTGTACCTTGATGGGTTTAGTACATATGCCTCAGTGCCACATCTGGAACCTTTATTTGGGGAGTTACCTGAAAGAAATCAAAGTTATGAAAATGTAATTGTGCAGTGACATATTAGACAGAAAGGCATTGGCTCAACTCAATTGTCCATGCCAGAAAATTCAGACACAAGTTACCTTTCCATCAAAACAACAGTACCTCAAAACTACTCCTTAGAAGCCTCTTATCATTTGCTTTGAGAGGGGATTCAAGATTAACTCACTAAGTGTCAGTTTATAAATATTCTGAGACCAGGATAGAGGGAGACCCCACAGAGAAATTAAATTCAAAAGAAGCACATGTACATAAAATATTTAATTAACTTGGGAACATGGTGACGAGAGGACAACTGCAGCACATCTAGTTAACTCACGGTCTACAGCATGGCACTTGTTCCCCCATCATTTCTTTTTTGGGGCAGATATTTGTTCAAATCTTCACAATGTGCTCCCCTTCATAATCAAATCCATGCTCATTACTCTAAAATCAAAATGCTGTTTTATTCTATCATATACATACTTTTTCATAAATAAATGTAGGTAGAAGCACAGAATTAGGTATCCACAACGTGGTTCAAAACTCTTTACTTTCAAACTGAACTGAAGAGTTGAATATTTTAAAGGGGGGCATATTCTGGGCATTACTTCCTCCGACATGCACACAATGAGCATTGAAATGTTAAAAAAAAAACACAAAAATATAGCTCCCAGTACCAAGATGATGAATTAGAGGGAACACAGCTAGAGGGATAATTTGGAGGATTTGAGTCATTGACATCATCTGAGTGATTGATTTTTACACATTATTCCAGATTTCTGTTATTTCACTCATTATTGCGGACACTGCGGGAAAGGCTCAGCATTTATTGGCATTTTAATTCCCCATGAGAAGGAGATGGTTAATCATTTTCTTGAACACAACTGATTAGCTGACAAAGTCTTTTCGGAGGGCAGTTTAAAAAAAAATTCAACCAGATATACTTGCACACGAATACACATGCAGGCCAGATCAGGTAGTTTTAAACATGTCAGAACTAGCTAGATTTATAAACACAAAAAAATTGCTAGTCATATTGCCACCATTACTTGGACCAACATTTTAGTCCAGATGTAGTTTAACTACTTAAGTTAAACTGCCTGGTTGCAATGGTGGGATTTGAACTCTCTTCTTCAAATCATTAATCTTGACCTTAGGATCACTAATCCAATAATAAAACCTTAAATATTGCTGAGAAAAGAAATTGGCAGTTGAAGCTTTTGTATTACACATGTCAGGACAAACAAAAGAATGCCGAATTTCAAAAAATCACAACAGAATATATGACAGGAAATGGGGGCTGATCAGTTGCAATGATCAAAATATTTGCAGTTAGTGGATAAATTCAGCCCCATAACTCCCCAAGAAAACCCACTCATGGAGTAACCAAAGAAAAGTTATCCAGTAAATAGAATGGAAGGAAATTCTGAGGAGCTGCAACATCAATCACAGTGCAGTTCTTTCCTGTGTCTGCTAAAATTAATCAGCAATAAACAGGAGAGAATCAACCTTGGAATGGAGAAGCAAAGGGCAGTGAGCAAAGTGAGTGAGTAGGGAGTCACATTTCGTCAAAGCTAAGTTCAGGGACTATCTTTTGTTCAGGCAGAGATAGGGTCACCTTCAGCCAAGGCTGGGATCAAGAACTTTGTCGAATCTGGGAGTTCCAAGTGCTAGATTCAGGCATATGCTTGGGGTGATTGTGAAGAGTGTAGGAGACTGCGAGAGTGTTGTTTGGGGGCTCGCAGGGAGAAGAGACAGCTGCAGGATGGGAGAGTGGATGTGCAATGGAGAGAGAACAAGTTTAAACCTGTCAACAAAGAAATACTCAGCCAAGTGGGATTAAAAAGAACTTTAAAATCTGATTTGTATTGAATTTCTTGTAAATAAATGTTTAACATCTGGATTAAGGTGGCGTTGACTCTGGAGCCGAGATACCCAGAAAGAAAATTGTAACGGATCCTGTAGTTAAAATTCAGTATGAAACTGAAATGTAAGATGCGCAAAAAGGGTTCTAACTGTCTACACAAAATATTCCAGTTCTGTGGATATGCAACTGAATACAGTAGGTGTAATCTCACCAGCTATGTAAAGTATATTTAGGATTATAGCTCTTGAATGTAAAAGTGTCAATTATTATGGGAAATATAATTGCTAACTTATGCCTATTATCTTGTACCAATTTAAATACTGTGATATCTAGGAAATTAACATGTTCTTGTGCATTACGACCTGGAATTTGATTTTGGAGTTATTTATGATTGAGAATAATTGACCAATTCTTATAATCCGGTATTTATACAAAGTCTAAATACTTCGTTTTCAACACTAATACAGAAGGAACTGCTTCTAAGTGACTGTGAAAATGAAAAATGCAGCTCTTGAGAAGCTGTCAAGAGAAGCCCTTGAGGGAAAATAAAATGACATCTGATTGGTTAAAGTAAAGGCTCCTCATGCTTCAAGTTAATTCAAACATGACATCAGGCTTGAACAAGTTCTATTTTTAGTGTAGAGAACAAGCACTACATAAGAATATACATTGATACACAAGATGTGTATTGCATTATCAATTTTACTACTGTAATGGCTGCTAGTGTGGCTTTAGCACACTCAAGGTTGTTCAGCAAGTGATGTCTAATTACAGAAGTACATCTGACAGTAGAAACTATTTGGGCTTTACAAATGCATACTGGCTGAGTATCGTCTTCACCCTGCCTATTACCAACAGCCAGAGTTACATGCTTGATTTGATTAGCTAATCATTGAAGAATATAGCCTTTGTATCTGTCATTGCACTAGCTATGAAATTCATAACCAGTATTATTCAGTTGTGAGATAGACAGGACATAACTTTGGACCGACAACATTATGTTTGGCAGTGTTTCTTTTTTCAGCTATAGTCAACCTTTGAATTACTATAAACACTTTGCTACTGTTTCCCGTTTTACTGAGTGTGTTTTGTGGATGTTTCAAATTTTAGTATTTGTTAATCTTGGCCTACACCGTACTCACTTTCTAAATAAAGAATGCATCTCACCCTAGAATGTGTGCATAAAGTTGAGCTTTGTCAGTTGTTCATAGCAAACATTTTGTATTTGAATTTTTTTCAAGTTCAAGGTGTCACTGTTCCATTCATGTCCTAAATAATTGCTAACAATATTTACAAAAAAATTAATGGCAGTAACAGTTGGAATACTTCTTCCAATGGAGTATGTGGATCTTAACTTGTAACTGAGCTTTTCAGACAGGTCATTTTGAAGCTTTTTTTAAAATCATTCCACTATAGCAAAGGTTAGATATTCCAATCTTAGGCACTTAATTATTGCCTGTGTTTATCACATCATCAAAGCTCTCAAGGTTCCCACTTACAATGGTACAAATAAGATAGTTTCAAAGCTTAACTTTTGACCCAAAATCAGTTATTCCACTAGAGCATGTTGCCCACAGCACATTATGTTCGTGAAATGGGATTCCAATTTTCTTACATACTTCTTGCAGCTGCAAGGTCGCCATTAGTTAAGACTTCCGGATCTACAGTTAACCCATCCAAGGACACAATAAGTTCGCTTGCCCCATCCACAATGTCTCGCTCATTTGTGAGTGGTAACTTTATAACCACATCATCAACTGAAAGAAAGATTTAGATGCAAAATTAATCAGGGATACCACGCTTGCAGTGATACATTATTTCTTCTCTGTACAAGAGTAACTGCCTCAATGCAAGTTGCACAGGTAAAGTTAAAATACATCAAAAATGTTTTGCACTATTAGTTAGTAAGCTGCAAAGTTATCAGCACAAAAATCATTGTTCACAGAGACCCTCTGCTGATAAAAAGGCAACGTACAAAACAAGTGACCAAAAAACAAGTAGCATAATGTGAATTCAAGACTGTAATTAAACATGATTTTAGATTGCTACTATAAAAGCTTGTTAAACTTTACCTGTACCTACAGCATCAGAAAGTAGGAAATACAGCTGGAGTAGAGAGTTTGGACATGCAAGCCTGCTCTGCCATTCAACAAGATCACATCTGATTTTATACCTCAATTTCAACTTCTCGCACTATCACTGGACACCTCAATTCTATAAATGTTAGTCTTTAAAATACTTAGCGAATGATCATCCAACTGGGGACAGAATTCTTAAAACTCTCAAACCTTTGAGTGAAGAACCTTCTCATCTGAGTCCTACATGGCCCCTTATTCTGAGCTGCGTTTTCTAGACTCTGCTGCCACAGAAACATTGACAGTTTTCCTCATCCACCTCCTGTAGCCTTATTATGCTCATCCATTGCAATTCTGGAAGAGGAAGCAAATACTAGAAGCCTCGCCCATTATATAAAGGATATATATCAGAATTTGGACTTTGGTAGGATCCTCAATACCTTGCTTGGCAAGGACTATAGGTTGCCAGGTTAGTATCAGCAAATATGGTGGCGCTCATTTGCAGTCAGGAGGAGAAAGTGAGAACTGCAGATGGTGGAGATCAGATTCGAGTGTGTGATGCTGGAAAAGCACAGCAGGTCAGGCAGCATCCGAGGAGCAGGTGATTCGACATTTCGGGCATAAACCCATAAGGTTATGCCCAAATCATCATTCTCCTGCTCCTCAGATGCTGCCTGACCTACTGCGCTTTTCCAGAACCACACTCTTGACCTCATTTGCAGTCAGTTTATTCTAAAAACTACAGAAAAAAATCCTCATCGGGGAAAGTTATACAGTGTTCAGTGTTCTTACGTTGGCCATAGAGTAGACATTAAAAGAGTTAAAAATTCTGTCAAACTTAAAAATTTCTTCTATAAAGAGAGCACTTTGAACATAATGTACTCCTTCAGGCACTTTTCATAGGTTGCCACACTGCTGTGAATTTTATGCAATACACTTCACAAATCTGGACTGACAACCGTTAACATCAAAGTCTAAAACTAAATAAAACAAAATTATCAAGATATAATTGTAAAAAAACAAAGCTATAATTGCAATTTTAGGCTGTGTTGAGACGAGTGACATAAGGTGATACAAAAAAAAATAATTTATTCAGCACTTTTAATTTGGAAAAACATGCATTTTTGAGGATTATTATTAAACAAAATTTGACACCAAACCACATCAGAAATACATAATTAAATTTGGTCAAAAAGGTATTTTTTTGAGAAAGGTCATAAAGGAAGAGAGTGCATGAGAGAAACAAAGAGGCTCATGGAGGACTTTCCTGAATTTAAGGTTCAGATAGCTTGGGACATTGTTACCAAAAGACAGAGATGCTTCAATTGCTCTCGGTATCTCAGGACAATAACCTTAACCCCCAATTTTAATGTAGCAACTTGTGTGTTTATGTGGTTGCCAGGCAAAGACAGGGTTTGGTTTGGCTGCAGTACTCCATACTGAGTTACACAGCTTGCTGACATATTCTAATCTAGATTCTGGATCAATGGTGCTGGAAGAACACAGCAGTTCAGGCAGCATCCGTGCAGCTTCAGCAAAATCGACGTTTCGGGCAAAAGCCCTTCATCAGGAATAAAGCTTTGTTAACCATCAGTCAGCAGATGGTTAACAAACCTGTACCATTTAGGTTACTCCGAGCAGCATGGGAGTGGCCTAATTAATGTATCAGGGCTGAAAAGTACAACAAACTCACATTTCATGTTATTAGACTTTAATGTCTCACAGATATCCAGAGTGGCACAACCAAGGAGAACATCCGATTTTAGTGTTTGATGGCTCCAGACTTTGAAAGTGATCATGCTGAATGGTGTAACAATCCTATGTAAATAAAAAAAGGTAATGAATAAAACAAGATATTTGGAGTCAAAAAACATACAGGACAGTACAGAACACCAACAGACCCACCACGATCCTATTATAAATTAATCTTATGTTCCTCTTTCATCACTTCTTTTGGGTACTTAACCGAATGTGAGAATGAGGCTCATTTGCAGCTCTTCCCCAATAGTGGCGTTCATAGATTGAACAGGAAAGCCACATACTGTATCTTTATTCAAATGGGAAATGTCACAGCCTTTGAATGAGGGCTTCTGCAATTAGTAATCAGATGAAGAACTAGCAGAGCTGGATTTTCTCCCCTCTCAGGTACACGCATTTTCAATGTTTTTAATTTGGTCAACTGCGCACAGAATTCTAAAATGACAAAGAGTGATCCATTTGTCTCAGTGTCACACAGTAAGGAGGGTCTATGGGCGATGTAACAAAGATAGTTATGAAAGACCAAATTCTTCAGAATGAGAGAAAAGGAGAAAATAAATTAATTAGTGATTTATATTTTAAAAATCCATCCTGCACCCTTCAGTGTCTCAATGACCAGAAGTTCTGGATTTCAAACTCATGTTGAATTAATTTCCATCTGTGGTATAGAAACAGAGGCTCAGAGTCAAAACCTAGAAAGGGAAACTTTTCTACAACAAAACAAAAATTGGTACTCATCATTCTGGTACAGTTCTGTAATCATTAGATGTGGTACTCGAAGATTTAGTGAGTTTAAAATCCCACCATGACAAGTTATAAAAGTTAATCATTAAACCTAGCAACTTGTAGACTAGCAACAGAAATAAATCTCAAAACTGCTGTATTGTATTAGAAATGTTCTCCAATGTTCTCCTGGGAAGAACACTCACCCTTATCATGACACTTACTCTGCAAGATCAGGCTCATATACAATTTGAACCCAGGAATATACTAGTTTATAAAGTCACCCTAAGCAAGACTCAAGTCCCCAGACCAATGGGCCCATGCTGGCTTTGTGGATGTACCTACATAAAATGGATTGTGGCCGTTTAAGAGGCTGTGCACAACTACCTTCTCAATGGGCAACAAGGGATAGGCAATATATATTAGCCCAGCCAGCAACACTTGCACTCCAAGAGTGAATTAGACAAAAAACATCTTTACCTTGTGTGACTTACATGTGACTGCAGTCTACCACAAGGCAATTGACTCTATGACCTTTAAAGTCAGTTTATTTCAAAAAAACCATTAGCAAAAAGTCAGCAATATTCATATCTCAAGAATTTTGATAATTTCAGTATCCTTGCTAAAAATTTGTATTAATGATTAAGGAAGATAAAAGTTTACATTCAAACAACCTCAAATACTAGCCAATAGTGAGAGATATCCCAACAAATCACTCAATGAGAAAAAGCATTGGAGAACATTGGAAATAGACAGTTACATCTAGGGGTGCCATGTGATGCAAGATATTTCAGACAAACAAAAATTAAGGTCTCTCAGTTTTTGGTCATCTTATTGATGAGGCCTTTTATCTGTTCAATGAGAACAAAATACCATGATTAACATGACCACATTTTTATTTTTGTTTTGCAGTTTATCATAGGCACCAGTTGCATTCACAGTGATAACACAATTAAATGACCGACTTCTCAACATACACGGTGACTTGCTGCTTCCATTTGGGGTTGTGCGTGTTGGTAACCTTGTCAGTTTTCTTCGACTGGCCATCAACTGCCACTTCCACATAGGGACTGGGACCAAACCAGTTCTTCTTATTTTCCTTCAGCTTTGCACAAATGACTAACAAATATAGAAACAACAAATTAGAGGCAACAAATCTTTAAAAAGGAGTGCAATCATTGAACTGAAATACAACATTTCCATATTTTTAAATATTACTAGCCATTTGTAAACCATCACCCCATGATCTCACCCGAATAGAAAAGATTAATAATTGCAATAGATTCATCTACCAATTAAACAAAGGGCTTCAGCTAGCAGATGTCATGACAGCCACCAAAAACAGCCATGCACCAGCAAAAACAGCATCCAAAGAAAACAATCACATTAGACAACAAGTACATGGAAGTGATTACAGGGCAGTAACGTTAGAATGCAAGAGGTTTTAAATAACTGCAGTGCTTTATATCCAATATGATGTTTCAACTGCATACAAGAATACTGCACTACAGCATGGCTAGATAAGTTTTCTATTTCCTAAATATCCAATATTTTTAAAACATTTTAGTGGCTACTGCGCAAAATGAACTGAAGGAAGTCTGGAATTCCCTGCCTTTGATGTTCCATTCTGGGTACAAAGCTACATAAGGATTAGTAACAACAATAAAATCTTCATTACCAATGTATTACTCCCATCGATCAGGAGGGACTCATATGCCTAATTATTTCAGTCTATGTATTTTAAAAATTCTATGAACTGCTTGAATACATGACAGCAGTGAGGACAATAGCAACGCCTTGAGAAATAAGCAAATAAGAGTCTTGCAGTTTGCTGGAGTTCACGGATTGACTGGAGAAGAGCCTGCTTGATACCAATAATTAAAAAGAGCAGAAAATCAGAACGAGGACATTTATAAACTCTGTAGGCCTGGCTACAGGAAGATCACGAAAAGAGATTATTGTACCCTCTGTCAAGATAGTGGGCGGCACGGTGGCACAGTGGTTAGCACTGCTGCCTCGCAGCGCCAGAGACCCGGGTTCAATTCCCGCCTCAGGCGACTGACTGTGTGGAGTTTGCACATTCTCCCCGTGTCTGCGTGGGTTTCCTCCGGGTGCTCCGGTTTCCTCCCACAGTCCAAAGATGTGCAAGTCAGGTGAATTGGCCATGTTTAATTGTCCGTAGTGTTAGGTAACGGGTAAATGTAGGGGTATGGGTGGTTTGCGCTTCGGCGGGTCGGTGTGGACTTGTTGGGCCGAAGGGCCTGTTTCCACACTGTAAAGTAATCATTGTTTTAAAAGTCTCAAATTGGCTTCTGCAATATAAAGGTAGCACACACCATAGTTAGGAACGGTAAAATTGTTGGCTCCAGTATAAACACAACATCTTATCTATTTACAGTGCTATTTAGGGGACAGGCTCTTGTTCACAAGTAATTGACATTGAGGAGAAAAGTAACGTGTTGGAAGATGAACTAATAGACGTCACAAAGTCTGGAATAAGCATTCAAACCTATGCCTCCCCATGGATTGAGATCTCAATTCTGACTACACATCTGTGGGGAAATAGTAAGTGGCAGTCAGAAATTTAAATCAAGCAAAAGGTGGGCATGCACACATGCATAATGAATTTTAAAAAGTGCATTTCAAAACACACCTTTTATTCCAAGTTGTGATTTTGTCGTATGGCTGCTTGCTGAACCAGAATTTGTACCATTTGCAGCCATGATTCAGACTACGCGAGAAACCTAAAAAATAAAGTCAGCCACGTTAACAAGACATCTCAAAAGATAGTGTATGATTATTATATTAGTCAAGTTTGTTTAGTATAATTAGCATCAGTGTGTACAGAGGGCACTCTACATACATGTATATCCAGGACATTAAAATGAATGAATGAACGATTTATTATCACAAACACCTAGGGAGATACAGTGAAAAAAGTGTTCTGTTGCCACAATTCGGCACCATTTTGAGGTAAAGAATAAAAAGAAAACACTTGGAGTTTATCATTGGGCTAAGGTCTCAAACATGGCTCCAGGACTTCTGGAAGGTCTCTGAACCGGGCCTACCGCAGACAGAGCCCCCCAGCTCTGGTAAAAAGATCGAGCATCAACATAAAGCTAGATGAATGACGTAAAAATTCAATATCTATCGAGTTGCCATTCTCAAATGTGGGGTGCCACAGGAATGTAAAAAATCAATTTGGATGTCATGCCTATGCCATTTTTGCTTGACTTATTAATTAGGTCACAGTAGAATGCTTCAGATCACCAACCCCACCTTCATCCACCTATCGCATTCCCAGCAACCTTCCCCCCAACCCCCACCACCCCGCCCCACCCACCCAGTTTATCGCTCGGCCCCCCTCCCCCATTTCCTGATGAAGAGCTCATACACGAAACATCGATTCTCCTGCTCCTTGGATGCTGCCTGACCTGCTGTGCTGTGCTTTCCAGCACCACAATCTGATTCAGACTCAAAGTAAGGTGAAACAAAAATGGAAACAGCTGAAAAAAAAACTCAGGTCTGGCAGCATCTGTACAGAGAAAGCAGAATTAACATTTCAGGTGCTAAGCGAGTTTTGAGAAGATTTGTAGCTCATGTTGAGGTTTTGGATGTAGATTTGCTCGCTGAGCTGGAAGGTTCATTTCCAGACTTTTTGTCACCCTACTAGGTAACATCTTCAGTGGCCATCAGGGGAATCAGTGTACGTGATTCTTGATTTCTATTCATATGTTTGGGTTTCTTTGGGTCAGTGATGTCATTATTCCTGTGGTGGAGTCACTTCCTGTTCCTTTTCTCAAGGGGTGGTAGATGGGGTCTAACTTGATGTGTTCGTTGATGGAGTTCCAGTTGGAATGCCATGCTTCCAGGAATTCTCATGTGTGTCTTTGTTTGGCTTGTCCTAGGATGGATGTGTTGTCCCCGTGGATTGAACAGCTGTACTTCCTGCAGGAATGCCTAAGAAAACAGGTACTATCTGAATACCTTAAATACAAACCTCCTCTTAACATTTTGAGTGCGAGCAGCAGCTGAGTTTAAACAAACCCGGAAGGCTACAGCTAAGGTGAGACAGTTTGTTTTAAAATTACTTACCGGTAGCGGGCAGCGGTGTTTTTTTCTCTCTTCACAGAAAGAGCGGGAGCAGCAGGGGGAAGTGACGACGACCAGAGGGGCAGCCGGAAGCTGGTGTAGCGCAAGCTTACCTGGGTAGGTTTTTTTTCCTATAAAAGCGTGCAGGAGAGGAACCCAAGGCACTACAGAGGTAGTGCCTCCCACCCGCCCTCCTCCTCTAACCTAATAATAAGACCCGTTGTGGTAAGTAGGTAAATGTTGCATTTTGCTTGTACTATTCTTTAGACCTAGTTTTTTTTTTAAAAAGGTTACTTTTAGAGGGATGGCAGTGAAGGCAGTGCAATGTTCCTCTTGCAACATGTTTGAGGTGAGGGATGCCATGGTTGTCCCTGCTGATTACACTTGCAGGAAGTGCACCCATCTCCAAGACCGTGTTAGGGAACTGGAGCTGGAGTTGGATGAACTTAGGATCATTCGGGAGGCAGAGGGGGTCATAGATCGGAGCTTTAGGGAAGTAGTAACTCCAAAGATTGCAGACAGATGGGTGACAGTGAGGGGGACTGGGAGGAAGCAGCCAGTGCAGGGACCCCCTGCGGCCGTTCCCCTCAAGAACAAGTATACCGTTTTGGATACTTGTGGGGGGGGGGGGGGACTTACCAGGGGTAAGCAATGGGGTTCAGGCCTCTGGCACGGAGCCTGTCCATGTTGCTCAGAAGGGAAGGGTGGAGAAGAGCAGAGCAATAGTTATTGGGGACTCGATAGTTCGGGGCACAGATAGGCGGTTCTGTGGGGGCGAGAGAGACTCACGTTTGGTATGTTGCCTCCCAGGTGCAAGGGTACGTGACTTCTCTGATCCTGTTTTCCGGGTCCTTAAGGGGGAGGGGGAGCAGCCCGAAGTCGTGGTCCACATTGGCACCAATGACATAGGTAGGAGGAGGGCTGAGGATGTTAGGCAGGCTTTCAGGGAGCTAGGTTGGAAGCTCAGAGTTAGAACGAACAGAGTTGTCGTCTCTGGTTTGTTACCGGTGCCACGTGATAGAGAGTCGAGGAATAGGGAGAGAGAACAGTTAAATGCGTGCCTACAGGTATGGTGCAGGGAGGGAGGGATTCTGGCATCTGGATAACTGGGGTTCTTTCTGGGGAAGGTGGTCTACACCTGAACCTGAGGGGCACCAGTATCCTTGGGGGGAGGTTTGCTAGTGCGCTTGGGGGGAGTTTAAACTAACTCTGCAGGGGCATGGGAACCTAGACTGTAGCTTTAGGGTGCAGGACCTGGAGTGTAGGGAGGTTAGGAACATGGCAGCAATCTCAAAGGGGGGTGCCTGTAAACAGGAAAGTGGCTTGAAGTGTGTATACTTCAATGCAAGCAGTATACGAAATAAGGTAGGTGAACTTGCAGCATGGGTTGGTACCTGGGATTTCGATGTTGTGGCTATTACAGAGGCATGGGTAGAACAGGGACAGGATTGGCTGTTGCAGGTTCCAGGGTTTAAATGTTTTAGTAGGGTCAGAGGTGGGGGTAAAAGAGGGGGAGGTGTGGCATTGCTCGTCAAAGATAGTATTACAGCGGTGGAAAGGACGATGGATGAAGACTCGCCATCTGAGGTAGTTTGAGCTGAGGTTAGGAATAGGAAAGGTGAGGTCACCCTGTTAGGAGTTTTCTACAGGCCTCCTAATAGTCCTAGAGATGCAGAAGAAAGGATTGCGAGGATGATTCAGGAGAAGAGTGAAAGTAATAGGGTGGTTGTTATGGGGGACTTTAACTTTCCAGATATTGACTGGGAAAGCTATAGCTCGAGTTCGTTAGCTGGGTCGGTGTTCGTCCAATGTATGCAGGAGGGTTTCCTGACACAATATGTAGACAGGCCAACAAGAGGTGAGGCCACACTGGATTTGGTTCTGGGTAACGAACCAGGCCAGGTGTTAGAATTAGAGGTAAGTGAGCACTTTGGGGACAGTGACCACAATTCGGTGACTTTTAATCTAGTGATGGAGAGGGATAAGTGTGCACTGCAGGGCAAGAGTTATAGCTGGGACAGGGAAATTATGTGCGGTGAGGCACGACTAAGGATGCGTGGCTTGGAAAAGTAGGCTTCAAGGGAAGGGCGCAATTGATATGTGGAGCTTGTTCAAGGAGCAACTATTGAGTGTCCTTGATAAGTATGTACCTGTCAGGCAGGGAGGAAAGGGTCGTGAGAGGGAACCGTGGTTTAATAAGGAATTGGAATCCCTTGTTAAATGGAAGAGGGCGGCCTATGTAAAGATGAGGCGTGAAGGTTCAATTGGGGCGATTGAGAGTTATAAGGTAGCCAGGAAGGATCTGAAGAGAGAGCTAAGAGCAGCAAGGAGGGGACATGAAAAGTCCTTAGTTGGTAGGATTAGGGAAAACCCTAAGGCTTTCTATAGGTATGTCAGGAATAAAAGAATGACTAGGGTAGGAATAGGTCCAGTCAAGGATAGTAGTGGGAAGTTGTGTGTGGAGGCTGAAGAGATTGGGGAGACACTGAATGAATACTTTTCGTCAGTATTCACTCAGGAACAGGACATTGTTGCCGATGTGAATATTGAGTCACAATTAATTAGAATGGACGGCTTTGAGGTATGTAGGGAAGAGGTGTTGGAAATTCTGGAAAGGGTGAAAATAGATAAGTCCCCTGGGCCTGATGGTATTTATCCTAGGATTCTCTGGGAAGCAAGGGAGGAGATTGCAGAGCCATTGGCCTTGATTTTTATGTCCTCGGTGTCTACAGGAATAGTGCCAGTAGACTGGAGGATAGCAAATGTGGTTCCCTTGTTCAAGAAGGGGAGTAGGGATAACCCTAGGAACTATAGGCCGGTGAGTCTCACTTCTGTTGTGGGCAAAGTCTTAGAGAGAATTGTAAGGGATAGGATTTATGAACATCTGGATAGGAATAATGTGATCAAGGATAGTCAGCATGGTTTTGTGAAGGGTAGGTCATGCCTCACAAACCTTATTGAATTCTTTGAGAAGGTGACTAAGGAGGTAGACGAGGGTAAAGCGGTAGATGTGGTGTATATGGATTTTAGTAAGGCTTGATAAGGTTCCCCATGGTAGGTTACTGCAAAAAATACGAAGGTATGTCATTGAGGGTGAGCTGGAGGTTTGGATTAGGAATTGGCTGGCTGGAAGAAGACAGAGGGTAGTAGTTGATGGTAAAGGTTCATCTTGGAGTGCTGTTACTAGCGGTGTTCCGCAAGGATCTGTTTTGGGACCATTGCTGTTTATCATTTTTATAAATGACCTGGAGGAGGGGCTAGAAGGTTGGGTGAGCAAGTTTGCGGATGATACGAAAGTTGGTGGAGTTGTTGACAGTGAGGAAGGATGTGTCAGGTTACAGTGGGATTTAGATAAGTTGCAGAGCTGGGCAGAAAGGTGGCAAATGGAGTTCAATATAGTTAAGTGTGAGGTGATTCACTTTGGTATGAGTAAAAGATGGGGTACTGGGCTAATGGTCGGATACTTGGTAGTGTGGATGAGCAGAGGGATCTTGGTGTCCATGTACACAGATCTCTGAAAGTTGCCACCCAGGTAAATAGTGCGGTGAAGGCGGCATATGGCGTACTGGCTTTTATTGGTAGAGGAATTGAGTTCCGGAGCCCTGAGGTCATGTTGCAGTTGTATAAGACTCTGGTGCGGCCGCATCTGGAGTATTGTGTGCAGTTTTGGTCGCCATACTATAGGAAGGGTGTGGAGGCACTGGAACGGGTGCAGAGGAGGTTTACCAGGATGTTGCCTGGTATGGTAGGAAGATCGTATGAGGAAAGGCTGAGGCACTTGGGGCTGTTTTCATTGGAGAAAAGAAGGTTTAGGGGTGACTTGATAGAGGTGTACAAGATGATTAGGGGTTTAGATAGGGTTGACCGTGAGAACCTTTTTCCACGTATGGAGTCAGCTATTATGAGGGGGCATAGCTCTAAATTAAGGGATGGTAGGTATAGGACAGATGTTAGGGGTAGATTCTTTACTCAGCGAGTCGTGAGTTCATGGAATGCCCTGCCAGTCGCAGTGGTGGACTCTCCCTCTGCATGGGCATTTAAACGGGCATTGGATAGGCATATGGAGGATAGTGGGCTAGTGTAGGTTAGGTGGGCTTGGATCGGCGCAACATCGAGGGCCAAAGGGCCTGTGCTGCGCTGTATTTTTCTATGTTCTATGTTCTATTCCACTAGCCAAAAGAATAGCAGAGCAAAACGGGCGCAGAATGCTTAGAGAAATGATTAATGATGACCACAACAGACTCCGTGAATGCAACGGGGAAATTTTGCATCAAAAATCTTTACTCACTCATGCAACAGACCATGAATGGATAGACACAGTACAACAAGCCATAGCTATTAGACAACGACAAACACAGAAAATGAAATTAGATCTGCAGAAAAAAACTAGATAAACTCACATAAAGTAACAACACTGACAACACAGAAGCATGGATAAAAAAAACTTCTGACAGACCCTTAACAGACATTGAAAAAGCCATCTTAGTAAGAGGATTAAATTACAACTGCCAGGATGTGGACAAGATAGCAGCATTAGAAACAACACTAAAAGACAACCAACTCTCAGAAGAAACCCAGCAAACCATCAAGACAGGTAGTCGCACCAACATTAAGCAAAAAGAAAAAGGGAAGGAATCACGCTCAATACACAAGAAAGGAAAGCACTCGAAAGACTGAAAAAGATAAAAACATTGTTCTCCTACCTGCAGACAAAGGATGCTTGACAGTCATTCTAAATGGAAGAGGCTACATTGAAAAAGCAAACGCACTACTTACAGATAACAACACTTACCAACAAGTGGCAATAGACCCGACCCCACAGCTAGAGAACTGAATCACAGCCCTACTCAAAATCACTTCAGAAATCTGGAGAATTAAATAAGACCAACTTCCAAAAAAATGGAACCAGACGGATCCAACACACCACGTTTCTATGGATTATCCAAAATTCACAAACCAGAAGCCCCCCATAGACCCATAGTCACACTACCTGGAACACCAACTTACTGATTGGCCAAGGAACTACACCAAAGACTAAAACACTTAGTAGAGGACTCACCCCACTCCATCCACTCGACCCAAGAATTCCTGAAGACCAAAGACACTAAGATAGAAGAGAATGAAATAATGGTCTCCTTTGATGCAACAGCCCTGTTTACATTAATCAACATTAACCTGGCGAAGGAAACACTGACTACACTATTATAAGACCCAAAGACACATACACCAAACACTGCTAACTTCATCAAGCTACTGGACCTATGACTTACCACACACTTCACCATCAACAACAAAACTTACAGACAAACCAATGGAACACCCATAGGATCTCCGACATCAGGGTTCTTAGCAGAGGCTGCAATGCAGAGACTTGAACAAACAGCTCTGCCAACCATCCAACCCAAACTTTGGGTCCGCTATGTGGATGACACTTTTGTTATCACTAAACAAAACAAATTAGAGGAAACCTTCAAGACCATCAATAATACCCTTCCTGGCATAAAATTCAATAAAGTGGAAAACAACAAATAATTGCCATTCCTAGATGTCACAGTAGAGCGAACAACCAATGGGCAACGTCAAACCAGCGTCTAAAGGAAAACAACACAAATGGACCAAATATTGAACTACAGAAGCAATCATCTCAACACCCACAAACGAAGCTGCATCAGAACATTATTTCAATGAACCAACACACATTGCAGCACAGAGGAACTACACAGAGCAGAAGAAAATCACCTATACTGTGTATTCAAAAAGAATGGGTACCCAATGAACACAGTCTGCTGATTTCTCAGCAACAAACCCAAACAAGCAGACAAAACATGTCCAGAAATCCTAACCACTCTCTCCGACATCAAAAACATCTCGGAAGTGACTGCCAGGCTACTCAGACCCCTTGGCATCATGGTAACCCATAAACCCACCAACACACTAAAACAGCAGCTAATAAACTTGAAAGACCCGAGACAGGCAACAAGCAAAACTAATGTCATTTACAAAATACCGTGCAAGGACTGTATCAAACACTACATTGGACAAACAGGCAGAAAACTAGCCACTAGGGTACATGAACACCAACTAGCCACAAAAAGACATGGCCCTCTCTCACTAGTATCCTCACATATGGATGAGGAAGGACACCACTTTGACTGGGACAACACATCCATCCTAGGACAAGCCAAACAAAGACATGAGAATTCCTGGAAGCATGGCGTTCCAACTGGAACTCTATCAACAAATACATCAAGTTTGACCCCATCTACCACCCCGAGAAAAGGAACAGGAAGTGACTTCACCACAGGAAATGACATCACCACAGGAAATGACATCACCAACCCAAAGAAACCCAAACATATAAATAGAAAGTAGGAATTATCAGTAGTGCTTCGCCTGAGGCCCATAAAAGATGTTACCTAGCAGGGTGATGAACTATCTGGACATGAACCTTCCAGCTCAACGAGCAAACCTACATCCAAAATTTCAGGTTCTGGACAAGAGTCTGATATCCTGTGGTTGAGTCATTGGACCCAAAACATTAATTCTGCTTTCCCTCCACAGATGCTGCCAGACCTGAGTTCTTCCAGCAATTTATGCTTTTGTTTCTGATCTCTCGCATCCACAGGTTTTTGGTTTTTTGAAAGGTGACTTACCCATCTTAACAATTGATCTATACCCTCAAAATGAACATAAAGGAAATTACTCCCATAAACTGCAACCTTTTCCTGGGGTGGGGTGGCAGTGGTGTTGGGGAGGGGACAGGATTAGAATAGGGGCAATTTAAAAATCCTTATATTAGAGAGAAGAGAAATATCAGGCAATTCACATTATACAGCATCCATAGTCATAAACCAGCTGTTTTACCATGTAGCTTACATGAAGCAATTTTTATCAAGAATTATAAGACAGCAGTAATTATGTTTGATCTCATTTGTCTTCCATTCTTGTACTGAATTATCATCCAGTTTCCAGATCAAGTCAACATATAGGTTAATGCTGCCCATTCACATCCTACAGTGCACAAATTAACCTCCACTCCAGGTTACAAACAATATTGCAGAGTTCCATCAAATATCCTTAAAAAAAACTGAAAACTTCCTCAACCTGTCAGATCTAAATCAGATTATTCACGCAAATTGCAACAGTTCAGCTGGCTACTGCTGGACCTCAATTGGAAGCAAAAGCACGAACTCCTAATCCCCTGTCTTCTCACAACCAGTTAATCGTTTCCTCAAGCTTCCTGCAGTTAAAGTGCAGAAAGAACCAAAGGCCATTAGCACCAGCACACAAACCAAAACTTGACTGCCTATTGAACGGATGAATATTCTCAAACTAGATTACGTTAACAAGAAATCTAATTTAATAATGAACCTATTTAACACTGTGCTATTGCGGTATTAAAGCAGGAACAGATTTAAACAAATCTGTACAAATTTTACTTATTCAGTTATTCAAGTGTTGTTATTACGATTGAAGAATTTTTTGTATTATTCTGTAGACTATGCGGTTGGTCATTTAGTGTTATCAAGAGATAGACGTTAGGGGCCATTTTATGCAGTGCCAGCTGTTCCACTGTTAAATAAATTAAAATCCACAGAATTAAACTTAAAACAATAACTCAGATTTGTGTGCTTGGGTTGAACACTGGCAATTTTTAACTAGAGTAGCTGGGTATTGCTTGGGCTATTTACCTCCCAAATTCTCAACCTCCACCACCGAGGAGGACAAGGGCAACGTCTCCACAGGAGAACCACCACCTGCAAGTTCCCCTCAAAGCCCCACAATATCTTGCTTGCATCTATAATCAATGTTCCGTCACTACCACTAGGTGAAAATTCTGGAACTCCCTTCTTAACTGCTCTGTGCGTGTACATACACTCCAAAGACTGCACCACCGTCTTTTCAAGGCCAATCAGTGGTGGACACTAAGCCAGTAGCACCCACAAACCATGAATGAATAAAGCAAAAGGCACAGCTTTATGAAGATGGACAGAAACTATTATAATGAGTCGAAAAGTGTGGCGCTGAAAAAGCACAGCAGGTCAGGCAGGAGAATCGACATTTTGGACATAAGCCCTTCACCAGAAAGGGAGAGTGGGGGGAGGGGCTGAGAGATTAATGGGGTGGGGGAGGGGGTTTGAGGATGGTGTGGGGTGGGGGTGGGTGGGGGAGAGGGGGTTTGAGGATGGTGTGTGGGGGGGTGGTGGTGGTGGGAGGGGTGGGGGGGGGGGGGGGGGGAGTAGCTGCGAAGGCAATAGGTAGATGGTGACAGGTGCAGTGGATAGGCGGGAAGGAAGATGAACTGATGGGACAGTTCAAGGGGGCTATGCTGAGTTGGAGGGTTGGATCAGGGATGAGGTAGAAGGAGGGAAGATGAGGAAACTGGTAAAATTGACATTGATGCCGGGTCGTTGGACAGTCCCAAGGCAGAAGATGAGTCATCCTTCCTCCAGGCTTCAGGTGGCTAGGTTTTGGCAGTGGAGGCAGCCCAGGATTTGCTTGTCCTTGATGGAGTGGGAGGGGGAGTTGAAGTGGTTGGTCACAGGGCAGTGGGTTGTTTCAGACGTCCTCTGAAATGTTCCGTGAGCTGACGTCCTGTTTCCCCAGTATAGAGGAGACATTGAGAGCAATGGACCTAGTAGATGGAGTGTTTGGATGTGCAGGAAAATCTCTGTTGGATGTGGAAGGATCTTTTGGGGCCTTGGATGGAGGTGAGGGGGCAGGTGTGGGTGCAGGTTTTACATCCTCTTGCAGTTGCATGGGGAGGTGCCTCTATCCCGACCTCATCCCTAGATCCAACCCTCCAACTCAGCACTGCCCTCTTCAACTATTGCACATCTTCCATCCCACCTATCCGTTTCACCCTTCACTCTAACCTATCACCATCACCCCACCCCCCACCTGCATCCATCTAGTGCCTTCCCTCAGCATCAATCTCCCCCCTCCCCCCATTTATCTCCAGCTTTGACAAAGGGTCAGTTAGACTCAAAATGTCAGCTCTTCTCTCCTTACATATGCTGCCAGACCTGCTAAGATTTTCCAGCATTTTCTCTTATCTCTCAGCATCGCTGGGTTGCCATGAAACAAAAACAAGTTCAAACTCGAACAGTTTAAACTATGCCCTAAGTTACCAAAATCCAATTAAATTTGAATTTGGTTTTAATATTGTCAAAATACTAATGAAACAATTTGATGTTTTGGGGTTGAAAACCAGACATTTGAACAGTTCGGTGGAGATCTGCCGAGCACCAACAAATGTAGACTACTAGCTGAAGAGCTCTCTGAAAGGTACCTGACTGGGGAGTTTATGCAGCAGAACATCAAAGCCAACCTGGAGAGAATCTAAAGAGGAAAATCTATAAAGGAACATCGGCAAAACAGACTAGTTTTGAAACGTGATTTTTTTTTTGTAAATCTTAAATCGGGATTTCTTAATCAGACTAGTATTGGATAGTGGGAGGTAAAAGATAGGTTTAAGAGAAAGGAGCTATAAATAATTGTTGGTTTTAATATTCTCTGTTGGACTTAAAGAATAAATTTGTTAATTTTTACTTTAAATAGTGAGCTGTGGGATAGTTCTTTGCCTCTCGAATTTTAACAGATTACAGCAGTAGGTGAATCTTTTCGGTGTTGCTGGTTTAAATTAGCAGAGGGGTTTACCCAGTGTCGTAACAGCACCATCACTATACAGATGTCAAAGGTTCTTGATGAAAGAGGAGCACTCCAAAAGCTAGTAATTTCAAATAAATCTGTTGGACAATAACCTGGTGTCGTGTAATTTCTGACTTTGCCCATCCTCGTCTAACACCAGTGCCTCCAAATCAGCAATTCAAGATGACAAGGTAAAAACAATGACTGCAGATGCTGGAAATCAGATTCTGGATTAGTGGTGCAGGAAGAGCACAGCAGTTCAGGCAGCATCCAAGGAGCTTCGAAATCGACATTTCGGGCAAAAGCCCTTCATCAGGAATCCTGATGAAGGGCTTTTGCCCGAAACGTCGATTTCGAAGCTCCTTGGATGCTGCCTGAACTGCTGTGCTCTTCCTGCACCACTAATCCAGAATTCAAGATGACAGACTGCTACCTTATCAACTGTAACTAGGGACAGACAATGCTAGTCATGACACTTTCGCCCACATTAAGTTTGCTTAGAAAAATTATTATACTGAAAAGATGTTGTGCCATAACAATGTATTTCTGCCATATAATGGACTTACAAATTAAAAAGAGCACTTTAAAATATGATGCACTGGCAAACAAGAGATTTCATATGTTTTGTCTTCAAAAATAGCATTCAAATAGTTTTATCATACATACCAATCTACCAAGCAATGCCAAATTAGTCAGTCTTTCCTGGACATTTCTCTTGGAACAGGCCTTCAGCGTTTGATACTGGTTTCTTAGCTCGTTCTATAAAAGTTAAACAATGTAGAAATTCAGTTTACAACAGCCTATTCACCACTACATAAAAAAAAAATAAATTGTGCAACTAAGCTATACTCAACTGACATCTATCAACAAAGATAGCATGGCTGATCAGAAATGATTTGGGGCTGAAGGATCTCTCTTCTGATCCCTCAGGAAGAGGACATCTGTAGGACACCTGGTTGCAATCAATAATTTGCCGATTTTTAGGTGGTTCGAATCAGGCCCCAATCCCTGGTTCTAATACTGGACTTAGAAATGTGAAATAAAGGTAGCAGTAGACAGGTGTTTCAGGGCAAAAGGAACTCTGCATTTATTTAAATATAAAAAGGTAAGAAATAAAAGGCAAATGCAAGAAACAGTGAAATTAACAACTATACAGAGGCCTATGATTAAACACACCATCAAATTAAAGAGGTTAAAACACCATTAGAAGCTAAACAGACGTTTTAATCACAAACTTTAATCAGGCTTCCAACCCTAGGGGTCCCTGCACTATCACCACCCATCTTCCTGGGTTTCAAGAGTTTCAACTTAATACTGAGGGAAAATACAGGTTTAAAATGCATCAGGTTGCTGAGACTCTTGCCATCGGTTCTCTTGGCTTGGAACAGCCTGCGCCTAGAAGGTCTTGTTCTGAGAGCACTCGGTTGGTTCCCCCGCTCTTGGATGTCCCTCGTTGCGATGATGCTCTTGGTTTGGTCTTCCTGATTCAGCTTCTCTGTTCGGCCTCTGTGGTTCTTGGTTCTAAAGCTGCTTGTTGGGTCTGGAGCCTTGGGGGAAGCTGCTTCTGCAGGACCTTGTTGTTGAAAAGGTTCTGTCTCTGCCAGATCAGGACTAGCAGTTGAATAAACTGTGTGCCCCCCGTATCTCCTCTCAAATCTGTTTGCCATTGTGTTTTGCACCATGGATGCTGTCTGACCCGCTGTGATCTACAGCATTTTTGTTTTCACTACTGAGGATGTGTAGGATTGAGCAAATACTGTTGTTGTTCACTACAGATTCCAGCAACTGCATTAATTTATTACATCTTAAGTAGTACTGATAACTGGGAAAACGTTTGCAATGAAACCATCAAGAGAATAAATGTATTTAAACTAGGACTGTATATTTTAATATCACACCAACCTCCCTGTGTGGCAGTATTACTTCATTCAACAGTTCTGAAAAGGAGTCAAATCAGATTTGAAACATTAACTGTGCTTCTCCACAGATGCTGCTGGGGTGCGCGAGTATCTCCAGCACTTTCTGGTTTTACTTCAGGTTTCTAGCATCTTCAGTATTTTGCTTTTATATATCACTTCCTTATCATATGCTTTATTGAAGTCCTTATGACAACATTTACTCAAGTAAGAATGTTTATGATTCATAATTTATGATGAGTCAATTATCACGGTAACTGAAAGAAAGCGTTTCCAAATAACTAACAAAAAATGACTTCATGTCATCTACAGGCTTCAAAGTACCAGTTTCTCTCACTATTGGTAATGTAGATCAGATATTGCCACGCAGCAAAGTCAAACAAATACTTACAGCAGACAAGCTCACTTACTACATGACAATTGCAGAATATTGTATTAGAACAAAATCAAAGAACAATATAAAAGACAGGCTGTAATTTTGGTCAATGAAGCCTGCTTTTTTTTGAAAAGCATTGTAGTTAGTCAGATTTCCTTAAACATTCCACATACACCTGCATACTTTTGAAGTAATTACCAAACTCCATTTGAAGGCTATCATTGAATACCCCATCAGATAGTGCATTCCAAAGGCTGTTCACCAATGTTCAGTTTAGGGTCTGCCAAAATCACTTGATCCAGACTTCCTCATCATAATCTTGCTGCAAACATGGACAGAAGAGCTGAATTTAGGAGGGGATTTGAGTGTGACTGCTCTCGGCATTGAGGCAACACCTGACTGAGCATAGCATCAAGGAGTCCAAATAAAATTTAGGCCAGTGGGAATCAGCCTTAAAGTTATGTTCATATCCCATAAATGAATACTAAAAAATTACCGCTCCTATTCTATTTCACCTATACTGAAAAAGAACAGCAAGCAATATAACAGTTTAATAGTTTGATTTATTTTAAAAATTCAATTTCTATTTTCTTCTCTTCTTCAACCACCTGGCATATGCATAGTAACTTACCTTGGTTACTTTTGATAACAGCAAGGCATACGTGTTTTTTTGTTCCACTGACAGACACTATTAGCCACTTTGTTTTCTTTGCCAACTACAATCTAGCTATGTTCCATTGTCCCCCTTCAAAATAATTAAAGAGCATATTCAAGAGCATGTCCATAGACATTAACAGTTGGAGAACAAAGGAGTGGCACACTTAGATGCAAGCAGAACCACAGCTACAATTTAACACAAGAGCGATGGATAGATGAGACTTCCTGGAGTTAACAAACAGCATATTACTTTTGAGATTTTGGACAGTCAACTTACAATAGTACTTCCACACTTGAAATCAATAGAGTTTGAAACCTAACATAACTAGCACTTTGACATTTTACTCATGCCCCAGAATTACAGTGTACTTCTGAAACTGAAATGAAGACAACTCTGTATACAGATTGGATTCAAAATGGGGTTTTACATCAAGTTCGAATGCAACATGTACTTTAACCACTGACAAGATTGTTGTCTACATAACAGCGGTTTCCCTTCAGTAGCTACTGAAGTTAATGCATTATGTTACATTTACTCAAGGCTGTACCTGCTCTAAAGCACTGATCAATCTGCTATGACATATTAATTTTTCTTAGATCCTTACCCTGTAGGTCCTTAATTTTCAGCAGCTTGGTTCTAAAATAAAATTCAGCAGTTTACAAAGAATGCTAGCTGGTTAGGATGAATTGGTGCTGTAAACCACACCACTCTAAATTTCGATGTTCCATTATAAATAAAAATGGCGCCATCAAAAATGTTACCAGAGTATGAGAGCATTGTTGTTACATGATTTTATTTGGTGCAATCACTGTTGTTTATGTTGGTCTAGGTGAAGTAGACCAGTGTATTTTTTAAATGAGAAACTTAGGAGTGGCATTCCTATCAACCCAGGAAAACCTCAGCTGATTTCACAAAGTCTCACGGAAATGGTGCATGAAGATACACAAAACAGAGAGCTACAAAAGAAAACAGAGTATGGATTCCAAAGGCCAATCAAAAATCAGCAACCCGTCCGGAGGTTTTGTGTGAACAACAAATTAGGAGAGACTCCAATATGATATCCTTCAGTCAAATCTTGTTCTCAAATGTACATAAATAGGTTTTTGGGCAAGATACTGAGGAACAAATGCTATTTACACAAAATAAGCTCCAATTCAGACAAAGCTTTCTTACAGCTACTAACTGTGTGCAAGCAGAGCTCCATTGTACTTCTTCCACAATTAGAGTCATAGAGATGTACAGTATGGAAACAGACCCTTTGGTCCAACCTGTCCACGCCAACCAGATATCCCAACCCAATCTAGTCCCACCTGCCAGCTCCCGGCATATACCCCTCCAAACCCTTCCTATTCATATACTCATCCAAATGCCTCTTCAATGTTGCAATTGTACCAGCCTCCACCACATCCTCTGGCAGCTCATTCCATACATGTACCACCCTCTGCGAGAAAAAGTTGCCCCTTAGGTCTCTTTTATATCTTTCCCCTCTCACCCTAAACCTATGCCCTCTAGTTCTGGACTCGCCCAGCCCAGGGAAAAGACTTTGTCTATTTATCCTATCCATGCCCCTCATGATTTTGTAAACCTCTATAAGGTCTCCCCTCAGCCTCCAACGCTCCAGGGAAAACAGCTCCAGCCTATTCAGCCTCTCCCTATAGCCCAGATCCTCCAACCCTGGCAACATCCTTGTAAATATTTTTTGAATCCTTTCAAGTTTCACAACATCTTTCTGATAGGAAGGAGACCAGAATTGCACGCAATATTCTAACAGTGGCCTAACCAATGTCCTTTACAGCCGCAACATGACCTCCCAGCTCCTGTACTCAATACTCTGACTAATAAAGGAAAGCATACCAAATGCCTTCTTCACTATCCTATCTACCTGCGACTCCACTTTCAAGGAGCTATGAACCTGCACTCCAAGGTCTCTTTGTTCAGCAACACTCCCTAGGACCTTACCATTAAGTGTATAAGTCCTGCTAAGATTTGCTTTCCCAAAATGCAGCACCTCGCATTTATCTGAAATGAACTCCATCTGCCACTTCTCAGCCCATTGGCCCATATGGTCCAGATCCTATTGTAATCTGTGGTAACCCTCTTCGCTGTCCATTACACCTCCAATTTTGGTGTCATCTGCAAACTGTACCTCTTATGCTGGCATCCAAATCATTTATGTAAATGACAAACATTAGAGGACCCAGCACCGTTCCTTGTGGCACTCCACTGGTCACAGACCTCCAGTCTGAAAAACAGCCCTCCACCACCACCCTGTGTCTTCTACCTTTGAGCCAGTTCTGTATCCAAATGGCTAGTTCTCCCTGTATTCCATGAGACCTAACCTTGCTAATCAGTCAGTCTCCCATGGGGAACCTTGTCAAACGCCTTGCTGAAGTCCATATAGATCACATCTACTGCTCTGCCCTCAATCTCCTTTGTTACTTCTTCAAAAAACTCAATCAAGTTTGTAAGACATGATTTCCCACGCACAAAGCCATGTTGACTATCCCAAATCAATCCTTGCCTTTCCAAATACATGTACATCCTGTCCCTTAGGATTCCCTCCAACAACTTGCCCACCACCGAGGTCAGGCTCACCGGTCTATAGTTCCCTGGCTTGTCTTTACCGCCCTTCTTAAACAGTGGCACCACATTTGCCAACCTCCAATCTTCCAGCACCTCACCTGTGACTATCGATGATACAAATATCTCTGCAACAGGCCCAGCAATCACTTCTCTAGCTTTCCACAGAGTTCTCAGGTACACCTGATCAGGTCCTGGGGATTTATCCACCTTTAACCATTTCAAGACATCCAGCACTTCCTCCTCTGAAATCTGGACATTTTGCAAGATGTGACCATCTATTTCCCTATAGTCTATATCTTCCATATCCTTTTCCACAGTAAATATTGATGCAAAATATGCATTTAGTATCTCCCCCATTTTCTGTGACTCCACACAAAGGCATCTTACAATTATATCAATCGAGATGTGATAAAATGCTTGTCAAGTGTACATGGGTGTATATTTATGTGCATCCTTAAATCAAAGTTCTGAACTTTAATTTACAATTCTGAAGGTACTATATAAATGCTATTATACAAAAGCAGATCATTCATACTGTAGTAGCAGTGTACTTCTTCGAAAGATAGTACAAACTTCAAAAAGCTAATATGCCAACAACAAAATGTGAACACTAACGTTGGAGTAGATGGTGACCACTTCAAAAAGGTTAAAAAAAATAGCACTGGCAACTCAAAACAAATCAACATAAAAACCGTTACTGAAAGAACCATACAAAAATACTTTTTACTACAAAATCTTCAAAAATATTTGTCAACGCAATGAGTTAATAGAATTCATCAAGACACTTCGGCTATGGTAACAATGCAAAGATCATATTTTGAATCTACCATGGTATTTTCAAAATACCTCACCTTCATCTCCAACCCACTCAGTTAGGTATTCTGCATTTTCTGAACAATTTGATGACAGAGTTTCCAAAAGGGCATCCATGCGCATTTCCAGTCTTTTCTCCATCAAACTATTCCATTTGTATGAATGCGATCTTTGAATAGCTTGATAACGTACACATCCAAAGCTCAAACAATGGAATTTAGATCCTCAGAAAACCAAATTTAGAGTATCCATTCTTTGCCTCTTGATCTTGAACAGATTTAGTATGGAAACGTTCAGAACCAGTTTTGTGCTTTGAGTAAGGCACAGGGACACTTATTCAACAAAATTAGAGGCATAGACTCAGATGTACAGCACGGAAACAGGCCCTTCAGTCCAAATTGTCCATGCTGACCAGATATCTCAACCCAATCTAGTCCCACCTGCCAGCACCTGGCCCATATCCCTCCAAACCCTTCCTATTCATATACCCATCCAAATGCCTTTTAAATGTTGCAATTGTACAAGCCTCTACTGCTTCCTCTGGAAGCTCATTCCATACACATACCACCCTCTGCGTGAAAAGGTTGCCCCTTAGGACTCTTTTATATCTTTCCCCTCTCACCCTAAACCTATGCCCTCTAGTTCTGGACTCCCCCACCCAGGGAAAAAGACTTTGTCTATTTATCCTATCCATGTCCTCATGATTTTATAAACCTCTATAAGGTCACCCCTCAACCTCAGACGCTCTAGGGAAAACAGCCCCAGCCTGTTCAGACTCTCCCGATAGCGCAAATCCTCCAACCCTGGCAACATCATTGTAATCTAGTCCCATTTGCCAGCACTTGCCCCATATCCCTCTTAACCCTTCCTATTCATGTACCCATCCAGATGCCTCTTCAATGCTGCAGTTGGACTGGCCTCCACCACTTCCTCACTGAACCCTTTCAAGTTTCACATCATTTTTCCAATAGGAAGGAGACCAGAATCGTACACAATATTCCAACAGTGGCGTAACCAATGTCTTGTACAGCCGCAACATGACCGCCCATCTCCTGCACTCCATACTCTGACCAATAAAGTATACCATATGCCTTTTTCACTATCCTATCTACCCACAACTCCACTTTCAAGGAGCTATGAACCTACACTCCAAGGTCTTTGTTCAGCAACACTCCCCAGGACCTTACCATTAAGTGTATAAATGCTACTAGGATTTGCTTTCCCAAAATACAGCACCTCACATTTATCTAAATTAAACTCCATCTGCCACTTCTCAGTCCATTGGCACATCTGATCAAGATCCCGTTGTAATCAGAGGACACCTTCTTCGATGTCCACTTCACCTCCAATTTTCTGGTATCATCTGCAAACTTACTAACACTACCTCTTATGCTCACATCCAAACCAGTTAGTGACGAAAATTAGTGGACCCAGCACCAATCCTTGTGGCACTCCACTGGTCACAGGCCTCCAGTCTGAAAAACAACCCTCCACCACCACCCTCTGTCTTCTACTTTTGAGCCAGTTCTGTATCCAAATGACTAGTTCCCCCTTTATTCCATGAAATTTAACCTTGCTCACCAGTCTTTCATGGGGAACCTTGCTGAACATCTTACTGAAGTCCATATAGATCACATCTACTGCTCTGCCCTCACCAATCCTTTTTGTTACTTCTTCAAAAAAACTCATTCAAGTTTGTGAGACATGATCTCCCACACAGTCATGCTGACTATCCCTAATCAGTCCTTGTCTTTCCAAATACATGTACATCCTGTCCCTCAGGATTTCCTCCAACAACTTGCCTACCAACAATATCAGATTCACTGGTCTATAGTTCCCTGGCTTGTCCTTACCATCTGTCTTAAACAGTGGCACCACATTAGCCAACCTCCAGTCTTCCAGCACCTCACCTGTGACTATCGATGATACAAATATTTTAGTAAGAGATCCAGCAATCACTTCTCTAACTTCCCACAGAGTTCTAGGGTACACCTGATCAGGTCCTGGGAATTTATCCACCTTTACCCGTTTCAAGTCATCCAGCACTTCCTCCTCTGTAATCTGGACATTTTGCAAGATGTCACCATCTATTTCCCTACAGTCTATACCTTCCATATCCTTTTCCACAGTAAACACTGATGCAAAATACTCATTTAGCATCTCCCCCCATCCCCTGCCGCTCCACACAAAGGCTGCCTTGCTGATCTTCGAAAGGTCCTATTCTCTCCCAAGTTACCCTTTTGTCCTTCACGTTTTTGTAAAAACCCTTTGGATTCTCCTTAATTCTATTTGCCAAAGTTATCTCATGTTCCCTTTTTGCCGTCCTGATTTCCCTCTTAAGTATACTCCTACTGCCTTTACACGTTTCTAAGGATTCACTCTACCTATCCTGTCTACACCTGACATGTGCTTCCTTCTTTTTCTTAACCAAACCCTCAATTTCTTTAGTCATCCAGCATTCCCAATACCTACAAGCCTTTCCTTTCACCCTGACAGGAATATACGCTCTGGATTCTCGATATCTAATTTCTGAAGGCTTCCCATTTTCCAGGCATCCCTTTACCTGCAAACGCCTGCCCCCACTCACTTTTGAAAGTTCTTGCCTAATACTGTCAAAATTGGCCTTTCTCCAATTTAGAACTTCAACTTTTAGATGTTGTAATTAGAGTTGCTTTAATAGCATCAGCTGGATTTCCATCCCCATTTCCAGTTGCAAACAACATCATGGAATAGCCCTCTGCAAGGAATGTGTCTGGCCTTAACTGATGGACTGAATTGCAGAAATGCAGATATTTTTAAATCATGCATGTTAGGTGTGCTCTACATCATCAGTGCTGGGAAGAGAAAAGAACATCCACCTGTACGTTGTTTAATAAAAATAAGAATTCATAGCATAAAGCAGTGGTTTCCAAAGGATTTCCATAAAACATAATAGGGATAAGGCATTCTCATACAAACAGCTTGCATCAATGTACTACCTTACATATCATAAAATATTCCAAGGTGCTTTAAAGGTATGTTGCGAAACAATGTTTATACCAAGACACAAATAAGTACGAAGACAGGTGAAAGAGGCCAGTATCTGTGTAGTGTCTTAAAAGGCGACAGAGAAAAGCAGAAGGGTTTCGGGAGGAAGTTCTAAAGGTTGGGGTCTTAGCAGTTGAAAACATGACCAGCAATAATGAAGCAATTAAATTGGAAATGCAGAGGAGAACAGCAAATATAGGAGTGCATAGTGTTGTAGAGCTGGAAGAAAGTACAGAGGATAGAAAGGGTGAAGACCACAGAGGGCAGCACAGTTGCTAGCACTGCTGCCTCATAGCACCAGGGTCCCAGGTTCAATTCCAGCCTTAGGCGACGGTCTGCGTGGAGTTTGCACGTTCTCCCTGTGTCTGCGTGGGTTTCCTCTAGGTGCTCCGGTTTCCTCCCACAGTCCAAAGATGTGCAGGTCAGATGAATTGGCCATGCTAAATTGCCCGTAGTGTTAGGTGCATTAGTCAGAAGGAAATGGGATTGGATGGGTTACTCTTCGGAGGGTCAGCGTGGACTTGTTGGGTCAAAGGGCCTGTTTCCACACGGTAGGGAATCTAATCTAATCTAATCTGGTCTATCCTTTTCCATCACTATTTTAAACCTAATAGACTTATGGTTGCTGGCTCCAAAGTGCTCCCCCACTGACACCTCAGTCACCTGCCCTGTCTTATTTCCCAAACGTAGGTCAAGTTTTGCACCTTCTCTAGTACATACATCCACATGCTGAATCTTGTACACACTTAAATTCCACTCCATCTGTCTTGCTTACGAAATTGCCTTTCACCCCAACCAAAACCCCTTAACACTATGGCAGTTCCAGTCTATGTTTGGCAAGTTAAAATCCCCTACCATAACCACTATTATATTTACAGATAGCGGAGATCTCCTTACAAATTTGTTTCTCAATTTCACTCTGACTATTAGGGAGTCTATAATACAATCCCAATAAGGTAATCATTCCTTTTTTATTTCTCAGTTCCACCCAAATAACTTCCCTGGATGTATTTCTGGGAATATCCTCCCTCAGTACAGCTGTAATGCCATCCCTTATCAAAAACACCACACCCCCTCTCTCTTGCCTCCCTGCTGCCAGTCCTGCCCATCCCTGAGCCATGTTTCTGTAATTGCTATGACAACCCAGTCCCAAGTTCCTAATGATGCAGAGTTCATCTGCCTTCCCTGTTAGGAACCTTGCACTGAAATAAATGCAGTTTAATTTATTAGTCCTACCTTGTCCCCGCCTGCCCTGACTGTTTGACTCACTTCTGCTCTCAACTGTACCAGTCTCAGATTGACCTCTCTCCTCACTATGTCCCTGGGTCCCACCCCCAAACCTTACCAGTTTAAATCCTCCCGAGCAGCTCTAGCAAATTTCCCTGCCAGTATATTAGTCCCCTTCCAATTTAGGTGCAATCTGTCCTTCTTGTACAGGTCACTTTTACTCCAAAAGAGCTTCCAATGATCCAAAAATGTGAATTCTTCCCCCGTACACCAGCTCCTCAGCTATACATTCATCTGCTCCATCAGCCCTCAGTAGCTCGTAGCACCAGGAGTAATCCAGATATCACTAGTCTCCAGGATCTCCTTTTTAAATTCCTGCGTAATGGTCTGTAATTACCCTTCAGAATCTCAATCTTTTCCCTTCCTATGTCGTTGGTTCTAATGTGGACAATGACCTCCTGCTGGCCCCTCTCCCCGAGAACAATCGGCACCCTCTCGGAGACATCCTTGATCCTGGCACTAGGGAAGAAACACTCCATTCTGATTTTTCACTGCTGACCGCAGAAAGTTCTATCTGTACCTTGGACTAGAGAGTCCCCTAACCCAGACGATATCTTGGAACCCGAACCCCTCATTGCATTATAGCTAGTCTCAATACCAGAAACTTGGCTGATCGTGCTACATTCCTGTGAGAATCCATCACCCTGCACTTCTTGACCCATAAGTTCACTTTGGGTTCTTCCATCCAACTGATTCGCCGACATGTATAAAAACGTCTGCTTGGAATGAATTCTTAGCAGCTCTATGTTTAAAAGGTAGAGGCCCAAATTGTGTTGCCACATCATTTGTGCAAGCACCATGGTATATCTGGCATACTCACGTCCTATCATTGGCACCAGGACTGCTGTCAAATTCCAAAATTCCATTGCTGGATAAATTAAAATTCATGGCCATTTCATCTGCATTTCTGATGTGACATATTGAGCTAGGGGATGAACTAAGGCAAATTGCCAACCTTATCTGTAATTATTTTGTAGCTGTAAATTAAGACCTTTTTGATATAAAACAGTGCTGTGCCATGGTGAATGGAGAATTTATTTCATGCTTTTATGAAATTGCAGGGCTTTCATTATAAACATCTATTAAGAGTAGGCATATCAAATGCAGGTAAAGTACACATTTGCAAATCATAAAAGTTCTTTGCTGTAGTTCAATGTTTTTGCCATTCTCGGATGACAAATTTTTGGAAACAGTTTGTTTTGGTATCAAGATTTTTTACTATCCTCTGAAATGTTTGCTCGACTCAGGGCTTGTTTGGACCTACTTATGTGCATTGTATTTCTGACGATGATGCGACCATGCTGACAATTTTCAAGCCTGGATAACTAACAGAATATGCAAACCATCCAAATAAACTGCATTACACTTCATTTGGTAACTTCCAAGTCTCTGATTCATCAATGTTAAATACAGACTGAAACTGTATTATTCTCTTTTTCTTCATTGTTAGATTGACCTAATACACAGCATTGATGATTTTTAACATTGAGAATATAGTATGCTTTAGATGTAAATAGAGTACTGTGGATTTCAAAAATAAATTGCCAAAAATTAATAACCTGTATTAAGCAGGTCACTACAGTAAAGCCTCAATAAACAACAGCTTGGTGTTTGCCCCCAGGTCCTGGCATAAAAATAGTCATTCATTTCAAATGTAAACCACTGTATTGGAAAACTACAGCAAAGAACTTTTATGATTTGCAAATGTGTACTTTACCTGCATTTGATATACCTACTCTTAATAGATGTTCATAATGAAAGCCCTGCAATTTCATAAAAGCATGAAATAAATTCTCCATTCACCATGGCACAGCACTGTTTTATATCAAAAAGGTCTTAATTTACAGCTACAAAATAATTACAGATAAGGTTGGCAATTTGCCTTAGTTCATCCCCTAGAAAGACCAAAGTTTCAAGATTTAAGTTTTCTTAAAGATTTCCACAGCCTTTATTTTCAGTGCTTCACTATGAAGTCTACACCACAGGTTAAATCAGTGTTTTAATATTTTCAGCTTTATCTAATACTTATCCCTTTTTGCTACAATTGTAATTTGTCATTGAAGCAATATTTATCTTTCGGTATTACTCCATTCCTACAATAAAGAAAGAATCTAAAGTTAGTACCAAACATTTCAGGTTAAGTAGTTGGGAAAGCATCAAATTTAAAAGGTAAAAGTATACACCTGTGCAAAGTTGAGTAGTGGTCAGAATATAAAGAATGACAGAGAATGACAAAGATTAATCGGAAGTGAAAATTCAGAGCATGAGAAGCTAGCTATACAGGTGAAAATGTATGGTAAGAGCTTCTCCACTTACTTAAAAGGTTGTACTTGTTAACACCAAGGAATTTGTGGATTAACAGTGGTATCCCTCAAATACAGTATTAAATAGTTACAATTGATGTGGAGGTGCTGGTGTTGGACTGGGGTGGACAAAGTTAAAAAAAAAACAACACCAAGTCGTAGTCAAACAAGGTTCATTTGATCACAAGCCTTCAGAATGACACTCCTTTGTAAAGGTGCCGTAAGAGATGGCCCACCGCCAGAGTGTATAGGCAGAGATCTCAAAGGATCATACAATTGGTGCAAGTTGAGTGAACAAACCTAAAATAGCTGACTGAGAACTCTGTTAGAAAGGAGTTCCAAGTTTCAATTGATTAAGATGCAAATTCAGAATCGGTTTCAGGTCAGACACTGAATTGTAAGTGAGAGGCCTCGTTCAGAATCTGAGAGTTTTAAATCAGGCTGGTCTTGTTCTGAAAATACCACACTGACTGCGACTACAGAATGTATCTGCAAATAAACAAACAAACGTCTTGGATGAAATGGTTCACCCCATTGATTCATGCGTGTTTTAGTGAGAACGCATGGGCACATGAGAGACTGGTCATCAAATCAGCAGAGGAGCCATCATCATGCAGAATAGAATGGACTACTGCAAAGTAGTATGCTGATAATTGGACAACCCGGAACGCTACAGACAACTACCTGCAGATCCAACCAAAGTACACTCGCGTGAATTCATCAGATTGATCAAGACTTTTGATCTAGTCTTTCAGAGTATCCTATGCACTTCCATCCTGCGTACGTCTTGCGTGGGGAGCTTCTATTACCTTCCGAAGATACACAAAGCCAACACACCTGGATGTCCCAACATATGGGACCCTGTGAGAGAACCTCTCTGGCTATGTAGAGGGCATCTTGAAACCCATTGAACAAGGAGCCCCCAGCTTCTGTTGTAATACTACGGATTTCTTACAGAAACTCAGCACTCATGGACGAGTCGAACCAGGAACACTCCTGGTCACAATGGACATTTCAGCACTCTACACCAGCATCGCTACAACAGCCTGAGTACTTAATACTTAGTACTTAATGCTAATTTTCTGATGCCATCCTACAACTCATCCGCTTCATCCTCAACAACCAGGTCTGCATCCAGACACATGGAACAGCTATGGGGACCAAATGTGCACCCCAATATGCCAACATTTCCATGCACTAGTTCAAGCAAAATCTCTTTGCTGCACAGGGCCTCTGATCAACACTATACACCAGATATATTGATGCCATTTTCCTCCGTTGGACTCATGGCGAGGAATCACTGAAACTACTACATAGCAACATCAAGATTCATTTCACTAGATTTCCCATAGATTACTCTTCAGAATCAGATCATTCTTGGATCCAACAAGGACGGATTCTTTAATACCTCACTCTATTGCAAGCCCAGGGATAACCTCACTACGCTGCACTTCAAGCTTCCATCCTAAACATATTTAAAAAAGCTATCCCCTATCGACAAACCCTGTATGCACACAAGATCTACTCTGATGAGGAGGAACACTATGGACACCTAAGTGTGTTGAAGGATGCCTTCCTAAGAACAGGATATGATGCTCAACTCATCGACTGCTAGTTCCAATGTGCCACACCAGAGAAAAAGCAACAAACTAAGACAGAAATGGGATAGAACCAGTAGAATACCCATGGTCATCCAGTATTTACCCGGAGTGGAGAAACTACGTCATGTTCTTTGCTGCCTTCAACATGTCATCGATGACAATGAGCACCTTGCCAAGGTCTTTCCTACACCTCCACATTTTGTCTTCAAACAACCACCAAACCTTAAACAGACCATTGTTCACAGCAAACTACCCTGCCTTTGGGATAGCATTGACTGCAATACTACATAACCCTACCATGGCAACCTCTGCAAGACATGTCAGATCATCAACATGGATACAACCATCACACTTGGGACCACCACCCACCACATACATGGCAGAGATTCAAGTTGGGCAGAGGTGGGTACTGCAGATGCTGGAGATTAGAATCAAGATTTGAGTGGTGCTGGAAAACCACAGGTCAGGCAGAATCCAAGGGCAGGAAAATCAACGCAATAGGCAAAAGCTCTTCTGCAGTGTCCACCTCCACCTAGTTGATTTTAACCTTACTGCGAGTCCTCTTCCAAGGATGTCTACCTTGAAGCAGTTCTCCTCCCCTTTCCTGAAGAAGGGCTTTTGCCCGAAAGGTCGATTTTCCTGCTCCTATGATGCTGCCTGACCTGCTGTGCTTTTCCAGTTCCACTCTAAATCAGATATTCATCTGTTGACTCTCTCTTATGATGCAGGCAAGGATGCCCTGAGGCATGGTATATTCGCGGGACCAAGCAAACACTACGAAGATAGATGAATCGCCAGACAGGAATGTTCCCTCCCAGTCGGGGAGTACTTTAGCAGCCAAGGGCATTTAGCCTCCAATCCATTGGGTAAGCGTCCTCCAAGGCAGACTTTGAGATACACAACAACGCAGAATTGCCAAGCAGAGACTGATAGCCAAGTTCCACACCCACAAAGAGGACCTCAACCATGATCCTGGGTTCATGCTGCGCTACAGGTGACCCTACCACACTGTTCTGTGCCTGTAAAATCTTCTTTACTGCCCTGTTTTGACAGCATCACCATGATAAATCACGATCTCTCCATCTTAATTAGTTCTTACAGTTTTAGATTACTTATTCCACACCTCCCCCTCTCTCACACATATATACACAAGAAATCTCGATTATCCAAACGAGATAGGCGGATTATTTGGTTCATTGATTTCGTCTGGGGCTCGAAGTTTTCTGTGAAGTCTGCTCCCCATTCAGGAGACTGGGCAGTATTTTAACACGTGTGAACCCCCCAATCCCACCCATGCCCGCCCCTGAGGCAGTCAGACTATACACCAACATTAAGATTGCTGCTGCCTTGTGGGTAAGTTCCACCTTTGCCCTCTACAGGACAATGTTGGAGAGATTATCTGGGGAAGAGGAGAGGCAGAGACAGATCAGTCATTTGGAGACGGTGCCTTAACTTTCCAGGACTGTTCTCAGCAGCATTTCAGTCAGCAGTTTGTTTTTAATTCATTGTACCTGTAAAGAAAAGACACGATCAGGATTGAAACAGCTCTTTGACTAATGTTTCTATTGGGACCTTGAGATCCCCTTCAGATGATTGAGGTTCGATTGTATTCAAATCTATGGAGTGAATCATTTCATTCAAGATGTTTGTTTATTTGCAGAAACATTCTATTTTGTTCAAAAACACAATCTGTAGTCATAGTGTGGCATTTTACAAATTCTTGCTTTCAGAACAAGACCAGCCTGATTTAAAATTCAGACAGATTCTGAACAAGGCCTCACACCTACAATTCAGTGTCAGACCTGAGATGTATCTCTGCCTGATTGAAGTTTGCAAAGTTAGGCAGACACTGATAAAACCTTTTTTAATTATCTTGGGCAGTGACTTGAAACCGATTCTGAATTTGCATCTTAAATCAATCGAAACTTGCTTCTCCTTTCTAATAGAGTTCTCCATCAGCTAATTAGATTTGCTCACTCCACTTAGACCAATTGAATGATCCTTTGACCTCTCTGCCTATTCATCATGTGCAGTGAGATGGCATACACTGCCAGAGTGGAAGAATGTCACTCAAACATGTGTTGGGCTCTAACCTGGTATTGTGTGATTTTTAACAGGGTTACAAATAGCAATTAATGATATAATTTTAATGTAATAGTATACATGGTCATAGAAATAAACTTTTAAAACTTGAACTTTTCTTTTAATTGTGAAAAATCAGACTAATGTTAGGTAGTTGGCATTAATCAGCATTGTGTAATTGTAGTCAGCTATCAATGGCGTATTGCTGTTGGCAAGAAGATCCCATTTAGAAAAGTGCAAGTGTTAACCATCTAGAGAGCAAGAATTGAGAATAAAAGGAAATGATAGATGATAGATATTTTACTTTTGTCTTGAATATAGAGATGTCAGAAAATATTCTAGTGATAACTGTAAACCGGCAGGTAGAAGGGAGAGTGAAACACGATTTCATAATCATTAGAGAAGCAGTGCTAAGCAAACTGATGCTGAAGACTGACAAATCTCTAAGTCCAGATGGACTTCATCCTCAAGCCTTAAATGGCAAATGAAGTAATAATGCATTAATTACATTTCCAACATTCCTTAGATTCAGGAAAGACTCCATTAACCTGGAAAGCAGCAAACATGACCTCTGTGCCCAGGGAGGGTAGTAAAGAGGAGTATGTACATCATCGTCTAACTTTTCCTGAATAACTATTTTACTTAATTTTAAACTTAAATCGAGGGTTCCAGGCAGAGGCGAATTGCCCAGAAGAAAACAATTTCCCTAGCAATTGTCAGAGCATGCTACAATGGGGATTCCACAGTGTGCCTATGTTGTGTTCTTTTTCTCTTGAGATTCTTACACACTTGATGCAACTGCAACACGCCAACTTCTTTAAACCACCAAATTTTATTAAGCACAGTACAGTACGAACTTTGGAGAAACTCTTAACACTCTTCGCCATGCTTGCATAGCATGTCTAGAGGTCTCTCTGAACAAAGGAAACAGTTTTTATACAAAATGTCCACAAGACAACCCCCTTAAGGGCTCTTGCCCAAAACGTTGATTTCCTGCTCCTCGGATGCTGCCTGACCTGCTGCTTTTCCAGCACCCCACTCGCAACCCCCAGCTGCACCCTTGCAGTCACATGATAGTCATGACACTATGCAGTGACCTGATTGTCTCCAGAAACAAATGTAACATAAATGATCCCTTAATGGTCAAATCTGTTGCATATCGTTTCTGTAACTGTAGGGTGCAGTCAGAATTTTAATTGCAATGTTCTAATTGATTCAGAATAGGTGATGGCGATGCAAAGGGCTCTGAATGGCAAGGGATGACAACGTAAGTTCACTTACATTCTACCTGCAGAATAGAGACATTCCACTCTGCCCCTGGGGCACTCCATTTCTTGTAGGTCGGCAGAAGAAATCAACACTTTAATATCTCACCTACCTGCAATGTAAATCTATGCTGGCATACTGAATGTTCAGCAGAAAATCCAGGCCAGTATATTCATTTACCATCATTCATTAAGAACTGACTATTCAGTCTGACAGGTCAAATTACATACAAACAAGGTTTACTGCACGGACGTTGAATTTAATTGGTGAATCTGCACTGAAAGTTAGATGAAAGAGCAAAAACGGCTGCACTTTTTCAGCTGTATTCACCGTATTGCATCTCTTTATCGACTTTGAAATGACTTTAAAATTACTGAGACCTCACCACCACCCACCTCGATTGGATGGGTATATGAATAGGAAGGATTTAGAGGGATATGGGCCAGGTGCTGGCAGGCGGGACTAGATTGGGTTGGGATTTCTGGTCGGCATGGACGAGTTGGACTGAAGGGTCTGTTTCCTTGCTGTACATCTCTATGACTGTCAGCTCAGGAAGCAGACCGAATCGGGTGGTTACTTTTCGCATGGCAGCTACAATAGTTTTCTAAAATTACTTAGGATTACTACAAGGTAAAACTGAGTGTCAAGTTCACAACTCACTGGGGATAACATTCTCTTAATCAAGTCCCACTGTTTCCCAAATCATCACAAATGTGAAAATTTAATATAAATGTGAAAATTTAATTAAACCAAGACTTGCCCATTCTCCCAACTGTTTAATTAAAAGTTAAATGAAATGCACAATTGGTTTATTCTATTAACAAACAGCTATTAAAAACAATTTATGATGGTAAAAGAAAAAATGTGAATTGCTAACGACTGAAATGAATTGAATTTGAATTGAACTGAATTTATTGTCATGGGTACCAAGACATCGTGAAAAACTGTCTTGCGAGCAATACAGGCAGATCACAGAGTTAAGTAGCATAGATAAATAAATAATAGGTAAACAGTGGCAAAAAACAAAAACACAGGTACAGGCGAATGTTAAAAGTTTGAGAGTCCATTCAGTATTCTAACAGTAGGGTAGAAACTGTTTTGAAACTGGCTGGTGCGTGTGTTCAGGCTTCTGTACCTTCTCCTTGATGGTAGAGGTTGCCAGGGTGGGGTGGATCTTTGAAAATGCCTACAGCCTTTCCTTGACAGCAGACCTGGCAGATGGATTCTGTAAATGGGAGGTTGGCCTTTGAGATTGTCCGGGCCAAGTTCATCACCCTCCGTAACCATTTCGGATCTTGAATGGTGCAGTTGCTATACCAGGTAATGATACATGCAAACGGAATGCTCTTGATAGCGCACCTATAAACGTTGGTAAGGGTATTCGCCGTCATGCCAAAATTTCCTCAGCTGCCTGAGGAAGAGAAGACGTTGTTGGGTCTTTGTAGCCAGTTAACCAACTGTACTTTTAAAAATTCCTATACAAGTAGTCTTAACTTCACAGTTATTCATTCATTGGTTGAGGATTTACCTTTTCAGGTTCTCCGGAGGTGATTTTGTTCCTTTTCATTTCAATAGGGGAACTTGCAGAGTGCAGCCCAGAGAGGAAGGTGAAGGAGAATAGCTACATGCTAGAGATTTTATTTTAGTTCTACACAGAAGCGAGGGGGGGCTTGGGAGGTCATGTTGCGGCCAACACCAAGGAGCCTTTCATAGGTTAGATATTTCTGCTGTCACACAAGGCTATAGCTACCTACACAAGAACCAATCGAGGTGTACAATGCTAAGCTCTCTTGAACCAAAAACTGGTGGCCAATTGAAAAGTCGATAATAGGACAGTCCCAATTGCCCGGAACACACACAGGACAATTTGCCTGGACCCTTCTCTCACCGCTCCAATAATGTAAGATTGTACATATAACTCACTGTGTTCCAGTAACTTGGTTTTAAAACTGCAAACACCTTCTCACTCATTTTACATTAAATTAAAATACTGTAAATGCTGTAAATCTGAAATACATTCAAAGCAAGAGTGCACAAGAGACAGTGCACAAGAAACAGCGCGAGAGATAACACTGAGTCCAATATGAGAGTTCTTCAGTTCATGTTAGACTCAAGACATTATCTGTTTCTCAGTCCATAGATGTTTCTGGACCTGTTGAGTTTCTCCAGCCTTTTCCATTTCTTAGCTTCCTTTGTATATAACTGCATAATTTCCCCATTTTCAATCCTCGCGCAACCCCCACAAAACAAAAAGCCGTCTTTACTCCAAGCTACTACAGTACTTATATCCCATATCAGAATAAGCCACTCTATCATATTCTCCACTGTACAAAGTTCCCAGCTTCTTCACATGGGAGACTTATGTAGAGATCAGGAATTATCATTTTGCAATAGAGAAACATTACAAAGCAAGATCCTCCAGCTTTTTACTGCACCAAGAGGGGTAACAATAGTGGTAGGATTGTGCATGGTCTCTCTGAGCAGATGTTAGAAAAGTATGTTCCCCAATGCTTCGACTGTCCCTGTCTATTCCAAACAGCTGGAAATGTGTTGCTGGAAAAGCGCAGCAGGTCAGGCAGCATCCAGGGAACAGGAGAATCGACGTTTCGGGCATAAGCCCTTCTTCAGGAAGAAGGGCTTATGCCCGAAACGTCGATTCTCCTGTTCCCTGGATGCTGCCTGACCTGCTGCGCTTTTCCAGCAACACATTTCCAGCTGTGATCTCCAGCATCTGCAGACCTCACTTTCTCCTCAAATATTCCAAACAGCTGCCAATAGCAGGTAAATGGTGCTGACTATGTCCAGTAACCTTCCTAGTATCTGGTACAGAAAGGACGTTGGGTGCCAGTTAGCTGAACCTGCTGGTGGCATCAGCAATACTGGTGGTGGTTGGGAAAACTTGATTTTTTGCTGCTCGAAGATGAATGTGCCTTTTAAAAAACAAGGCATGAGGATTGCTCAAAAATACCAGTATACCTGGCCATGATATTGACTTTATCAATAAGGAAACTTTTGAACTAGCTTTAATAAAGCATTTGATCTATTATTTGCTCCCAATTGCTAGCACTAGTAAAGTCCCGGTTATCTAGATCCCACGTACCCAGATTTCCACTTTTGAAACAGATGTCAGCTGCATGAGAATTCCGGATGCTCAGGATCTGAAAAATGGGAACTTTACTGTAACCTAGCAGGAGAGGAGCTTAGCAGAAAAGACAGTGGAACAGCAATGGCTAGAGGTCGTGGGAGTAATTCAAGAAACACAGCAAAATTTCATCCAGAGGGAAATGCAGCACACTAAAGGGAGGATGAGGCAACAACTGCTGACCAGGGAAGTGAGGGACAGCATAAAAGCAGAAGAGAAAGCATATAAATGTGGCAAAGGACAGTGGGAAATCAGAGGATTAGGAAACCTACAAAGACCAGCAGAGGACAACAACGAAAGAAATAAGGAGGGAGAAGATTAAATAGGAGAATAAACTAGCCGGTAATATTGGGAAAGATTGCAAGAGTTTATTTAGACATACAAGGGTAAAAGAGAGGCACAAGTGGACACTGGGCCACTGGAAAATGATGCTGGAGAAGTAGTAATGGGGAAATAAAGAAATGGCTGAGGAACTGAAGATGTACTTTGCATCAATCTTCACATTGGAAGTCACGATAACATCCCAAAAATTCTTAAAAGTCTGGGGGTGGTGGATTTGAGTATGGTGGTCATCACCAAGGAGAAGGTGCTAGAGAAACTCAAAGGTCTGAAAGTGGATAAATGGATAAATCATCTGGACCAGATGGGCTTCACCCAAGAGTTCTGAAGGAGATAGCTGGAGACATTGGAGCTTTAGCAGTGATCTTTCAGGTATAACTGGAGTCGGGGAGGGTCCCAGAGGACTGGAAAATCACTCATGTAATCTCCTGTTTAAAAAGGGAGCAGGCAAAAGACAGGAAATTATAGGCCAATCAGCCTGACCTCAATTGTTGGTAAAGATGATATTTCTGAATACATGGAAGTACATAGTAAAATACATCAAAGTCAGCATGGTTTCATCAAGGGGATATGATGCTTGACAAATCTGTTAGAATTCTTTGATGTTGTTACAAGCAGGTTAGACCAAGGAGACAAACAGATGTTATTTATCTGGGCTTTGAAAAGGCCTTTGATAAGGTGCTGAGTAAGATAAGAGGCCAGGTACTAGCATGGATAAAACATTAGGTGTCTGGCAGAAGATAGAGAGTAGGGATAAAAAGGTCCTCCTCAGGATGGCAGCCAGTGACTAGGGGTGTTCCACAAGGCTCGATGTTGGAACATAACTTTTCACTTTATACATGAATGATCTGGATGAAGGAACTGAGGGGCATTCTGGCTGGGTTTGCAAATGATACAAAGATAGGTGGAGGGGCAAGTAGTATTGAGGCAGCAGGGAGGCTGCAGAAAGATTTTGACAGGTTAAGAGTGTGGGCAAAGAAGTGGCAGATGAAATACAATTTGGGAAAGTGAGAGGTCATGCACTTTATTAGGAAAAAGAGAGGCATGGACTATTTTCTAAATGGGGAGGAAATTCAGAAATCTTAAGTGCAAAGTGCAAACTTAATAGTTAACAAGGCAAATACAATATTGTCATTCATCTCATAAGGACTAGAATATTAAAGCAAGGATGTACATCTGAGGCATTAAGGCTGTGGTCAGACCACATTTGGAGGATTGTAAGCATTACTAGGCCCCATACCTTAGGAAGGATATACTGGTCCTGGAGCAGGCCCAGAGGTGATTCATCAACATCAAATGGGACTAGATTGGATTAGGATATCATGGACACGTTGGGGTGAAGGGTCATAGTCAGAGATGTACAGCATGGAAACAGGCCCTTCGATCCAACTTGTCCATGCTGACCAGATCTCCCAATCCAATCTAGTCCAACCTGCCACATATCCCTCCAAACCCTTCCTATTCATATACCCATCCAAATACCTCAACTGTTGCAATTGTACTAGCCTCCACCACATCCTCTGGTAGCTCATTCCATACAAGTACCACCCTCTGCATGAAAAGGTTGCCTCTTAGGTCTCTTTTATATCTTTCCCCTCTCACCCTAAACCTATGCCCTCTAGTTCTAGACTCACCCACCCCAGGGAAAAGACCTTGTCCATTTACCCTATCCACACCCTTCATGATTTTATAAATTTCTAGGTCACCCCTTCAGCCTCCAACACTCCAGGGAAAACAGCCCCAACCTATTCAACCTCTCTCTATTGCTCAAATCCTCCAACCCTGGCAACATCATTGTAATCTAGTCCCAATTTCCAGCACTTGTCCTATATCCCTCCAAACCCATCCTATTCATATATCCATCCGGATGCCTTTTAAAATGTTGCAATTGTACCAGCCCCTACCACTTCCTCTGGCAGCTCATTCCATACATGTACCACTCTCTGCATGAAAAAGTTGCCCCTTTTATATCTTTCCCCTCTCACCCTCTAGTTCTGGACTCCCCGACCCCAGGGAAAAGACTGCCTATTTACCCTACCCATGCCACTCATGATTTTATAAGCCTCTATCAGGTCACCCTTCAGCCTCAAATGCTCCAGGGAATACAGCCCCAGCCTGTTCAGCTTCTCCCTATAGCTCAAATCCTCCAACCCTGGCAACATCCTTGTAAATCTTTTCTGAACCCTTTCAAGTTTCACAAGGTCAAGTTCTGCACCTTCCCTAGTAGGTACATCCACATACCGAATCAGAAAATTTTCTTGTACATACTTAAATTCCTCTCCATTTGTTGCAGTCCCAGTCTACATTTGGAAAGTTAAAATCCCCTACCATAACCACCCTATTATTCTTACAGATAACGGAGATCTCCTGACAAATTTGTCCCTCAATTTCCCATTGACGATTTGGGAGTCTCTAATACAACCCCAGTAAGGAGATCATCCCTTTCTTATTTCTCAATTCCACTCAAATAACTTCCCTGGATATATTCCCAGGAATATCCTAAGTACTGCAGTTACGCTATCCCTTATCAAAAAGACCGCTTCCTCTCCTCTTTTGCCCCTGTTTCTATCCTTCCTATAGCATTTATCCCCTGGAATAATCGACCCGCCAGGCCTATATGCCCCTGAGCCATGTTTCTGTAATTTCTATGATTCCCCAGTCTCTTATTCCTAACCATGCCCAGAGTTCATCTGCCTTACCTGTTCAGCCTCTTGCACTGAAGTAAATGCAGTTTAATTTATCAGTCCTATCTTGTTCTCTGCTTTGTCGCTGCCCTGACTGTTTGACTGGTTCCTTTTCCCAACTGTATCAATCTCAGATTGATCTCTTTCCTCACTATTTCCTGGGTCCCACCCCACCACTTTACTAGTTGAAATCGTCCACAGCAGCTCTCACAAATCTCTCTGCCAGTATATTAATCTCTTTCCAATTCATGCTTATTTTACAGGTCACTTCTATCCCAGAAGAGATTCCAATGATTCAAAAATGTGAACCCTTCTCCCCTGCACCAGCTCCTTAACCACACGTTCATCTGCTCGATCCTCCTGTTCCTACCCTCACTAGCCCATAGCTCCGGGAGCAACCCAGATATTACGACCTTCGAGGAATGCCTTTTTAAATTCCTGCCCAACTTCCTATATTCTCCGTTCAGAATCTCATCCTTTTCTCTTCCCATGTCATTGGTTATAATGTGTACAATGACCTCCTGTTGGTCCCTCTCCCCCTCGAGAACATTCTGCACCCTCTCTGAAGACATCCTTGATCCTGGCACCAGAGAGGCAACACACCATTCTGATTTTTCGCTGCTGGCCACAGAAACTTCTGTGCTTCTGACTAGACAGTCCCCTATCACAACCAATTGCTTGGTTTCCCTCATTACATTAGAGCCAGTCTTGATACCAGAAACTTGATGTTCGTGTCACATTCCCCTGAGAGTTCATCACCCCCTAGATTTTCCAAAACAGCATACTTGTTTGAAATGGGGATAGTCACAGAACATTCCTGCATTATCTGCCTACCTCAACCATTCCTGGAGTTAATCCTTCTATCTGACTGCATTTGCAGTTTTTCTCCCTTCCTCTAACTGCCTCCCATCACACCCCCATACTCTTGTAAATTCCTCATTGCCTCTGTCACTCCAACCGATCCATTTGATCCGTTAGGATTTGCTGTGTTTCCATGCTGTACATTTCTATGACTACGGGACTATACTCGGAGTTTAGAAAAAGGGGAAATTGGATTGAAAACTTACAAAATAATCAATGGCCTGGACACGTTGGGAAGATGTTTCCATTAGCAGGAGAGACAAGGACCCAAGGCCACAGCCTCAGAGTAAAAGAAAAATATTTTTGAACGGAGATACTTCTTTCGCCAGAATGGTGGAATCTGTGGAATTCATTGACACAGAAGGCTGTGGAGGGCATATTTAAAACATAGATAGTTAAGGAAAATGGGGTCTTGTGGTCTAATTATTACCATAGGCATTAACGATTTCTGCATAGACATTTCTCAACAGACAAATTCCAGCAACATTCTGAAGGTAAGAACAATTCTAATTTCCACAACTTCACAGCCAGATACCTACTCCCCCAGCTTACATCTTCACCATTTTGTTCCAAACCAGTTCAAGGTCTTCATTTTCAACTCTGTCAAAAAAATTGAGCTCGCCTGTGGGCAATCTTTCCCAAACTCTAATCCTCCCCTGATTCCATATTACAACCTACACAATGCCCAAATCTATTTTATTTACTCACCCTAACCAAGTGTTCCACTGATTAATTTCAGGACATGCACCTTCAACTCCATCCACAGACTTGCTCTAATTTGAGCCAGCCATCTTTCCCACAGCACACACTTTGTTGATTTTATAATAAAGCTTTTATACCACTTTCTTCGCCAGGGCCTTATTTTCCATATCTATTATGACCGCACACTTGCAACTCTTCCAAAACTACTTTTCCTCCTTCAAAAGCCTTAATGCTTCTTTTCAATTACCCTCATACTCCCCTCAATTAATCTCTAGCTGTCTCCTTCTGGGATTCGCTTCCTTCTAAACAGCAAACAAACTTTTCCATGAGGAACATTACAAATTGTTTAAAGAACATTTGCTTAATATAATTTGACTTTTGATTTTAAAAAAAAAATTAGCATAAATAGAATCGGTAACAAACAAATAGTCATCTTGCAACATGGATTTTTTTTTAAAACTTAACTAGATGTGAATTCTAAGAATTAATCATTAGCTCCAGCTCGAATCAAAGCAAAACTATCAAGCAGTTTCCATTTCCTATAATGACACAGAAAAGACAATTAAGCTGCATACTTTCTGCCAGGCGGAAGTTTGTAATGCTCTGATGTCAGCAATTGTTCTTGTAATCCAAATACTTAATAAGTGAGTCATAAGTAAGAAATATTGCAAAAAAAACCAAATATATCAGCAACTTACGTAGTGTCACTATGTAACAAAACATCACAAGATACTTTGCAGTGAATGTCATAGCACAAGTTTAACACCAAGCTACACAAGACAATATTTGGACAGATGACAAAGGGCTTGGTTAAGATGTAGGTTCTAAGCAGTAGTCACAAAATGTAAGAGAAGTACAGAGGTTTAGGAAGAGAATTTTGGAGTTCAGCACCTTGACACCTGAATACACTGAACAGCATTTTTACTTTTAAGACTCCATTAACACAAGATTAGAAATAAGGAGGAGTTAAGGCCTAAGTTGAGTCACTATCTTTGGGGAAAAAAAACAAACTGAAAAGAAAGCTCATGAAATAAGACAACTGAATATATACAAAACCAGAAGATTATTTTGAAATGAAGTTATATTTATAACGTAAACCAAAGAACTGAGGATGGAGACCTGAAACAAGAACAGAAACTGTCAGAGAAAGTCAAGCTTGTCAGCATTTGTGGAGAGAAAACAGATGACATTTAGAGTCCAGTGACTCTTCAGAAGAGTCACTGGACTCTAAACGTAAATGCTATTTTTTCTCTACAGATGCTGCCAGACTGACTGAGTGTCTCCAGCAATTTTGACAGTATCATTTTCACAACCCCGAGACACCCTACAGCACGTTAGAATCAATTAAGTACTTCTTTATTGTGTAGACACTGCTAGAAACATGGCACTAAATTTGTACACAGTTCTATTTTAGCAATAGGATAATAAGCAGACTTTCCATTTTAGTAATGCTGCTGGAGGGATAAGTATTGATCAGGACATCTTATGAAGTAGTTACTTAGTTTTTTTAAAAAGAGCTTGGTTACCAAAACGGCTAACCTTAAAACAGACTGTACAGACATGTTTAACCTGCTAACCTTTACTAGACAACTGCGACACATTTCAGGTGTTGTTCATTCAAATTGGTGACTTTCCTTTGATAGTCCGAGTCGTTTAGATACTCATATAGGCTACACAACAGTCATAAGATAAAACATTCTGGCTAAAATTGTCTTCCCATTTATGGTGATGAAGTTGATGATGTAAACAAAGTAATTGGGTAAATACTTCAACAGGCAAGAATATGGTATTCCACAAAGGCCTCAACTTATTATTTAATAAACCAGACAATTTAATAAACCCTTAGATGATAGGATAGAAACCTACATATTCAAGTGCTGACAGACAGACACTGTATACAGAAACAAAGTAAGAGAAACACTGATTAAGATAAAAGGAGGATCACTGTACCTGAAACATTAACTCAGCTTTCTCTCTACAGATGCTACTAGATCTGCTGAGTTTCTACAGCAATTTCTGTTTTTGTTACTGATGGATTAAAATTTGGCAATGGATTTCAATGCAGACAAATGTGACGCAATCTACTCTGGCCATAAAATGGCTAGAACAGGATATCTTCTAGTTAGAGTAAATCCAGAAACAGTAACTGTTCAAAAAGACTGGGGATCCAGGTCTTTCTCTAGCTTTGTATCACGACGGAGGAGATCTAATTGAGATATATCAAGATGTGGAGAAAGTGAGGTCTGCAGATGCTGGAGATCAAAGTTGAAACTTTATTGCTGGAACAGCACAGCAGGTCAGGCAGCATCCAGGGAACAGGAGATTCGACGTTTCGGGCACAGGCCCTGAAGAAGGGCCTGTGCCCGAAACGTCGAATCTCTTGTTCCCTGGATGCTGCCTGACCTGCTGTGCTGTTCCAGCAATAAAGTTTCAACCCATATATCAAGATGTCAAAGGGGGTTGACAAAAAAGATGGAGAGAGTATATTTCTTTTTGCAGGGCAATCTAGATTGAGAGGTCATAGATTTAGGATAAGGAGGTAGCAGATTTAAAACAGAGATGAGGAGAAATCACTATCAAAATTTTGTGAACCGGAGTGCAGTGGATGCCAAAACAGTGAGTCAATTTAAGGAGATACATAGATTTTGAGTTAGTAGTGGGTTGAAGGATTAGGGAAAGTGGACAGAAAAGTGGAGTTGAGGTCAAAATGACTCAGCTTTGATCATATCAAATGGTCAAGGCGGCTTGAGAGGCTGAATTGCCAACTCCTGGTTAGGTTCTTAGCTGAAGTTTCCAAATGGGAAGGAGAGAAGACTGGTATAAATGATGTACTTCAGCTCCAAGTCCAAAGTTTAATAATTTTGAAAGTCTGATCAGTTGAACATTGCAATAGTAATGTAAGTGGTGCTTATACAACTACACTGCTACCTCTCACACTTAAAACAACCCATGGCATATATGCAGGAGTCAGTCTGGTGGTGTAATGTTACATGTGAATGAGGGTTCTGGCCTATTCTCTAATTTAGCCTCAGCTCTTGCATGTAATTTGAAGTTGGCAGACCACTTGGAAGACCCTGTGTTACATTAGGAAACATTAGGTTCAGTTAACATTGACATCTTTAATGCTTTCTTGTCAACTTTTCTTCAAAAGAGGTGTTCATTCTTGACCTGTGTATGGTCCCACAGATGCATGTCATCATGTACCCCTTTCTCACGTGTAGGCCTCTATAAATCATTGGGGAATATTAAATGGGGTTGCCCTTCTCATGTATCAATGCAAGCACATGCAGAGAACCTTGAATGTGAAAACAGCTAACTGTTGCAGCACTGGAGAGTGTAGCATTTACCATCATCCTAACAGATTGGACACCAATGACCTTCCGAGCCTGCATGACCTAGCTATTCCAAGGATATATTCACAAAGTCAGAACTGGGAGTCAAAACTAAACTTAGCACTAATTCAAACTTTTCCAAGAGACAAACATTTTTGTAATGTTGAATTCCAAACTGAAGGAGCAAGAGACATTACAGGTCTTCAACAAAGACACCTTGGAGATCAAATACATAACTCTTGGAAGTGAAAATTGGCATATTAGATAACATAAATATGACCCATAGAATGAGACTTTAAAATAATTGCACAATATTAAAGTAGCAGAATGAATTCATACACCGTATGATAACGTAATAAATTTCAGTTTTGGGAGCTCCGTAATAAAAAGTAAAATGTTTTAGGAGCATAATGGAGATTCACCAGAATAAAGACAAGGCAACATGGGAAAATGTCATTGAATAAAGCTGCATAATGACATCTGAGATGCCACATATGACTACAACGGAACTGTGGTTCGTATAACATGGTTTGACTTAAGGGGCTGACACCTTGTTGGCCACCAAAACAGCTAGTAGATTGAACAAAAATATCTCAAACATATTTATAGATAACAATAAGTATGAGTGATTCTTGCTCTAAGGATTTAATCCACTTTAGAATGAAACAATCATGCCCTTTGAAGTTTTGCATTTATATTTTATGATATTATTGAATTTCCTTGATTTCAGCCTCTCACGATTAGGAAAACAAAAAGTACTACCCCCAAGGTAATTTTGCATCTCAAGGTTCAGACAGATAATGCAGATTTGTTTGAGCTTTACTCTTAGGAGAGTGTGTGGCAATTGTAACATGTCAATAGGTCAGTTGTTAAAGTTAAGCCAATATCTTTTAAAGTCCAATAGGCTTGTAAACTGAATCATCTTGTATTGCTTGCAGAGCCCCAAACTGAACCTTGTACAAGAAAGTCTGCAATTCCTTCCTTTGGGATAGCCCTTTAACATGGTGGGAAAGTTTGCGTGTTATGTCCCTACAACTTTGTTGGTAGAACAGCATTCAGGATAGGGCCACACAAGACAGGCAGGACAATAGGTGGAAGCCAGTCTGTAGGCAGGTCCTGGATTTGCTCGCAGGCTACAAAGTTAAGTTAAACACCTAACACAGCACAAAAGGATGCGCCCACCACAGATAAAATCCAAAGGCAAAACAAGTCTGTTACACTTATAAACATCAAATATAAACATCAACTGGGGAAAACCACAATGTGCCGGTGGAAAGAAACACTGAGCAGAATCAAATATCTTGTCCAAGACAGATAGAAGTGGAAGAAATGGTCCTCTTATGTTCCACCAGGTAAAAGGAGACTGTGAAACTACACTGTCATTAGGAAAGCTTACAAGAAAATTTTGTACTTTTTTTCAAACGTTCATACAGGTTGTAGACATGCTGATTATATGCTAACAGATAAAAATAATAAGATCAACTTCAAAACTGAAATCAGCAGTTGCAAGTATTCATTGCAGTTTTTAAATACACAATAATGTATCTTGATGCACAAATATAACATTATGCTCACTTCGATGCACTGTTAATAAATGCGTCCCATCACAATGTAAAGTTGAGAAGTCATGGTTTCTGTCCAGAGATGAAGGACTAAACATTACTTGACTTAACAAGTCAACATGTGAGTTTAAAAAAAAATAATCTTACATCAATAACTACAGATTCAAGAACTAATGAAATAAAATGGAATAAATTAATCAAGTTTATTGAAATAGCATAATAAAATTAAGCATTTTGTCTTGTAAGTGAGATGCTAAATTGGTTCAGTTTGTGATCAGTCAAGCTTTCACAGTGCCTTTATCAGCTCTGATCTCTGAAATGACACAACCAAAACAAAACACCTTATTTATCTCATTTGCTATTTGGGTCCTTTTAAATTGACTGCCATATATGTCTACAAACCAGTAATTATATTTCAAAAACACACTCATTGGCTATAAAGCATTTTGAGACATCCTGAGGATGAGAAGAACTATATAAATGCTGGTTTCTCTTTCCTACTGTAACTAACAAAAGCAAACGTAGCCTCAAGTAGAAATAATAATCTTGTACAGCGGTGGTTTATTCCGTGCAAGGTCACATTTCCTTCGATGTTGCTTTCAGTAAAGTGAAAATATTAAAAGGTTAAACAAAACTGCATGATAGTGTCGGTTTACTACTGCAATACGTAGTTATTTACTTCCTTCATAATTAAGTTTCACACAGTGAGATAAATAATTGATTTTAATTACTTGCAATGGGAGTGGAGGGTAAAGGTCAGGACGGTTTGCTACAACTTAATGGGCATTGATGTGACCACACTTGAACTATATACAGCTTTGGACTCCATCCTTAAGAGATATACTGACAATGAATGGAGTTCAGAGGAGAAACACTAGGCTGACTCCTAAGATCAAACAGTTTGCCTTGAGGAATACTTGAACAGGGTGGCCTATATTCATAGGAGTTTAGAAAAATGAGAAGTAATCTTGTTGAAATTTACAGGATTCTGAAGGGATTTGACAGGGTTGATGCTGAAGTTTGTGTCCTCTCATGGAAAAAATCTATAACTAGGAGAATTGTTTAAAAATGAAGGGTTTCCCATTTAACACAGCATGCCGAATTTCTTCTGAGAGCCTTTACTTTCTGGAATTCTGTTCTACATAAATCAATATTGAGTCATACAGGCAGCCTTATATAACACAGAAAGAGACCCCTAAATCCAACTGGTTCAAGACAAATCAGGTATCCTAAACTGATCTAGTCTAATGTGCCAGCATTTGCCCCATATCCCACTAAACTCTTCCTATTCACGTACCCATCTAGATGAATTTTCCACGTTTGTAGTTGCACCACCTCTGGCAACTCATTCCATATATGCACCAGCTTCTGCATGAAGAAGTTGCCCCTTCGATCCCTTTGAAATCTTTCTCCTCACCTTAAACCTATGCCCTCTAGTTTTGGATTCCCCTACCCTGGCGAAAATATCTTTCCCTATTATGCCCCTATTCACCCTATCCATGATCCTCTGTAAAGTCATCTCTCAGCCTCCGACACTCCAGGGAATAAAGCCCCAGCCTATGCAGCCTCTCCCTACACCTCAAATCGCTCTCCCCGCCCAATCCTGGCAACATCCTTATAAGCCTTCCCTGAACACTTTCAAGTTTCACAACATCTTTTCTATAGTAGGGAGACCAGAATTGAACATCACTGCATATACTGAAGTACACTGATAAATAAGGTAATTGGGATCTACAAAATCATGAAGGGTATAGACAGGGTGGTTAGAGATAAGCTTTTTCCCAGGGTGAAGGATTCAATAACGAGAGGTCATGCTTTCAAAGTGAGAGGTGGAAAGTTTAAGGGGGATACACGTGGTAAGTACTTCACACAGAGGGTGGTGGGCGTTTGGAACACGTTTCCAGCAGAGGTGGTAGAGGCAGGCACGGTAGATTCATTTAAGATGCATCTGGACAGATGCACGAGTAGATGGGGAGCAGAGGGACACAGATGCTTAGGAATTGACCGACAGGTTTAAACCGTACATTTGGATCAGCTCAGGCTTGGAGGGCCGGAGGGCCAAAGGACCTGTTCGTGGGCTGTAAATTTTCTTTGTTCTTTATTCTGTCAGGCAGAAAACTGGATGTAAGGCCATAATCAAATCAGTCAGAACCTTGCCAAAAGGGCGGACTGACAACCTCCTGCTCCTTTCCTTATGACGTTATGGTAAAGCAGTTGGATTAGTACCAAAAAAAATTCAACACCATCCAAAATCATTCCACCAATCTCAAAAGAGACTTATAAGCAATACGTCAGAACAGTCAAAGCCCAGCCACTGAACTTTGAACACTAACCTCTTGAATAGAACTAGGGAGGACCTGAAACAACTACCTCCTTAAAACTGTCATAATAAAATGTCCTGGACCTGGGGAGTTGATCAGGTACAAGTACAAACCGACCTTTAAATCTGGTAGGAAGACTACATCAGAGTCTCGGTGTTAAAAAGCCCGTCCTTCCAAAGGAGGGGAGACCAGAAGTTTCCTTGGTCACACATTTCCCACATTTGGACAATTTAAACTAAAGAAAAAACTCGCAAGTCGGTGGGCCACTTGAACCTCTCAAATAGACAGTGAAGCGGCCTGCCTCAACAGACAGACGGGGAGAAGAGAGGGTGGAAACCACAGGAGGCCCCGGTGAGTGAGGGAGTGAGACAAACTGACTGTTCTCCCACAACATCGGGCAACCCCAACCCCCTTCCCCCCCCCCATCCCAAGCAGGGGGAGGGGTCCCCAACCGCCGCCTTCCTTACATGTCCCCCACGAAAAAAATACATTCCAACGAGAACGGGAAACTGAGAACGTTTCCTTACCAAATGCGGCCAGGCCCGCTTCAAAAGGACAACCGCGGGCTCTTCTCCACCGCCGACGCCTCCAACGCGGCCGCCATCTTGCAGCGCCTGCTCACGTGACCCACTCTCACCCACCCCGCCCCGCACCCATTGGCCGCCGACGTCATGGATCCCACCTGTTTCACCGGCGTGTTCTGATTGGTTAGCGCGGATGCCAATCAGCCCCGGAGATGTTGCCAAGGTGGGGCAGAGTGCGCACGTGGGTGGGTCAGCACTAAGGTGTTCCGCTCTTAGGTAGGAGAGCCCCAACAAGTCACTGCGCTGTGCTGCACCCTCCCAATTATTTTTAAAAGCCTACCAATTCCAAATTCAGAAAAGCTTTGGTATTCTGCCTAAACTATTAATCCAGATGTGGAGGTACTGGCGTGGACAAAGTTAAAAATTACCAACAGGTTTATTTGGAAGCACCAGCTTTTTGAGCGCTGCTACTCCGTCAGCTAGCTAATGGAGCAACATCACAGGATACACGAATTATCGTAAAACATCAAAGTGTCATGCAACTGATGCGATGTATTGAACAAACCTAGATTGCTGTTAGGTCTTGGAATGGGGCTGCAGGTTTTGATTGATTAATATGAAAATCCCAAAACTTCTTTCAAGTCAAAGTACCAAAATAACTTAAGGTTTTATCGGTATGAACAAAAGGTGACATCTCAGTTTAGATAATGTTTTAAAGGTGAGGTTAGAGACTGTCTGTATCCCAATCTTGATCCAGAAACCAAGGCAATTTCTGGAAACTCAGGTGCGAATCCTGCCAGGCAGGTGTTGTAATTTGAATTTTTTTAAAAATGTGCATGTAAGTTCGCTCGCTGAGCTGGAAGGTTTGTTTTCAGATATTTCATCTGAATACACAATACACAAGAAAGGAAAGCAGTTAGAAGGACTAGTCATTAGAATCATAGAATCCCTACAGTGTGGAAACAGGCCCTTCGACCCAACAAGTCCACACTGACACTTTGAAGAGTAAACCACTATTATCCTATATTTATCCTATTATCCTATATTTACCCCTGACTAATGCGCCTAACTTACACATCCCTGAACGCTATGGGCAAAGTGTTTCTTTTTCCTTCTTAATGTTGATGTGACTGGCTGATTGTTTGCTGGGTTTCTTCTGTGAGTTTGTTGTCTTTCTCTGGGTCCGCTATGTGGATGACATCTTTGTCATCACTAAAATGAAACAAATTAGAGGAAACCTTCAAGACCCGTGAGTTTCACTAAGGAGGAAAACAGCAACAAACTGCCATTCCTACATGTGACAGTAGAGCGAACATCCAAAGGGGATCTTTAAACCAGCATCTACAGGTAAATAACACATATGGACCAAATACTGAATTACAGAAGCAATCATCCTAACATCCACAAACGAAGCTGCATTGGAACATTATTTCAACAAGCCACCACATACTGCAGCACAGAGAAACTATGAAGAGCAGAGGAAAATCATCTGTACAGTGTTTTCAAAAAGAACGAGTAGCCAATAAACACAGACCATCGATTTCTCAGCCACAAACCCAAACAAGCAGACAAAGCGTGTCCAGAAACCCTTGCCACTCTCCCCTACATCAAGGACATCTCGGAAATGACTGCCAGACTATTCAGGACCTCTTGGCATCACGGTAGCCCACAAGCCCACCAACACAATAAAGCAGCAGCTAATGAACTTGAACTATACAGACAACAAGCAAAACTAATATAATTTGCAAAATACCTTGCAAGAACTGTAACAAACACTACTTTGGACAAACAGGCTGAAAACTAGCCACCAGGATACATGAACATCAACCAGCCACAAAAATACATGACCCACTCTCACTAATATCTTTACATACAGATGAGGAAGGACACCACTTCAAATGGGACAACACATCCATCCTAGGACAAGCCAAACAGAGACACGTACGAGAATTCCGAGAAGCATAGCATTCCAATTGAAACTCTATCAACAAACACATCAACTTGGATTCCATTTAGCACCCTTTGAGAAAAAGAACAGGAAATGACATCACTGCAGGAAATGATGTCACCAAGCAAAGGAAACCTAAACACATAAATAAAAAGCGGGCCATACCACCAGCGCTTCACCAGAGTTTCACTGATGATGTTACCTAGTATGGTGACAAAACGTCAGAAAACAAACCTTCCAGCTCATCGAGCAAACTTACATCTAGAACCTCAACCTGAGCTACAAATCTTCTCAAAAATCTTTTTAAAAATGTAATGATGACCATGAAACCATTATTGACTTTTAGGAAAAAAACAATCTGGTTTCTTAGAAAAGAAAGTTGCCATCTCTATCCTGTCTAGAGACAAATAAGAAACTGCAGATGCTGGAATCCAACGTAGACAAGTAGGAGGCTGGAAGAACACAGCAAGCCAGGCAGCATCAGGAAGTGGAGAAGTCAACATTTCCTGAAGAAGGGTTATACCTGAAACGTTGACTTCTCCATCTCTTGGTGCTGCCTGGCTTGCTGTACTTTTACGTAGTTTGACCTGAATGTGACTCCAGACCACAGCTATGTGGTTGACGCTCCGGGCAATAAAGGATCATCATTAAATACTATCTTGGCCAGCAGCACTATATCCTGTGAATGGATTTAAAAAAAAACTCACTCCAGGGGATTGGTTTATAAAAATAGAAAAGTCTTATTGCAACTGTAAAAGATGCTTGTGAGACCACCCCAGAGTACTATGAGCAGGTTTGGCCCCCCTTAAGCAAAAATATAATTTCTTTGGAGGCAGTTCAGAGAAGGTTCACTAGGATGATCCCTGGTCTTATGAAGCTGGTGTTATGGTCTTCATGTGAATGTAGGAGGTATGGTTAGTAAATTTGCAGATGACACCAAAATTGGTGGGGTAGTGGCGAGGGAGAAAAGATTATCTCAGAGCACAACTGAACGTTGATCAGATAGGGCACTGGGCTGAGGAGTGGCAGATGGAGTTTAATTTAGATAAATGTGAGATGTTGCATTTTGGTTAGGCACATCAGAGCAGGACTAATACACTTAATGGTAAGGTCCTAGAGAATGTTGTGGAACAAATAGATGTTGGGGTGCAGATTCATAGTTTCTTGAAAGTGGAATCACAAGGAGACAGCACAGTGAAGAAAGTGTTTGGTACACGTGCCTTTATTGGTCAGTGCATTGAGTAAAAGAGTTGCAATGTCATGTTGCAGCTACTGGTTAGGCCACTTTTATTTTGGAAAACTACATTCATTTCTAATCTCCCTACTATAGGAAAAACATTGTGAAACTTTATAGGGTTCAGAAAAGATTTACAAGGATGTTGCCAGGGTTGGATGTTTTAAGCTATAGACTGGGACAATTTTCCTTGAAATGTTGAAGGCTGAGGGGTGACCTTATAGAGATTTATAAAATCATGAGGGACATAGAATGGATGAATAGTCAAGGTCTTTTTCCTTGGGTAGGGGTGTCCAAAACTAAAGGTTTAAGGTGAGAGAGGAAAGATTTGAAAGGGATCTAAGGGGAAGGGGAAACCTTTTCATGCAGAGGTGGTGGGTGCATGGAATGAGCTGCCAAAGGAAAAGGTGGAGGCTGGTTCAATTACAACATTGAAAAACTATCTGAATGGTAATATGACCAGGAAGGAGTAAGAGGGATATAGGCCAAATGCTGGCAAATGTGACTAGGTCAGTTTGGGATAATTGGTCGGCATGGATGAGTTGTTTCTGTGCTGTTGAGGATCTGAAATCTGACTATAGGCTGAAGAAACTAGTTGTAGTAAGGAACAACCATTTAATACATGCTCTTACTAACATACGCAGGAATAAAGTGGCTTCTTAATGAAAATAATATGACAAAATGGCTTCTAGGCTGCAAATTGACAATTCTGCTTAAAGCTGCATAAACTGGCTTCAACAAAGAGTAGCAGACAATGCTTCTTTTACAGCATAGAAATAACTAGACTAGATAAGACATTACTAGCCATCCTAAGTGACCTTCGTGTGCAGGTGCAAAAACTCGGTTCATGAGATAAGAATGGCTTAAATTTTGGAAGACAAGGTTGGTTCCCAGGAAATATCATTTGGCTGAGTTGCTATCAATAAAGTAATTTCATTAAAATTGATTAGTAATTGTTTGAATGTGCTCTTTGATTATGACCTGTACTTCTCTCAAAAGAAATATTTAAAATGTCTTTGTCGGATCTAAGATGGCGGCAATCTGAGAAGATCGCACTGCAGAGCTTCGCATCGCAGCAGGAGCAGGACGGTCCTTTAACCCACCCAACCCAGGTCATCAGGATTTCTTGGGGCATTGGAAAGATTGTGGAGCCCCAAGAAACATTTAAAAATTGACTTACCTGTATTTTCAGCTGTCCAGAAATGCCTAAAAAGGGAGGGGGAGCATCTGAGGCCGGGCCTGCAGTTCAGCCTGCAGCAGCCTCAGAGCAGATTACTCTCCAGGTGAACCAGCTTTCAAAATCTCGCGAGATGTTGGGGAAACAGATTGAAGAGAAGCTGGCTCCAGTCTCTCTCATGCTGCAGAAGCATGAGCAGCAGCTGGAAGACCTGGAGAAGAGGACGGATGAGGTGGAGCACAGGGTCACAGTGGTGGAAGCTGATGCCAGTTCATTCAAGGAAGAGATCCAAGCCCTGAAGACGCAGGTTCATAATTTGCGTGACCAAATGGATAATCTTAAAAACAGGGGCAGGAGAAAAAACATTCGGATCATCGGTCTGCCCGAGGGTAAGGAAGGTGAGCGGCCTGCGGAATTTGTTGAAGATTGGCTTCCGAAATTCCTTGACTTGGAGACTGGCATGAGAGGATTGAAGATAGAGAGGGCTCACCGGGTCGCAGCACGGAGGTTGGGTCCGGGTCAATGCCCTCGTCCTTTTCTGGTGCAGTTCCATCATTACTGGGATAAGGAGAGAGTCATGGAGGCTTCCAGACTCCAGGTGAAGGATCCAAAGGCCCTAATTTACGAGGGGTCTAAGATCATGTTTTTTCAGGACTTTTCAGCGGCGGTGATCCAGAAACGAAAATCGTATGATGGTCTCAAGAGAAGATTGAAGGAGCTTGGGATTCAGTACTCCCTGAGATATCCGGCACTGCTTCGGATCACCTTAGATGGATCCATGCATTTCTTTGACACATCGGAGAAGGCAAGAGACTTTGTGGACAAACTAACCTAATTTAAACAATTGTAGTATTTATAAATATCGTTGCATGGGTATGTGTTTATCATTCTGTAAAAGAAATGGAGGAAATCCAGTTGGAGCTTTTTTTTCCCTTTTTTTTACCTCTATTGATAATAATTTGGTTCAAACTATGTCTGGCGGTGGTTAAGATGTACATATTAAATTTCTAAGTTCGGACATACCAAAGGATGGGTGGGGTATTTATTCCCCTTTGTTTTTATAAAAGAATGTTTTTTTTATTCATATTGATATTCTATGGGGTGTTTATTCTTTTTAGCTTGTGCTTACGATGTGGCTCTAGCTGGGAGAAGTGAAGGTGGTTGAGATGGTTAGATGCCTATTTATGGGCAGTTCGGGACGGGTAGTTGCCCCCTCCGGGCAGGGGGTGAGTTCCCCTACTCAGCGCTATTGGCGCTTTATATGTTGGTTTGTTTTCTAGTTTTTGTTGTTTTTAATTTTTAATAATTTTGTATGTTTGTTAAATGTAGTGGTTTTAGTTTATGTAGTTTTTATATTTGGTGGACCATGCGACACTAAGGCTCAGCAATTTGTGGTTCGGGTTCCTCCTCTCTGGAATTTAAATGTAATTGCAGAAGATTATGGCTAATGATTTGATTAAATGGTGTACCTGGAATATCAAGGGAAGTCACTCACCAATTAAGAGGAAGAAGGTACTCTTGAGTCTTAGAAAGGAGAAGGTGGATATTGCTTTGTTACAGGAGACACATTTGGATGACAAGGAGCATCTGAAATTACAGCAGAATGGCTTTGACTGAGTTTACTTTTCATCAGTTAATACCAGAAGTAGGGGAGTGGCTATATTGGTTAGGAAAAATCTCTCATTTAAATTGTTGTAATGTGTTAAAGACGCATACGGGAGGTTTGTAATTCTTAAAGCCTTGATAAATGGGAAAGAATATGGCATTTTAAATGTTTATTGTCCCCCAGCTCATCCTCTTAAATTCTTGGTAGATGCTTTTTCTAAACTGATAAGTCTCAAATCTTGGCACATCATTATAGGGGGAGATTTTAACTGCCTCATGGACCCCACAGTAGACAGGTTGCCTAAAGGTCCCTCGGTACCCTCTGCTCAAACTAAACAGTTATTGGGTTTGTGTGGAGAATTAGGATTGGTGGACGTCTGGAGGTGTCTCCACCCTCCAGGTAGGGATTTCACATTTTTCTCCAATCCGCACAGATGTCACATGAGGATTGATTTTTTTCTGACCCCTGCGGTAGCCCTGGATCTGGTGGCATCCTGTACGATTGGTAATATTGCCATCTCTGATCATGCTCCAGTGTACCTCATGGTTAAAATTAAGGATGTTACAGTGGATTCAAGGTACTGGCAATGGACCCCTTTATTCTCATGGACAGCAAGTTTGTGGAGTATTTCTCTAGGGAATTTCGGGCATTCCTAGACGTCAACATAGGCTCGGTTGATAGCTCATCTGTTCTCTGGGAAACTGCCAAAGCTTATGCCAGTGGGTTAGTTATTTCATATTCCACAAGTAGGAAGCGGCAGAAGGGTGAGCAGCAACGTCTCCTTGAAGCACGGTTGAAGGCAGCCGAGAAGGCCTATTTTGACAGACACTCGTTGGTCAAACTACAGAGGATTACGGCATTGCGGTCTGCACTAAATTCCGTGCTCACACAGACAGCAAAGAAGGAGCTGGCTTTTGCAAAGCAAAGGTTATGCGAACAATGTAACAAGCCAGGCAAATACTTAGCATACCTTGCCAGAAAGAGAAGTGCCCCACAAACCATTACAGCGATTAAGGAAGGGTCTGGGAACCTAACATGTGATTCTAAAAAGATTAACGTGGCGTTCCAGAGATTCTACTCTAAATTATATCAGTCTGAGAATTGTGAGGAGGGGCAGGCCAAAATGGAATCCTTTTTTAAAGATCTGAAGTTCCCGGGTGTGACTCCCGAACAACAGTCCTTTCTCAATGCCCCATTATCAGAAGTGCAGGAAGCTGTGAGGCAGCTTCAGAGTGGAAAGGCGCCTGGTCCTGATGGACTTCCCAGTGAATTCTATAAGGAATTTATAAGCATACTGTCAGGCCCGATGCTGAATATGTTTAATGATTCATACAGTCATGTTTGTCTCCCACCATCTCTGAGAGAGGCCAATATTTCACTTATCCTTAAAAAAGGGAAGGATCCGGAAGAATGTGCTTCATACAGGCCCATCTCGCTCTTAAATGTGGACTTTAAGGTCCTTTCTAAGGCTCTTGCATTAAGGCTGGAGACTGTGTTACCTTCTATTAATAAAGAGGACCAGACGGGCTTCATAAAGGGTCGCAGATCCTCCAATAACGTTAGGAGGCTGCTTAACGTAATTCAAGCATGCCAACAGCAGTCAATACAGGGATTGGTGATTTCTTTAGATGCAGAGAAGGCATTTGACCAACTTGAGTGGCCGTACCTTTTCTCTACTCTGGACCGGTTTGGTCTGGGCGAAGTTTTCATAAGATAGGTAAAAGTTCTCTACAGTGTACCTCTCACTGCGGTCATTATCAACAGGGTACGATCAAGCAATTTTAATATTTCTAGGGGCAGCCGACAGGGCTGTCCCCTTTCACCATTACTTTTTACGTTGGTGATTGAACCGTTGGCAGAGGCCATTCGTGGGGATCTCAATATATCAGCTCCAGATGTGGGGTCAAAATTACATAAGATCTCGCTGTATGCAGATGATGTTCTAATTTTCTTGACAAATCCAGCAGTTTCAGTGCCTTGCCTGATAAAATGCATTCACGTGTTTGGCGTTTTTTCAGGGTATAAGATTAATTTTGCTAAATCAGAGGCTATGCCTATGGGTGGTCTTACGAAAGAGTTGGCTATTGAGAGTGACTATAGATTCCCATTTAGGTGGTCACAGGGGGGTTTTGTGTATTTGGGCACATTCATTACTCCAGTTCTGGATTGGCTGTTCAAAGCCTATTTTACTCAATTATTTGACAAAATTAAACAAGATCTCCAAAGATGGGAGGCACTTCCAGTCTCATGGTTGGGTCGGAAAGTGCTTATTAAGATGAATATTCTCCCTCGTTTGCTATACCCTATACGGATGCTCCCCCTGATTTTCAATAAACAAACACTCAGGAGACTGAACAGCTCCTTTATCTGGCACTGTAAACGGCCCCTCATTAAATTAGCCAAACTGCAGTTGCCTCACAGAATGGGGGGAGTAGACCTTCCGGACATTAAAAATTACCAATTAAGCTCGCTTTTGACCTACGTAAGTGATTGGGTTTGTGGGGACTCTCTTTCAATGTGGCTAGATATCGAAGTCTCCCAGGCAAGGTGCCCCCTTACCAGTTTGCAGTTTTTGGACAAGGTGAGGACAGTTAGGGAATATTGCCATAACCCAATTGTCATCAATATTGTTAAAGCATGGAGGGCAATTCGGCAGAGGGAAGGTAATATTGGCAAAACATCTTTGTTTACACCTTTAGTGGGTATGCCGAGTTTTCAACCAGGTATGATAGATTCAGGATTTAAATGTTGGGCAGCTAGGGGTACATCTTGCATGGGTAATTTATTTGAGGGAGATGTAATGATGTCCTTTGATCAGTTAGTACGGAAGTATGAGTTACCTAATAGAGACCTCTTTCGTTTTTTTCAAGTTAGGGATTTTATTCAAAAAAAGACCACACTTTGGACTGATCCCTACAAATCTGACATAGAAAGAGGGGTACTAAGGGCTAAGAGTACACTCTCTGTCAGTACTCTATATCACCAATTGGGGGGTGCCACCTCAGATGAGTCTGACCGACTCTGCAAGATGTGGGAAAGAGAGCTGGGTGTTGAAGTTTCTTCAGAGGCATGGGAGGATATTTAGGAGAATGCCAGGAAGATATCAATTTGCAATAGGACCCATGCTCTACAGTTAGCATGGGTCCACTTAGCCCCAAACCGTTTGTCAAAATTTAAACCAGGGGTATCTTCAGCATGCCCCAAGTGCAAGGTCTGTACGGGTACTCTTACCCATTGTCTTTGATCTTGTGACAGGCTTCAAACATATTGGAGCACTGTGATGGGTGTAATGGAGAGGATTTTAGGTGTAGGGGTGGAGAAGGACCCTATTTCGCTCCTTTTGGGCCTACCGTTGTATTTCCTGCAGACCCGCATAAGGCAAAACTTTTCAATATTCTTACATTCTGTGCAAGGAAGAATATCTTGCTAGGTTGGATATCAGAAAACCCCCCAGGCCTGTCAGGTTGGCGGAAGATTGTTATGGAGCATATTCCCCTGGATTTTCTCACAAATATGGTACACCACAAAACTGAGAATGTTTACAAGACATGGCAACCCTTTTTGAAATACCTGGACACAGATTTATCTGCCACACTAACAAGGGCTTTTATATAGCTGCAACGATTATGTTTCATGAGTCCAAAATCCAGGGAGGAGGAACTGTGAATGTATGAGTGTTTTGATTGGCTGGGCTGAGTTATTACTATTTATTTGTTTGTTGTTAGGTATTTATTTAGTTAGTTAAATAGCTAGTTTAGGTTTTTTTTTAATTTTATACTTCTCCATATATGTTTATACATTTGTATAGGAGGGTGGGTGGGGAATTTTTCTTATTATTTGGGTTTAGTTTTGTACTGTTTTGAATTGCATTGTTCTGTATTTGTTGTAATATTTAAAAATCTATTTTTTCTTAATAAAAATATATTATATAATACATGAAAAAAAATGTCTTTGTCTTAAGCCATATGGGCAGTTTCTCCGAGGAACATGGAAGTGTTTAACAGCTGTGTTACTGGACAACCTGTGCCCGTCCAAGATTGAATAAAGTGTGAAATCTTACAGAAGCAGACCGAGTGCTAGTGTTTATTGACTGATCGTGGAACAGAGAGACCCCTTCCCCTCAGGATCCAGATCTTCACTGTGTATCTCTGTGACTCTGCAACAAAGGTTAAAGAGGTTGGGATTCTACTCACTGGAGTTTAGAAGAATGAAAGGTGATTTCATTGAATCATAGGATTCTTAAAGGGCTTGACAGGATAAATGCTTCCCCTCATGGGAAGGTCTAGGACCAAAAGGCATAGTCTGAGAATAAAGGGGCGCCAATTTAAGACTGAAATGAGAAGGAATTTCTTCTGTCACAGGATTGTGAGTCTTTAGAGCCCCTTGCCACAAGAAACTGTGGGGACAGAGTACTTGTGTTATGGGAAAAAGGCAGCAAAGTGGATGTGAGGAGTGTTGGGTTAGCCATTGAGTTGTGGAGCAGAGTCGAATGGCTTTCTCTTGGTCCTATTTCTTATGGTTTTATTTCAAAGCATTTCCAACCCGGAGACACAGCATGCAGCTCAAGCTGCTTTACTTATTTTAATCTACCCGTTCAGATGTGTAATGACTCACCTGTGGAACAGTTGGGCTTTGAGCCCTTGAATTCTGTCCTAGCAGTAGGGGCACTACCATTCTACTACAAAAACCCCAGCATGCTGATTTATGCTCATGTTTGTGCCCTATACAAGCCTCCTTCCACACTTATCTTCAAACACCCATCTATTGCTCAATGCATAGAGAAGCAAAGCATTTTGGGTACCAGAAATATGGAATAAAAACAGATAGTATGGGAACAGATCAAGCAGCATATGTGGAGGGAGAAATAGTAAAGTATTTCAAATCCAATGGGACTGACTCTTCTTCAGAATTGGCTTCAGAACAGCTTCTATTTGTTGTTGGCTTGGATTGATTTATTTGCTCAAATTTAACGCTCCGCTGTACAATTCCACATGCTTACCAATGTTCTCTCTAAGCTGCACAGCCATGCAGTTGTGCAGTGTCCAAAGATCCACATACACTGATCAGCATGCCAACACTGTGCTAATGCATTCACTTCCAGTTTCTACACCCACAGATCTCGTAGGTCCCGGCAGCAGCTGAACAAATTAGAGGGAACATAGATGCTTGCCCAACTCAACAGGTTTCTCCTGAATATCCTACTGCAGAGTTTTGTGTCTATCTTACATTTATGGCCACTAGTTCATGGTATCCCCTGTATCATTCTGTACCTCCATCCATCTGGCCAAATAGGTCTATGCCAGGGTTAATGCTGTATCCTGTAAAGGGCTCATATTTGGATATGTCAATAATCAGGTTGCATCAGAAAGATGACTCTGAATACAATTTTGTGCTAGGCCTGACAGTACAATGGTAGAATATAAAATAACAAGATAATCTTACCAAAAGCTTAAAATCCACAGTCAGTGTAGATCTTGGCTCTGGACACAACCCCTTTTAAGACCAACCACCATGATAACAGACGGTGACAATGAGTGAACAACACTCCAGCAGGTGAAAGGCAGTGGGAAACAGCAATGAAGCCAAAGCTCAGAAGGGATAGGACAGAGCAGTGGGAAGAAGCAGAAGACAAAACAAGACACGAGGAAGCGGTTTATGTCAAGTGATTGAGCACACAGGACTGCACAAGAAGCAACCCCAGCAAAGAGAAGCCATAGAATAAACTCTACCGCTCCCAGAATGTTTAAAGAATATGAAAGCTCCAAAACAAGTCAAGAAGAAGCAAAACTGTTGCAATTATTTCACCACATACAGGAACACTCTAGGATTAGCAGCTAAGCCAAATCAGACCAGGTCATTACTGTTCTGTATGCAATCAGCAGCATACAGACAATCTTTTTGTTGAGACAAGGTAGAAATGAAGGAATTGCCATTTGTAAAGATATTATTTTGGCTTATGATACTTATTGCAGCCTTTGAAGAAATACAATTTTAGAAAGGGTGAGAATTAATGCCTATGTAAAAATTGGGAGACAGCAAAGAGTCATAGAGATGTACAGCATGAAAACAGACCCTTTGGTCCAACCTGTCCACGCCGACCAGATATCCCAACCCAATCTAGTCCCACCTGCCAGCACCCGGTCAATATCCCTCCAAACCCTTCCTATTCATATCCCCATCCAGATGCCTTTTAAATGTTACAATTGTATTAGCCTCCACCACTTCCTCTGGAAGCTCATTCCATACATGTACCACCCTCTGCGTGAAAAAGTTGCCTCTTAGGTCTCTTTTATATCTTTCCTCACTCACCCTAAACTTATGCCCTCTAGTTCTGGACTCCCCCACCCCAGGAAAAAGACTTTGTCTATTTATCCTATCCATGCCCCTCATGATTTTGTAAACCTCTATAAGGTCACCCCTCAGGCTCCGACGTTCCAGGGAAAACATCCCTAGCCTATTCAACCCCGCTCTATAGCTCAAATCCTCCAACCCTGGCAACATCCTTGTAATTCTTTTCCGAACCTTTTCAAGTTTCACACAGCTTTCCGATAGGAAGGAGACTAGAATTGCATGCAATATTCCAACAATGGCCTAACTAATGTCATGTACAGCCGCAACATGTCCGCCCAACTCCCGTACTCAATACTCTGACCAATAAATGAAAGCATACCAAACGCCTTCTTCACTATCCTATCCACCTGTGACTCCACTTTCAAGAAGCTATGAACCTGCACTCCAAGGTCTCTTTGTTCAGCAACACTCCCTAGGACCTTACCATTAAGTATATAAGTCCTGCTAAGATTTGCTTTCCCAAAATGCAGCACCTCACATTTATCTGAATGCCCTTGATTGATTAGAAGATCAATAACAGTTTGGAACTCTGAAACATGGCCTAGGTAGAGACCAGGAGAAAGTGAGGACTGCAGATGCTGGAGGTTAGTGTCTAAAAATGTGGTGGTGGACAAGCACAGCAGGTCAGGCAGCTTCTGAGAAGCAGGAGAATCAATGTTTCGGGCATAAGCCCTTCATCACGAATGACAGGGGGGTGCAGCTCAGAGATAAATGGGAGGGTGGGAGTGGGCGGAGGGAAGGTAACTGGGAAGGTGATAGGTAAATGGAGGGTGGGTGATGGAGATAGGTTGGAGGGGAGGGTGAAGCTGATAAATGGGAAGGAAGATGGACAGGAAGGACAGTTAAAGTGGGCAGTGCTAAGTTGGCGGGTTGGATCTGGGATGAGGTAGGAGGGGGAAGATGAGAAAAGCGGTGAAATCGATGTTGATGCTGTGTGGTTGGAGGGTCCTAAAGCGGAAGATGAGGGGCTCTTCCTCTGGGTGGGCGGGTGGCTAAGATTAGGCTGTGGAGGGGGCCAAGGCCTTGGATGTGCTTGGTGGAGTGGGAGGGGGTGTTGAAGTGGTTGGCCACAGGACAGTGGAGTTGTTTGGTGTGTGTGTCCCAGAGAGGTTCCCTGAAACGTTCTGCAAGTTAGCATCCTGTTTCCCCAGTCTAGAGGAGGCCACATAGAGAGCAACAGATATATGAGGTGTTTGGATGTGCAGGAAAATCTCTGTCGGATGTGAAAGGGGGACTTTGGAGCCTTGGATGGAGGTGAGGGGGGGAGGTGTGGGCGCAGGTTTTGCACCTCTTGCAACGGCATGGGAAGGTGCCATGAGTGGAGGGTGGTTTGGTGGGGGGGTGTGGACCTAATGAGGGAGTCATGGAGGAAATGTCTCTGCAGAATGCTGATAGGGGTGGGGAGAGACCACATTGTGGCTGGAGTCTCGGAAGAGAATTTATTGGATGTTTTACAATCATGGGAATTCTTGAGACGAGCAAAAGCAAGTAGATGTGAGCAAACAGAACCAGGTTTTAATCAAGGCTACAGGGAGGCTTCAGTGAGAAAACCAATTAAAAGCAGTGCAGTTTGTGGAACCCAGAAGAGAAAACATATTTAAACTAAGTCTAGGAAAAGGTAAAGCGAGAGTGCTGGCTGCCTTTACATGGTGATTTTACTTAACTGGGAGAAAGCTGCATCAACGCAAAACTGACGCTGTTAAAAATGCTGAGTGCCAGTCGTAGAGTCAAAGAATCATACAGCACAGAAATAGACTCATCAGTCCAACCAGCCCATACTGACTAAACAAAGTCCCAAATTAAACTAGTCCCACCTGGTTGTACATGGCCCATATCCCTTCAAACATTTCTTATTCATGTATTTATGTAAATGTCTTTTAACATTGTAACTGTACCTGCATGCACCACGTCCTCTGGCAGTTCATCCCACACACAAACCACTCCTTGTGGATGAAAAGTTACCCCTCATGTCCATCTTTCTCCTCTCACCTTAAAAATATATCGCCTAGTCTTGAAATCCCACACTCTAGGGAAAGACACCTATGAGGTCACTCCTCAACATCAGATGCTATACAAGTTGAGCATAACTTTATTTCTTTTGCAGTCTGTGCCACTATCAATAAAACCTAGAATGTTTTATTGTTTACTAACTGCTCTCTCAACTTGTCTTGCCACCTTCAATGATCTTTGCAGATGTATATCCAGGTTCTTCTGTTCTGCTCCAGTACCCGCTTTAAAGGTATATACTTTATATTCTGTTATCTCCCAATGTTCTTCCTAACAAATAAAATCATTTCACACTCATTGCCACTTGTCCACCCCCATTCCAATAACTTGTCTATATCCTTTTGAAGTTCTATGTTATCACTTTCATGATCCATAAAGCTTCCAAGTTTTGTATTATCAGCAAATGTTGAAAATATGTTCTATTCACAGAGTCATTGATGTAAAGCAGGAAGAGCAGGGATCCCAACACCCAGGCTGCCTTCCTCCAGTCCAAAATATATCTAATGATCACTACTCTTTGTTTCCTGTCATTTAGTCAATTTTCTGTCCCTTTGATTCGATACACTCCAACATTGCTGACAAGTCTATCATGTGGCATTTTATCAGTTGCCTTTTGGAAGTCTATGTACACCACATCAACAGCATTATCCTCATCAATCTTCTCCATTACCTTCAGCAAATAATGGTCAACTCTGCTTCATCTGCACAGCATGTTCAAATCATCATGAGGTTTACTCATCATGAACCTTCCGCCTGGACTTTGTTTTAATGAAAACAGAATTCAGCAACATCTCACAGCTACTTTCAACTACCAAGGACAGTCTTCAGTTCAAAGCCCCTTTAGAGAACTGAAAGTTCAGCCTATATTCTTGGGAATTTAGAAGAGTGAGGGGAGATCAAATTGAGGTATTCAAGATGATAAAAGGTGTCGATAAAATAGACATGGAGTGGATGCTTCCTCTTTTGACGCATTCTAGGATGAGAGGTCATAGTTTCAGGATAAGGGGTAACAAATTTAAAACAGAGTTGAGGTGAAACTATTTCCCCCAAAGGGCAGTGAATCTGTGGAATTCGCTACTCCAAAGTGCAGTGGATCCTGGGGCAGTGAGTAAATTTAAGGAGGGGTTAGATTTTTAATTGGTAATGGGTTGAAAGGATATGAGGAGAAGGCAGGAAAATGGGATGAGGAGCATATCAGCCATGATCGAATGGCAGAGCAGTCTCGATGGGCCGAATGGCCTAATTCTGCTCCTTTATATCCCTTATGAACTTATGAATATGCATAATTACAAAACTTTTTAAAACTGTTTGCCACAGTAAAAAGAGTCTAACTCAAACATAAAAAGAAAACTCCACCACAATGAGTAGCACTGAGATAATAAGATTGAAGAGTGTTCTGAATGAAGGGTCTCTGGACTTGAAATGTTAACTCCATTTCTCTCTCCACAGATGTTGCCAAACCTGCTGAGATTTTCCTGCTGTTTTTATTTGTATTAGATTCAAGAAACAAATTAGATCCAAAGAAATATCATATGACAGCAAATACATTATCAAACATTCCAGTTGAACAACCAACACATGTGGGCATAAATTTTATTTGAGAAATAGTCATAAACGTCTGAAGTTACAAATTACCCACTGCAACAAAGGGATTAGAAAGAAACCAGAATGCTCAGGAAGTAGAGCAAGAATGTAGTTACTAGATAAAAGTGATGGCTAGAATACATTTTAAGTAATCAATACTCAAGCAATACTTCAAATGACAAAGACATCTGCATGTCATAGATGATTTCTTGATTAACATTGAAAGATTGCTCATTCCAGAGGTCCTCGGACTCACCATTCTTCAGAAGATACACTGAGGGTATGTATTATAACAAGTTATATCAGAACACAAAAGTTCAGGTTGTGGTCATGAATTTCAAGATCATTGGAAGAAATTATTTTGAACCAAATCACTTGTGCCATTTCCTGTCAAGAACAAACTGAAGAGCTAATGGTTTCTTCATTTCTGTCCAGGCAATGGGAGCACCTCGATGTGACCTAAAATATTTAATTTGCATTTGCAGAATTGTATTAGCAGATGGATTCTATTTTACCTGCAACCCGTTCTGAAAGATGAAAGACTTAACAGCAATCTAGGTTTGTTCAATATATTGTTTCAGTTGCATGACATTGTAATCTTTTGCTATAAATTGTGTATCTTATGATCCTGCTCCACAGCTACCTGATGAAGGAGCAGCGCTCCAAAAGCTAGTACTTCCATATAAACCTGTCGGTTGACAACCTGGTGTTGTTTAATTCTTAACTTTGTCCACCCCAGCCCAACACCGGCATCACCGGAATGGCAGCCGGTGACAAGCGGCGTCTCGCAGGGTTCAGTGTTGGGGCCGCAGCTGTTCACGTTATATATTAATGATCTGGATGAAGGGACTGGGGGCATTCTAGCGAAGTTTGCCGATGATACGAAGTTAGGTGGACAGGCAGGTAGTACTGAGGAAGTGGGGAGGCTGCAGAAGGATCTAGACAGTTTGGAAGAGTGGTCCAGGAAATGGCTGATGGAATTCAATGTGAGCAAATGCGAGGTCTTGCACTTTGGAAAAAAGAATACAAGCATGGACTACTTTCTAAACGGTGAGAAAATTCGTAAAGCCAAAGTACAGAGGGATCTGGCAGTGCTAGTTGAGGATTCTCTAAAGGTAAACATGCAGGTTGAGTCCGTGATTAAGAAAGCAAATGCAATGTTGTCATTTATCTCAAGAGGGTTGGAATATAAAAGCACTGTTGTGCTACTGAGACTTTATAAAGCTCTGATTAGGCCCCATTTGGAGTACTGTGACCAGTTTTGGTCCCCACACCTCAGGAGGGACATACTGGCACTGGAGCGTGTCCAGCGGAGATTCACACGGATGATCCCTGGAATGGTAGGTCTAACATACGAGGAACGGCTAAGGATCCTGGGATTGTATTCATTGGAGTTTAGAAGATTAAGGGGAGATCTAATAGAAACTTACAAGATAATACATGGCTTGGAGAGGGTGGACGCTAGGAAATTGTTTCCGTTAGGCGGGGAGACTAGGACCCGTGGACACAGCCTTAGAATTAGAGGGGGTAAATTCAGAACAGAAACGCGGAGACATTTCTTCAGCCAGAGAGTGGTGGGCCTGTGGAATTCATTGCCGCAGAGTGCAGTGGAGGCTGGGACGCTAAATGTCTTCAAGGCAGAGATTGATAAATTCTTGATGTCACAAGGAATTAAGGGCTATGGGGAGAATGCGGGTAAGTGGAGTTGAAATGCCCATCAGCTATGATTGAATGGCGGAGTGGACTCAATGGGCCGAATGGCCTTACTTCCGCTCCTATGTCTTATGGTCTTATGGTCTTATATCATAAAATATTTATCACGGTCCTCAACTATTACACAAGATAGAGTGAGGTTAAACGCTTGCATGGACTCACATTCAAAGCCACCATTACCTTACTCAAGATGTTTTTTTGCGACAGGCAGCATTCCAGACGTAGTTGTTTCTGATGACAGCCACAGTTTGCAAATGAATGTCACAGAAACCAAGGAGATTGTTTACATCACCATCTGCTCTTTATACTCATAGGCTAATGGAAAGGCCAAGAGGGAAGAAAAGTTAATCAAAGCCATTTGAAAATAAGGTAAGGATTTCAACTTGGCATGACTGAGTGACTGTTCTGTGCTATGACAAAAGGGTTCTTGCTCTATGCAAACTTTTAATGGGCAGAAAATTACGGACTCAACTCCCAGCTCTTTTCACAAATACACACTAATTGTTGCAGCAACAGTGAGAGAGAGAGTACCAAGCAAGCCAGCCAGAATCTACAACCAACACGATAGAGTTCATGGCCTCTCAGAACTCTGAACAGGGGAGTCGCTATGGATACATGAACAGAACAACGAAGACAAAATACTGGAAGAATGTAGCAGTAAAAGTCTTATATCGTGCCAAGGAAGAATTGAATCCAGGGAGAAACAGGGTGCCCTAATTTCCAATAAAGAGAGACTCCCAATGGAATGGAGCTCGACGGATGATGGAGAAAACAACCTGAATGAAAACTGTAATTCTCTGATCACGCAACATCTCTTCTTCCTCAGGCAGCTGAGAAAATTTGGCATGATGGCAAATACCCTTGTCAACCTTTATAGGTGCGCCATCGAGAGCATTCTGTCCAGATGTATCACTACCTGGTATGGCAACTGTACCATTCAAGATCAGAGATAGTTACAGAGAATGGTGAACTCCCCAGACAATCACAAAGGCCAACCTCCCATCTATAGAATCCATCTACCAGGCCCCTGTCAAAGGAAAGGCTGCCAGCATTCTCAAAGATTCATCCCACCCTGGCAATGTTTTTCTACAACCTCTACCATAGGGGAGAAGGTACAAAAGCCTGAACACATGCACCACCTGGTTTCGAAACAATTTCTACCCTACTGTTGTTAGAATACTGAATAGACTCACAAACTCTTAACAATCGCCTGTACCTGTGTTTTTCTTTTTGCTACTGTTTACCTATTATTTACTTATCTATGCTACTTAACTCTGTGATCTGCCTGTATTGCTCACAAGACAAAGCCTTTCACTGTGACTCGGTACACGTGACAATAAATTCAATTCAATTCAATTCAATGAGTCCCCCAGAGGATCTGTTTCTATGCTGTATGGGTGCAGGAGAGAGAGAGAGAGAGAGAGAGAGAGAGAACCTGCACAGTTACTGCCTTTGCTGTTTGAATTCGTGTATCGCTGGACATCAGAGTACATCTGGGAAAATTAACAAACGGTGAAATTCACAACTAATCTTGGAGGAACTGTTGGGCGAAGTTCACAGCGCAGTATCAGATAAGTTAATTGTTGTTTTAAGTCTGTCCAAGAGAAAGGCTGCAGTAGTGAGTATAGTGGATTCTTTCTTGATTATATGTTTTTGGAGATAAGTCTCTTGATTAGACTTAAAATATAAGCCATAGCTATTAATTTAACCTGGAGCAGTGTTTGTAGAGGAACAAGACGGTGTTATTTTCTGGGTCTGTAGATTGTGAAGGGCAAAAGTGGCCTTTGCAGTGATATGTACTTCTTGTCAGATGTGGGAGTTTAAAGAGAGTTTAAGGGTTACTGCAGATTCTATCTGCCATAAATACTGTTGGATGCAAATCTTATCAGATTGAGTGGATCAGTTGGAGAGACAGATAGAAGCGATGAGGAATTTGCAACAGCAACAGTATGTGATGGATGGCAGTTATAGGAAAGGGGGGAAAGTCTCAGATACAGTCATATAGATGGGTTAACTCCAGGAAGGGTAAGAGAGGTAGGCAGCTTGTGCAGGAGTTTTTTGTGGATATACCCATTTCAAACAGGTATGCTGTTTTGGAAAATGTAGGGGGTGATGGATTCTCAGGGGAACGTGGCACGAACAGCCAAGTTTCTGGTATTGAGACTGGCTCTAATGCAACGAGGGGCACATCGGCTTCCAAGAGATCAATTGTGTTAGGGGATTCTGTGATCAGAGGTACAGACAGATGTTTCTGAGGCCAGCAGAGAAAAAGCAGAATGGTGTGTTATTTCCCTGTTGCCAGGATCAAGGATGTCTCAGAGAGGGTGCAGAATGTTCTCACGGGGGAAGAGGGGCCAGCAGGAGGTCATTGTCCACATTGGAACCAACGACATTGGAAGGGAAAAGGTTGAGATTTTGAAGGGAGAGTACAGAGAGTTAGGCAGAAATTTAAAAAGGAGGTCCTCAAGGGTAGTAATACCTGGATTACTCCCAGTGCTATGAACTAGTGAGGGCAGGAATAGGAAGATAAAGCAGATGAATGCATGGCTGAGGAGCTGGTGTGTGGGAGAAGGATTCACATTTTTGGATCATTGGAATCTCTTTTGGGGAAGAAGTGACCTGTACAAGAAGAATGGATTGTACCTAAATTGGAAGGGGACTAATATACTGGCAGGGAAATTTGCTAGAACTGCTTGGGAGGATTTAAACTAGTAAGATGGGGGGGTGGGACCCAGGGAGATAGTGAGGAAAGAGATCGGTCTGAGACTGGTACAGCTGAGAACAGAAGTGAGTCAAACAGTCGGGGCAGGCAGGGATAAGGTAGGACTAATAAATTAAACTGCATTTATTTCAATGCAAGAGGCCTAACAGAGGAGGCAGATGAACTCAGGGCATGGTTAGGAACATGGGACTGGGATATCATAGCAATTACAGAAACATGGGTCAGGGATGGGCAGGACTGGCAGCTTAATGTTCCAGGATACAAATGCTACAGGAAGGATAGAAAGGGAGGCAAGAGAGGAGGGGGAGTGGCATTTTTGATAAGGGATAGCATTACAGCTGTGCTGAGGGAGGATATTCTTGGAAATACATCCAATGAAGTTATTTGGGTGGAACTGAGAAATAAGAAAGGGATGATCACACTATTGGGATTGTATTATAGACCCCCAATAGTTAGAGGGAAATTGAGAAACAAACTTGTAAGGGAAAATTGCGGTCTTTGAAGAAGGAGGCCATCTGGGTTGTTCGGTATTGGAATTGGTCCTCCTGGGAGCAGATGCGGCGGAGGTGAAGGAATTGGGAATATGGGATACCTACATTCCCTGCAACTCCATGCCTTGCAGCCATGCGCCACTACCTACATTCCCTGCAGTCAGCCCTGCCCAGCTCAGGATAACACTCTCACAGACCTGCAAAGGAACTGTAAAAATGCCATCCCATATTCCCAATTCCTTCGCTTCTGCCACATCTGCTCCCAGGAGGACCAATTCCAATACCGAACAACCCAGATGGCCTCCTTCTTCAAAGACTGCAATTTCCCCTCAGACGTGATCGACGATGCTCTCCACCGCATCTCCTCCACTTCCTGCTCCTCCACCCTTGAGCCCCACCCCTCCAATCGCCACCAGGACAGAACCCCACTGGTCCTCACCTACCACCCCACCAACCTCCAGATACATTGTATCATCCTTCGTCATTTCCGCCACCTCCAAACAGACCCCACCACCAAGGATATATTTCCCTCCCCACCCCTATCAGTGTTCCGGAAAGACCACTCCCTCTGCAACTCCCTCGTCAGGTCCACACCCCCCACCAACCCAACCTTCACTCCCGGCACCTTCCCCTGCAACCGCAAGAAATGCAAAACCTGCGCCCACACCTCCCCCGTCACTTCCCTCCAAGGCCCCAAGGGATCCTTCCATATCCGTCACAAATTCACCTGCACCTCCACACACATCATTTACAGCATCCGCTGCACCCGATGTGGCCTCCTCTACATTGGGGAGACAAGCCGCCAACTTGTGGAACGTTTCAGAGAACACCTCTGGGACACCCGCACCAACCAACCCAACCGCCCTGTGGCTGAACACTTTAACTCCCCCTCCCACTCCACCAAGGACATGCAGGTCCTTGGCCTCCTCCATCGCCAGACCATGGCAACACGATGCCTGGAGGAAGAGCGCCTCATCTTCCGCCTAGGTACCCTCCAACCACAAGGGATGAATGCAGATTTCTAGAGCTTCCTCATTTCCCCTCCCCCATCTTATCTCAGTCCCAACCCTTGGACTCAGCACTGCCTTCTTGACCTGCAATCTTCTTCCCGACCTCTCCGCCCCCACCCCCTCTCCGGCCTATCACCCTCACCTTAACCTCCTTCCACCTATTGCATTTCCAACGCACCTCCCCCAAGTCCCTCCTCCCTATATTTTATCTTAGCCTGCTTGGCACACCCTCCTCATTCTTGAAGAAGGGCTTATGCCCGAAACGTCAATTCTCCTGCTCCTTGGATGCTGCCTGACCTGCTGCGCTTTTCCAGCAACACATTTTCAGCTCTGATCTCCAGCATCCTCACTTTCTCCTAAATTGGAGAAAGGCCAATTTTGACGGTATTAGGCAAGAACTTTTGAAAGCTGATTGGAGGCAGATGTTTGCAGGTAAAGGGAGGGCTGGAAAATGGGAAGCCTTCAGAAATGAGATAACAAGAATCCAGAGAAATCCAGGGTGAAAGGAAAGGCTGGTAGGTATAGGGAATGCTGGATGACTAAAGAAATTGAGGGTTTGGTTAAGAAAAAGAAGGAAGCATATGTCAGGTATAGACAGGATAGGTCGAGTGAATCCTTAGAAGAGTATAAAGAAAGTAGGAGTATACTTAAGGGGGAAATCAGGAGGGCAAAACAGGGACATGAGATAACTTTGGCAAATAGAATTAAGGAGAATCCAAAGGGTTTTTACAAATATATTAAGGACAAAAGGGTAACTAGGGAAAGAATAGGGCCCCTCAAAGATCAGCAAGGTGGCCTTTGTGTGCAGCCACAAAAAATGGGGGAGATACTAAATGAAGATTTTGTATCAGTATTTACTGTGGAAAAGGATATGGAAGATATAGACTGTAGGGAAATCGATGGTGACATCTTTCAAAATGTCCAGATTACAGAGGAGGAAGTGCTGGGTGTCTTGAAACAGCTAAAGATGGATAAATCCCCAGGACCTGATCAGGTGTACCCAAAAACTCTGTGGGAAGCTAGAGAAGTGATTGCTGGGCCTCTTTGTATTATCGATACAAAGGTGAGGTGCCGGAAGACTGGAGGTTGGCAAACACGGTGCCACTGTTTAAGAAGGTCAGTAAAGACAAGCCAGGGAACTATAGACTGGTGAGCCTGACCTCAGTGGTGGGCAAGTTGTTGGAGGGAATCCTGAGGGACACGATGTACATGTATTTGGAAAGGCAAGGAGTGATTCGGGATAGTCAACATGGCTTTGTGCGTGAGAAATCATGTCTCACAAACTTGATTGAGTTTTTTGAAGAAGTAACAAAGAAGATTGATGAGGCAGAGCAGTAGAGGGGAAAGATATAAAAGAGACCTAAGGGGCAATTTTTTCACGCAGAGGGTGGTATGTGTATGGAATGAGCTGCCAGAGAATATGGTAGAGGCTGGTACAATTGCAACATTTAAGAGGCATTTGGATGGGTATATGAATAGGAAGGATTTGGAGGGATATGGGCCGGGTGCTGGCAGGTGGGACTAGATTGGGTGGGGATATCTGGTCAGCATGGACAGGTTGGACCGAAGGGTCTGTTTCCATGTTGTACATCTCTATGACTCTATGACTCTATGACTAAAAGCATAGAGATTAGAGGCCCTTAACCTCCATTTGGGGAGACTGGTGAAACTACCACATTACTTACCTATGTGAGCCAAAGATAATGACTGAGTTTTAGGGGGATGGTGGAGATATAAATGCCATTACAGTCCCCCCAGAGGACCATATTGGAGAGTCATAGTCTAGGGAAGTGATTGCTGGGCCTCTTACTGAAATATTTGTATCATTGATAGTCACAGGTGAGGTACCGGAAGACTGGGTATTGGCTAACGTGGTGCCACTGTTTAAGAAAAGTGGTAATGACAGGCCAGGGAACTATAGACCAGTGAGCCTGACCTCGATGGTGGGCAAGTTGTTGGAGGGAATCCTGAGGGACAGGATGTACATGTATTTGGAAAGGCAAGGAGTGATTCAGGATGGTTAACATGGCTTTGTGCGTGGGAAATCTTGTCTCACAAACTTGATTGAGTTTTTTGAAGAAGTAACAAAGAGGATTGATGAGGGCAGAGCAGTAGATGTATTCTATATGCACTTCAGTAAAGCATTCAACAAGGTTCCCCATGGGAGACTTGTTAGCAAGGTTAAATCTCACGGACTACATGGAGAACTAGCCATTTGGATACAGAACTGGGTCAAAGGTAGAAGACAGAGGGTAGTGGTGGAGGGTTGTTTTTCAGACTGGAGGCCTGTGACCAGTGGAGTGCCACAGGATCGGTGCTGGGTCCACTACTTTTTCTCATTTATATAAATGATTTTGATGTGAGCATAAGAGGTATAGTTAGTAAGTTTGCAGATGACACCAAAATTGGAGGTGTAGTGGACAGCGAAGAAGGTTACCTCAGATTACAACAGGACCTTGATTAGATGGGCAAATGGGCTGAGAAGTGGCAGATGGAGTTTAATTTAGATAAATGTGAGGTGCTGCATTTTGGGAAAGCAAATCTTAGCAGGACTTATACACTTAATGGTAAGGTCCTGGGAAGTGTTGCCAAACCAAGAGACCTTGGAGTGCAAGTTCATAGCTCCTTGAAAGTGGAGTTGCAGGTAGATAGGATAGTGAAGAAGGCATTTGGTATGCTTTCCCTTATTGGTCAGAGTATTGAGTACAGGAGTTGCGAGGTCATGTTGCAGCTGTACAGGACATTAGTTAGGCCACTGTTGGAATATTGTGTGCAATTCTGATCTCCTAGGAGAAAGTGAGGTCTGCAGATGCTGGAGATCAAAGTTGAAACTTTATTGCTGGAACAGCACAGCAGGTCAGGCAGCATCCAGGGAACAGGAGATTCGACGTTTCGGGCACAGGCCCTTCTTCAGGAATGAGCAGAGAGTGTTCAGCAGGAGAAGATAAAAGGTAGGGAGGAGGGACTTGGAGGAGGGGAGTTGGAAATGTGATAGGTGGAAAGAGGTCAAGGTGAGGGTGATAGGTCGGAGTAGGGTGGAGGCGGAGAGGTCAAGAAGAAGACTGCAGGTCAGGAAGGCGGTGCCGGGCTGGAAGGATCCGGCTGAGACAAGGTGGGGGGAGGGGGGATGAAGAAACTGGTGAAGTCCAAGTTCATCCCCTGCGGTTGGAGGGTTCCCAGTCGGAAGATAAGACGCTCCTCCTCCGACCGTCGGGTTGTTGTGGTTTGGCGGTGGATGAGTCCAATGACCTGCATATCCTCGGTGGAGTGGGAGGGGGAGGGGGAGGGGGAGGGGGAATTCTGGTCTCCTTCCTTTCGGAAAGATGTTGTAAAATTCAAAAGGGTTCAGAGAGGAAGTGTTGGCAGCATTGAAAAGGCATCTGGATGGGTCTATGAATAGGAAGCAGTTAGAGGGATATGGGCCAAGTGCTGGCAAATGGTACTAAATTACAACGATGTTGCCAGGGTTGGAGGATTTGAGCTATAGGGAGAGGCTGAACAGGCTGGGGCAGTTTTCCCTAGACCGTCAGACGCTGAAGGGTGACCTTGTCGAGGTTTATAAAATCATGAGGGACATGGATAGAATAAATAGACAAAGTCTTTTCCCTGGAGTGGGGAGTCCAGAACTAGAGGGCATATGTTTGGGATGAGAGGGGCAAGATATAAATGAGATCTAAGGGACAACTTCTTCACGCAGAGGGTGGTACATGTATGGAATGAGCTGCTAGAGGAAGTAGTGGAGGCTAGTAAAACTGCAATATTTAAAACTCATCTGGATGGGTATATGAATAGGAAGGATTTGGAGGGATATGCTGGGTGCTGGCAGGTGGGACTAGATTGGGTTGGGACATCTGGTCAGCATGGACGGGTTGGACTGAAGGGTCTGTTTCCGTGCAGTAAATCTTTATGACTCTATGAATCTAAGGAGACTTATCTGTATCCAACAATTGGTAAGCTCCATCATTTTCTATCTCCTAATTGGCAGAAAAATAAAACAAGAGTCCACTTCATTTTCTGGCATTATCATTGCCTTCTTGCAGAAAACTACTACATAACTACAATTATTAAATTACAAACCTACAATTCTTAAAGGAGCAGGAACAGGGGAAAAAAGTGCAACAAAAGCAGAAGTATAAAACAAAAGGAAGGATAAAAATAAGCAAAACTAGTAAAAGAAATAAGCAAACACTGCACTCTCCTTTACTTCCGAAACAATGAAAAGAACTGCATGAAAAATTGAAGGTAAAGTCTTAATTATGGATTGAGCATGCAGAGACACATTTACCAAGTTCGATTCCAGCCTCGGGCGACTGTCTGTGTGGAGTTTGCACATTCTCCCTGTGTCTGCGTGGGTTTCTTCTGGGTGCTCCGGTTTCCTCCCACAATCCAAAGATGTGCAGGTCAGGTGAATTGGTCATGCTAAATTGCCCATAGTGCTTAGGGATATGTAGGTTAGGTGCATTAGTCAGGGATAAATATAGAGCAAAAGGATAGGGGAATGGCTCTGGGTGGGATATTCTTTGGGGGGTCGGTGTGGACTTGTTGGGCCAAATGACCTGTTTCCACACTATAGGGATTCTATGACATACCCTTCAATTTACTATCGATGACATAATTATTCAATTATCAACAACTAATTATTCAACAATGATATGCAGTTTTATTTTATAGATTCAAACAATACATAATCCTGAGAAAAGAGGTCTAAAAATTTTGTTTGCTATTAACAAAGAGCGGCTTTACAGTATTAACACAGCTGTTTTGTCTGTGGATAATAAAAAAGATTCACAAAAGATCAGGAAAGTTCTCAAAAATCAGGTCAAAGTAAGAACTACCTTCAGGTTAACAGCATCTAACTCATGTCAGATAGACAGCAACCCAAGGCTCTAGTGACTGATTTGTTAGAAGATGGCATAGCAAAGGGCATGAGTGTGAATTTTGCAAAGAGGCTTATTGAGTTAATCATCACCTCAACAATGATTAAAGTCTTTAGTAAGGATCTTTTGGAAAAGGATCCATTTATGCATATTTAAAGATAGACACAAGTATGATGTCTAGCAGACCAACAATAATTATGTGCTTAAGATCAGATTTCTAAAACATACAAGCAGGCCAAATCATAAAAAGTCATCATTGATCATGGTGCTACAACGCGAAGGAACATTCAAACCAATGAACAAACAGGTGAATGACCAATGAATTAGCAAACTCCAGTGTGTGACACTGCAATTATATAATAAAATTCAGGAAGAAAATTATAATAATGATCATTATACCATGATGTTAATTGGCAGCACCAAGTACCAAGACAAATTAGTCAAACAAGTACAACAGAAACCACAATGTACCTCTCCAACTGAGTATACAATCATCAAACCAGGATGAGTTCGCCAAATGTCTGAAGTGTTACATTGAAGTTAGATTTCTTGTTAACAGCTGCTCTTATAATAGTGGCAACACATGCCTCTATAAACAATGTATTTGTATTTAGGATGCTTTTATCTTTGGAAAAACTTGATGGAATGTTATGTTTCACAATCAGCATGCCTGAATACCTTTAAGTAACGTGCTCATGATATGATCACTATATCGTAGCACCTGACCTGAGGATCTAAAAGCCTCATACTTTACCTTAACTCAGGATCACTTGAAACTTGATTAACACCAGGTTATAGTCCAAAAGGTTCATTTCCAAATAAACCTGTTGAACTATAACCTGGTGTTGTGTGATTTTTAACTTTGTCCACCTCAGTCCAACACCGGTATTTCCACATCATTGAAATTTGCTGCCATCCTATTGGAAACAATGCTGCTGTGTGTAACTCAATGTGTCTGAAGACTGTCATGTGTGTTTGTAGTAGTTAGCCGTTATAAATATCTGTTGGATTCTTTAATTCCATGTTATCCACATTCAATTTCTCATGTTATGAGAAATAACACTAGCACCACTACCAACAGGTAAAACACCTTGCCTGAGGTAAGCTCACATTATGTAAGATATTAGAAATAATGTGTGGGAAAAGATCTGCCACCCTGCCTACCCATAGCATGCCCACACAGAATATAGGAAATCAAACTTGGCCAAACCATACAAGGAACACCCAGAATGTCTCAGTGTTGGCCAAACAGGCTTACAAGAGAAACTAGACATGACCATAGTCACTCGCAGACAAGGGAATATACTTCCCAAGACAAATTAACAATAAGCTTCCTCAACCCGGTCAACACAGCTGTCCCAAAGCCCCGAGTGCAGTCTCATGACCCAATGACACCAAAGCCACACAAAAGACAGGTCAGATGGAGATGCACCAAAAGGACCTCGGTCCTAGGACAGGAACAATGGAAACATACTACTGTTTCAAAAGAGACATTCTCACCTACCCACAAAGAGAGCTGGAATCTCCTGATCCCATCAAGAACTCATTGATGTTGTCAGGATGTTACATTGTATCGACAATCAGGACATTCTTCTGATAACTGTCTTTCAATTATCATCATTGAAACTGGATTCCTTAATTTTCAAATACATTGCACTTTTCCCCATTTTAATTAACCTGAACTTCAAGATTAACCTGAAGTACAAGATGCCTATAAAACCTGGTTTGGTTCTCAGTTCGAGGAGGAGAGTTTTCGGCTACTTGGACAGACTGTGCTGTTCCAGCTTAGTCAATTTCTCTTCAGCGATATTGCCTACTACTAAACTGTTTGTTAATTTCACTTCGATCTGTGTTTTGTGATCTCTGATTTATTGAGCTAATTTCTCCGACATAATGAGTAGTCACAGACTTGTGGGAAGGTGAAAAGTAAAGGATTAATACACAAATATATAAATAGCATCAATCAGTAATGATGTCAGAGATCACATGACAACAAGTTTTACTAAGGTAACATTTAACATACAGTCTTTTGCTGAATTTAGTAGTGTAAATACTTCCCAAAAAGTTAAATCAAAACATAATTTTACAGCAGCAGTCTCTATAGCTCTTTACCCAGGACACCCCCTTTCCAAGGATTATGCAATGATAACAAACACCTGAAATTCCTTCTGTCTGGCTGCAAATCCATCAAGATGTTCTTTTTTCCCTTTCATTCTCATCTCTTTATCTAGCCACTCATTGACTGAAGTTCAGCTTTTAATTTCAACTATTTCACATGGGAGCAAGTTCCACATTCTAACTAAACAAAAATAATCAAAGTGTAGAGGCTGGAAATCAGAAACAACAAAAAAAAATGCTGGCAAAGCTCAGCAGGTCTGGCAGCATCTGTGGAGAGAAAGCAGAGTCAACATTTCAGGTCCAATGACCTTTCCTCAGAACCTCTTTCTGAAATGTTAACTCTGATTTCTCTCCACAGATGCTGCCAAACCTGCAGAGTTTCTCAGCAATTTCTGATTTTCTTCCATATTTTAAATATTCTTTGGCTAAAGACATTTCCCCTAAATTGTCTACTGGATTTACTGATGACTAGTTCCATTCGTATTTGTGAGTGAAAGCATATCCTCCATATCTACCCTTACCTAATCATAACCTCTATCGAATCACCCCTCAATCTCATATCTTCTAGAGAAAATAACCCCAATGTGTTCAATCTTTTCTTTGATTGGTATAACTTCTCAATTCTGGTCTGATTCTAGTAAACTTCTGTTTAATATTATCATATTCCTCTTTTTAATTACTGTACACTCCAGTCTCTGCAATGTCACTGACCATGGAAACTGACCTGCTCAAAAGAAATGTCTTTCAGATGTCTTCACAAAATCTGCTTTTCATTAGGTAGATGTCCCCAAATGTACAATTTCAAAGCAGGATCACCCTGGACTAAAAATGTCAATGCTGCTTCTCTCACCTCTGAGACCTGCAGAGTTTCTCCAGCACTTCTTATTTTATAATAAACAAACATCAAATATACAGAACAAAACTTAGAAGCTGCTCACATTATCTGTATCAGATTGCTGCTTTTAAGCATGTGGGTCAGCATTTATTTAAACAACATTACACCTAAACAATATTTATATTTTATCAAACATTTTAACAGACTACAAACACATAAAATGGAACATAGTCTCATTCCTGATGAAGGGCTTTTGCCTGAAATGATGATTTTCCTGCTCCTCGGATGCTGTCTGTCCTGCTGTACATTTCCAGCACAATTTTAATCTTGACTCTAATGTCCAGCATCTGCAGTAGCCACTTTCACCTACAAACACAAAGTTGTAAGTCATGAAAAAAATAACTTTATAAATAGAGGCACTGAGGGCAAAAGTGAAAGAGTTATGCTAATCTTTTATTAATCATTAATCAGATCTCAGCTAGATTTTCCGTCAACTCTGGGCTCCCAATGCTCAAAATACACAAGGGGGTTTGGTAGCAGTAGGGGGAGGGTGGGGGGATGGGTGTTTGTGATGGTGGTGGTGGCAGGTGAATGTGACAAATCAGAGAAAGACGGCCCCCTCCTCCCCCTATAAGCACAAGGAAACAGTGAAGAGCTCTCCTCCAATCACAGGCTGGGTCTGCCTCATGCCTGCTAATCATTGGTTCTCTGTTATGCCTATCAGCAATAACCGTGGAAGAGCAGCAACCTATGAGTGGAGGAGCAGCAAGCAGTAAGGTAAGTGATAGTAGTGAGGGAGTTACTGGTGAAATACCTAGCAGGGGGGTTTGGTTAGGGGGTGGGCTTGGCCTATTACCAGGATCATGGGACTAGCATCTGTTGGGGCCAAGAGTTCCATTTGATGATGATGTAAAATGAGGCTGCAAGAGGGATTTCGGGGGAGAAGGAGGATGCAAAGGAGACTGCAAATGAAAGAGTACAGTTTTAAATCTGTCAAAAAGGGATATTCAGCAATCTTAGAGTCACAGACTTTTACAGCATAGAAACAGACCCTTCAGTCCAACTCATCCAAACTGACCAGAACAATCTGACCTTGTACCATTTGCCAGCATTTGGCCCACAACCCCTCTAAACCCTTATTATCCATATAACCATCCAGGTGTCTTTTAAATGTTGTAATTAGAGCTGCCTCCAGCAGCTCATTCCATACACGCACCACTCTCTGTGTGAAAACATTTCCCTCAGGTCCCTTTTAAATCTTTCCCCCTCACCTTAAACCCATGCCCTCTAGTTTTGGACTCCCCGACCTTAGGAAAAAGACCTTCGCTATTCATCCTATCCATGCCCCTCATGATTTTATAAATCTCTTTAAGGTCAGCTCTCAGAGTCCGAAGCTCCAAAAAGGCATCTGCATATAGCTCAAACCTCCAATCCCAGCAACATTCTTGGAAATCTTTTCTGAACCCTTTCAAGTTTAACAAAATCTTTCTCATAGCAGGGAGATCAGAGTTATACGCAGTATTCAAATATTGCCCTCACCACTGTCCTGTTCAGCCACAACATGACATCACAATTCCTATACTCAATGCTCTCACCAATGAAGACAAATCTGCCAAAAACCTTCTTCGCTATCCTATCCACCTGTGACTCCACTTTCAAGGAAATATGAACCTGCCCTGCAAGGTCTCTTTGTTCGGCAACACTTCCCAGGAAGTGTATAGATCTTGCCCTGATTTGCCTTGTCAAAATGCAACACCTTGCATTTATCTATAATTACATTCCATCTGCCACTCCTTTGCCCATTTGGCCCACCTGATCAAGGTCCCATTGTACTGTGAAATAACCTTATCCACTGTCCACTACACCTCCAATTTTGGTGTCATCTACAAACTTACTTGGATCTGAGAAAACGTTAAATCATTGAAGTCATAGATTTCTTAGAAACGCATGTTGAATCTCCAGATTAGGGTTGCATTTGCTCAAGAGCTACAATACTTGAAAACAATGCAGTGGATCCCTTCTAAATAACAATGTTTCAATCATTACATTTAAATCTGTGATTGAGATCTGAAGGGGAGTACTGTAGCTTAGCTAATTCCAGCTGTTACATCCAAATTTCAGGTTTCCTTTCTTTCAGTTCTGAATGTTTGATATTCATCTCATCCTTTTCAGATCCTGCTTTTATTTCTACCTTTAATTTATCTGCTGACTTAATTTAGCTTTAGTTAAAGATTTCAAATGATTTACAATTATATCTTCCACTTCCTGAAAACTCTTAGCAACATTCAAAGCCATCTTCAAATGTCCATGCAATACGTTTCATCACAATACAGTTGCTTTTTGTTGAGATTCACTGAACAACCGTTATTTTATAAAGGCACCAATCCATCTGAAATCTCGAAAATTCAACAATCCTAAAAGCATCCCTTTCTAGCACTCATACTAAAGTAATAAAGCAACGGTGATGCAGTCTTACATTGGATAGCTCCAGTCTGGAATGCACTGCCTGGAAGTGTGGCAGAGGTAGGTTCAATGGATGATTATTTGAAAGGAAATGGTGTGCTGGGATATAGGGTAAAGGTGGAGATTAGCAATAGGTGCAGGCATGATGGGCTGAACAGACTTATTCAGAACCATAACAATTCTGGGATTCAGAGATAATTCCCTTCTCTATCACCCCCACGGTTTCGCCATTTAACTGTGGCAAAACATTTAATTTCCATTCTTGAAAATCTGATTGCCTCTTCCTGGAGTCTTCATTCAGCTGAACATATATTTTATCGCCTTCAATAACCCTTTCAGGATTTTAACCAAACCCTTTTGGTCTGGAACTTTTATTCAACTCTTTAAGAGGTAATCTATTATTAATAATTCTAAACTATTTCCTCTCTTTCTTAGAAGCAACTGCTTCACAAATCAGCTTCTGCTAAGAACCCTGCAAAAATTTCAGAACTGAACCTTAAAAAATACCCTTTTTTAAACCCAAGCTGTGGGTGTTTTCCTAACCAAAAGGGAAAAAACAACCCTTGACCTTCCAAACTAGAGCCTAAGGTACAACTATTTACCTTATCCACTCGTAAAATTTTCCCAAATTAAACAAAAATTATTACCCCCAGGAAGTCTTTCTCTTACACTGTGTTTTGAAACAAAATTAAGAGCAAGTGAGGACTGCAGATGCTGGAGATCAAAGTCCGAGGATGCTGCTTGACCTGCTGTGCTTTTCCACCGCCACATTTTTGGCTTTGAAAGAAATTACCAAGGACATAGAAATACTTTCATGTTAATCATTGAACTCACTCAGACACATAGAAAATAAACTCGTTCAAATTCAAACATTCTAAACTCAAAATAGGTTAAATTAACATACGTATATAAAGCACACACTGTACATCATAGAAGGACTTCAGAATCTTGGGGAAGGTCCAATTTGCTTGAATCATACCAGACATCAGGGATTTCAGTTACTCAGAGTCAGAAAAAAATGTTAGAATTGTTTTCCTTCGAAAGAGAAAATTGAATAAGTATATAAAGTATTATTTAATTGGGAGCCTGTGGTTCCTCATTGTTTTCTCCATGGCAATGCTTTGCTCAGTCGGACTCAATGACTCAACTTCCCAATCAATCTGAAGGTCTGTTCTCCTGCAGAATGCTGTGATCGTTTGAAATTTGATATTTTTGCATTTTTCCTGCTGAGTTCAAGATGGAAGGCTTCTACAATATCCCTCTCCACAGACACAATTACAAGTCCAGAAAATGGAGCAAGGGAGGAAATTATAAGAATGACGTGGAAATAGATTGGGGAGAGGACAGGATTGATCATATGATAAAAATGATGGTGATGATGCATAGAAACCACGAAGATAGAAGCAGGAGGAGGCCATTCAACCCCTCAGGCCTGCTCCACCATTCATTATGATCATGGCTGCTCATCAAGCTTAAAACCCTAATCCCACCATCCCCCCATATCCCTTGATCCTTTCAGTCATGTGTTATATCTACCTCCTTCAAAATATATAAAATTTGATTTCAATCACTTTCTGTGGTAGTGAATTCCTCAGGCTCATCACTCTCTGGGTGAAGTAATTTCTCCTCAACTCAGTCCTGAAAGGTTTACCCTTTATCCTTAAACTATGACCCCTGGTTCTTAACTCCTACTCTCCACTCACTGACCCTTCCTGCATCTAACCTGCCCAGTCCTGTTAGAATTTTATAGATTTCCTAGAGAGTCCTCCTCATTCTTCTAGACTCTAGTGAATACTATCCTAACCGACTCAATCTCTCCTCAAATGTCAGTCCTGCTGTCCCAGGAATCAATTTGGTAAATCTTCACTGCACTCCCTCTATAGCAAAAACATCCTTCCTCAGATAAGGAGACCAAAACTGCACACAGTATTCTAGGTGTGGTCTCACCAAGGCCCTGTAAATTTGCAGCAAGAAACCCTTGTTTTCCACTCAAGTCCTCTCGCTATTAAAGCCAACGTACAGTTTCTCTTCATTACTCGGAGAAAGTAAGGACTGCAGCTGCTGGAGATCAGAGCGTGGTGCTGGAAAAGCACCGCTGGTCAGGCAGCATCCGAGGAGCAGGAGAATCGATGTTTCAGGCATAAGCCCTTCATCAGGAATGAGGGGTTTATGCCTGAAACGTTGATTCTCCTGCTGCTTCGATGCTATTTGACTGGCTGTGCTTTTCCAGCACCACAGTCTCGGCTCTTGTCTTTTTTACTGCCTGCTGCACCTGAAAACCTACCTTCAGCAGTGAAGTGAGCTATAGGGAGAAGCTGAATAGGCTGGGGCTGTTTTCTCTGGAGCGGTGGAGGCTGAGGGGTGACCTCATTGAAGTTTATAGAATCATGAGGGGCATGGAGAGAGTGAATAGACAATGTCTTTTCCCCAGGGTAAAGGAGTCCAAAACTATAGGACATCGGTTAAAGGTGAAAGGGGAAAGATTTCAAATGGACCTAAGGGGCAACTTTTTCACACAGAGGTTGGTGTATGTATGGAATGAACTGCCATAGGAAGCGGTGGAGTCTAGTACAATTACAGTATTTAAAAGGCATCTGGATGGGTATTTGAATAGGAAATGTTTAGAAGGATATGGGCCAAATGCTGGCAAATGGGATTAGACTAATTTATGATATCTGGTCAGCATGGATAGATTGGACTGAAGAGTCTGTTTCTGTGCTGTACATCTCTATGACACTATGACTGTGCACAAGGCCACCCAAGTCTCATTGAACATTCCCCTCTCTCAATTTACAAAATTCAAATAATAATCTGCCTTTGTATTTTTGCTACCAAAGTGGATAACCTCACATTTGTCCACACGATACTGCATCCGCCCACTCATTCAGCCTGTCCAAACCATACTGCAACATCTCTGCATTCACCTCAGAGCTTACCCCTTTCAACCAGCTTTATGTCATTTGCAAATTTGGAAATATTATATTTAGTTCCTCATCTAAAGCATCGACATGTTTGAGAATAGTTGGGTCCTGGCTCCGATCCCTGCACTAGTCACTGCCTGCCATTCAGAAAGAAGGAACTATTACTCCTTGTTTCCTGTTTGCCAACTAATTTTCTATCTATCTAACTCAATACACTAGCCACAATCCCATGCACTTCAACAAAGTCCCACAAAAGAGATTACAGTAATGTGTAAGGTACGTGTAAGTCAAAGTAAATGCAAGGTAAAGTAGACTATAGTGGGACAAAAGAAGTGTCAGAAAACAACAAACGCTGGAGATCACAGCGGGTCAGGCAGCATCCATGGAGAGAGAGCAAGCCAATGTTTTGAGTTTGGATGACTTTTCATCAGAGCTGACTTGCAAAGTGTGGAGAATTTATTAATTCCAATCCTCGCTAAATCTTTTAACTACAGAAGACAGAACTTTTAAATCCTCAAAAGCAACTTCCCGTAATTCTGCTCGAACAGAGTGAGTATCAAATGTGGATATTTCTGCACTGGATGTAGGTTTGCTCGCTGAGCTGGAAGGTTCATTTCCAGATGTTTCGTCACCCTACTAGGTAACATCTTCAGTGGGCCTCCAGGCAAAGCACTGCTGATAATTCCTGCTTTCTATTTATATGCTTGGGTTTCTTTGGGTTGGTGATGTCATTTCCTGTGGTGATGTCATTCCTGTGGTGGAGTCATTTCCTGTTCTTTTTCTCAGGTGGTGGTAGATGGGGTCTAACTCGATGTGTTTGTTGATAGAGTTCCAGTTGGAATGCCATGCTTCTAGGAATTCTCGTGCATGTCTTTGTTTGGCTTGTCCTAGGATGGATGTGTTGTTCCAGTCGAAGTGGTGTCCTTCCTCATCTGTATGTGAGGATATTAGTGAGAGTGTGTCATGGCATTTTGTGGCTAGTTGATGTTCATGTATCCTGGTAGCCAGCCACAAAACAACATGATTCACTAGTATCCTCACATACAGATGAGGAAGGACACCACTTCGACTGGGGCAACACATCCATCCTAAGACAAGCCAAACAGAGACACGCACGAGGATTCCTAGAAGCGTGGCGTTCCAACCGGAACTCTATCAACTAACACATCGAGTTAGACCCCATCCACCACCACCTGAGAAAAAGAACAGGAAATGACTCCAACACAGGAAATGACATCACCAACCCAAAGAAACACAAACGTATAAACAGAAAGCAGGAATAATTAGCAGTGCTTCGCCTGGAGGCCCACTGAAGATGTTACCTAGTAAGGAGATGAAATGTCTGGAAATGAACCTTCCAGCTCAGTGAGCAAACCTACATCCAGAACCTCAACCTGAGCTACAAATCTTCTCAAAACTCGCTAATATTTCTGCACTGTAGTCATGTAAATACAAGAAATCCTTTTACAGTTGTTAAAATAAATATTGCTTCAAAGGGACCATTTACCCCTTCTAAATTGTTTGTTTGATCTGTAGCTTTAAGCCTCTTCCAATTTGTTGCAATGTGTCCCCGGGCAGAATTTCTGAATTTATTATAGTACCAGGTGGAATACCCCAAATGATCAAGCTTATAGATAAGGAGGAATTAACTATCTTCCCTTCTTTATCCAGCCACACATTTAGTTGGTGGCAACAAGTTTAATGTAGAAAGAAACTATAGCTTGCTTTGTTCTCAGACCAAATGAATTTGTGTTCCAATTTAACCTGGCATTTTGTTAATGAAAGAGAAAGTTTATTATGGGGGAGCGGGGATTGCTGGGGGAGAAGGGATGTTGAAAGATCAGCTTAAGTGATTGGAATGTGAACATGAAATGGCAGATTGGGTCTGGAAAAACTGTAAGTGGTGGCCATCATCTGGTTCTCTCAGAAATGCTGAGCAGTGGCCATGATGTCATGTTATTGAACTCGATGTGGAGTTTGGGAAGCCTGCAAGGTGCCTCATCAAAAAGAGTTGCTCCTTGAGCTTTGAGTCTGAACCTGGGAAGTAAAGACTGCATAATGTTATCTCACAGCCGTTACTGCTGAATGTCACATGCTCAGAAACATTGAGAAACTCACAACCTAATTTGTTTGCCTGAAATGGAGAATATTTCATCCCCATCCCACCTCTGGGATATACCCTGTGAAGTCTCAGGTGCTTTGGTGCCAGGCAACAAGGACAGTTTAAGGCTCCAAAGTTACTGTTTGATGTCGACCAGTATATCTTGCAAGAAAACCATTTTACTGTTTATTCAGCAAAGATTGTGCGCACAAATCCGGCATTGACTTGCATAGTCATAGAGTCATAGAGGTGTACAGCATGGAAACAGACCCTTCTGTCCAACCCGTCCATGCCGACCAGATATCCCAACCCAATCTAGTCCCACCTGCCAGCACCCGGTCCATATCCCTCCAAACCCTCCCTATTCGTATACCCATCCAAATGCAATTGTACCAGACTCCACCACATCCTCTGGCAGCTCATTCCATACACGTACCACCCTCTGCGTGAAAAAGTTGCCCCTTTGGTCTCTTTTATATCTTTCCCCTCTCACCCTAAACCTATGCCCTCTAGTTCTGGACTCCCCAACCCCAGGGAAAAGACTTTGTCTATTTATCCTATCCATGCCCCTCATAATTTTGTAAACCTCTATAAGGTCACCCCTCAGCATCCGACGCTCCAGGGAAAACAGCCCCAGCCTGTTCAGCCTCTCCCTGTTGCTTAGATCCTCCAACCCTGGCAACATCCTTGTAAATCTTTTCTGAACCCTTTCATGTTTCACAACATCGTTCCGATAGGAAGGAGACGAGAATTGCACACAATATTCCAACAGTGGCCAAGACGTAAGCAACATATATATCGCTGAGCATTTCAATGAGGAGACTATCTGAACAGTCATGAACAATGTTAAGTATTGTCGATGTGCTGAGTTATTGGAGCATTGGTTTACCACAGAGTTGATTCTGTTTCAGTCTAACGTACCTGATCGTGGTATATTGAAACCACTGTAGAAAGACTTTTATTTTCAAAACAACAAGAAATTGTCAGTGCATTCACAGAAGTATTGAATTATTTATTGTCAGATGTATTCAGTAGAAAATACCATGAAAAGTGTTTTCTGTTGCCATGCACAGGCACCAATCACATTAATTCAAAATAAAACAGAAAGTAAAGAGAGACAACTTTAGGAGAGTCCAACATTTCCTCAACTGTCACTAGAGTCCCTGCTCTGAGCTACACCAGCCCACACCACGCTGCTTCCTGTGTCCCCACACTGAGCTACACCAGCCCACACCACGCTGCTTCCTGTGTCCCCACACTGAACTACACCAGCCCACACCACACTGCTTCCTGTGTCCCCACACTGGGCTACACCAGCCCACACCATGCTGCTTCCTGTATCCCCACACTAGGCTACACCAGCCCACACCACGCTGCTTTATATGTCTCCACACTAGGCTACACCAGCCCACACCACGCTGCTTCCTGTGTCCCCACACTGAACTACACCAGCCCACACCATGCTGCTTCCTGTGTCCCCACACTGGGCTACACCAGCCCACACCATGCTGCTTCCTGTGTCCTCACACTGAGCTACACCAGCCCACACCACGCTGCTTCCTGTGTCCCCACACTGAGCTACACCAGCCCACACCACACTGCTTCCTGTGTCCCCACACTGAGCTACACCAGCCCACACCACGCTGCTTCCTGTGTCCCCACACTGAACTACACCAGCCCACACCACACTGCTTCCTGTGTCCCCACACTGAACTACACCAGCCCACACCACACTGCTTCCTGTGTCCCCACACTGAACTACACCAGCCCACACCACGCTGCTTCCTGTGTCCCCACACTGAACTACACCAGCCCACACCACACTGCTTCCTGTGTCCCCACACTCGGCTACACCAGCCCACACCATGCTGCTTCCTGTATCCTCACACTGAGCTACATTAGCCCACACCATGCTGCTTCCTGTATACCCACACTGTGCTACATTAGCCCACACCACGCTGCTTCCTGTATCCCCACACTGAGCTACACCAGCCCACACCATGCTGCTTCCTGTGTCCCCACACTCGGCTACACCAGCCCACACCACGCTGCTTCCTCTGTCCCACACTGGGCTACTCCAGCCCACACCATGCTGCTTTATGTGTCCCCACACTAGGCTACACCAGCCCACACCACGCTGCTTTATGTGTCCCCACACTGAGCTACACCAGCCCACACCACGCTGCTTCCTGTATCCCCACACTGGGCTACACCAGCCCACACCACGCTGCTTTATATGTCTCCACACTGGGCTACACCAGCCCACACCACGCTGCTTTATGTGTCCCCACACTGAGCTACACCAGCCCACACCACGCTGCTTTATGTGTCCCCACACTGAGCTACACCAGCCCACACCACGCTGCTTCCTGTATCCCCACACTAGGCTACACCAGCCCACACCACGCTGCTTTATATGTCTCCACACTAGGCTACACCAGCCCACACCACGCTGCTTTATGTGTCCCCACACTGAGCTACACCAGCCCACACCACGCTGCTTTATGTGTCCCCACACTGAGCTACACCAGCCCACACCATGCTGCTTCCTGTATCCCCACACTGGGCTACACCAGCCCACACCACGCTGCTTTATATGTCTCCACACTGGGCTACACCAGCCCACACCATGCTGCTTCCTGTATACCCACACTGTGCTACATTAGCCCACACCACGCTGCTTCCTGTATCCCCACACTGAGCTACACCAGCCCACACCATGCTGCTTCCTGTGTCCCCACACTCGGCTACACCAGCCCACACCACGCTGCTTCCTCTGTCCCACACTGGGCTACTCCAGCCCACACCATGCTGCTTTATGTGTCCCCACACTAGGCTACACCAGCCCACACCACGCTGCTTTATGTGTCCCCACACTGAGCTACACCAGCCCACACCACGCTGCTTCCTGTATCCCCACACTGGGCTACACCAGCCCACACCACGCTGCTTTATATGTCTCCACACTGGGCTACACCAGCCCACACCACGCTGCTTTATGTGTCCCCACACTGAGCTACACCAGCCCACACCACGCTGCTTTATGTGTCCCCACACTAGGCTACACCAGCCCACACCACGCTGCTTTATGTGTCCCCACACTAGGCTACACCAGCCCACACCACGCTGCTTTATGTGTCCCCACACTGAGCTACACCAGCCCACACCACGCTGCTTCCTGTATCCCCACACTAGGCTACACCAGCCCACACCACGCTGCTTTATGTGTCCCCACACTAGGCTACACCAGCCCACACCACGCTGCTTTATGTGTCCCCACACTGAGCTACACCAGCCCACAACATGCTGCTTCCTGTATCCCCACACTGGGCTACACCAGCCCACACCACGCTGCTTTATATGTCTCCACACTGGGCTACACCAGCCCACACCATGCTGCTTCCTGTATCCCCACACTAGGCTACACCAGCCCACACCACGCTGCTTTATGTGTCCCCACACTGAGCTACACCAGCCCACACCACGCTGCTTCCTGTATCCCCACACTGGGCTACACCAGCCCACACCACGCTGCTTTATATGTCTCCACACTGGGCTACACCAGCCCACACCATGCTGCTTCCTGTATCCCCACACTAGGCCACACCAGCCCACACCACGCTGCTTCCTGTATCCCCACACTAGGCTACACCAGCCCACAACATGCTGCTTCCTGTATCCCCACACTAGGCTACACCAGCCCACAACATGCTGCTTCCTGTATCCCCACACTAGGCTACACCAGCCCACACCACGCTGCTTCCTGTGTCCCCACACTGAACTACATTAGCCCACACCATACTGCTTTCTGTGTCTCCACACTGGGCTACACCAGCCCACACCATGCTGCTTCCTGTATCCCGCACTGGGCTACACCAGCCCACATCATACTGCTTCCTGTGTCCCACACTGGGCTACATCAGCCCACACCATGCTGCTTCCTGTATCCCCACTCTGCGCTGCACCAGCCCACCCCACACTGCTTCCTGTATCCCCACAGTAGGCTACACCAGCCCACACCATGGTGCTTCCTGTGTCCCCACGCTGGGCTACATCATCCCACACAATGCCCCCTCCAGCGGCCCACTCCATGGCTATGTATGAGTCCCTCTCCAGGTTTCACTGGCCGACTGACTGACTTTGTCGCCTGGCTGCCTCTGAACAAATACACTGCTGGTCTGGAAGCCATCGAAGCCACATTCCTGCCGAAGAGCTCTCTTTATCAGGTAGCCTTGAGGACAAACTAAATAAAATGGAGAACAGAAGAAGGGGAAAAAAGGGCAAAGAAAAAGAAAATGGAATCTGAACTGGCCAAGCCCAGGCACTGTCCACCATTGTATTGCGATCATATTTTACTGTATATTTAAGGGTTTATTTTAGGGTATATTTTTGGGGTTTTCTTTAGGGTTTATCAAATGGTAGTTCTTTTGCTGAAGGTGAGCAGATGCCCTGATAATGGGATTCGTTACTTCAAAGGAGCAATCAAGGCTTGGAGATCTGCTTTTAAATTGAGAGAATGAAGAGATCATTTTGATAATGAGACTTTATTTCCCTCGCCTCTACTCAGCTCATGGATTCTTGTTGGGTAATGTTACGAGCAGGCGCAATGGGAGAATTTGGCTCCCTAACCAAAATTGAAAATGCTGGAAAAGCACAGCAGTTCTGGCAAAATCTGTGGAGAGAAACTAGAGTTAACATTGAATTGAGTTCTGAGGAAGGATAACTTGACCTGAAACATTAACTTTCATGTCTCTCCACAAGTGTTGCCAGACCTGCTGAGTTTTTGCAGCATTTTCGATTTTTATTTCTGATTTACAACATCCGCAGTTCTTTCAGTTTTAATTTGTCTCCCTACCTTTTTCAATTCCCCCTTGTCGGTTGCAAAAAATTTTTTAAACTCTTTTTAGCACATAGCTATCATGCTTCAATTAAAATGTATTTAACAAAAGAAAATTGAAAGAGACAAATGTAAGGTTTTCTTGAGTGAGCTGTAAAATGGATTTTATAACTTGCTTACCCCAAAGATAAATAATAAGATGAGACATCAAACACAAACATTTACAAACAAAGGTGATAAGTTTTTACAAGAGAATGTGTCTAGCACAGACAGGAGGAATGAAGGTTTATGTAGTCCTTAGAACATAAAACATTACAGTGCAGTACAGGCCCTTCAGCCCTCGATGTTGCACCCACCTGTGGAACCAATCTGAAGCCCATCTATCCTACACTACTCCAATGTCATCCATATATTTATCCAATGGCTATTTAAATGCCCTTAAAGTTGGCAAGGCAGTGCATTCCACGCCCCTTCTATTCCCTGAGTAAAGAAACTACCTCTGAATTCTGTGTGATATCTATCACCCCTCAATTTAAAGCTATGTCCCCTCATGCTAGCCATCACCATCTGAGGAAAAATACTCTTACTGTTCACCCTAACCCTCTGATTATCTTATATGTCTCAATTAAGTCACCTCTCAACCTTCTTAGAGTCCTTGAGGTGTTGGATTTTTTAACATGGGTGCTTAATTATTGTCTGGTTTCATCAGCAGTGACAATGTTTGTAGATATTGAGTTCTTGGTGAGTGGCTGATTGCCCTATTAGCTTTTTTGCTGGTTACTGTCTGCTAAGATTATGAAAGAAACAGTAGGGAGAAAGAGTATTTTAGTCTTTACTATTGCAAACCCCTTTCTTTCTGGCTTCTCTGTTATTGAAAAATGACCCAGTTGTTGAAATATAGTTCACTGTATCTTTCCAAGCTGGCTAAGTGGTAGGCTTGGCTTTCATCACACCATATGTCAATTTATCCTCTAACTCTGACTTAAAGCAGATGTAGTGATGCTGTAACTTTAAGTACTTATTTCATCCTGGATTCTTTTACAAGAGAGATTGAACAAGAGGTGACAAGTTAAGAATACTTGTGTAAATAGTGTAGGATATGTTGTGTTTTTGTTTTAAAAAGCAGCCTGAATGGGCATGTCCAGCTTTCACAGATCTAGATTTCTGGATTTTGGTTTCTCAGTAGCATCAGAAGCTATTGGGGTCTCAACAGAGTTGGAAGCTAAAGGGCTTGTGTCCTGGCTGTTACTCTCTCTGAATTTTCTCTTAATGTTTCTTCCTCCTGGATGGGACACCTGCATGTGAGAATCTGTGTCTGGATTTGTCTTCTTTGCCAAGATATGTGTTTATGGGATGTTACTGTATTGGTACAATTAATTAATAACAATTACTGTATCTTTTATTATCCTGTTAAGTTTCCAATAGAGTTATCCTAATTTCCCCTTTCTTTGGTTGTATTTTAACTAGTATTTAAATAAATTGTGTTTTGCTTAACATTGAATACTTTGATGAGTTGGATTGCATCTGGTATATGGCACTTCACATTTGCCTTTAAAATAAGAAAACATTAGGGACTAGGCTACCTTCCTAAGATACTTTGAGGGGCTCTGGTCTGGTCCATAATATAGGAGATACAGATCAAGTTCTTGATGACTGACTCAATTGTCTGATTTCAGCGTCTTTAAAATGATAATTTCTGTGCTGCATTTATTTCATCTTAATCTCTTGGCATGCCTCATTTCTTGTTCAGGCAATCATAACAGCCTGTTCGGTCAGAAAATACTGACCTAAGAGGCTCCTATTTTCTAGGTTTCTGCCCTTAAGGTTATGGTGATGAGCTCTCTTCTGGAACCACTTCAGCCCATTCAGCATAGGTAAACCCACGGTGCTATTGGAGAACAAACTCTGGGATTGTGACTCAGCAATCCTGAAGAAATGGTGATAAATTTCCAAGTCTGGATGCTGAACATCTTAAGGAGGACTTTGTAGGTTTCTGTGCTCCCATGCCACTGCCCTTGTAATTAGCCGTGATTCCAGGTTTGGAAGATGCAAAAGAGCTTTGGAGTATTTTTTTCATTGCATCTTATCAATGGTAAATGCTGCTACTATTGAATGATGGTGGAGGGAGTGAATTTTGGGAAGATGATGCCAATCAAGTGGGCAGCTTTGTACCAGGTGGTATCAAGCCTCTTAAGTACAGTTGGAGCTATACCATTCCAGAAATATGGGGAATATTTCATCACATTCCTGACTTGTGCTTTATAGATAGTGGATGGGTTATGTGGACTCAGGAGGTGAATTACCTTAAATAGGATTCCTAGCCTTTGACCTGCTCTTGTGGCCGTGGTATTTCCATGATTAGTTTGGTACAATTTTTGGTCAATGGTATACCCTAGAAATTGATAGTGGGAAGACTCAGTGATGCTAATGCCATTGAATGAAGAAACGAAGTATAGATTCTGAAGAAATGCCTTAGCTGAGATTCACTATGTCAGGAGAAACCAGCTACAGAATTTCACTTTTTCTTGTCTGTAGCACCAGACAATTGGGCCTGATTCACTGATGCATGGGAAAGACTTTAAGATATGACTTAGTGACAACTATGTAGAAGGAACTGCCTTGGAAAGAATTTAAAAACAAATTGAAAGTTTCCTTTTTAAAATGTAAACTTTAATATGAGTCACTATCAAGGCTGGCATTTGTCATATACCCAGAACGGTCTCCATGGTGATGGCAAGCTTCCTTCTGGAACTGCTGCAATCCCACCATATTGCATGGTAATATTCCAAACTGGTTGCCTCTGAAATTGATGGTAGAGTTAAAAATATCAGGTGTGCTCAACAGCTTGCTGCATTGAATCCTGCAGGTAGTACAGTTGGCAGACAGTACGGGTGGCAGACATTTCAGACACGTGTAGGGTTGGAGATTTGGGTTAGTGAAGTGGAACAGCTGAGTCACTTAGTCCAGAGTCTGTTTTTTACTCATTGTGACTACTTCCAATCTGTACCTCAGCTCCAGCCACCTGTCTTGTATCCTTTTGTCCACTTTTACTGATTTTACAACACTGGCATCTCCAAATCATGACCAATTAAAGAGATTTTGCACTAACTAGTCTAGCAATTCATTTGAAAAGCTTGAAAACCTCAAACAAATCCAATCAAACTTGGAAATGCACAAGCAAGCAACAGATAAAACCAAACACAGATGTATGAAGCATTCACTTTGGTCATGATATGGGACCAGTAATCCAGAGGCTCAGGCTCATGATCTGTGGAGGCAGGTTCAAATCTCACCTGGGCAGCTGGTGAAATTTAAATTCAATTAAATTAACAAAATGAAATATAAACAGAGTTTCTGTAAGAGTCATCAATTGATGTAAAAACCAGTCTGTTTCACTGCTGTCCTTTACAGAAGGAAATTTGCCATCTTCATCGGGTCTGGCTTATACGTGACTCCAGACACACCACAAAATGGTCGACACTCAAATACTGAAATGGCCTAGCCTGACCCTCTGTGCAGGGGCAATTTAGGATGGGCAACAAATGCTGGCCTTTTCAGTAACACCCTGATCATGAGAATATCAGGCAATATGAAACAAAGGGCCCAATTCCAACTAGGACAGTGGAACAAAAGGACATAGCAATATGGGAACACAAATCATTGAATGGACAGTGTGAGTGGAGAGCACAGTTAATAGAGGACATTAGATCCTGGTCTATATAAATGGGGCATAAAGATCAAAAGTAAAAATAGTTATGATAAACCTGTAGCAAACACTAGTTCTGTCTCAACTGGAGTATCAGATCCAGAACTGGACACTGTTAGAATCATAGAATAGAATGCCTAGAGTGCAAAAACAGGCCATTTGGCCCATTGAGTCCACACGGACCCTCTGAAGAGCATCCCACCCAGATCTCCCACCCTATCCTTGTAATCCTGCATTTCCCCATGGCTAATCCACTATTCTGGACACTATTGGTAATTTAGCATGGCCAATTTATCTAACCAGTACATCTTTGCACTGTGGAAGGAAACCTATGCAGTCATGGGGAGAATATTAAAACTCCGCACAGACAGTTGCTTGAAGGTGGAATCAATCCCTGGCGCTATGAGGCAGCAGTGCTCACCATTGAGCATCCCCTGATGTGAAAGCATCACAACAGGATCAGAAGTGATTAAGGAGAGCAGTTGCAAGGATAACGAACTTCAGCTATGTAAGGTAGATTGGAGAAGCTGGGACTGTTCTCATTCCAGAGAAGGTGGAGTGGAGATTGGATAGATATTCAGAATTGTGAGGAGACCAAGAAGAGCAGAGATAAACAAATCTCAATGGCGGAGCCTGGAGGGCAGTAGTTAATTTAATTAGCAAAAAGAAGCAATAGCAAAATGAGGAAATCAAATGTTTTTGGTGAAGGTGGATTCAACCTTGGCATTCAAAACACAATGGGGTCGTCACCTGAAAATGAAAATCACTGGGTTATAAAGAAAGAGGCAGTTGAGTGACACCAGGTGAATTGCACTTAGTGAACTAGCACAGACACAATGGGTTGAATGGCCTCCTCCTGTGCTTTAATTGTTCTATTACTCCATGATTACAGGGAATGCAAACCCTATTTTAAGCAATCTTTCCTCATAAATGCTAACTAGTAGATGAGTCTACTCTCTCAGGAGTGTACCTCTCTGTAGAAGGGCTTTGGGGATTATAATGGTGAACCATGTTCTACAGAACATCCAGATTTCCACATGCTTCAGCAGCATGTGGTATTCAAAAGCACTGTTCAGTTTCTATCCAATGGTAATCTCCCAGTCCCAGGCTGTCATTAATATGGTTGCCAGCAGATGACAAGGATGATCATTTTGCAGGTTATTAAAAGTGTATCTGATCCCATTCCTGCAAAAGGTTTGCTGTCCTTCGTTTCAGGTGGTGGCATGAGGGGAATGCCCTTTGAGGTCTGCTCAATGTCCTATAGTGATAAAGGGCTCAGACTGAATGCTGCTTCCCAAACTGTTGATGTAACATCTGTTCATTGTAAATATAAAAACTGCAATGAGGCAGCAATACTCATTTAAATCAACACGATTTGTCCAACACTTCACCCAGATGGAGCGTTCATGAAATGGTTGTGTGTTGCATTTCACTGTCCTTGGTGACCCAGAGAGAGATCACAAATTCAGATAAAGTTATTAACCCACTTCTGTTCCTCAGCATTAATGTGGAGTTGCTGGTGTTGGACTGGGATGGACAAAGGCAGAAGTCACATAACACTGAAATAGCTATCGTCCAACAGGTTTATTTGAAAGTACAAGCTTTTGTAGCTACCTGACGAAGGGGCAGCGCTCTGAAAGCTTGTACTTCCAAACAAACCTGTTGGCCTATAACTTAGAACATAGAAGAATACAGCGCAGTACAGGCCCTTTGGCCCTCGATGTTGCGCCGATCCAAGCCCACCTAACCTATACTAACCTATACTAACCCACTATCCTCCATATACCTATCCAATGCCCGCTTAAATGCCCATAAAGAGGGAGAGTCCACCACTGGGCATTCCATGAACTTACGACTCGCTGAGTGAAGAACCGAGCCCTAACTTCAGTCCTATATCTACCCCCCCTTAATTTAAAGCTATGCCCCCTTGTAATACCCGAATCCATACGCGGGAAAAGGTTTACGCTGTCAACCCTATCTAACCCCCTAATCATCTTGTACACCTCAATCAAGTCACCCCTAAACCTTCTTTTCTCTAATGAAAACAGCCCCAAGTGCCTCAGTCTTTCCTCATACGATCTTCCTTCCATACCAGGCAACATCCTGGTAAACCTCCTCTGCACCCGTTCCAGTGCCTCCACATCTTTCCTATAGTATGGCGACCAAAACTGCACACAATATTCCAGATGCGGCCGCACCAGAGTCTTATACAACTGCATCATGACCTCAGGACTCCGGAACTCAATTCCTCTACCAATAAAAGCCAGTACGCCATATGCCTTCCTCACCGCACTATTTACCTGGGTGGCAACTTTCAGAGATCTGTGTACATGGACACCAAGATCCCTCTGCTCATCCACACTACCAAGTATCCGACCATTAGCCCAGTACCCCATCTTTTTGTTATTCTTCCCAAAGTGAATCACCTCACACTTAGCTACATTGAATTCCATTTGCCACCTTTCTGCCCAGCTCTGCAGCTTCTCTATATCCTGCTGTAACCTGCCACATCCTTCCTCACTGTCAACAACTCCTCCGACTTTCGTATCATCCGCAAACTTGCTCACCCAACCTTCTAACCCCTCTTCCAGGTCATTTATAAAAATGACAAACAGCAATGGTCCCAAAACAGATCCTTGCGGAACACCGCTAGTGATGGCACTCCATGAAGAAACTTTGCCATCAACTACTACCCTCTCTTCTTCCATCCAGCCAATTCCTAATCCAAACCTCCAACTCACCCTCAATGTCATATCTCCGTATTTTCTGCAGTAGCTTACCATGGGGAACCTTATCAAACGCCTTACTAAAATCCATATATACCACATCTACCGCTTTCCCCTCATCAACCTCCTTCGTCACCTTTTCAAAGAATTCAATAAGGTTTGTGAGGCACGACCTGCCCTTCACAAAACCATGCTGACTATCCTTGATCACATTATTCCTATCCAGATGTTCATAAATCCTATCCCTTACAATTCTCTCTAAGACTTTGCCCACAACAGAAGTGAGACTCACCGGCCTATAGTTACTAGGGTTATCCCTACTCCCCTTTTTGAACAAGGGAACCACATTTGCTATCCTCCAGTCTTCTGGCACTACTCCTGTAGACAAAGAGGACATAAAAATCAAGGCCAATGGCTCTGCAATCTCCTCCCTTGCTTCCCAGAGAATCCTAGGATAAATGCCATCAGGCCCAGGGGACTTATCTATTTTCACCTTTTCCAGGATTTCCAACACCTCTTCTCTACATACCTCAAAGCCATCCATTCTACTTATTTGTGACTCAGTATTCACATCGACGACAATGCCCTGTTCCTGAGTAAATACTGAAGAAAAGTATTCATTCAGTGTCTCCCCAATCTCTTCCGCCTCCACACGCAACTTCCCACTACTATCCTTGACTGGACCTATTCCTACCCTAGTCATTCTTTTATTCCTAACATACCTATAGAAAGCCTTAGGGTTTTCCCTAATCCTACCGACTAAGGACCTTTCATGTCCCCTCCTTGCTGCTCTTAGCTCTCTCTTCAGGTCCTTCCTGGCTACCCTATAACTCTCAATCGCCCCAATTGAACCTTCACGTCTCATCTTGAGATAGGCCGCCCTCTTCCATTTAACAAGGGATTCCAATTCCTTATTAAACCACGGCTCCCTCACACGACCCTTTCCTCCCTGCCTGACAGGTACATAATTATCAAGGACACTCAATAGTTGCTCCTTGAACAAGCTCCACCTATCATTTACACTCTTGCCTTGGAGTCTACTTTTCCAAGCCACACATCCTAAGTCATGCCTCACCGCATCATAATTTCCCTGACCCCAGCTATAACTCTTGCCATGTAGTACACACTTATCCCTCTCCATCACGAGAGTAAAAATCACCGAATTATGGTCACTATCCCCAAAGTGCTCACCTACCTCTAATTCTAACACCTGGCCTGGTTCGTTACCCAGAACCAAATCCAGTATGGCCTCACCTCTTGTTGGCCTGTCTACTTCTGACTTTGTTCCTCAGCAGTCACATCTCTGGCTGCGCAAAGCAGAAAATGGAGAGCAAAGATTGTAAATCAACTGTATATTTATTAATAGATTAGAACAATATTTCATATAAAATATCTAACATGTTTTTGGTTGTGATAATCTGAAACCCATTGACTCTGCCTCAATCCCTGCAGCTCTCCAGTTTGAGCTTCATTAACTGCTCCAGAAAAGGTGTCTTATCAGAGACATGTCAAATGGTAAACAGCAAGTTTGACTATAAAAAAATTATTTATTTACTGTTGAAGGGCACACTTGAAATGTTTTGTCTTGCACTCATCAGAACCATTTGCAAGAATACCAATTCAAATGGACACCCAACAGTCACGAGGAGGGTGGTAAGTAAAGTTTGGTGGTTAATTGTCAACCACTATTAATGGGTGCATTTGCCATGACAACACATCTATCAGAGTCCACTTGTCACCACTTTCTCATGTAGCAGAAAATGTTGCTTCTCCTTGAAATTGTATTCTTGTGAATTGTCCTGACAAGTGCAAGACTAAAAGTTTTGACAAAATGTCTTTCAGCACCACAGGCTTTATATGACCAAACAATTTGTTTTATTCATAAAAGTTCAAACAGTGCTGATTTACATTGACTATGCCACATAACTTTTGTTTATTTGGGAGGGCTGTTTTGTTTTTACGGGTAGTGGGATGGGAATGAGGCAAACAGAGTGCGATGAGCTTAGTGCAATCTTCAACTTTGTATTATCAGTTGGCTAGAGCTGAGCAAGTGAAGCTTATTGCTGCCACAGAATCAAACTCAAACCTGTTCATGACTTCCTGAAGAAAATATTGCATTTAAAAATACCATTAACAATTTAAAAGGCTGCAGTAAAGAGGGACTTTGGGGGTGGGGAATGTTGACATACAAATATTTTAGCTGAAAATGTGTTGCTGGAAAAGCGCAGCAGGTCAGGCAGCATCCAAGGAGCAGGAGAATCCTGAGGAAGGGCTTATGCCTGAAACGTCGATTCTCCTGCTCCTTGGATGCTGCCTGACCTGCTGTGCTTTTCCAGCAACACATTTTCAGCTCTGATCTCCAGCATCTGCAGTCCTCACTTTCTCCATACAAATATTTTAACATGGCAGGACCAGTTGAGAAGATTATTATATAAAACACACAGAATTCAGGGCTATATCAACAGAACAGAATGCAAAAACAACATTACGGTAAAGCTGCAAAAATCATTAGTCAGGCCTTAGCCAAAGGATTGTGTTCCATTCTAGGCACCCACAGTTTAGGTAAAAGTGAGGACTGCAGATGCTGGAGATCTGAATCTAGTTTAGTTTAGAGTGGTGCTAGAAAAGCACAGCAGGTCAGGCAGCATCCGAAGAGCTGGAAAATCGACATTTTGGGCAAAAACCCTTCATCAGGAAGGTTCATTCTGAAAAATGATCCCACTCTGCTACCTATGCTCAATGATGCTATTAATTAGTTGTACTGAAAACTCAGGATTACATCTTGCTGCAAATTTTCTTTTGAAAGGTTTGTGGGGTTGGGGAGCAGGAATGAGGCGATAACCTGTTCATAACTTAATGAAGAAAATATTGCATTTAAAAATTCCGTGAACAATTTGAAAGACTGCAGGCTGTTTTATATTGTGGCTAGTTCGGCATTGTCATCCGAATTGTCACGCTGATGAACAGGAACCCAGCGTTGAGGAACAGCAATCAGGAGCAGCTGAAAGTGACCACCTCTCAAGCCAGTTACAAAATAGCTGAGCAATTAACACATCTTCGCATATTTAATCAATGGGATAGTGGTCAAACCTTGAGAGAAATAAAGTGGAATTGTATCATGTGTTTACCAGAAGTCATAAACTGAAGTCTCAGTTGTTTCTTTCATCTAAAAATGACCAACTTGCTTCTTCCATTTTGGTCTTTCCCTCTACCAACGTTGCTCCAACTACACATTGAAATTGGTTTCAATTTAAAAGCACCATATTTTAAAATGTTAAGCACAGGTATCACCAGATAACTCCATAGCTGGAGAACAAATCAAAATAACTAGTACAGGACAGAATTATGCAAACGACCAGCTGAGGGGATTAGGGATTTACTGAAAAATAAATTTAGTCTGCGGATAGGTCATGCAACTGAAAGCAGAGAAACAGAGCTTTGTCAGAGTGACGTTGCTGTGTACTCAGTACATCAACTTGGGATCCTGTCCTGTGTAGATTCAAGAGCTTGAGGTGACCTTACAGAAGTTTGTCAAATCATGAGGGGAATTGATACGGTTGACGGTAGCTGTCTTATCCCCAGGATGGGGGATTTCAGGATTAAGGGGCACGTTTTTAAGGTGAGAAGAAATATATTTTAAAAAAACCGAGGGGCAAATAGTTTTACACACATGGTAGTTTGCCTTTGGAATGAACTTACTGAAGTAGTGGTGGATGTGGGCACAAAAGATACATGGATAAGTTCATGATTAGGAAAGACTTGGAGGGATATGGATCAGCAGGCAGGTGGGACTAGTTTACTTTGGCATTACTTTCAGCATGGACTGGTTGGACCGAAGGGTCTGTTTCTGTGCTCATAGAGAAATGGTCAAGATACAGTAGAACACAATCTGAGAAACAGAGCATCGGCACATACTGAGTCAGCTGTTTCCCCCTGAGAACTTAGGGAAGGAAGGGTGGATAATGGATAAATCACCTGCTTGCAAATGTGCATTCAGCTATAATGCTCACAGCTTCCCATCGCCCCCCAAGTGTGAGGAAACGACATCCTGCGTGAATTGTGGGAAGCCAATTCATGGACTGGGATGCAGGATTTGGTGGGAGGTGGAGGCAGAGGGGATGGAATGCAGTTTAGTTCTCTACCCCAATAATGATTTTATTCTGCTCTGACACACAGTCTGTCGTTCAGATAAGATAGGGTGTATCCAGAACGGCCACACCAGCAGATACTCCACCATCTGCGAACTCTGTACTCTTTGTGCGAAGGAGGTGGCCAGCACTTTCATTCATGATCAGCTTCCGGCACTTCCTGCAGGGCAGAAACACACAGAAAGGGTCAACAAAGGGAAGCAAAGGTAAGGACTACACACACTTACATAACACTCCACTGCACTTTACCTTCCTCATCATCACCCCAATTTCCTCCCTTGCTCTAATGAAAATGTTGACTCTTTTCTGAGCCAGTATCAGGTGCATCTCTCCTTTGACACCTTGCCCTGACTGAGGATTCCTCATGTGGGAATATTGACAGAATTTTACCAGAATAACCAAAACAGCAGAAACCCTAGAGAAGTACAGAAAGAGCAAGGGAATTTTCAAGGAAATCAGGAGAGCAAAAAGACAGTGTGAAAGAATAATAGCTGATCAAAAAGCAAAACAAAAACAGAAAATTGTTGAGAAAACTCAGCAGGCCTTGCAGCGTCCACGGAGAGAAATCAAAGTTGATGTTTTGGATCCAGGAGTAAACAATAGGTGGAGATAGAGCCCAAAAGAGAGAAAAGAACAGTTGGACAGACCCCAAAGGGAGTGGATAACGATCAGGCTAGGAGGGTGAATAGTTGTCAATACAGTGGCTAACAAGGGGTTGTGTGTAATAGTAGACTATGCGGTGTGGTGTTTGGAGAGTTGGGATAAGAACATGGGAGAAGGTGTCTTAAGTTCTAAAATTGTTGAATTCAATATTAGGTCCACAAGGCTATAGAGTTCCCCAGTGGAAAATGAAGTGCTGTTCTTCCAGGTTGTACACCAACACACCACCTTGTTCCCTGGCTAACACCTGTCTCGGGCTTGCTGCAGTGCTCGGGTGAAGCTCAATGCAGTAAAAAGTACATATTATTGCTATAGGTTCTCATCCTGCTCTCTCGCTCTCCCTCAGGAAACACACAAGACATAAAAATTGGCCTTTGAAAACCTTTCAGAGGAAGTGCATAGTCAGAGTAAGGGAGACTTCAGTGGAATGAAACAGATAGAGCGGGTAAGTAACTGGAATATGGGTTAACGTGGGATTTTAACTGGTAAAGTTTAATAATAGTGTAAAAGTCAGATTAAGAATCAAGCCAACTGCTTATAAGGAAAGTAAAGCATTCAAGTCAAACAGAAAGCTGCCTGATAGTGGTAGGCAGTTATCAAACACCTGAAATTCCTTGCCTAAATAAAGGTTTTGATAGCACTTAGCTAAAAACAAGTGACTCATGAGAGAGGCCATTCAAAACACATGGTCAGTGTAAGTCAGATGGTCAATGTGACGGAGACTTTGCTCAAATTTAACATGTGATAAAACAATCAGCATATCATTTATTTAGCTTGACCAGGTTCTATCTAGTCTTACACATTGGTCAATATGGTTCTCAGCTGAATTCTCAGAACTACCTGCATTGATCATTGTCTGCCACTAGATGGACACCAGGAGCATAATGAGAGTTTAGCGAGGAGAAGAACCCCGAGGTCAAAGGGCACAGGGTGGGAGAATGAGGCTGGAGGTGCAGTGTGGAGGGTGGGGGAGAAAGTGCATTGGGCAAGATAAACCCAGGAGCAGAAAAACGTCACTTGGCCCCTTGAGGCTGCTCCACCATTACTAAGAGCATGTCTGTTCACATGACTCCACATTCCCATCTAACACTGATCACCTTTCACCCTCTTGCTCAAAAATCCACTTCAACGTTACAAATAACACTACATCCATCAGCCTTTGACAAAAAGAGAATGAAAATAGTGGCACCTCTTTAATAATTACATTAAAGTATCAGTGGTGTCATGGTTATAATAAGGCCAGCTAGGTGGACCTCAGAATAAGGAGTTCCCTGATTGGGGCTGTTAACCTAGTCCCAAAAGGGAGCCCTGGCTGACAGACAAACAGGAGTGTCAGACGTTTTGCTCTGTCTCAGAGCTGGTGCTGAGAGCTGGGTCAGTGTAAATAAAGGGCAACTTGGTACTGGGATACCAGCCTTTGTGGAGTTATCTCAGGGGGATTTGCTTTATTTCACAGAGTATGATTCCACAAACAAAGCAGTACGAGGAAATGACCGGATAAATTTCCACCATGACACGGAGAACTTCCTGCTCATCTGTGTCCCTGACCCATTGGAACAGGGATAGTCGCTGCCTTCTGCCACCCAGCGCTGGGGCATTCCAGTCCCGGGGACAGGAAAAGGCACACCCCATGGACTCAGCACGTTCGGTTGAACGTGGGCGTGGGGGGAGTATGAGAAAGGTGATGCTATGATGAAGAGATCATGGCCTTTACTCACCTGATGTACACCCCAAACACTCCCAGCTCAACCACGCAGTCTGACAGTTTTGAAGGTGTTCCTGGATGCAGCAGATAATTCTTCACAGTCTGAGGCTTGATCCTATCCATCAGAATATAAGCGGATCTCTTTGGTCCATCTTTAATGGTTCCAAGGAGCTGCCTGAGCTCTTCCCCAAAAATGTTATTTCCTAAAACGGAAACACAGACACTGAGGATCAAAGATAATACTTCTGACAGGAGGGAAAAGCAGCAAACAAGATCTGCTAACTAATGGACTGCATTCACCAACAAAAACTGACATAGCTGGGAAGACTGAGCAGGTCTGGCAGCATCTGTGGAGAGTAAAGCTGAGTTAATGTTTCAGGTCCAGTGACCCTTCAGAACTGGATTAGAAATGTTTACTTTCTCTCTCTGCAGATGCTGCCAGACCTGCTCAGTCTTCCCAGCTACGTCAGTTTTTGTTTTTTATTGCCTGAATCCAGAGTGGTTTGTGTTTTTTAATATTGAGAGAAACAGAGACACAGAGAGGATAGATAGGTGAGAAATGAACATGGAAAAAAACTCAGCGGTAACTGAAAGCATGAAAACACTGATGAAGGAAACAGTATACCCGAGCTTGCTGCTACATACACCATCCTAACACAGTCACCATGCTCTGTATTCATGTCATAGTATGGTATTGAGCATGGTCCAAACTAAATAGGTTCTGGGCACCCTCCTAGCCCTGATCTTTGGAACACTAAGATTAAATTTCACTTCTCAAAATACTGCTCAAATACAACCATATTAAACATCCTGCTCAGGCCAGAATAAAAAGTTTGGATTGACAAGAGTGTTTCGTCTAAACAACATTGTCAAGAATAAAACTACCCTTGTTAAATCACTGGCCAAAAAAGGCTCTGTAATAAACCTCCAGCTCCAACACAGCTTCGCTAGACCAATAATCCACAGCCTGAATGTAACCCTGAGCCAAGCTTCAAATTGGAGCACTAATTCCCAATCCCTCAGTACATACCAACCTGTAAGGGCTTCCTAATCCCCTCTGCATTGGTTTCCTTGTCTTTGCCCCTTGCCTTCTGGCTCTGCAACTTCCATCCTTCCTATGCCCATGGACACCCACTTTCTGCCTCCAATTTCTTCCATTAGGAAATGCCCAATTGGAATTATCATAGGACTATTTGATCCAGACACCCAGGTAATAGTTTGGGGAATCTGGGTTCAAATCCCACACCACAGAAGTGGAATTTGAGTTCAATAACAATCTGGGGTTAAGATTTTGATGACCATGAAACCCTTGTCAATTGTCAAAAAGCCAATCTGTCCAATGTCCTTTAGCCCCTACCTAGTCTGGCCTACATGTGATACCATACCAAAAGCAATATGGTTGACTCTCAACTGCCCTCTGGGTAACCGGGGATGAACAATAAGTGTTAGCCGAGGTAGCGGAGATTTTTTTTTAAAAAACTTCCACCATTTTCGAAACACCTTCTCTCTTCAATGCAAACTCTTCAAAATGTTTCAGCCATCACTCCTGCTGCTGTTTTCACAACTGCTCGGCTATCATTTCCATTTCTGAGAAGGGTCTGGGGAACTCCCAGATCTCTGGCTGCTCTATCTCAACTC